>NC_139165.1:46485537-47928037 GCF_965202585.1 Thalia democratica
GCTTATTTTGGGTAATATAAAGCAAAAATTTTGTATCTACTACAGGCCTTAAGAAGTGGAAGGTCCTAACTGAGTTGATAAACATAAAAGAACAATATATTGGTAAAATTTTTCGAGCTTTTGTGTTTTTTTGAAGATTTTTCTCTGTTGTTTTGATTTTATCAATTGTGTTTGCTGTTTATTAAAAATGTTTCATCTAAAAATTTTATTTAACCATGTGGTTTTTTTGTAATAAATTTATGCTAAATGGTTTATGAATAATTTGTAGTTTATACATATATAAAGCACAATATCAGCAACTAAAAAACTAAACAGGATAGTATTACTTTAATTGATCGAAAACTTTGAATAAAAGAAATTGGAGTTATTTCATGTTCAAATAATGATAAATTTAGTAAAATGTGCATGGGTTATCTCTTAAATTAAAACAGTTTAGATAAAAAAAAAGCGTAAACCATCTAAGTATTTATAATTAAGTGTACTAAAAAAATATTTTTTTTTGGATCAGGGACTGTAGAAAATTGAAGGTCTCTGAAATTTACAATCGGGCATATTTGAACATATTAGTAAGATATTTGAAATTTGAAAAAAAAAAACAACCTTTGAGAACACAGCAAAGTAAGAATATTAAAAAAAAAAGAATTCTGGCTAAAACATCGGTTAGAGTAAAATTTTCGAAATAATACTCATCAATTCAAACCCCAATCCAATTGATTTTTTTTTAATTTAAGGAAAAAAGCGTTCTCTAGAATAAAAAAGTATTAGTTAGCTTTAAAGATAAGTAAAACAATTGGATCTAAAGCTTAGAGACTTTTTAAAAATTATAAAAAGTGCTAATCCAGCTGAATTAACGCTCGTGTTGCAGAACTCCAACATCAACGTTTTAACAAGTTATAACATTTCCCCTAAATTAACAATCTGTTTCCTTTCAATTAGATGTAATCTTAAAAACCTTTTTTTTTCATTGTCATACCTTAGAATTCTAATTTGTTGAACAATGTTTCTCTATTAACATTACCATAGGCTTCACTTAAATCTAGTAAAACTGCACATAGACCTTTTCAGCCCTATCAAATGTAGATTCTTCAACGAGTTCAGACAAAGCTAGTATGGTAGAAAGAATTTCTCTGAAGTCAAACTGGGAACTGTTTAAGTTATTGTAACAAACTAATGTAAATAATTTTTTTGTATAAATTCTTTTAGGTTAGATAGAATTAAATAGACGTATAGCTTTCTGGTAATGTTTTTGATGATGACTTAAATGGTATTAAGTTTACTAAATAAACCAAAAACGAAGACACTCAAAACACTAGGGCTTTAGTCATCAATTCGTACACCACATTTATGTAAATAGTCCTGGACAAGACATTAAACTGTATTTGTGGTGTGTGACGCGATTGCCAACAGGTAATTGGATTAAGTTTATTGGCGTTTTTTTTTATTTTCAACAAACACAACATAAATTGCTACTGCTTTGCTACTTTTAAGCTATTTTGATACTTCTTCTCATAAAATAATTGATTAAATATTTCAGTAATTACTGGAGATACATTACTGTTTTTATTCAGAATTTTCAATGGTATACCATCCTGATCATTACCTTAATGTGAGTTGAATTTTTTTTAAACATCAGTCACGTCCAACCAGAAAAGACTTGCTGGTGTTTTATATATTACTAGATGTTTTCAGACATCTAAATTTTCTGTACATTTGTTTTAAAATATAAGCGAAACGTTTATTAAGTTTTTAAGCCATGTCATTTAGTTTAGAATAATATTTTTCATTTGTTTCTAGTTCATGTGGGAAATTTTTTTTCTTCTTCTGTTTGTTGTTGATCAAATTTAATACTCGCCAAATTTTATATGTCTATTATTTACATTTTTGAACATTTTTTATAATAGTTTGTTTTTTTATTATATGGCTTTTATCTTTTAGTTTTGTAACTTTGTTTCTACTTTTGTATTCTTATTTTTAGAAAAATTGCAAACATTTCTATTTCGTACAGTTTTGACTGTTACCTCTTTAATTTTTCTCTATTGTATAATCTAACTTACAGTCTTCATTATTATTAGATTTAATAAAGTTTTCAGTTTCCTTCCTTTTTATTGAGAACGGATAAAAATTAGTTAGAAGTTTATTAGTGTTGAGTTTATAAAAATCTTAAATGTATTGATTGACTGTTCCCAAAGCTATTTTGCTTTATATTACTACATTTTATACTTATTACTTTGTATTTCTATAATTGTACTGGACAAGATATTTAAAGGTACCCGTGGTGTGCGACTCAATAACCGAAAGGCTTTTCGTGCACCAGGTCCTAGGCTAAATATTTTAAGGTTTTTTCTTTGTCGTTCATTAAACTAATATAATATATTTTTAAGATGAATGTAAGATATATTTATGTTTATTTAAATAACACTTATTTTAAAAAAGACACCTAAATCTTTTTTTTTTATTCTATAAATAAAATGTTGTCATTTAAAAGGTTTATAAAACAAACTTTTTCTTATGAAGTTATATCATAAGAATAAAAAAATATGCTTGTTTTTAATTTCATTAATATTTTTAAACTATAATTATACAAAAAAGTTGTGATGATGAAAGTTTAAGTTGTGCACCATACTACAGATATGGTTTATTCTATAACAAATTCGCAGTCTTTTTTGAATAATCTAAAACTACTAAGTATTACATTAAACATTTTAATTACAAAACTAACTTGGAACTAAATAAAGCAACAGTTTTAGTTTGTGCAAAATATTAAATTTGCAAAAAATTCTAAAAGATTTAAAACTAAAAAAAGGGTCAAAAACTAGCACTAATTATTTGCACTTTATGAAAAAATTCTCTGTTGTTAATTTTTTTTTTATTAAGTTTGCTCGTTATTTCTATTCTATTTTTTTAAACTTCCGATAAACTTTTTTAGAATACATTATTTAAATTTCTTTTAGATTTTCTTTATTTTTTTTACTTTGTATACATTGTTAAATGAATACTTTTTTTTATCTACTAATAATCAAAAATAAATAAATAAAAATATTGTTTTAGAAATATTAAGAAAAATTAAATTTTAAGCAATAAGATTTAAAAAAAATTTAATTGTTTTATATTTTTTTGACATAATGAAGATCATATAAAAAAATACAGATTTCTTTGAAAGTAGTTATATTAAAACATTTGAAGTTACTTACAACTTTTTTAGTTCTATGTTGCACTAATTTAAACCTAAAATAGAGTAAACAAGTTTTATAAAAAAAAAAAAAAAGCTGTACAACTGCTATCACCTTATACTTTATTAAATTATAGTAATATTTTAGAACTACAAGTTAACAACTTGAATGTCCGTATGTTCAGATATATATATTTTTTTTTTGACCATTGACATTTTGATCTTGCAGTTTCATTTAAACCGGATTGCTAAACAAATTACTGTAATGTTTGAAAGCTAGTGTTTGTATATTGATTAGAAAAAGTTAAAAGCGCTTTGGTAAAGTAAATTATAATAACGGAATGTTATTAAATAAAAAATTTTAATTTATCTAAGTTTTAACCAAAATTTTTTATTCTGTCAATGAGTAAAATTGAATAAAGAAACAAAATTATAATATTTAAACACAAAAAAGAACACATTTAATGATCTAGTAAATTAGATAAATTAAGTTAATATTTTCCTCAACAAATTTAGATTTCAATATATATATTCAAACGAGATAAAAACATATACAAGGTTGCAAAAGTTTGTTTATTCAAAAACAACGCACTTAAATTTAAAAATCATAAGCTACATTATAATTTATAAAGTAAGTTTAGTTTTGAGCAGCATTTTGAATAGTTTGCCCAAATGAAAAGAAATCTTCTCCCAGTCTATAAATTCTAAAAAATAGATAACTTTTTAATAGATTTTTCATGTTTGTTTTAAACCAGTTTTAGTGTATATTATACTACCATAAAAATGATCAAAAAATTTACAGAAATTTTCATTAATTAAAATTACAACTACTCTTATAAAACTTAAAAGTTCTAAATCAATATTTGGCTAAGTAAACTATACCTAATATTTCTTTAGGGTTTGTTAGTAATAAAGTACATAAACTGTCATCGCAGTTTTATATTTCTTGTATTTGAAGTGTATATTAGGTTTTTTGCTTAACAATTAGTAACAATTTACATAGCAAGCTAAATTAAAATAATAAATAAATAAGTGATTGCTTTAACACGACTAGATCATGAAATTTACGCCTTGAAGAACAATAAAAAAAAAACATTTTTTCTTCTTAATACTTGGCGAATTGATTTACACTGCAATAAAATTTATGTTTATTTTCTTTAAAACAAAATAAAATTATAATTGTACATATACAATATCATACTTTTGGCAAAAAGTCAATAGTAATAACTCAAAATATGATTAAATCATAGTAAATCTAAGACTAAGGCTTAATGTTAGCAGTGTAATTGCTATAACATGGTATAGAAACAAATCTTTGTTTAAAGTTTTGCTTTCTAACAGAACTAGAATATAAATAATATTAATTAAAAAGATAATAAACTAATGATTTAATTATGTAAGTATAATCAAAGATTGTATCTGTTTTAATCTATTCTTATGACGACAAGAATAGTATTTTAGTTAAATATTGAAAGTTTTTATTAAATTAAAAACTATACAAACATAATTTCGAAAAAATCACTAACTTCATTTAGTAAGTTTTTAACATCAGTGTAGATATTTTGATACAGTATCTCATAAATTCCAATTGCAAAATTAAACTAATTAATTCATATCAAAAATTCTAAATAACATATAAATATCTACTATTGTTATTCTTAGAATCATTTAAAAAAAAATAAAATAAATAAATCTATAAATTTGTGTACATCGTCAAGCTTTAAATAACTTAACTTATAAAAAAACGTCTTGTAGTACCGTACATAAATTTTAACCATCTTATATTTTTAGTTACTTATATTTTCCCGTATGTTAGATAAATAAATTTTAAAATGAAGTTTGATGTTTGTAGTTAGCTTTTCAACTTTTTTATTATGATTTTTAGTTTTGCATCTAACGTATTTAAATAACTAAGTAACAAAAATAATTTAGAACGGCCTTAAAAGTTTTTGTAATTCTTTGCTCTAGTTTAGTATTTAAAAAATTCTTGCTGTTTACTGTAAATAATAATTACGTTTTTTTAAAACTTTTAAGCTTATTAAAACTTTTTAGACTAAATTTAAATTAACCTTTAAATAACTATGATAGAGTCAGACTTGTAAAAACTTTTAACAATATTTTTAAAATGTATTACAACTGTATTTATAATTATAGAGCCTTGAAAAAAAATATCAAAGATTACACTGGTATTTTAGAACTTTTTTGTTTTCGTCACTACACGGTTCTTCATATTTTTTTGTAGTTTGTGAAACAATCCGTACATGGCTTTCGTCTCCGATGTGATTTGATATTGTGACGTCACACAGGAAATGAAAGCCATAAACAGAAAATTTCTCGATTCAAGTGCAGGGTCACAGCAGGTTTCAAAATTTGCATACTGCTACTTACAATATAAATTATCAAAATTTGTTGAACTAATGTTCAGAAGCCATTGAGGATGTACTTTTTATAAAGGTGGTGTTTAGTACCATAGTAAATTATATTTTTTGACTTGTTAGTTTATTTCATAAAGTTTATCTCAGATAGATACAAGGTACAGACTTGAAAAAACTGTATGGAAACAATGGTAGCACATAAAACATTTTTTAAAATTCTTAATTAAGAAAATAACAAGCTTATAAGAACTATCTATATTACAATCACTGTTAACACGTTATAAAATGTGAAGAAATTTTTTTAAAGGGTATTTAAAAGCTAAAAACCATGAAATAACTTTAAAAAAAGATCATACTGTTTAAAGAAATGAATTTTATGCTTAATAAATCTAACTTCATAAATACTTTGTGTAAAATAACATTATGTACAAAAAAAAACTAAATAAATGTAATACTTTATACAGTTGAGACTTCAGACTGTTAAATTTGTAGCTTATAAAATTAATTTTATTTAATCTAAAAATGTGACATTTTTATATTTTTACAGAGTTTCATTTATATTACTTCTAAACCAGTTAGCCACTACTGATAACTTAAATACAAAAAACCAGATACCTATGATAAAAATGTAACTTTAAAACTTACATCTGCTGGCAAACTTTGTTTTATAAATTTGATAAACTTGATATACTTTTAATCTGAGAAAACACCAACCTGTAGCCGCCACAACCATCCATTCTTGAAACATCCATTCACGGCTGCCGAAGCGCCAAACTAAAGGCGAATGTGGCGGTATTGGCGGGAGCACAGCAAGAAGCAAACAGAAGAAAAAGAAGGCGGCAGACGGAAAACAAACAGCGCGGCGGGAGAGAAAAGGGAAGAAGGGAAAGGTGGTGTCAGCCGAGAAGGGTCTTCTGTTGCGCGCAAGCAAACAATGGAGCTCTCAAGGATTTCTTTTGTCCACGCTTCGCTTCGAACTCGTCAAAAGTTGTGTGTGCCTTTCGGCAGCAAGCAGAATCGATAGCAAGATAACGACGCAAAAGTGGATGTGCGCGCCTCACTGAAAAAAAAAAAGAGATGCCGCCACCCCCCACAAGCGCGCTTGAGGGTGTTTGTTTGAACAAGAAGACTGGCCGATTCGCTGCGAGGCACCCAAAACGCGCAAGGCAAACACCACTGCTATTTGCGTTAGATTCGGCTTCAGATGTATGCGTTCAAGTTTCACTTTTATGCATTTTTGTAAACTAATGTAGCATTAGAACAAATTAAAACTATAATAAAAACAACTTTTACTTATGCAGAAGTATGCATGCTGAAAAATACTATAAAGTACATTTCTTATGAAATAAGATAAGTTTTGCACATTTAAACTAACTTTCAAAAAGTTAAATGTAAACTTTTTTACTGTTATTTTAAACAGTAGCTCCACTCAAAAAAAAATATCAGAGTATTGCAAATTTTTTCAGAATATAAACACATACACTAAAACTTAATATAAAATATGAACAGCGAAAAAGCAACAAATTTCACACTGAAAGTGTTTTCTATTGTTACGTCACACTCAAGTGCGTGCTTCAGTACAGAGAGAAACTTCTCGAACACTGTCAATATGTTGAGCAATACATATATTTTGATGTATTGTATTCTGTGGGTTACTTTATTTAGAAAAATAGTTATAAAGTTTTAGTGTTTCCGAATTATTCTATATTTTTAAAAATAGCTATCTTAAGTTTAAAACTTTGATTAAAGTATAGAACCTTGGTAAGCTATTATTCTGAATATTATAGCTCTGCATAGTTTTGAAATGAATCACTTTTATCTATTTTCTAATAAAAGGTTTTGTTTAAACAAAATCACAAATCATTTTTAAAGCAACATGCAATTAAAAATCAACTTTATTTATTTTTTAGAAAATTTACATAAGTATTCAGTAGTTTGATATAAAGTAAGTTATATGAAAACATACACTATTATAGTCCTAGAAAGAGTTAAAAGTTTATATATAAAAGCGTCACAATGCACTCGAAACCACTTTTAAATTGGTCATTATAAACTTTCTCTTTATTATATTTTTTTTGTAGCTTTGTTGGCTACAGTTCTGTCCAATCTATTCCCATGAGATAGCTTTTTATGTTTTTTTCTACTATTTTATATAACCAAAGACTTCCAAATCAAACTATATCTTTTTATAATTCTAATGTTTTCCTATTTAAACTGTAGTTAAATTAAAACTTATATTGCATGATAATCAGTATTTTTGATTTTAAAACAAAATGTTTTAAATTCTTTACAAGTTTTATAAAGGCTTTTATAACTTATTTCAGCAATAAAGTTTAAACGAGGTTTAAAGACATTTTGAGCATTTTCCCAGGCTATTGTGAAAGTAAGTTTTAAAATTTAAAACTTTTATTTTTCAAAAGTTTAAAGTTAGTTAAACTAAATGCCTCAAAATGTTTACATAATTGAAAATGTTATATTTTTTGAAATACTAAATTCTAAAATTCTTAAAAATGTAACAAAGTTAAGCAAAAACTGTTTTGAAACGACAATATACAGAGAACCTACTTTCAAAAACACTATAAACAGAAATTTTACATAACATAACTAACATTTGTAAGTTTTTTAAGCTTCCTAAAGTTTTTCTTCTGTCCTTGGTTTCGTTTTTATAAATTGTAGAATCTGAGAATTAGCTAAATACTTTATTAAGATTAGTTACGTAATACTTAAATTAAATAAGTATATGAGTGAATATTTAACAATAACTAACAAAATAAATTCCTTAAACAAAAATGCTTAGTACAATGTAAGCTACTATGAACCAAAGCTTTAAATATTTTTTTCGGCTACAGCAGAATCTTTTTTTAATAAGCTTTATTTTGTGTACTTATTTTTATTAGAATTATAGTGTTTTTTTAACGCGTAAATATTTCAAAATACTTATGTAAAGTCAAATTATGGATCAAGCGTTCAAAGTAACAATAATCAATACAAATTCATAAAAACAATATAATATAACTTTGCGATATTTTTGTTATAAAAGTCAAATTTCCTTGTTTTTTCTGCTACAAAAACATGTTAAAATGTTTAAAAAGTTTTCTCGTATTTACTGTTTAAGTTTTTATCTTTTTATATAGTTTAACCTTCTTTAAATTTATACAATGAAAGCAACAGTATCAAATGTTAAAAATTTAAACATTATAATCGTATGAATTTTTTGCCTAAATTTTACTTTGGCGCTTAAAATAAACTAAAAACGTTATAGGTTTGTTTAAAACTTACAATACCTAAATGTGATAAATCCGACCGTTTTGCAAAACCAACAAGTTTCTAAATCCGTTTCCTTGAAGTCAACGGTTGCTATGAAATGGCGAGAAATTTGAATATTGTTGGTATAAGCCACAATGAGACGGCCACACGTCACAATGGGTATCTTCAGAAACTTGTTGTTACTATGCATCCTGTTGTGTGGGGCCGACGTTTTTTGTAAACGGATTTTTTTTGTTGCCTCAATTTTGTTTGTAAACTTTTCTTGCTTAAAGCAAACGCGTTTTAATTTATAATTTTAAAGTAGGTTGAATTTTGTTTCAGTTTAATGCGTATTTTTGTCCTGGCTTACGTTTTACTTTTACCTGTTATATTTTGCAAATGTTACTCGGAACTTTAAATATTTTTAATTTCCAAACTAGCTTACTTTGATAGTTTTGAAATTAATATATTTAAAATTACTTTTATAGTATTGAACTTAATCTAAATTTATTTAAGTAAATCGCGCTTCTGTCGAAATAATTTTTTGAAATGTGTAAAAGAAAGTATATTTTCCTATAAATTTTTATACCACTATAAATAGTTTACGAAATAATTTAAATTGAGCAAACTGGTATAAAATTACAAACAAATTCTAAAAATCAAACTGTTAAAGACATCGTTGCAAGTCTTCAAAATAAAATTTACGTCTTTAAGTAATGTTTTAAGTTGTACAAAATTTTTTAATGATAAAAAAATAAGTATCTTTTTTTTATTGTGAGTTAAAAAATAGGTCTCAAAAAGGGTTACCAAAGCTTAAAGTAGGGTTACCAAAATTCATTTTCATAAACGCAGAAACTAAACAACAATCGCTCTCATTTAGTTTGTAGATACCCTGATAGCAAGAAATGCTCCTTAAATGGCAACATTTTCATTTTGGGAAACCCTGGTTTAAAGTAATAGTTTTTTAAATCATTTAAATTTCTTTTTGATCGAATACAATCATCTCACATACCTATCAGTACTTTGAGTTCTACTGAGTGTTTTTTTCTATTTCTCTGCTTTATTTAAAGTTATTTTTTTAGATCGTGATATTTGTTATACTAGTTAAAATCTAAACTTTAGAATATTCTACTGAATCTTTTTTGAGGTAGTTTTCAATTAAGACTAATATCAACTTAATGTCTTGCAGTATAGTGTTTAATGAACGACAAAAAAGCGCACAAAATGTTTGTTCCCAAAACCTGGTGTACGAAGGAACCTTTCGGTTGTTGATTTGTAACTACTTGGATACAGTTTAACGTCATTGTTCAGGAAGAAATTGTACATACTGGACAAGACGTTAAAAGGTATCTAAGTGGTATGCGGCTCGATAACCAAAAGGTTTTTCGTGCACCAGGTCCTCGGACTAAATAATTTGAGTGTCTTTTTTTGTCGTTCAATAAACTATAATATTTAACTATAACATCAATAGAGGTATTAGTATAAATTTTAGCCTTCGCTTTATGAAGGAGATAAATTTTTAATAATTATTTCAAGTTTCCAAAAAAAAAATTTGAAATTTTGTTGATGCATAAGGTTGATCGTTTTTTTTTTAACAAAACTAGTTATATCTTAAAAATTAGTTAAATTTTTTTTCTTAAAAATATATTTTCTAGTATTTATCTAAACTTTTAATTTATAGCCAATTATATTGTTTTGTAAAAAATGTTGCCCTTATGGTCTTAATGGTGTTACTTTTTTATTTAAGTAACTTAGTTTTTAAAATATTATTGAAAGTTTTATCATCAACAGTTTAAATACACAGATAAATTGTTTATTTTAAACATTTGAATGTTTAACTACTTGATAATTGAAAAGCTATTTACATCTTTGTGTGAAACAGTTTAAAACGGGGGTAGGTAAAATTCAAGTTCGCGGGCCAAATAAAGCCCTCGAAGCCAAAATCTACTGTCTGCGAGGTACTTTTTATCTAAAACAATCTTTTTTTAAATCATAAAAATAAAAGGTTTTGTAATAAAAACTTACAATTAAGCTCTTAGTTTAAGAAATTATCTTTACTAGTGCTCTATATTTGTATATTTTATTACTTGTTATTGTTTAAAATATACTTTTTTAGATTAGAACAACTATTTTAAAGGATCTGCGGCCTTCAAAGACTTATTTCTATATAGTGCGACCCGCAAACAGTTTTTTTCTAAAAAAATTAGCCCGCGAGTTACAAAAATCTACCAACCCTTGGTTTCAAAGCTTTTACTTCTTTGGTAATTAAGATGAAACCAAATTTTGCTGAAACCTGTGTTTTTGTAAACTTAATTGCTATAGTTTCTTATCCTTAGATCACTCGCCATGCTTGTACGAGTTGTAGAACCGCTATATATAAGCAGGGAACGGGTCTAAATTGCACGAGGTTACTTAATTGCACGAGGGACTGAATTGCAGGAGAACAAAATTTCACGAGTGCACAAAATTGCACAAGGGAACAAAATTGCGCGAAGAAGATTTTGCACAAAGGGTCAATATTGCACGATTTACATTTTTGCACGAAAGTAGAAAAATACAAAAAAAAAAAATTAACATAGAAAAAAAATATCAAAAAAATATATATAAAAAAAAAAAAAAGCAACCAACTGATGGTAAGGGTTAAGGGTAACAGTGATAGTTAAAAAAAAAAAAAAAAAAATTATTGACTGAAGGTAAGGGTTAGGGGTAACAGTGATAGTATAAAAAGACTAAAAAAAAAAAATTAAATTAATAAAAAAAAATTTAAAAAACTTAACCCGAGCAAAATTTTCTCCGTGCAAAATGGTCTGGTCGTGCAAAAGTGACCCTTCGTGCAAAAGTATTTTCGTGTAATTTTATCTTCGTGTAATTTTATCCCCTCGTGCAAAAGTATCTTCGTGCAAAAGTATCATCGTGCAACTTTGTGAACTCATGCAATTTTGTCCCTTCGTGGAATTTAGAAGGCTACTCATATAAGGAAGCCTCATTAATGACTGCTTTGAAAACTTAAACAAAGTAAATAAAACCAATTGAAAAAGTTACGTTTAATGTGTATAAAACAATATTTAAAAAACGGTCCTACACTTGCAAGAATATTATTTTCTAGAAGTTAATCTACTTTTGTATAAACTTGTTTTGAAACTATTAAGAAAGATTTTTGAAAAACCCTGTTGACTAATTTTTCAACACAGAGAAACGTACATCAGTTTTAACAAAGCAAGTACTACGCAAGTTGTTGTGATTTTTATGTTCCAACGGATTTATTTCGTTCGGACTTTTTTTTAACAAACAATGTTAGTAATCTAATAGTTTGAACAATAGTAACTATGTTATTTTTATCAAGGAAACTAAATTGCCAAGTCAAATATGAGATCGTTTGGAAAACTATTTTAAAATAATTGTACAAAATATTTTTTATCATTTAAAAATCAAGTCTATGTCGAAGCATGAAGCAATTTGTACAAGTGGATGATGTTGTCAATTTAACATCATTAAAATCTTAGAGCTTAAATTATAAGTTTATTTTATCAGTAGTCGTTTATTTCTAACTTGTCCATAGCTAACATGTACAATTTTATCAACGTAGGCTCTTAAATTTAATTTTAATTAAGTAAATTTAAATTTAGTTTCACAATATGCGTTCAAACTTTTATATTTGTGACTGCTACTTTTATTAGTAAGAATTTTATCAATCTAACCCTTAACAAGCAGTAATAAAACATATGATTTAATTCATACGTGTGAAAACTATCTAACAAAAAATGTTGTATTTTGAAATTAACCAATATCTTTAAGTCATTGCTTTGATGAAAAAGTTCAAGAATAGAAAATATTTGCTTTTAAAACTTTATACCAATATTGACACATTCGGCATAAATAATGATTACTGAGTAATTTAAATGTACAGATTAAACAACTTCGATGGTGGCATTTAACTTTTGTTTACACTTAATCTGATTCTATAACAAAGGTTTCACAAAGAAAGAAATTTTTAATATTGAAAAACTTTAATAAAGCAACTTTTAGTGCGTTGATTACGGCAGTAGTTTTTAAAATATCTAAAAGCTGTCCACAGTGAACCACTTAGAAAAAATATGTGTATTATAAATATTGTAAAAAGTGTTTTTTATATAGATAGTCAACTATTATTTAAATTTTGTTATCTTTCACTACAAAAATGTTCAAACCGTACAAAAAATTCAACAGCTGACCAACTTGTACTAACGACCACGGTAATCGTTGTTTAATAGTAGGGCCTAAAAACATTTTTTCTAGGCAAATCTAATTAAATTAATCTTATAAAAATTTTGTTATTTTTTATTTATAAAGATGTTATCAAAAATAAACAAAAAAACTAATGTACTAGTTGAGAAAACTCCTTTTTCACGAAGACATTAGATGGTTTTCCCAACACATTTATTGTACATCACGTTAAGAGCATTGAAGGCCTCATTGAAAAAGATGTATTGAAAAGTTGTACAAAAGTAGATATTTCTATCTTGCCAAAGGGATCGACTAATGGTGTTTTTTAGGGATTGCGGAAAATTTATAAGTATTTTGAAAACCTTCTAAATTGACATTAAAAAAAACTAATTAAGTAAAAAAAAAACAATCACAACAAATCGTTTGTAATCAAATTTTATTAAGAAAATATAATTTAACATCTGTGAAATATTATAATAAGTTCTATATTTACTAGGCGGAGAATCTTTACTCCATGCGAACATTTTTCCCATAGTTTAAATGTTTCTAAAATCCTTGAAGCGTTAATAAATATTAAAAATGTTTTTTTATAAATCAGAATTGCTAAACACTTGTGATAGAAGAACTGTTTGTAAAAACAATTTATTAAATGTCCGAAATAAAGAGCTTGATATTACATATATTGTTACTAACCTCTAACAATAAACTTAAGTCATTCCACACTAGAATAAAGCAGTTTTGGTATGTTTGAAAAACATTTTTTTTTTCATACTGTCATATACTTTTGTAAAACTGTTGCAGGTGACTAAGTTACATACACTAACAGCTAAATAGTCTAAGTAATTTAAAATATAAAAATTTTACTAATATTTTTTTAATAATCATTGAGAAATTTTAGTTATAAGTTTCCAAGATTTTATCATGTATATTTTTTTACCTTCATACAAAAGTAAAATAATTTAATAAAATGTTAAATAAGCATACTTTATTATTTTTAAATAGATTTTTACTAACTTTAGTTATATAAATAAATAACCTCCGTTGAATATTTTAAAAACTTTTTCTTTACGCAGATAGAAAAATAAGTTTATTTTTTAGACTCAATAAGCATATAGCACTTAAGCAAACGTTTTAAACAAATTCGTTTTTGATTAACATGTGTCATAACTATTACAAAACAGTCTGTTTTCTACGAGCATTTGTAATTTAATTTTTTTTATAGCTGTTGCATGATTCTTTTAGTAAACAATAGAAAGTTAAAACGACTGAGTTTTTTTTTATAAACGAGTTTCTTACAATTTATTTATGTAATTGTATTACTTAACTAAATGTCGCATTTATATACCTTTTTATTGTATGTTTTTTATTAAAGTGTTAAAATGTTAAAGTTAATTTTTTTGATATTAGCATGTTATGTTTGATTCGTTTAACGATTTTTTTTTAACTAGGTCATTAGACCACATTTTTGATCAATTCTTTTTTGGTGTTTGTTAAATAATAAACTATACCTTTAATAACTTAATAAAATTTGTTCATTACAAGCTAAGAACTCCTCCAACAAGTAGGCTATTTAAAAAAAATCTAGAGTAAGTTTTAAAAACTCCTCTCAAATATGCCTAAGACCTTTTTTTGGCTCTCCGTCAGAAACTCCGGAGTATTTAGTGTAAGTTTCAAAATTATTTTCGTGCATACTAGTATGGAGACCCATAAAGACTACTAAGCTAAACTTTTTGTAAATATATGAAAGCAGGGTAAAGTGTAATTTAAGTAAAAGTTTCATTTTAATTTTTGTCAAGTTAAATACCATTTTAACAATCTTATGAAAATTTAAAGTGTTTATCTATTTATGAATAGAAATTCACATTAAAACACCTGTATATTATTATCATAAAATTTAGATTAATAATCTTAAACTAAAATTAAACTGATATTGTAAAAGTTGCAATAATTATTTTATACATTTAAGTCTCTCAAACCGATCTGGTATGTCAACCGTTCTATGTGATTTTTTTGGCTTATCAATAAAACGTATATAAAATACTATTGTTTATTGAACAACAAAAAATCGCTCAAAATAGTTGGTCCTAGGACCTGGTGCACAAAAAAACCTTTCGGTTATCGAGTCGCACACCATGGATACCTTTTAACGTCTTGTCCAGGACTAATAATATACTATAATACAAAATACTATACATTATAATAGTCAAAAAAGCTTTTATTTTCAACTCATTAATACTAAGCAATAATGAATTAAAATAAAAGCTTTGTTGTTTTTTAAAAATTATAGATTTTATATATTTAATTATATTTACAAATATGAAATATTATTTACCACCTATGTTCTTAAATTAAATCTTTGTGAAAAATTATGCTTATTAAGTACCGCTTTATCATTTACGATCAAACCATAAGAAAACTGACCTTTTCTTTAATAAAAAAACGTATTCATTCAAAGAAAATTTAAAAATATTTCTTTAATATTGTAAAGAAATTTCTTTCAGTTTTTTATGCTAAAGGCAAGTAGAACATACCTTTATAAAAATGTTTAACCATACTTAACCCACGTATAAGTTTTAAGTCATTTGGAAAGCTTAAATTGCAGAGAGTGTTTGTTGAATTATTTAAACAAACAGATACTTAATTTTAATAAAAAATTAAAATATTAATATTATTATCTTGAATCGTAAATCTTAACATCCTGCTGCTGTTTTTTAAAGAAAAAATGTCAAAGCTCTTTAAAGCAAATGAAAATTCCAAGCTTTTACTTTTAAAATTAAGCAGCAATTTAGAAAATAAAAGATCTATAATTTTCATATCTAAACTTAACAGTTAACCAATTAAACCTTTGGTAGACAGCTTTTGCAATCGGCTGGCTAGATATTTAGAATTTTTTTTTTTCACAGGCTGGACTTGGTAAAAAAACTCTTGACTAATAAATTTAAAACAACAAAACTAATTTATATTCACTACTGTGTTGTGTACTACAAAATAAACTGTACAACACATTTCAAAATAGGCTTTTAATATAAAAATTTTAATTCTATTTGATTAGCGCATTATATGCTGTATCTAAAATTATGTGTCAAAAGCCAGTGACTTCTGTTGGCCGTGAGTTGCTAAGACTAGATTAAACAAAGTCATATGGGATGAATTTAATTTTTCAAGACACTCAGGCTAGATAAAGATTAAAAAAAGTAATGCCAGAATTTTAAAATATTTACATCAGACGGAGTTCATTAAATTTTATATGTTAGTTTCTTTTTTTATTGACTTAAGTTGGACTGCTTAATTTTTATCAATTTTAAATTGTTGAACTTAACTACTCAGGAAAATTTTCCTTTTTTTATTAGCTTAATAAGATATTTTTTTGTACTGAAATAAATGTTTTCACGACAACATAAACTGTTTTATCTAAAATATCAGAAGATATTTAGGTTTTTTTATTATATTTTAAAATTAAATGGAGTGGTTTGAAAATGAGCAAGAAAAATTAAAAAAAAAAGAAACAATTTGTTGAATTTACATTAAAAAAAATAGTTTAGTTGTATAAATATAAAAAGTAAGCATACTTACTCCTAATTCTACAAACAACTTTAAAAAATCTAAACGTATATATAGAATTGTGTTTTAACCATATCAGATTATAAAAGTCTCTAGCTAGATAATAGTAAAGTGCTTGAACAAACGTGAGCAATTATAAAATGATAATACGTTCAGAACAAACGTTTATAGGTACTACCGAGGTTTCACTGCTAAGCAGCTCTTCAGGTACATTAATAAAACGACAATATAAAGCACTTTATATATATATATACATATATAAGATGTAACGTTAAAAGGCATTAAATCCTGGGGATCCTGATAAGCTGAGCTTATCGGAATATATACCACATATTTTTTTGTGTCAAAACTTTATTCCGACTAATGGAGTTTCACTGCTCTCAAATAATTTTAAGAACAGATCTACGGAGTCTATAAAATATTTACAAACATTAGATATAATGTTTTTAAACCATAAAGTTCGTTTATAGTTACTACTTACATAAACACTATACATAATTATACATGCTTTTTTTAAGGTGTGTTAATATTTTATAGACTCCGTAGTTCTGTTCTTAAATTTATTTGAAAGCAGTGAAACTCCGTTAGTCAGAATAAAGTTTTGACATAAAAACATCTGTGGTATATATGTATATATATAGATAGGAAAGTAATTGGGGTGAATTGTGTTTTATAGCGTTTTGTTAAAGTTGAGTTTGCAAGCATACATATTTGGTGCTAATAAAAACGGCGACCTTTGAGGTTAAAAACTTTGGAGGATTTGAAAAATTTTCATGCTAGCGAATTTTGATTTTCTAAAAACTACCCCAATGCAAACTGCTTGGGACCATAAAAATGCGACCTTGGAGTTTTTAGCTGGAGTTTTTTTACATGTGGTAACTATCACAAAAACACCTTGTTCATAATTTGAGACGATTTAAAGAAAACAGTTTTTATAATTTTTTGCAGTTTTTCTCGAGTTTCCTGTTTTTTATCAAAAAATCAAAGAGTTCCACCATGAGTTAAAACAAAAACTGTCTTAATTTATGTACAATTTGTCTGCATTGGGGTTGCTTTCAAAAAACCAAAATTCGTTACTTTAAAAGTTTTTTCAAACCATCTAAAATTTTAAAAGGGTGTTTTTATGGTATTTGCGAAATTTAAAAACTTTTTCAGCTGAATCTCAAAGGTCGCTGTTTTTATAAGCACCCTAATATATGTAATTAGACAAGTCTTTGAAAAGATTGTACTGGACACGTAAAATATTTTCAATTACCTAAAGCTCTTTTTTCGATCGAGTGAGACCTGCAGTGTATCTAAATTAGAAATAAAAAATAAACTATGCGTTAAAGATAAATAGTATTTAAGAAAACAACATTTTTTATTTAGTTAAATATTATTATACAAGTTTGACTAAAGATCATAAACAACTCTATTGTAATAAGTTGTTTTACATGTAAAAGTCTCTATCACTAGTAAAGTTCTATTTTTAATATGGTTAAAAATAAAATTTGTACTGTTTAATTTTTAAACTATACTTTAAATGCTATAAATTTAAATTCAAGCATCTAACATTTTATTTATCAGTTTTTAAATACGCAGTTCTGTTTTTTAATCTTTTCAAAGAATATTTATAGAAAATGATTAGAGAAAAGATAAAATCATCTATAATTAACATATTTAGACAAGATTTTTAGTAAATAACTTCCAAAAATTTATTAATGAAACACTTAATAATATATAAGTATAAAATCATTAACAATTTAGAAAACAGTTACGTCTGATCTGAATAAAAGCATCCATGCACAATAAATGTGCTTGAATTTACATTACTTTACATACTAAACAAAAGCAAGCTTCGAAAAACAATGAAAAAACTAAATTAAAAGATGAACTTAAACGACTAGCCTAAATCTAGTGTGTTTGGAAAAGTAAATTTAAGTTAAGGAATAGTTATGATTTGTTGTTATACTTCCCATTTGCTCACAACCTTGCACAGATTGAAGATTCTGTACAGGAGCAGGGCTTCCGTCATTTGTAGCCAACATATGGTTGTTTCTGTGCAAAAGAGGGCTTCGGATGCCATGTGGTCTTTGAACAGTACGATGTATAGGTGGTTGATATTGGTTGTAGATGTTATTAGCATCAATCATCGTCGGTTGACCATTACAATTTAGAAATTGCTGTGTTTGTTGTTGAATATTTATTATTAAATTGCTGTGTTTCTTGTTGACAAACAAACAAATATTAATTAAGATTGTTATAATTTCGAATTTAATTAACAATCATTTAAAATGTCAATGAAAACTTGTTTTAATTTGACATTAGGACTCTAACTTCCTGGACAAGTACTTTCTTACATAAATAGGGTTGTCAAAGTAAAAATTTTGAAGTCAACGAGAAAAATCAACTTTAAATTTTTACCACTTGGTGGTAGAGTCTTTATTTTTCTGTTCAAAAGAGTTACATGTTTGTTAAAAAAATAGTTAGTGTAAAAAGGTAACGTAACAAAAAAATTAAGTCTTGTGTAGATATAAATATATTTTCAAGTAACAAAAACTATTGTTAAAATCGGCATTGTTAGCACAGTAATTACTATAAAACTAACCAAAAGTTTTACTCTTCGAACAATGGTTTTATTAAAAATTTTGAACTATTAGAAACTTATCTGTACCTTAGATGTATATTAAAATAACATATTCAGTCAGAATTACCTATAGTTTATAAATAAGGATTATACACAAAAGTTTAAACAAAAACTTCATCAGCTATTTAATAACTGTACAGTACTTAAATATTACAATTTTTACTATATATTGATCGCAATTTCTCTATCACATAAAAAACCTTATGCAATATTTTTTTTAAACTATGTAATATTTACTAGCTAAGTTAACAATGTTAAAAGGCACCGTTTTACAGTATAAAATAATGTTTTATCATATGCTTCGCATTACCAGCCGATTCGACATAGAAAAATGTAAAACCGGTTTTGGTCTGTCAATTGTTACACGTTCATTAACTTCAGGAAATAGGTTCCTAACATCCTCGTCTGATACTTTTTCATCAAATATGCAAACAAATAGCTTAATTTGTTTTGTATAAACATATGAGATGTAAGAGTGAATTTAGTACTTTAATTTATACATCAAAACCATATTAATACGGTAGTTTGAAAGTTTACTTGAAATTACGGTTAAATTTTGAAATAGCAGCTTTGGTTTCTGAGAACTATGAATATTAAAACCGAATAATTAAATTGATTTAATCAGGCATAGAATTACACTTCTTGAAAGAAAAAGTACTAGTCTGAATTTGTTGATAAATTTTAAAAAACCAACAATGATTTAAAGAAAAGATTAACTCCAAGTAAATAAAATAGAAAAGTATTCTGAAATTTACACAGAAAAACGAACTAGCCTGAGTTTGCAGTTTGATTGGCAATAAAAATTGTACAAATTAAAATAATTCTAATCGTAAATTTTTAGCTATACAACTGTCAGTTCAATTATTGAAATACCAGGTACTAGTAGCTGTTTTAGTTTTGTAGGTACTAGTAACTTAATAACTAAGTACCTTATATTACTTTTTTTCTAAAATGTGTAGTGGTTTTTGTTAACAAAGTTTTGTAATTGGTTTTAATCTTAGTAATTGTAGCTAGTAAAAAATATATTTAAAAACTAGTACACCTTTTTTAAACCTATTTCTTAAACGTTTTGTATATTAATTATCACTTAATATAAATTAGTACTATGTTATATCTAATATTAGTACATATCTCTCTGTTGAAATAATTAAATTTGTAAAGTTTCACAGTTTTACGGTCCACTCGAGCCTATGTCGAACAAATCCGTTTCATTGTGTACAAAATGCTGTCACATGTAGCTCACCGACTAAAGAAAGTTCAAATCCTATCATAAACATTAAAAAATTATATAAAGACTAATTAGTTTAGCAGTATAGTAGATAAGTAAATACATTCATTGAAATTTAAAATAGTTTTGACAGACGATCAAAGAATGTGTGTCAATAAAACAAAATAGTTTTATTTGGGTCATTAAATTAAGTTTTTACCAAACACAAACTAGACAAGAGAATTTATTTTTTAAATTTTATTAAAGATTTTTTTAATATCAAAGTATTACAAATACCGGTACAAGTGTTAATACATGTATGCTCATGCTTAGTGCTTAAATTGTGTCTTTTGAGGGTGTTTTTTAATGTGTTTACTCTGAATATCTTTTTAAAATACTGTTAAAAAAAACTATTGCTTATTTTAATTGGTTAGATCAGTCCGTACCTTGGCTGGGTTTCGACCAGAGTCGGATTTAGATAAATTTACAGCAAAGGTTTTAAAGGATCAACAGCCAAGGTTTATTTTGTTTTTTGTTAACTGTTTATAATCTAAACTTCTAACTCATAATCGTCGCTTCTACTGAAGAAATCAGTATTAATGTAAAAATTTAGAAATACATAAATTATTAAACAAATAAAATTTAAAAAATACGTAATTGTGTGGCTTTTATGCCAGTTTTATTCCAAGTCTCAATTTAACAAAAATGGAAAATTTCTCACTAATTTATTGTACGTTTCTATACTGCTAAGCTAATTGAGAAGTATCTGCAGCAAAGAAAACAAAAAGGTCTTTACTACTTCCACCTTGTGCCTTCCACCCTGCAGTTCATTTCTAGTCACGTGACGATGCAGTGACTGGTAAAAGATGATTGCAGTTGCAGCTATGCTTCAAAATCTTCATAAAAATACGTTACACCGCCACATATTTGGTGGATTTCAATCAACTTGCTGCGTTGAATATAGTTGATCTCTAATTTATTCGCAAGACGTTTCTGAAAGACTCTCAGCTATTTATATTTTTATAGATGTTCTTAATTTTTTTTAGATATTTGTTTACTAACGTCTCTTTTAGAGACTTCTTCCTCTTTGGAGCTGCTTTTTTTTTGTGAATATTTTTTTTAAAGCTCGGTTCGTACTAGCCGACCTAACCATTAATTTGTCATTTCTAAATGCTCCAACTTAATCTAAAATTAAAAATATTACACGCCAGTGGAAAATGCAATAACAGTAAATAAATAGTTCAATTGTAAAATTGATGATGTTTAAAATTAAATTCCAGTTTTTAAGTATGCAATAAAAGGTACTTTAAACTTTAAATTTTGAAAGCATATACTTATAAACTTAGTCAAGCTTTTTCCTATGACATTTTATCAAGACATAGTAAATAACTGTTTTCTTTAAGTAACTAAACCTCATTCATTTATTTTTTTAAACATAATGTAATTTTAGTACTAGTAAGTTATTCAAATTTACAAACTAACAAAATAAAAAATTTAAATGATTTAATCTGGAAAAAAAAAATATATAGAACTCAAAAATATTTATTTAAAAAAGTTTTTACAAAATTTTAGAGTAGTTTCAATAAAAGTGAAATAGAATAAAAAAAAATTAAAAACAATGTCAGCTACTAATTTTGCAACTTTTTTTCTCTATCATATTTTTTTCCTAAATATATAAAACTCTAAAGACTAAATTCTAAACATCGTTGGTTTTAAAACTTTCACAGTTTCTAAACTTGTAATATGATATATTTTATTTAAATTGTTATCCAAAAAGTGTTCGCTTAGTCTTACTAGTTGTCATTTAAGTTGTTTATAAAACTACTTTTTTGCTTTTGAAAAACTAGCTTTTAAAATTTAGAAACTTTTAATAGAAAAAATAGATATAAGTAGATTTGAACGACATATCTCACTTAACTATAGTTTAATCATAGATTAAAAAAAGCTCAAATGTATTTAAAACGAAGTTTTTAAAGCTATAATTTTCTTAAAATTTTTAAAACTGTATACTTTTTTATTACTTGCCTTTTCTATTCAAAATAAAGTTTTACAATTCATTTTAAAGTTTATACTTAAATGTTCTTATATGAAAAATGTTTATGGTAGAATAAAGTATATTACAAAAAAATACTGTAATCCCATTAAAAGTTAATATAAAGTTAAGCAAATCAATACAAAAAAACTTGTAATTTGTTATTGTAAAACAAAGAGCTAAAAATATATTATCAAACCTGTATTTCAAAGAATTTTAAAGGATAAACTCATTGTTTATATATATTATATTTAGTTACTAGCGTAAAAACAAAGGTTTTGCTTGTAAACTGATTTAAACTTAAACAAAGTTTGTTGTTTTAAATATTAAAGAAAATGTTAATAAAATATTCTAATCTATTTTTAGAAATCAGTTACAATTCGTAAAAAAAATTTAAGCGTAGCAATTAATATATTGTAAGTATCAAATTAAATTGTTGCTGATGCCTTTTAACTAACCTAAAACTTTGTTTTTTATTCAAAAAAAAAATTTAATCTATTAAAAAATAATCTAGTACTTAACGTTTATTTTCATTAAAAGTTTTTTAAATAAATTTGTATTCTATTTACCTTACAAATACAAGTTAAACACTTATACTTACACAATTACAAATAATAACATACAAATATCCAAAGTAACTTTTAAGTTTTATCATATTTAATATATAATCAAAGAATGTCTAGTGTATTATAAAATTAAATAAAAATGAAAAAGGATTTTATTAGAAACATATGAGTAAACAACCTTATTTATTAGATGTAAATACTGGTGTTTATATCTCAACCTTAAAGTATAAATACAAATAAATTATTAGAAAAAAGCTACCCCTGACAATCGCTAACAACTTTAGTTGTTTAAGGGACATAAAATGGACTTGTCGTCCAAAAACGAAAGTTTGACAAAAATCTAGGCTAGAGTTTTTTTGCGCTTGCAGTTTCACTAGAATACTAATTTAAGCAGTTTTAGAAATTGACTTGATATTTGCTTATCAACTTTTTACAAAATAAATTATAATCATTAAACTTTTACTAGTTATAAAAATAAATATTCTATTTAAATAAAAAAATCTAATTGACCATTAAAAATGAAAAAGATGAATTTACCCCTACTGCGAAGTTGAATTAAACTTAAAATAAAGAAGAAATTCAAAAGAAATTCTTCTTTTTAACCCTTACACGAAAATCTGTATATAGAATCTAAGTACACTTGGTTAAAAAAAACTGTAAACAACAAACTATTGCTTAAACTTATAATTGAAATGGTTGGAAGACAGTTTTTGCATAAAATAAAGTATTGCAGACTAAAACTTTCAAGTTTCGTTTTCGTCCGAGCTGAAACCTTTTATGTTGTAGTCTAGCAGGTCCAACGCAGCTTGCAGTTCAGTCATTTGGTTGCTCAAGCTTTCTTCTGCAGAAAGAGATTTACTTTTTTGGTTTGATTTCATTCCAGTTCCTAGTTTCATGTTTGAATTGTTTTCATTGAAATTTTGCTCGAAAGTGTCGTTAGAATCAACATCTTTTTCTAAACTTTCTGTTAATACTCCGCTGTCATTATTGACTTCTAGACCCTCTGCGTCCAGAATTTCATTCTCTACTTCCACCTCTTCCTCAACGAAGTGCTCCACCGAATCACAGTCCTCTTCTTCGGAAGACGACTCAGCCGAATCGTTTGTTTCTGAATCAAGTTGAGGTTTAAGAGCGCTGCTCGGTAGAGGCGGTGGAAGAGACTTTGAAGGTGAGGCGAAATTGTCTTCTTTTGAAGTTTCGTCATTACTTTGTTGATCTTCTGTATCGCCTTCACAGATAGGAATTACTTCATTTTCTAAAGACAAATTTATTTTCTTACTACATATTTAACTTTTTTAAATTTAGATTATTAATGAAGCTCTAGATCCTTGAAAATTATAAATAAATAGTTTATTTGTTTATAAACTAGTTTATCTAAGTTTGAAACATATAAATCTTAAAGACTATTTTATTAGAATATTTGGAAACTATATTAAATCTTATTATGGTTTATCTATTTACATGTTTAATTTAAAATTTATTACAACGTTTGATTTAATTTATTATTTCGCAATTTATGTTTAAACATTACAATATTTCAGATAAAAAGAAGTTTATTCATTGCAAAAAGCAAACTATGGTGTACTTTCTGCAGCTTGTGTAGAATAATTAAGTTTGTTTCTATCTTATGATTTAAAAAAAATCGTCAATTTTGCGGTTTTAAAAAATATCTTGACAATTATAGATTTTGATTACTACGCAAGTTGCTAAAACATCTCATTACAAACACTTTGTTTTTTGCTTATTTTTAATCATGAGAAAAAGTTAAATAAGTATATCTTTAAGTTTAGTAAACTCTCGATATACAAGTACCTATACAAAAAAACAAAATTATGTTATGTTAGTATAGTAATACTATTGTTTTTGAAACTTGTACTAGTTTTAGCTATTCTTAGCAGTTATTGTACATAAAACTAATTCATTTTTTCCATATAACTAAAAACTTTGCAACAACTTTTTCACAAGCTAACAAAATAGAAGAAAACGTCATTAATGAGCAACTTTATAAAAAACATCAAGCAACACATACCATCAAAATTTATTTTTTCCGTACTAGAAAACTTTGATTTATTTTCTATGGGTGGTGGCATTGGTGATTGTTTTTTGTAAGGCGAATTACTGTTGTTGTTTTTTGGTGAATTGTCGATTTTCATAATTTCACTTCCCGGCCTGGGCAAAATAAGTTTGATGCTGGCGCCTTGAGAAGGCGGCCTCAGTGCCACTTTCGGAACGTGGCCGCGTTTTTTTCTTCTAGCTGTGATAGTAGGGGTATAAGTTAACAATTAACGAATAATTTAAAACGATTGATTTAACAATCTAAGGTTTAAACTGTTTAACAATTTAAAATATTCAACAAAATTTTTAAAGTAATTTGAGAAAAAATCTTTTGAATAAACATTAAAACTTAAGTCATCAATTGTGAAAAGTTTTCAAACAAAAAAACAACGTTTCATTTTAATTTGATATATTTTCAACTGAGTTGTTAACATACATACAAACTAAAAACTTAAAGTTGTAAAATCAGGATCAAGTCTATAAACACGTCTGCATTTTTAGCGGAAGACTAAATAAAATAAAAATTAACTTTTTTATTTTTTACCTTTTCCTATTGCAAAAGCTAAAGATGTTTGTAATGTTAAAAAATAATAATTAAGGAAAAAGGTTGTAACTAGATTATGTTTATAGACAGATAAGTTATTGTTGTTTCCTAACAAGTTTTCGATACAATTAATTACATGTAAATAAACTATAGTTTACATTACATACATCATTATTTGTCATACTTGTAATTTTCTGACTTTTATTTTTGCGAACTTGTTTATTTCATATTATTAGAATATTTATATTATATTTTATTATATATATATTATAAACTTTGTTATACTTTTGAAAACTTTATTACATATTTGTTTTTAAAGAACTCTAAAAGTTTTAAAAAGCTGTAGGCTTCAAATAAAGTTGTTAATTCATTTTCAAATCTAAAACTATTATTTTAAACATTTAATAATCCCAAAGACTAACATTCATTCTCAATTAATTGTTGTAAAATATTAAAATTAAACTCATTTAATGTCCAAGTTATTATTTTTATTTTAGTATGTTTTTAATATAAATACTTTTTAATTAAATAAAGTAAAAGTTTACAAATTAAAATTCTACACTTGTAATTACAATTAAATAAAATCAGCTATGATCGAAACTAAAATTTTACTCCGAATTTTCAAACAAAATGTATATTTTATATAATTGTATATATCAAATTTTTCTGCCCAAAAAAAATTACAAAGTTTTTGTTATTAAAACTTGTTTAACAAAAGTTTTAGATATAAAAAGCAAAGATGTTCTAGATACAGTTGAAAAAGTATGTGACTGTATTAAAATTTTTACGTTTATAGTTACCAAAAAATTAAATAAACAAAACCATATACTTTAAAAAATATTTGTTTGAACACGTGTTTCAAAATAAAATTGCTTTTGTTTTTATCTATTTTCTGGTACATTAATATATTGGTATATGTATCTTATGTACACTGATTATGGTTATGCTTATTTTACACTTATTTATATCAAATAGCTCTCAAGCTTTTGAAAACTATTTTAGAATAATAATACTCGTAAATATTTAACTGTTATGTATATATTTTAAAAAACTACTGTTACCATAATTTTATTTTGTAATTTTTTTGAAAATAAAAATTACTTCATAGATAATATAAATTAAGTTAAACTGTTTTAAAACAAAGTTTTTGTTGACCAATAATTTTTTTTGTGGAAATTAACAACTTTCTACAAACAATTTTTTTTAAATATCAAAATAAACATTTAAAAAAAAGTAATTTAGTCTAAAACTTGACATTAATGTTGTTTAAACTTTTCTGAAACACTTTTTTTTAAATTAAGTTGTATGAAGAGACAGATAGCCAATGTTTACTTTCATTATATAAAAGCTATACGTATTTACACAATCAAGTAAATAAATAACAGCTTGCCTATGTCATCTTTTTAATTACTCAAAGTAAAAGTTAAAATTTATCACTATTTAAAATTCCAAATTTTAAAAAATATAATCAAAAAAATATTGTTTTATGGTAGTAATTTAAAAAATTAAATTAAACATATTTTAAAACTACTGACTCTTAACCAAGAAATAAAACATTAAATAATCCCAAAGACTAACATTCATTCTCAATTAATTGTCGTAAAATATTAAAATTAAACTCATTTAATTCAAATATTTTATTACATATAATACATACCGTTTGGAGAATCAGTATCACTTAGCTCAGATTTTAGAATTTCATTGGATGTAGCTTTATACTGGCTATCTGCCCGCTTATTAGAAGGCGATAGATTTGCTGTGAAAAGGTGTATAGTTGCTTTTAATTTCTAAATTTTTGATAGTTTTGTCATTATCTTAATAAGTTTAACGAGTATGCAAGTGAAATATTATTTTAAGTATATAAATACATAACAAACTTATAGTTTTTCAAAACTGTATTTAGTTATTTATAAATCTTATTGCTAATAACTAATCATTTAAAAAGTTTTAAGACTTAGTTTATTTTTTCTTGGACTGTAGTATAGTATGTTCTAACAAAAGAAATCTATATATGGTAAAAATAAACTGTCTATGTTGTATATATATATCAACATTTTAGAAATTAAGTGTTATTGATAATGTTTGTATAAAGAAACTAAAGATCTCTTAGAAGCTTTTGATGTATACACTTAAGATAGATTGTTAGAAAAGTTGATCTCATTTTTAGTTTTTGTTCAATTATAATTTTTAAAAGTGTGTTTAACTAATTTGAACTACTTACTATACCTGTATTTCTACAACAGAAAACGTCATTAGTTATATCAAGTACTTTTAAGAATATACAAAAAAAAAACAGTTAGTATTTTATTTCGAAATATTTACAATTTAAGATTTAATATTTCGTAGTTGATGGTCATAAACGGTATAAGCACAAGTTAAAATACACCATAAATAAAGTATTTTACACAGTTGATAAATAAAGTTAAGCTATGAAACAACTTACAATTAGAAGTTGTTTGTATTTTCAAGTTTTCTAAAGGCTGATCAAACGTTGTTGTTTCTGTTTCAAACCCAGAAGGTCCAAGTTTCTAAAAACACCTTTTATTAAATTATGGCAAAGTATTTTTACGATAACTTATTTTTCAAAATTCTAAGTTTATCATTAGCTATTATATTTAAATTTATTAATACATAAGCTTTGGGAGTTTTTGTTATAAAAGTTTAAATTGTGCATTTAGTTCAGTTTTGTTCTAAATATTCGTCTATAGTATTTTTATAAGTATGGATTATTATAGATATAGAACTAAATTAGTTTTATTTTAATTGACCTATGTAGTTTTACTAGTTAATGATCTGAACTAGTCTAGCTTAAATTTCTCTAGTAATAATTTGTATCATAATTGAATGAACAATAACTTAGTATGTCAAGTTGTACAATATTGATAAATTAACAAAAGTCATACCGTTTTAAATATATTGATTTTCTTTTTGCTTACTATATCAATTTTTGAAAAAATTTAAAAAAACAACAGTTTAAAATACAACATAAGTTGTTTGGTTCAACACAGTAGTAAAGTATAAGTGAAAATAATAAGGAAGTAGTTGTATAGATTGCAATACATAGTATCGTATCATATATTAAATCACGTTGCTTTAATAATCAGTTTTGATTTCGAATAATTGTTTATATTAGATATAGTATATTATTAAATACTTTTTGTTTTAATTTTCTCCGTATAAGTTTAAATACTAACATTAAAACAACTTTATAAAAAATAATTCTAGAAAAATAGTGGTTGGTAAAATTGTTTTTGAACTGGAAGCCGTGATAACATAATCACTTATAGATAAAATACATTTCTTTACAATTTTAGTAGTAAGTGCGTAAGCAGAAATACTAAAAACAATAATTCTTTTTTTTGAAAACATACCTTGCTTAAAATTAAACTTTTTTTTGCATTGAAATATTGTTATTGATAAAAAATGACAAAAACATTCTAACGTCTTACATATCGCTTTTAAAGTAGAAATATGCGAAGAATTTATAAACAATGACTTTCTTTGTTTAGAAATTTGCGCTTCTATGAATTAAACAAACTTTTGAAGCTTCATTAGCAGCTGTTTTCATAAACTTATCAAAAGCATAATTTTTAAAATTTTAAAGCTGAATTTATCATAAGTTGGTAAAAAACGTGTATTTGAATCTCTGAAGATCTTGTAAAATTTAAATACACTTTTTTTATGAATGAGGAAGTTAGTTGTAAAATAGGGTTTAATTACTTTTCTAACTGGCAGAACTTCCTCAGAAAAAGTATTTTTTTGACCGAATTTGTTAGAAAATGTCTTTTGTGGATCGTTAAAGTTGTACTATAACAATACTTAAAAATTAGTTAAAACTAAATCATCATTTAACAAGTACTACTGTGTACTGAAAATCAAAATAAAATACATATGAGATCTAAATATAATGTCGAGCGCCACATATTTTTACTTGGTGAGCCTTAGGTTGCCTAAACCTTTTTAAGTGTTAGAAACAACTTTCTATAATACATAATTAATTAAATAAAATAAAAAAAGCAAGTTCTAAAAAATAAATACTATAAAATATTGAAATATATACTTTTTATGCAATTGCAACAGTTAAAAACTACACTAGAATATAATACTAAAACCAAAAAAACTATCAGAACGCTTTAAAATACAAATATTAATTCCTCATTTCTTAAACCTTCTTAAAAAAAGTAAACTATCAATTTTTTTGGATAGAATATATTATAAAACTAATTAATTTCCTTCTACATTGTTTGTTGATAATGCATTTACTTTTGAGATTTTTTTAAATATGAAAGTCAGTAAAGTAAATTTATCATTGTAAAGCAAGTTTTACACTTTTAAGTAATAACAAAAACTTTGACTTAAGTTTTATACAGTTTTGTTTTATTTTGTATTAATTGTTCAATAAAGATGCTGTATAAACTTATTTATGAAACAAATTATTCGGTATGATGTATTATTTCAAAAGTATACTTAATCTAACCAGCTTCTCTTTAAGATGAGCTCTCGACGGAGGCCTTCTACCCCCTCTTTTGTTGGCTCCCATTGGTTTAGGCCTTGTCTTCGTCACGTGTTCAAGTTTTTGAGCGGGAGGAACCTGTTTTGTACAGATACTTCAAGTTTAGTGATTTAGAAATGTGTCGTATAAATTTTTAAATCTGCTTTCAGTAAAACTTATCTTTTTAGATAATAAAAAAGATTCACCATACTTAGATACTCAATTTTTTTAAGTGGTATTATGGTATAACATACACTAGAATATTTTGTTTTATAACTATAAAATTGCAAAACGATCTAGAAATGAGGCTATATGCAGTATAAACCATTAAAAATTAGATGGAGAAGTACAAATAGTAATTACAAAACAAATTTCTATTAAGTGTATAACAGTTTATCACAAATAACATTAAAACAGTTTTTTTTTAAGCTTGTATGAGCTGAGCAACTATACATAACTCTCAAAACATAAAATCAATAAACAACAAGTGTATTACTTTTTTTTGTTCACGATGGAACTAAAACATTATTTCGAAACTAAAGTGATTTTAACTGTAAATAAAAAATTACCTCTTTTTCTCTCATAGCAGTTTTTATGGCATCCATCCATTTCTGCAAATCTTCACTGGTCTTTGCACTGAACTTCGCTTTCTGTTGATATAAATATTTTTTTTTTATTCAAACACTTTATAAAGTTCAAGTAATAATTTTAACTTTAATTTAATGGGGACTTAAAGGAAAATATATTGTTAAAAATTATTTGTAATTTATTGCAATGAAAACTTTATTAATTTTAGTTAAGTTTTGATACAATGATTATAAATATCATTTCGAAAGTTAGCATGATACAATGTGATGATTGAAATATCAAAAATTATAGAAGTAATTAATATTTTAGTTAATGTTTTGTTCCTAATCACAGTTCCTGCAGTAGTTTAGATTAAAAAAAAAACAATAAAAACATTTAATTTTGAAAGATAAAATGTAACTTGAGGAGGAAGAAAATCTTACGATAAAAACAACTGTTTTAATTGCAAATGTTTTTAAGCTGTCTTTTTAGATTACAATTCTAACTAGGAAAAAAAAGTTGTTGAAGTCAAAAATCGTCATAAACTAAACAAACTAGCATGAATCATTTTAGCATGTTAGAGACAAATATGTAACGAAAATTAAGTTAAATAAGCTATAGTCAACTTATCAAATGTTATAAGTTTTAAAATTCTTTTTAGGTTGATAAAAACCATAAATTACCAAATATAACATTATTATAGTTTTTCAACATTAAAAAAAAATAATTTTTATTAAAAGTTAACATTCAAAACTGTTTTTCAACAAAACACAGTTCAAAATTTGAATAATGTTTAAGTAACATTGATGCAAAAAACTATTTTTTATACACTCTTTTACTACTGATGTATGATAAAAATTTAATCTTTTTTACTAAAATGTTCTGAACAGAAAGTTTAACTATATAAAAAAAAAATGAAAAACATAATAATAGTTATAGTGTTTTTTAAATTTTCATAGTAAGAAAGCTTTGACCATATTGTGTTATAAAATCATATAACAACAAAATTAGTTATGGAACATGAAATAGGAAATGAATGAATATCTTATAGATTTATTTTAAACAACTAAATCAAGTTCTTATAAATTAAAAATCAAATAAATAAAGTCTAATCAAACTACTTATGATTTTCAATAAAGCGTATTTGAGTTTTAAAAAACGATTTTTAAAATTATTAAGCTTAAAGTACTACAAAATGAGATTTCGATTACTCCAGCTAAAATGTCGTTTAACTGGCAGCTTAAAAATTAATTTTCTTTTTTTATTGATTGCAAAGATTCAACGTTTAGTTCCGTTTTAGCATAAGTCTAATTAGAAATTTCTTTATTTTAGCTTTTGATGACAAAATTAACTTAGCATCAAATATATTACAATTTTTAGAGTAAAAATATTGAGGTAAAAAAGCATAAACAATTTTACTAACTTTGACAAAGTTTTTGAAACTAGTTAAAATAAATATAAAACTTGATTAACAATAATTTTACTTAATTTTAAACAAAAAAAGACAGCCTGGCTGTTGATTAAAAAAAAAACCATATATAAAAAAATGTTGTCGTTTATTTTGTATTTAAAAGTACACTAAAAAATAAAAACTATGTCATATTTTATAAATGATAATAAAAACAAAATCCGACCTTTAAATCTTTTTTAGGAGATTCTTCATTAGGTATGATCTCAAATTGGTTTTCTCTTTTCTTTGCTTTTTCTTTGACTTGTGTGGGTTCACAATACTTTTCAAGATTTATTGTTAAAGCCGGTGTTTCAGAATTGTCTTCAACCTGTTTAGATTTATTTGAAAAACTAAGCTTTTCGAATCCTAAAGTTTTTATTTACTTAATAAACTATTTTTAACTTATAAAAATAACGAAAAAAAGCTGTAGTTAACAAAAAAAGAACTACTGTTTTTTTTAATTAATAGTCATTTTTAATCAGTAATAAATTTTTAAATTATAAGATAAAGTCTTTTAAAACTTAGATTTTTCTGTTTTATTTCATTAAAACTACTAATAAATAAACATAAAGTTTTAGTTTTAATCAAAAGTTTGAATTGTTTTGTAAATAAAAAAGTACTCCTTATCATTGAAAAAAAAAACATTTATTCTAAAAAGTTGTGATAAAAATTTACTTATTGTAAATAACTTAAAAACCTTGGCTTTGTTTTTAACTTTATGACAAATCAATTTGCTTTTCAATAAACATTCAAACAGTTTAAGCAAAAAATTTCAAAGTAATTAATGAATCGTAACTAAAAATGTTACTCAGACCTGTTTATATGGTTGAACAATAACATTAACTATTTTTTAACGTTTTTGTATGACCTAATACGTTTGGATAATTGTTTTAATATAACTTTAGTATATATAACTTTTATTGTATAGGTATGAAACCATAATATTTTTTTTTTATTGATATGGTCTTTAATTATTAATTAAGTCTGTAATTAATTTTATCCAGCTAAAAAAGAGAATACGATAAGAAATATAAACTAGAATACTGGGATTTTGAAGGTATTTTGTAAAGTTTTACCCTAAATAATTCATAAGTTAAGCCCACTCGTAATCTTGCTATAAGTATAATTAATTAAATTTAAGTTTTTTCAATAACTTAAGTTGTTTAAACACTTTTTATGACAGTAAATACACTAAATAAGATTTAAAAAGTTATGTTAAAAATTCGTTTTATTATCAGCTTACAACCAACTGTATTCGATCTAAAAACATGTTTGTTTTTGAAACTAAATCATAAAAAATGCTAACAATCAAACTCAGAACTTTATATTTTTTTTTAGGAAAACATTTTAACTTATTAATATCAATTTGTCGAAAAATCATTGCAAATTGCAAGTCGTCATGGCTTAACAATTTTAATTTGAAAAAGGCAAAAAGACTTTTATGCAATACTGATCAAGCAACTGTACCTTGCAAGCAGTTCTTTATCATGATTTTCTCTTATAAGCAAATATTAAGTACACAAAATAACACCTTATAAATTATTTAAAATAATTACTATTAAATTAACATTTTCTTAATAATGTTTATTTTTCCAACAAATTCAATAAAACTTACGTGGTTTTCGTACAGCATGAGCACACCATGACTGATGGTGCACCACCTTTTTCTCCACCGTTTTTGCAGCCACCCCTTCCTTATGAGGTAGTCCACCCAACCCTCCTTGATTATTGGCTCGTCCATTAAATAAGCTTCGATGTTTAAAACTTGCTAACGTGGTTTCGTATTAATATATTTTATGTTTTTATTCTAAAATAATAAAGACCATTGCAAATTAAATCACGTATATAAGGTACAAATGGTGTTGAAACTTTACAGTTTTATCCGAACATTAATAGTAGAAGTTTTAAATAGCTTAAACAGGTGTTGTGAAAGCTGTTACTTTGAAGCTCATTAAATCTTAATTGACTATTTTTAGTTAATAAACACATACAAAATACCTAAAAATAAGCTTAAACTTCACGTTAATCTAAAGTTTCTTGTTACACGCACAAGCTGAGTACACAAGCTTAGTCTATAAAGCTTTTGAAATGTATTTTTAATATTTGACTCTAAAATAAAGACTACTTTAAGTATAGGCTTAGTAAATTTTATTATGATAAAGTTACTCTTCTTTTTATAATAAACTAAACGCAAACACAACAAAACACTTTTACACTTTAAAACTGGTTTAAAATGAGAAAAACAACTATTATAAATATTAAAAACTTCAAAAAAAGAATAAAAAAACTATACTTTTGTATTTAATATCTGTTTATATAATAAATCAATTACTATTTTCGTGTAATAAACTTCTTCTACTTTAAGTATTTCTAGTAATTCTACAACTAATTCTCCCCAAGGCTACAATAAAAAGTACTAGTTATTCAATTTATTAAAAACTGTTTATAAAAGTCAATTTAACAGTTTTAGATGAAAAAGCTGTGAGAAAATAAATTAAATTCTTTTTAGCTTAATGAAAGCATTCATGAAGTGTACTACTTTTTCCTTATAAGGTAGTGAAACTACAGCTTTGTTTTAAAGAAGTTGTTGATTTAAGTAATAACTTCATATGAGGCTACTTTTTGCCTTTAAACAGACTTAAGAAACTTTACTTATTAAAACGGAAATTAAAATTAGCTGAATATGACATCATAAAAAAAATTCACTTTAGTTTCTGTTATTTTGCTATCAAATGTGCATGACACTTACTTGCCTGCTTACTTAATTATAAGATTTTTTTTTTCTTTTATGGTTAAACTTGTCATGTAGTATTTTAATAAGTATAAGTAGATAAGAAACAATTATAAACACTAATTAGCTTACATTTTTTAACTACATTTATTTATTTTTGACTACTTTACTAATTAAAAAATGTAAACTATTGTCAAACACTCTGTTTTTTTACACTTTTCAATCTACGATTTTGTATTCTTAAACCTTTTTTTAAAAGATAAAAATGTTAAATAAAAACAAAAAGCTTCTCAAAGTAAAACGAACAAACAGAGCTTGTCTGATTAACAAACAATTATTTTATTTGCTTGCAAAAATCTCTTTGCTACGACTACAACTCACTCTTTGACTTGGTGTTTTTTCTCCTTACTAAAACACCGCTCCTTCTTTCAACTAAACTTTCTCGTGCGCAACTTGAAAACTTAAGACAATTTGTACTAATGAAACGGTGTAATATGCAATCAGAGTTTTATGTGCTTCGAACAGCTTTCAACTTTACAAACATGCTTTTTTAGTTTACGACGATACGCATGAGTGATTTTAAAGTAAACAAAACCAATAAATGATTTTGAAAACTTTCTTAGGAATTAAGAACTTTTTGCTAAGCCTTGTAAGCTTTTAAACTTTTAAAAAGCATATGTAAACACTAGATCTCATGATTTTTTTAATTTTTTAAACGAAAATAGTTATTACTAAACTTTAAAACAAATTTAAAATTATTAACATTTTGAATGAATTATTGAATTCTAGTGTAACATATGCTTTTTAAAAGCTTAAAAGTTTATAACTTATGAAGTGAGCTTAATCATTCAGATGAATGAAGTTTTTGGTTTAACATTAAAAATAAAGTTGTAAAAAAAAATATAACTAACAAAGCTATTTATTCTTTGTATTTCGACTAAGATGCTTATAGGGACTAAGAAAATTAAACTTTAACTTATGCAACCACCTGTTTGAAAACACAAAAAAAAGAAGATATAGTTAAAGCTTTTACTTAAAATGCCATTTTTTTTTTATATATCATTAAAACTTTTATATTAAGTTACATTTTAAATAACTAATATATAAGCAAAACAATATACCAAAATAGGATTAACTATAAAAACTAATGCTTGCAGTATATACTTGAAACATTTTTGAGATAAAACGATACAAGTATTTAAAAATAGTAATGTTAAAACTATCAAAAAAGATTTTGAATAAAGATTTATATTTATAAAATGTTTTACCATCTATCTTGAATTTAATTTAATCTATTCGATAACCGAAAGGTTCTTTGTGCACCAAATCATAGTACCAAATATTTTGTGCGTCTTTTTTTGTTGTTCTTCGAATTAATTGTTCTTTTTTTTGTTGTTCAATGAACCATATTCGCTTTAATTTATATAACATCATAGAAAAAAGTGAACACTATATTTTTAAACTTAAAAGAGTTACTGTTTAGCTAAAGTATTTATTTAAAAGAATTTGTTACTTTAGAATGTGAAAATTTTAAAAAGATAAAAAAGTCTTGCTAGTGCTCCTTCTAATAAAACTGTTGTTCGAAATAGGAAAATTTTAATTTAGCGAGTGAAAATACCTTTACTTTAACTAGGTGAACAATGCAAAAATTTTTCAAGCATGGAATACAGAAACCTATCAATACTTAATGTGTATAAATAGTTTATCTATACTATAAAGTTTTATTAAGTATAAGGAACTACCTTAAAACTTTTGAGAATATTTAAAGATGAGAAAAGAGATGAAGACGAAATAAGCTTTTCTAATGTTGAATTAACAAAATATTTATAAGCAAAAGAATATTTGACCAAAAAGTGGTTTAAACCTTATTGACATATTTATAAAGTAATTTATAGTGTTAGAAAATTTCTAATAATACTAAAATCGAGTTTAAGACAAATATCTACTTTTTATGCTTTAACAATTGAAAGAAAACTTTTTAGACTGTTGATTATAGTATTTTCTCTGTCAAAAGTTTCCAAAGATTTCACTAATTTTTATATGTCGAAATAAACATTATACTTAAATGCTAGTTTAGATCTAATTCATTGCCTAAAACAGAATACTTTTTAAAATTTAATTTGTATCAATATTTTGAATTTTAGTTTTATAGAATTGAAAATACTAATAAAAAAATTAACGACCAACAACGTATGTCGAAGGGTGTTATAATATTAACAGCCTGACCGATGGTGATTTAATTCTTAAATCAGACCACCAAAATCAGGTTGTAAATAAAATACTTAATTTGCACATCTTTATTTAAAATCTATGTTAAAAATAAAGAGTAGTTTCCTCATAGCCTTTTAGTTTATTTAATATAAATAGTTTGTTAACAATAATGTAAACAAGTTTTCAAAGAACTTTTTATAAAACAATGTTCCACTTTAAAGATCATCATTTGTATTTGATTTTTTGTTTTAGATAGCTTTACTTCACTAATAGTTTAGTTATAATTATAACTGAAGATCTCTAATAGAGTGAAAAGTTATTTAACAATAGAGTTTTTGTAATATTATATCCTTTTAATAAATTAGATTTTCAATCGCTTTTTAAAACTTGAGCCATTAGTACTGACTTTACTATAGCACAGTTTAAAGTTAAATGAATTTAATAATATAAAACAAATGTGTTTACATTATTTGATAGATAATATCGAAAAATTATTAAAAGACTCATTAAAATAAGCAGATAAGTAAAATCTACACATCTTACAAACTAATTGAAAATTTTGGACAAAGGTTGCTTAAAACATAGTGACGTCAACTTTTTTTAAAGCAGAAAGAAAGTGATAAAAAAACTGTAAGATAAATGTTTGATATTTCAAAAAGCTTATGCCTGCAAACTTTGTAGATAATTTATGTGTTAAGTGTCGGTTTTAAATAGATCAGATAAGTAATGAGAATTTTCGTGGATGACGTGGTCAAAGAGGACCCGGAGGAAATATGGTCGAGATCGCGTTTGGCCCTGGCAAAGATCCACACGTCCTACAAGGGAAGCCTCGCGACGCCGGCGGTCGGCCACAAAAAGCGTCAGTACACATCGGCGGTAGCGAGAGGGAAAGGCAAGAAATCCGCAGCTCCAGTACCGAATCGCTTCACCGGCGGCGGAGATACCAGCAGTAGAACGAGGCGTTCTAAAAACAGCCAATCGGGCGACGGCGGTAGAAGTTGTTGCTTCACTTCTTTTTCGGCGCCAACGTCAGAGTTCAGATCGGCTTCGGGGAATCTGCTGAAGTTTTCCAAAAACGGTTGCAAAGCTGCGACGGCATCGGCTCATACAACTTTTAACAACAAAAAGTTACCTTTGAAAAAGCCAGAAGCTGAAATTCAACCTAAAAGAACCATCAGTGAATTATTTGATAAACCAGCCAGCAAAGTTGAGGTCATCGAAAGCAAAACAAAAGATGAGAAAAGAGATGAAGACGAAAAATGCTTTCCAAATGTTGAATTGACAAAGTTGAAAGATGAAATAGAAAAGTGTGTTCTATACTTATTATATTCTTTATAGATTAGAAAGTGAAGTTATTTTGTTTCTTTCAAGTTTAAACAACTTTTTTTATGAAAAAAAAATTACCACACTTAATCTTTAAAAGAAACAAAGTTTTTTTTTTTACTTGTAATTTTAAAAGCGAATCCAAAAATCCAAAAATGTTAAGCTTACCTTTTGAGATGCTAAACGTAGTATATAAGTATTATTATTAAAGTAGTCTTAAAAGAAATTGACAAAATTATTTTTGAATTTACTGTAGATGAAAAGCCTGTTATTTATTTGTTAAAAACTGAAAACTGTTAAAATTTTCAAGGTATACTATTAGAATTAAATTTTATAAAACTAAAAACTTTAAATTAATCACCAACATAATTACTTTAAGAATCGCGCTCATAACAAAAAAGTCTGGTGAGAAACTTCAAAAAATTGAAAAAGACATGTGCGTTATCAATGATGCTACAAGTACCTGGCAAAAGGAAAAAGAACTCCTGGAAGCCGAACAAAAAGACTCGAAAAAAATTCACACGGATGCAGTGATTGAGCCAACAACAACCAAGTTTAAAAGAGAGGAGAAAACATTCAAAGTCGAGTCCGAAGAAATCAGTTTTAAAAGCTGGTTACCAGTAAGTAATGTTAATATTAACCAAATAAATAACAAAAACATTAATAAACATTACTATGATGTAATAAAACGATAACTTTGTTCTTCTCCTTAAGACTTTTAAAATCTATAATTAAAATGAAAATACCGTAGTTAAATAACTTTTATCAAAAGGTTTATCTTTGTTTTTTTTTTCGTTCTTACAAAAATTTCTTTATGAAAGAAGGAAACTGTATAATTTGTTATTATCATATATTCCAGTGAGCTTGTTTCGCTAGGATCTTTTGCTAACAAACGACTAAATTTATATTTTGAATAGTTGTAATACACCCTTATCAAATTTTTATGCAGCCGTATGAATGTAAGTTTGACCTTTTACAAAAAAAATAGCTTAAAATTTTATAATTATAAAAAATAAATAATGGACAGGCGGCAGGTGACGCGGTGTGGTTTGTGGGAAACGTCGGAGTTTGGTTGGTTTTGGCCAACCTCAACAACTTTTTGTAACTCAGCATTTCCTTGTGCAATTGTTTGTCCCTGTGTAGTCCGTTTTTGAATTACTTTATTACTAAACACAACAAGAATTCTTACCAACTTACCAAATATCTTTCAAAAAGATTCTTATAAAGTTTGGAATTTATTTCATACAGATTATCAGTATGAAATTTTGTATTCTTATATTACAGTTAAAGATCTTATGTTTTCAAATTGGTACCAAGTTTTTATTTTTAAGAAGCAAGTTTAAATAGAAAAAGGGAAACATTATTTGAAAATCTCTTGAAAAATTTACGACGTTAAAGTAAAAACGAGCATTTAAACTTCAAATTGAGTATGTGCTAAAGAGCTTAAAAGTACATACAAGAGGTGCTCATAGATCGAGATCTAAAAAATAATCATGTACCATGCCTTCATCGACATAAAAAAGCAAAAAAATTTTGAAGAAACGATATGAAAATAGGTTTGTAAATACTGTTTTGTACTTTGTAACGTGTTACTCTTTTATATTTATATGATATAAAATAAAATTATAAATTTGACCTTATCATAAACTATAAATTACAAGCCTTTCATACAACAAATTTTACAAAGTTAAAGTGGTAAGTCTTCTATTTATATTCAAATATACACTCATCTTTACTTTTAAATAACAAATATTAGTCAATTTAAATCAAAAACTTACTTATAATGATAAAGTTTTTTTTATTCATGTTTTGAAAAAAAAAAACAGTATAATGTGTATCTTTAAAGATAATTAAGTAGTTTAATCTAACAAGGTTTAAGTTAAAATAGAGAAAATACTAAGGGACATCTAAAAATTAAATAATATTTCTATCACAAACAGAATTCTATAAAATTGTTTTGGATCTTAAAATTTTAAACACCGCAATTTTAAAGATTTTTTTTTATATTGTATTATTTGTAATGCATAAGGTTAATTAAGTATATTACAATACAATACTAAAATTCAAAGTTTTCTAAAGCATCTAAGAAAATTTAAACTTATAACCATTATTGCTTAGTTATTAGCTTAAGTTATATAAAAATATCACTACATAAGTATTTGTGTTTAAAATCCTTATGAAATACAAAGTTTTATGCAATTCGAAAAAAAAGTAATACTAACTAACTATTTGTTTTACAAAGCACCTATCCAGACAAGCTTATACGCGATAGTTAGCTGAAGAAATAAAAAGAGAAAACAGCATGTGGCTGAAACATTGATGAAGAAAATTAGATTGATACAGTTTGAAAAAGTATTAATTCTTTTTTTAAAAAAGCTAGAATCTTCATTACAGAGGCTTCAAGGTAAAAGTATGATAAAAATAGGTAAGTTTTTTTGTTTTAATTAAAAGACTTTTGAAGATATTGCTGTGTAGAGGTAATTTATGAAACATTTTCTAAACGAAAATGTTTGGTATTTTTCGGAAGTTTAGTAACATTCGTTTATAAAAAGACCTGGAAAGATATTAAGGCTAAAACTAAATATTGATAGTAGCAGAGTTCTAATATTTATGCGAACATTTACATATTTAATTAGGTTTTGTCAAATTATTAAAATGTAAAGAAGCTTAAACTATGGAAGTTGAATCGTATTTTGTAAAAAAAAACTACTAAAAATTTCTTTTTTTTTCAAAATAATAAGATTTTTTTTACTTAGGTTGCATACAAAAACTTATAAACGTTTAAAATGTTTTTTTTAAATGTGTAACTTTATTCATTAAGTATTATTTTAACAAACCTATATAAGTTTACAATGATTTCATCCCGGACATTTCAATTTAATCTTATAATCGTACAAAAATAAAAAATAAAATGTTTTTTTATCAGTAGTAGCACTTTAAAAATAAACTAACTATAATACATAAATTAAAGCAAATTAAGATAATAATCAAAAAGTAGTAGTGAAAATAAACAACACATTAAAAAAACTTTTTGGAAGAGCTAAATGTTGAAGTATTTTTTATTTTATATAACATAACTAGTATTGATTTGATGACTTTAACAAAGCGTCAAACTTATTAGCAAAAAAAGTTAACATTAAACTATTAAACTTTTTAATATTTTGTTTTTAACTCAAAAACGCTAATGAAGTGTTAAAATTTAACTTTGAAAAAAAAAACTAATGTTAACTTTTTTATGTAATGCTGACTTGAGGTATCTTAGAAATAAACCTAGAAAAATACTTTTTAGCTTGAACTTTAACTTTTTACAAAGCAATTAGACATTGTTTATTATAGTGAAGTATAACAAAACAATGTTATTCGAGAAGAATAACTTACAAATTTTTGTCTATTATAAAGTTTAAAAAACTGATTTAAAAAAATGAGTTTTTACACATAGCTATAAGTACCGCTTAGGACAAATGTTTTATGTAACTAAAGTGTATGTAAGTTTAAACTAGTCTAAGTAATGTGTTGATAAAAATGAAAGCAGAAATTAAATTACAGGTGTTACAAATTTGAGAATTTTTAATTGAAAGTCAAAAAATAAAATGCCTACATTGAAACTACTATTTGACAATGAATATATGTTATCCTTCATTTTTTATCTTCTTCTAAAAAGACGAAACTTGAGCAAATTGCAATAAAAACAGCTGTTGCAGTAACAAAAAAACTTAAAAGGTAAGTTTAGTAAAAGTCTTATTTCTAAAGTATTCAGAAATATTAAAAGGCTGTACAAGTTTACTCAAATCAATAAAAGACTAACAATATACGCTGAATATTTTATTTACCTCTGCTTAACTGTTTGATAATAAAATTGCTTCGCTAGATAAAATTTGTTACAAGTACAAAATAAAAAAGTAAAATTGTCTTATCAAATTTTTAGACTTTGCAGAAAAATATATTACAAGCTTGATCATTAACTGAGACAGAATAAAACTACAGAGATTTTGGAAAAACTGGTAAGCTTTAAAACATTAGACTTAAATTAACAAAAACTTGATAGATCTAGTAAATTTAGATGATAATGTTTTTTAAACAATAGGTGTTCTAAGTGTTATAAGTGCAAAAAAAATTGCTAATAGTTAAATTATTGACATTAAATAAGTTTCACATTTAATCAAAACAAAACAAAAAAAGAAGTTACTTATTGATGAAGTTTTAAAGCTACGACTAAAAGTTTATGCATCTAATTTTTGTTATAAAACTTAAAATTTCTAAAATTAATATTTATAAAGTTTACTAAAAAAAAATCGTGTTCTTGCTTTTGTATGAAATTTCAGATTATTTAACTTTTTATAAAAGAAATAATTACTAATTTAGTTTTTATAGAAAACAAAAACCAAAACAAAAACTGTAAAAGATACATTTAGATGGAAACAGTTGAAAATAGAAAAAAAACCTCTCAAAATAACCAACTTTTTGAGATAAAGTGTCCTAAATTATTAAAACTATCTAAATAACTTTATACATGCATGTATTTTAAAAGAACAAAAACCACTAATTAATAACAAAAAATAACAACAAAATAAAACCAAAAACAAAAACAAACAAAGCAAAAAATAAGTCGACTTATACATAAGTTGTTTTTAAAATAAGCTAACTAAAATTATTAAATTTTATATGAAACGTCATAATGTGTTTTCTGTGTGATTCCTTAAAAATTTTGCTATGTACTTAATTTCGTTCTGAAGATATGTGTTAAACATTGAAACTGAGTAAACGATACAAAAATTATTTTTTTTTTTATATTATAAATAGATAATTTTATGTATATACCTTTATGTAAATAAACTACATATTTACAGTTAAAATTTTTTGGGACGACTTCAAAAAACTATTTAATTGTGAAAGAAGAACTACAATACTTTAAGGTAAAAAAGAATAAGCTGCAATGAAGACCAATTTGAAAATCGAAAGACTTTAAATAAATAAAAATGATGATAAAGAAAAACTTGACGTTATCACAGTATTATTTATCTTACAATCTTAAATTGTATTTTAATAGCAAATGACAATAACTATAGTATGTACAAAGATGTGTAAAACAATTAAAAAATAACTTAATATGTTTTGATTATTTTATATATCATCTTAAAATACCATATAACTAATAAAAAATATAGGAAACTAAAAGTATCAAAATTAAAGTTTGACCTAGTTGTAGTTGTATAAATAATGACACTGTAATATCTGTTTTCTGCTGATAAGACAAAAAAAAATCATAGGCTTATAAATTATGTTTTTGTTTCTTAAAAGTAGGCATTCGGAAAATTTTGATGTAAATTAGAAAAATGATTAGATTTTTTAAGTTAAAGCGTTTATTGTTTAGGCTTTAGAAGGTTTATGTATTTTCTAAAGCAATTTATTTTTTAAACATGATCAAGTGTGTTGCGTAATTTCTTTTTCAATTAGTTTATTTTAAGTATTTTCCATTTATTAAACATTGTTTAGAAATTTTGAGTGCTTTCGTTTAGAAAAATACGTAGAAAGAGTGAAAGACTATAAGCAAATTTGAATATCGTTATTAGTTTGTTTTACTTTACTACAAACATAATAATGTTTAGCTATTTTTTAAAGTTTATTTTTAGATAAATAAATAAAAATATGAAGATATAATATTCTTTTTAGTTGCGATTTACATGGTATTTAAAAGCTTAAGTTAAAATTTAGACAGTATACAAACTTACAAAGTTAAAGTTAAGCAGAAATAAAATTTAAGCTAATAAGAAGTTTTTAATTTTGGAGCTACAGTTATATTACAATACAATCCTCTTGTAAGGTGGTTACCCTTTTAAAGCATTGGATATTCAGAGGCATACTTAAATTATGAGGAGCATAAAGTTAATTTTATAGGCAAATTTATAATTTTTTTAAAAAACATAAAACTTTAATGTCAATTATTTTCCTTATCTTAAAAGCTATCTAAAGTTTTTGTTTTCATTTTAGAGAACGCACCTTTGTCTTTAATTAAAAAAAAATTGGTTTGGGGTTGGAATTATTTCATGGGGTCCCTCCAAAAGTTAAGGTTTTTTTTTGTTTTTTTTTTATTATTATTGTTTTAGAACCAAAAATAAATATTTTTTTTCCTTTATTTTGCATGTTATTTAAACTCTTAAATGTTTATTTTATAAATAATGTTAATATCTTTGACAATTTGCCCCCAAAGCAAAATGATGTATATTACACTATCATTTGCCTTGGCCATTTCCGAGATAAAAATTGATAGAAGGAAAAAAAAAATTAATAAGAGTGTGAGTTACAACAAATTTAATTAAATTATTTTAATCATTTTGCTTTGGGGCCAAATCGTAAAATATATTAACTTTATTTATAAAATAAACATTTAAGAGTTTAAATAACATGCAAACTAAAAGAAAATAAAAAAAATTATAAAAAAAAATATTTATTGTTGGTTCTAAAACAATAATAATCAAAAAAACAAAAAAAAAACCTTTATTTAATGGAGGGACCCCATGAAATAATTCCAACCCCAAACCCATTTTTTTTAAATTAAAGACAAAGGTGCGTTCTCTAAAATGAAAAAAAAATTTTAGATAACTTTTAAGATAAGGAAACTAATTGACATTAAAGTTTCATGTTTTTTGAAAAAATAATTAATTTACCTATAAAATTAACTTATGCTCGTACTCAAATTTAGGATACAGTGCATAAAGATTTATCATAAAATTGTTATAGTTATGAATAAAAACAAACACTCACTTAAAAAAAACCCAATATTTTTCAGAAGCATTAAGAAATATTTTGAATTTTTAACCAAAAAAAATGTTGGGTTAACTGTCTTAATTAGTTACTAAACTTAATAAATTGACTGATGTTTTATTACCTTAAAAATAAACATAAAATGTAAATTCAGTACTAAAAAATTGACAAGCATTAACTTAGCTTGATTAGCATTTTTTGCATTTTTTTAAAAATGTCCAAACTTTTGATCCAATTATTTTCCTTATCTTTAAAGCTAACTAACATTTTTTTATTCTAGAAAATGATCCTTTGCCTTTAATTGAAATAAAATCCATTGGATTGGGTTTTGAATTTTTGAGTGGGGCCCCTTGAAAAAATTTTTTTTTTGGAAATTTTACTGTAACTGATGGTTTAGAAAAAATATATATTTTTTTTAGATATTTTTAGTTTTCTGTGTTCTCAAGGGTTGTTGTGTTTTGCCAAACTTATAATATTTTAATAATACATACAAATATTCCCAATTAAATTTCAAAAACTTTCAATTTTCTAACAGTCACTGTAGCAAAAAAAAAAATTTAAAACACTTTATTATGACTATTTTTGATAATTAATATGATTTTAATGATTTTTATACTTATACCACAAAGGAAATATGAGGGATTCATGTTCAAATAATAATAATTTTAGTAAAATGTACATAAGTGATGTCTTACATAAAAACAGTTAAGATAAAAAAAAAGTGTTAATTGAACAACAAAATACACTCCTTGGACCAAACGTTTTGAGTGTTTTTTGTCGTTCAATTAACGCTTTTTTTATCTAAACTGTTTTTATGTAAGACATCACCCATGTACATTTTACTAAAATTATCATTATTTGATCATGAAATCCCTCATATTTCCTATATGGTATAAGTATAAGGCAGAACATTATTTTCAAGTATACTCTTTACCTTTATAAACTACTACAATGTCAAAACCTAATTAACATATGGAGAGGAGACATGACCACAAAACATGTAATTTTTTAGCAACGTTTTTCATTTAAGAAATAAAATTAGGTATTAATTCAGGTAAAAAAACCGCAAATTTAACTAAGCTTATTACAGGTAAACACTTTTTTTAAGCTCTTTAAATGAAATAAGACTTATAGTGATAAATTAAAAAAAAAAGCAAAAAATTTTATGTAGTTTCAGTTTGGAGCTTAAAGTTTTTGTATAGCTACTTAAACATGTTTTCAGTTGTACTATGGGTGAGTTGTTTACCAGCATTTTTAACTTTATTATTTAAAGTACCTAATTTCAATTTCATTAAAGTCATTTTCTAGTAATAAAACTAATTGCCCTTAGGTAAACTTTTTTACTTAAGGGCAAGTAGTAGCTTAGTTTTACCTTATTGATAACATAACTGTTCAAATACATGTTTTTTGATCAATCAACAATGTTTTCTGTGTTCTAGACTCTTTAATAATTTAAAAATCTTTTATAAAAGAGTATATGGTCAAAAAAAATTGTATTGTCTTCTCATTTTAACAATAGTTTTCAAAAACAGTTTAAATTTTTGCAACTGTAGGAACACTTTTAATAAACTTTTCTCTCTACCCATTATCTTAAAGAAATGTTCATATTGAAAATTTCATGTTTTTTTTGATATACTAGTTGTTTTGCCAATATGGACCAAGAATAATATGCTATAGTAAAACTTTTATTGCTGACCACATCTTGATTTATGTTTTTATGAAAATATTCTTTTCAATTACCATTTTAAAACAATTTTTTTTGTTTCGTTCCCAAAAAAAAATACTTTATGTATTTTTATCTACAAGTATTTTTATTTGAATAACCTTGATTTTAATTAATCTATAATAACACATTTGATAAATATTTTTTAGCCTTTTAAACTATGTTTTTTTTAATATTTAGTAGAGTTTCAATAAAAAAACTGATTAAGATCTTGCTTTTGCTTCTAGTTTTAGAAAACATAATTTATTTAAAAAAAAAATACTAAATTAATATGTAAATATTTTATAAGTTAAAAAAAGATAGTAAACTAACTTATGAAAAAGTTTTTATTTTTTTGTAATATAATTTAAGTTAGGTTGCTTCAGTAAATAAAAAGTTTCCTTTAAATATAGCTCTATAATAAGCAGATCCTTGTATTAGTAATAACTATCATAGATTAAAATGTCACCTGATAGAAAAAAAAGAAAAGCGTCATCATCTTCAGATGAGTCAATAAATAAAAAAAGAAAAAGAAAAGAAATGAAAAAACTTAAAAAGAAGGAAAAAAAAGAAAAGAAAAAGTTAAAAAAAGAAATGAAGAAATTAAAACAAAAAGCTGAAGCTGAAGAGTCTACTGAGTCTCTAAAATTAAAGAAAAGTAAAAAGAAAAAAAGTAAGTGAAACTATTGCATTTTTAGAGCTTTCATAATTAAAAACTCCAAAAAACTTAATTAATCAAAAAAGATTAGTTTTTAACTTGGTTATTTTTTATTCTAACAAATAGGTGATTATTTTAGGTCATAGGGGAGAATTTATTTTTGTATAATTTGATCTTATTTTGTTAAGCTTTAACTAGGCTACAAGTTGCTTTTTACAAATTTTGAAATTTTAAACAATTTTTGAGATTTAGCTGGTGAAAGTTGGAAAGTACAATAGGTTTATTATGAGAGACGCAAACTAAAAAGGCAAAAAATAACTAAAAAATTATTTATTTATTCTACTGCAACAGAACTTTGTATTACGTGGAAGATTTCCTAAAAGTTTGAGATAATTGTCTCAAAAAACTTCTGAGGAGATAGATTTTTAGAAAAATAATCTTTTTTGCCTTTTTATTTTACAGCTCTCATAAGGAACCCATTGTACTTTTCGACTTTCACCAGGTATATTTCAAAAATTATTTTGAAGTTCTAAAATTTGTAAAAAGCAAATTGTAGCTTAGTTAAATCTCAACAAAATAAAATCAAGCTAAGAAAAAAATAGGGTTCTTGAGATATGGAGAATCAAAAATGTTTTAAAACAAAAAATTCTCAATCTGTAGTTTTAGTTTTTAAAGAGTTGAGACAGCCTTTTTCTATTGGTTTTTCTAACCAAATTTATTTTTAGATTATGAAATAAATTTTTTTTAAAGCAGTTTTTTGGTTTCCTAACTACTTTTTAAATATAAATATGTATAGTGTTAATTTATTTCACAAAACTTTTACTAAACTTTTACCACAAATAACTGTTTCATTGTTTTGACTTTCAAGAAGGTTTTTGTTTTCAATAGAAAACAGCTTCTAACCATAAGTACAAAATTGTGTTTAGTAAGGCGTGACATAATAATGGGAACAGGTCAAAATTGCATGAAAAAAAAAATTGCCCAAGGTTACTAAATTGCACAAGGGCACAAAATTGCACGAAGGCAAATTTGCACAAGTGGATAAAATTGCACAAAGACAATTTTGCACCAAGGGTAAATTTTGCACTAGAGTAAAAAAAAAAACTAAAAAATTAGTTGACAAAAAAAAAGTTACTGACCGAGGGTAAGAGTTAGAGGTAACAGTGATGATAGTAAAAAATGAAAATAAAAAAACAACTAATAAAAATTATTATAAAAAAAAAACTTAATTAAAAATAAAAAAAGAAAGCTACTGACCAAGGGTAAGAGTTAGAGGTAACAGTGATAGTAAAAGAAAAAATAAATAAAATAAGTTACTGACCAAGGGTTAGGGGTAACATTGATAGTAAAAAATACTGGATTAAAGAAAATAATAATTTAATTATAAAATTATATTTAAAAAAAAATTCAACCTGTGCAAAATGTCTCTGTACAAAAAAATCTTAGTGCAATTTTGTACGCTCGTGCAAATTTGACAGCTACCCTAATAATATGATAAACACTTATTTTTCAAAATCATAAACACAAATTTTAAGAATAATAGCTTAAGGTAATGTAAACTACCACTTTTTGACTGGTTCATTTTGTTTAGATAATCCTATTTTTTACACTTAATTTCAACCCTAGCTTCAATATGTATTAAGATAAGGTTGCAGCATTGTCTTTTTTCTTGTTTGAAGCTTTTACCATCTGTAAAAGACAATCTAGTAAGGTTAATTAAAGTGATTATGGTATACAAAATGTTTTTATTTAAAAAAAAAGTTTACTATAATATAAATAGTACATGAAGTTACTAAATAGTCAATACTTTAGCATTTACTATAAAACTTTATTTCAAATAGGAGAAGAACCTGAGCTTGATGAACGCTCAGTTGCCATGAGGCCGATGACACCAGCTGAATACAAAGCGAAAAGAGAAGAGGTCAAGAGGGTGCAAGACGACACGGGAAGATGGCGGCTGGTGAGGGGTGACGGGGAGGTTTTGGAGGAAATAGTCAGCAGGGACAGGCACCTGGCCATCAACAAGCAGGCGACTCGAGGGGACGGGGAAGGGTTTTTGAAGACGCTGGGTCTCGACAAGAAGTGAAGTGCTGTTGGAAGTACTGGTGAGGTTTGAGAGAAATAGAAACTGTAAGACGCGGTATGGTAATTACAGTATATTTTGATTGTTTCATATCTACAAGATGTTTATATTGTGCATTAATTTTTAATGAAGCACTAAAAGAAACTAGTAGTTTAATAGGCATAATTTACTATTATTAACTAAGTTTACTTGTAAAAATACTTTAAAAAACCTTACTGCTTAGTTTTTAAAATTTTTGTAAATGCAAAAAAAAGTTTTTGTTTTCAAAAGGGTCTATAATTCAGTTTGCTCAAAGCCAAGTTTGATTGTAAATCTCTTTTTTTAAACAATATTTAAGTTACTACTCCAAAAAAATTTATCGAGTTTCTTTATTTAATAATTAAATATTCACTTGTTAATTAGTTATTTTGTAATACGCAGAGCTAGTTTTGTAGTCTAGTTTGTGTAATTTGAAAGTATATATGCAAGGATTATTCTGAAGATCCCTTAGGGGAGAAACATTGTTGCCTTGTAAATAAATAAATTAAAAAATTAATTTGAAAGTATTAACATGTTTTTTTAGCATGTGCAAAACTACTAGCACTGAGCTTTTTATAACAAAAAAACTCAAATGTTTAATTTATTTGATTTGAACTTTTGCTTATTAAATAATAATTTAAACACAAATGTATAGTAACATTTTTTTAGTCACACGGCCACCAAAATTTTTTTTGTATGTCCGGCCAGGAAAAGGATTTTCTGATAAATCTTACCTACCAACTAGTAAAATTTCCTACCTCTATTAAACGAATAATAAAGTGTTTATTCAAATTGAATTTAGTATAAATAATTTTAAATAAATTGAATGCGGGAGGATTTAGTTTGTGGATCCGGTAAGTCACTAGTTTCAGTCTAAGTAAATACTTAAATACAATTTAAAGTTTTTTTTAGAATTATAAGTTTTCAGATTTAAACAGTAAACGCTTTTTAAAGAAATCCAAATTTTTTATCTTAATTTTTAAACATGTTTTACTAAAAACCTAAATATTAGTAAATGTATTTTTTAATAACCACAATAATCAGGGTTCGTGCGCGTCAGGCTAAATCAGGCTAAGTCAGGCTAAATCAGTTTTTTTTATTTAAAAATTTGAGAATCTCAGTTTTTCTCAGTTCAAATGCTTCACACTTTTTGATTAAAAAGAATTGAGAAAGATGTGAATTTATTTCTAAATAATGATTTAGTTATTTAAGACAAAATCAGTCAGTATCTGTAAAAATAAATGCTTAAAACTTTTTGTTGAATCTCTAAAAATTTATTATGAATCTTCATTGTTTTGTTTTGAGTAGATTATATACGTCATAATTATGAAAATTCATAAAAAAAAAACACAGTTTAAACATTTTAGTTTAGTTCAACAATTTAGCTGTTTGTTTGAACTTCAATACTCGTGTAAGCGTTTCATTTTAAATTTTAATAAAACAAGACAATGCACGTTGTTTTAATATAAATCTTCTGGTTATAATGTTTTTACTTAGTGCTTAATTAAAATGAAAATTTGTCTTTAGTAATGTATATTAAATTTTTACACTAGTATAGATATAACACTAATTTTAAAACTTATCACTGAATCTGTTATGTTAAGGGCATAGGGGGTCAATCACCTTTTTCACAATTTAGTCTTATTTTATTGAGTTGTAACTAAGCTATGAGTTGCTTTTTGCAGATTTTTAAAGCTCAAAATGTTTTTGAGATAAAGCTAGTTGAATTCGGAGACTATGATAGTACTAATTAAGACCCATCAATATCTAAAATGACTTCTAAAAGAGATTTTCCTTACTTTAAAAAAATGTCAGGCTAAATTGGTCCCAGTCAGGCTAAATGAAAAAAATTTCGCGCACGAACCCTGAATAATTGTTTTTTGTATAAATTAAGTTTTTGATTCCAAATACAATTAGTTAAAAAAACAAAAGTTGTAAGATTTTTTTAGAAACAAAACATTATAATAAAGACTATAAACGTTTATAAAGTGAGAAGTTTTGAACTTTAAACTAAAGAATAAACCTATATGACTTTAGAAAAGACATCAAGTTTTTTAACCAAACTTAAGATGCAATACTTAAGTTGTCTAGTTATAAACAATTATAGGTGTATAAAAAGTTTATATAACACAATAAGTGATGCAAATATATTGCCTTATGAAGTACATTTTGTTTAAGAAGTCTTACACTGTTAATTCGGGTATTCTTGCTAAAATATTACTTATAAAAATAAGTTAATAAATTTTTTTTAAGTAAAGTTTTTATTAACGGTTTGCGTTTTAATTCTAAACTGATTAAAACATTAAACAATTTCAAAATGTTCATTAATAAAAAAAGGCAGTTTAAAGAGTTGTAAGATTTTCTGAGCTTTTTAATTGAAATGTATTACAACCTTAAAATAATTATGTGTGTTCAATTTATTCTAATAAAAAAAAATTAAACAACAAGCACTAATACAATTTTCAACTAAAGTTTTGATAATCAGTAGAGTATTTTAAGCTTCGCTCAGACTTGCGTTGAACGAGTTTTATTATTAGAGCGAGTACTAGGTATTTATTTGCACAAATATCTACATAAGCCTGTGTTAAAGTAAATATAAGATTTCTTTAAAAAAAATTAAATCATATGGAATACTTTTCTTGTTTTCTTTTTATTTAAAAAAAAACTATGAATGTTTACTAAGTTTTAATTTTATCATAGAGTTATAGACTTTTTTTAATAAATTAAGTTTGTAGAAAAGTCAATATTTTAAATTTCTACTTAAACTATTTTCATGTAATTACCAAAATAAACAGTCATATAATATAACTTCTTTTAAAAATTTAAACTAGCTGTATGGCAAGAACCTTAAAATAATTGGAATACGAAAATAAAACGATTTGTATCTCAAACCAAAAAATATCTCATCGTTGTTGCCATGCTTTGGGATTTAGCAAATGTAGAGACAGTAATTACGGTTAAGGTATAACCTGTAATCGTTGCACAGGGTTCGGTATTGGCTACGTTAAGGGAATAGTTAGGAGTTTTTCACACCTCATGTCTCCAACGGACATACGCTTGAATGGCATACTAAAGTGTCAGTTATTGTAATATTCAGACGTTCAGATGAAGCGCCAGATAAATCTTGTCAGGGGCGTGTCTAGACTTTTTTCAGTGAGGCAGCACATTTCTATTTATTCGATACTATTGTAAAGTCTAAAAAAAGTAAATTAACGTGATTTAGTTACACTAAAATTCATTACCTATCCGTACAGTCAATCATAGGAAGCAAGTTTTTTGTTAAGTGGGTAATTTATAAGTTAATTACGGAAATTCTGGGTAAAAACAATTGTTATGGTACTAATAAAAAATAACTTTAAAACATTTCACAGCATAAAAATAACATTTATTTCCAGGTATTTTACAAAAATTTTTTATTCCAATTAACGAGTCCAGTTTTTCAATTTCTATTAGCCCACAGCTTTTCAACTTATTTAACACGTATGTTTTTTGATGTGTTTTTGTTTGATTTTTTTTAAATTAAATACAATAAACCAAAACTTGTATTAAATTTATCTATTTCAAGCTCATTTTTGCTCTCAAAAAACATCTACATATAGGTTTTGATTTCTTTAGTCACGGTTTTTTTTAATCTTCAAAAGGTCAAATTTTAATAATTTTTCCAAAGGCTTACTGAGATTTTACAAAAAATATCTCATCAAACAAAAACTTACTCAACTACAGTAAAAAATCTTTAACAATTTTACTAAATTCATAAAAAATAAAATCCAAGTTGTTATACAAAACAAGAATATATTGTAGCAGACAATTATAACCAAAATTTTATATGAAAATATCTGTTTAGAGCAGTAGTCGACAGTCTTTTGTAAACCAATGTTCTTTAAGAAAGTTGCTAAGAGGCTGTATTGTGTAGAAAAAGTCTTCGCAGGCCAGTGTTGTTTTCAATTTTTTTATTTTAATCAATATATAATTACAAACTTAAGCCAAAATAAGCAGTAGTAGAGCGCTATAAGGAATAATAGTAAAAATAAAGAGCCGATTTAGTATTTTTAATACAAATATCTAAAAAAAGTATTTTTTAGATAAAAAAAACCTCGCAGTCCGCAGATTTTGCACGTTATTAATACGAAAAAGTAAAACTTTACTTTTTAAAAGTTTAAGTACTAATCTTACCAATTTGAAATAAAGTTTGAAAACTTATGTTAAATTCATGGTCTTAAAAATTAATAAAAAGAAAATTATATGAAAAAACAAAGATATAATTTGTAGATACTTTATTAATACTAGATTTAAAAACAACAACAAAGTTATTTTTTCAATTTTTTTAAAGTTAATTATAAAATAGCTATCTTAGTTTTCAAATAAAGTTTTAGAGTTTGGTCAAACAATTTCATAAAAAAAATAGAATGTTATTATTTTTGAATTTGATTAATTAACGTGTTTCACAAAACTGCTCTTGCTTGAAAAAACACACATATCATATGAGCGTATTTGTGGAGTATATTATATTTATACTCGAACTTATCTGAACCTAAAAAAAATGCTGAAAATTAAGCTGATTTGAGCACTACTTCAAGTCTAGTAAAGCGAAATATCTTCTTCTGTAGTTTTCGCAGTTTTTGATTTTTTTTCTCAAAATAAAAATCTTGCGTCTTTTTAGTTTGTATATTGCAGTGCAGCTTAGCGTTCGGATTTCCATGTTCCTCGAGCGGAGGCCTTACTTTCCCATTAAAGCAAGTTCGCGTTGGATTGTTGAGTGCTTCCATCTCGTTACCCGGATCAAGCACGTAAGTAAGCACCAGTAAGTGATCTCTTGCTCGTGGTCCCACTACAGGGAATGGCCGGACGAATGGTGTGATTGGTATAATTACGCCAAAAAAATTTGTAATTATCGGCACGTTTAAGTCCTCCGCGTCGCATTCTGAAAATTGTGTAATATTTTTTTTATCAAGTTTGACGTCTCTTTTATGTTTTTACTCAAGTGGGAATTGACAAAAGCATGTTTGTTAGGCTATTCAAATAGTAAGTAAATGAGAAGTGAGTGTGGTTTCTTGTTACGAACTGGCTTCTCACACTTATTTTGATGACTTTAATTTCTAAAAAGCAATTTGTGTTCAAATGAAGAGAAAAATGTTTACGTTGTGTACTTTTATTTGAAAAATCGTTTTAATCTAAGAACATTTACTAATAAACTAAAACTCAATAAGGCACGACTCCAAACAACAAACTCACTTTTTCAACACTGATCTCGGAATTTTCAAGAACACCGTCGTTGCAATAAGCTGTGTCGGGCTTGCCGGTCGCAAACATAGTCGAGTAATTTCCAGATATGACACATTTGTACCGCAGCCCTTGGTCGTGAAAGAGGTCGACTATGGGGCTGGTTGCCACTCGGACATTTGCACAGACAGATAAGTCGGAAAAATTCGTAGCAAGACACTCTGGAAAGTGGAGTTGTGTTGTGAGTGTATAAGTTATTTGAGCTATATAATCAAGGACGTTTTACAATTAAATATAATAGTATCAATGCGTAATTAATAATAGTTTTTTTTGATAACGCTGTGACAAAAAGTAACTTTTTTATAAGATTTTTTGGGAGATAATACCTAATGCTATTTTGCCATCTATAAACATTTAGACATGAACTTGTTCCGTATGCAGAAGTTGAAAGTGTTTAATGCTCTACTGAAAATCGTTGTCTGAAGTTAAAGTAAACTTTCAAATCAATAGACTTAAACCAAACGAACAATTTAAAAAACATTTAACTTACTTTTAATAAAAAACTTTCTAAAATTAAATAACTCTTTAGAAGTTTAAAACTAAACTAAATAAAAACTATAAGAGATGCTAAAAAAATAAGCTATCTCAGTATATGATTTTTTTAGTTTGATTTTTAAAAAGATAAACAACTTAAAAAACTTCAACTCGGAGCTATATCAGAGAATAATCTTAAATAAACGGAAACTTGAAAGTTAATACTACTTGTTAACTAAAAAATAATGATGTCAATACAGTCAGTAACAATCGAAATTGTAACTATTACTGTTTTTGGCAGCTAACTCTTATTGCAATCACTTGTTATAGTTTTACCATCAGTAGAATCAACTAGATCTGCGAAGACGCCATCATCGCAAGGTTGAGATGTTAATGTGGTGATTGTTCCGTCATTGAAGCGGTAAGCTGCGCATGTTGCCGTGACAACCGTTCCATGGGGGTCTTCCCGTTCACGAGAGACTTGCTGTATTCGATCGTGCTCGATTTTCCGACAACGTCAACCGGATCGCAACCTTTTGGTTTTAGTGTTTTTCATTTATTTTTTGTTTTATTAGTTTTCACCCTAGCTTTACAGTGGAAGAGAGTCTGGTGCGGACAACTATTTACTTAAAACTTACTTTGCTTACCTGTTATTGAGTTTACCTGTAAAAGAGAAGATTTTTAAAGACTTAAGCTCATACTTTTTCAACCGTTTATTTTTTTAATGATTAATCTTCAGTGCTGCTTCTGTCATTATTGTTTTTTTTTATTCTTACAACCTGTATACAGTTAAAGTTTTTATACTCCATAACTATGGAAGTTTGAATATTAGTAGTACAAATGAAAACAGTGCTAGCTTATAAAACGCAACTTTATCGTGTTTTTAAGTTTACTACATTTTATAGTTAAAGTTTATATATCATTGAAATAAAGCAAAGTAATATAGAAAAATTTAGAAGTTAATAGCTTTGTTTACTAAAATTATTTCAAAGAAACAAAGTGTGTTAATAAAACAAATCTAGTCAAAATAACTAAATAGCTTAATTGAAGTCAAATTAAATTATCCTAGTATTTCTAACAAAACTTAATACTATTAAACTAAAAACTAAGCTTTAATACCAGTGAAGACCAGGAAAACAATGTAAAATTAAACAGGTTGATTTTTTTTTAAAGCCTTAAAAACTTGTTATATATTATATTTGTGTTAATAGTTTAAAAAAGGAATAAAGATCTAAATTTTACAAAAAAATAATTTCAGTATTATTTTCTTAAAGTCATAATGATATAAAACGCGGCTCTAGATTATCCTATTTATAATTATTAAAATACCTCACTCGTGTTTATTATTAAAAAAAAGAAGTGAGTCATTACTTTTCGAACTTAACAAAAATTTTCAAAGTCTTAATGAACTTGTTGCGTAACGCTACAAACACATGTACAGTAACCTCTCGCATCTTTACGCACTTTCGTTTAAATATGCATTCTAGAATTCTAAATAATTCAAACAATAAAAACTTCAGTTTTCTTTAATATTGCACAAATTAGGTTTATTGTATATTTTTAATGTAAAATATGTTTTTAAATACTAATTCACCTCTCTATATCTTTATATTTTGTAAACTTATGTTTCTTGAATAATTGATAAACATTTAGTTATACCTCAGTATATCAGAAATTTTGTTAGTAATAAGAGATTCAATTAAAATTCTGAAAGAAATAGAACTGTGTTAAACAATGAAAGTATAATTAAATAATGAGAGTTTGTAACACAAATAAATAATACAGTACTCTTGCCCTATATATAAATAAACATCTAAAAAGTAGTTTAATGAAACTTCCTAGCAAAAAGTATCGGTGATACTTAATTAAAATAGAGCTCACACATAAAACAAATCTCAATTGTTTTATTTAGTATACATATCACTAATTTTTATTTGACGTTTTTTTAGTTTAAGTTCTTCTTCTTTAACACTTGCTTTGCACAGCAATTCGCTGAGTAGAATATAATATAAATGTTAAGTATCAAATAAGTCAGATATAAGTAATGATAAAATCTACTTATTATAGAATTAGTAAAATTTTTCTACAAGTATTATTGTTTTATATAAAATTAAATCTTTTTTTTTTAATGTATAGTTTTATCTTTTTTTTCATATTTATAAAATAGTAAACAAATTGTTAAAAGTGGGAAAGTCCTCAGTCTGCTTTTAACTAGAAGCAATATCAAAAAAAAAATCATTGTAATAAATATATTTGGTACCTCTCGTATCTTTACGATATCTCGTATCTTGACACACTTTTTCTGTGGACACAATGTGCGTAAATATGCTAAAGGTTACTGTACAGTACAGTGTATGATATAAAAAACTGATTTGGACTTTAAAAATAGGTGTAGTTTAAAAACAACATTGTAAAATTATACGAAAAAAAACTAAATGTAAGATAATGCTTAAAAAGTTTTTTTATTAGTCAAGTTTTACAAGCACGTCTAAAGTACACTCATTTTTATAATAATAGCATAAATAAACAACAAAATAAGAATGTAAAAAATAACGATACTACTTTAAAAAACTAACAGTTTTTTTATGATAGATAAATTCATAAAATAAACTATCTACATATGTTAAAATATATGAGTTTATTTTTCTAGATAAACTAATTTTATTTGGATTCTGCTGGAAAAAGACCGAACAAACCCGATACACAAAAGTTGCAAACATCAATTTAACTGCCAAGTTTTTATGCAATGGCCAGCGTATAAGAAAGGTATTTTCTATTCACTAATATAAAACTGCTACATACGACGGTTTTCCAAAAATCCTATCGGGTCAGAACTATTTTTAATAGATAGTTTTTGTTCAAACTTTCTAAACTGATTGTTGTTAATTTTACCCTAGTCTCACCAGTGAGAGAAAAAGTGGTATGGGGGACTTTTTATTTAAAACTTACTAGGCTTACCTTACTTACTGCAATTAGACAATTTATTTTTATACAATCTAAACAAATTGGAGTCTACTAGTTTACTGTTCTTCCACTGAACTCTTAAATTTACTTTTCAATTTATTTGGTTTAGTATATCTGAATTTAATAAATCTAAAAAACTTTTAGTTTCTAGATGCAAGTATAGATGCAACTGTTTTATAAATCGTAAAGTATTATTCGATAAATTAAAGGCTTTTTGTACACCAGGTCCTTAAACCAAACAATATGAGTGCTTTTTTTACGTTTAATAAGCAATAACACGCTATGTTATATTGATTTAAAAGGTATAAAAGGTATGTACTAAATACGAAGTACACAAAATTAAGTTTTTATATTTTTTCTTTCAGCAATAACTTTTTGGTGAGTTTTTAGGCCACAATTTTTTTTCACCGAGAACGCGATTGTGATCCTTTTTTTTTAGTGGTTTACTGAATTTACACCGTTTAAAAAAATAATTAACAAAAAAAGTATTTTGTTTAATTTAAAACAAAAAAAGAGTGACTTTCTTATGAAACAAGAATAAGTTATTTTTATGTAAAAAAAACATTAAGTACCTTAGTTTCAAAAATTTTGCTCAAAATATTTTTGAAAACAAGAGTCATGTTGGTGTTTTGCTTTTCTTACACAATAAAAAATTATATATAAAAACTACATGTATAGTTCGTACGAAATTTGTACTTTCCAAAACTGTGCACCATAAGTTGCATATGTAAAAAGAAATGTTGTACTAAAACTTACTGCTTTCAAATTAGATGTTTTAAATGAGTAATAAATGATAATTATGCATAGTTACTTAACTAAAAAGAAGAAGTTTTATTTCAAAAGTAATCAATATAAACTAAAAAGTAAACTTAGTTGCTTGTAGAAACTAAGTTTATGTGAAGCGAACTTTAATTATCTTTAAATAAATGTCCTAGACAAGCCATTAAACTGTATCCGTAAAACATGACTGCATGACCGAAAGGTTTTTCGTTCAATAGGTCCTTACACCAAACTTTTTGAACACTTTCTGCAGATCAATAAAAAGTTTTATATTAATTGATAATTGCATTTTATAAAAGCGTTTCCCCAAGTTTTGTATTATGATATTATTATAGAAGTATTTGGCCTTTTTAATTTTTAAGGTTTTGTTTCTTACAATTCACTAGATACTGACCATGTTATTACAACTACTTGACCACGTCCTTAACATAGTAACAATTCAACATTTTCTTTAAAAAAATTGAACTTAAAGTCAGTTATGTTTCTTTATCATTTAACTTTATTACTAAAGCCTATATTATTATAAGTGTTATAACTTCTGAAAATTTTAATACTTAAATAGAAATAGTTTTAATAGCATCATATATCTAATTGTAATAAAAGTAAAGTTCAAGTTAAAAACATAAAATTTAAAGTGAACAATTTTAGTCGTTTAAAGTTGGCAATACTAATACTTAATATATAAGTATTACAGTAGTTTCATTTACTATTTATTTTTTTCAACGGCTAACTTTTTACAGAATAAGTTAGTTATCATATAGTCTGTATCAGTTTGATTTGAAAAAAAGTGATAAGAAAACTAAAATCATAAAAATAGGTATATAAACAAACATTGATAGTTATATGATGTTTATAAATACATATTTTTATTTACAGCACAGTAAATAATTAGTATAAAGTAAAGTGAAAAGACTTTGTTCATTTATAAAAGAGCTTTATTGAAGCTACTAACGAAAATATTTTAATATTAATCAAAATAAAAATTGTGCTACTTCACTTAAAAAAGTCTAGACACGCCCCTGCCTTAACCGTAACTACAACCACTACACATGCGAAACCCCAAAACATTTCAACAACGATAGTTTGAGATAAAAGTTCTTTTAATTTATTATTCTGGTATTCAATGTTTTTCACAATTCTAAAGTTTTTGTAAAGTATGGAGTCAAAAGTTTATTTTCTTGCTGTGAAAAGAATGTCACAAACTTGCATTAAAATAAGTTTAATCATATTACACAAAGTGACTATATTTGTTTTTCAATATACTATAAAAGTATATAAAAAAATGTATATAATTTCACATCTTTTATATTTTAGAGCATTAAATGAAGAATATATTGAAAGAAATTTAAAAACACTTAGGTGCTTGGTTGAGGTTTTATCACTTTTTGTAAGCTGACATTATCTAAGCTAAAACTAATTTGTATTGAATGTTGAATAGGTTGCTCTGGAGTGTAATTTAAATATAAAACTATAATAATTTATCAATACCGGTTTTCAAAACAAAAAAAAAAACAGTTTATTAGTCAAATTTTATCAAAACGGAGAAATATATACTGAACCATTTTATTAAGTGTTGTACGTTTTTGATTAAAAAACAGTTAAGGATTATTAAGGCAATTCTTCAATGCCGACTTGACTTTTTGACCAAATTTATCTTCAATTCGTTTTAACTAAATTTTTTTTTATTTAAACTTTTCAATCAACTAAAGTAATACTCTCCTGTTTAGTTTTTTAATTTCTGATATTGTGCTTTATATATGTATAAACTACAAATTATTCATAAGCATTTAACATAAGTTTATTACATAACACATAAAAAAACAACACGGTCAATTAAAATTTTCAGCTGAAACATAACAAATATACGGCAAACACAGTTAATAAAATTAAAACAACATAGTAAATCTTCAAAAAAACACAGAAGCTCGAAACATTTTTAATAATGATTTGTTTTTTGTGTTTCTCTTCCACCTCTTAAGGCCTATAGTTAATACGAATCTGTTGCTGGATTAAATCCAAAATAAGCTGAGCGATTTTTATAAGCTCGCTATGCGTAGGATTACTTGGAACAATTACAGATTGAGATGTCAAAAGACTATAGTTCCTCAATTTAGGGTCTTGGTACAACTTTAGTTCAAAATCATTTAGATCATTACAAGATTCTGCAATCAGAATAAAATGATAATCAGGACCAAGATGGCTTCGAAACCATTTACAAAACTTTTCAAAAAACTTATTGTGGCCGCCAACTTGACCAGGTGGAACTAAGACAACAAAAATATCCTTGTGGTAAGTATATATGCCCCATTTCGTGTCGCAAGTAGCACAATTCATCTTCTCCAGTGAGCTCATTCAATAGTGAAAAAGAATTATCGTCCACATGTCTTCCTTGCGCTCTAAAACAGTTCATTAGAAACTTTTTTATTTCGTTGTTCATGCAATAAATAGTGCTTGAAGGAGGTTTTGGTCTAGTATTTCTAACCATATTCGGTGGTAGGCTATCAAATCTGTTTTCTTGGTCATCTGCGCGTGAAATTTGAACAGAGCTTTCCGAGCTATCCTCGGACAAATTTTCTTTGAGTTTGTGCTCTTGAGAGTGACCGAAAAGATTATGATCTGAGAGTACTTTGAATGTGCCATCAGTAAACTTCGCTTTAGCTTTTGTTACGTCCTCGTATACTGTCGAAGTTGCAATCTTGTCAAATTTTACAATTTTCTCAATTTCAAGCTGAATAGGCGACTTGTTGCTCGCATATTGTTGACATTCCGAGACAGGTTTTGATAAAAGTTCAACTTCGATAAATTTGTACGACTGCTGAAGTTTGGTTGATTCATAATTTTTCAACTTACTTTGCAGTACTGATACGGATGGCACAACTGTTTTGTGACCAGGAATTTTAGTTTTACTGGTATCGTTTTGCAGCGGTAATACATGACTCTCAGTTGACAAATTACCAGAAAATCCGGCGGAAAAGTACAGTGGGTTCTTCATGCACGTTTTGTCAGTAAAATTCACTGAATCGAACAATGACGGCAGCTTTAGCACTCTTGTTTTACTGCCACATATTACAAAGGTGTCCAGAACCCTAGCGACCTTTATTGCCTGCAGAAAAGATTTTAACTCAACTAAAGCAAACCCAATATTGCCTCTATAATCCCAAAAAATGTTAAAGTTCACAATTTTTGCTAAATAGTGAACCTTTTGGTTAAACCTTTTGGCATCAAACTGCGCAGGATCAATGTCTTTAATTACCAGTGATCTTTTAAATGATCCAAGAAAAGTGTTCTGATAAGTTTGATTTTGTAGTAAATGAATAACAGGTTCAACAATTTTTAAACTCTTATTTGATTTTTCATCTATGAAACTAGAAAACATTGGCTCTTCGCTGTTAGCCGATGACATTGCTTCAAAGAACGGATGCTCATTGACTGCATCAGCGAGCATGCAGACGTCAACTCTTAAACTTCCAACTTTGATATTACCGCTACTTTTCACTGCTTTTTGAGCGCTATCAGCCTGCTTGTATTTGACGAAGGCGTGTCCATTACCCTTCACTCTAAGCGAAAATTCTTTGTAGTGCAGGCCAATGCTGCAGATCTCACCAAAACTGCTGAACTTGTTTTGATGGTATTCGGGTGGGCATCGCAACAATGTTCTCCACAAGAACTACGTGGTCCATTGCACATACAAATGAAAAATACTGCAAATCAAAAAAGTACTGTTGTAATATTAATTAATCTTATATACTTAACTTACTCTAAATGAATAATTATAAATTTAAAACATTTCAGTGTTATTAATATATCAATTTAATAAATTGTAAGTGTTTCAAACTCTACATTTGTTGAACTGCTAAAGTGCTGTTGATATTTTTGCCTCAACACAAATTTTTAATTCTTTTCAAAAACAGTAAACTTAAACAAAACCCTCTTTTATCTATCATAAACTCCAACAGCTTTAATTATTGTTATTTTATATGCAACACTATCAGTTATAAACTTTTCATAAATATCTAAGTGTTTTCAACAGATGGAGCAAACATAATAAAAAAATATAATAAACCAGTTTGTATAAAAGGTAGATAAAGAAAACTTCAATGCTTTAGAAAAATGTTATAAAACTTTCATTTAGTTTACTAACAGCACATTGATCTTCAAAATAAAAAAATTTTAAGAATTTGTAAGCATGCCTTTATAACCATCCAAAAATTTTTAATTAAAACCTATTATTCCAAATACTAACAGCAAGTTAATATAGTATGTTATTTTAAAGCTTTATGACTCAAGCAAGTACACTTAATAAGTAAGCAAGACATACTGAATTCTCATGGCAAATCAACCAGTACATATATCATGTCTAACTACTTTTACTTGTAATTACTATGTTTGTGTTAATCTGACATGATGCTAACATTCTGCTGATAAGAAGAAAATGACAAATTTGTAAAATTACACAAAAGTACTTTAACTTCAAATCTGTTGTAAACGTTTAGTTTACCAGGTCTGTTCAAGACCTCAAAATAATCGTATTTGTTAATTCAAAAAGTAAAAAAAATCTGTTTAATTTTTTTTTGGTATGTGCAAAAAGTACTGTACGTTTTAAAGTTAATAAGTTCAAAGTTTTAACCTAAACAAGTGGAGAAAACGTTATTAAAAAAACGTTAACAATCGAAAAAATACATTTAAAATAAATCAACCAAAAATGTTTACAACAAATTATTAAACTATAAACTTACTCCCTAAAGAAACAAAAAGTTGTGTTTTTTTTGTATAGATCAAAATAACAAACAATGATTTCTCAAAAATAATGTTTTAAATAACTACAGTATCTTCATATTGATGTATTAGCTTTTACACAGTTATTAATTCAAATTAGTAAATATATATGTTGCTAACTTTCACAGTAAGTTAAAATAGAATTACTTGGTTAGGTACAAAAAATTAAATCAAAAATTTTAAAAGATCTAATTCAGTTATGTAATTTATATATGTTTTATAACAAGAAGCTTTTAAGGCAAATTATATTGGTGTATCGTTTAATTTAAATTTAAGAACACAATAATAGTAGTTTCAAAAAGCTGCGGCCAACAAAACTGTTTTAGTTTAACTGTTTATAAATTTACACTGTTTATTTTATTTTATTGTTTAATATAATTTTTTTATTATTTAATTTTACTTTCTTCTACTTAACCTGTCCTGTTTAAATACCTTAAGTTTAGATTCTTGAGTCTAATATTGCACAATAAAAAGTAAAGTAACAGTAGAGCGACGATGGTTTAAAAACTGATTTGTATTTGGATACATTACGTAACTAAATGTTCGTAAGAAGTTTAAACACTTTTACCTTTGATATTTTTGCTTTATGATTTGTTCTTTAAATTTAAACATAGTTGTCTGATTTCTTTAAAAAATCGCCAGATACTTACTCCAGCTTGATAATTTAAGTTGAAAAAAATAATCATTTGTTTAGTAATCAAAACTTTTTATTTTTGAATGTTGCAATGCAAAGTGTTCATTAATAGCATTCGGAAATAACCTGAAACATTTTTAAGTTTCTACTTTTCAAACTAATAACTAAATATTGTAGTAATGACTTTCATTCTATTTAACTTGAAGCAGTTTGTACATCAAGTATAAGATTAACTTTGCACATATGAAAACAACGTTACTTCATTTCTTATCTTAACCTTAACTCAAAAACTTGTTTTTTATACATTTTTTATGTTATTTATACGGAATTTTTTTTAACGAGTAAAGTTATTTTCTACCTTTTATTTTTGTGTAAATATCATTTTGTTAAAATTTGTTTGCCGCATATGAAATAATTAATTTATACATATATAAAATTTTGCTTTTTACAAAGTTATAAGTGAGCGAAAACAAATTGATAGTTTAACAAACTTTGTTTATTTTATCTGCTGTTTTAAAACTAAAAACACTAAGCTTTAATGTTTTTCGTTATTTAGTTTTAATCTAAACTAGAAACCGTTTAAAAAAACCATTTCAAAATTTTATTTAAAGTTGCCAATAAGTTGTTTGAGTTAATTATGTTTCAAATTTAATATAAAAAGATTTAAAAATTATTAAACTGAAAAATCAAAATTAATTTTTGATAAAAAACATCGGCGAAAGTCATATTCCATGTTATAAGCTCAAGTTTTGTTAAGTAAAGTTTTACTTACTTAGATCGTGATTTCTAAAAAGGTAAAGTAAAAGATTTTAGAAGCATTTTTGATTATCAGGGGGCTTTAGTTAGTAAGGTGAAGAAAATATAAAAAGCTACTAAATAGTAAAGGCCGATCTAATAAATGTGGGTTGTTATTTCTAAAACTTTTGCCAAGAGGGCGTTTATGAAAATGGGTTTAGAAAACCCTCACTTAGATCATAGTTTAATAATAAAAAAGCTAGATATCAGTCTACTGAGATTTGGTATTATCATAAGTTTTCAGTAATGTTACTTAAAACTTTTTATAGTCGTCAATTTGGTAGAAATATTGATAAAAATTTCCCCCACCCCTTTATTAGGTATCGCTCTTTACAAGTTAACTACCTCTTAGTTTTTGCCCCTAATAGTCAAAATTGATGTGTTTAAATGACATGGTTAAGTTTGTTGTTTACATATGTTTTTGACATATCTCAATTGAAAATTGATTTTACATACAAACATATTATTTTTTGAAAGATAAAAAAGCGTTCAAAAAGTTTGGTCTAAGGACCGGATGTACGAAAAACCTTTCGGTTATCGAGTCGTACAGCACATTGTCGTGGACAAAACATTTTACTTTATCTATATTGTATGACTCGATAATCGAAATGTTTTTTCGTACACCAGTCCTTTGACTAAACATTTTGAGTTTTTATTTTCGTTCAATAAATAGAAATAGTATTCTATGAAAGGTGACTCTATTCATTATCTATTCATAGTTTAACTATTAACCTTAGTTTTAAATAAAGCAGTATTTAAAAGCATTAGTTCATAGCATATAAAATATGTTTGTGAATGATAATTTTTTTGCAAAGCTTTATAAATCTAAAGATAACATATATATTTAAACTTTATGAATAAACAACGGTTGTTTTATCAATTTAAAAAATAGATAGTTTACAAACTAAGTAAATTATGTTTTGAAATCGTTACCATACATTTAAATATTTAAAATAAAAACTAAAGGTATTAAGGCTTAATATTTTTACAACAGTAAAAAAAATATTATTACGTTTTCAAACCTAAAATAACTTTAATACACTAATATATAGAACTATTTTTTTAATTATAAACAAGCTAGTTACAACAACATTTATTAAAAAAACTTTAATTATAAAAAATTTTTTTTAATTCAAACGCTTTTTATTAGACATTAGAGCTAAATCAAGGTATGCAACAACTAGTGATGCGGAACTTTAATACTTGAAAAAAACAATTCTTTTTCTGTAATGTCACAAAACAATTTTGACCATTTGCCCTTTTTCACATCGTAGACGGCAAAAAAGCATGTTGTGTTCATCAGAGCAAAAAGTTTCGATCCGATTGCAACGACATTGTTGATGGTGCCAAACCATGTGGACTCTAACATTGGTGCCGGACGATTGAGCGCGACAAATATTTTGCAAGTGCTGTCATAAACCTCAAACCCTTCACTGAACCCTTCACACCCGAGCACAAACAATTTGTTTCTGACCACGACTGAGCTGAGGCGACGTTTTCCTTCTACCATCTCCGCCATCGGCGACCAGCTGTTGGTTGTGACGTCATAAGATTCGACCGTGGACAACTGGTGCTGCGATGTGTCGTCTCCACCGGTCACCACAATTCTTTCTTCGAACACCACGCAGGAAGCCTTCGACCTGGCTTGGCGCATGTCAGCCACTTCCGCCCACCTGCTGCTTTTTGTTTCAAACTGCAAACAGGATTCTTTCACATCGAAATTTTCACCACCAAATATGAACACTTTATCCAAATAGGCGCAAGCACAGAAGTAGTGCCGTTCATCGCGCATGCGCGCCACGTCGGTCCATTTTTTAGTTGAAAGCGAGTATTTTTCGACCGACATGAGCAGAGCGCCGAAACACGTGCAACCGCCAAACACGAACACTTCCCCTTTGACGCGAACCGCTCTGCAGTCTCGCCCCTTCCTCACCTTCGAAGGAAGAACGTCCACGCTGAAGTTCCTCGCGTCGACTTGTTTCACGTCGTTGCTATCGCGACCTCCGCACACCAGAATGTTGAACCTTGTTTGGTCGCAATACCTGCTTTGATGGTAGGCAATGGACTTGTGCCGGGTGAAACTCTTTTTGTCTTCAAAATACTCGTTTAACGTTGAGACGCATTCTTGGCTTTCAAAAAGTGGTGCGTGTTTGCTAAAATAAAATTTCAACGTATGATCCGGCACTAGAGGGAAACGAACTTTCAACAAAAGTCTCTTGGCAAACTTTCGGCGTTCTTCAATGTTATGGGCCAACCAAGCGCTTGCAGCTCCCATTACTTCAACTTCTGAAGTAAGATGCAATCTAGAGTTTGCGAATATTGATTCCACGATAGTAAAACTTGACTCTAAAAAGCTTTGTGTCTCAGCCACCGTTGAAAACCAACGGATTACGTAGTCATGTGTTATTTTAGAAGCACTGCTTAAATTGAAAAGTTTAGAAATCACGTGAAAAGTTATAACGTTTTTAAAATCTATTTTGTTTTCAATACACTCAGCAAGTTTCTTACTTGTAGCTTCTTTCTGCATAAAACTGTTAAATTTTAGAACTGCAACAAAGTTGTGACTTTCTAAATTTTCTTTATCTGGAAGAATTAATAATTGGTTTTAGAAGTATATCAGATCATAATCAGCTAAATTATCTTGTAAAAACAGTTACATATGTATCAGACTGTGCTGTTAATAAAAATTAGTATTCAATAAAAGTAGTAGATTAAATTTAAAAACTGTTTTTTTTTTAATTGTTTTCAGCATAGTTTTATAAAAAATTTTAAAACATAAGTAAACTCTCATTAAACGTAATTAGTAGATAAGTTTAAATACAAACTATAATTGTTTGTTATTGTATTTGGTTTTTAAGTTTTACATTAGTTGTTGCTAACCATAGACAAGTCAAAGTGGTATAACACTTTTAATATTTAGAAGCTATCTAAAAATTAATATGTAGTATTTAATAAAGTTTTAAGATCAACTATCACGTAGATAAACGCTTAAAAATTAAAATAAAATACTTAGTATAAAAACTAATTTTAAAACTAGAAATACATAATCTAACGTTTTAAACAATAAACAAAGCAAGTATCTAGCTAGATTAAAAAATATAAAAAAATAACCTGTCGCTGTGAAAAAGTTAAAGTCTTTTAGTTTTTCATTTTCTGAATACAATGAAAACTTTTTTTTTATAAAATTTGTATGACAACTTAAACATTTTCTCTTTAAATTTTCACGTTTAATAATCATGACATCGTGTAAAGATTTATTCTGCTGATTTTCCACTGACATGATATGACTTAACTATATTTATAACCAATAGTAAAATATCTGAAAGTTTGTTTTGTTTTCGAGGTGCTTTTGAATATTTGGATGATTTTACGAGATAAAAATAAAACAGTTAAACTTTTATTATTAAATAATTTAAATATTTAATAATAGAAAATACAAACATAGTACTATAAAATAAATATACTTTACTATTAATATATTATTTTAAAGTTGTTTTATTTAGACTTTAAAACGCTTCTTTTATCTTTATACTTAACATAAAAAACCCACTTTTTAAACGATGTAAACAAAAAATAAATATTCTAAAACTTTCAAAGCTGAAATATGAGTTAAAAACCTAACTTGAAATATAAATTGTTTTGATTATAAATTTATTTACTTTTAAGAAAGAAAAAATTCTTAAAAACTAACTGTTAAAAAGTTAAAAGTTTACACTTATTTAGTTATTTTTTAAAAATAAGCATTATGTTTTACTAAGTAATGTTAAAATTGGTAACAACTAAGCGAAATTTTTAAGTCAAAAAAAGCCTCTATTTTCTTTTTGTTTCAGAATAAATGTTTAAGTTTTTCATATTAATTTACAAGAAAAAATAGTATGTATATTCTTAAAAGTCTCACTTCTAATTTTACCTCACAAAAGTTCTTTTTTTAATATCTTTACAAAAAGCATTTTTTCCTCTCACAACTGGGTGGCTGAAATTGTAGAATTTATAAATTTTTACATTCACATCAATTGGCAAATGAGATAAAGTGACATAGCAGTAAACTATTAACATTTATACTGCAGTTTCCTAAGCCATGCCAAGTTGCCCCCTTAGGGACCATCACAAAAAATCAAGGGTCTATGGACAGCAAACAGGCCATGAGGTCATAAATTGAAACTTACACTAGATATTGTTGAATTGATGATGAAGAACAAAAATTAGTTTAGGTCATATGCAGTTTGAGTAATGGTTTTTTCAGAAATTAGTTGGGGAGGGGAGGGGCATAGCTTTTTTAATCTCTTTAAAGGGACCTGTTTAAAAAAGTTGGAGAAATCCTGATTTATACCTTTATCCCTAACCCGAATTACCCAAAATTTAAATCTTTACTTAACCTTAACCCACCATACCCAAATGTACAAAAAATAAATCAAAAAAAAGTTATTAATAAAAATAAAAATAAAATAAGTAAAATATAAGCCAATCAGAAGCAACCTTAGAACAGCAGCTGATGCCTCAAAATTCTCTAAAGTAAATTGTAAGCTATAAATGGCGTTATTTCTAAATCTTCACAATAGAAAACACAAGAACATGATATGTACTACATGCAAAATTTAAACATAAAACAATTTCTAATTTTTCAGTAATTTAATTATCTATCACTTTAATTCAAATGTTCAGGGTTGCTACACACTCAGGGATTTCAAGGAAACTCAGGGAATTTTCAAGTTATAGAAAATCTCAGGGAAACTCAGGGAATTTTGACTCTTATTTTTAAACTCAGGGCAGTTTTTATTTTTTCTAAAATTTTCACAGAAAATTAAAAAAAAAATCTAAGGAATTTTGTTTTCTAGATCTACAATGAGATTTAGTTAATCCAATTTCAAAATTTTGTTCAATAAAGTTAACTTTATTTATTTTAAGTACTTAATTAAAATTTTTTTAGCCCTCTGGCTAGTTCTTTAATAATCTTAGAATTAACATTGTAATTTTTTAATAAATTATAAAATCTTAAATGATTTCAAAAAAGCTCAGGGAAACTCAGTGAAGTTTAAGGTTTTTCAAGGAAGTTTCTAGTCACTCAGGGAAGATTTTTTGATTTAAAGAGTGGCAACCCTGAATGTTGTTAGAATTTAACAACTTATATTTTTATTTAGGTAAAAAAAATCTTTCTTCTTTCAAAAGAGTTATATCTCCTCCATGACAATAAAGTCAACTACTTTAAATTTGCCTGCTTTTTAAAAAGTAAATGTTAAATTAATAAAAACAAATTAATAGGATTTACAAAGAATTGACTTAGTAACAAATTATTTAGCAAATGAATTCATAAGGTTAACATTTATTAACAAAATACTGTACTTAATATTCTAAAGAAAAGTCCTTTATCTAAAAAAAAATATCTTTTGGATTGGGGTTTTGTTTTTTGAGTTGGGCCTCTTTTAAAAAATTGGTTTTAATTTATTTTTTATTTTTTTAGTTTGAGTGTAAAAAAAAATGATAATTTTTTTTTTAAAACCCTCTTAATAATATGTGAATAAACGGCTATAAATTTTTTTTTTACTAATTGTTAATATTTTGTAAAATTTGGCCTTAATTGGGTTTTTTTTATGAATTTACTTATTTTATGAGTTTGAGTTCATAATTCAAAAAATTCAAATAAAACCCATTTAAGGCCAAATTGTAGAAAATATTGACAATTAGTAAAAAAAAATTATAGCCGTTTATACACATATTATTAAGAAGGTTTAAAAAAAAAATTATCATTAATTTTTTTTTTACTCAAACTCTAAAAATAAAAAAAAACCCAATTTTATCTAAGGGGTCCCACTCAAAAAACAAAACCCCAATCCAAAAGATATTTTTTTAGATTTTAGATAAAATACCGTTCTTTAGAATAAAAAAAAGTTTTTAATTAGCTATTAAGATAAGGATAACATTAGATCCGAAGTTTAAACATTTTTCAAAAATTTATTCCGGCTAACTGCACACTTGTTGTTGTTCTATGTCAGGGTTTCCCAAACTTTTTTTTCAAAAGATTCTGGCTAACTTCACACTCGTAGAACAACAATACTAATGTGTAGACTAATGACCATAAGGACTTTGTCCACATATCCACATAAGTAATTAACTTAGGTGTCATTTTTAACCTTTTTCTTTCATTTTTTCAATAATCCAATTCTTTTTTGTTGCGGCATTAAATTTTAACCATAATCATCTGCTGCCAATAAATTATTCAGCCAGTTGCTGTAAACTAATTAAATCAATGGTTTAACTCAGCGTTTCCCAAATTGGGCCAAGGTAGATGTTCAGGAGGCCACAAGCAGCAAAGGGGGGAGTGGGCATGAGCAATTAAGGAGCCACAGGGGAGCCATAAAGTTGTAACTTGAAATTTTCACTAGATTTTCTGGAGTAATTATAAAAAAAAAGGTCTAACGTGTTTTTACTGGTAGTGTTAGTAATATTGTTGCAAGGAGCCATAGTTTTTTAATTTCTTTAAAGGAGGCTATTTGAAAAAAAAGTTTGGGTAACCCTGTTTAAATAAACACAAAATTACAGTTTATCTTGATAAACATAAGAAGTTAAATTAACTGTCAAACTAACTTTGAAGGGTGGCCATTTAACTTAAAGTCTTGGAAAACCTGGAATTTTAAAACTAACACAAAGATATTCTAGAATTTGTCCTTTTGGAAAAACCCTCGGAAAACCTGGAGTTTTCAACATTTTTAAATGAAAAGTAATGAATTTAACATTAAAAATGAAATAACTATTACACACAAAAAATAACAAACACTGTTTGAAACTTATTAGTTAATAAAACACATTTAAAATAGCAGTTAAATAAATTTTTTCGGGTTGCCATCAAACTTTGAATCAAAAAAAAAAAAACCTGAAATTTGATTAATAAAGTAACAAACCGTTTCTAATTTTTGTCATAAAATGTTTATTTTATTAAATTATTAAAATTCATAAACAATTTTTTTTCCTATAATATATATAACATTTTCTGAAAATTTGAAGAAGATTGCTTAAAAAATGAAGAAGAAGATAGATATTTAGTGATTTTTAAAATTTCCATTAAAGTTGACCCCAGAAACTTGTGGCCCGTACATTTGTATCAGAAACTTTTTACAAAAATAAAATATCTCAAAAGTCAAATAATATTTTTGAATTCTGTAAAAACTTGCTTGTTGTTTGTACTTGAAGCTTTCATATAAAAGCCAAAGTTAATTTTTGTAAAAAAAAGTTTTGGACAACCCTCTCCCCTTCTCCCCTATGGCCTTGATTGTTTGTTACAACTTATAATATTTTCAGTAAAAAACACTAAAATAAGTATAGACTAGTGTTGCCTAGTATTTGAAAACATTATTTTTATAAGTTAAGTAAACATCTAACGCAGCCTTCTAATGAAGCATACACATAAAACATTCTTTTTATTTACTAAAATGTAAGAATATGAAAAATAACAAGATTGTGCCAGAAGAAGTTTTTATTTAAAGGGTTAAACAAAATTATGGTGACTCAGGGCAGTTTAAAGTCACTTAGGGCAGTTTTTTTACTCAATAAGTGGAAAACCTTTTATATTTTAAAAACTTTGTTGTAAATAAGGAAACCTGAAAAAAAGCTTAAAAATAATGTGACTAATTAACTTGAAACCCTAAAAAAATCTAGAATTAGACAATTAAAAAAAAAGTGTAATGTAGAATTTTGATTAAGTATTGTTAAAATTTCTGGAAATTTGAACAATTTTAAATGTAAATTAAATTGAATGAAAAATATCTGTTGTACAAAAAAAGTTATATTGTTTATAATTTTTGTTATAAAATCTAATTGAAACAGCATCACAGTAAATTTATATAATTTGATGCTATTAAACACAATTTGAATTTTATGTCTTAATTTAAAAAGAACCTATACTTTAAAAAAACTGGAAGAGATTTATGAAAAACCAATGGTTAACAGACTTGGTGTAAAGAAAAACTATTTAGTGGTCATTTTCTGCACATTGTTTATTTGAACTGTTTGAAGTATGTAATTTTTTTAAGTTCTTCTATGAATTAAGAAAGTAAAAAGCAATATAATTTTACTAAACTGCAATAGATTTTTGAAATTTTTTCCAGGTTTTAATTCTTTCTTCTAGTCTTTTATAAAACAAGTTTTTTGGTCCACTTTTGTATGACATTAATTTAAAGGTAAAAAAAACTGTCCCTTAAATAGTATAACAACATTAAAAAGCTTTGACAAATCAGTTGTATTAATAAACATACATAGTGTAGGACACAAATCCTTAGCAATAAGCAATAAATTTATTTGAAAACTTGCTGAAGGATATACTCAGGCTTTTTGACTTATTATGTTTTCTAAAGAAAAGAAATAAAATTCAATATTTAAAAAAATGGTTATGGTTAACTTTATGTGTACCCATTTTGTTTAATATAACTATTTTCACAGAAACTTTTAGTTTTTAAACAATATATTAAGGGCATAGGGGGGGGGGGAGGTAAAACACATTTTTACAATTTGTCCTTATTTTATAAAGTTTTTACTAAGCTACAGGATACTTTTTACTGATTTAAAAAAATTCAAAATAATTTTTGAGATAAAGCCGGTCTAAGTCGGAGGCAACAATAGATTCTTCATGTGAGGCGCAAACTAAAAGGTTTATGGTTCCTATATCTTTCTTTGAAATTGATTGGATCCAACTCTTTGCTTGATTGTTTTATTGGATGTTACTACAGCTCTACAAATTTTATTAGAAATTAGGCATTGATTTTGTCAGGGTTGCCACTGATGATAACTCAGGCTAGTTTTTTTGCTTAACTTTAACCTGTTTAGATGTTTACCAAATTTCAGGCTGTACTTTTTGACTTAAGCTGTTTTTTTAAGTCCTATAGTTATTGTTTTAATAAAATTAGGTATTATTTTTGATTAAGTATTATTAGGTATTATTTGTTCTTTTAAGCATTTTGCTCATATGTTTTTTTAAACTTAGACTAGCTTTTTTGCATTTTAGAATGGCAACCCTGTTTTCCAAATAAGATTAATTTTTTACTATCTGTAAAACCTTAAGGTTTTGTAAGTATATTTTTTATTATAATAAGAACAAAAAAAATAACAACAAGTACTTAACTTTTTTTTTAATAAGAAATTTTTGATACACCCTTTTTAACTACTAGTGTGTACTATTAAGCTAAAGAATAAAGCATTAATATTTAGGCTTAGAAGGTAGTGTACAACCACTTTAAAAACCTGGCTGGTTTATATAGCTATATCTTAAAAGTTTGAACTTGCTTCAGATCAGACTGCTTTCTGGTTGACTGATTTTATAATATTTGATGTTCAACTAAATGGCACAACAGTTCAACTGGTATTCCATTACAGCTTAAAAAGTTGTTGGTTCAGTTTCAATCAAGTTATATTATAACCAATTTTGTTGAAGAACTAAATTTTTATAATTTTGAAAACTTAATTTTTATTTTAAGATTTGAAAAAAATCAGAATGATTCAGACAGTATAAGGTAACTCAGGACAATCTTATTTTTTTGACTTCAAAACAGGCATAGTAACCTTGCGTATTTAGATATATTCTATTCCTCAGAGCTAGTTTTAGAGTATTAAATATGATATTGAGTTTTAATTGACTTAAGCATAAATTTAAGTAGATTAAAGTGACACTCAAGGGCCTTAAGGGGTTACTACATATTTTTTACAAAAATTTACCTTTTTTCAAAGTTCAAATTTTTAAAATGTGTATTACATTAAAAGAAAAAAATTCTAAATATTTTTTGAGGTTTAGTTAGTTTAGTTTTTTTTTCATTCTTAATTGTTAGAATTAGGTTGAATGCATTAAGTGTACTTACAATGAAAAAGTCCATGGCTGGTGAAAAGGTTCTAGCAGGAAAGGAAAAGTTTTACAGCATTTTACAAGCAAAAAGTTGGTAAATAATTTTTTTTTATTAAGAAAGAAATACAGTTTATAGCAAATTTTTTATTGTTGTTCTTTTCTGGTTAAGGAAAAAAAAATGTTTAGGGAAAATTAAGAAAGACTTCCTGGTATTGGTGTTGACCAGGGGGTAGAGCTGTTGTTAAATTTGTTAAATTTATAGTATTATATAATTTGTTTATAATGTTTGTTTTCTATGTTTAGTGTTTTATTATATTAGGGTGTTTTCAGAGTTTTCGTTTTCAGAGCAAGCAGTCCATTGAAAGGTCCACATTAACGTGACATACAATTGCAGCAGTGAAAAATATGTGGCTGTGGTCAACTCAAAAGTTTTGAAAGTTTACACAGATTTACAAAGTGCAGAGCTTCACTCTTGACACAAAAATCAAGTATGTTAAGGAGTTGAACAAGTGCTTTGTCCTGTTTCAAACTGAGCACGTTGAGCCCCTTGACAACATTCTGGAGGACCCCAAAGTCACAGCTCCTTTTGACAAGAAGCCAATCTTGCAGAGCTTTTTTGTTGGAACCAGAATATACTTTATTTCCAAATTTTAAGGATGCCTGCTTTTGAATGTAGTAGATCTCTCTGACAATACCTAAGAAGCTTTAAAGTCTTATAAGCTGAAGTACGCCAAGAAGCTGGTTTCTTGCTGCATGATGTCCTCTAGCAAACTAGTTACTTTTTTGGAGTGATGGTCAGCTTTGCACAACTGACCTGCTGTAAAACCACCATAACATTTTCAAGCTGGTGACCACCTTCAAAAATTTTCAAAAATAATAAATTCTACTCTGCTCTTGACAATAAGGTTCTTTCCAGTGACATGATTGTTGTCTTGCACCCATGGTCAGAAAACAGGAATGATCTGTTTGTGAGCTGTGTGAATCTTGTTTATGGCTCAATCACTAAGTGCAGTGTGAAAGAAATAAGCTCAAAGCTCATCAAAGACTCACAACTGGTCCAAGTTGAGGTTAAAGACAATCTAAACTTGATTTTGATCAGCTCAAATAGAATTAACTTCAAAGCAGCCTCTAAAGACACCCTGTCCTCACTCCTGACCCTACATAATCAAGAAAACAAGCTCGAGATTTTGGATGACCTCTTTTAAAAAGCTGCTTGGCAGAGTTAAAGCAGTATTTAGCATTGCTGACCACCAAAGTAGTGAGTGGCATCAATTAAAAAAACAGCTTTGGTCTCTTGAATAAGTGCAACAAGCTTCAGTTCTTCTATTCAATACCATCATGAGCGCTCCAGTTAAAGCCTGGTTAAAAAAGTCTTAAAACAGAGGGAAGCTGTTGGAAGTGTGAAAAAAAATTATATTGACCAAGCTTCTGCCCACCAGAGTAGTGCCCAATTGATGAATAAATACTTAAGATGTCAGATAAACAAGCCTCACAGGAATTGCATAAAATGTATTTGAACCAATTGCACAAAATAAGCAAGACCATCATTATCTAGTCAATTGACCACTACAATAATGGAGACAAGTACTGCTCTGTGATGCTGGAAAGCTTCTCTACCTCAAATGCACCAATGACCACCTCAAATACGCACTAACAAGACTCTCATACAAGAAAAAGAAATTGATAACAATGTTGGGCCATGTTTGCAAGATTTTGAAAAACTGCAACCCAAAAAACAAGAAAAAAGTGGACCCTGACCTGATGTGGATGATGTCCATTGTAGACGTCAACTTTGTTAACTTTTAGGTGAACGTCAAGGTCTCGGCTGATGTATTTGCAAAAGTCCAGATCATATTTGATCAAGTGACAGATAGTCTTGTTGAGATAAGAAAGTTATACAAGGAGGTTTCAATTATTCAAAACATGTATAATGTTAAAGAGGACAACCCAAAGCCGTTTTTTTTACAGCTTAGAAATTTTAGATGATAAAGTGGTTTTTTAGGCTATTTTTATGAACACTTGTTCTAGGATTTTTTTGTAGAAAACTAGAAAAAATGATATAAATGAGAAAATTTTTAGATCTATAGAAAGTTAGAGACTATTTATATGCTAAACTTTTTAAGTATGTTTACCTGATGACTTATTGCCTTTGACTTATGACTACGGATATGTTCATGACAAGCAGTAGTTGACTAACCATGTTATTGTATTTAGTACTACTAAAAATTCAAACTTTTCTTATTAGTTAAAGTTAATTTTAATATTTTAGTGATGTCAACACTCAAAGTCACAAACAATGTATATAACGTTTTTAATTTTATCAACTTTCTATAATCGTAAAAATACAGCTTATGGTATAATTCAAAAATTTTAACTTTAAAAAAAGAACAACATGTAATAATGTTTTACAATTAAATGCTTGAATAAATAACTATATCTTACCAATCGAATTTTTAATATGACAGGGTGGCCGAAAACTTGGAGTCCTGGAAAAACCTTGAGTTTTAACATTTTGAACATTTTAAAGACTTATAAAGTTTAAAATGGTATATACACAATTACTACCCAAATTACTTCCAACCTAATCTATTTCTATCCGATCAAATCTCTTCCAAAACTTTATTTATTATTTTTTTTACTATGACTTTTACCCCTAAACCTTACTTTGTTGGTATCAGTGATAGTAAAACACTAAAAAAAACTAATTCTGTATACTTTTCAAGATACTTTAATGATTAATGGTCTAAAAAATATGTTTTTTGAAAGTTGATAACTGTTGACTGACTGCTTTAAAATTTACAAATTGTTTTGTTTTAAATACAATGAAATTAATAATAGTATTAAAAAAAGACTATAATAAATAAGCTCATAATAGTGTTTTTTAGCAAATGGTGTGTAGTTAGAAGACTGAATAGTCTTTTTCTACTTCAATCCAATGACCAAAGTTATGAGCGTTCATAAGATTCTTTATTTCTTGTACCTAACTAAAGACTATATTATAAAATTGGATGTTAATTAAGGGCACATGGGTTATTACCTATTATGCATTCCCATTATGCATAGTTATGCATATAGGGTCATTAAGGGCATATGGGGTAATACACTTTTTTCACAATTTGATCTTATTTTATATAGTTTTTACTAAGCCACAATATGCTTTCTACAAATTAAAAAAATTCAAAATAATTTTTGAGATATAGCCAGTCAAAGTTGTAGGCAGCGATAGGTTCATTATGGGAAGCGCAAACTAAAACAGCAAAAATAGACTATTTCACTAAAAATCTATCTTCTACGTTTTTTGAGATAACTACATCAAATTTTCAGGAAGTGATTCTTGGAATATTTAGAAAATTCTGTCAGAAAGAATTAGAAATAAAAATTTTGTATAAAAAATAAACTAAAAAGTCTTTTTTTTTGTTACAAAATTTTAATTTTTTAATTTTGTTCCAGCAGAATTTTCTAAATATAACAAGGATCACTTCCTGAAAATTTGAGGTAGTTATCTCAAAAAACGTAGAAGATAGATTTTTAGTGAAATAGTCTATTTTTGCTGTTTTAGTTTGTTGCTCCCAAAATAAACCTATTGTTGCCTACAACTTTGATCGGTTATATCTCAAAAATTATTTTGAATTTTTTAAATCCATAGAAAGTATCTTGTAGCTTAGTAAAAACTATATTTGAAAATTTGAGGAGATAAAATGTAGAAGGAGATAGATTTTTAGTAATTTCTAGTTATTCGCCGTTTTAGTTTGTGCCTCCCATAAAAAATCTATTTGACTGGCTATATCTCCGACTTCGACCAGCTATATCACAAAAATTTTTTGATTTAAAAAACCTGACAATTTTAAATTGTGATGCTTTTAATGACTAACACATTGTTTATGATTAACTTCAAATTTTTATATATGTTTTTGTTATTGCTGAAAAAATAAGTTTGAGGGGACCTAATGAAAACATTTTAAACTGTAATATTTATAGGCTGTAAGATTAAAACCTGGAAGTTGACACAAATAGAATAAGAAAAATGTAAAACCATTGTTTCTTAAATATAAAGTGGTGTTAGTTGTAGATTTTAGTAATGTTTTATCACAAAAATTTTTTTTAAAGAAAACTAGTATTGAACTTATCTTGTTTAAGGAACCTGAGATACTATTTAAAAAGTTTAAATATAAACTAAGTATCCCTTGATTTTATTTACAGAATATGTTTATAAAAAATATGTTTATTTTTTAGTAAAGTGTACTAACACTATGTTTGAGTTTATATCCAAGCCAGTTAGAGTTTTAAACTTGAATAAACTTAACAAAGAGTGCACAAGTTTTATTAAGAACTTAAAATAGCACTAAATTACATTAATTCATCATTAATTATAAAAATTGAAATTAGAAAGAACTTCAAAGTTTAAACAATAATAAACAGTATTTATAAAGTTATTTTCACAAACAGATTTTTAACAGATTGCAGTAGTTTTGATTGACAATTATAATTTTTGAGAGACTATAAGTAAGATGCTGATCCTGTGTTTACTTAATCAATTTTATAGAAAATTACTTTTGATGTGTTTTTATAGATTAAGATTTCCCAAACTTATTTTCATAAGGCTCCCTTGAAAAAAAAAAAACTATACCACTTCCCACAGGATATCTCAAAAAATTTCCCTTAAATACACCTAAGAGCTTTTTTTGCTCTTCATCATCAACTCAAGAATATCAAGTGTAAATTTCAAATTATGGCCTCATGGCCCCCCTGTGGCCTCTTTACTACTCATGCCATCCCCTTTGCTGCTTATGGTCCCCAGGTATGCAATATTGCTCACTTCAGGAAACCCTGTTATATATACTATAGACATATAAAAAACTCACAAAATTTATTTTATAAATGTTTATGTTAAATAAATTACAATAATATCAACTATTAAACTGCTATTAAGTCAGTTAAAATTGAATATGAACTATAGTTTTTAAATAAGTAGCTGTCTAACTCTTAAAAATCTGAGAACAGTAAAAAAGTAAAAAAAAAAAGTCTTATGCACACTATACTATTAACTAAAAACATAAAAAATATCATTTGTAATTGTAATTATATTAAATTTAGTTACAACATTTATACACAATAACAAAAGTAGTGATAACAAATAAAAAATCAAAATAAGAAATATAGTCTAAAAAACATCACGCCTTCTCCACTTAAAATCTATTAAAAAAAACTTTTCTTCAGTTTCATTTTTTAATTAAAATGGGAATCCTGTATACAAAAAAATGAAAAAAACTCATAACAATCACTAAAAACATGGTATAAAATCTATATATGTTCTTTTTAAAACTTGATTAAAAATTATTAAGTTTATTTTATACAACTGTTATATGTTTTTCAATAAACAATTATATTTATACTTTGAAATTATATTTTGTGTTTTTTTGTTATTATTTAAGTTTTTCAACAATGTTTAAGTCAAGTAGAAACCATTAAGTAAATGTTGTGAACAGGTGAAAAAATATTTTTACAAAGGTACATTGTTAACTGAATGAACAAAAAATACGCTCTTAAAGTTTAGTACAAAGGCCTAGTGTACAAAAAAAACCTCTTGGTTGTTGAGTCATACAACAATTCAGTTTAAGGTCTAGTCCTGGATAGACAACTTACAGCAATGAATTAAATCTTTTTTTTTTATAAACTGAATTTGAAAAAATATTTAAATTACTTTGTAACTAAGTTGTTTTTTTTATTTATAAGGGATCCATGTAAATTTTAAAATAAGTTTAAAAAAAATTTAAAAAAATCAAGAACAAAAATTTCAAGTTTTACTCAGGGTTACTACTTTACCTGGAATCCTGGAATGGGACAATTAAGGCAAAAAAAAAAAAGGAACATTGAAAAAAACCTAGAATTTTGAACAAAAATCACTAAAAAAACCTGGAATTTTAACAAGTTTCACATGTTCAGTAATAAAATTTCGATTTGACTCAAAAACTATATATCATATAAATAAAAAAATAGTGTCATCATCAATATTTTTTTTATTAAATAAATATTTAAAGTAGCTTTACAGTATCTTTTCAATGTTTTTATACTATTTAACTCAGTTTCTTACCTTAAACTTAACTTTAAACTTAAAAAAGATCCAAAAATGTGTACTTTTAAAAACCTGGAATAAATTTGGAACACCTGGAAAAAAATTGAAAAAATGAGTGGCAACCCTGTTACTAAAAAGAATTGTATAACCTTTTTGATAGAAATTTAAACTTTAAGTTATTAAATTATAATTAAAATACTAAATTAATTTTTGAGTTTCTTAAAACACTTTAGTTAATATTTAGTTTGATTTTCTTAATAATAAAGAATATTTTTCATGTATTATTTTTTTTACTTCAAAAATTTTATTAGAAATAGTTTTATATGTTACTATTAAAGAAAAAGTTTTTATTCATATTTTAAGCGGTCAGGATTCATTAATTAAATTAGCTTGGCAAAGATTATTTAAAATATCTAATTATCATTTTCCTTTTGAACTGCACCTCAATAAGCTATATTTTTATGTTTGTAAAATAACTAAATAATTTGAAATTGTAGAAAATGTTATTTTAAATAAAACTATAATTAAGTTTTTAAAACTTACACTATTTACTAATTGCAGAATTTTATTAAAAAGGAACTAACTATTTATACTAATTATGAAAAAAGCAGGCGCCCAAAACTCAAAAAAGACAAACAAACAAGCAAAAAGTGTTGCTTGTAACAACAATTCTGAGATCAAGGAAATTACTTCTTTGAAAGCAAAAATCAAAAAGAAAGTAAAAGAGCAAACAAAAAGTCAAATGTTTGGAAGTTTCCTAGGCAATAACGATGATGAAATTCTTGCTGAAATGGAGAAAACAGTTTTGATGAAGGAGTTGGCAAACAACGGCCTTGATGTTTTTTGGAGAGAAGCTTCTGATGGGGAGTCAGACTATGAGTTTGAAGAGGATCTTCCTGCCATTTTATCTGATGAGGAGAGCAAAGATGACTTGCGTGAAAGTGATGATGATGAAAAAGAAACTGAAAATGATGAAGACAAAAAATGTGACAACACCTCAGATGCTGTTTCTAAATTAGAGACTGGGTGGTGTTCAAATGAAAAGGAAGAACTGCCAGCACAAGAAGTCAAACCAGTTGGTAAATACCTGCCACCAGCCCTAAGAAAAAAAATGGGAATTGAGGCTAGTTTAATTCAGACCAAGGCTAGAAGTAAAGAAGTTCAAAGCTCCTCAGCGCAAGAAAAAATTGCTGCACCTAAAATATTTACTGAATCAAACACACAAGAAGATTTAAAGTTATAATATACCATCAATGGCCATCTAAACAGACTAAGTTTTGATGATTTACATAAAATTTTCAAGCTCATCAAAAAACTGGCTGAAGAGCGTAACCGTGGTAAAGTAAATGACAATATTGTATTTTTACTAATGTCCCGCCTTGATTGCAATGACCCTGTGCCTGACAAGTACAATTCTGATTGTGCAGTTTTTATATCTGTGCTTTCTACACACCACAGAATGACTTTGTTTGCAAATTTTATTGAAAACTTAGCACATAAGTTTAATGATATCTGCGATTCATTATTCAGTGAATTGCCAAATCTTGATGCTTTAAGTAGTAAAAGCCTGAACAATATAACATGTTTTTTTCTTTGTATGAGCTAGAATCTATCTGTAAAGTTTTGTTGTATGATGTTTAGAAATACTTTGTCGAAAGCAATCTGACAGAAAAAAAGTAGAAATTATACTTCTTATTCTACAAAAGGTAATTATTGTTACAACTCTAAAAGTACTACTTTATCCATGATTTTTCATAATTAGTGAAAATTTATGTGCTCCCAAATTAAAAGTAAGTTTTTCAAGTAACATACTAATTTAAGGTGGGATTTCAGCTGCGCCAGGATGATCCCACAAAGATGGTTGTTGTCATCCAGACAATGCTGAAGTATTCGAACAAGCACAAAGATGAAGAGTACAGCTCAAGAATGGAATTTATGATGGAAACTATTAGGAGTGTTAAAAATGACAACATGTCTAAAAACAAAGGTTAGGTTTCAAAAATGTTTAAGATTAATACTTGAGTATTTTTTGTGAACAAAAAACAACACAAAATTAGGTTATAAGTCATATATATATATTTATACTATAAATCCCTATAAAGATTTGAAAAATATGTGAAAATTCCTATAAATTACACATTTTTTGCATGGTGATTAAAGTTTTAAAGTTAAAACAGCAACACAGTGTGCTTAAAAAATTCGTTAACAAATTTAATTTTTTTTTAATTTAATATTTTTTTTAACAAAATCTTTACTATCTCAGTATAAACCTGTTACTCTATGGCACAGCATAGCGAATAAAAAATCATTTTATTTATTAAACAAAATTTATCTAAAGTTTGCTTATTTAACTAAACTAGAGCTCAAAAATCCTCAAACTTTCGTTAATTTCTTATTAAGCCTGTGCTTATAAACGGCTAATGACATATTTTATTTTATTCAGGGTTCGTGCGCGTCAGGCTAAATCAGGCTAAGTCAGGCTAAATCAGTTTTTTTGAAAAAAGTTGAAAAACGTCAGGCTAAATCATTTTTTTATTAAAAATTTGAGAATCTCAGTTTTTCTCAGTTCAAATCCTTCAAAATTTTGATAAAAAAAAAATTGAGAAATCTTTTTAAGATCAAATTGAAATGTGAATTTGTTTCTAAATAAAATTTAGTTATTAAAGACAAAATCAGTCAGTATTTTAAAAAATAAACGCTTAAAACCTTTTGTTGAATCTCTAAAAAAATTTTAAGAATCTTCATTTTTATATTTTGAGTAGATTTTATACGTCATAATTATGAAAATTCATAAAAAAATACAGTTTAAACATTACAGTTCAGTTTAACAACTTAGATCTTTGTTTGAATTTGTTTACATCAGCTATGTATTTCATAGCTTAGTTGGTTGAACTGTTTCAATTTCTAATTTAAAGGCTTTATACCAAATACTTTTTAGATTAAAACTCTTAGCAGTTTATTCATATATTTTACTGTTTGTTTAAAGTTATTAGAGATATTCATAAGACTAAAACCTAGCTTTAAGATATAAGTATTAAGTTTTGTGGGAGTACAAATTTTAGGTACATTAATTTTTCTTCACAAGAACAAAATATTAAAGGTTTTTTTTTCAGTTTAAGTATAAGCTTTTTAAATCTGATATGACATAAACAATCACTGTTTTTATTTAGAGTTTAGAATTTATAATTATGTATCAATTTTAAGTATTAGTCAAAATACAATAATAAACATTTTTTACTTATTTTAATACTCGTGTAAGCGTTTCATTTTAAATTTTAATAAAACACGACAATGCACGTCGTTTTATTATAAATCTTCTGGTTATAATGTTTTTACTTAGTGCTTTATTAAGTTGAACACTTGTGTTTAGTAATATATATTAAATTTTTACACTAGTAATAGATTAGATTTAAGACTTATTTTAAAACTTATCACTGAAATTGTTATGTTAAGGGCATAAGGGAAGGGTCAATCACCTTTTTGACAATTTAGTCTTATTTTATTGAGTTGTAACTAAGCTATGAGTTGCTTTTTGCATATTTTTAAAGCTCAAACTATTTTTGAGATAAAGCTGGTTGAAGACAGGAGACTACAATAGTACTAATCAAGACCCACCAATACCTAAAACAACTTATGAAGAGTATTTTTTTTCACTTTGAAAAGATGTCAGGCTAAATTTGTCTCAGTCAGGCTAAATGAAAAAAATTTCGCGCACGAACCCTGTTTATTTATCTTGAAAACATGTTTTTTCAACGTTTAAAACTCATTGTTTTTCTTTTATTAACTTTTTTATAAACTTGCTTAATATATTATTTTAAGGATTTCCCTATTATTCATTTGAAATTTTCGTGGAGCATATACTATATTCCTTAATTTTGTTGTTGAATTAATTTTTAAATGTAACTTGTATTGTTTGATTTTTTTTATTTCAGAAAAGCCATGAAATTTATACATAAAAGCCATAATGCACTAAAATAAGTTTCGTTTATAGCTGTCAAAATTTACATAAAAATACTTCTGGCAAATTCAGAGATAAAACATTTTTTTTACTTTTATAATATTGTTAAAAATGGCGGAAGCTGGTACAAAAACCAATATATAGTTATTTGTTATAAATACATATATTTTGTTTAAATAAAAGTAAATTTTAAGTTAACAACTAAGTTCTGATTTGTTGTCTTAAATTAATTAAATGTTTATTCAAACTTTTTTAAGTATTTGTTTTTAGGCTACAATGCAGAAGAATTGAGAAAAAACAAACAAAAGTTGAGAGAATTAAGTGGTCCGGAAACCGATTCACTAACAAATGTTCCTCTTAAGGTTTGATGTTGTAATAGTATAGTTATGATAATGTAATAAGGTTTATGTAAAATTAAGATATCAACTATCGCCCACATAACCAATATTATATGGTCATGGTTGCCATTAAGGAATATTTTTTATATTTTGAAAGTCTTATTCTGTGTTCATTCCACTTTTAATTTTTCAACAAAACGTTTTTGTATTTAAGCAAATCTCAATCTAATTTTTTTAAATAAGTTACTTATTGAAATCTATGCAGCATTTTTTAAACTCTGTTTTGTGCTTTAAATAGTCTGTTATAGTTAGTTCTAATTGAAGACACTTAATTATTTCAGAAAAACATAAATTACAAAGTTGACAATGATGAGTGTATATTAATTTCAAGTTCAACGCTTATACAAAGACTCTGACAAATGTTATGTAAAACTCTTAATAAAAAACAATAAATTGTTAAATTAGTTAAATTATACTTATAAAGTTATTGTTTACGAAAATCTTACATTATCGTGATTTTACTTATATTAATAATAAAATATTTGTCTTAAAAAAAAAAAAAAATATGTAAAATTTAAAAACAATTGTTTAATATAGCTCTTGCTACAATCATCATCTTTACGAATTAGAAATTAACGCTACAATGTTAAACAAACTACACAAAAACCAAAAACAGTATGGCATAGTTTGATTTTTTTCCAGGGCGTGTTTTGTACTGTACATTTGATCGTTAGTTTCTGATTTATATAGCTGTTGAATGTAGCATAAGCTATATGAAAAATTTGTTCTTTTTTAATTGCATTTATATTTAAGTATTTTAAAGCCCTTCCAAGCGAGTTCAGTATTTTTTTTGTCAAATAAGTCTAATTAAATTTTATTAAATATACAGGATTGCCTAGGAAAACCTTGAAAAACCTGGAATTTAAGAATTTTTGAAAAAAAACCTGGAATCTTAACAATTTTCACATGATCAGTAGTAAAGTTTGATTTTACTCAAAAAATCTATCTTATAAATAAAAAATTTTTGTCATAAAAAATTTTTTTAGTAAAAAGCATATTTAAAGTAGCTTCACAGTATGTTTTCAATTTGTTTTATATTATTTAACACAGTTTCTTACCTAAAAAACTAAAAATAGACCCACAACTGTGTACTTTTAAAAACCTTAAAAAAATTTGGAAAACCTGGAAAAAAATTTTAAAAAACGGTTTGCAACCCTCTAAATATACACATATATATAACTAAAGTATTTAGATATTTCATTAACTTTACAAAAAATGTCTAGGTGCTAATAGGAAATGTGTTTTCTAGGTTTTTTTTTAGGGCATAGGGGTCCACCTTAATTTTTACAAGTTAATCTTATTTTATCTGCGCTATCAAACATTTTCAACCGCCTGAAAAAACTTAAGTAATTTTTGAGTTATGAGCGATCAAAGTCTCTGACCTCAATAGATTCCTTAATGAAGGCGCAAACTAAAAACGCGGAAAAAGACCATTTCACTAAAAATCTATCTCCTCCTTCATTTTTCAACCAATTTTCCTCAAATTTTCACAGAAAGTGTATTATTAAATTATAAAAAGATTGAATGCAGGAATTTTTTTAATTTTGAAAAATAAAGGTTTTATTAAAAAAAACTACCTATTTTTTTTTGTTTTTTAATCTAAAATTTTTATTTTTTAATATTTTTAAAATTCCAACATTTAAAGTCTTTTAAACTATAAAAGGAACGTTTCCTGAAAGTTTGAGGTCTCTAGCTCAAAAAATGAAAGAGAAGATAGTTTTTTATTGAGTTTTAAAACTTACAAGAAAATTAACTCTGAAAAATTTGCCGTCCATACGTTTGTATTGGAAAATTTTTATAAAAATTACAATATGTTAAAAGTTAAATAAAATTTTTTAATTCTATAAAAACTGGCTTGTAGTTTGTACTTCAAGCTTTCATATAAAATCCAATGTTGTTTTTAGTGAAAAAAAATATCGGACCTCCCTATGCCCTAAACATAAATTTTAATAGATTTTTATAATTTTTTATTGGCTCAGTTAACGATTGCATTTAAAATATCTATTAGCACGTAGTTTCGTTTTGGATTTACTCGAAGCAAAAGAAAAGGGTCGCCACTAAGTGGTCGGTGCTGCTTGGCTCGGAAATCAGTGCGGCTCGCAGCAAGCTTCCAAACAGAAGTTAAACAACAACTCAGGTTTGTATTAAGATTTGTAAAACTTTATGGATGTTTATGCAAGCATAAAAATATTTAAGAAATTTTTATTTTATGAAATATGTTTAATCATAGTTTAAGAATAAAACTGACAATCTTTATTTAGGATATAATGATGTTTGTTTAACATTTTCAGCTCCTAAAGTAGTAAGCAGCAAAATGGTGAAGCTCGCACAGAAGTACAGAATGAACACCGATGTTAGACGAAGAATTTTCTACGCCATATTCAGCTCTAAAGAGAGAGATGAAGCTTTTTGTAACATCTTAAACTGCAAATTGAATGTTAGTTCTCAAAAGTGTTGTGTTTTACTAGTATTATTGCCACCCACTCATGATAACTCAGGATATTTTGAAAAATTTGAAAATATCAGGATGACTTAGCACAGTTTAGTTTTTTTTTCATAAAATACTCCGGATGGTTTTAAGATTTTCAAAAATCTCAAGAAAGTATTTTTATAGACTTTAATTGAGGTGAAGTTGCAATACTTTCTTATTTCATGACCAATATTTTTGAAAAACTTGTTCTTTATTAGTTTAAAAAAATTAAAGACGTTTCTAAGGGTCTTAAAAAACTCTGGTTAACTCAGGACAGTTTTTTTTGATTCAAAGAGTGACAACCCTGTAGTATGTAATGTCGTATACTTTAGTGGATTATCTATTTTTATAAGGTTTCAAGTTTTTTTATTCCAAAAAGTTTGTTTTGTTTAATTTTTTTTTTAAATTCTACTACTATACTTTTTTGTTATTCTTTGATAATCTTTCAATATTTTAATTAAATAAATTTTTAGATTTTACGTCAAAAAATAACTTAAGAGTATATTGTTTGTGTTTTAACTGAGAATTGACTTTCTAAATAAGCTTAGTGTTAAAATCAATATACAAACACAACAGTAGACAGTTTTCAGCACTACTGATTTTTATAGTCTGTTTTACTTGTTTATTTATGAAAGATTGAAAGTTTTTATGATAAATAAAGATTACTAAATAAAATTTTAAATCATAATTTTACTGTTTAAACTGTTTAACATTTAAATAACAAACTTAACTGAAATCTATTTTGTTAAAACATGCAATTTTTTTGCTAGTTATTTAGTTTGATATGTTTAAGGGTGTATTTTTAAGTGTTTTGTATTAAATTTATGCAGTAAATAAACCTTTTTTATCTCAACAACTTACTATATCTTAAGAATCATTTATTTGTTTGTTTTCCAGATACTTAAAATTTAAAAGTTTTGTCTAGCTAGACTGTTATTTAGTAGTATTTTAGTTATATATTAAATATTTTATAAATTTTTTAAAATAAAAGTATAACAAAAAAGTTACTCTATGCTAAGTGTTGTATTGTTTCTCAAAACACCATTTAATCAGGAAAAACAGCGAAGAGAAATAGGGCAAGTGTTGCTTCAGTGCTGCTTGATGGAGAAGAACTTCAACCCGTTTTATTTCTTCGTCATTGACAAGTTTTGTAAGCATCACAGGTTGTTACCATCAATTATTTAACTAGTTTCAAAACAAGCAAAAAAGAGAAACATAGTTCTAATTAAGTTTATTTTAAACTTTTTATTTTTAAGTATAATTTTTGTTTGAATACAAAAAGATGAACTGTAAAAAGTTTTATGTAGTTATCAAATTGCATTTTTAATGAAATGACAATCTTATTTTTTGTTCTTTAGCATAGGGTTTGATTTTTGTCTGCTTATTCACACATTTAGCAAACAGTTAAATGAATTTAAGAAGTTAAGTTGAATTATCTTATATTAAAAAAAAATAGTCACACCTATTAGTCTCCTTAATTTTTTTTTGCGTAAGTTTTTTAAATTTATAGCACAAAATTAACAAATATTTACATAAATGATATTATTTATTTTTATGATTTGTTTGAATCTTTCATGCATTTCTTTATTTATGGATAGTTTTCATATATGAGCTTGGTTATTAGTTGACAAGATAGTTTTTACTTTTTAAATAGGTTTAAAGATTTAAGTTAAAGATATAATTTTTTGAACTTTTCAATATTACTCGTCTACCATACAAATCTTTTTTTTCTTAATTGCTTAAAATTTTGCTTGTTCGAAGATTTGTTACAATAGTTTTTAGAAAACATGTTATAAGGACAAAAAAGTAAAATTAAAACTAATTCACATTTTTAAACAAATAAGTTTTTTTTTCTATAATTTAAAGTCAACCAAACAAACCGAACAATAAATATTTTTGTGTGCTGCAGTCGCTACTAGAAATGAGTTTAGTTTATAAACTTTATCTTCACTTGTTTAAACTATACAATGTTGTAATAAATGGTTTTTTTTCTAACTTCTTGTTTTAAGTAATGAATACGCCATTTTATTCTCTACAAAATTTCCGTTCGAATTAAAATAGTAGTTTGAGATTATAATGTTTCAATGTAAAGAAATGAATTATTATAAATATTGTGTGGTACGTCAGGTTCAAGATAGTAATATGCTGCCGACATTATTTGACATTTTTACCATTTAAAAATATGTTTAATTATTTAAGAACTAAACAAAGTATCAAGATTAATATATTGTTGTTATTTTTTCACAGGGATTATACCGTCATATTTCAATGTGCTGTGTTGGACAAACTGAAGCTTCTGGACAAGATGGACAAGAGACAACGGAACACACTCAAGCAAGTTGTGTGCAGAATGCTCATTGCCGGCAACATCACCCCAATCAACTGTTTCAAGGTTGACAATGTTTTGTTAGAAAAATTAAACTATTTAAGCTCAGTTGTTTAATAGATTATTGGTTTAAATTAAGTTATTAACTCAAATTTTAATGTTTTATTGTCAAAACAATGTTTCACTCGTTTGAAATAAATCAAACGAGATCCTTAGTTGAAATATACAATCTTATTGTTGAATAATTTGAGTTGATTGTTCCTTATCACAGGGTTGCCACTCGGTCAGGAAAAGTCAGGAAACCAGGAAAAGTCAGGAAAAATTTAAAAAATTGACAAAAGTCAGGAAAAGTCAGGAAAAAATGGGGGGTTTGAAAAAAAGTCAGGAAATTTGATTAAAAAAAAAAAGTCAGATTTTGTCAGTTTAAATTTACAAAATTCCTTGTTTTCCAAAGCTTTCAAATGTTAAAAATTAATTAAAAGTCCTTTAAAGTTAGAAAAAAATTCCAAAATTTTCCTAGAAATTTACAAAAATATTTAACTTTATTTCCATACCTTCACCTGGTATAAATTAGTAAAATATCCTTTATAAAACTGCAAAAATTTTCTATTAACATACTGAACAAGTATCCTACTTAAACAAGCAGATTTTGTAAGCTTTTTAGTATTGATGATCTGTAGCAAGGACACTACCATAGTGAAACTGTGATATATACACAAAAATTTATCTAGCATAATTTTAGAATCAAAGTGTTTTTTGTTTAAATAATTGAGTTTTTTATAAATAAGCAGTTAGTTTAGTATTTTATGTAACAAGTTAATGTGTATACTTTGATTCTTTATAGTTTTTTCAAAGTTGTTTAAATTTTTAAATTAAGTTATAAGAGAGGTATATGCCAAGATTAAGTTTACTTATTGCTTGTATTTTTTGTAGAGTAACTTAAGTTTTTAAACTAAATTAGAAGAGTATATTTATTTGTTACAAGTTTTATACTAAATGATAAGAGGAAATATTTTATACAACAGATATATAGTTTTTATTTTTTTATGTCTTTTTTTACAGTTACTTTAACTTAAGTATATTATTTTTTAATTGATTTTTAGTTTAAGGATTTTATATTAAATAGTTTGGGTAGTATTTTATTAAACTAAGTGAACAATTAATAAAAGTAAAACTGATTTAGAAAAGTCAGGAAAATTTTGGTAAAAAATCAGGAAAAAGTCAGGAAGTTTTTCTCAGCTTGATCAGTGGCAATCATGTTATCATTAAGTCGAGAACTTTTATTTTGATATCTTAAGTAAAAAGTGCATAAATTAAATAATCAACAAAATAGGTTACTATAAGCTTCGCAAAAACTAATTTATACTAGTATTTAATAAAACATGACAACTATAACTAGAAAGTTGTTCCATAGAACTAAAGTATATTATTTATCTTATTAAGTTTAAATTTTTGACAGAATATCAATGTTTTGGAAATGGGAGAGAGAACAAAGAAGTTCCTACAGAATGTTTTCGTGCACATTACAACTTCTGTTAACTCGCCCGTAAAACTGCAACAAATATTTGATGTGACGAAAAATGCAGGTGCTTCTCAGGTATTCAACAAAAAGTCTTCAATGTCGCATGCTCAAGAGGCTTCTAGGTAGAATTATGCTGTACAATTGTAAATATATTCACATTTATCTAAATCAGTTCTTAAGATATTAAGTTAAAATTTACTTTGAACAAATTAAGTTTTTATATGGGAGTTTAAGTTTAAAATATTATTAAATGAAATTTAGTAATGTTTATTACTGGGTTGCCAAAAAATCTGGAATCCTGAAAAACCACAAAAATTTAGAATTTGAACAAATATCACTTAAAATCCTGTAATTTAAATATTTTTATGTAACAATGTAAAATTAAGGTAAGTTACAAAAAGTATATCCTTTATAATATTTTTTTATGTTTTTTTACAATTTGACATACTATCAGGGTTGCCACAAAGTCAGAAAAAAGTTACAAAAGTCAGGTAAAAATGGAGATTTTTGAAAAAATGTTAGGAAATTTGAAATAAACATGCTCTTAATAACTATATAAGTCTACCATCACTATAAACTGCTATTTGCTAATGTTATTTTCAATAAAGTTTTGCTTTTGCAATTCATAATTTTTTAAGAGTCTAGTTGAGTTTTTGAAATAAATTAAAATATTTTATGATCTCTCGTGTGTATTTACTATGTGATAAAAATACAAGTACTTTGCTTATTAAGTTGTTTATTGGATATACATTGATCATACACGTATGATTCAAATGGTGCAATGAAAGGTATATGACTGAATCTGGCAAAAGAAATGTTGTTTTAACCTGTATAAAATTAAGTTGAAAAATTTACATAAGTTTAAGTGTTTGTTTATGTATCTTTGAATGATTAAAAATTTGATCAAAAAGTCAGGAAAAGTCAAAATGTAATATTAGGTTTCTTTTTCTGCTCGAGCTGTGGCTCTGTACTATAATACACTTTTAAAGTAGCATTACAATATCACTTCATTATTTTTATACCATTTAACTCAGTTTTTACTATAGATTTTATTTATACTAAAAATAAACATAAAAACTTGTAAATTTAAAAACCTGGAACAAATAAAAACCTTCGATAACCCTGTAATTAGTTATAATTATTTATTATTTTTAAATTCACTCTAAGACAAGTTTTTGCTTTGACAATTTTTTCTCAATATTCAAATGAACTGAATTTATTGTCATTAAGATTTTTGGTTGTATATAGTTTATAAAAAAGTTAAAACTATAAACAATTAAAAGTAAAAACTACTGTTTACTTCTTGGATTAGATTTTTTAAATAAATTATATATTATCGATTTTTAAAATATATTTTAAAGAGATCCTGTTTAAGTAGAAATTTTAAAAATGTACAATTTTACATTATTCAAAAAGTAGTGTTAAAAATAAAAAGAAGCAAGTATGATCCTTATTTCAACTAGAATAACTACATAAAAGTTTTCTATAAACTATAAATTTATACAATTAAATAGTTTTTGAAATTATATTTACACACTTAACGGTATATAATTATTGTTCACACATTGTCACAAATGTAGGCTAGGAATGAAGTTGTTATTGTCGACATACATGCTAAATGAAGAAAGTTTTATGTTGAAATACAAACCTTTGAAGGAAAAAATCAAAGTGATTTATGATGCTATATTAGTTACTTTTAAAAAGCACTAAATTGTGCCTGGATTGTTAGACAATAAGTTTAGTAAAATTTTCTTAAGTTTCTGATTAAATTGTTACAAAGGTAGTTATGTTTTAGTATATTACTTTCAAAATATTTGAGAATTTTCTTGATAATCGCATTAATTTTATTTTATAGTTTTTAACTTCAAAAATAATGACTTTTAAACACTTTTTATAATATGAAAAAAAAGTTTTTACAGTATCACTTTTTTTATAGGTTTTTAGTTACATAAGATTTTGAAATAAATATTTATACACTTCGAGTAGCTTTAAAATTTTATTTTCATTTAGTTTTTTAACTATTAAGTTGTTTTCATTTACAATGCTTTCAAAAAAAAAACCCTGTTAACTTTTTAATTCTGTTGAAAATATCGTTATTTTAGTATAGAAAAGTATGAAAAGTTATAACTTTATATGGAAGCTGTTCAATAAATTCTAAAAATAGCGACTGTTTACTTTTTTAGAGACTTATATGCCTAATTTATGGTGATTAGTCATAAAGGTTGAATATTGAGCTTTTGTAAATAATATGTTTTAGGATTAACTAATAACTCTTTTTAATTTATATTGTTATCAATTAAGTAAATTGTTTTAAAAGATAAAAACACAAATAAGATTAGTTTTAGGTTGAGTTGAAAAGTTATATAAACAATAGTTTTAATATTAATTAAATAGCAACAGTTTCTTAAATTATGAAAAAATTTGTATACTTGAGACTTGTTTAAAGACAAAAACACTACTAAATTCGTCTCATTTAATTAACATTTATCGTATTTGAAAATGTTAAAAGTAATATAGTTTATAATTTTATTGGCTCCTGGTTTTAAAATCTATAAATACCTTATACTTAAAATTAGACATTTTAAGATATGTGTTCAAAACTTGTTTAAAGTCAATACTGTAATGCGATAAGTTTTTATTTTATACACAAGTTCATAATTTATTTATTTGGCTAGTTTAGTTATCGAGAGTGTTTTATAGATGTTAAAAATATTTTAATCAAACAAAGTTTAGTTTTCAAAAACTCGTTTTATTTTACACAATATTTTGTATGTCAAACAGAAGAGTAGAAAAATTCATCTACTTTTGAAGCAAATTAGTTTACTCTATATTTTTATCTCCCATTTTTTCCAATTAAAACTTATCAAAGACTCTTATTTTATAAAAGTAATATTTTCATATAAAATATTTTTTGTAGTGCTAAAATAGAGTAGAAAAATGTGCTATTTTCTGGTTGATAAAACAAGGCTATCTAAGACAAGTTTTGTATGACATAAATCTTTTTTTTAATAAACATTTGATGATAAAAAGTTTATAAGAGTATACATTAAATATATAATTATTATGATAAACTCACTTTAATTAGTCTGTCCTTCTAACTATAATATAATCCGTAAGAAAAATAGATAGGAAAAGTATAGGTGGAGGTGTTGCTGTCTTTTACAGAAACTCCCTTAAAATACTTTAAATCAAAAAAGATTTGATCTCTATTAAAACACGAATTTGAATACAAATGTATAGATATAGTTTTTTTTAATCAAATATCAGATTCTTCTCTGTTTATCTTCCCAACTTTCTGCAAAGTGTGCACTGTTTGTTAAAAATGTAACTAATTCCTTTTAAGTTCTTGGAGATTTTAATCTACCAAACATAGACTGGACAATTCCTAGCACAGACTTAAATGATACCCATAAGTGTTTTCTTGACTTTTGCACGGATAATTTTTTTATGTCAGGTAATCAAAAGTTTAAATCCCAAAAATGGAAGCATACTTGATCTATTAATTTGCGATAATTTTGGTCTAGATAAAATCATTATAAAAATATATACATTTAGAAACTTTTCCATTTACAAATACGTGTGATCATAACTTGATTTCATTTAAAATTTATCAATGCCAAAAAAGATAGATATGATTATAAAAAGACCAACAGTTAAAGTTTTTAAGAATATATATCTCTGAAAATTTAAAATGGAACGAATCCAAAAATTATTTATACATTGTTGTACAAGTTTCATCCTATCATAGTATCAAATATAAAAAGGCAGATTTTGAAAACATCAATGATTACTTGTCAAAAAACAATTGGACCTCATTATTAATAAGTCAAAAAATCTCCAAACTTTCAAACTAGCAGGGTTGCCACTGTTTAAGTCAATAAAACTAACTAGAGTGAGTATAAACAAGCCTGAGTCAGAGTGAGGTTTTTAAAAACTTAAAAAGTTACTTTAATAATCAGTAGAACAGCTAGCAAAGGTTGACAATTTGGTAGTAAAGTTGTGGACTGATTGTGGTACACTTAACTTATTAGTACTACCCATCATAGTTAAAACCTACCTTATTTAATTAATATCTAACAAATACTAAATTATAACTGTGACTACTTTCTATAATCAGACACGACAGTTTTGAGTGATGAATCTTTTATATAAAACACAACAAGAAATACTAGCATATACAAAATTATTAATTACTTTGGTAACACTTTAAAAACTAAAAGCTAATTAAATCTATATCAAAAGACTTAAAACTAAAAATTAAATTAAACTATTAGTAAACAAGAAACTGTAAAATTTTTAATCAACTATTAAACTATAAACCTGGATTAAATATTTAAACTATTAAACACCTGTTGAAATATTCACTTTTAAAACAAAACACTACTTACAATAAGCATTCACAAAAACGTTCAAGATATTTTGTTGCTTCAAGCTACACACCAAACTAACTAACTGCCTGTCATGTTCTGATGTTTTGTTGCATCAGTATTTAGTTTAAAATATTTCGTCATATGATTCTCATTGGCTCGTACATTCAACCGTGTTAACTCTAAATATTCTCTGAGCTCTATTTTAAACAATAAATAATGCAAGTATTCATTCCAAAGTTTTCAATTTTAAAACATATTTAAAGAGTTGCATTTCATGAAATGCTTATTTCATAGTTTAAATGTAAACAAATGTAAATTAGTCACGTGTACAAAAAGAGCCAATCACGGTAGGTGTTTAATTTTAACTGACGAAAATGTTTCTTATTAATTTACACAGGGTTTGTTTTTGAAAAAATACTTTTCAGTATGCTCTTGTTTACTAACTAGATCCGGGTCCGGCCGGATCTTTGTTAGGACCCGGACTTTTTTTCAAATTAGAATCCGGCCGGACCCGGACCCGGACTTTTTTTTCAAGTTACAATCCGGCCGGAACCGGATCCGGACTTTTTTTTCAAATTAGAATCCGGCCAGATCCGGATATCAGACAAAAATGACAATATCCGGCCGGACCCGGATAGTGAGTCCGGTATATCACTAATCAAAACGGAGAAATATATACTAAACTATTTTATTAAATATTAAACGTTTTTGATTAAAAAACAGTTAAGGATTATTTAGGCAATTCTTCAATGCCGACTTGACTTTTTGACCAAATTTATCTTCAATTCGTTTTAACTAAAATTGTTAAAATGCGTTCAACTTATTCCCCACTTCGGCTCTCGACATTTCAACGGTGAAGTTTACGAGTTTTCTCTACTTTTTTTAAACTTTAAGCTCACTGGTGATTGAATCAGCTTTTTAGCAGTCAGGTGAGTTATCAATCCGTTCTCCCCTAGTTTATCATAAAGTATTGTTTTGCACCATTCCGTCAATATTTCAATCATTTTAAACACGCCCAGATATGCAGGAGTGACTTGTGACGAGCCACGGTTATTGCCAATAGATCGGACGAGAAAACTGTACTTTCGATAAGCTTGTTTTCTCCGCTCAGTTTCAACCGGCACTTTGTTTATGCACACTTGCCTCTTCTATTGTATATCGCAACGTTGGCTACCGGTCGAGGTAGTCTTAAAGGTCGACCTTTTTGAGGCTTTCTTTCGACGTTTTTTTCGACGGCTTCACTTCGATTACGTCCACGTAGGTCCTTTTTGTGACAGCCCAATTTTCATTATCGTATATATAGCCGTACGCGGCAGCTAACAAACAGTCGTTAGTCAGGTACACACCCGGCCCATACCTGCCTTTCCGCGACGGCTTAAATCCTTAAATTCCCATGTTGTTCGAAGCTTACGTTCCGTTCATTGGAGCCATTAGAGTTCTTCAACTTTTTGGAACGATAACAGACATTGTTAGATTCTTCATGAGCCACATTAAAAAAAAAGTATAGCTACAATCTTGCTGCTGATCAGAAACGGAACTAAGCTTGCTAGAATTATTTGAAGCATCAGAAGCAGACCTTGTTAGAAGAAATTTATGAATATTTATTTTTTGTAATTAGCTTCACTCAGTTTCATAACTTCTTTACAGCACTGGTCTCTTTCTGACGGTCAAGGTGGAACCAAGGACTTTTCTAAAAGCCGGTAATCAGAATAACAATTTAATGAGACTTCAAGACGGTATTTAAACTTATTGTTCAGAGGTGGGCGTAAGTTAGTAGTATTTAAGTACAAAAAGTTATCAACTATTAATTCACTTTCTTGTTTTATGCGGTCAAATACCTCTTTTTCTCTAGTTCTTCTTTTGTAAAGGTCTTTTCAGCCTAGTAAAAAAATAGCAAAGATTTCATATAATTTAGATGTTTCTTAACAAACTTGTTAAGTTACTTTTTGATAGAATTTTTTTTTGTATTGTGTTATCTTATATAAAATGCTTGACTGTTTTAATCAGAATGATAACAAAAATATTAAAGACTTAGGTTGTTGTTGTAGTAAAGTTATAGTTCGCTTGATATTATTGGACTTTGAACAATACTTTTATTTTATTATTATTTTTAATGTTGTTTAAAACATAGTAATTTAAATTGTTTGCATATTCTAATTAAAAGTTTTACAATTACCTACGAAAGAAAGACAACACTACATCATAACTTATCTTTGTTAGTAAACGAATTAAAATTTATGGTCACATTATAACAACTTTTTATAGGCTTTTTAATTTACTATTTATATCTCGACAAAGCAGCTTATAATGATTATCACTTTTCAGTATTGAAACACACATTACACTTTCAGTATAGAATTTTGTTATGCAGTTTTTGAAACTTATTGGTGCTGATAGCAATATAAAGTGTTTATTAATTTAAAAACTAAACTTTTTACTCGGTTTTTCTTCAAACATAACTACAAAAAAGGCAACTATGCCTGTACCCAATAATCGTAGTATCTATCTTATCAATAGTCTCCTTAACTGGTTTAAAGAGACCTGCACTACACTGTATTGAAAAGAACCATACTCAAAACATCAGTGTTAAAAGCTTAATGCTTTAAAAGTATTTAGAATAAAGTTCAAGACTTAAAAAATATATTTCTAAAAGAAAAGTTTTTTAAGAAGTGTTTAAACTAAAATAATATAACATTAAATCAGAATACTTCTATAAAAAAATATATTGTTTAAAAAAACCTAAAAAAAAAATAAAAGAATAATTAAAACATTTTACTGAAACTACATATTGGCACCGCTACAATAAGGTTTTGGCTCGGTTCCATCCTAGCTCCCATTCTATTCTAAAAAGTATATATGCGTTTCTAGATTTTTTTGAAAGGGCTAACACAAGTTTTTTTTTTTTTAAATATAGTATATTCTGCAGTAGCTTTTAAAAACAGATAAAACAAAACTACATAATTGTTTTCTACATAACTGTCCAATGTTTTCTCAGTTACATAACAAAGTTTAAACTTTAAGCAATTTGCAAATACCATAGTAAATAATGCAAAATCTTAAGAAGTAAACCATTTCTTTAATTTTCAGGAAAATAATAAAAATATAAACTTAAGTCCTGTAATTATTAAAATTATAAAAGTTTTGCCTTTTATTGTGAAGCTAATACGTATAACAAGATCTTTTATACATAAAAAGACTAAAAACGAAGTACTAATCAAAACTATAAATTAACTTGTTTTAAAAATAGAAAAAGCAAGTTCAATATTAATTCTATTTAAAAAAATTACTTAGTTAAACAGTTCCATTCCACTTAAAGAAAGGTTTGCAAAAAAAAAAAACTAAATTTTACTTAAAAGCAAGAAGTTAACAAATTCCTTAAAAAAATTAAATAATATTCAATGCTAATTTATTAAATTTATTTTAGTTATTTTTTTAGTGGTTGCACAGGAAACTTACAAAACACGACCTTTTCACGGGTACAGTTTAATGTATTGTCCAGGATGACTAGTACATTTTTATTAATTTAAAATCGTTGTAAATATTTCGGTAAATTTTTTCATTTATCGGTAAATTCTTATTGTTAAGTCATTATTTATGAAAAAAACACTTTTTTTAAATTTAAACACATTTATTTATTTCTTTATATCATAATTTGTTTTCTAAAATAATCTTTGAAAGTTTATAGTGTAGCAAGTTTAGCTTAGTTTGTAGCATTTATTTTTAACAAATTGTATCCGCTTGAAAAATTTTTTTCCCACCAATGCTTAATTTTTAAATCTTGTTTAGTAACATTTAGTGTAGTAATTTGTTTTCAACTTATTTTGGTTGAAGAAATAGCTAACAAAATTGATTATTAAACTAAAGCTACTAAAGAATCATTTTAAATATAGTTTGGTTTTGGTACTGGTTTTAACTAAATGACTTATATTTGAATACAGTTATATTGTTTATTGGATAACAAAAAGTTAGACACTCAAAACTGGTCCTAAGACCTGTTGGACAAAGAAGAACCTTTCAGTTATCAAGTTGCGCAACTCTTGGATACCTTTTACCGTCTTGTCTACTTGGCAATTTAAGATAATATTATACCTTGTAATAAAGTTTTATTGCTTTTAAAAAATATTTTTATCTGTTCTACACAAATATTATAACATATTGTAAGATTTAGTGGTGAAATGGAAATGATAACTGTTACAGTTCTACTTTGTAAGATTTTAACGTACTATGTCAACACATATCCAAAAAAAAAGTTAACAAAGTTGACTTATTGATCATAAATTTCTTAGTCAAGTCAATAGGGAAGCCATGAAATAACTTTTTAAAAATAAAACTGTCTTTATACAAAAGCTTAAAAAAGCTTTAAGTCTTTTTTTAGATAAAATAAAATTCTAACTTAAATTCTTTAACATAGTAAATTTTGAAAAAAAGATTTGGTCAATACTCCATAATTTTTTTTTTACATAACTGACAGTATATTTTCTGAACAATTTTATCTTGAATAATAGAAGTATTAAAATCAATAACCTTTTTTTTGAGCTAGAGACCTGATATTTTCATTAAACATTTCTCAAGTAGTTTAAAAAAAATATAAAGTTGTATTTTTGAAAATATACTATTTTAGTAATATCTAAAATTCAAAAAAGTTTTCATTGGAAAATCATTTTTATAAAGTGATTTAAATACTAGTAGGGGCTTATTGTAAAAATTAAAAGAGAAAATAAGTTTTTAGTGAATATTTTTCTTTGCCTTTTAGTTTGTAACTTTCATAGGTAATCTACTGAACTTAGTAAATTTGATTACTCTTATTAAAAATTCTTATTTGCTAAATAAAATTCTGACAATCAAGATAACTCTCTCAAAAAAAACCAACTTTTTAAATATAAGGTGGATCACCTGTATGGGTAAAACTAATTATTTAAAAAAAATTTAGAAAAGTATATTACTATACACTTATTATGATCTTCATAAATGTTACCAAAAATTAGTGAAGTGAAATAAAGTTAAATTTATTTTTTTTAAATTAATGAAATCTTTTAATACTTAGTTTAAGGACTAAATTAAAACCAATTTTATCTTAAGGAGAAAATATGCTTTACTTCAATACTGCCTTCAATACTGCTGGTTAATTTTGTTTTTCCAGTAATGTTTGTTTCAATACTTTCATTGACTTATATCTTAATTAAATCACACCTATACTTTACATTTTGTTTTTAAGTAAGTTTTAAATATTTGTAAAAAGTGTTTATTTTTAATTAATTTTATTTAAATTGATAAATTTTTTTTTTTTTAATTTCATATGTTTCTGTGTGTTACACAAGTCAACACACTTCAACTGAGCTGTGTAAAAAAATAAATACTGTAGGGAAAGAATAGAAGCTAAAATAGGTATATACATGTGTCTATGGAAAATAAAAAACAATTGTTATAGATTTTTATAGGTTAACAGTTAATAATAGATAAAATACTTAATTTTAAATCTGACTGTTTTAAAACTATATAATATTTGTAATTATTAAGTCTAAATTAAATAAATTAAAGTAAAAATACAAAATAAAATAACAAATCATAATATAGACTACTTCCATGAAAATGAAGGAAGTACTAATTCTAATTATTTTGTATTTTTACTTTATTTAATTTAGATTTAATAATTATAAATATTATATAGTTTTATAACAGTCAGATTTAACATTAAGTATGTTACCTATTATTAACCATTAACCTCTAAAAATAATAGCGATTTTTTTTATATTAATGAACACATGTATACACCTACTTAAGCTTCTACTCTTTCCTTACAGTATTTATTTATTTACAGAGCTCAGTTGAAGTGTGTTAATCCGTTAACACACAGAAACATATGTCAATGTAACAAAAGAAGGATACTGTATAATTTGTTATTATTATATATTCCAGTGAACTTGTTTCGCTAGGATCTCTTACAAGCGCTTAAATTTATATTTTGAATAGTTAATTAATTTTCCTCATTTCTTTATGTCAAGGTATTGTAGAAATATTTTATGCAAAACACTATGTTTTTAGTTAAAAAGATAAGTAGTAATTGTAAACATTTTCTAGCTTCTCAGACATTATATATATTTGTGAAATTTTTTCATCATTTTTAATAATTTTTTGTTTATTTATTGCATTTTTTAGACTTATACTTATTATGGTTGAGTATATTTGTGTCCAAGAAGCTCAAAAAAGTCTAGAGAATAATTCTGTAAACTCAAAAATAATCAATCTTTATGGAGTTGTTTTTGACTATACCTCACCTCAGAAGTCTAAAGGATCAGGTAAGTCAATATGATCTGTTTTAAAACAAAATGGATTGTTTTGTGTTGAACTATTTGATTTTTTGTATACTTTTTTGTCTCAAAAACTTTAACTAAGAACTTTAACAGATTGGTATTGCATTGTAAGACTAGTAGATCCATCTTATCATGATGGAAAATCATTGAAAATAACATTGTTTGCAAAAAAAGAAGAACTTTTACCAAAAGTAATGTTTTTGATTTAATTAGTTGAATTTATATAAAAACTGTTTTTGATACAAATAAATTATTTGATTGACTTTATTCTGCTGCTTATAAAATGTGAACACAGAACAGCTTATAGTAAATTTTTGTGTATTAGTAAAACCTATTAGTATTACAGATCAAAATGAAAAATAGCTACAACAAAGATTTTTAATATAAAAAAATGTGTGACTGTTCTTTTATACTATTTATCAAAATTACATTTTTTGTGTTTTTATTGTTGCTTTCATGTATTTTATTTATAAAATTCTTTTAAAAGATTTAAAAATTTAACCTAGTTTAAAACTTTGTTTTAATCTAAAAAGAGACATGTTTGAAATTCTCAATGAGTTAAACTATTCTGAAACATTTTTAGACTAAGCTTGTACTATTTTTTGTATATTTTATAAATTTAAACTGATTAGCATTTTTTGAAACCCGTAATTTTTATCACAGGTATTTCAGTGGAACATAATACGTCTGCACAGAGTGAAAGTGGTTAAATGTAAAATTGTCAACACATTTGGATGGTCATGGGTTCTATGGAAACCTGTAGGTTTTAATTTTTGATTACAAATAATTTATTTGAAAAAATATGATGTACAATTTGTAATTTATCAATTTAAATCAAAAACATTTCAAAACTTGTAAATTAGAGTTTCTGAAAAAAAGTTTATGATTAAGTTAGAGTTAAGTATTTAAAGTAGAAGCTTTTTAACAGCTTTAATTCAGAAAACTATAAAAAAAGACTTTTGTAATTAAAATTTGCCATTATTCAAGTTTATCTTTTCAAAGTATGTTAAGCAAGAAACTATCAAAGTTGCTTGAAAACGATAGTTAATACTGAAATCGTACTTATAATTAATTAGAATTTTTTTTCACAAGATTTTTTCTATTAGTTAAACAAAAAGAAAAAAAAATTCAAGTCAAGTTGTAAACTTTTTAAGTATGAAATACTGAAAACTGCTGAATTTAAGTTAAGATAAAAAGTACTCTTTGGTTCCATACCCAAAATGTCATAGGTGTGTTGACAAAAAAGGTCTACTAACTAAATACTTCAATTCTTAAATATAGTTTTTTTAAAATTGTACACCAAATTTAAAAGTATTAATTTTATAACTTAAATTTTTCTGTGAACCTATTTATTATTTCTGTAAACGTTTTTTGTTTAAAGCATTCAGTTTGTTAGAAGCATTGCTTTGCTTACTTAAATTTTTGTAACAACTGTTTTACAAATAAAGTTATACAAATAAAATACCAAAAGAAATTAAAGTAAATACTGTAATTATAAAATTGTTTTTATATCAGGGGTAGTAAACTGTGTCCAGCTAGTCACAATTGGGATATTACTCTAGTTAATAAAATTTAACATTTTTTTTAAAAACTAATCTATTATCTTTTTTTCAAAATTAAATTTTAAAAGTAGAAGGGTTTTTAAGCTTTAAAAATACTCCTTTTTAGATCGGCTGACCCCTGCTCTAAAGCTAAAATTGTTTGTAAAAATCAATAAAAGAAAACAATTCACTCACCAAAATAATACATTAACAATATTAACATAACTTTATTTATTTAACATATTTTACAAAATATATAAAAATATGTATTCTTTGCGCTTTTTTTTTATGGTAATTTATTTAATTTAATTCTTTTACCTTAATCTGCTAAGTATTCTGTGTGTTTAAATAAATTCGAAAATTTTGGTTTTTATTTTATAAATTCATACTAATTATTATATAGCTAAATTAATAGTAATCTTAGTTAAGTATTAATTACATACTTTAAGAAAGTTTTACCAACAGAATAGTTACAAAAAAACATTAAGTTTGTTTGCTCATTTATATTAAATATAGCTTGAATGTAGTCCATTGCTCATAGTTTTAAAAATTGAAGATAAATTTTTGTGTGTTTTTATTATTAATTTATTTATCATAATATGTTAATTGTACCAAAAAGTCTTTTTTTAATATTAATAAATTAAAATAATGTATCCAAAAATTGATATTTATGAAATTTGTCAAGTAATGTACACATAGGTTAATAAAAAATAGAAAAATCACATTAGCTAAATATCCATTTAAATATTAATTAATAACATAAAACTAAAAGGAAAATCATGTAATGACAATTTTATTTAAATGATACTTAAGTGTTTACAAATACATATGTATTAAAACAATTTTTAGTAAAACTTTGTTATTTTTTAAAAGCTATTTTTTTTTAGTTTCAAACTTTTGAATTGGTTTTTGGCTAACTTAAGTATTTACTTACTAAACGAGTTTTTTTAAGTTCATAAATTGTTGACCTTTTTTATTATTTTTCTGATTTATGTGTTGTGTCTCACACTTGACAGTATTTTTAAGCTGTATGCTTGTTGAAATGATATACTAAAAAAAGTGCATCTGTCTGGAATATTTTGATTTACATTTAATTTTATACTTTAAAATTGAATAGTTTTGTCTTGTATTGGATAGTTTTTTAAAAGGTGTTGAATATTTTTGATTCTTTATTTTCTGTTAAGAGTTGAAATTAGATAACTTTTTTTTTTTTTGAAAATACATAAGTTTTATATATTTTCAATATTTTTCGAACCATTTTATTTTAAGATTATTTTATAAGAAATATTTATTATCTCAAAAAAAAAAACTCATTATTCCCTAGCATTTTATTTCATGATTCACTCACAATTGCCACCAAAAATTGTTATTATTAATATTTATATATTTATTTTTTTATTTTCACTATCATTGTTTTACTATAATTCTAGCCTTGTTCGGTAAGCGGTTCTCGTATTTTATCAGGTGGGAATTGTGCGCGGGTTGGAACTTAGCCGGTATTGTTGTTAACATATCACTGCTGTTTATAAATTTTATGTTGCTTTTAGCTTTGTATATAAGATTTTTTAACCTGCAATTTCTTGGTCTGAAGATTGTTTGGTTTAAATTAGTTTGGATCGTTTACTTACTAAAGTAATCAAGTTTTCCTAACTTATTCTAATTGCTTTTTTTTTTGTTTGGATTTTAAAAAAACTTCATTGTTTTTTACCAAATCACAGGTTTCTATTGAAAACAACTTAATCAATAATCTACTTTTTCAAAAATCACGTTTTAAATATTATATTAACAATAAATTTAATACCTTTTTTATATTTTTTTTAGTCAGTTTTATTGGCCCTGTAATAAATATATTGATGTCAATGGAAACTGTTTTGAGGTTTTAGACATTGTAAAATAAATAAATAAATTGTGTTATATATAAAAAACTATTCTAAAGATTAGCTTGATGTTTTTTAAATAATGCTTTTGATTTTGTAATGATTATGTTGTATTTTATTATCTAAACAAAAAGCTTCAATCATATACAACCAACTAAAGCATTTAGATAGTTCTTAACTACAAAAAAAGTTGTTGTAATATACTAAATAGCATAGTTACATAGAAATTGTGTCTTTCTAAGCTTAGTGGTTGTAAATTCTATGGTTTCTTACACTTAGACCGTAATGCTCCTAGTTTTGACAGTAATTAAAAGCAGCCAAGTATAGTATTAAAAAGATTGTATTTACACAAATTTTATTCATAACAGATCTTTTTAATAATAAATTTACAATGGCTACAATATTTTGTATTAACTCCTTATAAGAATTAACAAATTAATTTTTTTATTTATGATAAGTCTTTAGTATATTAGTTTTATTTGAGTTAATTTTGTATCTATAAATTAATTACAATTGTTACATAAAAAAATTACTTTTAATTATTGAAATCACAGCAAGAAGCTTTTTTTGACATAAACAAGCCAATCCACGTCTCTAAAAACTTTTCATTAAACCAAAAAGACATCAAGAGCGTAGAGGATATTATCAAATGGATGGAAAGATACGACTTGGATGAAATGAGCCAAGAAATTGAAAGTAAAATTGACGTTGCATTAAGTGGTGCAACTGACAATGAGTATTTTAATCTTAATTTGTTGGTTAGTATATTAAAATAAGTGTAGTGTAACTAACGTTATTTATTATATATTCAAAACTTATAACTAAAAAAGTAGTCTTTATTTCTACAAGTATTTTTTATATCATTTATTTTCTTCTTTCAAAATGTATTTCTCAAACACACATGTATTTACTGATTCTGACTATCCAAAAAAAAAGGCAAAACTACTTACACAGTAAGGTTTAATAAAAATATTTAATACACATAAGAATCATAACTATATCTTCGCAAAGTACTATAACTTTTTTCACTAAATTCATTTTGTTTGAAACAGTTTCTAATTATTTAGTAACTTTTGCTAATAATAATTTTACAAATTTTTGTATTCAAGTTTGAAAAACTTTGTGTTATATTCTCTTGAAAATATGTAACTATCTTAAAAAATGTAAACAGGTTTTGTCAGGAATCTTCGCTAGCAAAAGTACATGCTACTTCAAAGTCATTGATGGGACAGTTTTTCCTCTGAAATCTTTGAAAAAAATCAAAAATTTTTCACTCTCAGTAAGTTTCTTTTTTTCAATGCAGTAAAAGTTCTTGAGAGGAATTTTTGTCGTAATTTAAAATATATACTGTATTTGTGAGACAAAGCTTGTAATTAAGAAGATTAAAAAACTCACTATAAAAACTTAGGACAGCTTGAAAAACACTGTTGTGTACAATTTTCTTCAAGATTATACGACTGAAATTCATATTAAAGGCGAAGACCTTGTAAAAAATGTCAAAGAAATGGAAATTTGCTTAGGTTTAGTTAAGTTTTTACTTATACTATTATTTTTTTCAGTATTCTATATAGTTTAATTTTAGCTTGTGTAAAGAAACTTTGTAAAACCAGTTAAAACTTCTATGTTTTAAACTACATCAAATGATCCTCAAATATAATTTATTTTTCAAACTTTTTTCAAAAAGCGTTTGGTATAGAATTGAAGTCTTGTATACTTTTTCAAGTTTCAAGTTGTATATATTTACTTTCTTTAGATTAAAAGTTAAAGTTTTGATACAAGAATACTATTTATAAACTTTGTCTTAAAATACAAAAAACAGTCCTTACATATTTTTTAAATGACTAAATAATTTTTAGCGTTTAGAACAGGGTTTCCAAAACTCATTTTATAATCGGCCACTTTGGGATAATTTATAGTATAGTTACCTCCTTCTCTTATTGGGTATCGCTCCTGTGCTAGAACTACCCACTTATTTTTTGCTTCTTAACTAGATTTTACCCTGATAGCCCCAAGAGAGCGATATTGCCCAGTTTGGTTTTGAACTTTTTAAAAAATTAACAAATAAATTAAAAACTGTCTCTCGCGAATCTATGCACATTGCGTCAACAGCAAAAGTGCGTAATTAATATATTGACTGTTTTCTAATAATGCATTTGATTAAAACATTAAAACTATATATTTAAAAAAATATTTTTAGTTCAATACATACAATAAAAGTTATTTAATTGTTTAAAAGTTCTAAAATGCGTAACTAAACAAGAGTGCGTAGGCCCTTGAGATGTTACTGTAATTAAATACATTATTGATTTATATAATTTAATGTTAAAACATAATAAAACTGTCTATAATTATTGTTTTTTAATTTTATAATAAAAAAATTGACTGTTTCAAGGTTGCCAAAAACCTTGAAATCCTGGAAACACATGGAAACAATTGACTCAAAAAAAACTAGAATATTATAGAATTTGAGAAATTTAGAACAAAAATAACTTTAAAACCTGGATTTGAAAACAATTTTTACATGTAAAATAATAAAACTTGGATTCGATTTGAAAATTCTGTCAATTGAAATTTTTTGTTGTTTTTTTTTAGAGGTTTATTTCTTATAAACTCATTTAAAAAAAGCATTACTGTATGTTTTCAATACTTTTACACTATTTATGGCAGTAATTTAACCTAAAATTGTTTTTGTACTAAAAAACGAACAAAATAACTTCTACTTTTAAAATCTGGAAGAAATTCAGAAAACCTGGAAAAAATATTCAAAAAACGCTCTTCAACCAAAACTGTCTTTTTTATACATAAAAATTATAATTTTTTTCTCAGGCACATATATTCGAGTTACTAACTGTAGTTTGTTGTACAATAGTAAAGATACTGCAAATGTTATCATTCACGATACCAGTCCTATCTGTAAAGTATCAATAATACAAGAGGAACACCAAAAAGACAATATCAACAAGTGAGCATTTTTATTCGTTTTTATAATTTTTAGAATATTATATTCACTACTTACTATTCATCAAAGTCATAAAGCTAACAAAACTATAAGTTGATTATTATAAATAAACATAATTTTTTTTTTGTGTTGGGAGGTGTAACTTTTAAATATTTTAAACAAAAAAATGCACTACAAAAAAGTGTTTTATTTGGTTTTATGATAAAACTAATTTGTAAAAAATCTCAATAGTAATTTTAGGCAAGCTATATTTAAATAAATTTAAGTTACGTGAGTTAAAAAAATTTATTATATATTTTAAAAAGAATGTTTTCTTTTTGTGCATTTAATATTGAAATAAATTTTTAAGGAAACTTAAAACTGCATTTAAAGCGTTATATGGAACCGATGAAAATTGTGACTATCTATTTAAGTTATTAGAAGCCTCTATACATAATCAGTGTGAAACAGGTTATTAACATTTTTTTATTATTCTTTAAAATAATAAAGTTTATAATCATAAAAGACTTGCAAAAAAAACAAGACAAGAAATTAAAAAATGTTATACAAAATTATCTTTATGGTACGAATTTTCGTGTAAAATTTATTTAAATATATTAGCTAGTTTTTTTGCTGTACTTAAGATTAATTTTGTTCATTTATTTTTTTCACGACATCTTTTTAATTATTTTTAAACGGATGTTCGTTTTTTATTCATAATGTTATTTTTTAATTTGTTACTTATTTAACCTAGAATGTTACTAACATTTTTTTGAATGTTAAATTAGTTTAGATGTCTGCAGAAAAAACAAACGTTGTGAAAAATATACAAATTAAAGCCTTTTTTTTTCGTATACAGCTCCCACACTGCCTGATGTTGAAATAGAAACGCTGAGTCCAGTGGTGCAAAAGAAAGCGGTTTTGCCAGCCGACAGCAACAAAATTTGCACTTTGAAGGAACTCATCAGTGAGAATGTTGATGTGTGGAGCAGATGTTTTGCTGTTGTCGTCGATTGTATCAAGCCTAGGAAAGCCAGAAGAGGGGGTTTTTGTAAAGATTTTTAATTAAAATTTTGCTGTTGTGTAATTTAATTAGTTTTTTTGTAATTTTAAGTTTTTTTTCTTATACTAAAAGTTATGAAGTTCTTAGATTCGTATATTTCGAAGCTAATTGTCTGATCATTACAGCGTTTGTTTCTGTCATTCGTTTGATAGATCCTTCATACTATTGCGATGATCGAATCAAAGTCACATTTTATGGTCCGAAAAAGAACTTGCCATCTGTGAGTTTCTTTTTTTTAATTGAATGCAACTTATGGTGTAATCAAAACATTTACATTTTATTGTGTAATCAAAAGTAAAGTTGAAAAAAAAAACTAATGTTGTGTTACACAGAAGGTCAATGTTTAACCATGAATACTTGTGACTTTTTAGTTCAATCAAAATTAAAAAGTGTTCAAAAGTTTGGTAAAATTAAAAAAAAAATACTTTATTTGTATCACAGTTGAGTTATGGAGATGTGGTTAAGCTAGATCAAGTGAAATTAGTTTCCCAAAACCAGGCTACAGATCCTTCATCAGGACAAAAAAATATTCGGTTTCATAAAAATGGAGTTTGGAAAGTTTGGTACAGAAACGTAAGTTTTCATTCATGTTCTGTAACTTTAGGTTATAAAGTTTTAAATCAAAAGTTTTATACCATTTGTTACTTTACAACTGTTGCATACTTTCGCAATGATCACAAGTAAATAAACTAACATGTGACAAAAGACATTTGATATATCTAGTATTAGCATAGTAATTAGTCAATTAAGTAGTTTTATAAATAAAAATGGTAAGAACCATTAAAAAAATCAGTCACAGTCTTATACAACCACTTTGAATAGATCTTTCGTTTATTAAAAAACAAACATTTTCAATTCTGTAGAAAACAAAAAAAATATACTAGCAACTAGAGAAAGTAAATTAAATATTTTTAGCAAAATTTAAAATAAAAACTAAAAACTACCATATTATTATAATACTGAATTTCATACTTTTACTTTAAAATTAATGGAACACTTATATTTGAGATTAGTCAGTAAAGTTTAATATAATTTTTCAATTTGAGAAACTGAGAAAAAGACACTTTGGAAAACTATTTTTGTTTACTGTAACTAAGAAAAACTATTTCTATAAACAACAAACAATTAAAAAAATCCCCTAGTATTTTACTTGATAAAAAGTTTTTTTGATGACATTTTCAATTTTTTGTTAGTAAAACTATTCCTTAAAAACACTGTTTAAATTAATTTTTGCCTTAGTTTTTTTAATCCACCATTGTTCTGTGTAGTCTAAATTAGTTCTTATAGGGCTTTCTAAAAACTGGACTGTGTAGGCATTTTCTATCTTTTCTGGTATATTGTTTTTGTGAAATTTATTATAATGTATAATTAGAGCAAATTGGTCTTTTATTTCATGGTTTAGTTCAGTTTTATTGTTTTTCCATATGTTTCTGTGGGCATTCCACCTCTTAGTAAAGCTATTCATAGTCTGTCCAATGTATAAATTTTTGCATATGTTGCATGTAGCTGCATAAATTCCATAATTTTTGCAATTTAATTGTTGTTTAATTTTCATATTTTGTATTGTTTTGTTATTACAAAGTTGTTGGGAAGCCAAGACTCTCAGGAACACTTTCTAATTATTTTCATCTTCGTGCGACAAGAAATAACAAAGTTATGATCACAAACTTCTATCTTTTATAAATTTAATTTAATACTTAGAAAAATTATTGACAAGCTCCAATAAAAATTTTTTAAACGTAATTTTATTTATTACAAGAAGAAAACTCAAGCAGTTTAATTAGTATTCGAAAAATGGAGACTTTTTAACTTGACATAAAAACTTTAATTTTAATTAATTTATAATTTATAAAAAACTAACTTTTTAGTATGTATTTTAAAAAATATAACAACTATCTGTATGACCAAAACAAAAACTTGTAAAATTTTCAAAAGTATGTGTAGGCCTATTATTAGGCCAACTATTAAGTCTACTAGTTGCCCGACTACTTGGACTACTGTTTACCCAACTACTTGGACTACTACTTGACAACTACTTGGACTATAGATTCAAATTGAAATTTTTTTACAAAGCTTCAGTTACGCATAAGAAAAAAATGTGCATAGGTTTAACAGGAATTAATTTCATAAGTAAATTTATAGACATATGCATAGTTTTAGGAAAAATAAACTAAATTCTTATACTTACCATGCAAATTTCAACAAAAGTGCTATGAGAAATAATCTAAAAACACAGATCTCAAATGAAATCAATCATTACAAACCAAAAAGATCTGTCTTTTTTCTAATGTATAAAGGTTAGGATTATAATTTGGTGACGTTAAAACATCATTTAATTCAAGTTATGAATTGATCAGTAATTGCAGACATTTTGCCAATTTTTAACTGCAATATGTTCATAGTTCAATATTAGTTTTGTTATTGTTTGTTTAAATTTTTATGCCACCTTTTGTGCAACTTAATAACTGTTTTTACCATATTTTTTATATTTATATCTTTAAATATATTTAATTTTTGATATAATTTCAAAGTTTTGAATACCAAACACTAAACTAATTAAAAAAAAGTTATGAACTGTAAATTGTGAAAAAATAGTAATCATAACTAAAATTTTGTTTTAATTGGTAATCCTAAAGTATAATTAATTTAGTTTTTCTTTTTTGGATGTATATTATTTGTGAGCATTACAAAGTGCACGAAACAATGTGTGCTTTAATAATCAGAGGTAAACTTTAAGTGTGAAACATCAGGTGTACTTTATTATCTATTGGCTCCTAATAGAAATGCTCTTTCTGTAGACATAACTAACTTTTTATAGTTCCTTAGTTTTACAAAAGAAAGTTGCAAAAGTCTGTGTTTAGCTAATTTGGCTTTGAAAAAAGTATATAAAGACTAGTGATGTACCGGACTCACTATCCGGGTCCGGCCGGATATTGCCATTTTTGTCTGATATCCGGATCCGGCCGGATTCTAATTTGAAAAAAAAGTCCGGATCCGGTTCCGGCCGGACTCTAATTTGAAAAAAAAGTCCGGATCCGGTTCCGGCCGGATTCTAATTTGAAAAAAAAAGTCCGGATCCGGGTCCGGCCGGACCCGAAATTGTGGGTCCGGTACATCACTAATAAAGACTAATTTATTCGGAATAAAAATAAATTTTAAACAATTCATAAAAATAACAAAAGTTGAAATTGCTGTGTCATGAAAAATGAAGCAAAATTATTATAAATTGATCAACGTCTTTCAACTAAGGTAAACATATGCCAACAAAGATCAAGCTAAAAATCTATCTTTGGGTTTTTCATTATACTTTTTTGTAACAGTAAAGCGAAGAAAAAACACTTTCAAATACTTGCAAACCTACAATCAATAACAAATTTTAACGGTATCTAATACTGTGAAACTTTTTGTATATAATTTAGTGTGATATTTTCTTAAATTGTCGACGTATTGTTTCAAAAAAATTTTATTGCTCTTTTCAACTAACTAGATCCAGATTTGCCTGGATTTGAGCCAGATCATTGAAATAAAATTAAGATCTGGACCGATCTGAATCTGTTTCTGAAATTTTTACTCGACTTAATGTATCAAAGTAAAAAAGATCCGGATCTGGACCCTTATTTTTTAAGGTTTTAATTTTGATGTTTAGAAAAAGCATCAGGTAGCTGAATTTAAGATTAAGTATCAAAAATCACAAATATGCCCGTTTAAGAAAATGAAATTTTTAAACTTATTTCTATAAGTACTTTTATTACATTTTATGAACATGATAAAAAATTAACGCTCAAACATTTTGGTAAAAGGATCTGGTGTATAAAAAGACCTTCTGGTTATTGAGCTACGCACCAACTGTTTACTATATCTATTTATTGCTATAAAAAAAACAAATATCATAACAAATATGTAATTTTACAAAAATCAAATATGTAAGAAGAAAAACACGTCTTAAAAAACGCAATATGATATATTAACCAGAATATCTTAATATAAAAGTTAAAAAAATGATAAATGGTATTTTAGTTGTAAAATAATTGTTGCTTAATAACTCTAAATTTACATTTTAATACATCTATAATTTAATATTAAACTGTTTAATCTTAAGCACTCTAGTAAAAAATAGTTAATTTTAGTATTTTATGCTTAATTATTTAAAGTTATTAGTTTTACATTATCCAAGCTCAAAACTTTTATTTTTAACAGGAAAGCTACAAGAGAACATCGGATGACAAAAACCCAGCTGACAATTTAAAAGTGAAAAGGTTGGTCGACTGGTTTGAAGAATGTCAATTTGAAGACGATTTCAGCCAAAACCTTTCTGATAAAGTCATATACAGGCTGGACAACATTGAAGTTGAAACTCCGTTCACTATTTACTGTCAGGTATTTTGTTGTTAAAGCTATTTCATCTAATTTAAGTTTTAATTTTTACTGTCTGCAAATCCGTTTGTAGTATGGACACAACTGAAATATGCAATAAACTTACTTTTACACCTATGTTCTATCTAGTAAATAAGTAATAATTTACAGTTATATTATTTATATTAAATTAACACAACCTCAGCTTATTTTCAGCATTCATAAAAAGTTTCAACTTTTCAAAATTTCACCAGACTGATTTACAATTTATGTAAAGCATTTTTACAGACAAATTTAAATAGATAAGTTTCTAATTGAATTTTTTGAAGTCAGTTTCACACAGGTTGTTTATAATACATACAGTTTTATCGGTTTTCATAATTTTTTCTATAAAAGTAAGATTCTCATACTACAGCAATATGAACGCAGGTTTTAAAAGTGACCGTATCAGATGAAACCTTGATTAAGTTGGAAGTATGGGACGGATCTGCTCCTAAATATCCGTGCAAACCCAAGCCTAGAATTCGCCAGGTAACGTAGTTTTCAACTTTTTTTTTAGTTTGGAAAAGTTTATCAACTTTTCAATATAAATTTAAACTTTTTATCTTTAAGAGTCTAAAAAATTTATACTGCTTTAGATAAAAAATTGTATCTATGAATTTAATATTTTCGTAAGCTTCAAAATGTGTTTATAAATAGGTAACTATATAAAAGAACAATTTTATGTTTTTAGCGATACAATGTGTAAAACTTATAATTAGTTTGCTTAAAACGTGGTCTTATTTTATTTGAACTAAATTACCATACTCTTGAATGTAGTAAATTAGGTTTAAAGCTTTTGTAGGACAAATGTAATTGATATACTTTAAAGTTGAAAAACGTGGCTTCAATAAAAATAAATGTACTTTTAAGTTATCATTTTAAAAGTTCAGATGTAACAAAATATTTACTCAAATTAATTATTTTTTAAGCTTTGAAAATTTTAAAATAAAATAGTTGTTTAAATCCTATCCTTAGAAATCTTGTTTAATGTAAATTATAAACAATTTAAGTAAAATTGTAATAAAATAAATTAATAAGTTCTACCGTTTACTGAAAGTCAGATGAAAAGTATATATAAGGACAATTCAAGTAAAAAAGCACTATTTCTTTTGAAAAAGTTGTTTTTAACTAAACAAGATTTCGCGGTACAGAGATTTTTGCTTGTTAGGTTGAATCTGGCCCTAATATTTTTTTTAACATCTCTACTCAAGCTCTTTTTTTATTTTAATGATTTCAAGGTATTTAAGTTTGATACGTTTTTCAGCTTTTGAATTTGTTTTTCGTTTCTTAAAAACTCATAATAATTTTTTCTAACTCACGCTGACGTATTTGTTTCAAAGGCTGGCAACTCTCATAAAATCTGTGTTTTCTTAAATGTTAAAGTTTTATTTCTAACTTCGAGATTTTTAGTATGTATTGAAATGAGCAAGTAGATAAGTAATTCTCCTTTTTCAGGGTTTGTGCGCGTCAGGCTAAATCAGTTTTTTTCAGAAAAAATTGCAAAATGTCAGTTATTTTCAGTACAAATGCTTAGAAGTTTAAGTTTTTTTTTTTAAAGATTAAAAGTTATGATTTTCTAAATAAACAAGCATTTGGCTTTTGAAGGCAAAATGTCAGTATTTGTCAGTACAAATGTTTCAAGGTTTCTGAATTTCTACATAAAATAAAAAATAGTTTTTTTTTGGTCTTGAGTAGATTATACTAAGGTTTGAATTTATTTCTAAATACAACTAAAGTTTTTGAAGGCTAAATGATTATTTGCAAAGAGGTGAGTATATTTATCAGTTAGAAGGAATTATCATAAACTTAATGTATTATGAAATAGTTCAGGTACTTAAAAAGATTAAAGAATGAGTGAGCTAGCAATCCAAAAGTAAAATTTTAAATATATCTGTAGCAGTTACACAACAATTCTTGTTCCAAGAGCTGAAATTTTTATGATATATTTCAGGGACCTTATCTTTTTGAATAATTTAAAATTGAAAAATAGTAAATGTATTAGATAGTTTTTACAATAATAAGCTACGCAACTACAACTTATCTAATAGGTAATGTCGTTTCATTTCGTTGTAAGACCAACTGTGTGCCGACCAACTAAGGTTAGCGCAGGGTTTCCAAAAAATATTGTCTTAAACGTCTCGGCACAATTAAAAAAAATCTTATCCTTGTCTTATAGATATTTCCTCATCACTAGTTGGCTGCCAATTTACTTTTTACGCCGTAATAAATTAACACTCACTGATTGCCAAAATTGCCCACTTTGGGAAAATCCAGTCCAAATAAGTCTAAATTGAGAAATGTCAGGCCAAGTTTGAAAAATGTTGCGCACAAACCCTGTTTTTTGAACTTTTAAAGTTATCCCTCCGTTTTAAATTTAAGAATCACTTTACTTTCAGCCTCTATAAATTATAAATTATAAAAGTGTTTGAATTTTACCTAAAATCTATGACAGTATTTAAAATTTATTAAAAAATAGGTTTTTATATTTATTAACTGGCTTTATTTTAAACAGCTGTTATTTTAGTGTTTTTGGACAAAAAATTACTCATTATAAGTTTGTTTTAATTTTTTTTATGTCAGTTTAAAAAAGATTATCAAACAAATAAGTATAAGTAAAACCCTTGCATTTAATAAGCTTATTTTTACAGAGATCCAAGTTAAAAGAGCATGAAAAAATCGATACGGATAATTATCTTGTTGAAGTTTCAGTTTATGACTCCAACGCCTTCAAGGTCAAACAACTGAAAATAAAACAAGGTTTGTACATGGAAGTTTGCTCTTATCACCAGAACAAAATTTTATGTTACATTTAAATTAAAAATCAATATTTAATTAATTTTTGTCCCCTAGGAAACTTCATCAGGTTGACCAATTTGTACGCAACACTGGATGAAGAATTTCAAACGGAACCTTCGTCAAAAAATCCCGCCAAGCAGTTGAGACTAGTCATGCATGACGGTAATGTTTTTTCACGCGACGTAGAAGTTTTGGCTGAGGACCACCATAAAGTGGTTGAAATTAAAAAGTTATTTGATTGTGTAGTAAAATTTAGTCTGTAAGTAAACTTTGTTTAAGCTGAAGTTAGACATTTATGATATTTTTCATTTATTTATAATTGTATTAATCTAAACTGGGTACTTCATGTTTTCAAAGGTAAAATCTTGAAAGTATTTGTAATATCTCTAAATCAACTGATAGTTGATAATCTAAAAATATGGTTGAAAAGCATTAAAAAATACTTTTTTAAACATTGTTTATTTTAAAAAATCTTATTTAATTAGATTTAGTTGGTAATTTAAAAATTAATGACTTACTTGTCGTTCGATGTTGTTTGTAGTTTTGAAACGTTTTACAGTCGAATTAAAAAACTGGCGGAAGAACCCCGAAAATTTGACGAGAAAGTTGATACAGATTCTCCTGCGCTATCAGTAGACTACGACTCGTTGCCAAGTAACGTGGAAGCTGAAATTTTTTCAGGAGAACGCGCATCGACTTTAGGTGGAGAAAATGCCGAAAAAGTAAGAATTGACAAAATTTAACAAGTTGTCTTGTTTTTCAAACCTCATTAAGTTTTTTGGAAACAAAGTAATCATTTTTAAAGCATTTGAAATCGTTTTTGAAGACCTCTGAGTACATGGTTACTATACAGTTGTATTTACTGCTTGTGTTTTTAGATCGATCCCTAGTGTTGTACTTCTCAAGTTTTACATAATGTGCAACTTATGTTTAATAAAAAAATATCAAGCGTCAGTCATTTAATACTTGGTATATTTTAGCACGTTACAACTAAGGTTATACAAAACAAGTAAACTAATATTCACTTCTGTTCAGCGCTTTCATTTATTAAATTAACAATTTAAGAGTTCTAACTCAAAGAGCTGCTTGCTTATATCATAAAGGTCTAATTTAATATTTTTAAATATTGGTACACAGTCGAATGTTTTGCTTAAACTTACTTTTTTACCCTGATACCTTTTTCGTTTTGTTATAAATTTGGTATTTTAAATATTTTTACAACTATGTTCTAATTCGGGTATTTTTTTTAGTGAATAATTTATTCTTTCAGGAACCTGAAAAAACAGTTCAGAATAAAATTGAAACTTGCCATGTTGAATGTAATAAAGATCAAGACAAAACTAACGATAATTTAGCTTCACAATCACCGACAATTAGTAAGTATTTTTATATTTTATCCTGTTTTTATTTCTTATCAAATTTAAGATTGTTTTGTACATAGTTTTGAGAAACCAAATTAATACGACCATAACATTAATAATTAAAGATAAAGGATAAATTTATTTGAAAGTATGTAAATTAAAACTTAAATAAGATATATATTTTCAGTTCTTGATAGACAAAAGCACAATTGCCAAACCTTTTCTACATTGGAAGAAATCAAAAATTACAAGTTTCAAAGTGGCGAGACCAGTAAATTGTTTTCGGTCAAAGTGAGAATGCACATTGAAAATAAGGAGGATTGTTATACATGCTACCATTGCACTACTACTGGATTCATGTTAGTTCACTGCTTTGTTTTGTTTTATATCTAGAACAAATTATATTAGAAAAAAAAAAACGTTACTAACAGTTCTTAACAGTTATAGAATATTTTTAATATTCTAAACGAATATAAATAAATGATGTCCTTCATCACACGACCAGCAGCACCGGAAACAATCCACAACCGGTTTCGTCCTTATTAGGACTCAAGTCGCAAGAAACCGGTCGTGGGTTGTCTCGGATTCTGTTGTTGATGGTCGTATGGTTTCTAAGTATATTTTTGGAAGGGATTTGATTGCTAACATGCTGTACTAGATTGTTAAAACCTTCCCAAGTTTTTATGTGAGAAGTATAACTCAGACAAAAATAAAACAAAAGGTTTTTTATATTTATTAAATTTGCTTTCGCGGCACGACAACTATAAACTGTATTAGAATTCAAGTGAGCTAAAAACGTCAAAATATATCTTTCAGATGATTTTTTTTTATTATCATTATATATTAATATAACTATATTTAATTTATGGATCATAGTGTATAGGATAAATAAAAAATACAAGTTTTTATTATTAAATATAATTCATTCAACCATTGTCAATTCAAGCTTACGCCGTTTCACCTAGAAGGTTCTTCAGAGCTTTTTTAAACTGACGATAAAATGAAATGAAGCACACAAATATATATAATGAGATTAGGTAATGAGAAAGTAATTAGTTATTAATCAATTAGTGATTACGTGCTATTACAAGTTTTTATTATAAATTTTCTACAAAAAATATCCCAACTAAAAATAATAACAATTAAATGCAGAACAGCAGCTAAGAGCAACAGAGGAGAGCACCTGAAGTTGCAGCAAGCTTCGCACAAATCGCTGTCGTATTTTCGCGGGAATTTCTCGCAAAGTGGCTCGGTGCAGCGAGCACGTGACGAGTGGCTGAACGAGTTTGGTGATTCCCCTACTCAAAACCAATCCCAGTGGTTCTTGGATCAGGATGACGACAAGTTAGTTTCTTGGAAATAACTACTTATAATTATAATGCTTGTTTTTTCAATTGTTTTCTCAAATGTCTATGTCTCCAAAAAAAAAAAATAATCTAATTTTATGAAAAATCCTCTTTTAAATTTGCTTAAAAGTTTTGTAATATTTCATTTGAAGTTAAATTTGAACTTATTGAATTAAATAGTTGAACAAAAAGCACCGTTAAACTTGTTTTCCTTAAAGTAAAATAAATTTGTCCAAGCCAAGCACAAAGTTTACACAATTTAAATTTTACAATTAAAAAAGTTCAAATCTTTAAAATCAGTTCAGTAATTGACATGAAAAGCCATGACGACGGGGAAGCAAACTGGAAAAGTTTATTTTCATCTAAAAACGGTGAGACCACCCAAGTCATCACCAAAAAGCGATTTCACAAGAAAAATGAGCGCTTCACTATTGCCTACCTCCAAGTCAGTTTAACTAATGATTAGTGTTTGAAGAATAAGTGTTTAAAAAAACTTATGTGTTTATAGCCAGAAAAGTTCAACAACGAGAAAGTAAGAAGCAAGTACGAAAGATGCGTCAGAATATCCACTTACGAGGAGCTCACAGCAGCCCATGTTCCGCCCGTCGTGTATCAAAACGAAATTTTCTATTACTGGTTTGTAGAGACTACTGTTTTCTAAACTAGTTTTACTCATGTTATTATTAAATAAAAATAATATATGTTATTATAAATTAAAGCTATTTAAACACCTCAAACTTAACTTTTAAGTGACCAATTAAATAAAATGTTCAAGTTTTTAACTTTGAAAATAATCAAACAGCTCACCAGCCACTGTAGTTGAACACATGATGCACATTGCTGGGCCGAAAGAAGAAGCCAAGTACGACAAAATATCGAAAGTTCCCGTGCAAGGCATGGGTGTGCCGCTGATGCAAGTGATTTACTTTTTGCAGTTCAAACTTGAAGATGAAACTGGAAATCTGGATGCAAGCTGTTACGGCACTTCCGCTGTTAGTTGAGCATTAATTTGTGTGTCGAGTTTTGAACATAAAATACTTTCGGTATGCTTAATATCTGTATTAGTTTAAACAATTAAAAAAAAAATTAAAAACAAAAGTAGGTAATAAAACTGTTAATATCATTTAAAAATTTTATAAGTAGATAATAATGAAAATGTTGTTGCAGTAATTTGTTTTTTAGATTAGGTTACAGTTAGTTTTTCTTGGTATTTAATCCGAATTAGTTAATATCGAAACAATATAACTCTAAAAGTGATAATTTTCAGGAACTACTACTTGGTGACTATTGCTCAGCAGAAGAGTTTCTAAAAAAATCTGATCAGTCAAGAAACATTTTAGAAATACTAAAGTCAATCAGTCTTCATTTATCGAATGACCCAGATAAAAGCAGTAAAACTTGTGAAATTATGATCGAGAAGAAGCTGTCTTCACCATCAGGAAACTTTTCATACAATATTATAAACACAAAACTGAACTGCTAGTTACAATTTTATTGATTTTCGTTTTTTTTTACAGCTTAGTCACTATAACTGTTTAAAGTTTAAGTGCCACTATCTTTTTTTTTAAATTAAGGTAATTTTATTTAAAACTAAAAAATTTGCATTTAAAATTATTGTTAAATATTTGTAATGATAGTAGTTTATTTAATTTAGTCTGATTAGTAAAACCAAAAATTCTAAGTTTCTTATAGTTTTTTTTTTAATATTTATATTACAATTTGTTTTTTTTTTACAAAATCAAATATTTGGATCTTTGTTATTTTTGTTTTTTAAACTTAAATCATAAAAATAAAAATATTTTGTTTTAATAAAATATTTGAAATATTTAATAGTATTTTTACTCATATTGTGTTCACTTTGATTTCTTAGAAATTAAATGACTGGATATGAGTTTATTCATATTTGATCTAAAATATTAAACTATACAAGTTTTATGCTTCTTTAGTCATAAAAATGCGTTTTGAAAAAGTGTTATTATTTTCAAACTGTTAAAACTCACAGTTTTAGATAACTTTTAATTTTTTCACTGTTCTTCTAAAGTAAAGTTATATTTTTATTACAGAGTTTTGTAAAAACTATACAGCTAAAGTACATTAAAAAAAGTTATAAAACAAACAATAACCAGTAAAAAACTTCTTACTTTTTAGTAAGACAGAATACAATGGTTTAATTTAATTTTAAGCAATAATTTTGAGTTAGGAGTAGCTTAAAAAGCTTGTATTTATTTTTCTTTAGTTCAGGGTTGATAAAAATGTTGCCCTTTAATCCTTTTTTTGTTGTACAAAACTGTTTTTAATATAATAAATAAATACTTTAATAGTCCTGCTTTCATTCGAAATCAGTTCTGCATTTAGTGCTCAAAAATTAATTATGAGCAAAATAACTACAATAAAAACAAATACAGTGGTGCAACAATTTTTTAAATGAAAAGTAAAAAAACAAATGAATAAATAAATAAATTCAACTTATTCTGATTTTTTCGTCTGCTTGCGTTTCTTAAAGTATGTTTCTCTTTTTTTGAGTCTTTTATAAATAGGAAGTCGCTATTTGTTGCAGTCACTATCAAACTGCTGTGATTAGTTAGCTCATTGTTGCTAACATTCAGGTCTTCAGGTCAAGCTTGTAGACGTTTCTAGAACGTATTGTTGGTCGATTGCGGTTGCTAATATTAATGATCAAGTGTTTGAACAACAGAGACCTTAGGGTTCGCTCGTCCCCAATCCTCAGAAGTTTGATACTGTTTATGTAATTTTAAAACATCTTAAAAAAAATTTTTAGAAATCTGTGTCAATGATTAATTTTAATTAACAAGATTAACAAGTTTATTTTAATATTAGCAACGTCTTACAAAAACTAATGTTTATATTTAAGATATGTGGTAAAAAAGAATCGTATAAACTAACTCTCTTACGAATAAAATTTAATTTAATTCATCATTAACCAAAGCTTGATTTGATTAATTTCATCTTGACGAAATATGAACTGTGTGTTTTTAAAAGTTATGTTTTGTTTAAATATAATTTGTTTTCTACACTAGTTTCATATAAACTAAATTCATAGACAAAAAAGTTCTTCGAAAAATCTTCGATCGAAATCGAAAAAGATTACTTTATATTTATGTTAAATTGTTTGTTGAAAGACGAAAAAAGAGTTCAAAAATGTCCAAAGATGTGTTTGTTTTTTTAATTTTCGTTTATCTAGTCATACTCCACTATGGATACAGTTTAATTTCTTGTCTAGGAAACATTTATTTTATAACAAACTGTAAAACTAAATTCAAAATGAAAATTTTTATACTCTTTTAATTAGTTTTGAGACTTTTATTTTAAACTAATTAAACTTATAAAATAATAAAGTTAAGAAAATAAGCTGATTACTCTTATTTACAAACGTAGTAAAATTAACTACAATGGTTGAAATTATATTAAGAAAACTATATAACTAAAACAAAATAAAAAAATACAATTAACATTTATTTTAATTTTAAGATTAAATTTAGTGTTTTTTTGATAGTGTAAACTTTACAATAACAAAATTTTCAATATAAAATATATTTCGATAATTTATCTTCAGTAGACTGGAAAGCTAACATGAAATTAAATTTTAAAAACATTTATAGTAACAAAGTGATCATTAAGTAATAGAAGACAAAAACACGAATTATAAGGTATTAAGAAAAATAAGAAATTGTTTCTTTACTTTTGTAAAAACTCAAAGTTTGTAAATCGTTTTATTGTCATCATACTATTGTCTAATTTACTATAGGTTAATTCATTATATCTTAGTAATTTTAATTTGTACTACTTTTTTTTTACTTTTTTGACTTTTGTATAATTTCGTTGTTATTTTACAAGTTTTAAAAATCTTATCTTTTGTTAGCTTTGTGTTCTATCTATAAGAGTTTCTCGAAAATATTTTTTACATTAAATAGTATGTCATTTTTAAGTATTTGTATAGTAAATGTTTCAAAATAAAAGCTTTAAATTCTTTTGTCAGCATAGATAAATTTAAGTTTGACATACTATACTTTTAGTAAAACACTATAGCGTTATTTTTTCAGTTTTTATCAAAAAGTGTTATATTTTTATACCGCTATCAGTGCTCTTCAGCTACTTACACTTACGTAACGTTAAGTTTTTCCTTACGTAACGCAAAATTTTAAGAACAGCTTCACTTAGCTTTATTTTATTATGCTTTAGCTGTTGCGCATCTAGAAGTTGCGCATTGTATTTGTGTTAAGTTTTTATCAAGTTTATCTTTTAGCTTCCGTGTTATAAATGATATAAAAAACAACTGTGATTGTTAATAAGGAGTAGTTTAAATTGATAGTTTTGTATATGCTTTTAGTTTTAAAATTTTATTTGCTGTTAGTTTGTTTTAGTTTTAAATGTTATTTATAAACTATTTTTATTATACATTTGATAGACTTTTATAACTAAATAAAAAATATATAATATGTTGTTTAAAGACAATGGAACTTTTTTTAGTGAAAAACACAATTCTGATGAAGGTTAGTAGTTAATCTAGTTTAAAACAAAAAAAAAACTTGTAAAAGTATTCAGATAATTTTAAGAATGTATAAATGTTAGATAAAACTTATAAAATAAACTATAGGTTTTAAAAATGTTTATTTATTTTTGAAAAAGTTAATCAAAGTTTTTTTTTGTATTATTAAAAAATAAACTACTTGTTTTTATTAAACTGTATGTAAAGATTTTTAACTAGATAATTATTTTCTTTTTTTGCTTCATTACCTAAATTGATGAGTTTAACTAAGTGGACTTGTTTTGTTTTAAAATTAGTATTACTAAATTAAGCAAGTTTTATAATAGTAATTTTATAACTTTTTTTTTATTAAATATCTGTTGCTAATTTTTATCTATATATTTAATAAAAACAATCAATTTTTTTCCATGTTTTTTGAACAAAATATTCATTATTTTAATGGAAACAAATTTTTTACATTCTCTTTTTTTTTTGTAGATTAGAATTACTTATAAATTTCAAAAGTCAATATTTCATATTATTCATTATTTCAATCAAGTTTCGTACAACAGGGAATAAAACTTATATTTTTTTAATGTAAAAACTTTTAAATACAAAACATTTCAAACAACAACAATATGACAAACAGTTTTGGAAACGGTCAACATCCCAGCGCTGACGGCTCCCAACCTGAAGTTGCTAGATGCCTGTTGCTCCGCCTTCTCGCCAGACGGCAAGATGTTCGCTTACTCCATAATCGGCTGTTACGCGGGCGTTTTGTGCGCGGAGGAGGGAAAAACATTGGATTTTAGCAACTTCCTACCAGGAGTTAAATCATGGTGAGTGTTTTAGATAGTTTTAAAAATATTTTTTTTTAATTATTAAAAGTTAAAATTTATTTAAATCATCAATAAGTCTCTGAAATTGTTTAAATCTTTTATTAATATTTATATGCAAATTTTAGCTCGAAACTGATTGACTGCGGAGACATGATCACTTCCATGATATTTCTTCCTATCAAATTAGACGGTCAGTATTGCTTAGCAACCGGACTGAAAAAGGGTCCAATCAAAATACTGAACACAGCAACTGGTAAGATTTAAAGTTTGTACAAAAGTTATAAATTATGTTTGTAAGTGACTGCTCAAAGATTATTATGAGTACTGAACAAACTTTAAAAAGAATATGTATTTTATTTGTACAAAAATATTTAGCTTTTATCTTCAAATTTATAACAGGCAAGGTAAACCATGTTTTGTTCGACCATACTGCTCGAGTAACTGCTCTGACTTTTGCACCGGAATCCTCATTACTATTATCCAGCTGCCACGATAAAACAATGAAGGTAATTTTTATAGTTTATAAAAGTTTGTAGAATTTACAGTCTCTTACTTATTGTCAGTATTTAAAAAGTTTAAACTCGAACATTGTACTTAAAATAATGTTATATTCATACTCTTAATTGTATGAATTTTAAGAATTATTCATCTCTTATGTTTAAAAAAATTGTTTCATTTTATAGATATGGGACATGCTTGATAATGGAAATATGTGCCAGACTCTGAGACACCACATCCAACCAATTAACTTCACAGCTTTTAATCCCAGTGATCAAAAAATAATCGCCTCTGTTGGAAACGCGAGAGAGGTAGTTTATTTTTTATATTTGTCACATTTTACTAATTATACAGAGACTATTTTAACAATTTTATTGTCTTGTTTTTTCAAATTTTTGTTTAAAAAAAATCTTTTCAAAACTAAGAAAAAATTAAAAGTTTTTCAAACGTTAAATATTGTACACGTTGTTACCTAAACGATACATATAGGTTACCGCAGTATTGCAAAAAAAAAAACTTAAACCGCAAGCCCGTGTGTAAAACGTTACGTAAAATATATTCTGTTCTAGAATTTGAAACATTCAGCTGTATATTAGCTTTTAATCCCAGTAATCAAAAAATAATCGCCTCTGTCGGAAACGCGAGAGAGGTATTTTATTTTTTATACTCGTTAAATTTTACTAATTATACAGAGACTTTATTTGACTTTTTTGTCCTATTTTTTTTGAAACAAGTTTTGCAGCTTTTTTCAACACAGAACAAAATCAAAGTATTTTTTTCAAATTTTACATAATGTTCACACTGTTACCTAAACGAAACATATAGGTAACCGCAGTATTGCAAAAAAAACTTAAACCGCATAACGTGTGTAAAAAAGTTACGTAAAATAATTGAATAGTTATTTAAAATATTCAGGTGTATATCTGGGAGTTGAAAGACAAGCGTCGGCTGAGCGCGAAACCGTACAAGCTGATTGGCCACAAAAACGATGTGAACGTGTGTGATTGGTCGAGAGACGGGGCGCTTCTCGTCACCTGCTCCAATGATTCCACGGCCATCGTTTGGGATGTCGCTGAAAAAACAATTCTTCTTACACTCGGGTAATTTGAATATATTAAACATGTTTATTTGATATATAAAAAATTTAAACGATATTTCAAGTACAGTAACCTCTCGGATCTTTACGCACTCGTGACGTTACGCACTCTCGTTTAGTTACGCATTTCAGAATTCTATAAAATTCAGAAAATAAAAATTTTAATTTTTTTTAATATTGCACAAATTAGGTTTAATGTATATTTTTAAATTAAAATATGTTTTTGAAGGCTAACACACCTCTCTATATCTTTGGACTTTGCAAATTTATGTTCCTTGACTAATTGATATACATTTAGTTATACCTCAGTATATCAGAAATTTTGTTAACAATAAGAGATTAAATCAAAATTCTGAAATAAACATGACTGTGTTTAATAATGAAAGTATAATGAAGTAATAAGAGTTTAAAACACAAAGAAATAATACAGCAGTCTTGCCCTATATATTAATAAACACCATTTTATAGTTGTTAAGAAATGCTTAATTATAAATTGAATTTGCTAAGTAGAATAGAATATAAATGTCACATATAAATAAAGATAAAGATAATTTCTACTTATTATTAAAATAGTAAAATTATTTCTACTCGTATTATTATTATTATTTTGTAGAAATTCAAATCCTTTTTTTTAATATATGTATAGTTTTATATATTGTTTTCATATTTATAAATGAAGTAAACAAATAGTTAAAAGTGGGAAAGTGCCCAGTCTGCTTTTAACTAGAAGTAATATTAAAAAACAGCCATTATAGTGAGTATATTTGGTACCTCTCGTATCTTTACGATCTCTCATATCTTTACGCACTTTTTCTGTGGACACAATGTGCGTAAATAAGCGAGAGGTTACTGTACTTAAACAATAAGAAAAACGTTTAAACAGACTAATTTCTCCACTGTGGAATATTGTAAAAGTTAAACTTTGAATGAATAGTTATACTATTTCAATATTTTTCTAACATCAATTATTATGATAAAATTAATATTTTGTTGTATATAATGTTAATCACATTTTCTTCTGCTACATCTTTTGCATGCAAGTGCACGAGTTAGATAGAAACTTTGGTTTTTACTTTGTTTACTTTTAAAAACCACTAATTGTATGTACAAAAGTTAAACAAACATTTTTAAAAGCTTTTATAAATAGCTTTTAATAAATATGTTTTTTTTTGGTTGAGTTAAAACTTAGATCAGTTTCACGTTAAAGTTAGTTGATAAAACTTTTATTTAAGTTTCAAGTTTGTAAGGATGAACTTTTTTAAATTCTAAACCCAAGGCTAAAGTATAATAGTTTTTGAAAAACTTAATAAAATTTAGTGGAAGCTAATGTTTTTATAAGTTCTTGCTAACAAAAACATAATTTACTCAATACATTTTATTATTAACAACATACTTGACGTCTAAATAAATTTTCACAGCCATTCATACCCGATGCCATCTTCAATATACATGGGTGGAGCAAATGGCAGTTGGGTGTCATCAGCTGCCTTTTCTAAGTGTGGAACCAAAATAATCACCACCTGCGAAGATAAAAAGTAAGTCAAGAGTTTTATATTTTTATTATATTATTATAAACCATATTTAATTACTTTAGATCTTACTACTGTTTTTTTTATAATCTAACAGTAAAACCTAGATATAAAAGTTTTTCCGACAATTCTTTGCAATTAAAAAAACATTTTAAGAGATAGACTGTATATGAATTTAATCAGTGCTTGTTAAACTTTATTATAATTTATAAAATGTTGGTTGAGAAAAATTTTTGCACACGAAGTTAATGATGCACAAAACAAATAAAATACCAGTTTTTCAAGTAACACAAAAACAACGTGTATTACAAAATTTACATGAATATTAATTCAAGGAAAATTATTTTTGTTTAAAAGCTTAGTAATTTAACTTTGGATGAAAGCTTAAAAGTATGAAATTTAGATGCTAAAATTTGACAAGTTAGCTAAATTGTAGACCTGAATAAGCTTTTGTTTTTGCGTTCAACATATAAATTCAAAAAACAAGTGTAAATAAACAAAGGTTAATAAAGTTTGATATATTAACTGATTTAAACTTGCTTCGCATGCTTTATTATTAGGCTTGAACATTTTTTTATGATATGATAGGTTACAAAGCTTATTATTTGTTTATAAAACTTAGTGTTTTATTACAGTGATGACTTTAACAAAAACAATTTGTTTTGACTGACATTCAAAATTTCAAAGTACTTCAATGATACATTTGTTTTTTTTTTGTTACAAAACCTCAACTTACATAAGGTCATCACTGTACTTTTTAAAAATTAAGTAAGAAACTAAATAAAAGAATTGACAGAAGGCCAGAGTTGGTCAAACTGTGATGATCCTGAAGAAAAAAACACTGAAAAGTTCATAGTATGTTTTATTCAAAGTTTTCTCTAATCATTCAAAACCCATTTTGTCTATGTAAAACATTAATATGCTTTATAGCTTGATTAAAAACTTGTTTTTTCAAAACTAAAACACTTTTTGTTGGATTTTTATAATTTTAAAGTGTTTTTAAAGTTTAAACGTGTATTTCTTTTCAAACTTTGAAAAACGTTGTAGTGTAACGATTTTAGTTCCGAGAAAACTTTTTAATTACTTGTGTCGTGTTTATATGTGCTTAAGTGGTAAAAGCTGGTGTATTGAGTTATGCAAGCGTGCAATTAGTTAAAATTTATTTGAGCTCCATAGATTTTAAAATGCAATTTCAATATACTAACAAATTCTGTACAAATTTTTAAACTGACAAATTTTTAACTACAAACAAAGACTATATGACTTAACAACTTTCGTAAATTTTAAAACAACAAAAAAATTTAACGTGTTAACAAGCATTCTATATTTTTCAGTTGTTATAAAAGTATAAATAAACAAAACAGAGCTAGAATTTGGAATATCTGGGATGTGAAAAACAACAACAAAAACTGCACTTCAAGCAAACCTTACGTGCAGGAGGTATCTTTCAGTAAAATGCCTCTGAAATGTGTGTTTGACGAGCAAGGAAATTTCGCGTCTGTTGGGTAAGTGTTGTTTACGTATGGTCTAAGAAAACATTAGAGTAAAAAGACAACAATAAAAATGTCACAAATAATTTTGTCAGAAAATAAAGCAGTCTTGATGTACATTAAAAATATGTTATACAGACTAAGCTCTTATATTGATCCAGAAAAACAAATACTAATAAAAGTTGAACTTTAAGACATAACAAAGATTCAAGCAACACCTAATTAGTTTCAGTATAGCTTTTTTGTTATGTTAGACATTTTTATCTGTTATAATTACCTAGTAGTAGAAATCTTAACTGCTAAAACAAAGGTTATTTAGAAGAATCTAAAGTTGCTGAAAGTTGTTCTTCATTATACCGTTTTTATTTCACTTAAATTATTAATATCCATCTTTAATTAATAAGTTGTAGTACGCAATATTTAAACGAGATTGCTTTTTTAATACCTTAAAATCTCTTCTTAATTCATTAATTTTTCATCCAACCTAAAGGTCAAGTTTAAAGTAAAACATAAAAAATTTTAGATATAAAAAAAACTTAAGCTTAATTAATCTAATAATTTTAAAATTATTTGTTTAATTTTTGTTATTAGAGTTATATTTAAATCTAGCTTTCAAACTACTAAAAAATGAACTATTTGAAATTTAAAGTAAACATTGAAAAAGAGTACATAAAGTTATTTAAAAAATGTTATTTTATTCATTCATACTCTAACTAAAATATTGAGTACTTTAAATTTACTATCAGATTACAAGACGGATCAGTAAAAGTAGTCAAGCAAAATTTAGAAACTACGAATAAAGTGAGCTCACTGCAGCATTTGTGTCGGCAAGTGACGAGAGTCAACAAACCAATGAAAGAATTAGACGTTCCATTTTTCACTCAGGCCTACCTTAAGTACAAATGTCCATGACATTGTTGAATTTCAGGCTTTGTTAAAGACAAAAATGTTAAATGCCATCTTTGTTTATTTCATATAGATTTATAAATTTTTACATTCAAATTTTCCAAATAAGTTGTACCTTTGATTAAACAACTAGTTGACTGAATGAAACTTATTTTAAATTAGTTGTTTTGAGACTGTCCACTTAAGCTTAGGAAATCAATAATTAACTACCAAAAGTTATTTTTAATTTTGACAAAACAAAGATGGATAAAAAACTAAAAATTAACAATAGTTGTTTTTTTTTTAGTTTTTTCAATATTTTTTTCTATAGTGACTTTCTTAATTAACTTTGAAGAACTAAGTTTATTAGTTCAGTAAATACTACTAGGCTGCCATGATTTTTTTCAATTTATTTATGATGAAAGCAGCAATAAGACATTACTGCTAAGTCAAATATTTTATGATATAAGTACGTACAACTTTTTGCCTTTGACGTTTTGCAAATATTGTTCTGATGTTTTACTTTATCCAAATGCTAAATTAAGCTTGTAATGAAAACAGTTTATAATAAAAAAGTTAGTTTTAAATTGATAAATATACGTTTGATATTTAGTTCAATTTTTGATACAACAAAGATAACTCAGCAATGAAATATACACATTGTTTTATTTTAAATACTTTCATGAAATTGATCTTGAAAATAAAAACATTTGCTTTATTTCATGGTGTTTTTGTATAGTAACTTGTGTTTTATGTGCGTTTAGCATTTGAAATTGCACTTGTTATTATTTATTGTCAATGTAATAAACTTTCAAGACAATAAGTAAAAACTGTTTGATACTTACAACTTCCTGTTTGTTTAATCTGGCTTGTTTATTATGAAATAAACTTAAATCTTAGTAATTTTCCTCATAGATATCAAATATAGTAAATTATTTTTTATTTTTGTAACTCAAAATGAGAAAAAAATAAATTATAATTGTTGTTGTTTAAAAAAAATTCAAACAATTTCAAAACTATTTTTTATAGTTAAATACTGTACTTAAGTTTTAAAAAAATGCCAGTTTCGAGATAGGAGTAGAGAAATTTTGTTTTGAGAAAATAATCGATTAAAGTTCAGAAAAAAACGTTTACCTCATAAAAACAAAGTCACATGGTTTGTACTCCTTGTAAATCCGACCAATGAAAATCAATAATATGAAGTTTTTTAGGCGTATGAGACGCACGCTTGTCTCTTTCTTATATATAAACGAGAAACGAGTTTTGTTATGAAACATTTAAATGTTGGCTATATTCATTTGTTAAATGTTTTATTTTGTTAGTTTTGTTCATTTAAGATTACTTTAAATTGTACTTTTTCATTACTTTTTTAATTAAAACTTTTAAAAGTAAAACTTAACGTGTATTACCATTATTTCAATAAGTTCTAAAACAATTAAAGCGTTTCGTAAAGTGAATTTTAAATATGCTTTATTTATTTTTAACTTTCATAAGTTTTTGTTTAAAAAAATTGGTCATTGTAGTTTTTCATCTGTCATAAGTACAAAAAAAAAAAAACTATAAAAAAAAACTTGAAGATAGCTTCGTAACTTTGAAAAGCAAACTTTTTTTTCAAAGCATTTAAAAATAATTCAAATAGTTTAAAAATTTATAGTTTTAGTAAAACGCGTTAAACATGAAACTTAAACGATATATGAAAAATTCAAAGAAAAAATCTTTAAACTGTTATCAAATATTATTTAAATAATTAGACTAAGCCAAGACCATAAAACAAAGGTAATAGTTTCATTTTCGCTTATGTGTATTTTATGACTTTGCTGTTTGTATTAGTTTTAAATGTATACAACAGCAAAATAATATATTAAAAGTAAGCTTTTATTAACTGTTACTTGTAAAAAAAGTATGTATAAATAGATTCAAAAGTTTTAAAAAAATACTCGTATCAGGTAGGTGTTTACTTTTTCGGTATCTAAATTATTTTTAAAAGAGTTTGTAGCATACTTTTTTGTACTAAACTTATTTTGCAACAACATTTTTTTCTGAATGTTTAAAAACATTAGTTGCTCATAGTTTATTAGCAAAGATGTTAACTAAATAAGTTGATTGAGATAAACAATAATAAAAATATTACGCACCTTACTTTTCTTTATTTAACTAGCAAACGGTTTTCTGCGTTAAAAAACTAACACAGTTCTTCAGATTTGTTAAGAAATTAAAAAAAGTAAATTTTAAATAAAAATAAAGCATACTTTAATTATTGATTGAAACAAACTTTACAGAACATGTTTTTGCACACCTAACGGTAGCAATAAACTTTTGAGTAATATCAAGGAAATGTGATTTTAGAATGAAATATGGTATATTTACTTTAAAGTTGTAAACAAATAACCTTAAGAAATTTAAAGCATAATGTTTTGAATCTAAACCAACGTATAAAACGTATTTATCTTTAAATAAGTTTGGAAAACATCATACAACAAAAACTACACTTATTTTGATTTGTCATACTATAAACATAACCTAGACGAACAAAAAACTAATTGTACTTAATAAAAAAACCTAAATACTTCTTGTTATTGAAACTTAAGTAGTGTTTTAAACGATTTTATCACCTTACTATAGGGTAAGCAACATTTTATTTAAAATTGATAAAACATTTTCTCTACCCGTTGTTCGTTGATAACTTTGAAAAATATTTTGCATTTTATATTATTCGCTACAATTTACATACATATAAAATTTAAAAACTGATTTATATAGAAGATTAAATACGGATTCTTGATTGATGCTTTAATAAAGCAAAAGGTTATACTTCATTAAATAGCTTAATCGAACAGAATGTTTAATGTTTGTTCATACTTATAGAAAGTCTCGTTCAAATTTATACTTTACACAATTTTAAATTGCTCATGTTAAAAAATAACTAGTATTGTTGTTCCTAAGTAAAGTATTAACTAGTTATAAGGTAGATTAGGTACAAAAAAAAACATTAGGATTTTGAATACCTCAAAATTAAGTTGTTTGTGTTGTAAACTATTATAAAACATATACAGAGCAACGTGACGAAATCATTTCGTCAGCAAACAACATTACATAAGTTTAAAACAAACAAACTATGTAAGCTTTTCAGAGCTAATTTTAATAATTATATTGTGACAACTTAAAAGTATCTGACCTCATTCTTTTAAACTTTATACTTACAATCGTTATATACTTATATAAAAAAGTAAATATTTGACAGTTATTTATAGTTACTTTAGTTATATATACTCAAGGAATAGTTCAATTTGTTATTTAGTATATAAAATAAGTAGAACTATGAAACAATAACTTTAGTACTACTCCAGCTAAATTTTGCTACTCCAAATTGTAATTATCTATATTTTCAAGAAATTGTTTTTTTCTATCTTGTACTGTTATTTGTCACTTTTTATATTTATTCTTTATGTATCTTTACTATGTGTTATTTACTACTATTTACGATTTTTTGGTTTTCTTTTTTATTTTGGCAACTGTTTTTGACTATACCTAATCAGTAATAGCAAAGTACTAATAAATGTAAGAAAAAAACTATGTACATTTTTAAAATTGAAGCTCAAGGTAAAATCACCTACTTATATTGCAGTAAAGTAAGAGAACTTTTTGATTACTAACTATTTTCAGTGTTTATTTAGTCATTTGTTTTCGCAAAACTTAGCACTTTTTTTACAAAAATATAACATAGTAGTTAAATAAGCATACAATAGCAAAAGATTATGTTCATTTTTTAACAAAGGTAAATACTGGAATCAGGGTTACCTCTTTTTATTTATAAAAAATTCAAGTGTTAGTCCAAAATGACTATTTAATTAAAACAAACAAATATTAGGTATTCTTTGTTGAATTGTCATAGAAAAATTAACAGTGTTGTAACCCTTACGTAAAATATTTGTGTCAAAATTCATCTTTAAATACACTAGCTCTGTTGGTTAAAGCATCTCCTATACAGGAGAGACATCGCCTCAAACTTTTCGGAGAGTTGTAGATTATAAAAGAACCGATGAAAACAGCGCAATACCTTATAACTTATGTAGTTCTCAAATGTTCTACAAAACTTTAGAGCTTTAAACGATACAAGCAGAGTGAACTTCACAGCCTAGATTCGATACTAATCGAAAAAACAGGAGTCTAAGCTAAACACTCAGATTCCATAAAAAGGCAGCGTTTTCAATTAGTTTTTCAATTAGTTTATTCATTCTATTTGAATAAGATTTTATCATAAATAAATATATCTTTCTTTGTTGAGTTTATTCACAAACTAATTAAAAGAATGATAAAATCTGTACAAGAAAACATAATGAAAGCTAGGTAAATACTTATACAGTTAGTATATTTTTAATTAGTTTTTGTCAACTTAAAAAATGCTACTTTTTCGTTGTCAATTTTGTACGTCATATTATATTAAGTACATTTTTTAAGTTTAAAATCGAGTTAATATTATTTTGTTTTCTATATGACTTGAAAAGGACACAAAGATTACGCCAAAAAAGCTCCGTCTAAAATTCAAAAAAAAATTGTTTATCGTTATTTATTTTTAGATTTAAATAGTTAAAAGAAAATTTTTAGTGAGTTGCAGAGTAAATTTGTAGATATTTTTTTTTAAATCAATGTGTACACTACAAAAATTTTGTGAAAAAGTTGAAAAATTTCGATTCAACATTACGAAATTTAATTTAAACAAAATATTTTTTCTAATTTTTTTCTTTTTTTAATCAACTATGATATGAAATATAGAATTTAGTTTAATTTGTATTTTAATTTTATTTATAAACAGTACCTTTTCTTTATGAATGATTATTATATTTAAATTTTCTCAACATATGTTTTTTAATTAGCCTGTCTATTGATAATTTGCTTTGGGCTTTGGTTTATAAAGTTTGTAACTGATCGTTGTAAAGATAAAATTTGTGATTTACTATACTGTTGTCTCTACCGTATTTGTGATATTTTATATATTTTTATTTGTAACAACATATGGTTTTTAGTAAAAAGTTTATTCTTTTATACTATTATTTTATTTATTTTTTTTAAATAAAAATGTTAATTTTTTTTTCTTTTCTTTAAAAAGTTAGCATATTGTGTTTATTTTTAATGTCTCTTTTCGTGTTTCTTTCAGTTTAAGTAACCCAACTTTGATGTCTGGATCCAGCGTTGACATTTTAATATAATATAATAAAAACAACGTGTTCTTATAAATCTAAACAACAAGCACTAGACTGCATCAGTCGGAATTTAACAACAATAATCCATGTGACAATCTGTGACATGAGTTCGTCCTCATTAGGACTCATCAGGCAGACAGGTTACTGTGATATACTTTAGTGTCTATTATTATTGTATGATGGCAAAAAAGTAATAAATTTTCAAAATGTAGGCGAAATATTGCTACTATTATAACCCACATACAAATCTTTTAACCTAAATACTATTGTGCATGTTATTGATTTTTATTAAACAAAGTACGAATTTGTTTTAAAGTAGTTTTTTAATAAATTGAAAATCAATCTTAAACCATCAAAAAGTTTTTCCTCATTAAAAGTCTGTTTTCTAATGTTTACTTTTATTTCTCAATTTTCATTTTTTAAGCTTGTTTTACAAATGTTATGTGTATAATACTGCATACTTGTTTTTGGTAACATATTAACAATCATTGTTGTTTAGCTTTTCTTTCTATTTTAAATCAAATTGAGCTAAATTTTAACATTTATGTGTTAGTTTTTCTAAAAAAAATGTTAAAACAAACTTTGACAGTAAAGGTTTGCTCTTTTTATTTTGAAATGTCATTAAAAAATAAACCTAGATAAGCTTAAAATAATAAAACACTTTCTTAATTAAACAATATCGTATTTATTGATTATTACTCATTTTTACTATATAGTTACGAAGATAGTACATAAGTTTACTTAAAGGTTTACACAAAAAAATCTAAAGAAAAATCGTACTTAGAATAAAAAAAAATGTTTTTTATAGTATACTTAATTATAGTTTAAAAGAAATTAGAAATTAAAAAAGATTGCTTTAAAAATATTCTTTTTTTTAATAAGGTTTTAGTTTTTTAACTTAAAAGTTAGATACATAAACTTTATTTTAATATTATTTAGTATTACTAATAACTTTTTATTCTAAAATATGAACTGTAGTGTATAAATAGTAGTTAAGTTTTGTATAAATATCAAGTAAGTACATTTATCTTGATTTATGTAGCCTAAAAGCACAAGTTGTACAAACTATTAAATACGACTTTTAAGATAAGTATATTTCATTTGATAATGCTGAACTCTATTAAATCACTTTTTAATTTTGTTACTTACTTTTTAATTTACTCGTGCATTAATAATCACCTTTCTTTTTGAAATTATCCAAGATTCTTAGTCACACAGACTGGTTTGTATCCGTATGTATTGAAATTTGAAGCCTTAATTTTTTCATTTGTACTTATCGTGATAAACATTTGTTATAAAAGACTTGTCTCTTGATTAAAACTATACCTTAGCTTATATAAAAACTATTTTGAAATTCCATATTCAGAGAAAAAAAAACTTCTTATAAGTTAAAAAGTATCGTAGAGATGGATTTAGGGAATTACAACATTAATGTTAGACTAATTTTCATAACACAGCAGTTCAATACTTTTTTTTATTGCTCTCAGCGGCACAAAGCAAACATCGTCTACAGAACTACTTACCCAACAAATAAAGACATTTTATAATTGAAAAAAATAGTTTATTTGAACATGTTCCACAATATCAATTTTCTGATGAAAATATTAGCTAATATGTTGTTTTTTTTTTATTGAAAGACAAAAAAGCGCTTTAAATATTTAGTCCTAGGACCTGGTGCTTGAAAAAACTTTTCGATTGTCGAGTTGTACACCATTTGGATACATTTTATCGTCTTTTCCAGGACATAAAAAATACAGTATACAAAAAAGTAATGTTTGTGAAAGTTTTCCGAAATAAAAAGCAGAATAATTTTTTATATCAATAAGACGAGCCATTAAATTTTGAAAAACACTTTTAGTTCATCAAGTTTTTACGAAACTCAATAATCAAGAAGAATTTGTATGCAAAAGAGCCTTACTCAAAATTTATTTAGCTTACTGTATTATAATGTTTTTTGGTAATGTTATTGTTCTTTTTTATTTTTCAAGTTGATTATTTACATAAAAACTTATTTAACTTATATATAATTTTTACTTCAGTTAGAAACTTTGTTTTAATTACTACTTGTTGTTTTTTTAACTCAGCACTTCAAACAAATAAACATTTTACTTAAAGTTATTGATACTGTGTTTGACAACAAATAAATCATGCTTGAAAAACTTTCAGAAAACAAAACCTATATTAAGATTAGTTTTTATTTAGCTAGCAAATTTTAAATAATACTTGTTTATTTCTCTTACATAAATTTTAAGCAAAAAAAATACTTTTTTCATAATTTTTACTAAATTGACTGAATTATGTTTCAAGTTAAGATTTATTTTTTAATTTTCTACAGTAAAATTTGTAATACTTTAGTTTTAAGTCTTAAAGATCAGTACTTTTGTTTTTAAGTACTTTAATATAAGTTTGTATATGATTTTAGATACTATAAAGTTTTTCGTGAACTTAATAAAGAAAAACATAGCTGTTTTAAAACATGATGAAAAGTTACAAATATCATAAAAATTTCAATGTTATTAAAAAACTTTAAGTATAAAACAAATTAGATATAGACTTTAAAAATAAAGCTGATTTAAAAAGAAAAATTTATTTCTTCTTAAAATTACAGAAACACATTAGTATTTTGAAAAAATAATGCAATGAAATAAATACTTTCAAGACAAGTACAAACTGGTCATTGTGCCGAAAAACTATGCACAAAAAGTTTTTGAATATAGTATTTCAAATTCTTTGAATAAACAAGGTTAGAAAAATTTCTCTACCTAATATATATATATTTGTAAAAAGTTCTAAAACGTTCCTAAAATAAAACTATTTTAGATAACAAATAAACCCATTTTTTACAGAAAATTTATTGTTTAAAAACTATGTACAATAAAATAAATATAAATAGTCTTTTATCTAAATATAAGAAATATATTTATTCAAAGTACAAAATTAAAACTAAAAACTAGTTAAAGGTTTAGGTTTAAATTACTAAAATCTAAGAAAATAGTTTTGTAAATTGCATAACATAACTAATAATGTTTACTTTAGACTAAACAATGATAAATGAAAATGAATTGGCTTTAGCTATAAAGTAAAACAAGCTAATTCGAAATGAAAAATTATACAAAAAGGTAAATGAACATATAAATGAAAAATAGATGTTGAAAATGTTCATACTTTTTATAGTTTAGCTAATCTTTACAAGCAAGCTGCTATTTCTGTGACATCCTTGACTTTAATAGAACGTTTTTTTCTAATAATAGTTGAAACTCAAAACTTTACTCATTTAGAACTTTGTATTTTTGCTGAACTACTTCAAAATTCTGAATTAGATATTGACTCTGAAGTTGAAATATTCGACACAGCAAATACTTGGCTGAAACACAACAGTGAAGAACGTAGCAGATAGGCAAAACAATTGTTACTAAAAGTTCGACTCCGTTTTTGTCAGAGCCTACATTGATTTTTTTTATTAGATAAAACACGATCCTTTACCAAAAATAACGAGTGTGTCAACATGTTAGATTGAGTTTCAGTTAACAAGAGCTATTTCCAAAACATATCAAGTAGTTGTTATACAAGAAGGAGTTGTAACCAAAATAATTTAACTTGTTAATTTCAAGTGGTGATGATGATCGAATATGTGAAGTTGTAAGAAGTGTACAGCAAACTGGAAGTAGTATGAATAACATGGAATATCTTACTTCAATGAAGAATAAAAGGAAAAATTTCAAAACTGCTTGTTTAAAAGGTGATGTTTACGTGTTAGGTGGTGTTAATAATTTCTCAGAACTCGTCGGAACTGTTGAAAAATATTCTTTTGAACAATGTATGCTGAACAATGGAGCAGTGGACATCAAAGTGTGCATCAGTACAAACTAGTGTACACGAAATTTATTTTGGGGTGCATGAAACTTTACAGAATTTGTTTGTGGATGCATTAATCGTAGCTTGAAGAATTATCTAAAACTTAAAAACTTAATATAGATATTACGATAATTTTGGAAAGTTACATTGGATTAGGGTTTCCCAAACTGGGCCAACTGGCCCCCTTGAGGACCATTACAGAAATTTAGGGAATCATGACGACATAAAAACTTACATTTACATAAAACTTACACTAGATATGCTGGATTTCATGATTAAGAACAAAAAAAGTCTTAGGCGTTTTAAGTGGTAGTTTTAAAACTTATACTAGATATTATGGAAATCCAGGGGGCCACAAGGTCATAACTTACACTTTCTGCACATTCTGATATTCTGACATTCTGCAGTTGATGATGAAAAGAAAAAACAAATATTAGGCGGTTTTTATGGTAGTTTTTTGAAAAATCTTGTTGGAGGGGGCCATAGATTTTTTTATTTCTTTAACGGAGTCTTTTGAAAAAAAGTTTGGGAAACCCTGCACTAGATATTATTGGAAGCTTGAAACTTATACTAGATATTCTCATATTTGGGTACACAGAGTTTAAATTTGCAATTTAGGTCGCACAGATTTGTTTAACTTGAAGACCACTGCAATGGAGTACAACAGCTGATAAGATTTATAACCTTCATTTCTTTTTTACAACGCTTAAATGGATAAGATACAACTTTTTGAGGTTTATTATTGTGCTTATAATGATGATGACTATATAGAAACAAATTCTAATGGCAAAAGTTAGTAAAATTTTCTTGAATGAATGAAGCAATTGTTTTTGCAGCTTCGGCAGTTTTTCAAGGAAATATTGTTGTATCAGGAGGACGAAATAATTTTCATTTTGGTTCTAAAAACACAACAGAATCGTATGAGGTTTTTTCTAACAAATAGTCAGCAAAGCCAAATATGATAACATGTAAAAGCGAACACAATTTACTCGTTGTAAAAAACAAATTGTATGTTAATTGTTGTAGAAGAGACATTTGTGAACTTTTTGACAACGTCTGTAAAAAGTTTATCGTTTTTAAGTTTGCTCATTTATTAAAATTAACAGGTATGCGACGATAAGAAATAAAATTGTTATGTTTCAAGAAGATATTCATCAATAATATGATATGATGTTGATATGGATAAATTGTCTGAATTATCACTTAAAGTTACAGAAGATCTAGAAAAGTTTTCTTGTGTCAAACTACCGCAGTGTTAGAATTCTTTAAAATATATTTACTTTAGGGTTTCTTACGAATATCTTCCAAATCCTAAAATGTTATTCTTTTAAAACTAAAATCACTTTTTTTATATTTATAAAGTTTATTCGTATCATTATTTTTGATAATAGTATTTGAGGTTTTCTGGCTGTATCTTAAAATAATGATTTTTTAACTGAATTAGATAGTACAAATTGCTTTCTAAAATTGTAGCTGTTTAATTTTATCTGGTTAGTTGGTTTTTAAATTATGTCCTTCCAATATAAAAGCTTATTTTAATCGTTAAGTTTTCTTTTGGTATTTTTTGTTTAAAAAATATTTTTAGGCATATTTAAGTTAAAGATTATTTTGTAGTTTTTGAAGTTCCCTAACTTAATATATTTCACAACTTTTGTTGTAATTGATATCTATAATACAAAAACACCCAAATATTAAGGAAGTAACTTTGAAACCAGGTGCACGTACTTATTTAGTCCTAGATAAGACGTTAAAAGGTATTCTTGACCCGATAGTCAAAATTTAGTTTCATACACCAGGTCCTAGTATTAAATTATTTTTAGAGTTAGTTTTTTTGTCATTTAACAAACAATTTTATAAAGGTTGTAAAAAACTAAAATTAAAATTTTGTTTTAACCACGTAAGTTAGCAATAAAATACAACAATTTTTTTATCTTTTGCATTACCAATATACCGGACAGTGAAAAAAAGATTATATGTTATCTCAGCACAGAAAAAAGGAACTAAAAACAACCCGTTAAAATAAAACAGGACAAACATTGAATTAAATATTAAGTAGGTTATTTCAGACAACTATAACATTTTTCGAATTTAAGTGATAAAATTTCGCTAAACTTATAAAAATTTATATTGCCTCAACTTTTTTAAGTACACTTCCGAAACAATTTAGATACAAAAATTCATAGAAATATAAATTGTGTACGTGTCGACTTACAGGTTTCGATTTGATCTTGCAATGTTTAACTGTTATAAACTGACTTTACCTCCGAAATTTCAAACATAATGTAGTCAACTCTAACGGCGTCGCAAGGTATTTTATTAGGGGTGCAGTAAGTTATAAAAACTCTGAACCTAAAACTAATCAAGACCTTATAATATTATTACTACATCAGTTTGTAAATGTACCAAAAATATTTGTTTGCTAGAAAACTCAAAGTAACTATAAATAAAAAATGGAAAAAAATACAACTTCTTTATAATTATAACTGATTTTATGAAATAAAAACTATTTTTCTCCTGCAACTTTTGCCAGAGTTGTCCATACTCGAGTTGGCTCTGCTCGATTTGGCTCTGCTCGAGTTGATTCTGTTCGAGTTATTTCTGCTCGAGTTGATTCTGTTCGAGTTATTTTTGCTCGAGTTGCTCATGCTCGGTTTTTTCCTGCTTGAGTTCTCCTAGCTTTAGTTGCCCCTGCTCAAATTTCCCCTGCTCGAGTTGCCCCTGCTCGAATTACTTTTGCTCGAGTTACCCCTGCTCAAAATCAAATTTTCATTATCTGTTATATTGTTTTAGCGTTGTAGTGATTTTTCAAAAATACGAGATCATAATTTTTTATTTAGATGGTGCTGAAAATTAGTGCAGATCCAGCGTTAAGCTACTTAACAAATTTTGTGTTGAAAAGTTGTACACATTTAAGATGCAGCTGACACAAATATAGTTTGCAACTCTAATAATTAAAAAATTTTAAATACAAAACATGAAAATAAAAATGAAATAAATTGCAAAAAAATTAACTACAGTCATGTGTCCTTTTGCTGTATTTTTGTACAACCTCATGACTACATTACTTTCTTATTTTTTTAACTAACATAAAAGTTTTTATATCATTTTAAAGCTCAGTTCCTTAACTTTAAAATAAATTCACTTTTTTTAGTTTGGGTTAGTGTAGGGGTGGGCAACGTAAATAGTTGACGGGCCGGATCCAGAAAAATATAGTCTTCAGCGGGCCGGATCATTTCAAGTTAGTAATCTTTTGGATTCAGCTGGATCCTTTTTAGATACGGATCCCATTTTAAACATATTATCCGGATCTGGCTAAATACTAATTTTAGACAAAGATCTGGATCCGAATGGAAGCTAATTTCAAAAAAATTTGGATCCGGTTAGATGCTTATTGATCGGGTGTTTCAGAATTTTGAATCAATACATTAATTACCAAGGTTCTCAAGTATGAAATTTTATGTTAAATTTAGTTAAGTATTCATAATTCTATATATATTATAACTCTTGGACCGAATTAATACTAGTTAGTTCTAGAAAAATTATAATTTTGTTACTAAAAGTTACTCGAGCCTAACATTTCAAGCTAAAATATAAAAGAATTGCTAACTATTCGAAATTAATTAATTTTGGAAATCCTTACCTGGAGTTTATAGTAATAATATTTTTTCAAAAATTAACAAACAATTCAATATTAAACTACTGTTATTTAATTTAATTAAGCTAAAGAAGATTTATTACATTTTTTTGCATGTATAAAAGAGACAAAACAAAAAATAATTCTGATATAATAAACAGTTTTACCATAAAAAGCAAAAAATAAATAAATAAAATATCTCGATGAAAAACTTAAAGTTGATCATGTATTAGAGTTGTTTAAATCTAGTTGCATGAAAGTTTTGGAAAATCTGCAAGTGCACAGAAAAACCGATTAGGTTTGAAGATAGCTCATTCTTGTTAATGTTTATGGTCGGAAATGTTTGTTTTTAAATGTATGAAGTATCGAACAACACAACTAGTTCCATGGTCATCTTTAGAAGTTTACAAACTTTGACTCGATAAATAATACATAAAATCTATCTAAAAATCTTATAAAAGCAACAAAAATTATATGTTTGATTTCAAATTTTCTTATTAACTTATTGAAAGAACAGTAAAGCCTAGATATCAAACTACTTTGGCTTGAAATTTTAACACTTTTACTTTCAAAATATCAAAAAGTTATAATTAACTTACTAAATTTAACTAAAATCTGTACTTTAAAAATATTAATCAAACAGTGCACCTAAAATACTTTAATAAGAGTACTAACATAAAATAACGAAATATTGAAAAAAAAAAAAATTAATATATATTTTTAGCATAACAAACATTTTAGTTTAGTAGACTTTTAGATTAAGATCGATTTCACTAGTGAAAATATTACTAAACGAAAAACTAAAACATAAAACTGTCACTTTATACTTTAAATGTTAAGTTTAAAGAATTTAGCAAGAATAATTACACTAAAAAGAAATCAATGAGACATTTTTGGATCATAAAAGTTTTTAACAAGTTGTTTAAAATCTGGAAGTTTATTTGAAGTAGATATTCTCAGTAATGACTGCAAATTGGTATAAGTAAGATTTGAACACAGCACACTTTTGTTTATATACATGGTTAAGAATGTTTGTTTGCAAAAATATGTAGACTCAAACAGAACAAATAACTTCATTGTCATCTTTTTAAATTAACAAACTTTTACTTGTTAAGTGAGTCTTAAAATCTGTCAATTTTTCAGTTTTGAACTTTTCTTTTTGTGTACTACCACATTGAAGTTCAACAGTTCTAACAATATTACTAAGTACATTTTCGGTTTCAAACGTCGACGGTGATGAAATAATGTCTATTCATTCACTTAATTGTTCAAAGTCTGCAAAACGACGACCAAACTTATTATCAAGTGGAACTATTGTCATCAATTGGTCATCACTAAACTTAACCATATAATTAATCAAAAAGTCCTTTATGAAAAAACAATAGCAGAAAAAGTGCAAATGGTAGTTTAAACTTAAAACATTTGACAAAAGTTTAAATTTGAGCAGTTTGACCTAAAAAAATTGTCGATGCTTAAAATGATATCTTTTTTTTTACTTTTTTAAACATTTAAAAAACAACTCAATACTTATCTGGAAAAGACAGCAATTTTTGACACTTCTTTTTTTTAAGAAAACATTAAGGTAGGTAAGATCATCAAAATTAGTTCAGCAAACAATTGCTTTTGGATAATTTGAGAAATGATTACTTCAACTGACTTCAAACAGAATAATATACTATAACAAAATAGTGTTTTATCACCACAAAATAATAAGCCATTTTAACAAACGTTTTCAGGGTCAAAGTCTTACAGTTTTGTTTAATGAAATAGTTCAAAAACGGTTTTGTACAAGTTTTGTAATAATTAAATTGGCTAGTCGGATTTTATATAAATTTTGAAAATGCTCTGCGGGCCGGATCATCCACTTACGGGCCAGATCAATGTTGTCCGCGGGCCGGATTCCATTTAAAATTAAAAAAGGTTCGGGGGCCGGTCATTTTCACTCTGCGGGCTGGATCCGGCCCGCGGGCCGTACGTTGCCCACCCCTAGGTTAGTGCATCTGAAGCAGAGCTCCATGAAAAACAGTGTTTTTAAAAGCTTTAACTTAGAAAATTAAACCTACTGTTCACTTTCTTTTTCTTTTGTTTGTTTATCTAGGCGGAGTAACAGTTTCAGAGTTCCACCTCACGAAACGCCCTGATCAATGCCAACTTTATTTTTTACAAATCGGCAAACATTTTAATTTTTGTAATTAGTTTTCTGTAAATTCAACCCATTTTAATTATTCTATAGAATTGTTTGTTTATTAACGACAAAAATTACGCTCAATTAATTGATCCTAAGACAAAGTGCACGAAATAATCTTTCGGTTATCAAGTTGTACACCGCTTGGATACCTTTTAACGTCTTGTCGAGGATAAGTAAGATTATGTTATTTTTTTTAAATTTAAGTCTAGCTTATCGTTTATTGAGTGAGATTATTAGGATTTAGAATTAATTGGTTGTATCACCATAAAGTTTATTGTAGTTTGTAAGAGCTTTTAAAAAGTCTTTTAAAAGTAAGTTTATAAAAAAAAATTTAAAAACATAAAAATTTTAGAGACTTTAAATTAATATCTGTACAAACTGTTGTAGTGACGTGAGTACACGTAACTTTTTTGGAAACATTGAGCTCACAATATTCTTTTTTAAATTATAAGTTATTCATTTATGATTTCTTTAAAATTTTTAGACATAAATGTCAAAGTTGTCCTGGGAAACATTTCTTATATAAATGCTTATTTAAACAATTTTTATATGACTCACATCACACAGTCAAGATTGTTATGTTTGTAAAGTGGAAAGTATTGTTATAGAGTAAGTTGCTTTTTGTCTACTTTTGTGTTGTGGTTTTAGTTCATAAAACTTAGCTAATTTCTTTTACATAGATAAGTACTTCTTAAAATGATGACAGTTATGTCTTTATACTTAAAAGTTTCACTTAAACTTTGTGTGTATTTTATTTTATTAATTGTTAATATTGGGGGTAAATCACTTTTTTCACAATTTGGTCTAGTTTTATTGAGTTTTAACTAAGCCTCAAGTTACTTTTTACACACTTTAAAAACTCAAAACAGTTTTTAAGATATAGTTGCTCAAAGTCTGAGAGTACAGTAGGTTCCTTATGGGAAGTAAAAACTAAAATGTTGAATAACTAGAAGTCACAAAAACATATCTTTTCCTATGTTTTTTGAGATAAATACAGTGCTTATTCATTTATCTGGACTTCACTTATCCGGCATTTACTTATCCAGACAGTTTCAGTCGAGAAGAAAGTTTTAAAATTTTCGGTTTTTTTAATATTTTTAAACAATTTTATTTAAAATACGACTTAAAGTTTATATTTAATTTTTTTTTGATATTTGATTAAAACTTAAGTTTTTTTTAGAAAATAAATGTATAACAGTTCTTTTATATTTAAATTTTGATTCAAACACTTTTTGTTTAAGATGAGGTGCATGACAAATTTTATTTAATTATTTATAAGTTATACAAGTTTGACACACTCAACACACCAGGTTTTAGAAATGGACAACACATCATAAAAAAAAAACAAGTTGCTTTAATTATTTAAAATAAACCAGAAGTTTATAAAATGGTAAAAAACAATGTGGCAAAGTCTTTTGTAATGGTTTAACATAGGCATAATAAATTTAGCATAGGCAGGTTGATTTTCTACAACATTTTGAAAAGTGAAGAAAAGTTTAAAGCAAAATAAGAAAAGCTAAGCTGTTTTTATTTATTATGCATAGCATAATATACAACAGTTATATTATTTTATGAAAAAATATTTTTGTACTTGTCTACAAAAATGGTTATCCGAACATGTTTACAGAAAATTATTGCCCAACATGTCTGAATAAGTGTATAAGTACTATACCTCAAAACTTTAGGAAATGTTCTATGCAATATTTAGAAAAATTAGTTGCAAAAAAAAATAAACCTTAAAAAATTTATAACAAATAAAAAGTTTATTTTTGCTTTAATTTTGTATAAGATTATTAATTGGTTTAATAGAAAAAACATTTTGAGAAAGATTTTTCTAAATACTGCAAAGAACATTTCCTGAAAGTTTAAGGTAATTATCTCAAAAATAGTAGATAGATTTTTAGTGAAATAGTCTAATTTCTCCGTTTTAAGTTTAAGCTTCCCATAAGGAACCTATTGCACTTTTTGTCTTTTACCAGCTATATATCAAAAGTTATTTTGAGTTTTGAAAATTTGTAAAAAGCAAACGGTAGCTAAAACTTAATAAACATAATCAAATTGTTTAAAAAGTAATTAACCTCTATGGCTTAAGTCTTCTATTTAAATAAAATTTTTTGTTTATTTTGAACACTGATGAGATTTTTGAGCGAAACTTAATTTGCCAAATAAACTTTTGTAAACTTAACAACTATATTTGTTTTTCTTTTACAAAGTTTAGATTTCTAATTATTTTCAACAATTAAGCGTTTAATAAGTCTAATTTTTCAGTTATTTTAAAAAGTTTAGTGTATAATCATTAGTTTTGCTTTTAATCTACTTTCACTGAAATATAAATATTTTGTGTTTAAATTAATTAAAGTAACTTAGTAAAACATTTAAGAGGTGAAAAACTATTTAATGTGCAATAGGGTGCATCTGTTGTCCCTCAAAAATTAAAATTTTGTTGTAGAGCTTAGTTTAACTTTTTGTGTGTGGCAAATCACATAAAACAACAGATCAAAAATAAAGTTTTCTAGCTATTTACTTTTTTCTAAAACAACCCCTATGTAAACTGTATGGGACCTCAAAAATTCAACCTTCAAGTTTTTGGCTGAAAATTTTTGTATATGTAGCAAATATCACAAAAATACATTCTACGTGTTTTCAAGACAATTTTAAGAAAATATGTAGGCACTTCTTGATGTTCTAAAAAATATTTATAATAAAACAAAGATAAAAAAAGTACATAAAATTTAAAAATTCTTTTACAAAACTTTATTCAAATTTCTGAAAATGTGTAGAATGTCTTTTTGTGATGGTTGCTACATTAAAAAAAAAGTTTTTAAGTTTAAACTTTAAGGTCCCATACATTTTACTTAGGGGTTGATTTTGGAAAATGTAAATAGTACAGTGGTTAAAGCTAGAAAGCTAATTTTTTGTGCTGTCTTTTTATGTGATTTTCACGTACAATAATTTAAACTAAGCTCCAAGGTTGGGACATCAGATGCACCCTAAACTGTGCAATAAGCTATACGTTCGACTTGCTACTTTTAATGGATTTTTTATTATTCAGTTGTCTTATTTCTTTAAAAAAATATTAAGTTGTTGATAATTAATACACAATGGTTTTAACTGTTTACTCTTAGCTGATACTAATGATATATCTTTGTTTTACAGTGACTTTATGTATGTGAACAATGGATACGAAACAAGAGGAAAACAATGATGAAGTTTATTGTACAGAGATGAAACAGCTTGACTTGTCATTTAAAGATTTAATCACACTGGAAGGTGGTAGAAAAAAGTTTGTAATATTAGAGTTAAATAATTTTTAAACAATATGTTTTTATAACTGAACTTATTTTCTAAACCAATATTTTAAGTAAATTGAAAAAAAGTCTTAATTATATTTGTCCTAGGGCAAGCGTCCAAAAACTTCAGCCTATGGGAGAAACATGAGTATGCGGCCTGCAATGTACTTTTTAAGCTAAAAACATAGGAGTCCAACATTTTTTCTTCAAAAATTGACATTAGCTCTTATATGAAAGTTTTGAGTACAAACTAAAGGCCAGTTTTTATAGAATTAAAAAATCTTATTTAACTTAAGAGATATTGTAGTTTTTCTAAAAAGTTTCCAATACAAGTGTATGGACTGCAAATTTTTAGTGTCAATTTTCTCGGAAATTTAAAAAATCACTCGACATCTATCTTCTCCTTAATTTTTTAAGCTAGAGACCTCAAGCTTTCAGAAAACATTCCATTTACACTTAAAAAGACTTTTAATTTTGTGATTTATTAAATATTAAAATATAAAATTTTAAACAAAAAATATAAAGTTAAGATGTTTTTTTGAAAAAAAAATTATACATTTTTAAATTTAAAAAAAAAATCTGGATTAAATTTATTTTAATGTTAGTGATAGACTTTCTGTGAAACTTTGTAGAAGATTGGTTAAAAAATGAAGGAGAACATAAGTTTCTAATAAAATAGTATTTTTTGCTTTTTGCGCTTTCTATTAGGAACCTACCTAGCACACCCACTTTCATAGCTTGTATCTCAAAAGTTACTTTGAATTTTTTTAAGTTGTTAAAATTATCTGATAGCTCACATAAAACTCTTCAAAATAAGATCAACCTGTAAAAGTCAAGGTGGATCCCTTCCTATGCCCTTAACCTTCTTTGACTGCTTCCACCAACAAGAAAAACAATTCTAAAATGTTTAACATCCCTAGTTGTTTTTTTTTAAATTGATAGAATAACTTTTTTTAACGCTAGCAAGGGACATATCTCCTAGATTGAAACATTGCTTAAATGATGTTGAAAAGAAGAGACTGCTGATACAGTACATAAGGTTGCTGTAGCATGTCTGTGCACTTCCTTGCTTTGTATAATGGCAGTTATAGCAAACAATGACCTAGACATATATCTTCAGTGCTAAGAACTTTTTTATAATGTCATGATCACCTACCCCTGCAACTATCACATCTTTTATTACTTTTCTGTATAACTTGTCACATTCTTCTTTCCACATTCACACCAACTGATTGTTGTGAAATTAAAAGTTTCTGCTTTGCTGCAAACACGGGTTGCAAATGTTTTAAATGGTTTATATTAGTTTTAATGCAAGTTCTGCTCTTTAAGCCCAATTGTGACTTTTATCACCACTACTGACTCCATCAGTTTGGCTACTTATTCTCCAGAATTATTCATTTGCCTAGGATCATTTGCCAACATTAGATTACCAAGTTTGTCATGCATGCTTTGAAAAAGCTGTATGCTTGTATTTTGGCTGCATATGTTTCACCCTGTTTTTAATACTTTGCACCTGCAAATAAAGGCAAGCCATGTTTCTTGGCTGATCCCTTGGTCAACTCTTGACCGAATCAGTGTAGGTTCATTAGCATTTGATTACCCAGAGTTCTGCTCATGTTCTACTTTGTGCAGGTCAAAAAGTTTGCGAACTAAAACACATAGTTGATCTGGCGTCTGGTAGTTGCATCAATGAATTGGTAACTTTATTACAACCATTCTCAGTTTGATTTTTTTTTGAAGAAAAACACCTCATGCTAAAGTACTTAATTAGCAATGAAAAATCTGAAACAATAACAAGTATATTCATAAACACACAAATCTAACACAAACATTGACATACAATAAAATAAGCTACAGTTCCATTGTTGTACAATATTTGTACATCAATAAAAATCGATGGCAAGGACATCAAAAAAAAAACTTTGCATACTTTGGTCAAAGTTTTCACTGTTTGACACAAAAATCAATCATTGCATTGGTAATACCTCATGCATTTTTCTTTGACTGACTGTAAAATTTTGGGATAATTAAAAGTTAAGTATTTGCTATAATTTTAACTTTTGTTGTGCCTGTGAATGCATCTCTCTGCTTTACATTAGCAAGTTGTGAACTTTTTGACTGCACAGGAACAGACACTACTGTCGTCAAACTCTACATTTTTGAAATATCAGCAAGTACAACCTAATAAGCTTAATGTCATCAATGAATGGTAGGTGTTTGTAAATTACTGTAACATTAAGTACTGTTGTATAATATGCAAAAGACTCAAAGAGAGAAAAAAACAAGGCTTTAAGAAACTTTAGCCCGAAAAGGAATCAGAGTTTATTCTATTATATTTATTTACTTTAGTTTTTTATATATTTTTTGTATCACTGTTTATGCTTTTGGTGTTATGTATTCTGTACCTGATTGATTTTTGAGCACAACATGCATAACCAGTTTTGGTTGCTAACAGGCCTTTGTTTACAATTTTTAATCAAAATATTATAAATTATTTAAGGAATGTTTAATAAAAGCTTTAGGTGTCTACATCAAACAATATTAAGCAGTATATATTTTGAGTAATTTTTTAAATTTAAAAGAATTACAATGAAAAAATTGAAGTCCATAAGTTTGTATCGGAAACTTATTTTGAAACTTACAATACCTTAAAAATTAATAAAAAGTTAAATTTGATGAACAAAAAGTTCATGTTTTACGCTTTCATATAAAAGATAATGTTTATTTAAATTTCTTGCCTTAACTTATGATTTTCATCAACTTGAAATATTACAACAGCTAGAAATTTAAAACACTAATAATATTTCTTTTTTCCTTAAATTTGTTCATTTTGTAATTATACTATATTGTTTATTAAATATCTTACTTATCTCTAGATAACAGTTCAAATATTAAGCAGGACCAAATTGTTTTTACTTGAATCTAATTTCTTCTTTTATAAACATTTTTGTAACAAAATATACGCACTAATTTCAACATAAAAAATTAAAACTATAGTTTTTATCAACTAGGGCTGGAAGATGAAATGAACTACATATTTTCCGAAATGAAGCCGAAGCTCGTAAAGGGAAACAAACTGGTAACGGAAATAGTCAAGCTGAACAACAACACGCTGAAGAGTGTTGACGGCCTTGTCGCCCACCTGAGCAAGTACATAATGCACCCACAAAACATGTCCTGGATTGACCTGTCCTTCAACCATCTCACCAACATTGACTCGGTTTGTATATATTAGTTTTTTTTTAAGTACTAGATGTTAAATGTATTGTTTTAAAATTTGTTTAGTATGTTTTAAACATAACTTTAATGACAAAGTTTTGCGTTTGTTGAAATAAGATTTTCTTGAATTTATAATGTTGTTAAAAAAAAACACTTTAATGCATTTTATTAGCTGTTATATACTTTAGCGTTTTAGTAGACCTATACAAAAGTATTATAGATTATTTTTATTGTGATTAAGAACTTGTTAAATGATATTCAATTAAAGTTTAATTTTTACTAAACTATTAAAATATAAAACTTTAAAAGATAGAAACTCTTTAATTTAGTTTTAAAAGGTATGTTGAAAACACTAGTTGATGTATACAACATTATATGATCTTTATCGTTTGTTAATCCAGTTAAAAGAAGATTTTAGTAAAGTTATTGGCACATTCTTGGTTAAAGTTGGTTAGGGGTAACGGTTTACATTTAAAATTTTTAGGTAATTTAAATAGGGGTTTAAATGCTGTAGATGTACTGCTCTACTTATATCATTTGCAGAAAAATATAAATGAAAAAGTTCAAAAACCTTACTACTGCAGCCAACCTAAACAGTTAAGTTGTACAAAAGTGTGTTGTCATTTTTTTACTAACCGTGGAACTTGTTTACTTTTCGAAACTTTATCCTCTTGGACTTGTCAACTTTTTTGCAAACATATTTTGATACACTTTGATACATTTTAGTTTTATAGTTTATTTTTAAATTTAATTATTTCCTACCATGGTTGCACTTAGTTATTAAATATCAATATTGACTATTTCATAGACCTGTGGTAAATAGAGACAGAAGACAGAAACTTTAGTGAATTCGCCTAGTAAATTAATAAACTAAACTCACTTTAACTTTTATTTTTAATAGCACAAACTGAGTCTTCAATTCTAATATGTCTATTATATTAAAAAAGTTATCAAAAAATTGATTCTTCTTATAGGTCTTATCTAAATTCATAAACTTAAGAATTCTGTATCTTCATGGTAATAAGATAAATCAACTTGATGAAATTAGCACATTAAAGCCACTAAAACGTCTTATAAAGTTGACACTCCACGGAAACAATATTGACATGGAGCACAATTACAGGTATATTATGTTTGATTGTTATAATGTTAGTTTTGTAATTATTATCTTTAAAAAAAAATGTTGTTGTATAGCTAACTAACTTGTTACTTATGAGATTCGTGTAATAGTTAGTAGTTTTTAAAAAAAAATAAGTTGAAAAAATTTACCAAATAAATTAAATGTCAAATAAAATAAAATATAATTTGTATTAAAATAACTTTGCACTTTAAAATATTATAGTATTTGCAGTTTTATAACGTTAAACTCTAATTGCCATCTACCAAAAGTACCAACGATAGTTTTTTTTTCGCAGGCAAATAGTTCTGAGCACGTGCACCGGCCTCAAGACGTTCGATTTCAGCGACATCACCAAGGAGGACCGCATGCAGGTCGCCACGTACAGAAAGAGCGGGAAGAGAAGCAAGAAGCATTCCTCGTGATTTTTCGCATCACATTGCCATCACTGTTGTCTGAATCGGAACATTTGTGCATTCAATATGTTTTTGCAATTTTCATTTGACAATCTTTCCTCTTTTTTCTTATGAAGTCGTTATTGCGTTTAACTTAACATTTTGGTTTTTTAGTTGCAATATTGTAAGACTCGAGATTGGTGACTTTTTACTGAATACAATCTCTAGCATTTTTTAAAGATATTGATAGACCAACGAATTTTGACATAAACAGCTAGTAAACTAGTTCTAATGTCTTTTGATAATTTTAAAAACCTCTGTTATGGATGTGTAAAAACTAGAAGTTTATCGATAAAAAAAAACGATTATAAAACCTATTGAAAAAACTAAATCAGATAGAATTGATAATAAATACATTTATTTAGCTTTAAAACTAAAGCTACTTTACATACGAAGATTAATTAAGTAAAAATAAGTTAAAAATTCAGTATTCTATAAATGATATTTTAGTATAAAATTTAATTAATCCTGCGCTTTGTACATTTTGATTACTAATGTGTATAAGTTGTTTTTTTAATGAGAAACAGTCAAATGTTGTTTTATACCCAGTTTGTTTTTGTTTATAGTTGTTCTAAATTTCATAATAGGTTTTTAACTTAGATGAAAAAGTAATACAGTAAATAGTAATTCAAATTTTTAAATTTTATTAACAGAACAATGTTTCACTCGTTTGAACTAAATCAAACGAGTGAAACATTGTTTTTTGTTAATAAAATTTAAAAATTTGAATTGATCTTTTCTCCTTATCATTAAGTCGAGAACTTTTATTGTGATCTATAAAGTAATATGTACATAATTTTTAGTAAAGCAATTATTGTTAAGCATAAATAAATTTAAATTTATGCCGTTAGTTGAAGATTTTCCAACTAAATTACTTAAGTTCTAATGTAGCTTGTGACTTTAGGTGGCTCTTATTTTTGTTTGTTTTTAACTATGTTGAAGTATCAGAATATTTTAAACAATTGTGATTGCAAACAATATTTAAAAAGCTTATATTACATAAAATAAAACAGAAACCTTCTTTTTATAAAGTCTATTAAACATCAGTTAACTTTTTTGTTCTCAATATTAAAGATAATAAAATTGCATAAGCAATATAAAAACTAAAACAATATTTTGTAAAGTAGTTAAAGCTCTGTCAAAATTTATGCTAAGTTTAAACACTTGCACAACATTTTAATTCAATTGTTGTAAGATTTTTTCTGAAATAATTTATTTAAAACAGCAGTTCTAATTTGTTTTAAAGGTTTACAACTTAATGAAAAATTAATCCTCACTTTAAATTTGACCTACTTATCAAAAGTACTGTTTATTTTGTCTAATGTGATACAAAAATTTTGTATTTATTATTATATAAACAGTATATGAACTATAGATCAACTTTTTAACTATAATGTAAATTTTTAGTGCTCAATTAATCAATTTTAAAAAGCACTAGGCTTAAAAATAGAATAAGATTTATGTTTTAATATAAAAAAATCTTCAAAAAATTATTCAAAACTTGTTAGTAAGTTAACACAATTAATCTAAAGATTAGTATGCTACAATGTTATGCACAATTATCTTTGTAACTATCTTCTACATTTACAAATTAATTCTTATAACAAATTTGATCCTAAAAATGTTTCTCTACCGTTTTTACGTTTCTGTTAGCTTTTCAAAAAAGCTGATTCAATTTATTAGTCAAGTTTGATTTTTAATAACTATAGTTAATTATACTGTTTATTAAACGATAGAAAAAAAGCTCTCTGAAAGTTTGATCTAAGGACCTGGTCTAGTAAAGAACCTTTCGGTTATCGAGTCGTACATCACGATCTACTGCTGTTAGTTGTTTCAAATAGTAAATACCTATACTTGATAGAATTCGCTATTATAGAATTGAAACTATAACAGTAAAACAATTGCGTACTAAGACTTCACAGGTAAAAAGTCTATTTAAATTTTAAGCCTTGAGAAAAACAGTTTCATGTACCGAACACTCCTAATACAATAATACTAAGATATATTTTTAGATAAATTGAAGCTTATTTACTAACTTGAAATTTTTTGACCTCGAATATACGATAAAAATTCTTTTTTTTCTTTTACTTTTTGTTCTTTTTCAATCTAAAAAGTTTAGATCATTCACCAGTGTGACCAGCAAAATTTTCAAGAATTTTTTGATTTTGTTAGACATCCTTTTTTTTTTTAGTTGTGGGTAATTTTCAAAAAAGAAAAGTTTTTCATTTTTTAAATTAAAAATTGCTTTAAAAACTTAAAAATATCATCATTAACATAGTTAAAAAGCTGTTGTGATATCTATTTTTGTCAATGCCAAAGTTGAGCAAAAATTCTTATAAAGGTTTTATTGTGCGCTACATAAGTTTATCTTGTTTATTATGTTTTATTTACAATAACTCTTTAAAAATATTTAATTTGAAGTGAACCAAAAGTGTGTGATAAGTTTTTCTTCGTTTTCATGTATAAACTCATTTTTTAAGTGTTGTTTCAAGTTAAAGCAAAAGTAGAAATTAAACAGTCGTAAATTTATAAGATGGTATTTTCCAAATCTAAAGAGCTTCTTAAACTTTTATTTTTGTAAAACTGCTGGTATTAGAAAATATAAAATACAAGCGAATAAATCATTATCAAATGAATTTATATTGTATATTAATTTTTAGACTGTTTTCATTTTAGAGTTTTATATTTTCCCTAAAATAAAAGCTGCTTAAGTTTATCTTTTTTCCTATAAAAAAATTATTGTCTGCAGAAAATTACTTTTCGTTGTAAGAATCCGGCCCATAAACAAAAATCTCTGGTCCGCTTCATTTTTTTTACTTTGAAAACAATTTGTGCACCACAAATAATATTAAAATTTTTATATGAAACATTTTCAAATGTGATCTTATTAACAAAATATGTTTTTCATAGGCATCATTTTAAAAAATTGTACTTTAAAAAAATAAAAGCTCTAAAACAGCAAATTGTAATGAAAATATTATCAATAAAGTGCAACTGCATTATTTTTTAAGAAGTACGGTCATTGAAAAGTTTTTACTGGTAAATCTGGTCCGATTATTTAAAAATTTGCCACCTCTATTTTGGACTACAAACCTCTACTCATGACTATGTTTTTTAACGTTAAGAATATGTTTATTCTAATTCATTTAGTTCTAATAACCGTATTTACTTTACAACTGATTTAAACCAACAAGTATCTAAAATGAGTAATAACTTGGCCTTATCAAATTAAGCGTTTTTTGACGTATCTGCATTGAGCTAGCAAAACAAAACTATTTTTGATAAATGAGTTGAAGCTTGTTTTGTCAATGATAAAGTTAATTTTAATATTGTTATCTTTAATTAAATCAAATGCATCTTTAGAAATAGTTACTAAGAAAAATAGTTTGATGAATACTGCACTGCTTATAAAAATATGGTTTTACTTTTGAAAAAGTATTCATGTGAAAATTAAACAAAACTCGAAATACCGAAGTGTATAGGACTAATTTGTGTAAGTTTTTATAACCGTGACTTAAGAGTAAAACAAAATTTAAAACAATTAGAATTTGCGCACCAAATAAAAAATAAACAAGTTTTTGAAAAAATCAAAAAGTAATGAAAATAGTAAACTTTAAAACGTAAGTTACTTTAAAAACCATTAAATTTTAGTCTGCTTAATAATCAAATATTTTTCATTTCAGCTATGACCTAACTGTTCATATATGGTGTTGGTGATCTGTATAGTTTCTTTTTGTTTTTTTACACTAAATTTATTAAAGAACACATAAATATTACAAGTCCTGGACAAGAAGTTAAAATGAATCCGTGATGTGTGATTCGATAACCCAAAGGTTTTTTCGTGCAACAGGTCATAGGACCAAATATTTTGATCTTTTTCTTTTGTAGTTCAATAAACTATACAACTACATCAAAATTTAACAGGCAAAACAACTTCACATTTCATTTAAGTTTTGACAAAGAATTGAGATACGTTTTAAAAAACTTTAAGTATTAAGCTAATTTTTTAAAGTAAAAGGTAGAAATTTTTATCTGTTGAAATATTTAAAAAAAAAGAAAATATTTTTATGAATTACGAAAAAGATTGATGTAAAATGGTTTTATAGTTTAGTTACTTGGTTATACATTTATTTTGATTTTAATAAAGACCAAAGGTAATATACATAACTTTATATAGTTAAGAGTTCTAAATTATTAAAAAGCACACTAAGCGTATATAAAAAATATTTATTTTTCAAGAAAGTAAAGAAAAAATAATATATTTAATTCATAAGCCTACTTTTAAAACTTAACTCCCTTAAAGTAGTTAATGTTTAGAAAAATATTATGATCAGTATTTAGTCTTGTTAAAAATAAAGCTTCTACTTTTTAAATAGTTATAAAACATTCAAAAAATTTAAGTTATGTTTTAAAATATTTAAAATAGTAACTTTTAAATTTTGAATTTAATTTCACTTAACCAAAAACTTAACTTTATTTATTTCTTAATAATGAGTTTTGCATTAAATAAATTATGCAAACAACGCTTTGTTTGTAGCAAAATTCTTTTTTTTTTCTGGTTGTGTTTAAAACATTATACAGTTTATTTTTAGCTAAAGTGTTGAGAAAATTGCTTTACTTTTTGCCACTAAACAACCACGCAAAATGAAAAAAACTTAATATAAAGTGTTAAGAAAGCAGATGTTTTGTTTTATTTACTATTTAGGGTTTTAAAGCTCATTTGTCTTAAAGCGAAGAAAAATGTTAGTACAGTTTCAGTGCGCATTTATATATATAGTACATCACATTAAATATTTATAAGTATTCCTAAGCGCAAAATTTTCTAATTTTTTATTGTTCGAATCATAATGCATCCTATAATTTGGCTTGTCTCAGATGTTAGTTATTCTATCCTTGTCTTCAAGCTGTAATCTTCGTTTATTTTTACTTATTAACTAAGCAGAGTAAATTTCATTACAGCTAAAAGTTTGTTAACAGAATTTTTAAAGTGTGTTTTTTGTTTAATGTATACATTTAGGCATTAAGTGTCTAAGTTGAGTTTACATAAAAATAAGACTAAATTAATTAGGTCATATTATAAATATAAAATCATAAATTTTGAAAGAATTACAGTACTAAGTAAGCATTTCAGTAATGAAATAAATCAAGCATTTATCTTTTTTACCTCAGTAACTTATTTTTATTCAAAAAGTATATGTATTTAGATTTTTTAAAAATAAAGTATTTTCGCTTGAGATTTTTACTATGTAACAAAAAGCTTTCGTACTTTAAAAAAACTTTTAGCAGATTTTTTCTCACTAAAAAAATTTGATTTTTTACCTTAGATTTATGCGAAAATATTTTTTTGCTTATTTAACAGTTTATATGTAAGTTATACAAGTTGTACATAAAAGTTTAGATATAGTTTTATAAAGTTTAAGTCAAATAGTTTTTATATAAGTTTAAAACTTTAACGTAAAACCTTTAGGCACTTTAAGCGCAAATTGGCTTGTTTTTTTAATTGAATTATTTTAAAGTATTTTTCCTTCATCATTTTAAGATATTTTTGCGACATCAAATTTTTATCAATGCACTTACAACAATTTAACACAACAATGGTATTTTACGTCGCAATGTTGTACTATGACTTCATAGGATATGACGTGAAATGTGATGAGTTTTTATCATTATACCTTCTTGTAAAACTTTTAATTACTAGTTTAACTTTAAAAAACATGTAAAATTTAACAACTAAATAAGTTAAGTAACATTTAAGTCTGAGGTTCGTTGCTGGTATTTTTATTGATTTTTTATAAAATAATCTTTTTGTTATTTTTTATAAAATTTGATTACTTAATGCTAATTTATGTTTTTTTACAAGTTTTAAAATATATTTAAAATGTATTTAATTTCAAAGCAAAAAATTTTGGTATTTAAATCTACTGTGTTATATTGTCGAATACATATTATTTATAAATATTTGACAAATGTATGTTTTCAGAATTACTCTATAAACACAAATGAAATAAGTAACAAACGAAAAAATAAATAATGTTTGAAGAAGAAGACTACATGGATATGGGGGAGACCCCTCAACTGAAGCTGACTCCTTCCACCCTGGAGCGTAAAGCAAAAACTGTAAATCACCCCGAACCGCGATTTGATTCAGACTCGGACGATTACGCGGACATGTCGCAAGCCACTCCCCGGCGCCATCAAGCGTCACCGGTCGTCATGCGCAAGAACAGCGTGAATTCCCCGCACAAGCGCGTGGCGAGAAAAATGACGATTTCAAGCAAGTACGACGACAGTGACTACGCCGAGTTCTCTCCAGCCCGATCCGCTGCAAAAATGACGACGCACGAAGAAGACTACGCCGTCATAAACGAACAACAGGAGGTTTACGCCGACATGAACGGCGTCTCGACGAGGTCCACGACCGTCTCCTCCTCGGCCAGCAGCTTGTCGGCCCATAAAAGTTACGGCGGTTACCAAGCAACGAGGCCTAAGAGCATCTCGATTACGCCCGACAAGAGGAACAACTCGGCGCCCGATATGAACCCGAGTTGCCACGACAACCTATACGCGGACATGTCCTCACCCTCGGTCGTCAAGCGGCCGCACGCCAGGAGCGACGGGCCGCTGACCAAGCCGCCGGTCTACTGGAAGGCGTCGCACGCCAACAACAAGGCCCAGTCGGCGAAGATGCACAGGAAGAAGTCCCCGGTGAAGGTGATGAAGACTTCGGAGAGCTTCAGGAACAGGAGTTCGGCCCTGTCCATGAGCAGGGACAGATTGGAGGAGCTTGGAACACTTTCTAGAGCGCAGCAACAACGTAAAAGGTTAAACTGTTGGTTTTTGGAAGTTTAAAATTACTCGTAAATGCTTTATTGTGGTATTTAATCAGAAAATTAAGTTTTGAGGTATTGTAGATTTGAATTTTTAACAAAATTACTTTACTCGTGATAAAAATTTAAAATCAGTTATATATAAAGTTATATAAATTTAAATATAAGTTTGATTTATTGTTAAAACTGTATATAAAAAAACAAATTTAATTTTTTCAACAACTTACAATTTTAAAAGTTTCGATATAACTTACCTCGTAGTGATGTTTGTCTCACTGTTTTAGCAAAAGTTTTAGCTGTAATAGCTTCTTAACTGTTTAAAAGTTTAAAGTATTTCGAATAGTTAACAAAAACTTATTAAAACCTTTAAACCATTATTGAGTTTATTTGCAAAAAATATTTGTAAGTAAAAATAGTCTATTTAAACATTTTTTATATTGATTTAACTACCAAATTAAAAAAAAACTTAAGCTAAAAATAGCTAAAACTATTGAAAATAATTTTAACAGTTTTCTGTAGCCTAATTTTGTTGTTAATAAATAGTTTTTTTAAATATTTGTTATCTTTACTGTTTAACAAAAGCTTTATGCTGTATATAGTGAAAAACTACTTTTATAAGGTTGAACCATGGTAAGGATTTATTTGCAAATTTCAATTTTTTGTTAAAACCAAGGACGTAGCTTGAACGAAAATTCAGACTTTTACTTTGTATAAAATTGTAATTTCTGTTATTATAAAATAGCTAATTTTTTAGTTTTTAATGATGTCTTTTTTAGTTACAGATAACCAAAAGTACTTTAAATACAGAATATCAGAAACTAAAATAATTTAACTGAATCATAGCGATGTAGGAATATTTAAGATACGTCCCTGGTTTAAATTAATAAACAAGTACTAACGAAAAAATAGTTTATAATAATATGTGGTTTGTAAAGTTAAAACAATTAAATCATAAAATTTACTTTCGACACTTAAACAACAGAACAGTCCCACAACACAAGGCAAACAGGGCAGCAAAAGCCGTGCAGAAATATTTGCAACTTTCGGAAATCGAGAAAAACATGTCGCAGATTCAAGTTTCGAAACTGAAAAAATCGGCCACCATGAGAAACATGTACACATCCACGGGGCACAGAAGTAGCGGCTCAACCACACTTGACAGGTATTAAAACAAGCGTTAAAAAAAGTGTTCTGTACTCAAAATACTTTAAATGAGAAACCACGGAAAAAACAATAATAGTGTATTTGGAACTTTTTTAAAAAGCAAACTTGTAGAAGCTTTCGAAAACTTAAATATAAGGTAACAGCTAATTGTTTTAGTTTTTTTATGAGTTAATTTTATGTTATGGTAATATGTACTTAGTTGTCAAACAGAATCAAAAGTGAAAGTTTTTGTTCTATTTTTTGTTTAGGACATTCAAACTTAAAAAAATAGTTATATTTTAAAAGTTTTGAAACGTTGTTAACATTATATTCATTTGATATTTATGAGTCATACAACATCTAATCTTTAGTTTTTATTTTAAAATAATTAAGTAAAAAATACCCAAATAAAAAATTTAAATGCAACATAAATATTGTAGACGTTAATAATAACTTGTTAGAAAGTTACATTACAACATAGAAAACTAAGTCGTAAGTATTTATTCAGCTTAAGAATAAGGATGTAACACTTAATTTCATTTTACTAGTTGTAACACTAGACTTACTTTTATTTAAGAAAATACATTGAATGGTTGGCTAGAAGCAACGAACAGAAGCAAAAAGTAGTAAGTAGCAAGAAAAGTGTAGAAGTTTTAGACACCACCGATGACTTTCAAGACGAGCACAATGGCTACCTGTTCCAAAAGAAGAAAGCAAGCATTTTTTCAAGATCTGAGGGCAACTTATCACTAAGAAGAAAGCCAAAAACTAAAACTTTGCTTGGAAACGGGAACAACAACAATACTGACCAGGTTTCTATTTTTAGAAAAATTTAAAAACCTTTATATTTCCCGGAAAAATGCGATAGACGCTTAGAATTTTTTTTTAAATACACAAATACAACAAATTGATCAATATAAATTGTATTTCACAAAAGGTGCAAACCATAAACGAGTACGAGGTGAAAAAATAGCGAAAGATGTTTAGAAAACGTGTATAACTAAATAAATACAGTATATATAAACCAATAAAAATTAAGTTGAACAAAAGGTTCAAACTATCAACGAAGACGAGGTGATAGAAATAGAAGAGCCGACCGAGAAGCCGCAGCCCAAACCGAAGAAGAAGGGCAAGTTCTTCTCCGTCGCGAGGAGCTTCATGGCGAGGAGCGACAGCAAATTGAACAAATACGCCAACTCACGTGAAGTGTTTGTCGTCCAATCAGAGGGGGACGCTCGTCACGTGACCACTGATGACGAGGTGGATAGCTCCAGCACCTTGACCACTTGCAACAGGTTCGTTTATTGAACGACAAAAAAAGCGATTTTGAAAAATCGTCCAAGAACCAGGTGTACGAAAAAACCTTTCGGTTTTTAACCGGCGCTGTACGTGCTTGCAATTCAGTTAAAAAAACAATTAAACTTTGCCTTGTCTTTGAAGCAACTGTTATTTTATTCAACGTTACACTATACGGTAAATATTATTTCTGATTTCTTAAACAAGGTCTCTGGAATAAAAAAAAAAACTTAACTTTTAGAACTACTTGTTTTTTATCTTATTGATTTTGGAAAATTAACTATGAAAAATAAATATTGCGATCTAGCATAACAAAAAAATTACTAGCTAAAAAATTTACTTGATGTAAGTTATAATTTTAATTTCAAAAAAAAAAAAACAGTGGCAGCAAAAGATCTACAATTAAGAAGACGATGTCTTTGGAGCGTTTGGGATCTGTTTCTTCGGTCGGATCCAGAGGAAGCAGAAGAAGAAACGCAAGATCAGATCTCATCAGTCCTCGTCACACAAAAAACTACGGGGATCCCAACCAGTTCTTCGTTAATTATGACATCATAAAGGGCTTTGGATTACGAAGGAAAAAGAAACAGCATCAAGTTAACTTTTTCATTTTATAATTTATAAAAGTTTAATTTTAACTTCTTAACTTAATATTAAAAAATTTACAAAAGAAACCCTTAACAAACTTATTTTTAGTAATAACAGAATGTTCCATGCCGTTATTTTATTGGTTCTTTTACAAAAGTATTTTGATTTTAAATTTGTAATCATACTTTTTCAAATTAATTTTGTTTGCCAGTAAATGTATGCTAAAATGCCTTATAAAAAGTATAAAATGTTTAACATGAACGCAATAACTTTTAGTGTTTGTTTTTTATGTTTTTAACGTGGCAAAAACTTCTTATTTTAAATTCATTTTAATTTGTTTCGTTATTTTTTTTTCAACTTTTATGTAGCTAAAATAAACAGGTCTATTAACTACATGTAATAATGTTTCTATAAATTTAATCATTATGCTATCTTTGAGATAATTTTACTATGTGCTAAGTTAAGAAAACCTGCACTTTACCTTATTTTTTTCAATAGGGCTCTTTTAAGGGACTTTAATACTATCGTTATTGTTGATAATATAAAAATAATCAAAGTATCTATATAGTATGTGCTCGACCTACTAAAAAAAAATTCTGAAACAATCATGGTCAATTTATTGAGCTAAAACCTAATACATTGACAACTATCAAACTATCAGGTAAACGTAAGGTCGTACGGAACACTTTTCGGAACTTTAAGAAGAAGAAAACGAACAGAATCAAGAAGTGAAAGCCTCAGACACTCCAGAAATCCGCTCGACGAAGGAAGCCCGCAGAGAAGCAAACCTGACATCAGGAAAATGTTTCCCCAGCAAGAATTGGTTTCTCCCGAAAGATTAAGAGTTGATTCTTCTGATCGGTTGTCAAAATCTCCGAGTAACTACAGCGAGTCACCAACACATACGTTAAAAGTTTGTTTGTATTTTTTTGATCTAAATTTAGCTTTTGATAAACACTATATACAATAGTTTACTTATATTTAAAGTAGTTTGAGCCGATAATTTATTTTTAAGCTTGTTCAAGGTACTATTTTCAAAAATAAAACTAAACTTTATTTTGTTTAATTATTTTTATCATTATTAAAAAGTTTGTTTACATTAAGTTCTACATTTTTTTATCAAGTAGCTTGAATATATTACAGAAAATAATTAACATGTACATTTTTGTTGTCATATTCACTTTATAGGCTCTTTTTCAAGAGATATATTTGCTTTTGTTAACAAATGGAACAGAAAATAGTGTATTTTATTTATTTTTGTTTAATAAAAAAGAACTTTTGAACAGTAATTTAAAAACTAGAATTTTTAAAGAGAGCCTAGAGTCCAGTTGTATATTCTAAATTTCACACTGTCTTATAAATTTACCGTTCTTTTATTTTTGCGTTGCCTCTCAGATAAGTGAAAATCTTAATAGCTTTTATTAATTATTACTAAAAGTATTTCTAAGTAAATGATAAAGTTACATTTCAGCTAAAATTAACTAAGTAAAAGAATGTGTATATATTATTCAAGCACTTGTTAAATTAATAACTAGTAAAATGTAGTTTTAGATAAAATACTGTTAAACTCACTTAAAAATAACTGGTTATTAGTCAAATAATTGTTATTGTTTAGTTTTCATAACTTTATTATTTTGAAATTAGTCACATGATTTGATTTTTACTAGATTACTGAGATTAAGATTTAGCTTGGACTAATACATAACTCAATAACATATGAAACTAAGAAAAAGTAACTACTTTTGTGACGGTTATTAACATCACAGGCTGGAAGCATACATAACAATGAGATGATTATTGATTTTCTTGACTCGAAATCTAAAGTAAGTCTTACTTAAATACAAGCTTTACTTAAAATTAATATTTTTTCCACTCTAATAAATAAGCCTTGATTATCTTTTATTGAAACTGAAAAATATAGCATTTTATGTATATTTTAATTTAGTACTAAAATTAGTTTTGTTCGTAGTTTTCTAGATATTTTTATCAAATAATTTTAGTTTTGATAACTTTTAAGTTAAAGACTTTTGATATTGGTTTGTGATAAGTGTATGTTTTATAAAACTTTTTTTTTAAACCATAATGTACGAAAGCACTCTAAATTTAATGTATTTTACTTTTAGAGTTGTACAATAAAATATTCATTAAAATAAACTATTGAGTTTCTTTTTTATAAAAAACTTCAAATCTTCCTAAATTTTAGCTTTCTATGTAAACTATTAAAACACTGCATGTAAACTAACTATATTAATTTTACAAATCTAAATCTTTGTAATATATGTGATTTTTACTTAAAACTTTCTAGATTGAAAAATTAATGTTTGTGTTACAAAATATCAGGATAACATGTCACTACTTGAAGCTTCGAAAATTGTGTTTGACAGACTTCACATGAACTCACCATGCACAACCGACCAACTGCATTCAGACACACTTTGCGTTTGTAAGAAGCTGAGTGAGTTTCAAGTTTGCTTGGTTTTTTCATAATTATTTATTTATAATGACACATTTTAAGGAAATATGTAAGTTATAAAGTACAAAGATTTTATAGGATTGTTTTTGAAATGCATTTATCATTAGTTATTGAGTTTTTATTATGATAATTATTTCTAAAACGTGAAATAGATTTAGAATATAATGAATTCTAAAAAAGGTAAAAATGCAATAGCATGCTACATATTTTAATTTATCTTAAGAGTTTTTTTGTATTTGATTAATATTTCTACTTACTGAAAGTTAAAAAACAGCTTTTTATAAGAATAAGTGATATGTCATAATTTTTTTTTATTATAAAACATAAACCTCGGTTAAATTATTAAACTAAAGGTACACTTTGCATGAAGTGCTTAAACTTATTGTTACTTTTTTTTTGCTTTTAATTTTTTTCTTTAATCTTTAAGTTTAAACTAATATCTTTTTTACGTAAATAAACTATTTTTTACTCGAAATTTTTTATTTACTAAAGTATTAGATTTGCATATCAAAACAAAAGTTTTTATATAGAGCAATAACAGTACAGCTTGTTTATACATGCTACTTATTTTAGATCTTTCAAAAATAAAAGACTGACACTTTAAAAGCCTGGTGACGTGCACATAAAATATATATTCATAAAGGTTTAAAACTCGAGTTTACATTATCTAAACTTCTAGGAAAACTGTTGTACATTTTGACTACAGTAAACTTTTTCTTATTGTAACAAGTAAATACATACAAAGCCTATAAGTAGATTTTGAGTTTTAAGTTATTTATGTTATGCTTAATTTTACAAAAAACGAAAAAAAAAAAACAATTGTATAAAAGTGTAAATATTAAATTCAAGAGATGGTAAAATAAATTGTATAGAAAAAATTTAGAAGCTTAATTCTAGCCTTAATATAACACCCTTTGTTAAGTTTTTATTTGTAGATGTTAATTTGTAATGTACATTTGAATTTTTTTTTGATGGCATATTTATTTGAATATTTGGAAAAGTAGCACTTTCTATTTATCTTTTAAATATTTAGCTATATATAATATATGTATTCAAATACTGCTACATAAAATAAGTTTAAATAGAAATTGTTCATGATAAGTTAAGTCGTATAAGAATATTAGTTTGATTATGTCGTTAACTGGTTCCTACTAATTAGTAAACATTTTATTTATGATTTTTCGATGTAAAACTAGTAAACTTAGAATTTTTTTAACTGTGTAATTTTATTTTTTAAAACATGACTCACCGAAAGGAATTATTGATTATTAAAACTTTTCGCAACATAAACTTCTGACCTTGCAACATTTCAAACCTATATAACCTTTTTCTTAACTAACAAAATGTTAAAACTTTAAACATAAATATTTTTTAACATTTGCTTTTTATATAAAAGTATTTATTTTATAACAAATATACAACCTAATTTTTAACACAAAATAAAATAATGCTTTGAAAAATAAAAAATATTCAAAAAGATGAACTGCAAAGTATTTTTAATAAAAATCATATACATTTATTACTAGTTAAAACAGATAAAACTAGATAGAATGCTTAAGTTTTTTTTTATATTTTAACTTTTAGTAGTATATAAAATTCAAAAAATTAAAAAAAAAAGTGTTTTGTTTTTTTATTAATATACTGTAAAGTTTTGTATTTATTTTTTTCTGTTAGTAATTTAGTGAAAAATTCTAAAAATAGCAAAAAGTTCTTTAGCTGAGTTATAATTTTGCAAGCTTACGTAATTTAAAAGTGTTGCAACGTAATTTTTATTTATTGTATAAGTTATTTTAAATATTACTAGTTTATCCTACAAGAAATAAACTTGTATTTTATTTACTTACATAAATTACAAACTTCACTAAAAAAAATTTTATTGATACAAAAATAATTAACTTTTTTTATTCATTCTTTTTTAAAGTAGACCTAATGCGATCTATTACTTTAGATCAGAATTTAGCTGATAGTTTTAATCACAAATTAAAATCAATATTACAAACAGTGTTGCGTAGTTTCACCTTAGTTTTTTCATGTGAGATTTTTTTTATATAAATAAACTATTAACGTTTTCATATTTTGTTTTAAAGCAATCTAATTTGACAAAGTTACTTTACTGTTGCTTAAATTAATTTAATTAAAGTTTTGGTATAATTAAAATAACAATATTTTAAATAAATGAAAATACGGAATACTTTTATCAAGATACAATACAACTTTGCACATAAGTTTTTTTTGCACAATGCTCACTAGTGTGCTTTATTGACAACTTTCGAAAAAACTGGTAAAAATGGTTTGTTTTTAAGCTAATTTTGTTTTTAAACTAATAAAATTTACCTATATTAGAGAGTTATTAACAGAAGTCATATGTATTTTATAATTGCTGTTCTTAGTATTAACACTTATTTCGTTTTCTTAAACTATAATTAAAAAATAGAATATTTTCTAAAAGATTCAGCAATGATTTTTTTACACAGAGGTCTAAAACACATTGAAACTTTCAAATGAGCTGTGAAAAATTATCTTTAAAAACTATTTATAAAAAACAAATCATGAAAATAAAAATCATTTTTTAAATAACAACTTGTTGCATTTCAACGTCCAATGTACAAACTTAAAAACCAACTCAAACTTACCATAACGGTAACAAAAACGCACAGTATCGGGCCAAGTGTTGGTAAATTGGCTGCTTCAATGTGTTCGATTCGTGCATCAAGACTGCATGATTAACGTGAACGAAGATCACGAAAAAGAAATAACAGTTGGAATGTGGCAGTTGCTTGTTGAAAAAGACCTTCTGATCAGCAGTATGTTTGCAGTTTGCATACAAATATAGTTATTGTAAATCTCTTAAAAGTAATAAACTTTGTTATCAGTGTAAGTTTATAAACATTGAGTTTAAGGCATATTTAATAAAGAAATTATAAGAGTGTAAAGATTGGTTTAGTCGAAAACAAACTGTATCCCAAGGTTACGTCGTTTTAATTTTGTAAAAATAATTTATATATACATAGGGTCCTTTTTGTAAGAAAACTAAGTATAACAACATATAAGCACTGTTTTATAATTTATTTTTCAACTTAAAAAGTGTTGTATAACAGGTGAAAACAATTTTGAATTTGTCGAAGATTTGACAAAGTATAAATTCAGTTCTGAAGTGACAAAAGATTACAAAAGTAGAGCTGCTATTCAGTCTGACAAGGTTAGTTAACAATGCACAATAAAAACATAACAACTGTTTATACTACGTCAAAATAGTTATACACACATACACTACTTTTAGCGCTAGCTCTATTAAGTAATTTTTTGTTGAACTAAAGTATTTAAGTTACTAGCTTATGATTCCAATAACAATAGAAATGTAAATTTTAAATTGTCTCTATACATTTAAAAAAACTTTTTTTACATGTACGTTTGCGTACCAAAATACTATTTAATTTATCATTAAAAAATTTGATTATTTACTTTAATTCAAATATATTGCTAGTTCTAGACATGACATTAAACTGTATCCTAGTGTATGACTCGATAACCGAAAGGTTTTTTCGTACTCCAGGTCCTTTGACCAAATTTTTAAGCGATTTTTTTTTTGTTCAATAAACAATATTTATAGTAGAGAGCATTATAAAAACAGTGTTTGGAGTTAGTCGAGTCCACTTCGGGAGTGATGATCTCGCAAGTGAAGAAGAACGAAATGGAAGCTTTCGATTTCCTCCGTGCTGAGGCGCCTGACGCTCTAGTGAGAGCTGTGCTGAGAAAAACGTGTGTAAGAGAAAATAATTTGAACTAAACGTAACAAAAAATATACATACCTCAATTGTTTTTACTTGTTTCACAACTTTGTGTTTAAAATGTTTATATTTGATGACATTATCGGTTTCATTATTACTAAAAAAATTAAAACTTTTTCCAAAAGCTTCTTATTTTAGTTTTATAAGTATTCTAGTTTGAAAACAAGATAATAATAGACTGTGGAAGTTTAAAACAACTTTCTCAGTTAATACTTATATTAAATTAAAGTGAAATTTATAAAATTAATTTTAAGTTATGAAAATTGTGTTTAAAAATGAATTAATGTTATGTTACAGACCTAAAAGCAGAACTATTGAAGATTTGCAAAAAATATATGAGGAAATATGCGATATGAAGGCACTTGCTTTATTAAATAACTCTGTTAGTAATAATTGATACCAAAACATATAACAACATTTTAATATTTTAAACTAAGTTATGTGTTTTTTACTTTTTCAGCTTTTATTGAGTAATTTTTACGTTAATTTAAAATAAGTAAATCAAAAAAACTTTATTGAGCTTATATTTTTATTAAATTTTTATTAAATTTTTCTTAAATTTTATTAAAATTTTAGATAAAAAAAGAATTAGCACGAGTGGCTCAAATAGAAGTTTTTGAACACAGCAATTCAACTGGTAAGTATACATTTGTTTTTTCATGTTAAAAATTTTAGAATTGAAAGCAAGTGATGTTGTTTTACAAAACTGAGTCAATTTAAACGTTTAAAAAATATATATATATGGCCTGACAGCTTCTTATAGTTTATAACCCTGCGTATAAGTATTTTTGTATGCATATCATTATATAGTAAATAAACTACTTAGTGTTAAGAAAAAAAAATCTTGCGATTAAAACAACCTTAGGAGCATATTTTATAGCTCTTATAACTTATAAGACATATAAGTATTACACTTCTTGAAGAATCCATATAGTCTTTGTATAGAAATATAAAATTTACAAACAGTTTTCAAGCAAGGAGACGCAGGTACTTGCTGGTATATTGTCCTTAACGGCAAGTTTCAAGTTTCTGTAGATGATATGGTTTGTTAGATTTTAATTATATTTTAAAAACTCAATATTTCTATAAAAGATACAATTTGATTATTTTTCAAGTTAGCATTATCGAATTTTTTAAACTTATAATCATAAACGTTTTAAATGTTTTTAACATTCATAATAATCTTCGTATGTTTTATATTCAATTGAATTATGTTTGTTTTGTAATTGGAATGTAAAAATCTTGAAAGCAACTTTTATAGTTTTTTAAAATAATTATTGAAAATTTTTATTTAAATTATAAGGATACAGAACTTAAATGTATGTAGTCAATTTTTTTGAAATCATTAAAAAATCCATAATATTATAAAATATTTTTAAATGTACTAGGTAGTGTGCTCGTATAGCGAGGGGGAGGAGTTTGGCCGACTTGCCCTTGTAAATGGTACTAAGAGAGCAGCTACTGTTACGTCACAATTGCCAGACAGTCAGCTGATCAGAATAAACAAAGACGATTATGCGAGAATTGTAAAAGTTTGTTAATTTAATAACATTTTATTTTTGTAGGTTCGGAGCTATTTAGAAGTATTTTTAAGTTTGCTACAATTTATTATAATATAAAACTAGAATGTAAGCTTTAAGACTATCTTTAAAAAATTGATCTGCCATTTATTTTGTTAAAGTAACAGTATTTCTATTAAAATTACTAGGACTTCGAAGAAAACACAATATCGTTAAAAGAAAACAATGAAACTGTTTTGATTTTCCAAAAGACAGCAAGTAGAGTCGAGAGTTCGTCAACATTGGGAAAAGAAGTTGAACTTCAGCAAGTTACTGGAGAGAAAGGGTACACTATTTCTTTAGGTTTGTTAGTTTGTAATAATCAATACAAAACAGGCAAGGTACTTTGAGACCAAAAACAATAACTTTTTTGTAAAAGTATAGCAGAATATGTTACTAAATTATAAATATTGTAGTTTGTATAACTTTTGTGTATAAAAAACTTAAATTTTAAGTACTTTTTTTTTAAATGACTTGTTGTTACAGAAGATTCGATATTGAATATTTTTTGTTTTTATACTTAAATAAAATTTATGATAAACTTAAATGTTATTTTTCTTATCATACTAAGTTTGAAATTAACTATGAAGGCAAGCCAGAAAAGATTTTGGAATACATAATAAGAAACACTCCCTTGTGGATATGTGGGGATCCTGACATCGAAGATTTCATTCTGACGTACCTGACTTTTATGACGACCAAAAAGCTGTGCGACTGCCTGATGGAACTGTACACGCGAAAATTTCCAGATGAAGACCAGGACATAAAGAGGAGAGTCGTTTATTTTGTCGTTAGGTGGAGCCACATTCACACCGACTACTTCGTTGAAAGGATGTTCGATTCGTCATTTTTACACGTCAGTTTGCCGACATAAACATATTACTATCAAAAATGCCTTCGAAAGAGTATTTTTTTCAATTTATAAAGCTAAATAAAAATGTTTAAAAATAATTAGAATATCTTATTTTTAGGCACTCGAGGATGCAATACTCAATGATGTATCAAAAGATGAGAAGTATAAGCAGCTATCAGAAGATTTCAAGCAACTTTGGTTTCAGTCAGTTTCTGTATATGCAAACCGCTAAAACTGTTTATAGTTTATGTATTTTATGATAAAATAGAACATTTAGTAGAGTTTTTAGTTAATAACTTTGTAAACTGTTAAATGCAGTATAAAACCGAGATCAGTAAAATCCTAAAAGAAAACAGTTTGAAAACAGTTTATTTTTAATAGAAAACAGTTTTTTCAATACTCAATTTAAAGTCGACACTTTTATACAGATCAACTCCGATGTCTTTGGTTCCTACTGCTGGAAAGCCTCTGATGAAACACAATGAAGTATCTATGGAGATCCACATTAACGACATGACATCCGTTATCATTAAAACTTCTTTAAGTTTACAGGTTGATTTTTATATTGTCTATAAGTATCTTACTAATTTTATGTGAATGTTAACCAAAACAAACAAAAGCTTGTAGCAGATATATGAAAGTATTGTTTTATTCATTATTTATTTTTGATGCGTTATCTGTTTTGTTTTTGATAAAATAGGAAAGTTATTAATAAAATATTATTTATAACAAAATCAGGTACCCGAAATAGTTAAAATAGCCATAAGAAAGCTGAGGTTGAATAAAAAAGAAAACTATTATTTATATGAATGGAAAGAAAATGGAGGTTTTAATTTTATTAATGACTAAACTTAAAGTTTTTATTGTTTTAAGTTTACAAATATTTATTATATCAAGTAAGTTTAGACTCAAACTAGTAACATATTTTTAAAAAATTTTGAAAAAAAACTAAAAGTAGCTTTAGTTTCTGTTCTACCTATTGACTATTAATTTATCTTTCCTTTGAAAGAGTTTATTAAAACCTACTTAATTTAAACAACTGTTTAAAAAGTCTTATGTTAAATTAATATACTAATAAAAAAAAACTACAGAGTTATCCAGTATACCTACAAAAACAAGTTCGGTTCCAACAAGTCTTTCAACTAACAGTAGGTTATATCTTGGAACCGAAAAAGAAACGGTATGTCGTTAAGTACAGTTAGGAACTTGCAATAATATACTATAGGTTGTAATTGAAACATACTTCTTTTAATAAAAAAAAGTTTGTTATACCCACATTTCAGTAACAACAAATAATAAAATTGTAGAAAAGATCGCATATTGAACACTACGAGCCTCTCACAGAAGAATTTATCGACGACTTTTTAGATCTACCGTCCCAGGAAATAGCATACGCAATAACTTTTGATGACGTTCAACTTCTCAACAACACCCACCCAGTTTGTTGAAGTTATATCAAATAACAATAAGCTACTTTAAAAATAAATTTGAATTATGAACTAACTTAACTAACTCTTTTTGAGCATTCGGGTGCAAAGTTTTAGGTGTTACTTTTAACGTAATATAAACAGTTCTATCAATAAATTAAAATTTCATATTAAGTAAATCTTTTTATTTTGTTACTGCTGACGTTTTAAATCTAAAAGTAAGTTTGCATATATTTATAAATATATATAGTTTGCACAAAAACTTTAACCTGTGTTAAACGAAAAGCAGCTATATGTAAACTTGTATATTTAAATTATGATATTTGAAAAATTATATCACAAATTTTCATATCAGCTATTTTTTTTTTTAGTTTTTAATACTATATTCATACAGTAGTAGTTCTTAATGCTTAAAGTTTTATAGAAGTATTTTGATTTTTTAAATAGCAACAATGCTGTTTCAAAAGACACCCAAAAGGTTTTCTCTAATATGAGTTTTGTATTGGTTAAATCATGACATCATAAATAAATCATATCTTATAAAAACTAAAAAAAATTTACAGCTAGAGTACATTTTGAAAATATTCGGTCCTCACAAGTACAACGAAACAATTTCAAATCACAACAAGTTGGCGCGAAGGTTCGACCAACTCGCCTATTGGCCCCCGACGCTCATCTGCTCCTGCAAGAACGTCCATCTTCGCGCTTCCTTGATAAGAAAATTTATCAAAATCGCTTATGTGTTAGTTGACATATGTAAAGAAACGATTTATAATAAACGTACAGTATATAATTCGTGAAAGTATTACTGCTTTTTACAATTAGCAGTACGCTGACTTTTACGCCTATTAGATTAAGTAATTTACAAAAATATTGGAGTTAGCAAAATACAAGAAAAACCATAACAATGTAAACAAGACAGACTTCTATGCAAAGTATTAGTTATAAAAATTTGTTTTAAACAACATTAATGCATTTTAGGTTAAAAAAGCATCAATGTCTCAATTCGTTCCTGGCACTGATAATAGGAGTTTGTAACCAATCGGTGACTAGGATGAGAGAAACTTGGACCAAGTTGCCTGTCAAGTACAAGAACATGTTGTCTGAAACGGAAAAGCTGCTGGTAGGCTTTTTTATTTTATAAAGTCTAGCATACCATATTATGTGTATGAAAAAGGGGTAAAGAAATACAATAAGTATAGTTTTTATCCAAAAGAAATTTTTGTTTTTAATATCACAACTGTAAGTAACGAGTATATTTTAATTGGCATTATCTAAAATTGGTTATAGTTTGTTTTATAATGAAAAAAAAAATAATCAAGGATCCGTCAAGAAACCACCGAGCTTATCGTAGTTACGAGCAAACACTAGAAGGTGCAATTATCCCGTATTTCCCACTCAAGATGAAAGACCTCACTTTCCAGCATGAGGGCAATGACTCCTGGAAAAACGATATGCTCGATTTTGAAAAAATGGTAGTTTTTTATTGAAGTTTTATCAGATTTAGTTTTTAAATTTTCAATTGAACAAGGATGGCAAAAATACTTGGCAACAGTGTCAATTTTAACTATTTATTATTAATGTAAATTAAATATAAAGATAGTGTTTTATTTAAAAGCAAATAATACCTTAGAATTATCAGAATTTATTATATTTTGTTTTACGTTTGGTTATTTTTAACAAAACTGTGCACTTTTCTCATATATAAACAACTTAACTAATTTAAAACATATTGTTTTTAGCAATACGAGTCTAGTGTTTTTATTTATTTAATTATTAAACAATACAAGTTTGCTTTGAAAACTATATTAAAATCTTAAAACTATTGAAACTCAAAAATTTACATTTTTGCAGCATAAGTTGTCACAAACGGTTGTAAAGGCCAGTCAAATAGAACTCGATGATTTAGGTGAGTTAATTTGTGAAACTTGATTTTATATCTTTTTAGTTTGACTAACTCTTATACAATTCAAAAATTATTTAATTACAAATAAAACATTTTTAACAACAAACTTTTATCGTTTTTTTAGAATAAACAGTCTTTTTCAAGCTATGTATAAAAACCACACTTTAGAGTTTGAGTTCGATGTAGAGGACATTACAGAAAAAATTAAAAGTCACGTGGGCGACATCAAAGTGATCACTGATCAGAAAAGGCTGAATAAAATGTCCAACATCATTGAGCCGAGGACGTAGAGTCGTGACATGCGAAACTTTTAATTGTGAGGAAAACAGAAATATCGAAGGAATCAGCGGGCTTGGGGCTGAATTTTGAAGAAGGCAAAGCTAAGATTTTTTAGCATATTAAAATATTAAAATTATAAAAAAAAAACTATTTTAAGCTTACTTTAAATATAATTAAGTATGTAAAGTAGTATTGGTGTTTAAACTTGGTGTTTTATTAAGTTCAAAGTTAGTACAACAGTTAAAAGTTATGTTGTTATTATCTACTTATTTTCAAGACTAAAACTCTTCATTTGTTATGCTACTGTAATACATTTTTTGCTGTGATTACGTGCTTTTTTCTATGCAATTCATACTCATCTTCACAAAATCATTAGTCGAATAAGTTTCCTAGTACACAAATCAAGTATTTAACAAATGCTCAAACTTAAACATTAACAAAGCTTTGTTGCTTATACTTAATATTTTGTGTACGTTGTTCTTGTATTACATTTTTTTTAATTTTTTACTGTGCTTGTATTTATACAAATAAAATAATGAATACTTAGTACTTTTACAAGTACAGATGCATAAGGTTTTGGCTTTCACAAAGTAATTTTATTAAAGTTCAAAATTATTTAAAGTAATTAAAAATTTCTTTTTCTTGTCATTAATAGTTCAAATTTTTTAAATAAAAGACCAAATAAAAAGTTAGACGCTAAAATATGTTTATCTAAAGTAAGTCCAAAATAAAAGTATTAATTGTTAAGTATTTTATATAATCTACTACAACACTGTTACTCAATATACTATTTTTAGCTTTTTTTTTACACAATTTTTATCTAATTTTATTTTAGATAGTCACAAGATTTTGCTTACGTGTTAGGTTAAATAAGTACTAACTTCATATTTTAGATTTGTTTATGCGTCTCAAAAAGGTTTTATGCTTAGTATAAATTACAGTAATAAAAGTTATATTTTAAGTTTTGGTTTTAAGAAAACAAATAAAGAAATCTCAACTACTGGAGGAGAAATAATGAATTTATTCTTTCAAGAATTTAATCTACAAACTAAGTTTTGGTTAAAGACCTCGTCAGTGCTTAAATAAATCTAAATAGGTATGGAATAGTCATGGAAAATAGCATTTAAACAATTTAACTATTAAAAAAATTACTCAGAATTTTTACTTAAAAAACTAAACAAATTAAATTTTAATATTAAGACAAAGTTAATATGTGTAATAAAAGTTATGTAAGTTAAATATATAAAACTTGATAACTTAAACCTAACTAAATAAAGTTCTCTATACTTATTTTTTGGTTTAAACAAATTAACTTATTCATTAATCTTGACATTTTTTATTGTTTTTATTTTTAAAGAAATTATAATGCATTTTATTTTAGTTATAAAAAGCGTGTTTAGAATAAAATTGATTTGGATTTTATAAAAGTTTAATCTATAAACAAGTTATATATATTTATACGATTCAAGTTTAAAGTAAGTTTAATTTTCATAAAACAGTTTTACTTACAACACTGAATACTTTTATAAAAAATAACAAGTAAAGTATGACTTTTAAACTTATAATCACGTTTCAGAGTTAGTATAAAATATAAAAACATTTTTATTCACCAAAAAATTAATTTAATCCAATAATTGTTAAACTCAAAGTATATATTTGTTTTTGTACATTAATTATAAAACGCTTTTTTTTTGATAATCTACTATTTCGTTTGCTTTTTTGTTGGACATAATTTTCTTAGAACGTTTACTCCACTTATTATTTAACATACATCTCTGTTACACAGTATTTTTAGCTTTAGTTTTTTAGTACTTTTAAATACTAATCGTTTTGCAACGACACTAGTTTTGTTAGAAGGCAATTGAGCTGAATTTATTTCTAGAGTTTTTAATTATCGGTTGTCAAAATAAGAAAAATTTATACGTGCATATTTTACATACACTCCTTCAGTCTAATTAATGAGCATTTAGTCCTTGAAATAGTAGTAAAATCAATATTACTAATATAGCGAACTATAAAAAGCTCTACATAATCTTAACTAATGGTTTTTATAAACTTCAATCAGTTGGATAGTTTTAAAAATTTTAATCTTTAAAGTAAAACGATATTTTTTTCAGGATGAGCTATCTACTTCAAAAATTACAACTTTTCTATCTATCAAAATTTTCTTTTTTTATAAAGAAATATTTTTTCTTAATTATTTCAATTTTACTAACATTGAGAGGAAAAATATTATAAGTAGATTAGGACATTGCATAACAAATTTCAGATTTAAATTATAAATAAACTGGTTAGAACCATGGCTGTAATGAAAAATATTGTGAGAATTTAACTTGAAAAAATTAAACTTTACAGAATGTTAAAAAGTGATATACAACTGCAGTAAACTTGTTTCAGAAAAAGTTAGATCTATTATCAAAAATAGCAAACATTTAAGTATTAAATAATAATTAACAAGCAGAAATAAAAAACCTCGGAGCTTTGAATTTAAATACTTTTACTAAATATTTATGTCTATTTATTGTAATTAAAACTTTAATTTTGCAAATAATTTTTCATTAATAATGCTGTATCATATAACTTAAAAACGTTTAAAACTGAATGATTTTAGTCAAGTTTAATATATTACTCGCAATAAAACATAGTTTTATAAGTTTATATCGACAGTTTAAGGCACACTGTGTACAGAGTAAAACACCAAACACATAAGGTCGTACATTTTTAGCTTGGTGACAATGATCTGTAAAATAGTTAAATATTTAAACTTTCTACCGTCTAAAACGGAAAACAAAAGAAAAAACCTTCAAATTAAATACAAGAAACACAAAAAAGTAAGAAAAAACAAGTGTAACAAAAAAAAAATTCAAAGTATGGTTTATAATTCGAAATTTAATACAAACTTTTATACTTCGTGCAGTGTATTAATGTTTAACAACTTTAGTTACAACTTAACCAGTTTTACTATAAGTAAAGTTGTAATAACACACATACTTTTTTCCGATATTTTCTTGTAAATAAATCAAGTTTTTGTATATGCAAGCTTTTTTTACATTTACGTACGAAAACAAAAGTAAAATTATTTGCAAACACTAGGTTATATCTTTGAGCAATTTGGTTAAACACTGATTTCGAAAAAAAATTGTATACACCACTTTTTAAACATTAACTTAAATTAATTTGCTAACAAAAGAGGTAGGGTAGAATTTATGGTATTAATTAGAATAATAAAAGTACTATGACACCTGCTTATGTAAATATGTACATAGTAGTATTCAAAAGTTAAAACTTTGATCATAAACTTTAAAATAAAATTAAGATGTCTACAAATGTTTTAACAGCTGCATAACAAGAAAAGACAAGGAGTTTTTTTTTCTTTTAAATTTTTCAATCATTGTCTTCAATGTCCATAAAGTTTAACGTTAATTAAGGTACCAATAATGTTATAAACAAAAATTCTTAAACAATTCAAAGTTACTGTTCTGGTAAAAAAAAATTGTATATCATTTTAAACACTTTTAGTTCGTATGCTTTAAAAGTTACCTTCAAAAATGGCTTTACAATTTTTTATCAAAAAGTTTTAAATTTTAATTGTATCATTTTTACAGTTTATATGAAATTTGCTAAAAAGAAAGTTTCGTAAAGCTTATTAAATTGAATAAGTTATATTTTGATGATGTGAAATATATGTTTTTTTAAACTGAATACTCTAGAAGTAAACTTATTTTACAATTAAGTAATAACAGGTAATAGGCTTATAAAGTTTTCCTTTTTACACCTACTATACTTTTTTGAAAAGTATAGCTAATGGTATAATTCTTTGTTATTTTTTTTCTTAATTAAATTTAAAACTTTTGACAGTTATTATATGTGAACTAAAATTCTACTGTTTTATTTTTTAGGTATAATTTGTTATATTTTATTTTAAAACTTTTATTTATAGTTAACAACCATTTTTTAGAAAAAACTATTGATGTTTCTTTATAGATAAAATTTTATATAAAACTTTTTAAGACTTATGTAGCAAGTCAATGTAACTACAACTTTTTACATAAACTTAATTAAGCAAGTGAAGCGCAAAATTAACATCAAAGAAAAAATTAGATATTTTGCTTCTTTAAACACCAAAAGTTATTATAGTCGCCTAACTTATTTGTTACTTTAAGAAAATAAAACTTTGCATACGTTTGCAAATGAATGACCCAATTGTGTTTTGTCCTCCTTTGAACTTGAATGAGTTTTGTTGATAAAACTTGGTAATCCTTTTTATTAAAGCCACCTAAGGTTTTCATCGTTTAAAACGTCTTTTTAAACTTGCTGCAATTTCGCAAAGACTTTAAACTACTAATAATTACTGTTTAGTTAGCAATTACTTGCACAATTTACCAGAACGCGACGCAATACTTTTCGACCTTTTCATCAAACCATTTCATCTGCTGTGTGTTTGTTTTTGTGACGACAATGAAATTTAAAATTGCCCAATCGTGACTAACATTACATCATATGACACAAATCAGTCAATCAAACCAAAGCGTTCAGTTAACAATTGAAATGAACAGAATTACATCTCCGGTTTGTAGATGTCTATTTAACTTTTATTCAACATTTCAATATTGCACTGGCTTTTTATCAAAATGTCTTGTACTTAATAAAACTCAGTCTGCAGACAAGTTAATTGAGTAATTATGAAAGAAACGAAAAGCTCTGTAAACTTGCATTTGTCCGCTAAAGCAGCCGATTGTTACAATGTGCCTTGCGAACTTCGTCAACCCAAAGCAAAATAGCTTATTTTTTATCTCTCGCAATGTTGATTGATAACCGTATATTGGTGGGGTTCTCTGGCATGGTAATCCGTGCGATTAGAATAGTTTTTTGATAAAAACTATTAACGCTTATCAAACGGTTAATCTGATTATGCATATATATATATATATATGTATATAAGTTTTATATTTATTCACCGGTTAATAAATTTAACCAGCAGTAAAGTAATAGAGTAATTCGATAATACTTTCCTGTATGGTTTAAAGCTGTCAGTCATATATAAAATTTTACTGAAATTTAAAAGTTTTTTTTAAATTACTTCACAATTTATATATAAAGACCAACTTTTGACATCAATGTACTAAACACTACAAAAACTAAAGCAGTATATAGAATAAGTTTTGCTTAGGTTAAAATTGGGTACAATTATGTTTTAACTTAACTAAATTAATATGTAGGAACGTTTCTTTTGCCTTATGTTTTTACTCTTTATTAATTCACAGTTTAAGTTTGTAGATAATAGAGAATTGTTGAACAAACTCTACTTTTTCATTAGCTGTTGTAGGACACCATAAAATCATTCAAGTAATTAAACATATACCAATTGAAAATAATTAAATACAAGTGCTATTGTGAACTGTTTATTTAAAATTAACAGTTTTGTTTTGTAATTAAATAATTTTAGTTATTACACCTACTCTTGAAACAAAATGCTTTACTTTTGAAGTTGTTAAAACAATATTTGTTTAGTCTTAAAGTATTTAATTTAAAAAGTTAGGAGTACTATCATTTCAAGTGAAAACTTGTTTACTTAGTTTTGTTTTAGTGAAGATACGAAGTTTATGCACACTAACGAAGCGTAAATAAAAGATAAGAAGCTTTTTTTTTTTGGCTCCTTTAAAAATTACTAACAAAATACTAATTTTTACTTGATTTTTAAAAGACTTACTTTTTCTAACTGCTAACGTATCTTATAAACTCCAGTTAAAGCTTTCATTTATAACTTTACATTAAAGTTTAGTTCTAAATGTTTTTAATTTTTTACATAAACTACATTACTTTCAAGTACATACAGTAATTTAGTACCGGTTAACTAGTTTTAAGGATTTAATACACTAACATTTAAATAATAACTTTTTAAAAAAGTTATTACACTTTTAAACCTGTTTGTGTAAAAGTAAGTATTTCAATTTTTAAATAAAATTAGTTGATGATAGAGTTAAAGTTCATACAATAAGAAATTTTTTGAAATGATTGAAAACATTAATGTTTTACACACTTTTTAATGTTTGTACAGTTAGTACTCACTTCAACAACAATAAAAACGTGTTTGCAAGTTAAAAACTAGTTTTGTTTAAATAACGTTATACACATTTTATTTGCTCAAAAATTGAATAAAATAGTAAACCATAGTGCATAATTTAATTTCCATGTATTCACAAAGCAAAAAGATATTTTATCCGGTTTGGCTAATTCAATTTCTGTGTAGGGAAAGCAATTACGATTGGATAGCAAGTCAAAAACGGTATATCAATGAGACCGCTCGTAAAACGCTGATAAAATTGATGATAAAAAAAAGAATTGCGTCAATAGATTTTATAGTCTCCATAAAACAATAAAATTTAACACTTTTCCTAAAACTTCCTTTTGATAGATATTGTCTAGAAATATTGTGCTACGAAAGTATTCTGTAAATTATGATATAAATTATATTATACAACCCTTATTTAGTCCATTTTAAATTTAGTTGAGCTTATTTTACAAGCCTTAATTTTTTTTTGAAAAATATTAAATCATTTGAAATGAATTGTCTATACTACTAGGTAAAAATTTGGTTGTTTATTAATTTTTTAAAGTACAAAAGTTAAATTTACTGTTGTTTTAAATACTGACCTATATTCAACACTAAAGTTTTTTTTTTTTTTAATTATTTGTTTGCAAAACTGTTTAATTAACTTAGATAATACAACAAACTATTTATTCACTCGTTATTATTTGATTAAGTTATTTTTAGGTAACTTTAAAAACCCCATAAAAAACTACTAAAAAACTAAGTTTTTTTGTTGGCATTAAAGATAATGTAAATCTTAAGTTCAGCATAATACAAAATAAATTATACAAAATAGTTATTCATACTAATTTTGAGAAAAATGTTTTTCGCTTTTTTTTTTACTTTCGAAAACTTAGGGGTTTCTAGAAAGTGTCAGGAAAGGTTTAAAAAATTAAATCCTGATTTTTTCGAACCCGCCTCATCCCTCCCGTTCAGTGCTTCCTTGAAAAAACTCGTGCAAAAACAATTCGTGCAAAAGTTTTAGCAACTAATCCAATTTGTAGCCTTCATACAATCCAGCTACGTATTCTGATAAATTGCTCACTTTGATATCAACCAGGTTTATAGCTAACTTGATTAAAAGATCAAGCCGCTTAAGTTTTTACCAGAAATAGGCTTTTATAATTGTCAACGCGCTCTGCGCGTTTTTAAGGAGCGGTAGTAGGAAAATTGAAATTTCTTGATAAAAGAATTTAATAGCCTTTTAAAGCCGCCTTTCTGAAATGAAAATAATTGGCTTTTGATAAAAAACTGTTTCAAATCAAAAAATAGCTGTGTCTTTTTAACACAGAGCAAAAAAAGTTCGAACTTATTTAAAGTATTTGGTTTGTGTAAAAAGACAAGGAAAATTTATTAAAAACTTGCACGTTTGTATTAAAGATAACGAAGCTTTTTTTATCAAAGATGTACGTAAGAAAAAATAGAATGTTTGTATGTTTTTTAGTCTTTCTAAATAGTTTCCTAATATGGTGATTGCCATAACATGTATTTTTTGCATGCTTTGCAGCTATATAGTTGTCTTAAAAGGTTTTAAATTTTAACATGAGAGGAAATTTATAACATCTTTAGTTTTGAAAACACGTAAAGTAATTATGACATATTCCATTTGCAAAAGTCAAAAACAATCATTTTGTGGAAAACATATAACAAAATATTGTTTTCTTGATAAAATCGTGACTTTTTTTCTATTTTTCATATCAAAGCAAGTTGTTTTAGATGTTTATACGAATAAAGAATAGTTATCAGCTTTATGAAAAAAAAGACTAAATTAAAACTATTAATGTTTAAATTAAAAAAATTAAACTTACGTCTTGGTATATTTTAGTAAATGATAAATTATCTGTTAATCAGTAAAATAAGTATTTAATTAGTGTAAACAAAAGTTTAATTGAAAAAAGTATGAAGATATTTATCTTAAGTTGGCGACTGTTCAAACAAAAAAAAAAAGATTAAAAATACCAAAAATACTCAAACATAAACAATACATTTTTGAACTTAAATTAAGTTTCTAAATTAAACTCTTAAAATAGTCTTTTTTACGATACTATAAATTCGTATGATACATCGATTTGCTTAACTAATGCTAAAAATAAACCTTCTATGTATAAACTTGTAACAAAAACTTTTATTATCTGCTGTGAGAAAGTTTTTCAATTGTTATTTAAGCTGCAGGATTTTTATTATTGTTTAAAAACATTTCGGTGAGTTTTTCTTACGATATTGTGCAGTGTTTATAGCGTTTTGAAATATAAACCACTTGAAATCACTTCTGCAAAGTTCTGCTTCCTTTTATTTGCTTTACTTAAACATCTTCATATTATACTTGGCCACGCCTTTGTCTTTTTTAAGTTTTTTTACTTGTTACTTATTTAAAGTGCGACCTACTTTTCTTAATTGTTTCGTATTTAAATACTTTCCTCATAAAAGTTTTATTTGTAGCATTAAAGAATATTTCTAGTACAAACTCAACAAACATCTGGTATTTTTTTAATTTTCACTTTTAACATCCCATAAAATCAAAGTTAAGAAATTTAGAGTTATACAGAGAATTGTAACCTGATATTGCTATATTTTTTGTTTAGTAGTCCAAAAAAGTACAACATTAAGATTTTAAACATCTTGTTTTTTTAAGTTTGTACTTGACCATTAAGTTTTATTTTCTTCAAAACAAATGTTTTCAATATAATTTGCTTCTAACTTAATAAAGCGGAAAAAGTTAAACCTTATAAACACTAGTTTTTTTAATTTTATAATACGAAAAAACAAACAATGAATGAAATAGTTAAAATTAATTTTTATTGTGAAAATTTAATAGCTTTTACTTTACTCAAAAATGCATAACTAGTATATTTGTTAAACTTTACGTATTAAATTTTAAACCTAAAAATTCATTGCAACAGATAAATAATAAATCTAACTGTTTTGAAGTAGCAAGGCTAAGCAAAAATAATCATAAAGCCTTATAAACAAGTACTATAACTTATTTTAATTAAAGAAATTAATATCATAATTTTAATATAAACTAATACCAGATGTGTAATTTTTGTTGTTTATTTGTTTTAAAACTTACAAAAACGCCAGATGACAACAACAAAACGAACATTTGAATGTGAGGAAAAGGGGTTGTGTTATTTTTGTCAAAGAAAACTAAGTTAGTAAAATTTTAGCTTAGAGCAAAACTCAACGTATGTAGCTGATTTAAAATTAAAGAACGCGGTTAAACTATCTAAACTTTAAATATGTAAAACTTTTGTTTTCTTAAAAGGTTACTTTTTATGATTTAAATATCTGAAAAAAAAAAGAAATATTGAGTAAAAAATATTAAAAATTCCTAGAGAATAAAGCATAGAGAAGGCTATAAAAAGCAAAAATAAGGCGTTGAAACATCAAATATAAGCCGTCAAACTATGTTTTGATTTTAGGGAGTCAGAAATTTTCGTTTATTAAAAATTGGAAAGGTGCAAACAGATGTTTTTGTTATGAAACTCCGAATGTGACGTAAATGAGGGAAGCTAGTACGGCAAATGAAAAACAATAAATATTCACAATTTCAAGCTAGCTTTTTGTAGGTGAGGTATCGTTTTTAGGATTTTTTGTAAAAACTAAAATTTGCTGAGTTTTTCTTTGTAAGACTTCGTTAATCAAGCAGCTAAGAGGAAATATGCTGCAATGCAAGGTTGTAGTTGTTATTGGTTTTTGAATCTTTTTCTTTTCGCTATTGTAACAAACAGTTGTGACAACTGCACAACACAATATGCAGTAATTTAACATTTATCTTTAGCTTTTAAATGATTGTTGCGTTTTTTGATTAACGTTAGACGAAAATGAAATCCTCGCCCATCTTACTCCCGCAAGTGCAGTTCTTCTGCGGAGACGTAATTGGGGTCCACTTTCCGTAGCAGGGGCGGCCCGACGTAGCCCTCCAGCGGTAGCCCCCTAAATACGACTGAAGCGCTTCCGTGTAAGCTCCTGTTTAAAAAAAAAAGTTTAAAAAATATTCAAAACATGATCTAAATTTAAAGAAAAAATACTGTTTTGCACTCTAATGTCGAGTTCAAGGCCAGCTTAACCTATATTTTTTATTTAGTCGGAAAATTTTCATCCGTTTTAGAGTAAATTACAGGGTCGCTAATTCGGCTCTTTAATGTATGAACTAAAGTTGGCTTATTTTTCACAAAAGAGAACACCCAGACTGAAGCAAATCGTAAACCCGAGCTTTAAAAATTTCCACAAAAAACTTTAATTTGGGCGTTTATGTTCTGTTTAGAATTTCAAAAACTTAACTGGTGTTCTAAAACGACTTTTGTTTGTTATTTTTAAAGGCTTGACTTATGAATAAAAACATTTAGGAACTTGTAAATAAGTTATTTTGTCAAAAGAATACATAAAAAACTTATATACGTGACCGACAAAAGGATAAAATACTTACATTTTTACAAACTATTTCAAGCAGAAACATTTTAAACGTCTATTAATTTGGTACTGAAAGAAATAAAATAAAATAGTTATTGGTAATTAAAAAATAAAAACTTTGGAATGAATTGATGTCACTCAAAAGATAAATTAAGTAACTTGTAGGCATATAATTTTCAAATTAAAGGTTAAATTTAATGCACTTCACCTTTTGAAGCACACATAAAAATTGAATAGACAGAAAATTACGGCTAACAATCGCATCCTTACGTCACAATGTTTTTCCATTTAAAATCGCATTAACGTTTTTATACCTTCCTTCAGCAAAATGTGCCATTACGGTTTGAAACTTGTAGATTTTTTATTCATAATATTGGTCAATAATGTAAAAATTTAAAGTAGTACTGTTTTTAGCTCAAGTTTTTAATAGTAAAACTCTAAAAAGTTATCGTTAAGTATAAATAAACTTTTTGAATAATGATGCTAATTGGCTCACTAAAAACATCATAGCTAGAAATTTACTACTATTGTTACAAGTTTTTTTTATGCTTACATACTTTTGCTGTTCTACATGGTAACTTTTTGATACAGTTTATGTATACAAGTAGCTCTGCAAATGTGATAAATATTCAAAAGAATGCGAAATCTATAAAACTATAACTTGAAAGTTTTCAGTCAATACATAAACAAATAAAAACCATTAAACTAATTTTAAATTCAACTCTCACCTTTGCACTTGTCGTTACTTCCCATCGCCACATCGTGACACTCAACGCACACTTCTGAGCCCACTTTGATCACGTGATACGGCGAAACGTACTTGCAGCTCCACAGCATTTCGTCCATGCGGTAATGCATGCAGTAACTGCCCAAGACAGTTTTGCGATTAAAATTAAAAATTCATAAAATTTTCAGAAGACTTTTAAAACATGATAAAAACGGGATTAAGTTTATTAGATAGCATTGAAAAAAATTAAATGAATTTTTCATTTTTGCTGCGTAAAATTCATAACAAAGCATTTTTTACACTAATGAGTTTGTGTTTGTTATAAAAAACGTTTGAGAAAAAAACCGTTCTCACAATTAAAGTACAATTGAAACTTAAAAATAATATTTTTGATATAATTAAAACATAATGAAGTCGTTTTTGTTTACAAATCTAAACAAGAGTAATTAAAACCAAAATACTTATACCAAATGTAATGTATAAGTTTATCTATTTTTTGATAAAAAAGTATTAAATCAAATTAGATTTAGACTTTTTTGTTTTCATCTGTTTAACTCATAGAACATTACTTTACAAAAGCTAAATTAGATCTCAATCTGACACAAGTTTGCATAAAAAGAAACAAAAACATTGCATATAACAGCAATTATGACGTCATAAGCGGGTATTTACATTTCGGAATGAAAATTAAAGTAATGTCCAGTATTGGTTAAGAAGTTAATGGACTACGTTGGTGTCAATTTTTCTAATGTCAATGAACTTGAGCTACCCCAAGCAAAAATTATATTTTCTCTTAATTTTTCTAAGGGAAATAACTTTCTAAAACTTTTACTCCCTTAAGTGAAAAATTATATTATTACTTGGCTTTTCCTTCTTTATTTTAACTTTTGCTTTTATATAATCCAGGTAATATTATATAATATAATGTTTAAAACAACCGAAGGTAAAACAATTGAAATTAAAAACTTTTTAAAAACAAAAAAAATGACATATTAAAATTTACCAACCTTGGTCGTACGATCCTGTCAACTACAACCGGTCGTTGGTAATAATCCTCCTTGTTTCTGTGTTGACTGAAGTAAGCTGGCAGTAGTTGCGCAATTTCTGTAAAAGTTTGTTTTAAAGTGGCGTGAGAAGTTTTGATATCATTAGTACTTTTGATTTTTTTCAAACTGAGTTAAGTCATGGTATGTTTAGTGTAAACTTAATTAAAAGGAAGTGCTTTTTTTATTTGTAAAATCAAAGTGTTTTTTATGTGTATAAAAATAAGAGTTTTACTTTGTTACTAGTGTTGAAAACTTTATCTTGTTTAACACAAACCGTAGTTTGGACACCTTTCGTCGTTGTGGTAACAGCCTCTTCTTTGAATCCTCTTTCCGCATGGCTTGCCGCCGTTGCTTGGCAACTGACGGATCTGACGCCTCCTTTCTTGGGTGCCGCTGTTGCATCTTGCCGCGCATCCGCCCCACGCAGTCCACTGCGACATTTCGCAATCCCGAGCTGTTACAGTTGGTCATTTAAAAAGGTTGAATATAACCTTGCATAAGATCTTTAATTGACATTTTCATTAGGCAAATGGTTATTTGCTAGCCGACTAGTCTGTACAAACTTCACAGCATGATTGACTGAAATAGTAAATTTAAGTGCAAATTGGTTTTTAATAACATTGATGTATAAAATTACTGAAAATAAGTAGTTTGAAGGAATTTTCTATTCAATAACATAGGAGATGTCAATTAGTAGTACATTTTTCAACCCGAACACAAAAGAACATTTCATAAAATTATTATAATTTTAAGTAATCACTTCAGTATAAAACTGTGCTTTAAAAATGAAAAAAGAAATTGTTCATCGTACGTAATTTGCTGTTACTTTTAAAAAAATTTAAACAGATTTTAAAACCTGAAAAGAAATAAAAAGTTTTTTGTAGATTGATTACTCGAATATTGTGGTAGGTTGAAATTTATATAATCAATCACAACAGTACGTTTGTTTGTAACATTAAGCTAACTGTATAAACTTCAAATAGCTACTTTGTGTTATTTTCACGAACTTTAATTTCTTATCTTAAGAAAGATCGATAACTAGTTGTTGTGATCTATCATTATTTAGTAAGCCGAAAGTTTATAAATCGACACCTAAAAGGAAATTCAATTCCTTTAGTTGACAATTTGTTAAAGAATGAATACAAAGTTTAATATGAATAAACTACAACATTTATAACTTTATTATTTTAAACAACATAGTTTTTCTTTTAAAATGAGACATCTCGTACATTATTTTTGTTAAGCTTATATCATATATAAATACCCTTATATTTAAAATCAAGTAGACTATAATACAAGTTTTTCTTGAAAAACTAAAAATTGAACATTGTAACTTCACTAAAATACACTTGTAAATAAACCACTTAGAATTGTAAAACAAAATTTAATGAAAACTTTAATTGAATTAAGTTAATTAAATGATTTATAATATCTGTCTCCGATTTCAACTTTAGTAACTAGACCTAACTGAATTTTCATAGCAATAGTTTTTTTTTAGAGAGTACCCACAGGTGCAGTAAACCTAACCACCAAGGTTACAAAAAATAAAGGAATAGCATAATGATACGATAATTACTTCCTGCGAAAGTATTGAAAACATGTCCATACAACTTGAACAACTAGCTTTTGTGGCTTTCTCTGAGTTTGGTTGAATAATCTCTGTTTGATTGGCGGTTAATTGATCTAACAGAAATTTTGTGTATTAAATTGCATGCAGATAACTTGATGGCTTATCAGATGTAAGGTTATTACTTCTTAAAAGTTTTACTAGCTTGTTATTTTCACCGCTAATTCTTAAAAATCGTGTCTAGACGACATGTATGTCAAAAACAGTGTGTGTATTCATATTTCCAATGAAGCATTCGGATAGTTATATAAAACCTACAGTTTATTGCAACTTTACCAAGTTGTATTTTGAAAATTAAAATAATTAAGTAATTTACCTGGCTAAATTCACGTTTTATAGTTTAGCCAAACAGGATACCTACACTACATGAATATGTATTTGAAAAAAATGCTTTTGTGTACGACTATATATTTTCTGGATAAGGTAGTAAACTCAGAAACGTTTGATTAATCTTTTTAAAAGGTAAAATTCAACTACAGCATTGCACCTGCTTGTCAACAAGTAATAGCAATATGTAAACAAGAAGTTCACGCATGGCTAATCAAAGTTTTCAGATGTTTAATTTTAAGCAGTGACGTAAAACAAAAGCATTAAAGCTAAGTAGGTAGGCGGTGGAATATGTAAAATTCTAAAAGTTCATACTCGTAATTAAATTCATCAATCACTGAGTTCAACAACAAACAAGCGAACATAAATCAGCCAATTTCGGTTTTAAAATTTCTTTCGGACCTTTATAGCATCAATCATTTATCAGTTATTAAAAGGAAACATGTGTCGCATAGAAAAATTATCGTTGGTAAGTAAATGTCATAGTGGTCCACGAATGTGCATAAATGAATTTTAAAAACAGTTGCTCACCGTTTAACATACTGAATTGACATTATCATAAAATTCAACGACGGCTGTCGTTACGAAAATAATACTCGGCTTGTTGGACGGTAGATCGGGTTAAGATTGAAGAAAATACTGAAACTTTACTGGTTGCAATTATCGTTACAGTTTTAGAAAGTATTTAAAGTATTCTTTAAAATCTTTACCTTCATTTTTTTTTATGAATTTCGTAAATATTTTCATACTAAACTTTTAATTTAATGTTAAATGACTTATTAGCAAAATTTCACTTTGATCAAACTTTTAACAACAAACAAAATAACAATATCAAATATAAGACATAAATGATTGTCACATTTTTAATATAAGACAATTTGTAATCCAAGCGAAATGATCGGTCGAAATGAGGAAAGACAGCAAGAAAAACACGCTCTTTGCAGGTCAAATAAGATTAAGTATATAATACTAACAAACAGCGTTTTTAATATTTAACATGCTAAAACTCAAACTTTTTTAGCAAGCTTACCATTGATCTGTCAAAAAATATTCAAAATAATAGTTGTTAGGATTAGTGGGTAAAAACTCATGAGCTGTACAAACTGCATGGCATGTTTGTAAACTTACCATGTTTTGAAAGGTGTGAACGCTGTCTAAACACTCTGGTCGTGTTTTATTTTCAGATTTATAAAGATACTGACTATTTTGTGGTCATGTTTTCACTTGCGATACTTTGCAAAAAGTCCAACTTTAAAACCTTATACAATAGAGTAAAGTTTAGCCTTGACATTTAAAAATGATAATAGAATGTCAACGGATAAGAACACATAGTAGCTGTATCAAGTTGTAAAGGAAGTTTTGAGAAAACTACTCGCTACTATAAAATCGCTGTTTTCAAAACAATGTTAAGTTTCATTCTAACACGGCTCACGTCCATCCTTGTCTGTCACATGCTAAATTAGCAGCAAAACTGAAACCCTGTTGTTTCATGTTGCATGCATAATTTCTCATGTGAGATCTTATCGGGCTAAAAACTTTACAAACGTTTTCTTTTATCTTTTTGTTTTTATTAACGCTAATTTGAAAATGTTTGTAAAAAATTCCACCCTATTAGTCGAAAAAGTTTTAATGTTTTTATCCAAGTCTTAGAGCCTCTAGCTTGCTGGAAAACTTTTACATTATGTAACTAAATTGAGTGAATTTGTCGCAAACGTTTAAGTAAAAACAATTACTGATTTTATTAGAACTACAGCTTGTTTTATACTATCAAAGTTTTCTATTTAAATAACAATATGCTTTTCTATTATCAAATGAGCTGTTCTAAAAAAGCATTGATGGAAAAAGTTTTTACGTACTAATGATTGCAAAAAAACAAGATTCAACATTTACAAAAAAATCACAACATTTCGTAAGCTTCAATTGTTCAATGTATTATATTAACAACATATGTTGTTATATATTATTCGTAAAGTTTAAATTTTTAATTATATTTAAACAACCTTGGGACAAGCAGAAAGGGCGGTAATCGTTGCAGCAGTCACGTGACTTGACGCAGAACTCGTCGCAAAAACACTGCTCAATGAACCGTGACTTGACGAATCTCCCCCCGACGTATTTACAGTCGACCTTTGAAAATTATTTAATTAATTTTTACATTTTTTAAATTCTAATTTGATCTGCAGACTTAATTATACTAAAACAAAACAGTTATTAAAAGGTTTTAAGAATGCATATTTGTAAATATTTACTTTTTATTTGACATTAGAACTATTTACAAGTCAATTTATTTAATTAGGATTACGCTAACTAAAACCAAAAATAAAATTGGAAATAAAATCATATATAAACTTTTTCCTCAAAAATGATAAAAAAATTTAGTTATACAAAAACAAAAATCATAATACAATCCGAAACAAATTTAGTAGTTTTAAGAATATTGACGAATCGTTTAACAATGTTTTAATTTAATCAAACTTACATCTTTACCATTACAGCATCTTCCTAACTTTCTGCAACTAGCATCAGTAGAGTAAGGCAGAGAAAGCAATGCAACGAGTAGAAAAACTAATAAAATGCTTTTGAAGTGCATCTTAATTCTTCAAGAGCAGATGTACAATACCTAAAATCTAATTATCACCTACTAAATACATATTAGTTTTTTATACAAGATTATTTAAATAATACTAAAATAAGACTGATCTGTACCGGGGTTTAACATGGTAGACGCCCCCTTTTGGGCGTTTTTAGCTGAACAGTGGGTAATATGTGGTAAATCGACAATTGAGGGGGCGACTTCAGATTACTGAAACTTTTTTTATTGGTTTTATCAAAATGCTAACCTTAAGAATTTGCATGTTTTCCTTAAGTGAATTGTAAAAGTTAGAAGAGAAATGTTTATTCTAAAAGTACACTCGTAATCTAAAAAAGTAACTAGCTACATTTGTAAAATCAGTTATCAGTTTAATAACTTTTTTTTTAAAGTTAAACCAAACATTTAGTTATAAGTTTTGTTAAAACCCTTTAGAAATAAAATCTTAAGTTCTTAATTTTTAGGTAACTTGAATTACAGTTGCTTTGCTAACTTTAAATAATTGAATTGTCATAACTCTACTAGAAAATATAGAAAAGTCTTTGTAGGTAATTTAAGTGAAATAATTACTTTTTAATTAGTTCTGTGTTGACCTGTACTTTAAATTTAAGTATTTAATAAAATATTATTTAAAATTTAAGTTTATAACAAAAAACCTCTTAATATATGAAAAAAATTAACTTAAAATATTCGATCAGGGGGTGATTTAAACTACTTAACCCGAAAAGTGGCCGATTTGGTCACTAAGTTTGTGAAACCCTGGTCTATACTTATTTTAGCAGTTATATCAGCTTTAAGTTGTTCACAAACTATTTACAGTAAGCTAGGCCAAAAGTTTTTACAGGCACAAATTTATTAAGACGTAATAAAACAAAACTGTAACAATATTAAACACATCCGATACAAATTGGTCACGCCTGAGAAATTCTAATGCATGACAACAGACACGGCAATTACTGGCTGTTATGGTAACAAGTTCGAGTTCAATTGATGTAAGTTATTTTCTATTGACAATTTAGTATGTTGTTACGTTTTCTCAACTTTAATCATAGTAACTATTGTGTTGATTCAAATTTAAAGTGGTAAAAAAACTTTTTGTACAGCTCTTATTTCAAGTAAATTACAGGTAAAATTGTTACAACCTGTGATTAAAAAACTAGGTAAAGTATGTTTTTCTTTTTTTAACTTTTCAGTTAATAAAAAACAGATATATTTAAAGTTAGAAGCCAATTATAGTTTTGAAATAAAAAGGAAATAAAAATAATAAAATACAAATTAAATAAACCATGTTTGTTACTTTATAAGTTTAATAATTTAACAAATAAAATCATAATAAAGTTTTGAAAAAATCGGAGGAAGACAATTATTAAAAAACTTGCATTATTTTAGAAGTTAATTGTTGATTTTTTTTAAAGAACCATTTAGCTCCATTATGCAAACATGTACAATTCGTACTGTTTTAGCAGTAATTCTAAAAGCGTGCACAAAATTATTATTTTTGCAAAGTAAACTTTGACAAATGTGAACTTTTTTATACCAATTAAAACCAAATTCTGTTTTATCATAAAAGCTTTCTTCAACTAAAGTAAGATATGAAAAAATTCTCTTATGTAAGCTTAAAATAAGACTACTGCAGTCTAAGTTTATTTTTTTTAGCGAAAAATGTTCATTGAAGATTATATCAATTTATCGTCATTAGTTTTAAAAGCTGAGCATTCTGTTTGAGTTTATTCGGTACAAAAAGGTAGAATACCAACAAAGCTAAGCATAAGTTAGCATAAAAGTCTTGGTTCGTATAAAACACAGACGATTACTTTTAAAGCATAACATTTTAAATAAACCTAAAACAAAATAACTCAAATCTATCTAATTTTGATGTTTAGCCTTAGCCACATGAAATTAAAAAATAATAAACTAGTTAAACTATAAAATAATAAACATCATAAGCAACTTGATTTTTTTTCAGTTTAAGTACAAAGTTATTTACTAATCCTATATTAATTTTTTTCACAAAACTTAAGCTGAAAAATTAAATAAATAGAGAAAGTTTTAACTTGTTTGTGTGCCAAGAAAGTCGTTAATGTTTAACTAAAAAATAAGCTTTATCTTAAAACGCTTAGCGTTTAAAAATATGTAAGTATTAGCAACCTCTAAATATTTTATATTGAAAACTAAGATCAAGTAGCTTGCTTAAAAATACCAATTTGCATTAAAATCTTAATCAAATCTAGGCTATGTAATCTCGTAAAGTAAAACTAGCAAAATAAAAAATAAATATAAAAGATTATTTATCAATCCATATCTTTTCTACTTTTCTAGTTGCTGAAGCAGTAAAACATCTCTTCATATTGTTTTGAGTTAATACAGTGCAGAAAAAAAAATTGTTTTGATAATAAGTTTCACGTTTGATATAACTAAAGTAATCTTATAATTGTTGATAGATTTAAAGTCATTGCTTTAATAAGTAGTGAAGTTTTTAAAGCGATCTAAAAGCTAACGTTTTAATAAAAATTGTAAAATTTACATTATTAGCGCTTATAAAACTAAAAGTATGATAAAACATTTGTCTCTTTTTTCTTATTTTTTAATGTTCTACTAAATAAAAGTACTCACTTTTACATCAAGCGGTAACTTTTTTATACATTATATTAAGTTACAACTTCGTTGAATAAAAAGTTTATAGTAGATAGTCTATGCATAAAAGGTTTTTGATTTAACAAAAAATATGAATTTTGATAAAAAAAAGTAGAAAACCTTTCTAAACTACATAAAATGTCCTTTAACGGTTTTTCAACAACGTATAGTAAATAAAGTTTCAGTTTATTGTACTTATCGTATTAAATATATTTAGGGTAATGTCCAGACATTTTTATAGTGAAAACTTAACCTTGTTTTTATTAAGTTTGAACTTATTTAAAAACTAACTGTGTATATTTAACAAAAACATTCTTTAAAATAATTACGCTAACAATATTTAAAGTACTAAAGTCAATTCAAATATATGGAGTTTAATTGTTTTTGGAAATTAACTGTTTAGAAAATAAATACTTTTAAAAGCTACTTTTAACGTATTAAGTGCCTTAAAATAATAAAAAGTTAAAACTGATCTATATCAATAAAAACGGTTTTTGTTTAGTTTTTTTAAAACAAAGGTGTTCATAATGTCTAGTTTTTTAAGTTTGAAAAAAAATTGAGAAATGTTTATGAAAAGTTTACAAGTATATGAGAGCTTACGTTTTAAGTTATCATTGACCCTTATGCGACTTAACAATTATTATTTTTTTTTATCAAATTACGAAAATATATTACTTACAAAATCGCAATTTATCAAAAATACTTAGTTTAAGTAAGCTTTAATGCAGTAGTCGAGAAAAATTGTTTAAAAAACCAAAAAAGCAGCTTTGAAAAAACACTAATCCAGTAAGTTTGCTTTGATCTAGCGACATAATCTTTTTATCAAGAATTAAATTGAAGCAGATGTATTTGCAATTTGGTATAAAAAATAGAACAATTTGTTACCTTTTACACTTTTAACACGAACATTTACAAATGTTTCTTTAAAAAAATAATGAAATTATTAATCTTTTGTCTAAAATACTTCTGTTTTCGACTAATACTAATATAGTAAAAAAGAACTTAAAATGGATATTTTTATAAAAACTTTTTATATTTTTTTATATTTTGTTCAAGCTTGAGTTAGAAAATTTATTAAATAGAAAATGTAAACAACGACTTGAAATTTTAACAGTTTTAAACGCTTACACTGTTCATGCATCTAAAACTAATTAAATGGTATAGAAAGTAAGCTGTATAAAAATAAGGTTTAAAAGATAGCATAAAAATAAATTATGAAAAAGTTTATAAGTGTGATAAATACTTAATATGAAATTTAGTCTTATATCAATACCAAAGTAGACTAAAATAAAGTGTTATTAATACAATATTTTATAATAAGTAAGTTATGAAATAAAGTATGTTAAAAATTAGTAAACTTAATCATAAAAATATTTTAATTAGTAACCAAAATGTTTACTATAAATAACGCTAAAGTACCAGCTGATAGATTTTAAATTTCTATAAAAACATAGCTTAGTTTCAAATAGTCTAAAAGTTTCAAAGTGTTTTACTACATCACATTTTAAATAGTTCTAAGTTTGTAAAAAAAAATTTAGTACCTGATAAAAAAAATAAATGTTATCAGGTACAGTTAAGATATTTGTAATGTACAAAACAATAATATAGGTGCTTTTAAATGAATTAGCAAATTATCAGAACCCTCAATTTTACCTACAGAAAAATAAAAGTTTTTATCCACTCTGAAACCTTTATTAAAGTTGTAAAACATATAAAAGCTAATTAATAAACAGTTAAAGCTTTCATAAGATTTATTTTATTTTAGAACAAGCTAAATATGTATATCTTTTAGTTTATATAAATATACAGTGTTACACATAAAGTAGCCTTTTTATTTATTTTATTAAATGAAGTAAACACTTGATAAAATGTCTAAGTATTTATATAACTTAGTTTTTAGTTTTAAGCTGATAATTGCAGATAGTTCAAGGTTACTAGTTAATTTATCTTTTTTTAATGATTAATAAGACTACATCTATTTTCTGGTTTTTTACAAGTTATGAAATACTACCACACGTAACATAAAATCGATTAGTTTTTTTTTAGTGGTGACAACAGTAACTTTCATCCAATTCCTTACAAATATCCAAGTGTCCTATTTATCCATTTCTTTGTTTCAATTTTAATTTTTGAAGCCTTGCAAAAGATTTAATTAAGTCTGAATAACGATAAGGCGCAAGTATAACAAAATTTTATACACTTGAAATTGTTTATCATGCTACTTAAGTTTGTGTGGATTTTTTCAATAAGGTTACATATTGTAAAGTAAATAAAGTAAGTGCAGTGACCTTTACTAGCAAATTCAAGTTGTAGAATACTTAGATAGTCTTATATATATAACTAATAACTGCTTTCTTTTGTTCTTTTAAGTTTACTTTTTATCTGAAGACCTACTTCTTCTTTTTTCAGATAACTTTTAAAACAAGTTTTAATTTATTTTGTGTGTTTGAAAAACTAAATGTATACTACTCCAACTGTATTCAGTTTAAACTGGGAAATAGTCATTTTATGTACCTTAGTTACTAAAAAAATTTTAATGTCATCATTTTTTTACAGTTTTTATTAAAATATTCTTTCAAAATTTATCACCGTTTAACCTTCATCTCATCCTAGTTTTAAATATTTTTAAACATTTACAACGCGTAAATAGTTTAGTTCATACTTTAAATACAATTTAAGCAGAAGATACACACGTTTATTCGAAATAAAAGAGTTATGTCGTTTATATGTCACATTAAGTAGCTTTCAGACCTCTAATTTTTAAATTTGGGGTGTTTATCGTCGTTTTTTAAATTACTTTACTCTATCAATGAAGTTGAAATGTCTCAGTTATTTTTTAAAACTCTAATGCTTTTGTTGAATTTTTTTTATACTAACTGGTTTTCTGTTACAACTAAAGCTTTATTTTAACTACTTAAAACATTATTAAGATAAGATAATTATAGTTTAAGTTATCATATTGTTTTAAGTTCTTCTGTGGAAATTACACTCTATATAATAATACTATAAATTAAGTTTAATTTTAGTTATCAGTTATTTTTTTTCATTCAGTAAATAGAAGTAATAAAAAGACTTAAACTGAAAACTAAGCTTTACTAAAAAAAAATTCAAACTAAAAGCTATCAACTTGCGACAATAGAAGATAAAAAACAGTTTGCCTAAGTTCTTAATTGCACTCATCTTAAATACCCTTTATTTGATTCAATAAAAAAGAGTTTGAATGAGCAGTTAAAAATCTATCACAATTGTTTGAAAAAGTAATCGGTTACAAGCTATTGTAGATACACCTTTACAAAACAAAGAAAATGAATACAATTCTTTATATACAAGAATAATTACAAGTTTCTATCAAAATATTCAAATAACTAACTTGCTACAAAAAAAACAGCTTTATCTGTAATTTATATATTTAGTAATTAAGCAAGTGAGACAATTAATTTTATAATACTTATTTTTTTTAAGATGAAAGTTTATAATATTATATTAATTTTTAATATTTATACTTATACATTTTTACAACAAGAAGCAGAAGAAACTTTAAAACATATTTTTTAAATTCTACCGTCAAAGTTGATATAGCTGTATTTAAAAAAGTTCAAACTGTTAAGTCGCTTAATAAACTGTTTCTACATATTTTACAAAGAGTTATAAATATACCTTGAAAGTTTGTTAGTGCTTAAAAAAGTAATAACACTAATTTTCAATGTTGCTAATAATCAATATATATATAAAACCTTTTAAATTTTGATTTCGAATTTTACTAACTTCCTATTTACAATATATTGAAACTCATCTCTACGACTTAATTATATTGATACGATTTACATACAGTTTTTACGCTCTTATCCTATGTTATCTAACTCACAAAAACTTACAATAACTTAAATATACATATTTTAAAAGTTTGTGAACCAAACTAATTCAACTATTCTTAACAATGCAAAAGTATTCTAGTTTCGCTTTTAGTTCTCTATTCTTATTTCTGTACGTCTCATTTATAATAGTACAATGCAAGTTAAAGTTAGTTGTAGATTTTAATAGTTTTAAGTACTTATCTAATTATTATATTCCTAAAAATCCTTAAATTACATAAGCTTGAAAAGAAACAATTTAGATAAAATGTTATGAAATTTAACTTACTTTAAATTAAACAAGAACATTTAAATAAATTATCTTAACTTTTACACTCTATATTAGTTTAGTTATATATATAATTTTCCAAAAACTTATGTACAATTTACAAACGTTAAGATTAAAATTTTGCGAAAAAGCTAATAAAAAAAAAAAATTAAAAAGGTTTTAAATAGTTAGAGAGTATAGGATAAAATAAAACAATTTTTTTAAAGTTGTTGTGTCAAAGTTTTTTTTTTAATATAATGATGTACACGAGTTAAGAACAACTAAATTTTTTGTTTTGCTTAAATTGCAAACTTTTTGAATAGAAAAATAAAAGTATGCACATTCAGTAAAAAAGTGTTATAAGTTTTAAAATTACTCGATATAAAATTTGGCTTACATCAACAACATTAAAACGATACTTGATGACAAGTGTATTTAATTAGACGACTATCTCGCTTGATAGTGTCAATCTAAAATTTGATTGTCTTATACTTTAAACAAAGGACCTCATCAATTAATTACTAGCCATTTACAAAATAAATTCCTTAAACACTTGACACTTTGGATCTTTAATCGCCTATTACAATTTTAAAGTTTTAAATGCTAGTTTTACACTTATAGACATGCCCTAACCTAATAACAGTTTTATAGAAGGAAAATAATAATTCTTACTAAAAATATTTTTTACAAGTGTTTTTTAAAGTTAAATGTTTTCATAGGTATTACTATTACTCAAATAAGTAACCCTATTAGGCAATTTGAAATACAGCAATTAAAAAAAAACATTTTTTTAAAGCTTAAACTTTGATTTATCTTCACTTTGATTTATCTTAAAAGTTTATTAAGATATTTTACATTACTTTATTTTTGTAAATAACATTAATAAACATTTAATTTTTTCATACACACATCTAATGAAAGAATAAAAAGTGATACACTGATTGTCTATGAGTTTTAAATTTACAGGGTATTAACAAATTAGTAACAATAGTTTAAATCAATGCTTAATGTAAATTTTAAATATGGTTTGTAAAAAATTAACTATATTTTATTTGTAGATTACTTATTACGATCAATCACAATAAATTTACTTTTCAATTGGAAATACTTTCTATACTGAAAAAACTTTAAAATATTTAGTAACGAGAGAAGCTTTCAAAATAAGAAAATTAAATTTTGCATTCGTTTTTATGTGAAACTCGATAGCAATGCAATCTTAAAATTTTCAATAAAAAATTCATTTTGTGAAATGTAGGTGGTCTTGAAAAAAAACAAGTTTGTTTGATTTAGAACTGACTGCAATTGCCCTCGAAGTGGCACTGTAATTATACTGCGTATGCCTAAATGTCAAAACTTGCAGCTCAGTAATCTGCCGAAAACCAGAGATTAAAGCAATCTATTTTCTTAACGAGCCTTGTAATTGTTCGAAACTAAGTTTTTTTTTTCATTGATTGTTTAAAGCTTAATTAAGCCTGCATTGAGCTATTGAATTTTGTAGCTCAGTATTTTTAAGGTTGTAGTTACTACACAGATTAAGACTAATTTGTTTTTTGTATCATTAAAAACTAAAAGCATGTTATATTTTATAACGAAATATATCGTATTTGTTTTTTAACTGCTATAGTACTTAAAAAAAGTCAATATTCTAATTCGCCATTAAGATTATGATCTTTTTTCTTATATTACTTCTTATGATCTAGTTAAGTTTTTGCGTAAAAATATGATAACTTATTTTGTTAAAGTTTTAAACTGTCATACCTTTTTAAACAAAAAAAAATGCTTTTAAAAAGTTTAATAATTGTAAAAACGAATAATTATTGCAAACAGTTTTGGTTAGTTGGAGTAACTATTCTTAAAAAAAAAAAGTTTAATCAGATTCTTTTAGTATTTTTCTCTCTGTGATGTTTTTTTTAGTAAAAATCTAAAAACTATTTTTAAGAAAGCTATCAAAAGTTTTTTTGAAGCAAAGTTATATTGCTTTATTAAATGTATTTATATTTAAAAAATGATTAAAGCCAAGAATATTCTTTTTTAGTATTGTAAAAAGCAGGAAACTCTCAAACTAGTCGGTAATTTTTAAGTAATGATTTGACTACTATTTAATTTTCTCTAACTCATTACTTAAAAAGTGTTGTACGCTTTTATTGTATTGGATATGTGACAACTCACATCTGTTTAAGTTCTTAAAAAATGTACATCTCATAAAATAAACAAAATTAGATTAGTTTCCAAACAAAGTTTCGTTTTCTTGACTGCTCGGAAAACGAAATGCTTTTAGTTTTCAAGCTATTTAATGTTTCTCATTTAATCTAGCGGTTAAAATATGCTTTTAATAACATCCTAAGTATTTCTGACTAGTTAAAAGTGCAAAGCTAATCTTAGGAATACTAGATTTTAATTATTCTAGTTATTTTTGACAAAACTGAAATTCATTTTAAATGGTTACTTATGTAGAAGTTTAAAGTTAAAAAAACAATAACTAAATAAGAAACAAACATATAAACCTATCTTCTCTAAACTCTTTTTTCAATTTAGTTATAAAATAAGATATTTTCTATAACTTTATATCTTTCTCCAAAAACATCATTTTCTAGACATAGGTCTACAAAAGTACCATGGCTTTAAAATATATTTTTCAGTGTCAACTAAATATTTTGTTGCAAACTTTTATTCAAGCCGTTGAAACGAATTACATTATAAGTATGAACAATGACTGCTTTTATAATATTTTATTTAAATATGGTTTTATTTTGATGCAGTTTATCATTAAGGTGGTATGGGTTTTAACACGACGTTATAACTTAACTTCAAGTTTACTTAAATATTTAGATATATATTTCGACATTTTTTTAATACAGATAAATATTTAAGTACTTCTTAAGTTTTAAAAAAGATATGACTGTGTACAGCACAGTGCATCTAACTAAATACATAGTTAGACATCGCTTGATACACTTTTAGGTTTTTATAAACTATAAAGTGTTAACTGCTTGTCGTTTGTATAAGCTTAAAACTAGTGCTTTTTATATTTTAATTTTTGGTTCATTTTAAATTTAACTTAAGCCTATTACTCTTGATAATCTAAAACTTATTTAAGTTAAATAATTAAAAACTTATGGTTTTTACTAGAAACAGTTTTGATTTTCAAAGACAAGTGAAAGTCTTTTTAGATCAGCTTACGTAGTAATAAAACTAACGATAAAATTTATTTTTTGTTTGATAGTAATTTATTTCTAAAAAACTTAAGTAGTTAACTATAAATGTAATTGTTCTTATTACCCGTTGTACGTTTTGTCGAAGCATCTATAATAAATACCGGTTTAAGATAACACCAATAAATTTACAAGTAAAAAATATTTTTTTACAATCAATTATATTACATCTAATACGAAAAACGTCATAAAATTTAAAGATTATATTTTTACTTTACCTTTAAATTATTTTTTTTTTTTTTTTAAACTAGCCTACAGTATTTTTGGATTTAGAAATAATAAGCTTTATGTCATTAGTAACTAACAGTACGTGCACAACTATTTTAGAAGATATAACATGTCCTACCACCATGGTCAAAAAAATTCTTCAACTAATAATTATAAAAACTCTTAATCATAAAGTTTTGAAAATCCGTTGTTTAATTCAAATGGTTCTGTTTTAATTCCTATATTTAACCCGAATGGAATGAATTTTATACTTATTATAAAAAAAAGATGTTTTTTTTTCTATACAAAAATAACAGGTAAAAAAAATTATTTTTATTATGTTCTACTTTTAAGGTTTAAAATAAAAAAGTACATGAATACAATATTTGAGAAAAATAAAAATATATCAAGATAAACAGCAAATTATTAATTTAAATTTATTCATGATCAACAACAAAGTGTTTTTCTAAATAAACCAAACTACTTTAAATTGAAAATTCAAATAACACAGTTTTAGAATTTCATTTCTTACAAAATGACAACTTTTTGGTTTAGATTCTTTATATTGCTTTAATATGATAGAAAAAAGTTTGCAAGTTCAAACAAAAAGCTAAAACCAGGAGCATATATCAAAGTGTACAGATACGGGTGGCAAGTCAACGGGATTTAGTGGATGATTGATTACTCCTAGGACCTATTTCTATTTGTCTTTCTGTTGAAATTATCTCATTTTATGTTAAAGTATATTTTAATACTTCTATCATTTAATTTGAATAAACTTTAAAAAATTTAGAGACTAACTTGTTTATTTATTTAAAAAAATTACAAAACCTTAGTTGTTTTATTAGAAGAAGTTTACCAAACTTAACTATTATTTTATAAACAAATACACCCACTTCCTACCCACCATAGTCATCCTCATTGTTTTCGTACGGGTTCATTTCCACAAAGTTTATCGGCACGTACCTGCCCTTGCCCCTGCTTTTGAACAGCATTATTACGTCATCCCAGGAGTTCAGCGGGGGGTGAGCCTCGTCCAAGTGAACGGTGAACTTTCCCGTGTTGTGCTGGCGAAGTTTGAAATGACGGAATTTTCTAAAAACATTTTATACGACGTAATATTAGAAAAAAAAAAACAACTAAAAAAATTTTGCTGAATAACTTTTCGTGCTACTGTCTTTTTTAAAATGTTTATGTATTTGTTTACTCACGGTAGAAACTTTTAAGTAGCATTTTAATTAAAAAACAATCTTAAGGTGAAGATGTTCCGTTATTTGTCTTAAATTTAGTTGAATTTTCTTTTAATTTTTTTACTGCAGTATTTATATTTTTCTTCAATTTTTACTTATAGGTAAGCATTAATTAGAAAAATATTTACTACTTCTACTAATATATTGTAATACTTTTTATACTAATATTGTTGAAAAATAAATAAAGAAATTATAGAAAAATAATTATAACTTATAATTAATCAAGATAAAACTATAAATTTAAAAAGCACAGTGTACATTACTTTAGTCTAAAGCAAGGGTTAGCAAACTACGACCCGCGGGCCAAATCTAGGTGATGATATATTTTTTTTTTAAATAACTTGTGTTTAATAAAAAAATTTAAATTTTTTTATAGTTAAATTCAAAAAAGTATACAATAGGGTAAAATATATAAATTGTTTACAAATTTGATTTAAAAAAGAGTTTTTTTTATAATCTTTAAACTTACGTTAGCCTATAAAGACAGTTTTTAACAGTTAAGTCAAATATCTATTATATGCTTCCAACTTATGTTTTAAATTCTAGATATAAAATGTATTTTTAGAATACATTTCAATTAATTTTAGTGTAACAAAGCTCATGCAAAGCAACTAAACACATATCACTAGTCACACAACTAATCAAAATTGTTTGTTTTAATACTAATAAGTCACGTTGTTGATCTATTTGCAAATAAACCAAGTTCAAAATCAAACAAAACTGACAAACACGCAAATAAGGGGTGCAAGTCAAAAAGTTAAAATTGAAAACACTCTTAGATAATTGATTTATCAAAAGCTAGACTTTCTAAACTAATAACCAAAGTATACTTTCTGAATTAAGAGTTTTATAACTATAGTTATGTGCCTGGTTATCTATCCGGTTGGAAATAAGTTATTAAACAAACAAACACAAAAACACCATAACTGCACATCATTAACTTTATAAAGTAGCTTTCGAAGTTTAAAACATTTTTTGTACTGAAAATAATTTTTTTGTAGCCGAAAAAAAACTATTTCAAATGAATAAGCTTTTAATAAAGTAATAGATTTAACTTAAATTCAAAATATTGAAAACATTTACAACATCCAAATTAAAAAAAAACAGTAATGTAAACCAACCCGTTCCCTTCCATCACACTGACTGCGAAGTTCCAGTGATCATCACCCCGCTTCCTGATAAGTAAGTTGCCCCTGTGACTTTGATCGTACAGAATGCTCTCACCCTGATCACGATCTTTCGCTTCAACATTGAAGCACCTAGGGTAAAATTAATATTTGAAAACTAACAGTACAAGTATAAAAACAGTTTAATACCGTTTTCATTTTATCTAAAAGCAAATAAAACTAAACTTTTAGATGTTTAAATAGTATTTTTTCAATAAATCATTATAATGTTAAAAAAGGTTTGACTTTTATAAATTGCTAAAATATAAAACTTTTTTTTTTCTTCTTAAGCATAACCCTGGTAAAAAGTTATACTGATAAACATCTTTCAATACTTTTAACGATAACTTATACTTATATTTCGGTTTTTAACCTAATAATGTAGTGTTAATTGAGTTATACTAAATATTCGAACTCTATTTAAAAGTACCTGTTTCTTCTACGTTTTTTTTTTCTTTTTCAATAATTAAATTGATGTTTTTATGTTCAAAATTTATTTAAAGCGTAGATTTTTAATAAATATAAAATATCTTTAATAACTTAAAGCTTTTAATTAAGATACACTAAGGTGTGTTTTAGCTATTTTCAGGGCAAACATTCAAAGGTAGTGCTTATACGAGCTAAAAGTTTTTATTACAATAAACAATTTAGTTTGTCTAATTTTTGTTAATGAACAAAAGTATGAGATTAAAAAAAAAAAGTTAATTAAATTACTGTATTTAACGTATATGACTTTTATTGTTAAAAAAAAAAGTAGACAAACTTACTCTGGTAACTTTGTCAATCCAAGCAAAGGTTTTCCTTTCAAAGTAGTAGAACTTGGCTGTAATAAAAGCAATCTATTTTAGATACAACCGTTTTTTAACTAAGCATAAGTTTAAAAAAGGAAAACTGAAAAAATTGTTTTTATTAGAACCATGTGACTTTATTCGACTTTTTAACTAACAAGGCAAAAATAATTTTGCGGGGAAATACTGCAAATCAAAATGAAACAAAAAAAAATTAGTTGTAAATTACTCGACTTATAAATAAACATTTTTCTAGAACTTGAATACTACTTTACCATTGTTTTTGTTAATTTTGCTTACGATAGGTACAAAGGTACATAAGTTTTCTAAAAAATTTTCGTAATTGTTGGTTATTACACCCACAGTGTAACTTATTAAGCATGACTTAATACTTCAAAAAACTAATATTTTTTGTTATTATAAGTACTTGAACAATTCTGGGAATAACAATAAGTTAATCTTAATAAACCATTAAACCATTAACTAATTTTTAATTACAGATTAGAATCAATGCATTTATAGTATTTTTAGATCTTAGTCTCAAACAAATTGAAATATAAGTTTGTTTTTTTCAGCTTTAACTATTTAACTTAAAACTGTTTGTATATATACATATGTATACATATTATTAAGTACTTTTAATTATTAGTATACCTCTACAAAGTAGTATGAAAAAAAAAGTAATCAGTACAAACATTTACTTTTGGAGGTCTGTCTGGTGTGTCTTCATGATAACAAGGTTTTGTGTTGTGATCAAGAGTCGCGCTTTTTCGCAAGTTGTGGGGCTTTCGAGGAATTATAGGTGGTCGCAAAGTTGAACTTTTGCCTGAAGCTGGATATTCAAAAATGTTCGGTGCTGATTTACGAGGAGTAACCATAGGAACATAATCATCGTTCTAAGTATTATTTTGTTTGTAAAATTTACATACGATTATACTTATTATTAAAAAGTTTTTCTTAGCATAAAAGCATGATTAGCAAAAATAATTATTAATAATTTTTACATAAACTAAACACAGCTTTCCGAATTTTATATCAAATTATATTATACTTTTTAAATTGAATCATTTTTTAGTTTTTCTTGAGTAACAAAGTAATTAATACTGTATAATCTATAAATTTAGTTAAGCTCTTAAAGCTTCAGACAATAATATTTCAAATAAAATCATTACTTTTACCTTTGATGGTCTTGGAGGTGGTTTTTCTAAAGACGCTTGAACTTCTGCAACTTCCATATAAGACTGTAAAAAGGTAGTTTTAACTTGTTAATTTATATTTTTTTTTAATTCCTTATTTACTATTTACTAATAAAAACTTAATTTATTACATACTAAAAAATCAATTGTTTTACTATTGTTATACTTGTTTTTAGTAATTACACTAAAGCTATACAACGGAATCAAAATATTAAAAAACTATTTTAAACACAGTTATATAAACTTTATAAAACAAAAAACTAAAAATTAATACATATTTATTCAAGTTATGCTAAAATAAAATACCTTTATTGTGTTTAAATGGATAAATTTTATTAATAACAATAAAGTTTGAAACTAATTATGTATTTAATGATTTTAAATAAGAAGTTGTACTTTGAAAGACTTACTTGATCTGTGTCAATATCGATGGAAGTCGGCACTTTTCTCAGTCGTTCTATTTGAAAATTGAGTTGCTTTTCCTCACCAGGTAGTAAGTTGTCAGGAACTGCTAGCTTTGAAAATTAAACGTATTTGTATTTTTTTAATAATAGTTATTTCAATTAATAACTACTTTTTTCTGTCTACCTAATTTACCTGTATTTAAACTCTTATAGTATTTGTCTTCTTAATGAACTTCAAACATATTAGTTTGTTTATAATATTTTTAATTTCTAATTACTAAATATTAAACAAGAAAGTAGTAAGTTAATACGCTAGTTCTATTTTAAAAGTGTATCTAAATAGTAACAGTTTATTTTGTAGTTTGTATTAATGCTATAAAATTCTTGAGTTATAATAATAATAAAAATTAAATTTATTTAGTAAATTAAACTTTTTTTAATTACATTTATAAATAAGATTCATAAAGTCAATAAAAAAACGATAATTTTTTTGTTTTTAAGTAAAGGTCTAGCTAGGTTGATTTTTTTGCTTTAGATAAAGAAAAATGAGCTGAGTAGTAAACCTTTTAAGTTTAGTTAGTTAAAAATTAAGTTTCTGTTTTTAATCTTTTTAGCTACAAATACTTTGATATCTATTTATAAAGTATAAGAAAACTAAGATTTTATACAAAAGGATCTATAAGATTTATTTATAAAAGTTCACATATATAAATAATACAGTCCTGTTAAATTAAGGTTAACAAATACAACTTTTGATTTAGACCATAGTTTTCAACTAATTCAGATTTATACTTACTTTAGATGTAACGTAGAGGTATTTATACCACTTTTCCATTTCTAAATGGTCTTCTACTTTGAAACCGAAGTTGATGCTTTGGTTTTGTCTAAATTTTATAAGTTATTATTTTAGGTGGTTAACTTGGGTGAAAGATATATATAATGTTTTTTTAACTATTTATAACTACTTAATTTTTATTTCAATTCTAGCGGTTACTTCAGCTACAATTTATACTTAACCAGATGAGAACAGTTTAAAACTGATATAAAAGTAATTTATTTAAACTACTCACAGGCTTGAAAACCAAATTAGCATATCATTTTCGTACTCTTTCTTTATTTTTGTTATTGATGTTACTTTGTCCATCTCAACCATAAATTCCACCTAAATAAAAAAGTCAAACAGGTTCTGTTCAGAAGTGAAAATAGTTTATTTACTCTAACTCAATGTATAAAATTTGTTATCAGCTTTAAAAGTACTTTACTTTTTTCATTAAATTTATATCAAAACTAGTTAAACTGTTTTTTATCAAAAACCTTGTTGTTAGCGTGCACACCATTATTAGATTTGTAAAAAAGTAAACATCTGTTCAGCAAAACTGCGTAGTACTCTTTAGGGAGACTCTGTTTTATTTGTTGATTATTGTAAAATTTTATCTCTAGGTTTCATAACTAGCCCTGTAAGACATAGAACTGTAGTTAGTAATTTCTCATATATCTACCACTTGTTATTTTAGAAGTTATACAATGCACGAACTTCAATTGATTTAAAACTGTACTATAATTAGGACTAATAATAAATGTCTATAACTATTTACTTTTGTTTTATCTAATTTTTGTATTCTAAAAACTTTTGATATTAAACACTATACTTGTTAATTATAAATACTTTCTTTTGCTATCGAAACTTTAAACTCACTGCCATGTTAGACAAAAAATAAACAAGTCCTTCTTGAAGAATGTTGTCTCGTTGTGATGTACCCACCATTTTGTCCGTAATAAAACAAAAAAGCTTAAAAGGTTATATATATGAACTATATACAGTACTGTTTTTAGTAAGCTGTCAATACAAACAAGTTTTCAAAATATTTAAGCAATCTAAGTGTTGAAAAAAACTAGTTGTGCTATAATTTGAAAACTTACTAAATTTGAAAAAAAAAGTAGTATGATAATAATGAAATATTGTTTACTTTTATTACTATTTAATCTTTATATTTAAAGTTTTATAATTTATTAGAAATTATGTACGTTGTTTTTATTTTTTTAATCAATTGTTTGCTTGTTCATAAACTTTTTTTATTTTAAATGTTTTATAACCGCTTGACCATTCAATTAAAAATATATTTACATTAAAGAAAAAACTAAATAAAGTTAATCGGTTATAAAATATCTAATCTAATTTCAGTTTATTCTCGTTCTTTTTTTCTAGCTTTAAGACAAATTTAAAAGAAATTCTACTACCTGTTTTATATCTATAATAAAGATTTTTTTCTTTTTGAAATATAAATCTAAAACTTGTTTACGCTGAACGTTCAAGAAGCTGTTTAATATTTAATGATTGAGCGTGATGATAGGAGTGATTTCAAGTGTAAGCTTCTAATATTTATGTAACTCAAAAAAAGTATTCAATTTTACACAAAAAATATGATTCATATACTTAAACTTCAAACTAAACTGTAAAGTATCAAATTTATATCGCTTCGATAAAACCATTGGATTGAAATTTTGTATTGAAAAATTTATTAAAATAGCTAGAAACACAACTTATTAAAATTAATGATTAATCAAACTAAATGCTGCAAACTATTTTTTTTTCGGAAATTTTAATGGGTTGTTCCCAGAAAGTTCTTACTTATTTAGGAGCAAACATTACTCTTTAAATAATATTTTTGTACCGCAAACAAACAAGCTAACTGAGAATAATAAAACATATTTGATACAATAAAATTTAAGCTCAACACATTGAATTATTTTGTCTTACCTTTGTTCAATTTACTTTGATGTTTCAATGATTACTTTAAAGTTATAAAAATAATTTTAATAGAAAGCTACAACTTTTGGAAATTTTTAAATAACTTAAAAAACAAAAAAAAATTAACTAAATCCTACAAAAGTTTAACGTTATATTAAAAATTGAATTTTAAAAAAAATCTCTTTTTTAGTTGTTAATAAGTAACAAAAGCTTAAATACGTAAAAGCTTATTGAAAATTAAAACTCAGAACTAATTTATATTCATTTAAATACATTATTCTTTAAACTTTGTTAAATACAAACAAAACTTAATAACACGACACTTTAAACTTTAATAAAGTCTTAACTAAATACTTGTTTTTGAAATATGATTGTATTATAAAAATAATTTCTGTTTTAGATTAAATACTACACTTAAAACTAAGCAAACTCATTACTTTAGTTTAGGTATTTATAAAAATAATTTTTCTACTTAAAGAAAAAGCATGTAAACAACTACTAAGAATATTAAGATGAAAAAAATCAACTTTTAATAATTTGATATTTTTTGTTAAAGAAATTACTATAGTTTTCTATGCAACTATTTTTTGAATAATATATTTAATACTAGTTTAACTTCATAGTTGTCTTATATCAGGCAAGGTTTTAAGTTTAATATACCTTCAAAACTTCAGTAGCTTTATTTCATCATCAGTAAACACATGATTAATGTGTTATTTAAATATATCTAAAACTGTATTTTGAAAATATAATCTTAGACTTTTTTAGTCCTAAAACAAACAAACTTAAATGCTTTTAAAAAGTTGTTTTTTTTTATGCAAAAAAGTTTACAAAACTTTGTTTTGTTGTGGAGCTTCTATCAATAAAAACTGTTTTTACAAACCTTACTAAAAATTACTAAATAAAGTTTAAAATTACAAAGTTAAAATTTGTTGTTTTTAATCTTTAAAGTATTTAAAATAATATTCAAAAAATAGTTGCATAGAAAACTATAGTAATTTCTTTAAGATAAAACATCAAATTATTATATTGTTTGTTTTTTTTCGGACTTAAAATCTAAGATAACATTTTCAAAATAGTATTGTTTGACTATTTTATACCAATAAATAATTTAATTTTTCTATGTATTTAAACAATAGCATTTTTTTAGTCTTTTTACTATTTTATACAAATATATGATATAATTTTTCTATGTATTTAAACAACAACATTTAGAGCGAGATAAACAAAAACTACACATTCAAAATAATTTAAACAGGTTTTACTACTGGCTCATTTTATTAAAGAAGTATATAGTATTATAATAAAGTTAAAGTTTTCTTTTTTACGTCATTTTAATTGCAACTTCATAACACAAAAACAATTTTTTTTTTAATTGTGTATGAATTAGTATAACTGAAACGAAACAAAAATCTCAGTAAGTTTTTTTTCATATAAATCGAGTGTTGAGATTTACAAAAAAAAATGTATAATAAGATTAAAAATAAATCAATAATTATGAAATTCCTTGCCATTCCACTTAAAAACTATAAAATTTTACCTTTATAAAAATTTTACATATAAAAAAACAGCAATATAAAAACCTGTGTAACAATATTCTTATTTAACGATTAACTTTTAAACAATTTTAAGTTGAAACATACGAATAACAATAACAATGAAAAATGAAAGTAAGTAATAAAGCAGCTTTAAATAAATATCTTAAAAACTTAGGAAATTTTCTTAAATATAGTAGTTATTTTAAATTACAATCAAACACCAACATAGTTTCAACCAATAGTTTCGTTTTAAAGTTTTTTTTTAATTCAGTTTTAAGGTCAAATTAAAGCACTTTTGCAAATAAATGAATAATTAAAGTCAGAAATTATATAAAATTTACTGCTGTTACAATAATAAAAATATAGTTTGATTTAAACCTTGTTTAATTTTAGTAATATTTTATAAGCTGCCTCAAGTTAGTTTTATTTAAGATAAAAAATAAATTTAAGTCATATAAAACCTTAGTATTTGTTTTAAAACGGACACTATAGTTTATTGTATTACTTAAGGAAATTGTATCACAATGTGACAATTCATTTCTATAGGGTACTATTTTAATGCAGACATTTTAAAAGGTATAAAAATAAGGGTAAAATAAACCTTTTTAGATTTAATGCTTTATTGTTGTTTAATTTAGACCCTTAAGTATAAAAATAAAAAATTATAACTAATAATTGTAAATACATTTCATTAAACTCTTAAAGGAAACAGCATTGTAAAACAAATGGTTTGTGGGTCATTATTTTATACGAAGCGCTAATTTTTTTCTTTAATAGTTAAAAGCATTTTTAAAGTTCTAAAAGTTTAACACTTTCTGCATGTTTTTCTGCAGTACTTCTGTAGATAATTAGTGGAACAGTACTCTATGAATTTTCTGCAATATTGTGAGAAAACTTCATCCGCACACAGTTTATCACTTGAATCTGTAAATTATTTAATTTTTTTAGATACTTTAATTATTTTTTTTTTCAAAGTCAAGATAAGCTTAATTCATAGTTTATTTACATGTCGATTAGCTAAAGTATGAAATATTAATCAAAATGACAAACTTTGGAACATCAAGCAATAATTTTTTCGATCTACGAATACTTTTAACTAAGTTTGAGTTAGAAAAGTTAAAATGGAACAGTTTTTGATATTAAATCGTTTAATTGCTTAGTTATTAAACACAAGGGCTTTACTTTTACTAACTATAATTTTTATGGTATAAAAATTTAGTTCAAATATATTTATTTTATAAAAAGCTCTCACAAACCTTCAAAATCTTCACAACAAGTTTTAGCGCAGTTTTGTTGCATGTAAGTGTAATACTGGCTTGAAGCTTGGCAGAATCCAAGCGATTTGTAGGATGCGCACGAAGAAATCGAATCTTCTTTCGAGTCACAATTTGAAGAAGTTGAGCATTCTTCCAGGTTGCATTGTTCACTTTCAGCAGTAGATCCAACACAACCATCTTCTCCAACGTTACCGTACTGACAGTATCTGTTTGAAATTGAAAACTGCGTTTCAGTTGTGTAAAACTAGTTTTGTATACAGTCATTCAATACAAATTTTCAAGCTATGCTTATTTGACTTTTAAAAAAAGCATACTGTTATAGTAAAAAAAAGTTAAAATTTTTGTCATTCATAAATATCACTTTCTCTAATAGGATTTAATTTGTAAATATTTAAATTATATTACTAATATTCCTTTATTTTTATTTTTAAAACAAGTTAGTTAGTTACAAAAAAATATTATGATTATATAAAAACTGTTTTTAATCCTAAAACGTATATATCAAGTGTTTCATATAATTTTGATGAAATACACAATATATTTAATCAGATTTTAGACGTGGTTTAAAAGAATCAACAAATATATAAGACTAAAGAGTATCAAAATTAACTAAATTATAAAACTTAATTTACCTGTTCCTACTTTTAGTACCATCGCCACAAGTTACGCTGCACGCCGAGTATTCGGACCAAGGCGACCAGGAAGGACAAGGTTCTGTTGACACACACTTTTCAAATTTTTCACTTTCTCCCTCGTCGCAGCCGTCATCTCCCTTCTCTCCATTCACGCAGGTACGAGTGTACAATTGCACCCCTTCGTTTATTCCACAGGTAACACTGCATTGACCAGAAATTACCCATTCACCCCAATCTGAAAATTTATTTGAATATTTTTTTTTCTAGAATACTGAAATAGAATACATTAAGTATTTCATGCTATGTTTTAGCAAACAATTAAAATAGAGCATCAAAAGGTAATTTATTCAAATTTAATTCGGTTGTTTGATACGTATTAAGTATGCTATTGCTGTGATTGGTAGAGGATGAAAGTATAAAAATTGAAACTAACATGGACAAATTTGATCTGCACAAATTCTGCTCTTTTTGTCATTACCAAGGCAACCGTCTTCACCCTGGTTGCCACCGACACAAGTTCTGAATGATGTTTGAACTCCTCCTCCACATGAAGTTGTACATGCGCTCCAATCACTCCATAAAGTCCAAGCAGGACACGATTCTGGTTTAAAAGTTTTTTTTTTTTATTTTTTTAATGCTGCGGAAAATTTTTACTTTATTACTAAAGTACATTTTTGTTCAACAATAAAAAAACTGTTTAGAAAACAAATAAAAAATAAAGTATTTTCTAAAAATTGTTTAAATTTTACAAAAGCAAAGTTTCAGAAACTTTCTAGCAAAATTGATAAATTCGATTTAATACATACTATTTTATACTAATTTAGAAGAAGAACTACTTTTCAATAATAAAACAGTAGTAAAAATATTTTTGAATTTTTTTTTTCCGTTATAACTAATTATATTTACATAAGCAAGTTTCTATCGCATATATAACTCTTATCATATACAGCTTTCTAAAATATATAACAGCTTTACATAAATAATTTAAGTAGTGACTCTTAAATATTTTTGCTAATACTAGTTTTAAAATAGGCAAAAAAGTTGCATACGTTGGTTGCAACTTTCTTTTTCAATTCTTTCACCCGGACATTCATCCCCAAACAATTTAGCAGTTTCTAGGCTGCATTTCCTCGTCCTTGACCTTTCACCTCCTCCGCAAGAAACACTGCAGGCGGAATATTCCGACCAAGCTGACCAAGTTCTACACTGTTGCGAGTTGCATACCTAAAATTATTTTGTTACTAGAATTTGCTTGCTTTTTTATCAATAAAATTAAAGTTATAGTGCAAAGTAATTTGTTATCATACATTAATTTATTTGCTTCCCATTGTGAAGTTTTTTTTTAAATAATCACTACAACTCATACTCTCATTTTAGGAATTTTATTAAAGCTTATATTTAAAGTTCAACAAGATATTTTTATTCTTTACAAACCCTGACACTGATTCCATTACTCTGAGTTCCTCCTCCGCACGTGACGCTGCACGAGCTCCATGTAGCCTCGCAATCCTTCATTTTGCATGCTTCAGTCTGTCAATAGTACATTTTTTATCATTGTTTATTTTTAGTAATTAGTTTTAGAATTAACTGAAGATATTTTAACTTTATTATCACTAACGCATTAAATACTTCTATTTTAACCTACCGTGGAGTTTTTTCCTTCACAAACGACGCTGCTGCCCTCTATGACGTCACAAACGCGGAACCCGGTGCGAGTAGACTCCCCGCAAGTGGCAGCGCACGCGCTCCACATCCAGTTGCTCCAGGTCGGGCAAGGCTCCACGTTGCAATCCTGATTTGTTGGTTACTATTTTTTGCATCGTAAAATTTTGTTTTTGCAAGCTTTTTGTTAGGGAAAAACACTGTATGCTACTACTCTTGTTATACATTTTTTCATAGTATATGCTTGACACTTATTTTCAAACATTCAAAAAATGTTTTCTCTCTTTATTTATCATTTATTTATTATTTTTTTGTACATGAGCGTCGAAAAAGTTTAACAAGTCTCTTGCATATGTGTATGATAACTACTAGCAGTTTTCAAATTATAAACAGTTTGATGATTAAAGAATGTTTAAGTTGAGGTAATACTTTTGTTTAATTTTTAGCTCAACATAAAATTGTTTAAAAATATAACAAAAAATAATATAAAGAACTTATTAACAATTAAAAAGTTTAATGTCTTAAATATATTTTTAGCTCTAACTCTTTATTTCACATTATTTTTTTCATATTGTTAGGTGTGTTCTTAATTAGTAAAATATAATAACTGGACGTATTTTGTAAAAAGTAATTTAAGTCAACTACAAGTTTTTTTTTCGTTGTTAAGGAAAATATATATAAACAATTAGTATATTTTATTCAAATTTAATCTAAATAAGTTTCAAGTGTTTTTTTTTATTTCATATGTGTTTTAGCGCTCTTTTTAAACTCAAAAGTAGATAACTTAGTACAAGTACTTTTCACTCGATTAATACATACTTCAAATTTAACATTTTCTCCCGGGCACGAGTCACCACCGATGCAAGTTCGAACTTTCTTTTGCTCCCCCTTTCCACACTCCTTGCTGCAATTTCCTTCTGAAGCCCAGCTACTCCAAACTGATGAAAACTTTTTTTTAAACTGTTGTAGCTTCATTTAACAATAAGTTCAAATAAGCTCTATTACTACAATTACAGTCGAAAGCTGTTTTAAAGTGTTGCTTACATGGTTTGTTTCCTATTGTTGAATGTATCCAATCTTCATAGTTAGTAACGTTCGTATAAACACCGTATAACTGAGCATTGGCGCATCCCTTTCCGAATGAAGTTATTCCGGCGAGATACCAGTTGCAAGAATTCTCGCGTTGGCAAACCAATGGACCTCCAGAGTCACCTGTGAGAATGAAATTGGTTTTAAAAAACTAACCTTTTGAATGTTATGTTATGTTATACTTTTTTGATCTATAAATCTTTAACCAAAATTTTTTTCAACAAACGCTTAATTTCGCATTAATTTCGAAAGCCTCTTTTAGTGATAAATAAAATCTTAAACAAGTTAGAAATGGGCCAATCAAAAAATATTATGTATGTAATGAAAATATGAAAATTTGTGAATAAATGAGTCTTATGAAAATAATTTTATTTAGTGTTTGTTTAAATTTAAAGTTTTCAATCCGTTTTTAAAAGTATATAAAACTTTTAGATATTGATGAATTTACAAAACATACCTTGGCAAGCGTCCTTTCCACCCTCGTCGTAACCGGCGCACACCATCGAACCCTGGTTGTCGATCTCGTAGCTGACCTTGGACGCGTAATTCCTCTTACACTTCTCGATGTCTTGGATCGGCACGTCCACCTCCTGCAGCTGGTCCGAAGCCTGTCCTTGGAACGCTGCGTTAAATTAATAAAATTTAAACGCCTAATTTCAGATAAGTGCACTCAAGAAAATGTGTTTTAGCCTTTAAAGCTTAGTTTATTTCATTTTATTGATAATGGGAGTTTAACTTTGTGCTTTAAAACTTCTAGATTTTTTTCAACAGTTCAGTTGCTTATTTATAAACTAAATCTCACATGTTGTTCCGAATCCCGTGGCAATGCATTTCGTTCCAACTTTGGGAACTTCCCCGTTTGGAAGGCAAATCGGTTTAATGAGGTCGCTTTCCGTGGGGGTGTAATCCATCTCAATCACCGCAATGTCGTGGTACGGAAAGTTATAGTCCGGATGGATGGTTTTCTGTTTATTGATATCATTTACAACACCAACACTCTGGTAATAAAATGCTATTGTTTCAGAGATAGTTTTTTTATTTATATAGTCTGAAGTAACAAAAATTGGATAGCTGTCAAACTTGCACGAACGTACAAAATTGCACGAGAGGACAAAATTACACGAAGATAAAATTGCACGAAGACACTTTTGCACGAGCAGACAACTTTGCACGGAGAAACTTTTGTACGCATTGAATATTTTATTTTATTTATTTGTTTTTTTTTAGTACTTTTTTACTTTTACTATCACCATTACCCCTTACCCTCGTTCGGTAACTTATTTATTTATTTTAATTTATTTTTTTAACAATCACTGTTACCCCTAACCCTTACCCTCGGTCAGTATCTTTTTTTGTTTTTTTATTAATTTGTCTTTTTTTTTTCCCATTTTTTGTATTTTTTTTTTTCTGATTTTTATATATATATATTTTTTTACTCTGGTGTAAAAATTACCATCCGTGCAAAGTTGACCTTTAGTGCAAAAGTGTCTTCGTGCAATTTCGTCCCCTCGTGAAAATTTGTCTTCGTTCAAAAGTATCTTCGTGCAATTTTATGCCATCGTGCAATTTTGTAACCTCGTGCAATTTTGTATTCGTGCATTTTTGACCCGTTCCCAAAAAAATAGTTGTTAAACAAGTGAACGTATAATATTTATAATTAGCTAGGCGGTTTTTAACAAAAAAAAGCTTCATTTTAGACTTTAAAAATTTAAGTTTTGATAAAACATTTTTTTTTCAAATATCCTTTAACGGCAAGATTAATATTGGTCGAATACTTAGTTCTCACAAACTGAATTTATTTTTTTTTACCTTTTTTGGAAAAGTATAATTTGTTACAAAAAACTTGTCCTTTAATTAAATTTAAACCGTTTGATTTATCTGTTAACTAAAAAAATTATAATTCAGGTTGTTTCTTTGTATACAACTAAGCGTAAAAACGTAGTAGTTAGCAATTAACAAATCTTAAATTAACACATTAAAGTTTCACACTTTTATACATTCTACGCAAAGCTAAACATGAATTACAGGCTCTTGTCAGGACAGTAGAAATAACTTCGTTTATAAATAGCTAACTTCAAATAAAAAAATTAAAATAAAAGGAGATTGGCATTAAGCTTTTTTATCTACTACATTGAAAAAAAAACTACATAGAAACCTTTATCACTTTAAACTGCTGTACATGAACGTTGTTCTTTTTCATGTTGTTAACTCCGAGGAAGATGTTATCCGGATCTCCGTTATCGAAGCAGTGAGCTGCAGTGATGATGATCTTTCCACCGAAGTAAACACCTCCGCAGAAGTCCTCCCCAAACGTAATGATCGCCTGGAAAGTTAAACAAAGTGAAGAAGTTTTTAAGAAGTAGGCTTAGTTTAAATTAAGTCTATTAATAATTGAAACATAGCTTGTGCTTTTCTTATTGTTATGGATGCTATGGTATAAAATGATATAATATTATAGTATGATAACCTGCCAGGGCCAGGCAGAAATTTTCGCGTCTTCCCCTCCGACTATCCTCGCGGGAATGTTGTAACTGTTCAGCCCGCACTGTTTGCTCTCTGTTATTTTAAATGTTCACTTTACTTGCTTTAAAGAAACAACTTAGTCTAAGTTCCTATCTCATTTATTACTTCTATTAATTAAAACCAGTCAAAAAAAACTTGAAAGACGCATAAAGTGCAATTTGTAGCTAAAATAGTTTGTTTAAGCTTTTTTTTAATATATAAGACGTTTTTTCAATTTTTTTTTAAAGTGACCTTTAGTCGTAATGTCAAAAACTTTAGTTGCTCACTCAAATGTAATTTATAATTTACTAATAACACTTTTTTAATAATTTCCAAGACACAGTGGTTGTATTATACTTTTCACAATTAATGTTTGGTCTGCGAAGTTTTTTTTCAGTGACACAACTCTTTAAAAGACACAAAACCTAACCGTCAGTCTTGCAGCAATTTTGGTTGTCTCGTTTGTAAAACGCGAAGTACCCCTTCTTGCACGCGGTGCACGCGTAAGATCCGAGCTGGTTCGTGCATGTTGGTTCCCTCCAGTTGTCACAAATGCCGTCTTGCTCACACTCGTTTATGTCTTGAAATATTGATATGTTTGCATCAATAATGTAATTAGTCTATTTTTTTTTTCACTTAAGTCCTAAGTCAATAAAAAAAAGTTGTTCGGTAATAGTATTAATAAATCAAGAAAGAGAATGCGAATAATTTTATATGACTGTCTAGAACAGGCGTCGGCAAACTTCAGCCAGTGATTTACTTTTTTGCTTAACAAACATACTTTTTTTCAAACATAAGAAAACTATTTTTTTTAAGTAAAAACTTATAAATAGGCTCTTATACTAATAATTAGTAGTAGCAAAGTGCCATATTATTGCATACTACATAATGTTTTTAGTTTAAAAATATTTTCAATTTGAATAATACAACTGTTTCAAATAACTTCGGCCCGTTAAAAAAAATTACTCGATACGCGAGCAACTTTTCATCAAGAAAAATAGATTTACTACTTATAAAAGCTTTTTGACTCCTGATTTAAAACATTTGATATAATTAAAGATTTTAAAAACTTACTCACCGACACATTCACCATTTTCATTTTTGGAAAATCCTTTAAAACATTCACATGACGCTTTTGTTTTGTCTTCATTTAGTACGCAGATATTTTTGCATTTTAACTTTTGACAAACTATAAAAATATTCAATTTTAATTTATTACAAAACTTGATACATTAAGTTAAAAAAAATAAAGAAGTTTTAAATTTTTTACAATATCTATAAAGTATACATGCTGTTAAACTAGTTTTTTAGATTTTTAAGCTGTTTATTAATATTCCCATACAACTACAATTGCTTAAAGCTGCCTAAAAAGCTCAGTAAATTTTGTTTAAGATATCAAAAAAGTAGCACAAAGTCCCTAAAAACTATGACAAGTGTTTGTAGGCTTTAGTTTTTGTATATTTACAAAGCTTTTGTTAGAACTAGCAGTAATTAACAATACATGTCTAAGACAATATATATCTTAAAGTTTTCTTATTTTTGTTTTCCGATCTTCAAATACAAGTTTTAAATTAGCTTATTTTCTGTTTACGCCCTTTATATCAATTTGAAGCTTTCTAATTAAAATATTTAGTCTGTTTTAGCAACTGTTTTAAGCTAAGTATTTATCAAGAACTCATGATACAAACTAAATCATTTTTTAAAGTAGCAAACTTGTGTAAATAAAAATTAATTTACTTACGTTCATTACTGTTATCGCAAAATCCACAGGTTTTTCGGCAGTAATCTCCGACTTTCGAGCACAAAGACTTAATACTACCACAAAAATCATAACAGTCAGTACAACCCGTATCTAAAAATAAGATACTTATAAAAATTATGTTTAGAAGTAGTATTTGTAAATTGTGTTTATTGTGTTTTAATTGTATTATTTATTTAGTTCAAGTAAGTAAGTGGTTTGTAACTCTACGACTGAGAGATATTTCTATATTTCAGGTCCTTAGACAATTTTAATGATCGTCGATTTGTTTTGGTGAATTATAAACTATATAATTTATACTGTGCTTAGAAATAGATAATTTTTATAACGGTATTAAACTATAAATTAATTTTACGTACAATATGCAGTAATGTCTAATCATTTATAATTCATTGTTGTTCATTTCGCGTACAAAACGTTTACTTCAAATGTTGTTCATATTACAAGTTTAAAAAAAAGTTTTGTTTAATTTGGTTTAAAACTAAGTACTTTAGTTTTATTTTGCTTAAAACAGTTCTTTCAGTTTAGTTTATATTTACGTGTAAAACGAACAACTTTGATAAAATATTAAATTTATGGAAATGTATAAGAACCTAATTTTTTTTAAGAAGTTTCCTACAAACTTAAAGATATTGTAGTATTTGTTTTGCAATAATTATTACTAAACTATTCAGATTTTTTGTTTACAATCTAAGAAAAAATAAATAAATATATTAATTACATAAGCAGGGTCGTTTTTCTCCAAATTTCACATCTACGTCTCCACCGCCAAAGAGCTGATAAATTGATTGAGAATGTGTGAAGTCAAAGCTCAGCAAAAGTATTACTGGTAATCTGTTTGGATAGTATTCAGTATAAATCAACTAAAAGTATTACTACAAATTTTATCTATAGAAGCATATCCTTAATATTTAAACTGTTATTTTGATGGTTGATACCATGCCAGTGATACTCTGAAACTTTTATATCACAGACAACTGATGTAAACCAAGTAGAATTACCAGAAAAACCAAGAACAAACAGCTAACAATCAATCTATTACAATTTTTAACTTTATATAAAATAATTACCTTTTAATATATTTTAAGACTACTTACCGGAGAGTTTTTGTATAACTTCAGCACATCTGCAACAAACAAAGCAAAATCGATAGAAAATAGTTTGGAATAGAAAAATAGAATATATCTCACCTAGACTTTTATGCGACTAACATGACAGTTTAAATTGGAAAAGCGCATGAACAAAGTAAAGTGACCTAAATGGATGCCCATTAACAACTTAGCTTTTAGTTCATAAAAAACCTAACAATCTAATACTTTTAATTAGCTTAACTTTAATTCAACAAAGATTTAATGCTAAAATCTGCATAAAGCCTTATTAATAGAATTAAAGTTTAGAAAACATTTAATCGTTTTACACACCTACATATTGATTATATTTGTTCGTTACGCAATACAGTTCTACAAAATTTCGAATTGATCTTTAAAAAACCAGCTATAATAGATTTAAAAATAGATAAACCATAGTGAACCAACAAACAAACAATTCACTTCTTTACGCTTGACGAACATAATTGATTGTCTCTTTTTTTTTTCTTTTTATAAATGTTATTGGTGTATTAACAACAAAACAATTATTCTGTAACTTTTATTTCCATTACTTATAATTGCTTATCAAACTACAATTTAGAACTATAAATTTTAGATAAATACTACATTTACTGACAAGGTTTTTAGTTTTTATGCATTTGAATAGAAAGTTAATTTATGAACTTGATCTATACTTATAGTGTATCTGTATCTACTATTTACGTTAAACAATACATTGTTATTTTTAAACTAGTTTTAAATGTAGAAATGTCTTTCTGAATTTATAGATTATGCGTAGACTTTTTCAAACAGTTAAACTCACAAAGATTATCGTGTAGACTCATAAAAATAAAATAAAAAGGTTAAGATTAAAAGTGGTATAAGTTAAAACGATTGATAAGAAATTTAAAACAGAAATCAAAAACTTTATACCTAAATATATTCAAAAACTTTTGAAAGGTTAAAAATTATAATCTTAATAAAAATATTGTAGAACTATAAACGTATCATAAAAAAGATATAATTTTTTTAAGTTTTATTTTAATAAAAACGTAAAAAATAGTTTCAATACCGTTTTACATATCACTTTATATTAAAAATCAACACACAATACTAAAATAAAAGATATTAAAAATGTATATAAAGTTCAAATTCTGTTATTACTACAAATAAAAATAACGACGTTAAAGTATATTATAGTTTAAGTCTTATCAGAAACAAAAAATTCAATTGGTTACAATGTCATAATTTATCATCGTTTATGATTTTGTAAAACTTTTAACTATACATTAAACTAATTAAATATTTAAAACTTGCTCAATTAATAAAATTTTTATTATGCAATTTTTTTTTCTTAATTTTGCTAGTTTAGATTATTAAACGAATTGTTTTTAAAGTAATAACCTTTAAATTTGAAAATTCTCAAGCGATCAGATAAAGAAAAATCAAAATGAATTAAAACAAAACTAACATTAAACATATTTTCTTCATTCTGCGAAGATCTTTTTTCTACTAAAAACAAAACAAAATTTTATGAATCTGCAATAAAAATTGCTATGTTCGATCAGTTATATATTGTGATTTTATACTTTTTTTATTTTTATGTTCTCATTACTAAAAAATTGCCAACGGCTATGCCAGGAATGAAAACTTATTATGACGTAATAATAAAGTCGTTTTCATGTATACATTTAGTTTTAACTATAAACTGAGTTATATAGATCATACATTGCAATTTTTTCAATACTAACTCCTTAATTATTTTAAAACAAAAAAAAATATTTATAATTTCTAGCTAACAAAAAAAAATTTAAGTAAGTAACTTATTTGTAAATTTTTTAAAGCATGTATGTTTTTTTTACAGGATGCTATAAAAACATTAATTAATAGTTAGCGAAAATCAACAAACTAATTATTTATTAGAATAAGTTAATTTGAACAACATTTAAGTAAATAAGTTTGTAGAACTGAAGCAATATTTCTGTAACAAAAAGTTGAAGTTTTTGCTAAATTTGTTTAACACTTTCGAGCAATTTTGTTCTCTCAAGAAAGTTTTTGTAACAAAAAGTTAGTAGAAGCGTACAAATTATTTATTTAATTACAGTTATCAAGTAACTTTGATACTTTTTGAAAATATTAAACCGTTTTAACTCTAAAACTTTAAAAACACGGCTTTTTACTAATTATTTTTAATTCTAATTTTTTTCCTTTTTATTGCATTTTTAATTTATTTTAGCTGTATAAACGGTAGTTTTACTATTTTTCAAATTTTATGTTCTTTATCTGATGTTAAAATTTCTTGAGAGAGAACTAGAAATTAGCTTATATTTCTCTAGATAAAAATTGTATAAAAGTTTGTTTTAAAAGCGAAATGAAATTATTTCTTGTACGAATACTGATTTTGAAAAGTGTCTCTATTACAAAATCAGGCAACTACTCAGTTTCACCGATGAACGGATTATCAAACTGCGGTTCTGCAATAAAGGATCAGCGGTGAAACTGAGTAACTGCCTGATTTTGTAATATTTTTTTTCTGTATATAAATATTTTAGTTGAATTTGTTCCTGTGTGAAATCTGTTATAACCAATTATTTAAAATACTGTTCATTTTCTCTTCTTTTTTTTATTCAAGGAGAATACAAAATTTGAACAGCCTCGTATACTGTATGTAATAAAAAACTTGATAATAACTCAAATATATTATTATACTAATACTCTACTTAATTAAAACTATGTACCTTCTTGTAATTTTATATAATAAACTAGTTTACAAAACTTTGATTTAAAGTATAGGTGATACTTTAAGATTCTTTTATAAAGTAGTTAAACATACTAACTTTTTTTTATTACTGATTAGACAAAGATAATGATAAAAAACTAGCTAAAAATAAGCTAATTTTAAACTCTTTACTAACAATCGTATTATAAAACTGAGTTTAAAATCAATTTTTGTTTATTGTTATACAAAAAAAAAACTATTATTGCACTTCTAATTTAAACAATAAACCATAGCATATAAAGTACTCTTAGCAAAATAAAATATTTGCAGTTGATTTGTTTTTTGTTACTAAAATTAGATTAATCTTTTATTTTTTGTTTTAAATTAAACATTACTTCTATTCCTTAAGCTGTGTTAGTACCAAGTTCTAACATATGTTTTAAAATATAAGTACTCGTTATAATTTATTTTAAATTAAAAGCTTATAGAAGAGATAGTTATTTTTCTTACAACTGTGAAGTTTTTGTGAGAAAGTTTTAATCCAAAAAACGAAGTATGTCTAACAGCATGAAAAAGTGAGAAATTTTTTCAACTTAAATTAATTACACGTACTTATCACAAGAATTCCGAACGTGTATTGACTTCTGAAAATCATTAAAAATTTTAGTTTTTTTTTGCTTTTAAAAAATGTTTAAAGAATTTTTTTTATTACATATTCTAATTTTAAATTCTGTATAAAACATTGTACTTTTTTGGAAACGTTTAAACTTTTTACAAAAAAATATTAGTTTACTTTAATTTTTTACTTACTAAGCTACAAAAAAAGTACGATAGTATTTTAAAACCTATTCAATTCGATTTTCCAAAATACTTAGCTTTTAGCTTTCTTTTCAATAACAATAATACTTTTTACTTTTTAGTTTTTTTTAAAGCAGTATAAAATTTTAGAGGAATTACACTTTAAAATACTATAGTTAATCAAAGAAAAAATGTCAAAGTCAATAAATGTAAAACAAGGATACAAAACTTTGACACTTTTTTTTAAAACAGTACTAACCCACAACTGAATAAACAAAATTATATTTTGTTACAAATTTAGGATGTTAATAAGGAACACATCTTTTTTAATTAGGCTTGACTTTGTTATTGGGATTTCTGTTTGTAAAAAAGTACTAATTGATTTTTTGTATAACTATATGTATGAGTCAAAGTACTTAAACAACGCAAGTTCAAATTACAGTCTCATATTGTTAACTTCACTAATAGACATGTTTCTAATCAATTTATAAAATCTCCGTAAAACCGTGCTTTTAATTTAGAACACAGATAAACGTCGTTAACTTTCATTGCTCTGTTGATGACCGTTTCTTATAACTTTTGTTTTCATTTTATAGACTATGTAATAATAAAATATTTTCTTACTGTCAGTTTTTACGGATAACTAATTGTTTATTTAAATAATTTAGTTAAAAGTAATAAGAAAGTACACGTATTAAGATTAACTTTACAACAGACAGTTTTTTTTTGTTTACATACAAACAAATACTAATTTGTTGCAACTTCAATTTGTCTTTCGCATATATATATAAAACCACAAAAACGTTTGATTTTAAACTTGTTTTTTTATAGACTTTAATTTAATAACTTACAACTTTCCGGTTATGTTAAAAATAAGTCACGAAAGTATTTTTGTAAAAAATTTAATAAGCCATAACCTACTTCAAATGTAAACGTTTTAAAGATTTAGTTACAGTTTTCAAAAACGATTACAAAATATTTACGTAAAACCGAGAATAATTATTCGAGACAACATCCTAGTTTAGAGCTGTACAAAAATATTTTAAAATTAGTATTTTTGGGCAGTCAACAAAGTTATTAAATTGAAATAAAGTAGTCCCTTATTATGTTCTAGCTTCATACATAGTGTAAATATAGCTAAACATTTTGTCTAATAATATTGAGCAGCTGAGTTGTTGGTCTTTAAAAAAAGTTATTTTAGATATCTGTAATTTTTTCGTAACAGTCTATAAAAGTTTTGTAAACCTATTTTGACCCTCAAGCCGTCAAGCCACTTCAGTTCAAAACATTAAGCCCTTTTTTTATTTGCATTACTAAATTGTTTTTTTAATAAAAATTTTATAATTTACTTTATTTTTATGCAACCCAAAATTATTACATAGTAATATTACATAATAGTTACATAATGCTACAAATAGACTGTTGCTAAGTGTTATGAAAAAAAAGTTATATATATAAGATAATCTAAAGTTTATGTACACTTTTTTTACATTAAAAATGTAGTTATTTGTTTTTTTTTTTTTAAGATTGCTTTTGTAAAAGTCTCCTATGAAGTCTTTGTTGCACAGCTAAATACTTTTTTATTTATAAAAACAATACAAATATATACATATGTATAAAGTACTGTAGAAAAAAAAAAAGTTGTTTTTCTAATAAGTTTTTAACCAATGCTTTAAGAGTGGGTAAGCATTTAATGACTACAGGCGAAATTTTGAATGAAAAAAATTCGCGGAACGCAATCGTAGTTTAAACCTTTACTCTTTATAGCAAGCAAACCTAAAAAATCTAGTGTAGAGTTTGGTTTACTTGTTAATTTTACTGAAGACCTTTTTTCTCTCTACGCTTCCAACCTCAAAATATCTAGTGCAAGTTCGCGCAAGGGCCACATTTGCATGCTCTGCATCCTTTTATTGGCTGGTTTCCATCTAGAATAAAAATAAGCACGTGGACCGCTTTTTGCCGATCCCTGGTTTAAAAGCTACTCGAGCTACTTAATAAAAAACATAATTAGGTTTTAAATTTAGAATGCTAAAGTACGAACACTTAGAAATAATTGTTAAGCGTTATTTGGAACTAAATTAGCTACTTAATCGAGTTTTCTTTTAGCTTACACATCTTTCGAAAAATTGTATAACACTACAAAAATTAAGATCATCAAACTTCACAACTTAAAAGAGGATCTTTTATAACAAGACAACTAAAAAATAAAGCGATAATGCAATACAAAGTTCTATTTATAATAAGTTCAGGAATATATTGTATACATGTATAAAAAGCTTTAGCTTAAAAATGTTTAAAAAACTACAACATTTTATAGCTTTAAAAAACTGATATCTTTTTTAATTTTAAAACTGAAATTTTTATATGTAAGGTAAAACGTTTTATATCAAATTTGTATTTTAGTCTAAAGCTTTCAACTTCTATAAAGTATTATAATAACAATTCAAATATAAAACCATAGAGTTTTTTTAAGAGAACTTCACCAAATCCTTAAGAAATTAATTGCTAAATAAAGCAAAAAGCTAGGATATTTTAGCATCTACTTAAAAATCTGGAATGCGCAAAACACTGTGAGAACAAGCAATTTTCCTTTTCAGCTACAGGACAAAATTCATACCATCTTCTTTAATCTTCTTGAACCTCTTTATACTATAACTTAAAAGCCAAAGTTATATTTGAAAATAATCGTGTACAAATGACAAGTGTATTATCTATTTTTACTTTTGTATGTTAACTTTAATGTAAAATTGTTCTTTTGATATTTTCAAGTATTTTAGTGTTAAAACTAATTTATTTTTAGCAACTTTTAAGACCATAGTGTATAGTTAAATATTTAAAGTAAATTTACATTTTTTTAAATATTGAAACAAAATTGCTTGTAACGTAAATTTTTTATTATTCAAAATTTAGTTAAACATATTTATAAATAACAAGCGTTGGTTTAAAACTGTTTTCTGTTTATTTTTTTTAGTTAAAATATGCAAAGTAATTTCTGTTTTAAGTTTATTTATCTAATGAGTAATACAATACGGAAAGTAAACCTAAAGCTCAGTCTGATTTGCATATTTTTTGAGTCATCAAAGCTTTTTAAGCTTTTTTTAATTATTCTTTTATTACCCTTATCGCTGACCCACCTTACCCAAGCATATTAAAAATTAATTAAAAAATAAAGTTTTAGTAGTTAAAATAAAAAATAACAACAAAACAAGATTTTATTTTTTCTGATTCAGCAAATATGAATGACTATTATGGACATAACTGAACTTTAAGTTTAATTGCCATGCAATACGAATAAATTGTAAAACAACAGGTATCTAAATGTTTTTTGACGTTATAAACTTGTTTTTTCAAATATTTTTAATTTTAATAAAAGAAAATTCATATTTTTGTCTTATTTGTGTTTTTTAGCTTTATTATAAGGATGAAGTTTATTTTCAAGGACGCTAATTTTTATACTAATGCTTTTTTTTTTGTTTGCACAAATGATTTAAACACTATAAATTACTTTTTTTTTGCCACAGTCTTTTTAAGATAACGCAGCCTAACAGCTTAATATTTAGATCTAATCTTAGATTTTTAAAGCACTGTGATATTAGTTATGAACTCAAAAATAATACTTTATTTAGAAGTTATTAGTAGGTACGAGTCGACTGATTTAATAATCGTTTTAAATTTTGACCATTTTTACAGGTAGTTTATAAAGGTTACAAAATGAAAAACCAAAAGATGAACTGTAGTACCATACATTACAGTGATATCAAACAGAAGGAAAATAATGTGAGCTTTCATATCATTGTCATTAGGAGTCAAATACATTCAATTTCCAAGTTTTTGTATTTGTAAAATTCAGCGTTTTTAAGTCTTTTTTTGTTTGATAAATTTTTTAAACTACTATAAACTTGTTCTATGATTTTATAATATATTATTAAAAATCCCCAGAAAACGTTTATCATTGCAAGGGGTAGAGTTTGAGACTGATATTTTTTTACCTTAAAAAAAAAGATATGTATAATTAATTTTTATAAATTTTTACTAGTCTAACTTATATTTGTTACTTACTGTATATCTAATAACAACAATTGATTATTGTTTTTAGTTTATTTCAATGATATTTGTTTGTGATTTTATTTTTCTACTAAAATTTTTATCAAAATGTTTTGTGTTTCATGATTACTTCAATGTTTGAATAAAACTCTGTAAAAGCTGTGTAAATTATTTTATTTTCCTTACACTAAATATTTTATTGATGACAATTATAATGCTTTTGATTTAATAAAAAATTGGTCATTTGTGTTCAATGACCTGGTCTCTTCAAATTTCAACTGATTTAATTAGTTGACTGATACGCACAATTATATTGGAATTGTTTTTTATCAAAATGTTATTATAAGAGTTAGAAGCACAATAAAAATTATGTAGTTTTTTATTAAAATCTCAAAATAAAAACACTAAAATTATATTTATTTGATTGAATTTTCAAAATATTGAAGATCCTTTGACCTGATTTTTTTCAAGAAAAAACTTTTAAGTTAAAACAGGGTAGGTGTCAAATATGCACAAAGGATCTTTTTTGCATGAGTTAAAATTCTTTATTTTGTTTTTTATTATTTTTCTCTTCTACTACTATTGACCCTAAGCCTTACCCTCAGTTGGTAAAGTTTTTTCTTCTTTTTTTGTTTTTTGTCTCTATATTTTTCTTTAACTATCACTGTTATCCCTTACCCTTGGTCGGTATTTTTTTCTTGTTTAAGTTTTTCTTTACTATTTTGTAACCTTTAACCCTTACCTTTGGTTGGTAGTATTTTTAAATATTTCTTTTAATTTTTTGTTTTACTTTTCTTGTTTTTATTTTTTACTATCGCTGTTACCCCCAACCCTTAAATTTGGCTGGTATTTTATTTTAAACTTTATTTTTTATTAATTTAAAATATCTTTGTGTATATTTGACCTATCCCCATTTAAGCATGGTTTTTGATTTGTATGATGGTGCAAAAAACCTAGGACAAGACTTAGCCAGAACTCATTTAAGCATTCTGGTTTTAAATTTTGGTTAATGTACAAAAGAATTTCTTAATATTTATAATAAACAATGAATTCACCCGACCAACAACAACGGCATCCAAGACAACCTACAACCGGTTTTGTTCTTTTTAGAACTCATCAGGCAGGCTTAGTTGCGAGAAACCGCTGTTGTTATCTTAACCAAAATTATTATATTTTTTTAATATTGATAAAAGATTGCTCTAATTGTTCCCATAATAATTATCTGTTAAATTTCCACAATTTATAAGTTATAAGTCCTTTGACTAAATGTTTTCTAAATTCTTTTGTTATGCTATCTTTCCTGTTGTCAAATTTTGTAACTTCCAATATTTTTTATTTCAAAAAAAAAAAAAACTTTTATATAGAAAATTCTTTTTTGTTATATTACAAATTTTGTACTAGTTTCATAACAATTTCATATAACATAAAACTTAATTTTTACAGTAAGTTTTTTTACTAATATTAATTAATTCTACAAAATATATTTTTGATAAATTTGTATTTTTTCTGAAGTTTTATTTCTTTATTTGTTTAAAGGTTTTAACACTAGATATAATTTTAAACTTCAAAGGAATATTTTCTAAAAATTTTAGGTCTTTAGCTTAAAAACTAAAAAATTATATATGTTTTGAGTGAATTTTAAAACTAAAAATGAAATATTTTTTTTTTATAAATTTTTAAAAGATTGACTATAACTCCATACTTAAATTAGTTTTATATGTTCTATGAAATTTTGCTATGCTTAAAGTATCATACAAGATTTAATACTATTGACCATCCTACGGCCTTAAAAAGTACAAACTTTTTAGCAGTAAGTATATATAGCTATAAGCAAACATAGTTTCAATTCTTAATTTATTATAGGATATACTTCTTTAGTAAAAGTAATTTTAAACAAAACTTTTAAACAACTTCAATATTAAACTTGGTTCATTAAATTAATTTTAATCCTTGGTCAAAATTTTTAATAAAAACTAATTCACTTAAACAGATTTGTTTTTGTAAAAGTTGTTTCATGTAATTCAGTATGTGTGATGATATTAAAAGAGCTGAAATAGAACAAGTAGACAGAGCTTATGGCGCAGCTGTAGACAACTGTTTAAAAGATTTTTTCATAAAAACAGGTAACTTGTTTATTAACTCTCAAATCTTGACTAAACAAAAATAATTTATGTGAAATACTACTAGTTTATGTAAACATTTTAGGATGTTTTAATTGAGTTTGAAAAATTTGGGTTCACCTATATTTTTTTTGAGCCTAAACAATAATAAAGTTATGTAATCATAAACATCATCCTTGATAAGTATCTATTGTTTTTAAAATGAATTATAATGAAAAGCAAGGTTTCAAAATATATTTATACAATGATTCTAACAGGTAGTGGATTTGGTATTGGAGGTGCAGTCTCACTGTTGTTTGCTAAAAGTAAGAACTTTACTTATATCTAATTCTATTTGTTTACACTAATAAAAGCAAAGTTCTGCTGAACTTTAAATAGGGGTAGCTGTCAAATTTGCACAAGAGTACAAAATTGCACGAAGGGTCACTTTTGCACAAAGACATTTGGCACAAGCAGACAATTTTGCTCTGAGACATTTTTGCTTATTTTTTTTTAGTTAAGTTTTTTTTTTTACTATCACTGTTACCCCTAACCCTTATCCTCTGTCGGTAACTTATATTTATTTTGTTTTAATAATTTTTTTTATTACTGTAACCCCTTACTCTTGGTCAGTAGCTTTTTTATTAATTGTTTTTTTTTGTAATAATTTTTATTAGTTAATTTTTCTATTCTTTTTTTAATTGTTATTTTTCTTTTTTTTTTACTATCACTGTTACCCCTTACCCTCAATCAATAACTTTTTTTTTCTTTTTGTTTTTTATTAATTAACCTTAAAGTTTTTTTTTTCTTTTTATATTTTTCTGCTTTTTTTACTCTTGTGCAAAAATGTAACTTGTGCAATCTTGTTCCCTCGTGCATTTTTGTGCCCTCATGCAAAAGTATCTTTGTGCAATTTGACCCGTTCCCGTAGTTAGGGTTTATTAATACTAAATTATGTAGAAATAATGATATTTGCAAGTGTTATAAAAATTAAAATTTCAAGGTTTCCTAAGGTTTCATCATAATTATTCCACTAATAATATAATATGAATAAAGAAATTTATAAAACTTAAAATATTAGCTTTCTAAAATGTCCATCATAATTATTCCTCTAACCGATTTTCTCTAAAATTCTTTGCTTTTTAGTAGTTCTTCTTTTAACAAAATCATTTGTTCCTAGATCTAAAGTACTAAAGATCTTTTTTTTTTCCATACTATCTTATAATAAAGTTTATCATTTTGGAAAGTTTTAAGGAGCTTTTTATCTACCTTAATTTTGTGCCTTAGTATGTGCCTTAGCATTAGAAAAATCAGGTATGAAAATAAATGCTTATACAAAAAAGTGGTAAGTTAAGACCATTTGCTATCAATGCATTCAAATTCTAATAAGTTAATGGTATTTTTTGATATAAGTATTTGTAGGCTCTATGTGTCTAAGTATCACAAAATTTAATTAATTACTAAGTTAGTAAAAAAAAACTGCAAAAATTTATAATTTTTAAGGGCATAGGGTGGTTAAACACCTTTTTCACATTTTATTCTTATTCTATTGAGTTTTAGTAAAGCTACAAATTGCTTTTTTAAAATTTCTAAAACTCAAAATAATTATTGAGTTATAGCTGGTCAAAGACTAAAATAGGTTCTTTATGGGAGGTGCAAACTAAAACAGCAAATAACTAAAAATCACTTAAAATCTATCTTCTCCTACTTTTTTTGGAATAGCTACTTCAAACTTGCAGAGTATATTCCTTGCAATATTTAAAATATTCTGTTGGAACAGAATGTCCCATAAGTTAGCTTTTTCAAATGATTTTAAATCATGTAATTAATAGGATATTGTGATAAAATTTTTAATTATTTTAAAACTTGAACGTGTATAACTTTGTCATTTAGAATATTATTTTAAATTCTATAAAACTTAATATATCCTGTTCATATAATTGTTATATCTCCTCTTCAAAATAATTGATATCTTGCCTCATTGTAATATAATTTTGTTTCTGTCTAATTGTATTTGATAATTTTAATTAAGTAAACAGATGATTTTTTTTTAACCTTTTATATTTTGTCATACATTTTTAGAATAAGTTAAAAATGTTGTGTTAAGAATTAAATTACATATAAATAAACTAAATTGCATATTTTTTTATTTCAAGTAAGATACTACGTTTACCTAAACGCATCATTTTTTATTAGATAAAAGATGGCCTCTGATACTCGGAGCTGGAGTTGGCATGGGACTTTCAGTATCTGCTTGCCAGGCGGCCATGCGTAACGCCAGCCTATCGTGTGGAGAGCTCCCCCCAGTGGATGGAAACTGCTACGAAGAATGCGAGCCTTCTGCTGCTGTATCAGATCCTTGCAGCTCGTGTGACGAACCAAGCCTTGCATCACCCTGTGAACCGAAGAACGTCAATTTACTTGTGAGTATCTCAATTGGAAATATATACTTTCAAATGTTTTGAGTATAAATATACTTTTTCTTGTTACCATTTCTGTTTAGCTTAGTAGTTTTATTGTGAGTCGCATGCATTTTTATTACTTGAACTAAGGATTATAATTAAACAGATTCAATATTAAGTCAAATATTTTTTTTTAACCAGTGGCTCAAACTCAACGTTGATCTAAATGAAAATTAAAAGCTGGCCTAACGTTCAAAAAAAAAATCTTTACTTATTGTTTGTTTATAAGAATAAATCAATAAACTTAAAGTGTTTGAATGCTAGCAAAATCTTGTTAAAAATACTTAATAATTTGCAATCAATTTGTATACTTGTTTTTTAAACTAAAACATCTAATTATCTTTGACAAAATTTTCCAAGATAACTAGATTGTATTTGTTAAATATTATTTTATACAAGTAATAGTATGCAATTAATTTTTAAAATGTTATTACCATGTATGTATCTATTATACCTTTTTTCATTGAAATAGTCAACAAAATCGTAACAGAATACAGAAGAAGTTCCATCGCTGATCCCTCAAGAAGCAGTTCAAACGTTCATGGAAAAGGCAGATTTGCCCACAGCGGCTGAAATCACCACCGAAGCTCCTGTACTTTCTGAAATAGCCGAGCAGTTCATGCCAAAAGCCACCGTGACGGAAGATGCTGAAGTCGCTGCAGAAGAGGTTGCCGAAGAAAAGGCAGAAGCTAAAGAAGAACCAGCTTCTGCTGAAGTCGTAAAACCTGAAGAAAGCCAAGAGGCTGATCAGGAAACTGCTGAAGTCGAAAATGTATCAGAAGAAGCTCCTGTAGAAGTAGCAGAAGTTTCTGTAGAAGCAGCAGAAGCTTTTGTAGTAGTAGAAACTCCTGTTCAAGATGCAGTAGAAGTAGTTGAAGTTGTTTCCGAAGCAGCAGAGGAATTGGCACCGGTCGTTGAAGAAGCGGTGAACACTGATGACGGTTCGGTCGTCGCCGAAGCGGCTGTTTTCGAAGAAAAGGTTGAAGAACAAATCGCTGATAAAATTGTTGAAGTCGCACACGAGGTTGAAACTTCTGATGAAAAAGTTGACTTGTAAGTCATAATGGGATCAAAAAAATTACTTTGTTTTTTCTCTGTTATTCAACTACTAAAAATTAATTGAACAGTTATTATTCAAAACTAAAACAAATTTTAACTAATTTGCATACATTAACAACAAAAATTTCAAACTTTAATTACTTGTAAAGCATATTTTTCTTGTTACGATTATTTATTTTTAAACTTTTTTATTTTTGTTTTAATTTTATGCAAAATATTTATGATAATACCATAGAAAAAGTGAGTGTATCTAGTTTATTGTTCTTAGAAAAATGAAGTTAAGCTTAATAAGTGAGTATTTATTAAGCTAATAAACCTAATGAATTGATAAATAATATTTTGAAAAATGTTAATTCATTACTATTAGGTGATAATGACGATCTTACTGATTCATAAGTTTAAATTCCCTAATGACTTAGAGATAGAGATAAAAGAAATACAGTCACTTAAAACACTTGTGGAAGTTCACTAAATGAAATATTTATCAGTAAGAATAGAATAAATATTAACTCTATGTAATTCATCATTTAAAAGTTTTTTACATTGTCTAAAATTTGTAATTCTTAAAAAAGTGACAACACTTAAGAGTTACTTAAAGTTAACGTGACTAAATCATTTGTGTGTAAATTAAAAAATATTTTTTCTGCATCACTTCTAGCTTTGTAATGGCTTATCATTGGTTTGTTGTAATGTTTATACATGTTAAAATAAGTTTTGAGTTAAACAAAAAAAAGTGACTTGTTGTTAAAAGAAACAAAATTATATGCTAAAAATTCTTGTTTGCTTTTTAAAACTTGTAACATTTATCAAAAAAAAGGTCTTTTTGTGAGGTAAATGTTTTTATTAAAATAAAAATTTAGGCCAGGGATCGGAAGCCTTTTGTAACTCGCGGGCCGTTTTTCCTAGAAAAAATTAAAGTGCCGCACAATTCAGAAAAAAGTCTGCGAGGGCCGCAGATGTTTTAAGTAATTGTAATAATTAATTTAACATTATTGGTTTAAGCCAAAAGTATTTTAAGATAAGCAAAAATAAATTCCTAGTAAAGAGTATTTATTGAATTAAAAACTTAATTGTAAGTTTTTATTACAAAAACTTTTATTTTCATAGTTTTAAAAATTATGTAAGTACCTCGAGGGTCGAAGATTTTTGCTGCATTTGCCCTGTAGTTTGCCGATTCCTGATTTAGGCACTATGCTATTTTATTATTATAATTTGATATAGAACGATGTCAAATACATCACCTAAAACAGATAACTCTTTTGTTATTATCAGGGTGGTCGCAAAACCTGGGTTTTTAGAAATTATAAAAAACTAGACTTTTAATAATTTTTTATGTTAAGTAGTAAAATTTTGATTCAAAAAATCTACTAAAAAGATGATTTTTTTGTCATCAAAAATTTTTTTTATTAAAAATAAATGTGTTCATTTTAAGTAGCTTTACAGTAACTTATTAATGTTGTTATACTACTTAACACAGTTTTTAACCTGAATATCTGAAAGAAATTTCTCTAAAACTAGTGGCAGCCATGTATGTTGGTGTTGTATAACACCTTTTAAAAACTCAAAAAAAAAAGCAATAACCCTCAGAACACTTCATGGTTCAGAGTAGTGATTATTATGTTAATAACACACCCAAAATCTTGAGGCTTTCACCGTCCTTCTTGTAACATTATTAAACATCTTTTGGTTTGATGCGTCACTGATGTGCAGTTTTACTGACTAAGATTATCTTATGCAAAAGGTTTGTTTGAATTTAGTAATCGCCATAACAAGAAAACATTATTAAGTTTAAGAAAGATTTCTCTTAATTTAAACATTAACCAACGTAGACCGATAAATTAATCTATAGTTTTAAAACTTACTACCTCTTAATTCAGTTGAAGCTAGTGATTGGCTTTTTTTTTCCTACACCATACTGGACCCAAGTAATTTTATAAAACACGGCTCAAGTTTTTAACTTATTTGGAAATTATCTCATTTCAAACAGTCGAGCACTAACAACTACTTAGTTTTAAACACTTTAAAAATTTATAACTGACATGTTGTGAAGGTTACAAGCACCTTTATATATGTTCTTTATGCTAATAAAGCATTGTTGGAAAATCCAAAAGTTATTTTTCGATTTTAAATTGAATCAATAAAAACATGTTGGTCGAATCAGGCCATTTTTTTCTGTTAATGACACCTCAATGTTTTTGTAGCATTTTAAATTGTAATCCATTTTTATGTTCCAAATTCAATTAGTCTTTGTATTTTTTTTTTTTATAACAATGTTGATTGAATTTTAAAAATGAACTATTTTTCTCCTTTCATAGCTAGAAAATAATAACGGGTACTTTCAGTTTTTTTTTAATTATTATTAAGCATTGACTATTCTCAAAAAATTTAATTATCCTAATTTGGATTAAAAAAAGACTCGGAACCCACTATGTAGAACTGTAGTATCACTTTTAAAAACTAAACCTAGGTCCTGTTGAAAAAATAACGAGGAAAAATGACAGCGGATTTAACAATTATCAACAATTTAATATTATTTTTACTGCGACAAAATACACCAGACTAAGATTAAAACTTTTAGTTAACAGCCTGCTTGCACAAGTTTTACTATTAAATAACTTGCTTTGTTGGTGTACTGTAGTCTTAATTTTACTTTTACTAAATAGTCTTAACAATTTGTTTTTGTACTTTTTCATATAAAAAGTATATTTTTTATGTTTTAATGTATAATGATGTTAGAATTTAAAATTGTTTTTAAAACTAATTTTGTCATAAATGATACTAATAATTATGTAGTCTAATCTTCTAAAAATCTATAATAAAAATATTCTTTTTAGTTATATTTTTAGATTTAAATAAGTTGTTTATATATAGTAAGTAATAGCAATAATGTATGATTTCTAAAACAAAACGTTCAATCTATTTTACGTTTTTGAAACAGACCAAACTTACTGAACCATAAGTACGCAAATTGAATAAACACTTATTATTTGTCTTTAAATTTTTGTACCAAACCTACAATCTATTTTAATTTTCTATCAATTTTAAGCTACTAGTGTATGTATAGTTGTTGTTTTAAACATGACTTCAAAATTTTTTAGATTAATTTCTACTCACAGGGTAAACATTGCTTAAAAATCTAAACTTAAATTAAATATATAAATCATTGTTATCCTAATTTAATTAGTTTTTTATGCATAAAAACATTATATTAAATATTAAAATTAATCTTTTTCATAGCATGTGAACATTGGTTGTCAAAAATAATTCCAATCAACTTAATTTCAGTAAAAGCTAATCCTACTTTAGAATTAGTTGTATAAAGCTTGTCTAAAATTAAGAAAATTTACTTAGATACTCAGTAATGTTTATAAAAAAACTAATAGCTTTTTTAAGTGACTCTTCTTCATTATCATACACATTTTCGGTATATTGTCGATGTAAGCCTAAATCTAAAGATTTACAGACTTTTCATACTGATGATTCTATTTTTATTACATACATAAATTTATAGTTTAGGTTGGGTAAACTAGCAGTAATTCTTATTTAGGAAATTTGTTTTAACGTTTTCAAAGACATGGTTTATGCTTTTTAAGCAAGAATATCGAAATAAGCAAAATTGTCCAAAATTAATGCCTGAATTATCAAATCTGGTTAGTACTTTTCCGACTCCTTGCCTTATAATTTACAAAAAATCATTTGAGTTATATTAAATTAGGTTTAATCGTTCTTTTATTTGTTTTTTATTCATATTGTTTACTGTTTTACAAGCTTTTAAAACAGGTATAAGTCCTTGACAAGACGTTAAAAGGTATCCAAGTGGTGTGCGACTCGATAACCGAAAGGTTTGTTCGTGCACCAGGTCCTAGGACAAAATATTTTGGGGTTTTTTGCTTTTGTTCAATAAACAATATAAAACAGAAATAAATTGATTAATAAATATATCAACATTTAACAATCCAAAAATGATATGCATTTATGCAGTAAAAAGTATGATGACAGATATAAATGAGTTAATTTGTCAAAGAAAGCCAACTTTTATAAAAACTTTATGTTATTTTCATGACTAGTTATTAGTTCATAGTCTTTATTTGTCAAAAACAATTTATTATCTAATTCACACAATTGTAGATATAAAATTTATCAAAAGTTAAACTACTTCTATTTTAGCACTAAGCTTATTGCAAGTAATTACCCGTAAGCAAAAATAATCTTCTCTAAACAAAAAATCATTAAATTATAAATTTATTTAACATAAAATGTTTGTTACTGAACTAGTCTTTAAGCTTTTAATTTTTAAGTTCATTTATCTTGACCACTTTTATTTCCATCTAAACAACATGTGTCACAGTGATCATACATGTGGATACCCGTTGTTAGGTGTTCATTAAAACGAATAAATAAATAAAAAAGTAAGATATTCAAATTCTAACATTTTAGAAAAGAGTTGAATAACAAAGCAGTTTAAAATTTTATATTACATGTTTATATACCCTATTAAAACTTAGGTAAACAAATTTTGTTTTGTTTACTTAGTTAGTTTGAAATATCTTCAAAGTTTAAGCTAAAAAATCTAGTTTCTTTGTCATTAAAATATTTTTAAAACGTTATCTTAGTACACAGGAGTTAGCAAAATAAATTAATTTTTGGTTTTGCGAACGGCTATTCTATGTAAGTTGAAATTTTGTTTTCACTTTTGATAGTATTTTAAGAGTTTATAAAGTTAAATTCGATAAAAAAAAGGTCTTTATATAAAGCTAAAGAAAACTTGCTACATTTTGTAAAATAAACATGAAATAAACTGTTTGTTTTCGTTTATAGAAACCTATATATAAGATAACTGTTTAATTTTGTTTATCGAGCAATAAAAAATACGCTCAAAATAATTGGTCCTAGGTCCTGGTGCACGAAAAAACCTTTCGATCATCGAATCGCACTTAACGGATACCGATTTAAGTCTTGTCCAGGACCTTTAAGGTATTTTTCAGGACCACAATAGGCTTTTTTATGTTGAACTATAGTTGTTGCAGGGGCGTGTTTTGACTGGTTTCCAGTTTCCTGTGAACCCCCTGAAAAAGAAAAAAAGATTCTTATAATATCACTAAAAACGTTGTTTATTGAATTTATGGTTATTTGATAAACTTTGATAACGAATGTTGAATTTATAAAACTGAAATATTATAAGTTTCCGTAGCAAAAAATTCTCGTTTTTGCCCAGCTGAAATAGATTTCAAATAAAATTTTAATTGTGACATGATAAGAGGTAAAAGTTTTAAAGTGGCTTTTTTTTTCTAGGAAACTTTTTACTAAGCTACTCTTAGATCCCATTATAAATTATTACTTAGTGTAACTAACTTTTGATTAAGTATTCTTTTTCAACTAGTAAGTACGATTTTACTTGAAAAATGTCAAATATCATCACTAAAGTTTTATTTTACTTAGTTGATTGTATATAATAATGTTGTGTGAAGCTTTTAAACCTTGAAAAGTTCAATTCAGAAAGTTTTCCAGTTCATCTTTAGACCACTACACCAGGTTTAAATTTATTTAAATGCTGATAATGAAGTTTATTCTTTTACCATTAAATGGTATTTTATATTTTTATTTAAGTTTTTTTATTTTTGTATATCTGTTGGCCACAAAGTTGATTCTTGATTTTTTGAAATTTTCAACTCAAAGAGATTTTAAAACCATCATTAGAATTCCTGCTCCATCAGGCAAACATTTAATTATAATTTAGAAAATTTTTTAATTATAACTTTAATTAAATAATAAAAATGTAATTTAATTGTAATAGTCTAAACTTTTTTTAGTCAAATTTCAATTTTCATTTAACTAGTTTTATTTTTGTATATGTTTTGACCTCAAAGTTGATTCTTAATTTTTTGAAATTTCCAGCTCAGAGAGATTTCAAACCCATCATTAGAATCCCTGTACCATCAAGCAAACATTTAATAATAATTTAAAGATTTTTTAATTCAGTTGTATAAATCTAAAATTTTTTTTAGTGAAATTTTAATTTTTATAGATTAAATTACTTGAAAAATTTTTTATATTACAAATAGATACAGTAGACTACCGCTTAAGTACGCACTTTTTTTGGTACGCACCCCGCCTTAATACGCATTTATCCAGAAAGACAAAATCCAGAATCCGTTCTCATTTCAGCATTGAAAATCCTAAGAAGTTCCCTCATATTGTCACGGGAGACATATGTTGACTTTGGTGGTGCAATTTTACCTTTATCCTTAGACTTGTTCCATAGAGTCATTTTCTGACGCTTTCCATCCATTTTTCTAAATTTCTCTAAATTTTTCTAAAATTTCTAATTTTTTTTATTCAAAAACTTTCAGAATATCTGCAAAACAAAGGCTTATTTTAATGTGACATGATATAAAACTAGTTAACCATAAAAACTAGTTACAAATTTTATAAAGTCAAAAAAAACATATAAAAAGAAACAACAACAACAAAAAACTAAAGTTAAAAAAAAATTAAAGAGCATCTTATCATTGTACACTTATACTATAAATGTTTCTACTGATATAAACTTTCTTACAAAAACATTTTAAAATCTATTGAAAAATTTTGCAGATTAGAATTATGTTTTAAATGTTATTTGTAATAAAAAGACTGGTTATTTGGCTTAATTATTTGGTGGCTAGTTGTAAGAAAGAAGAAAAACAACTAAATTTTATAATATACTACGTCGTCAAAAAGTACGCACTACCCGTGCTAAGTACGCAATTTTTGGTCGGGTTCAATTTGCGTACTTAAGCGGTAGTCTACTGTATATAAATGTAAAGAGTTTAAAATCTAAAAGAAACATTTGTAAGATTTCCATCTATACTAACATTTAAATCAAAATTTGTAAGTTCATAACTTTTTTCTGGTTCATTTTATATATAACTTTTATATATTTTTTATTATTTTTAAGCATAAAAAACAATTTTAAACATAGTATTTTTCGGCTAAATATTGCGTACTTAACTGGCAGTACATACCTAAGAAATGCGTATTTAAGCGGAAAATTAGGAACAAAAAGATTGTGAACCCCCTTTGAAAAAAGTCTAGACGCGCCCTTGAGATGTTGTATAAACAATAACTACATTTATATTGTATAAAAACGAAGAATAAAGTCTTATTCAACAATGTTTAAAACTACGTTAAAGAAAAAACTTTTTATTAAAAAACAGCTAAACTTTTATTTTGAACATTTGTTATGGTTAATGAAGCTGAATTAAAACTTTCTAAAACCAAATGTTCAGTTTTATTCCTACTTTTTTTGAAAAGTAAAGTCATAGCAAATATTTTTTAAAAAATAAGTTAACAGGTGAAGTGAAAAAAACTGTTATAATTATAAGCTGTTTAGAAAAGAGTTCGAACAGATATTTAAAACTTTTTAATTAGAACTGAAGGTTAAAGAAAACTCAAATAATTGTTGTTTTGTATTTTGGTTACACTAAAATTTTAAATACCACTTCGTAAAAATCACAAAAATAATCAAGAGCGTATACACTTTAATTTTCACTAGCATTTTTTTGGACGCATTCAAAATTCAGCCGCCATCAAATCCACCCGCGTTCGAAATCCGCCCGATCAAAATCCACCTGATCAGAATCCACCCGGCTTACCGAACAAAGGTAAGGGTTAGGGGTGACAGTGACAATAAAAAAAAATGCAAAAAATATATAAAATAAATTGATAAATAAAGAAGTTATAAAAAAATCGAGTGCATTTTAAACGGGGGTGGATTTTGATAGTATACCTATTTTTTAACGTTTCGCTTTTAAAATTATTTTTTATGAAACTTAAGAAAAAACGTTAGTAATAAACTTTAAAAGTTTGGTTACAGTTAGTGTCTTTATTTAATAGCCACCAAATTTAATACTATTTAACTAATGCATTTTTAATTAAAATGCTTTGTTTTGTGACATAGTTGGTACACACAACAATAAGTACAAAAAATAAAATAAAGATTAAGTTTATTTACTTAAACGAAAATTGTATGTTGTTGTCTCTAGTTATGGTTTTTATAAAAAATTATTCATGTTGTATATTGTTTGTTTAGTTGAATTGAAAATTTTAAAGACTTTTTTTTTAAAGATTCTTTATCTTATATGGTCTTAAATTAAAAAAAAAAAAAGCATAAACAAATATTTACTATTCTTTAACAGATTTATTTCAATAATGTTAAACTTACAAATAAATAGAACTTAGATTATATTTTTTTTAAACTTTGACAGCTCAAATTTGTTGTGCATGCGAATTTTGTATTCTTAATTTTAGGACTCTAGTGTAAGATTGACATTGAAATAAAGTTTTTTATTAAGTTTAAAAAATCAGAAAATATTTATCAGATAATAAATTTAAAACGATTTTTTTAGTTTACTTATATGTTTATAGAGTTACATGAACAAGAACTAGTCGTTTTAATTTTTATATTTTAAGTTATGAAAAATAAACCTAATTGTGAAAAAGTTATGGGTTGGTAAAATTTAACACTTTCACATCCGACGAGAGCAGCATAAAACAAAAATGCTACAAAGCTCATTATTAATGTTTACAAAAAGTCCAAAGGTCAGCAATCATCCATCCATGAACACCTCCTAGCTGTGCTGAAAACTACATGGATAGTAAAGTAGATTAAAAATCCCATTTAGAGCGAGAAACATTTGCTAGATTTCAGATCTAGAATCGCTATATATTAGATCTCGCGAAAAGATTTGTAAACAAAGAGATGTGTTTTACTTAAAACATTATAAATAGTGTGCTCTTCTCTTACTGCTCTTTTTGTGTCGGTTTTTGTAACGTCTTACTATTTAATCTGTTTTAATTAAATTTTCTATAAACTTTAATATTCTTTTAGTAGTTCTATCTTAAACTTGACTTTAAATCAGCAAGGAATAGCTCAGTTCAATCTTAAAAGCTTTACACAGGCTATTCATATTTTAAAATTGTGAAATAAATATTTTCGATAAAAAATAAATAATATTTTTATACTTTGTGTACTAACATTTTTTGTTATACCATTGCCAGATTTTAGCCGGTTTATTCTGAAGAGGCTTAACAAAAATTTTGAATAAACTTTTCAAACTTTCAAAAAGTGACTTATGTTCAAGTTTTTCAATGTAGTTGTAAAAAAAATTGTTTTCAAAAATATACACAAAACATTTTAAAGCGTTTTAAGTTATCATTAAGTTTATATAATTTGTGGTATGATATAGCTTTTGTAAAGATATAAATTTATTGCATTAATTGCTCTGACTTTATTAAGCTTTTTTATTTTAAACTGTTTCCTTATTAGAACTCATTTAGATACTCATCAAATAATAGTTTAATTAACTTAAAGATAATTAGCTTTGATTGTTTTTTTAAGAAAGAAAGTTTAAATTCGAAAGCTAGCTTAGAAACTTCATAAGATATAGTAGAATTAAACAATGAAGTCCGAATTGTTTGTTGCAATAATCTCAAATCTTAAAGCATACTATAACTCTATGATCTTTTTTGTGTAAAGATAACTTAGTTTTAGGTTTGGTAATGGTTTTGCTTAACAAAATGTTAGAAAATCTTTATATTTCTGTTAAAAGACTTATAGTCACCACTTGATACTTGATATGATATTATGTATTTTCTTGTTTGTGTACATAAACTGCTCGTTTATTTTTTAAAGTATATAAACTAAACAAACATTGATTTTTACTTCTAAAAACATTTTTACCGAGGTATTTGACATGTAAGCTAAAACAAGATTGTTTTAAAGTTTGAACTTTGATAGTAAGGAAGTCATGCACGAATGGTTATAGCTTTATTAAACTTTGAATTGAGTTCATGACAAGAAATGTGATTTGCCACATGCTTAACATCCACTTAAAGGAACAGCATAAGAGCTTATCTTTTCACCTAGATACTATACTGACATGTTTAACATGTCTGCTCTGCAATGCTTTATTTGTTTTCTTTGCACAAATTGTTGTTTCAAATTTAAACTTTTGTATTAATCATTTCAATGCAGTGACAATAAAAGTCACTTTAGTGCTAAAATAACTAAAATACTTAAACTTAATGTGCTTAACTTTTTTTTTTCAGAATTTTTAATAATTTTAGGAAAATTTACAGTTAGAGAAATGTCAGAAGGTGAGCTATACAAAGTTTTGTTTAAAACTATAAGTAAAAATTTTTAAGAACATATTTAATTTCAAAATAAAAACCCTATTTAAAAAAAAAACTTTTTTATATAATGTAGTTTATAATAAAATTTAAGTATTTTAACATCTTTTTTAATAATTAAAATAATGCTAATATTCAAAGATTAAAAAAAAACTTCTTGAAGTTTTTGATTTTATCTAATATTTTTTTTACTAGGTTTTAACTTTCATTTAATGATTAGTCACATTGTTTGCTAGGAATAAATAATCATTTAGCTTTAAATTTAATTATAAAAATGAAAAACTTTCTAAAGTACCTTTAGTTGTGAAATTAATATTCACTAAAAATAAAATAGTAGTTAAAATTATTGTTGCAGAACTTTCATAAATTGTTAAGCTATTTAAATTGCTTATATTTAATTTAAGTGTTTTTTTCAAAATGATTGTTAAATAAAATTAAAAGAACTTATCAATTAAGTAAACTAGTAAAGGTAGTTCATATAGTTTAGTTTTAAGCTAAGTTTTCAGTTTATGCTAAAACTAAAAATGTATAACTAGTTCAAATGTCCAGTCAAAGTTTTTTTGCAAAAGCTTAGACTACCTATTTAGTTAAAATAAATCTGTTAATTTATTCATAAGATATTAAAATATTAAGTTTACTTATGTACGTTTCTCTCTAGTTAATTAATAGCACAGTTCTACAAAGTTTTTTATGAAGTTTTCTAAGAACTTAAGGGCAGCAGTTTAATAAAGCAATTACTTTGCAAAGTCTTTTATTGTATTCCAACAAAGTTGTTTTGTTTGTATATGTTTTAACAAACATATTAGCGTCTGTACATTTGACTATTATTTATATATAAAATTTGTTTATATTTCAGCTTTTGTAACCTTGGCAACCAACGACCAGTACTGCAAGGGAGCAGCAGTTGTAGCTAAATCCCTAATTAAATCAAACACTACTAAGAAGCTTGTTTGTTTGATATCTCCATATGTGACAGACGAAGCTAGGTAATTTTAATTGATATAAAAGATCTAAGTGATAGTTAGGTAGACGGTGAAATTAAATTTTTCATAGAAGAACAAAATAGTTATATAAGTAGTTAAGTTTGAAGAAATTTTAAAGAAAATATAAAAATTTGTTGTAAATAATTTAAAATTATAAAATTTTACTTTGGAGTTTGTTTGTTATTTATGGTTTTAAACTAGTTTTTGGGTTTTTATTCAGCAAGGTAGTCGTTTATAAGTAACATGCTTGATTTTCTATAAAAAGTCATTTAATAGTCCAATTTGTTGGAGAAATATCTTTTGATGACAAAAAAAGTGTATATAAATAAAAACAATTAAGTTAGTGGTATTGCTTACTAAAAATTTAAAATATTTATATGCATAGATAAATCTGTACACAGACAGTGTTATCTCACTGGCTGACAGCTGACTTTTGTTCTAAGGCCTAGATTTTAAATCTTAAAAACAGCCTAATTTTTAGAAATAACCTCCTATAATAACCCTCTTATTTTAGAAACAACTAGTTTAAATTTCATTATAGGTAAAAATTGTTTGAAAAGCTCCTGATAATTTAAGTCAAGTTTCAAAACAGTACTATCTAAAATAAGTAATATTATAAGAAAAAGGGTATTCTTCAATATATGATAAAAGTATATTGTGACTTTTTTGTAAAAAAATGTTAATTTTTATTCATTAGTTTAAACTTTGTATCTATCAACTATTTTTTATATTATAATAACAAAAAGCCGACTATCAGCAACACTGGTTATTTGTAATTATGCATTGATAATTTAAAAAAATAATAATAAATTTAAAGCACAGTAATGCACTAAATAAAACAAACATATAATAAATTGAAATACGAATAAATAAAAATAAACAAATTCATTGTACTTCTCCTTTCTTTGGTTCCTTAAAGTATTCTTTTTCCCTTTTTTCAGCCTTTGTGTACAGTAGATCTCTATTTGGCATGGTCATTTGCAAACAACTCCCATTCATCAGTTCTTATATTCAAGCTTTTTAGTTTGCGCTTGCATACGTCCTTAAAAGTGTTATTTTGGACAACCTTGGTTGCGTTAGCCAACAACCAATTTGCCATGCAACAGGGACTCTGGGAGCACCTATCCTCAGAACATCACTGAACAAGCAAATCCTGTGCTGACTGAGGGTAAAGTACATGGTGGTAAGACTAATATGTCTCAACACTGTTGGTGATCTTTTGTTGCCATGCAATTCTAAGGATGTGACAAAGGCATTGTAAGTGGAAGGTGTTGATTTTCTTCTCCTGCATGCTAGACAACGTCCATGCTTTGCAACTGTATAGCAGAGTACTACATACACAGGAACAATAAACATTAGTCTTTGTGCAAATGCTAAACTTTTGGTTATCCTAAACTTTTGTTTCCCTTAAATAAGCTATTATAAAAAGTAATTTGTGTCAAAAAATATGTTTAGAAAGACTCTTAAAAATTTTAGGAGAGTAGTATTCTTTTATACCAAAAACATAACCAACAAATATTCTTACTTAACTAGCTTGCTCAATTAAGAATTTTAAGACTCTTAGTTTTTTAATTTTGTCAAATATTTAATCAACTTGTAATTCCTTTTTTATATTTTAACTTTTCCATACTTTTCTAGTTATATTGTTCTTAAGTTACAAATTTAAATAATAATTATTTAACCTTACTTTTAAAACTTTTAAGAAAACTTTTTATCAAAATTAAGTGATTATTATACATTTTGTACAAACTATAGTTTTGTAACACTTTGATCTACATTGTAAAAACTAATTTTATTTAAATGACTTTTTTTAATAAATTACATATTGATTTTTTAGTTAAGTCTTGTTTGATTGTTTGTTATAAATGTAACTAACAGAAAACCACTGTCATTATTATTTGATGAGCTTGTAGAAGTTGATGTTTTGGATTCAAAAGATGAAACTCATCTTGCCATGTTAAAAAGACCTGAATTGGGCATTACTTTCACAAAAATACATTGCTGGAATTTGACTCAATATGAAAAGTGTGTCTTTTTAGATGCTGATACTATGGTCAGTTTGTATTATATATTTATTATGTTTTATCCGTTTCGGTATAAAGTTTTCCAGTATCTTTAACTATAGATGTTTTATAGATTGGTATTGAATAAATAACAATGGAAGCTTATAATTATTTTAGATGTATTATTTTGATGTTAACTTTGTCTAAATTTACTGTTTAAATCTAAATCTAAAAAACACTAAAAACTTAATAATAGTGCTAGTTTTGAATTTTGTATACATAATTTTCCATATTTGTTAGCGTACTTAAATTGTAATAGTTAAGTTTTATTTTAAAATCCACTGAACATAGTTAATTTATTAAGTATTTACTTTAAATTACAGATAGTTGCGAATGTTGATGACATGTTCAGCTTTGAGGAGTTGTCAGCCGTTTCTGACTGCGGTTGGCCTGACATGTTCAACAGCGGTGTTTTTGTATACAAACCAAGCACTGAAACTTACAATAACCTTATTGAATTAGCAAAAACAGAAGGAAGTTTTGATGGTAAATTTTATTTTTCTTACAGTAAATTACTGAAGTCTTTTAAAACAGATAAAACTTTACTTATACTATTGCTTTTTTTTTTGCCAAATATAGTACTGTTTATTGTTTTACTGTTTGAGCACTAGGCATTGTAATTTATATGTTAATGCCTATGCATTTAGGAAAATATATTTAATTATTAAGTATAAAAAGTAAGTTAAAAAACTCATCTTAAAAAAATTAAGTTTAGGCAATTTTTGTTTTGTAGTATTTAAAGGATGTTTTGTAAATTTTTGACCTTAAGTAACAAAATATATCATTCAGGTGGAGATCAAGGTCTTCTTAACACATATTTTACAAAATGGAATCGAATTTCTTTTAAATACAATATGCAAGCCACTACTTCATACACTTACACTCCTGCTTTTGCAAAGTTTGTTTAAATTCTTACATAACAAAAAATGTTTAGTTATGAGTATAATATTAATAATAATTGAGGTCATAGCTCACGGTAAATTACTTTTTTAAATGACCAGATTTTATTTTTTCACTTAGTTTTTGAAACTACCAATTGCTTCTTACCGTTATTGAAAATTCAGTGCCATTTTAAAGATATAAGTTATCAAAATTATAGAGTTTAAAAGGTTCTTTGTGGAAGGTTTAAACTAGACAGGTTAAAAAAGAGTTTCACTATTTCTTTCCTTCTTAAGTTTTCTAGAAATTCTTTAAAAGATTTCACAATGTTATCTTGAAAACATCAAAAGGAAATTTTAAAATGGTATTATGAGGCTTTTGTAAAAGATAAATTTGTTATTCTATGATAAACTAAGCAGCAGATGAAAATTAAATTTTTATAAAAACACTTTGTTAAACAAATTGAAAATCCTTTTCCATAAAATTTAAAATATATAAAGATTGAATTAAGAAAGTTTGAAAACAATTACCTAAATGTTGTAAAAAGATTTAATATATTTTTAGTGCAATAGTTGTTTTTAGTCTTTTTATTTTGCGCTTGTCATAAGAAGTCTATTAAACTATCTAGTTGTAATCACTTGTATTTCAGAAAGGACTTGGAATTAAAAAAAGAAATGGAATTAGTAACTAAGTAATTAATGTAAAAAGTAAAACTGTAAAACAAAACCCAACCCCTTTAGCCAAATAATTAAATTTACATACTATACAGTAAAGTTTTTATCCTTAATATTTTTTGGAATTGATAAAGCTATTGAAATAATAATTTATTTGACTGTGTAATACAAAGTTAGGAAAGTCAAAAAAGTATGTGAATCTTTTTACTAACTTTAACTTTAAGTAAAATTTGTATCTTGCCACCTGTTTTTATTAAAAAAATATTTAATAGTTAACTGATAGCTTTTTTTGATCAGTACTAGTAGTAGGAATGGTATTGTATAAAAAGCCCACAGTTTTGAAAAGAAGAAACCCAGCTCTACACAATTTATTTAAACACTTAGTTTAATTTATTAGTTGTTATAAAAGTCAATATACGCCTGACAGCCCACTCACTGTGTATTGTGCTTAATTAAAATGAAGTAATAATTTGTTTTGGAATATGATGTAGTCATAAAAGTTTTAACTAGATGTGATAAAAAATTAATTTTTATGCTTTAAGTATACCTTGTTTATTATTTATCTTTTTTCTTAGTTTTATTTAGTCAAAAGTAATCAGACACAAAAAAAAAACTACTGTATTGCAAACAACATAACAACAAAAAAATCTATAACTTAGCCTTAGTTAAAGCTTTGATAGAACGTTATGATAGGTAAAGATTATTAAAAACGAATAAAAAATATAGACAAAACTAATTGATTTATAAATAAGTTTAGTTATATTTTAAAATTTAACTTCCAGCTATTCATAATAAGTTTTAGTTTTTTAAAACTCATCTTTTGATAAAGTGAGATAAAGTTAAAAGCTTAGATTCTATGAAACTGCATAATAAACATTCTCATTTTTACCTAAAAACGGTACTATTAAATCAAACCTTGAATAAATTAAGTGAAAATGATTTAACAGTTTTTTGACGTCTATAATATTTGTAAAATATTTTTTTTGTAAAGTTTTACTAACGCGTTCTTTTTTTTTCTGAAATGTTAATTTGAATTGTAACCAGAACTAAGCTAAATAAAAAAAAAGCGTTTTTATTTTCTCCAATGGCTTTATAATTGAAATCCTATTGTTGTTCTAAAAAATACAATAGTCTTTTACCACTTTTGCATTTTAGGAAAAAATTGTAGGCTGTTGAGTGATATTTTATTGCAACTTATCAAAAATAACGAAGGATTATCATAGAAAAAAAGCTTTCGTTCTTAGATTATGAATGTTTTGCTGATTACACTTTTGAACTCTAAATAAAACATATTCTGGTTAAAATCATTATTATAATAGCAAATACACTATGGAAGTTTTTGGTTTTAGTAGACTTTATATAAACAAGTAATGTTATTAACTTTTTTGCATGAAATAAATTCTAAAAACTATATTAGTTCTTTGAGAACTGTTAATATAGTGAACATTTACATAAATAAATAAATAAAGTTTGCACCGTCAATTACCATTAAGCAATTAAATCAGATTTGGCGATTCAACAAAAATTGTTCACTTTTTGGGCGATGACAAGCCGTGGAGAAGTTCCTCTGCAAAAAATACAAGTAAGTTTTATAAAAATAAATATTAATTAGTTAGGATCACTTAAATAGTTACTTAATGAAATAATAGAAATTAGTTTAGGTTATTAACTTAAACATTTTAATGTGATTTTCATAATAAACAGATGCGAAGTTCACTGAACAGTGGTGGAACTTGTACCAAGATTTACCCCAGGTTTATTTTATTTACTTTAATACGTTCATAGTCGTTTAAAACTTGTTAAAACTTCTATGTATCATAATATCGTTACTTAAAAAGTTGTAACTTCTTGATTGTATACTGTATAAAATATGAGTTTTTAGTTATTATTAAAAAAAATTTTTTGACATTTACAATTTTGTCCCTTGAGGCTATTTTAATGCGTTCTAGTTAACATTAAGTTAGTGAAAAGAGCAGCACACGTATAACCTGCCGTCGTGTCTAAATCTAGTTAAATCTCAGATAATGCAGCTATTTGTTACATTTGATGTTACAAGTCTGACATAAGCTCATTTTTATCTTTATCATTTGCAGTTTGTAATGTGAAATTTAAGTAGTTTCAGACTGTGGTCACCGTTTGTTTTTATTGCTTTAAATGAATGAAAGAAAACTACCCACAGTAATGTTAAAAGGTAAAATAAAAAGTATACAAATGTTTAGTAACTCGCATATAATACGTATATGTTAATTTACTTATTATACTGAATTGTATATTGGTAGACTAACATGAAAAATATTAAGTAAATTTGTCAGGTTTAAACTTGAACTTCCAGCTGTTTTATTCCCCATTGTATTGAAGTTTGTTAGGCAATACAAGTACAGTGTTGAGAAAATAATATTTTCATAAGTTGTTGTGAATGAAATTTTAAATACATTTTGATAATATGTTCTTTAATAGAAGTGGAGAAAAAAAAAATGCTAGTGGTGCTACTATTAAAACTAAATTTTAGAAAAAAAACATAAATGTTTTAATTAAGTTAAATTAAAGAACTTACAATAATTTATATTAAAATATGTAAAAAATTGTCTATAAAAATTTATTGTCGAACATTTTACTTAATTTACTTAACATTTTTGTGTTTTGTAACATTTGTAATTAAGTTATAAATTTTATAACAAGTTCTACTTGTTTTTAGAAATTTCAAGAAATGGAAGTCTCTGGATCAAGTCAGGTAATAGTTTATTAATTAATGTTTATACCAGTGGTAAATATTTAAATAATACTTTTAATTATATTTCTAAGAAAAAAATGCTAAGTACACAATTTAATAAACTATTGTAATGTTTTATAATTTAGTCATTTTAATAAAATAAACGATTTTTCTCTATACTACGAATATTGCAGTTCAAAAGATTTTTTTAAGGATGGTACTGAGTAATTTACCATTATTATAAAAATTTTGTCGGACTGTGTTATTCATAATACAGAAAAACATCGTTAGTTTTAATAAACTGATTACATTTCAAAGTTTTTTTTAGAAAACTTATAAGTTTCTAAAGTTTTAAAAAGACAAGTGATATAACAAAAAACTTATATAAGTTGTAAAATATAATACTATGTATCATTTCGTGTTCTTTGCAATTTCCTATACGTAAGAACACAGTTTTTGACATGTTAAACAAAAACTTTACTCGTTTTCAACTCATTATAACAATAAGACTGAGCAACCCGTGGTTTTACCCATGGAGAAAACTGAAGCACCGGAGGTATTTGTAGATTTAGACGCTAATAAAATGATTGCATGTTTATTAGTGTTATGTAGTTGTACTTGTTGATATAGTTTTCGTATATCTAATTCCAGTGTATTGATGTTTGACATGTGCTAAGTTATTTGTAAGCAACTTGAACTACTGTATAAATTGTACTATTTTGATGAGTAGAATTTGATAATCGCTTTGTATGTCATTAGATGTTTAATGTTTTATGACTAAAAGTTTGTTTGAATATTATAATGGAACCTTCGAGGTTTTTGATAATTGTAATAAAAAACTTTTTAAAATACTGTGAATGATTAACTTTTTTATAGCAATACTTTCTTGGTTTTCAAATATTTTTGTTAAAAACTTTAAATGATCTGTGATTTTCGATTTTTAACAACCAATTATACTAATTTAAATTAACTGAAGTTTTGTGTTTAAATAAATTGTTTTAAATGCTTGTACTTCGTGAGCATTTGAAAGTATCTACAGACATTAAAAGTTTTAATAACTTTTAATAGTTTTATTGCATTTGATTAAATTAAGTTGTAGCTGATTAGTTGTTAAAAATACTAATGTTTACTTTTGTGTGAAAAAGTAAATGTAGTGATAAAATTGGTGATTTTAACTTGAAATTTTTGAGCAATATAAAGCATGAAATAAAATTTTTGAATTATGCATTTTTTTAAACCATTTAACTACTTACACAAATCTTAGTCTACTATTTTGATTTTTTTTTGAAAATTATGGAAAGCAAATTAATATTTTTTTTATAAGTTTCAATAATGCTAAATAAATATTTTTCTTGCTTATTTAAAACCTAAAAGCATAATATAAAAATATTCTCATATCGTTTTTAGTAAAAGGTAATTTTTTATAAAGCTTACACTAAAAACTTTACATAATATGTATTTTGTGTTTCTTTAAAGCTGTTAAACCAATCTGCACCTTACAGAAAATATTTTTAATAGTTTTGTTGCATTGGATAAACAAAATTATCGCTGATTAATTGTTAAAAACACTAATATTTATTGTTGTGTGAAAAAGTAAGTGTAGTGACTAAATCGGTAGTTATAACTTCAAGATTTTATGTAGCTTTAGAGATAAATTGTAAAACTTAATTTGCTGTAAAACTAAACTTTTTAACCATTTCACCACTTAGTCAAGCATTGATTGTCTACTTTTTAATATTTTTAAAGTTGTGCAAAACAAAACAAAAAATTTTTAAAAACGTAAATGTATTTTAGTATTTTTTACTGTATAAAAAAACCTTAAAACATAACTTTGAAAACATATTTTTAAATCAGGAAATTTTAATAAGTAATTAATGTAAATAGTAAATAATGATTTTGTACATTTTAATATTTTCAAAATATTGAAAGCAGGCTGCACCTTACGACGAAGTGTCTCACTTCAACATGCTGAGGCAGGGAAAAGTTGATGTGAGGGGTAGCGACAAGTTCGACAACATACAGAAGAAAATCGACCAACAAATCAACAAGAAGGACAAATGAGATTGTGGCTGCGCGGCTTACTAACACCTTCTGTAGTTCCTTTCCGTAGATGAAGATTATTTTGCTTTTATTACCACCTATATGACAACAGCGTTTATCTGATTTTTATATATGCTTTTTTGTACTTTACACACCTTTTTTATATATGCAGCTAACAAGTGACTAAAATTTTTTTTAAGCAGAATCGCCAATAGTTTATTAACAGCATTTGAGTTTGTAACGAAATTATTTATACTGAGTAATTGTTTTGTAAAGTTTATTTATAGCTTTGTGTATAGCAAATTGTTTCTTCATTAAGCTCAATTTACACATCATCATTACGTTTTTACACATTTATTATAGTACTTTTTGATTTTATACCACAATAAATTATGATTTAAGTTAAACAATTACTTAATTAATTTCTCAAATATGACTATTATATGTAGACATATATTAGGTATAAAGTTCGCTCAGGCAAAATTACAAATGTTTACATAACAAATTGAAAAAACTCAAGCAAGCTTTTGCACGTATTTATATGCATTTACTTTTTTTTTTATAATCTAAGAAAGGTAAGTAAGTAGGAAATTATCTTAAGTTCTGTTTTTTTTTTGAATCCAGTAAATAAACTAAACTGGCTACTATATTTTTTAGCTTAGCAAGTTTTATTTTTATGCATTATTTCAATAGAATGTTAATTTTTTTTAATAAAAAAGGGCTGTTTAAAAACAAATTTTACTAAGAACTTCTTGATTTTAACTGTTTTATTTTACAATTTACTAAAAGATGTTAGTTAACTGGTGAATGGTTATAAATAATTTAAGTAAAAGGTCATTCGTGTACTGTACATTGTTTTGAAATCTTAAACTTAAAATTTTTAACTTCCAGTTTAAGAAATTTCAAAATCTATTTTTAAGCATAGTTTTTATAACAAAATGTTTATTTTTTTATTATTATTATTATTATATTGTTTATTGTGCAATGTTGGACTCAGGCATCAAAACCTGAGCCACTTAAACAGGACACACAAAAAGAGAAAAAGAAAATAAGCTTATATTCAAAACTTTAAGATAAATTATATATGTATATACAAACATAATTTAAATGAAAACACAAAGTTAAACACAATATGATAAACAAATGAACTAAATTAAAAATTCAATTCAAAAAATTCAAACTTATATATTACTTAGTACACACAGTAAAGAAGTTGGTCTAAAATCATCGCTTATAAAACAAAATTCATAACTATAAAATAAATAAGTAAACTAATAGTTTGTAGGGGGGAGGCGTAGGGAAACGAATATTTTTACTTTTGTTTATAGTGGAAAATTAATAAATTTTACTGGTATTTATTGTATTTAAATCAAATCTTTTTAGCTTTAAACGAAATTGTTCTACCCTCTCACAAGAGGTAGTCTGTTCCACATAGCTTTTGCTCTGTGAAAAAATGCGCCTTGCCACTGACTGTTTTGAAAATCATATTTACATTTTATTTTCAAATTATTTCCTCTTAGTTGATATTTATTTTGGGAAAAATTAAAAAACTGGTTAAAAAAACTTTTATATTTGCCATTGATAATTTTGTAAAGAGTTAATAAATCAAATTCCCATCTTCTATATTCCAGTGATTTCAAGCCAAACTTAAACATTCTATCGTTATATGACGTGAATATGTTAAGTATTATTTGATAAGCAACTCTTGATAAAAGTTTGTCTAGTTCAACTATAAAGTGTACAATGTAACATTTGAGATAATCAATTATATTTCAGTTTCATGCATCACGAATAAAAATTTAAGATGATTCTAAATATTTTGTGAAAAAACATTTATCAAATAAGTCACAAACTTTGTTAAGTAAAAATACTATTTTTCATTTTCAGATAGAAAATATAAAGTAAACTTGACAGGATTGCCAAAAAACCTGGAATTACACAATTAGGCCGAAAAAAACCTGGAGTTTGATAAATTAAAAGAATAAATTCGACAAAAATTGCTAAAAAGCCAGGCATATTAAACAATTTTACATATTAAGTATTAAAGTTTCGGTTTGAAACAAAAAATATATCACAGAGATAATTTTTTTAGTCATCATCAAAAATCTATTTTCTTGAAAACACATTTAAAGTAGCTTTACAGTATCTTTTAATATTCTATTTTAGACAGTTTTTTACCTTCAACTTCATTTTATACCAAAGATAGACCCAAAAACTTGTACTTCAGAAAACCTTTCTAAAATATTTGGCAACCCTGATTTAAGATAAATTACTCTTAATCTAAAGATATGTTTTAATACCTGTACCTTTGTTTTATATTATTTACTTTATATCTTTAGATTTTTACTGTTTTAATTTGTTTTTGCAATGTAAATAATGTGTATTGTAATTAATATCAGTAACGACTAATAAGTTAAACTTAAATTTTCTAAAGGTTTGCAATATTTTATTTAAAAAGGCAAAGCAATATAGATTTTTGATGATTTATAACAATATAAAATAATTTTTCTTAACCTATTAAAGTAGTATAACTCAACATCAAAATTAAAGTTGACAAAAAGCTTAAAGAAATTTATTGTCTTGGCTATGATATTAAATTGTATCCTGTTGTATGACTTGATAACTGAAAGGTTTTTTTGTACACCAGGTCCTTGGACCAAAATTCTGAGCGCTTTTTTTTCTTTTAATAAACCACAAAATAGAAAACAAAACTTTGTTAGCTGTTTTTAAAACAATTCGTTTTTCTTACTTAAATTTATATAAAGATCTTTAGCTTTTTTACATTGCACAGTGGGCTGAAAACGGGGATCAAGCGGCCATTGACATAAAACTGTCATAAAAAGCACTATAATACAATTTAAAGTTACACTTAGTGTTACAATAAGAATAATGTTTGTTTTTATATAAAAAATAGTTAAAGTTTTATTTTCTAATGAAACTTTAAAGAAAGAAACTTAAAAAAAAAGAAAATAATAGTTGGCTACCTCAAGAGAGTCATATTTACTCCCATTTTAGTTTAAATATGAATGAATTTTCAATATCAAGCCGGGTGAAACTATACTCTAAATACAGTTTATTTTTAATTTAAGGCTGATATTTGTATATAAAAGTTTGTATTATTAATAACGTTACATTTGTACTAGTTTATCAAAAGAAAAAAAAAACCGTAAACAATTTGAACAATAAAAACATTTATTCGTTGCAAAACAGTGCAAAAACATAAATAATTTAGCCTGTGATTATAAAACAGCACTTTAAGTTTACTAAAAAATATAAGTCAAACAGTAAGTTCTTAAAACTTCTTTGAAATTAAGTTTCTAAAATAATTAAAACACTCTATTCAGTAGCACAAAGCATATGTAACAACGTTTCCCATTCTGAACTACATGATGAAATTTATTCATTTAGCTATAAACAACTTCGCGCAGTATGTCCAACTTCTTTACAATAAGTGCAATTCAGTCTGTCTAAAGTGTTGTTAACATCGTAGTCACTCTTGTCCCATAATCGATTTAAACAGAAGTTTTCCTTGAAAAGTTCATTCTGTACTGTCTTAGAAACTTGTTGTTAGCTTCCAATCCACTTTCGGTGTAATTTAGCAAACCTCTACCGTTGTTTTGATCAATTAGTTCAGCAATATGTGCAAGAATAGTACGCGCAGTTGGTGTAAAGCGAATCCATTTAACCGACATGACAGCATCATTGTTTTTTGACATAAAACTGAGTAGTATTTCTCTACATTAATCTTTCTGTTAGAATTTATGAGGCATAAAATAATGGAAACATACAAAATAATTTTGTCAATGTTTTCTTTTAAACTAACATCAGAAATATGCTGCGTCAGCAAAGTCCTATTATTGGTGTTAAGCAAAGTTTTGACTACATTACCTGTTGTAGAAGTTCCACCATGGCCTGTGGGATACGGTTTTTCAAGAAAACCTTTAATTTGCTAAAGTAGTAAAAAAAAAACTATTTCAACAATTAAAACATATGCTAAGCTACCATGTTTTGACCAATACTAACTGTTCTCATCATTGTTGGAGCTTAAATGATCTGTAAACAAAAATAAGTGAATCTATACACAATAAGAACCTACCAGAACATACAAAATGGTCTTTTTTGTCATAGTGAAAAACCAGGGCTAGGATATTATATTAATTTCTTAACAGAAATATTGCTTGTCAAAATCTGAAAAAATAGTTATATTCCACGTAATAGATTTGTCTGTAAACTTGTATATAGATACCTTGTCATTTTTACTAAATTATTAAAAAAAAAATTATGTTGGTTCTAAGGTGGCAAATTGAGAAAATTAACCCTGAAGAATATCCTAAATAGCCATAAATCATCAATGAATTTTCGACGAGAATAGAAGATTTTTTAAATGAGAAATAATATAATTTTACATTAAAATATTCAAAGAATTTTGACTTTTTTAAATTAACACTAAAACAAAGAAATGAAAAAACTTAAAAAAAGTATTTGTATAAAAGCTTTTAAGGTGTTTTTTAACAGTAGATGTAGACCTTAATTTTGACAAAAATTTAAGCATTTTTCGAGGCTTTTTTAAACTTAAAAAAAGCGAACTTTGGCTACATTTAAGCTTACATAACTTTTAGTATACTTTAAGCAGAACAGAAACAAACCCAGTTTTTAAAAGTTTAAACCCCGCTCTAAACAATTAAATAAAAATCTTGCTTTAACTGTTTAGTCGCGAAAATAGTCAATGGCCACTTGCCAGCCCACTGTGCATTGCTGACTTTTTAATAAAACTATTAAAACAAAAGATCAATAAAGTTTTCATGAATTTATGTTATAAAAAATCTAGAAGTAACTTAGTCTTAGAACTTCAACCAAGTTTTATAACTTGTATGATTACTAGTGTTGGAGAATTATTTATATTTTTAATAATTAGTATGTTAAGATTTTCTTAACTAAACATACGTAGTAAAAGTATGTGACACTGTAAATAATAAAAAGTATTGCTCATTTATAACTGTAAAATAGTACATTTTAAAAAAATATCGTACTTTGAAAAGAATTAATAATATTCAGTAATATGTACCTTAATACCTACATAACTGAAGTTCAACTAACAAAAAATATTCCCTTACCAAACCGTATGCTACATGAATATAGAAAAATTGTTAAAGTTGACATAAAAATTTTTATACAAAAAAAAAAAAGACCAATTCTCTCAAAAAAATTCAGTATCTAAAAAAATACAATAAAAGAGAAAATGGATTTAAAAAATACATAGTTGAAATTTTCAGAAAAAGTTGTGTAATGGTTTCAAAGTTGTTGTTTAATAAATTTGTTTATTATATGGTTGACTCCCAACAATAAATAACAGTAAAAAAGTGGTAAAAATTTTTAATAAATTTTATCTAAAAATCTTCCAATAAACTGTATAAGAAATATAAAGTTTGTTGTTTTAGTAACCAAGTTTTGAAATTTTTTTCTACCTATTTAAAAAAAAGTCGTAATTAAGAACTTTAATCTTAATTGCTTAGTATAGAAAAGTTATTATTTATTTTATAAGTACTCTGTTGTTTACTTTAGTGATATAAACAGTACCAAAAACAGCTGCATTAAAACTATATATGCATTAAATTTATTAAATTTTTCATATTTTATTTTGCGTAAGTAGTTTTTCTGTATAATAATTCTGGACAAGACGTTAAAGGTATCCGTGGTGTGCGACTCGATAACCAAAAGGTTTTTCGTGCACCAGGTCTTAGGACCAAACATTTTGAGTGTACTTTTTTGTCGTTCAATAAAGTATGATGTAATAAGTTCAAATAAAGCAAATTTTTGATTTTAAAATAGTACCTATCATATTTTATACAAAATAAGTAAGGCAAAATAAAACAAAAACACCATTAATGGTGACTTAAAAATTTTAACAAACAAGGCATAGATAAAAAAAGTAATTGGTAAAAGTAAGAAAATTATTAACCTTATATTGTTCAATATTTATATAATTTTACAGTTTTAAATAGCTAGAAAATTTGATTATAAATAACTTAAAAATTATTTATCTTTTAACTTTTACCAAATATTTTTTACGCTTTTCCTTTTTATTCAAAGCTCAATGTCATATATTTTGGCATTTTTTAATTTTTTTTTTGTTTTAACACTATAATTAATAGATCTGAGATTTTTAATTTCTCAAATTTTCGGGTAAAAAACTTCTTACTGTAAAAATTTAATTGTAAGTTCAGCTTTCGAACATCTTCAAAACCTTCTTGATTTATTTAACTAAAAACTTCAGGGATACGGATCAAACCGAATTTTCTATCATTAGATTTTTATGGTTTTATAGTTTTTGTACCACTTTTATACCAAATTTTCAAACTAAAGGTTCTAAGCACTGAAACTATTTATTATTAAATTATCATTAATCATAATTGTTTTTAAGTATACGATCACAAATATCATCATGATTAAGTCATTTAATAAAATATAAAATGTTTTTTGTTTTAGATTGTGTATCTGACATAAATATCGAATAGAACTACAACTTTATTTCTACAATCGCTTCAAATTTGTTTATGAAACAATGTAAAAACTTTGTAAGTTATTTAAATTTATGACAAACGTAGTAAAAAAGTAAGGAATTAGGTAACGATAAAAAACAGTATGTCTTAAAAAATATAAGAAATAAAACTGAAACTCCTGAATATGGTCAATGTAACTTAAGTGGAAACAAATCTTTCGGTTATCAAGCGACATATAACTAACTAAATTAAATAAATATGGTAATATAAGTAAAATAGACAAAACAATATATGAAACTTAATCAATTAATAGTTGCAAAACCTAGTATCTAACAGTTTTTTAAATAATTGTTAAATTAGGTATATTTACTAATTGACTAGTTATTACTTGAAAAAATCAAAAAGATCGACTATTTTATTTAAATATTTTATTGAATAATTATACTGTTTATTAAACGACAAAAAAGAACGCTCAAAATATTTAGCCCTAGGACTTGGTGCCCGAAAAAAAAATTGGTTATCGAGTTGTACACCACTTTGATACCTTTTAACGTCTGTCCGGGATAAAATATCTGAAACGAAAAAGAAATTTACACAAACACAAAAAACAATTAAGGCTAAAAGTATACTAGTACATTAATAAAGAAAAACAAGTTAGCTAAACTACTACTAACATGATATTTGATCAGCTCTTTCTGTTAATGCTTTTTTATATTTTTTATTCATTAAGAATATTAAATTACAAAAAAAGGTATGTTAAATTTTAATTTAAAGACAAAAATACAATAGAAAAATAGTAGAAATTACTACAATACATACTGGAATAATGAATAAGAACCAAATAAACACATTGAACAACTACTGTGTTAAAATCATTATTTTTAAAATTTAACTTTGGCAATAAATATTTATTTCTAGAGTTTAAAACAGTTTATTGTTTAAAACTTTTCTACGCTCTACAGCAGGGTTAGTATGTAGCTTAAAAAAATTGTTAAGACACTTTATGTTAGCACAAGACATTACACTTCGTTAAAACTAATTTTCAAGTTGCCTAAGCTGTAGCTACATTGATAAAATTCTTACAAAATCGAATAAGAGCTTTTGTTTTATTTAATTGTTTGTCTTTAACAATAAAATAATCCCTTAGGTGTTTTAATTATAAAGGATACGTTAAAAATAGATGGTTCTAAAATTAAGAAAATAAACATTACATGTTTAGAGTTGTTTAAATATGAACTAGGTGTCTTTGTAACTTTAAAAATGTATAGTTACTAGCTATTTTCAAGTGTTATTTTTTAAATGTTGATAAATTCTCCAAAAAACGTTTTCTTATCAAGATGTAATACACATTGACATAAACCTCTAGCTTATCAGAATAGTAAACTGTACACTATTGGTTCAAAAGACCAAGACTGTTTTAGAAGGTTCCAGGTTGATCTTAATGAATTAAAAAAAAAAAAATTAAGGTAAGTATGAATAGGTTGCATGGGGTTATTTTTTCATGATTACGTTATATCTAAATAGAATAATCACTAAGTATATCAATTGTGTATAAATTATAAATATCCAGCCTAGGTTATATAATTTGATAATATTTATTTATCTATCTATTATACTTAGACTAGTAGTACAAACTTCATTAAATAAGTCAACGTTTACTTAAGTAAATTTACTAAGTTCTTAATACAATTGTTTTCTGAAACTTGACCATTTAAACCACTCACTAAAATTATTTATAAAAAAAGTTGAGAGTATCTTAAGTAATTTATGTACATACACATATTTTGCCTGTTTAATGGTTTATAAAGTTTAGACAGTTGCAGTAGCAAACTGTAGGTATGCATTTACAGTTGTAAAAAAGTTAATTGCAAAAAAAATTTTTTTTTCAAAGCACAAACATTTAAACTTTTACGATTTTACATAGTTTTTAAAATTTATAACAAACTAATACCCCTAAGTTTATAGTTCTAATAACATTTTCCATCATTAAAATATAACATATTTTTTGTATTAAATTGTTTAAAACTACATGTCTTGTTTAGTTTTTTTCATTTTATGTTTATAATTCAAAGCTTTTATTGTTTTTTTTTATTTACTTACCCTGAAGTAGTTTAAATAGATAAATTTTGTAAACCTAGATTTCCGAAGCGTCTTTTTAAACATAAGATCCTTTAAATGCTTTTTAATAACTGTTGTATAATAGCACAAAATTTTATAAACATTCAAACTGTTTTTAAAAGTACTGAATAAAGCTGTATTTGAAAGTTACTAATTCAAATACGTTTAGCTATTACCAATAGTCTGTTCACTAAATTAAATTTTAAATTAAAGTTAAACGCAAGTTAGTCAACCTAAACATTTTCACTTTAGACTAAGATGAAATCTTAAACGGGGTTTAAATAATTGTAAACGACAAACTAACGGTAAAAAATTGATAAATAGTAAAATGTCTTTACTATTTTTGGTTTCAAAAATTATTTTTTTTAAGAATTTTGTCTTAACAGATTAGTGTTGATAATTTTATTAATTTTTTAAAATAAATTTTAGTTTTTGGATTTTATTTTGTGAAAAAAGGGACGTAACTTTAAAAGTTTTGTAAATTTAAGGTTATTTTTCATTATTTGTTTTTTTTAATCTGTAGATTACAAAAATTTTATATTTAGTCGCTCATACATCTATATGCTATAGAGCCCTAAAAATTGCTTATTAATCAACATTTATAATAAACATTTATATTTATTCAATAAGATATACAGGACACACAATTTCAACAAAAATAGATATACTTCGAGCAATTCTCATCAGTAGAGTACAGAGCTAACAAGAGATAAGATTTTACAAACTTATATAGTAACCGAGTAATCATAAAGTAGTCAAGAGTTTTATAAAAGAAAAAAGGAATTAATAATAATTAAAATCATTTAAGTTTACATACGTTATAATTAATTTACAGTAAAATTGACCATTAATATAATGAAAACAACACTTATAAAGTATTACGAAAATAAAGAATCAGTATATTCAATGTTTTTTGGTTACATAAAACAGGTTTTCTTAACGTAATACAAATAGGTTCTAATTTAATCAAATTGAAAAATATACTAGAAATTTTAATAATTTTAAAACTTGCAACTTCTGGCTTTAAGTTTAGTTTCAATTACTTAATCTATTCACAACAAGACGGGATAACCATGTGATACCCCTAGGGATCAATATTGGCTAAGATATTTATGGAATATATTAAATTGAAAGTTATTCCTGCTTTCCAAAATAAATTATTGTACCTGCGGTATGTTGATGATTGTTTCATGTTGGTCAGTAGCAAGAAAACTATGGACGAATTTTTCAATATTTTGAGTAATGCTCATAACTCTATCAGTTTCACAATGGAATAATAAATTAATGATGAACTTGCTTTTTTAGATGAACAAGTTAAACAAGAAGAAAATATATTTTTAAAATCGGTGTATAGAAAGAAAACTTTTACAGGTTTTTATTTGAATTTTTAATCTAGCTGTAGTTTAAAGAGAAAAGTGAATCTAATCAGAACTCGGTGTCATGGTGCACATAAGATTTGTTTCTAAGAATTGCTACTAAGTGAAACCAAAGAGATCAAGTTACTATTAAACAAAAACGGGTACCTACAAGAGTTAGTTAACAAAACAATTCATTTACATTTGAAAAACTTGGATAAAATAGAGTTATTAGGTTTTTAAAAATGTATAAATACTTTAAAAATTCCGTTCATTAACAAAAGCTCAGAAATGTTAGAAAAGAAAATTAGACAATTGATAACAAATACTTATTATGTAGAAAGCTCTAGAGTCTTCCTCACCTCTAAACCACTATAAACACCAGGTGGTAAGAATACAACATCAAACCAAAGTATGGTTATTTACCGATACAGCTGCTGTTGTAAAGCAAGCTTTATTGGTAAATTACCATACTTTGATTTGATGTTTTATATTGGATCCTTACCACCTGGTGTAAGACATCGAGACAAGAAATCTAACGAAAAGGATAAATGAGCATGTCCCAAAGAATGTAGAAAATTTTTGCTTTTCAGATAAGAAAGATGATATGCCGGTCAAATTTTTAAATGCATCTAAACGTTCATCCATTGCAGAACATTTGGTTAATAATTCAACATTTGCAAACAGTCATAATCTAAATAGATTTAAGATTATTAAAACTTGTAGTAATGTTTTTGATTTGAATAAATGAGAAGCTATTTGTACTATGGTAAGGAAACTTGTTTTATGTGAGAAGACATATTTTGACTGTACTGTTTCTTTATTTTCGTAATACTTTATAAGTGTTGTTTTCATTATACTGATGTTTAGTTTTACTGTAGATTAATTAGAACGTAAGCTAACTTAAATGATTTTATTTATTACTAATTGCTTTTATTAAACTCTTGATTACTGTATAAGTTTGTAAAATATAACCTTTTGTTAGCTTTGTACTGATGAGAAATGATCGAAATATATTTAGTTTTAATAAAATTGTGTGTCTTGTATATCTTATTGAATAATTACTGGTCACTTATGTTCTAACATTTATATTTATACACTATAATTACAACTTTAAATTTTGAAGCACAAAAACAGTAAAAAACAGATATTTATACAAAATTTTGAAATAAAAAAACAGATAAAGGTTAACTGAAAAAATTATAATTGAGGATAGTACTAGTTTTTTGACAGTACTAGTGAATAAAATACTTATAATTTAAAAATTATGATAAACCTTACATTTTTAAAGTATTAGTTATTGACTTTATAATGTTAATAAATAACTATTAAAACAGAGGAAGTTTTGTTAAGTTAAGCCAGGGAGTTTTTTTCAAATAAAAAGTACCAAAGAAAATAATATATGCCTAACAGATTAGTTTAGAGCAGGGGTTGGCAGCCTTTTATGAAGAATGAGTCAGATTCATTAAAAAATTATTTCAAGTCACATTTACTTTGAAATTTTTTATTGTAAAATACAAGAAAATTTGTATAAGAGAAAATTTTTATTAAAACAAACACAAAATAACAAGTAACTACGATGAAAGTAATTAACTAGATTTTGCCATTTTGAACTAAAATAAGTTTTACATTTATCATTTAACTTTTGAATTTTTTTTCTGATATTAAACAAGCTTATATTTAAAATCTGAACACACTTGTGTTTATATATATATATTAAAGCATTGTAATTCTTAAGACAATTTAAAAAGTAACTTGAAAATTTGACAACTATGCAATATGAACTAATATACTAACAAAATAATCTTAACTACACAGTTATCTTTTATAGAATAATATGCAAAATGTTTACACGGAATTATTAGTATAAATCTTAAATTTTAAACCGTTTTTTTATTTCCAGTGTCCAAGATAATGAGAGCTACTTTGTTCAGACAGTAAATACTATAATAATAATTAAGTATAACAAATAAAAGCAATATTGTATTTAAAAAAAAATTTTGTTATACTTATAAATCTTAAACATACATGGTAATATATCCATGTTATAACTAAATATAGTATTTAACATATACATAAATAATAATCATCATCAATATAAGTCACTTCCTGCATTAAAATATTTAAAATCTTGCTGAGACGTAATAACCTACTTAATTTTATAGGGCAGTGGGTGTAAAAATTTGAGTAGTTATTAAAATTTACTTCATAAATAGCTCTAAAAATTTTAAATAAAAAATGTTACAATTTCTATACAAAATTTCCATTGTACCTTTTTATGTTTATTCTAGTTTTAGTTTGATGTTAATGACAGACATACATACAACAGGTAGTTTAACTAATAGTTTATTTTAAAAGTATTTATATAAATAAAGTAAGACAAAATGACAAAAAGGTGATTTAAAAATGTCACATTAATTTTTCAGTTTATGTGGCCCAGGTTTTGATGCCTGGGTCAATCGTGTGACAATAAACCTACAATAAAAATAATATTATTATTGATACGTAAAATACAAAAAGACTGCATACAAACTGTGCTTACACCTCCTTTCATTAAATTCAGGAAATGTATTAAGTTAAAACATTAGTAATAATCTAAAATATCAGCTAAATTTAAATGAACTATAAATAGTATGTTAGAGTTTCAAAGTGGTATTTTACATTCACAAGCTAATTAAGACGGTCAAAAACACAATTTTAGTAAAAGTTGCGCTTTGAGCCAGAATTAGTAACTTAACGATGCGATTACTTTGCAATAAAAATTAAATACTATTTACATGAAAAAAAAATCTTTTTTACCTTTTAAAATTAGAAAAAAGAATTACAATTTAAAATCAAATAAAATCTTATATTTTTAAAACTAATTTAAATCAAAACTGTCTTTACCGAAAACAAATAAAAACAAACTTCAGCTTAGTTTTAAATACTCTCTAATTCTAAAATATTGTCATTCAATAAATAATTTATAGACAAAGAAGCTTAATTTTTTAAACAGTATTGTACACTTAATATTTCACTCAAAGTGGATGCAAAAAAAAGATGTAGTTAAAACAAACACCATAACATTTTAGACTCCGTATATCTTAAAAATTAAAGAGTAATATAAGTCTATGTATTATCAATAATCAAGTACTATTTCATATAAAAATTTGTTTTTCTAAGTTCTAAACATTATTTACAATTTTTATAAATTCTTTTAACAGACATTAATATAAATTTCAGTATGTAATATAGTTAAAATTTCACTTGAAATTTGTTAAGTTTTGCAAGGAATGAAGACTTAATCTTTAAAAATTATAATCAAAACTTACAAAGAATTACTACCAACTTTTAACTAAACAAATCCCACCACATCACATTTAACTCCAGACATCCAAGGAGTACTTTCCTCTCTTCTGCAGGTTCTTGACGAAGTCCTGCGCCTGCTGCCTCGTCTTCCCGCCCTTCTCCTCGATGATGCACGTCAGCGCTTCCTGCACGTCACGCGCCATATGCTTTGCGTCGCCGCACACGTACAAGTGGCCGTTATTGCTGATGACGTCCCACACCGACTGCGAGTTGTTCTTGAGCAAATGCTGCACGTACACCTTCTCTGAAGAGTCCCTGCTGAAAGCCACGTTCAGTTCTTTTAGGAGGCCATCTTCCTCCCATTTCTCCAGTTCCTGTGTTCAGAATGTATTAAACAAAGTTACTATTACATTTTTTAACTGGCTTGAGAAAAAAATCTCTACTTCATAGAAGGAGAAAAAGATTAGTTTTTGTCAAAATTTTATTCAGAAAACACAGTTTCATTTGAATAGCTGCATTGAACAAATGGTTCTTATTCAAAAACATATAAAATTTGAAGAAGAAGCATTTTTTAAATTGACAACTAAAAACAACTCAAAAGATTAGCTCCAACAAAAAGTAACTGATTAACCTCTTGGTAAATGTAGTCTTCCTTCTTCTTTCTGCATCCGAAGTACAGCTTCATGTCTCCCACTTCCTTGCCCGTGCCCCTGTGGTACTCGCGGTCCTGCATGAAACCTATGAAGGGGGCGAGGCCGGTGCCTGGTCCGATCATGATGACCGGGTTGGACACTTTAAAGGGCAGGTGGAACTGGGAGCGGCGCACGAAGATGGGGCACTTCATTCCAGGGGTCATCTCGCTCAGGTACTTGGTCGTGACGCCTGCGTTCGATAACCGTTATTAAGGTGTGAGCTTGTTGAAACTTATACTTACCATTTTAGTTATTAAATGATAGCCTACAACAGAAAAAAAAAACGTGAATTATTTTTATCACATAGTACTTAAAATATTTTTAAACAACAACGATATCATAATACAAGTTAAAGTAATATTTTAAGAAAACGAGGTTATTATAATAAGATTAAATGAACCAAAAAACAATAAAGCCAAAAATAGAAAAATCTACTATTACAAAAGCGCTATTTGTATTTAAATGTAAAAAAAACCGTTGTTTATTCTTCCTTTCGATGCTTCATATTTGATAACTGAGGCACAAATGTGAATGCTGTTTGAATCTTTTCTTGGTGAACTTGCAATGGAGTAGTATCTGTTTAATAACATGACGGCTATAGTTTATTTTAATTTTGGTCAACAGATTTCCAAAATATGGTTTTAAAAACTTTGGAAATTTATAACTTTATATTTATCTTTAAAAAAAAGCTTTTCATAAAAAAGCTATTTTGTTAGGAGCAGGAGTATCAATTGTAGCACTGAAATAAAGTTGTCTTCACAAGTGAAACGCTCTTATGTTGTTAAAGCTAAAAAAGCCCAATATTTCACTAAAGCCATTTATACACAAAGAAGTAAACGAATAACCTGGCCTGCAGTCTGGGCAGCAGTTCCAACAAGTGCCCCACGTCGGGCTGGCACGACGGGACGTCCTCCAAAGCCTGCAACAAAGTCCTCCTCGACTTCATCGCCCACTCCTCATACTCCTTCTTGCCCTCCGCAGTGTTGCCGGTGATGCGGAGGAGGAACTGCTTGTCCTCGTCGTCGGTGCAGTACTGGGCCAGTTCTTGGAGGACGTTGGTCCTCAGGGGGGAAGTGAGGTCGAGGTAGTGGCCCAATGCGGTGCCGAACGTCGTGGGGCAGGGAAACGGGTGCCTCTTGCTGCTGTCCTCTGTTTACAAAGTGTTTAGTTTTATACTAAGACTATATATAAACAATATACGAATAATGTAAATATTAAAAATTTAAACAGTTTTTAATATGAATGCAGTTTGTTTTCATCTAAACAGTAATGATAAAATACGAACTTTAAAATAACAAATAAACGTTTGAATATGTGCTATAATTTTTAGTAGTCTTTACTTTGCTGTAATTTAAGTTGAATTTTCAAGCTTGAACAGTTTTGAAAAAATATATAGTTAGTAATATAAAAGCTAATTCAACAGCTTTTTTTTCTGACTATCAATTCCAAAACACACCGTCTAAAGCGTCCATTCTGAAAACAGTCTCAAGGTCAATGTTGAGTCTTTTGGCGAGACCTGCCACCATGTCAGGATCATTCGTCGGGTAAACAGCAACGTGGTCCCCTGCGTTGTACCTGTTATAAAAAAATATTAATTTACCTTATTTTAGCCATTATAAATAAAAAAGTATAAGTTAGGTTTGAATAAACAACATTTTAGTTTTAAAATTATGCTTGGTATGTACTTTAACCCTTACCAATAAAAATATATATGTGCATATTTATATTACATGCTATTTAAGCTTTTTTTCAAAATTGATGTTTTTTAGAATTATTGTGCAATAAACTATACAACTTTATCTTATATTTAAACAAAATATGATTCGGAGTAGAACTGTGAACAAGTAGAAAAGAAAAATGTTGACATTTTAGAATACTCAAATGTCATTAAAGAAATGATTTAAGATTATCAGAATATACTGTTTCAAGTCTACAAACAATTTAAAACCGACTATACGTACATTAAGCAACGCTTTTATCAAAGTTATCATTTATCTTTATAATGGATGAGATAAAAATAAACACTTGTTTCATTAAAAAATGATGATGAAAAAATACTTAGAATATACTAATATGTTAGAATAAAGCTAAATGCTAAATTGTTTATGCTTGAAAGATTTGAATTTTGTATAGCAGTTGTTTAGTTAACAAATACTTTTTATTTCTAATCTATATTTATATAAATATTAAAATGTGCTTGTTAGTTTTATTTCTAATCGAAACGTTTTGCAATTTATAATCAAATACTTGAGATTTAGATTTAGATTAGAAGTTACAGTAAACTTAAAAGTCTAAACAACAAAATCTAAACAAAAGAAATAGCAATTAATGTAGTAACATCCAAAGATTATGAAGTAGTAGCATTGCAAAAAAGTTGGCAATTAATAAATTTTTGTTACCTGTTTGTTAACTTTTTTGTAAAAAACATTTAAAACTATAAGTTATTCTACTTAAAAAATATCAGCTATGTTTTAAGCTTTATGACGCAATAAAAAGTATAATACTTATTCGATGTCACATTTATAGTGCATAAAATGCAGATAGTATAGAGAAAAACGGTAAAAAAAGATTTACAAGTCAATACCGATATAAAATATATATCTTTTGCACTTACGTATTTGGTACATAATAAGTCATAAAAACAAAAAAAAAAACTATATTGCCCAACTAATACAACCACATAGTTATTGGAAGCTTTTTTTAGTAAACAGACTGCTTTCAATGAAATATTAGAAAAAAAAATTTAACACGTGGTCATGGTTGCCACTGATCAAGCTGAGAAAATTTCCTGACTTTTCCTGACTTTTTCCTGACTTTTTACCAAAATTTTCCTGACTTTTCTAAATCAAACTCTTAAATTAAACTTATTCTAAAATACATAATCTAACACTTGAAACTATATAAAGCTGTTCAATATGTTAATAGAAAATTTTTGCAGTTTTATAAAGGATATTTTACTAATTTATACCAGATGAAGGCATTGGAAATAAAATTTAAAAAAATTGTAAATTTCTAGGAAAATTTTGGAATTTGTTTTTGACTTTAAAGGACTTTTAATTAATTTTTACCATTTGAAGGCTTTGGAAAACAAGGAATTTTGTAAATTTAAACTGACAAAATCTGACTTTTTTTTTAATTTTATCAAATTTCCTGACTTTTCCTGACTTTTTTTCAAAACCCCCCATTTTTTCCTAACTTTTCCTGACTTTTGTCATTTTTTTAAATTTTTCCTGACTTTTCCTGATTTTCTGACTTTTCCTGACCGAGTGGCAACCCTGCGTGGTGCAACTATAGATAGGCATCGTAGGATGAGTAATTATTTTTTTAAATGAAAAAGCTAACATATTATTATTTATTACATCAGTCGCTACAAACTTGAGCATTACCTACTTTAACAACCAAAACTAATAACCAAATCAATAAACAAAAAAAGAGCATCATTTACAAACTTGTCTTAGAGAGCTGTTAATTAAGGATGATGACGTACTTATTAATTTAATAATAATAAATTAATAGTGCACACTGTACACAGGTAAAAGGCAAATGTTACATTGTTTGGATTAAAATACTTTTGCTGTTTTAGTTCAAGTATATAAAAATAGTTTTTTAAAGAATGATGATGTGAAAAACGATAACCTTGAATGTTTGAAAGGCATTGTGTACTTTACTAAATTTAAAGTACATTTCTGTGTTATAAATTTTACTTAAAAGAAAAAAATCCTTATCTTTGTCAAAATCAATAGATATCTTTCAAACTTTATAAATAAACTTTAAAATTATGAAAAAAAAAGTTTTGAGGTAAACATATGATAACATTAAAAACAAAACAAGTAAACAGTTTAAAGAAATTAATAAAATATAAATACTTACAATGATTATAGATATAATTTTGTTATATTTCGATCGTTTTTAATAACTTTCATTAGATAACTTTTTTGTATAGTTGCTAAAATGAACTTAAATATATAAAATAAAATATCAAAAACTTTATTCACAAGAGAAAGTAAAGCAACAGTACTTCAAAATTTATGGCGAGATAAATTTGTGCAAAAAGTTTCAAGAATTTTAAACTGCAACATTAAACATCAAAATAGATAAAGGGGATAACATGCGTATGTACCAAATTGCAGTCATGAAAAAAAAATCAGTCCTTAACTTCACTCCTATTACTAAAAAACATACAAATCTTTTTTAGTTGTATACTTTCAATATTGATCTAAACAGTTATAGTTCTCAACTTGATGTTTATTAAGGGCAAAAAAATCAATCAGCAGTTTATTACAATACAATTTATTCAAACAAAACTACAACACTTCTATTTGAATAAGAAGTATTACAAAAGACTATACCAATAGGGAGAAACATTGAATTGTAACAAACTTCTGATTGATTAATTTTGTATATTTTTTAGCTGTAAACTTTTATGAAAATAGTTGTGTCGTTTAATCAAGCTAGCGAAACTGTGCTAAAAGTCATACACATAAAGTTTATAAAGATTATATAAATAAGCTCCTGTAATTGTTTTAGTTTATAACTTTGAAAGCCTTTATACTAACACTCTATATAATATGATAGTACACAGTCACTTATGAGAGGCGAGAAAATTTTGTTAACCAAGAAGTGGGCGATTAATTAGATGAGTTTGGGGAACCGAAAAAATCAACTTTGCAATCATATTAAAGAACTAAACGTTCACTAGAAAAAAAAATATAAACACTTATTGGTACGTGACAGGCTGAAAATTTTTTTTAGAAAAACTTGATTAAACAATTGAGCTGAAAGTTAAACAAATATTTGATTTTTTTTTTCAAAAATTATTATTTGACTTATGCTATTTACTAACTGATTTTTTAGAGTAAATTGTAAGCTTTTTTAAAACACGTTTTGTTGTAAAACACAAAGTCAAATATAACATAATACTTGAAATGTAAATAATGTTGACAACCATTACAATATCTACAATAAAATACGAGAAAAAAAGTTGTTGTAATAACATGAACAACGCATGAAATGAATGATATAATGTTTTGTGTGTTTGTTGTACACATAAATATTTGTTTTACACACAAAACAGAAATTCATCTAAAATCTTTACATAATAAGCGAACTTTAGTCTGTAATATTCATCAAAGGATAATGTTGCATATACTTTTATTATTATTTTATTCTTATTTATGATACCCACCTCATTTAACATTTCATCTTAATAGCTTTAAAATCCCACACAACTTATAACTAATGAGATAAGCAAAAAAAATATTGATGAAAGATAAAAATATTGAAATTATTATTACTAAAACTTTGCAACTAACCAGTGCTTTGATTGTTAAGCTGAAAAAAAAAACGTAAAACTATGTGGTTTTTTAAGTACCTATATTTTTATTTTATTTAAATTTTATAATTTTACTACATGTCCTTCAACACTTGTTTTTGAAAAATAGCTTAAAAGCATTAACAAACATAAAACTACGTTGTTTGATATGTAACTACTAATTTAAAAAAAATTATATGTAAATTTTACAACTTTACTGCATGTCCTTTAAGATTTATTTAAAAAATAATTTAGGCGAGTAAGAATTTAGATATAAAAGTAATTTGACCTAAAATTTAAACCTAATCATTTTATAAGTTATGGACGTAACTACTATGACTTATGTTTTATAACAAATGTTTTTGAGGTGGACCTGTAATTTTTCTAAAGGGGCAAAATTATAAGTAAAACAACACTGTTTAGTTGATCACATAATCAATTATTTTAATATAAATATTTAAAACATAACTAATCTTTTTTTTTTTTCATCTTAGTAAAAATACTAGAAAAATGTCAAGATAAAAACTCTATATACCAACTACATTGCTGTAAAATAAAAAGTTTCCTAATATGCTCCTTAAAATATTTGTTATTAAGTTTGTACTTGAAACCTAATTTTCAACTTTATATAATAAACTCAATGGATATATTTATTACTAAAAGCTTCATAACTCACCCGATTTTGGAGTCAGTGATGTTAAGCTCAACGTGAATGCAACTTCTATCTCCTCCTTTGTGGAGTTCCCTGTTGACTGACACTTCAGCCAAATACGGGTTCTTTACATCGTACGGCCTGTTAAATATCAGTAAATTAAAAGTAAAAATTATATTAAAATAGCTTATACCCATCTTTATTTTGAATAAATGTTGTTTGTTTTGTGTATATACTGGAAATGAAGCATTCAAAATCAATCAAACAAAAATAGGAGAAATACTATAAACCTAAACTGCAAATTAAATACAATAAAGTTTTATTATAGTCTTGTTTCAACTTAGTTACTGAAAATATATATTTGTTTAAAACGCCTATAACAATTGTTAAACTTACTTTGGGTTTTTAGACAAAAAAGTTATACTACAAAAATTACTGATATCACTACAAATTTACTTTCAAAAGTTTTAAAAGCGAAAATAAACACATTTAAACAGCATATATTAATTTAATTATATCAACTTTGTTTGGAATTATATATTTTACATTAATAATCTATAAAGCTATACACATTTGAATTTAAAAAATATATATCTCTGTTGTAACAATATAAAAATAATAATAGCAAAAATAATTATTCAAGCACTCTTTACATATAAAAATTGTTAATTAATTAAGCAAATAAGTTTTTATTGAGATTTTGAAACAAAAAAATGTATATTTAAGAACTAAGAAATATCTCATACAGAGAAATTTAATACTTGTATTCTAAAGTTAACTATTTAAATAACATAAAATAACGCTAGTTTTTAATATTTATGGGGTAAACTCATCAGCTAAACTAATATATAGATCAGTTAAATTTTCAATTTTTACTTTAAAAAAACTTAATTGCTTGTATATTAAGAAAAAAAAAAAACAGTTCAATATAAAAATAATTTGAAAAAATATAACTTATAGAAATGAATGCCTTTAAACATTAGGTTATATATTTTTTAGTTTAATATATATTTATTTAATAGTATTTCAAAAAAATAAATAAATAATAACAATTAATGACTTTATCAGTTAAACAATAGATATGATATAACTAAATTTAAGGATGGAGTTTAGTACAAACCAAAAAATTTAAATAAAATTTTAAAACATGTTAAGAACAACTTTAAAATTTATTGAAAATTAAATCGTTATGTAAAAACACAAGAAACATTTTTCAATTGCATTTATCTGATGAAATCACCTTGTGTATTTTTAAACTACAAAAGGTTTAATAAAGACTTGTTTTATAACTGTGTTGTAATAACCACATTATTTTTCATTTGAAAAATTAATCTCATTACTCTTATTTGCAATCTGCATGTGATTTTCTAAAAACTTATACTTACAGCTAATATTTAGATTTTAGTTTAGTTCTACTTTTAATTTATGTCAAGTATCCGTTTACTTTAAAATACAATATTAAAATTTTACAACAACATTTTACTACTGAATAAGTAATAACAAATTAGCTTTAAAGATAAAGATTACAATAGATTTTAAAATCAATTTAATTCTGATATATTAAAATATAAAGATTTTTTTAGTTAGTCACCTTTGAAAAAATAAAAACGTTATTAAAATAATTAAACATGTATTTAATCTATAAATAAGACAACTAAAAAAACCCAGTTCAAATATATCAACAGCACATTGGTAAACAATAAACTATTAGTAAAATGATAACTATATAATTTCATGTTTGTAAAAATGAGTAATCGGTTTAATCCAATTGAAAAACTAACAAAATTTAATCTAATTTTTTATTTTGCTATAACTAGTATGTCGTATTTATAACAAGCTAACAGCTTTTGTCAAAACCACTTTGAACTAAATAAAGTTACATAATAAAATTGTTACACATAACCGGACATTATGATATTGTTCAATCAACTTTTTATTTTAACATATTTAAAAAAATTTACAAAAAAACCTACCCTTTTTGATTTTTGTAGGAGTCGATCCTGGAAATTTCTCCGCTGAAAACCTTCATGTCTTCGTCTTTCTCAACCACCTTGTACGCATACTGCCTGAAGTTGGCCTGACTCTCATCTATTTTTATGTCCATCTTCTCAACAATCGCCTGCCACAACAAATCTTTCCAAGTGACGAAATCTTCTTCGATACTGAATGTTTTAATTAAAATATTTCTTATTTTTTTTAGTAATTAACTATTCTATACTATTGATTTTGATTTAAACTAGTTGAATGCTTTTGCTAATCTCATATTAAAGTATAGCTAAAAAAAACAAGTTATCTATCTAGTTACTAAAACAAAATTTGGAAGACTACACTCATTTCAAATTTTCTTTATAGTTATTTAATGCTTTAAAATGCAAAAATAACTGATATCAAGTGTTCAAGTTAGGTATTTATAAATTGTTAATAATAGTGTATTAGTTAAAGAAATAATAAAATTGTTATTAACTTGATTTAATAGTGATATTTATATAAACTTTATTTTCAATATATATTAATTTTAGCTGCTAAAAAACATAATTAAAATTATCATTTTAATGAGCTTTTGCAAGTTACTTGCTTATTGTTTTGAATTCAAAAAAACTATTTGCATTCTGTTGCACCTAAAAACAAATGTTATCAAAACAAGTTAATGACTTGAACATACTTTTTGGTTTTTATGTAATTTGAGTCAGATAAGTAAAACCAAAAGTAAACGGAAATAGTAAAACATAAGCTAACAGTACAACAAAACATCTTTCTTGTGATCGACATTTAAGTTTTTGCAGTAAAAAATATTTATACATATAACTTAAGAAAGAGTTAAAATATTTGCACTAATTAGATAAATAAATCATTCTAACTTGGCATCATCGTCCCCAATTCCCAGCTGATACATTCTGTTGCCACCTAATTCTTCTAATCTTTTATCGAAATACTTGCCAACTGAATTGAAATGTTCGTAAGTTTTGTTTCCAAGTCCGAAAACCTAGACAAAAAAAGTGTTTCGTTAAAAAAACATTAATCGACATAAAAAATGATTCAAGACCATACCGGTCAATTATGTTGTTAACAACTTCAAGTTATTTTGTTGATTTTGTTATAGCTACAATTACTTTTTACAATTTTGAAGAAGTTTAATAATCAAAAGACATTATTTTCGGAAACTTCTTCAATGGATTCTTTATAGGCAAAATAAAAAACAAGGTTAAATAAAAAAGAATTTAAACTTTTTTTTATACTGTTATTAAATTTTTACTTTTTTAAATTAAAACTAGCTCATGAACAATTTATTTTAGTTAACTAATACCCTTTAATTAAAAAATTTAACGTCTTTTCACTATTTAGAAATATTTATGATAAATTTGAGATCCGTTGATTTTAAAACTTAAATTAGTAATATTTTCAATAAACCATACACAATTGTAATTATTCTAAGTGTTTTAGATTATTATTAAATAACTTATTAAAAAATAGAGTTGTGTTAAAATGTCAAACTTCTGGTTTGTATTTTGTATTAGAATTTCTTGATAAAATTGAAGTTTGACATTAAAAAAATTATAGAGTAAATGCTTAATACTAAATCAAAAAATTCGGTACATATTTATGGTTTAAGTTAAACTGGTGCAATAAAAAAAAAACCAAACATAAAACATACATAATTAAGCATATAAAATTATAAATATTACTATCAAAAATTGATTAATTCATGAAATTGTTAATGAAAAAAAGTAAAAATATTGGGCTTGTATTCATGTATAGAAACTTATAGTTTTAAAACTGTATTTTAAATTTTGTTATATATTGGTATACAAGTGGAAAATTTGGTTTTATTTGTAAAGTTATTGCAACTATTTGATGTTATAAGTGTATGACATAAAAATGAGAATAGTAAGTGCATACAAATTAAAAATAACTTTATAGGAAGGTTATTAAACGAATTTATACACCATTTGCAACTTATTACTCAATATAGCTTTTCAAAACTATACTAGTTCCATTATTTGAATTTATTCATACGTCATATTAAAGTTATTTTTAAACTGTTTACCAGTGATGTAGCTTGGTACGTTTCTGCAAATCTACAGAAACGTATACTTATGTGCGAAAAACTTTTATTTCAGCTTGAATGCTTTCTTTTAGTATTCATTTATACTAAGTCATGCACTTCTAAGAGATAATTTTGACATATATGTACTCTTTAGCATTTTTAGTGTCGTAAAAATTAAACATATCAAATAGATCCAAATTGTAACATTTAGCGCGTTAAAGCTTTAATTTTTCAAAAAGCTGCATTGCAAAATTGATTCTAATGGAAGCTGTAGCTTCAAAAATTAAAATCATACAATTCTATGTTAAAAAAATTTGCTTATTAGTTAATTAAAAATATATTTTATTTTGTTCTAAAGAACGGTCCTTTGTCTAAAAACTGAAATTTATTTTTTGGATTGGGGTTTTGTTTTTCGAGTGGGGCCCCTTAGAAAAAATTGTTTTTTTTTATTTATTTTTTATTCTAAGTTTGAGTGAGAAAAAAAATTAATAATATTTTTTTTTTAAACCTTCTTAATAATATGTGTATAAACGGCTACATTTTTTAACTAATTGTCACAATTTTGTACAATTTGGCCTTAATTTGGTTTTTTATGAATTTTATGAACTTAAACTCATAAAATAAGAAAATTCCTAAAAAAACCCAATAAAGGCCAAATTTTACAAAATATTGACAATTGATAAATAAATAAAATTATAGCCGTTTATACACATACTATTAAGAAGGTTAATGAAAAAAATATTTTTTTTTTTTCACTCATACTCAAAAAAAAAAAAAAAATTCCAATCTTTTCTAAGGGGCCCCACTCAAAAAACAAAACCCCAATCCAAAAAATATTTTTTTAGTTTTTAGACAAAGGACCGTTCTCTAGAATAAAAAAAAGTTTTAAATTAGCTAATAAAATAAGGAAAATAACTAGATCCAAGTTTGGACAAAAAAAATAAAATATTCAAGCTAACTTCAAACTCGTCTTGTTGTTACTATTGACTAGTGAATTGTTTGATTTTGAAAACAACATAAATGTTTTTGAGTTAAAATGTGATTTTTTTATTTTTAATGAATGTTTTCTGGGTTTACACAAGTGGCATGACATAAAGAGTCATAGGGGGTGTGGAGCAAAATAAATTGCGTTGTATACAGCTATGACTCGTACTTCATCATTCCATTATTGATGTATTAACATAACTGCATATTTTTAGATTTGTAGTTTAAATTGCTGTGTTCCCGCTAGGACGTGTTATTTCAGTTGTTTTAATTTTTGCTGATTTGTAACTTTTTTGAGCTAGCTACGTCCTTGCTGTTTACTAACCAAACATTTTTTTTTCCAAATTCATTTAACATTTACCACTTGATACTAAAGTATAGTTTTGAAAAGCTTTGTGAAATAAAATATAAAAAAATGAGTAATATGTTAATAATAAGTTGCAAATGGTATACAAAAACAATAAATATATTTGCACATATGAAGATTTTTTTTAGAAAAATAATAGTAACTCTAAAATTAGCTCTTTAAAAAAAAGGATATAAGAAATAAGTTGATTTTAGTTAATATTCTATGTAATAAAGGCAAAATTGTCTCAAACCTGCAAAGTACACAATTTTACCTGGGTTCAAAGTGCCTTTAACCTTACTAACTAGTGTCCTTACCATACTATAAATTTTACCAAAAGTTGAAGTCAATTTTTATCAAACTCACAGCGTAATTAAGGCCAGCTAGGTCACATTCACCTTCTTGCAAGAAGTCGTACATGATCTGAGCGTTGTCAGTTGGGTCTCCCTCGCCATAAGTTGCCATGCAAAACAGTGCAAGCGAGTTCTCAATTTCACTGATCGCTCCAAGTTCTGCAGCTTCAAATTCTACACAAAAGCATCAAACTTAATTAAACAACTAATTTAACTACAAGTTTGTTAGTTGCACACCTATATATATACACAATATAACATAACGAAAAAATTAGATTAGTCCCTAATCAGTTTTATTTAAAAATGGAAAAAAAAAGCAACGAAATAAATTCTTCGAAAGCTGTTAGTATTTTTCAGTTGTTTTAATGATAAACACATTTATTCAACAAACCTTCTGGATCGACCACTAGCGCTTTCAAGCCGTACCTCTGAGCGTCTTTTGCAAGTCTGTTTGAAAATTCTTCTGCTGTTCCTGTTTGACTTCCATAGAAAACAACAACTGTCTTGTTCTGTACCAAAGTTAAAAACATCAATACTATTTTAAATTGCTAAAGTTAGCTATTAAAATGAAACTTTATTGAAAAACACTTAAAGTTTTAAAAATATAAAGGGCATAGGGGAGTCCAACATTTCTTTTTACAAACATTAACATTGGCTCTTATATGAAAGCTTTAAGTACAAATTACAAGCCAGTTTTTAAAGAAACTAAAAATATTATTTAATTTTTGAAATTATAATGTTTGTAAAAAGTTTCCAATACAAACTTATAGACCGCAAGTCTTTCAGGGTGTTTTTCTCAGAAATTTTAAAAATCTATGTTTTCCTTCATTTTTTGAGCTAGAGACTTCAAACTTTCAGGAATCGTTCCTTTATAGTGTAAAAGACTTTTAATGGTGCAGTTTTGAAAATATTAAAAAATTAATCTTGCATTAAATCTATTTTTTATTTTTCAAAAATAGCAAATAAATCCTGCTTTAAATCTATTTAAATTTTATTTATGGACTTTTTGTGTAAATCTGAAGAAGATTGGTAAAACAATATATGAACAGATAGATTTTTAATGAAAAAATCTTTTTTTTGCGTTTATGGTTTGTGCCTTCCATTAGGAACTTATTAAGCACACTGACTTTGATTGCTTATATCTCAAAAGTTACTTTGAATTTTTTTAAGTGGTTAAAAATCTCTGTTAGCTCAGATAAAACTCTACATAATAGGATTAATTTGTAAAAATAAAGGTGGCTCCCTATGCCCTTTAATAGTTTCATAAAATTTTGCATTATTAGTTTGAAGTTTGCAATAGCATATAAAATGAATTAAAATTACTATTCATAAAACAACAAAAAATTTTGAACATCATCAGTTTTTGAGCATAGTTAAATAAATAATTAATGATATTTGATCTATTGAATTATAAGATTTCAAATACTCAAATTTCTTTATTATAAGAAAAAACAAGTAAATTAAGAAACAGTAATGTAAACAGTGTAAAAAAGTTTAATCTATTTTCCTTTATTATTAAGCTACAGCAAAGATTAAACACTTAAAAAAATACATTATTTCTTTGTTATTTTTATTTCTTAGATTTGTACAATCTATTAGTTTAGGGGTTGGCATGTCTAAGAAATAGTTCTAATATGCTTAACAAAATTACTTTCAACCAATTTTTTTGAAATAACAATTAAAGGATATATTAATTTTAAAATAAAACATTAAATAATTAAACAACTTTTTAAGAACTAGATTAAATTAATTTAATTAAAACAAAATTTCTAGTGACACTGTACTAGTTTAATGTAATATATTCTTTACTAGTTTGTTGTTTTTATATCATTGAAAGTTTAAGTTTTTTAAACTCTTATAAAAATGGTTTTAAAATATATGTATCAATTTTTAAAATTTATTTTAGTAAAATTAAAATACATCTTTTTATTACAAGTTTATGTTAGAAAAACATATTATTACAACTACTTTTTTTTACAGTTGTTTGTAATAACATCTATAAGGAAATTATGTTTGTTTCAAAACAAATCAAAATCAAGTTTAATATTCATAAGTTAAGGCATAAGGTAATATTTTTTTTTATCTTATTTTGTTAACATATATCTTAGTCATCAGATACATTTTACCACTTAACAAAATTCAAAGTAAAAAATGCATGTGTTTTTGCAAAAATATACGTTGCTGAAGATTGTAGAAAAGTACCAAGCTATGTGCTTGGTCTGAACTAACCTAAAAAAGAGTGGCATTCTTGAAAACACTACAATAATGATTAGGAAATCTTTTGTATAGTTTCAAAAATGACAAAACTATATAGAAAAAATTATAACATATTGCTTTATACTAGTTTTATTTGTATATAACTGTCTTGTTTATTTTATTTTAACTAACTGATTTCTTCATTTTTTCAACAGTACTTGAGCTTGCATCACTTCTTGCAAATGAAGTTGTTCTGAAAATATAAAATCTAGCAAATTTTCTAAATTATTATAATAAAAAGGACTTATATTTAAACTTACAATAAAACTGAAACATATTTTACACTATTTTTACTTCTAATAATAAAAATGAATAAATAATTGATTTAAGATTACTATATATAAGACGAATCTTTCTGTATATACATAATTATAAAAGGTTATATTAAATCATAAAAGTTATAAGGTCGAACAAATTTAAAACTAAAATTTGATGAGATTAGTATAACTAAAGTACAATAACAATATCATAACAAAGGTTTTAGTAGCAATTTCATCACACGGTTCTGATCAATTAAAAAATTAAAATTACGGTGTTGGTAACAACATGTTTGTGTCTTCATCTTCATCTTTATTTTTCTTGAAAATAAAATAGTAAGCAGCAGCTCCAACAGCAACACTTACAAAAAACATGTCAAATGTGCTGAACGTAATACTCTCATTACCCACCATTTTGTATACTAGAAGTTAAAATTAAATTTCTGTTGAATTAATACTTATAACAAAAATTGTGTTAATAAAAAAGTTGCGAAGTGTTTAATTTCATTGGTAATTAGAATATATAAAATAACATTGAGGTAGGTAAAATAATTAAACTAAAACCATTTAAAAACCATCAATAAAAAATCTACTTATACTTATGTTTTGTTTGTTATCATAAGGTAGGTCAACAAACTTCTTTATTAAAATTATCATTATATGAAAGCTTCAAGTATAAACTACAAGCCACTATTTTCAAATATAAAAATTATATTAAAATTTTGTGATATGGTAATATTTTTAGTTTTTGATACAGTTCTTCTCAGAAATTTAAATTACCTTATCCTTCAATTCGAAAAAAAAACTTTATCCTTCAATTTTTGAGGTAGATACTTCAAATTTCAATGAAACATTCTTTAAATAGTTTAAAAGAGATGACATGTTGGAATATAAAAATAAGTACAAATTTGAAAAGGTTTGATTACAATTGAAGGAGAAGATAGATTTTTAGTAAAAAAGTTTACTTTAGCATTTTCAGTTTGTCACTTCTATAAGGAGTCTATTGGGCACACAAACTATAATTGCTTATATCTAGATAGTAACTTTAATATTGTTAAGTGGTTTAAATTGTCTTATAGCTAAGATAAAATCTAAGAAAACTAATTCAACTTTTTAAAACAAGGTGGACAAGCCCTATGGCCTAAGTTAACTGTTATCATAAAAAAAAAAACTTGTGGTTTCTGAGTAAAGTATTCTGAACATTAGTAAAAAATTATATATCATATTTTTAGTTTAAGTTCTAAATTGAATATTAAAATATAACAATAAAACTTTTGTTGTTATACAGATTATAATTCCATAAAAATTTTATGAGGAAGTATAAGCTGTATTACGATCAACAAGGCCAAAATCTCTTTTGCTTACTATTTTTTAAAACTACCATTTACACTATCCAAATGAATGTTATTTTGTTATCTTTTTTCTCTAGTAGCAACACTAGTTCTAACAATTGCATTCTTATCAAAATAAGTTTAATTTTTAGTGAGGTATAGAATTATAAGTTTATAAAAGGTTGTATAATCAAAACTTATTACTCAACACTTATACAACAAAATTTACCTTTAAAATATGCTGAACAAAAACATAGCTTAGTAAAATAAAATTCTAGGCTACTTTAACATTCTATTTTTACATATTTTTAATAAATTGACATATAAACAGTATAGCCACTGTTTTTCTTAGAAAATTGTTTTTTCGAACTTTCTTCTAGGTTTTTAAAAAACAAGTTTTTTTTGTCCTTTTTACTAAATTGAGTTTAGTGTAAGAAGTTTTTTTTTATATATAAAGTTACTGAAAAGATAATGTAGTCCTACATTAAATGTTTTTTAAAATAATAAAACCATAGAAAATATATAATTTTTTATTGTTTTAAACAGTTATTTTTAAATTAATCTAAAATTTATTATTTACAAGAAAAATGTTAATATATATCTAATGTTTTCCAGTTTTTGTTTAATTATAAAACTACAGGGTTTTATTTGCCTATGCAGGGTTGTCACTCTTTGAGTCTACAAAAACTATCCTTATAGAACAATAACTGTCATGAGTGACTATAAACTGTCCTGTGTCATCCTGGATTTTCTAAGATCATCTAAAAAACATCTTAAACAGATTTAAAAGTTATTAAACAAACTTAAAAAAAAAAAAGCTTAATGAAGAAAATTTGGATAAATATATATTCAAAAATTTAAACTGGAACAGCTAAACCTCATTCAAGATCTAGAAAAAAACTGGACTGATGTTGTCAAAAATATTTTTTTAATATCCTGAGGTTTTTATAAAAAACTAAACTGGCCTCAGTCATCCTTACATTTTTAATTCAGAATAGCCTGAGTCATTCTGATATAATTGAAATTTTCAAACTGTCCTGAGTTATCCTGAGTGTATGTCAACCCTTCCTATGATTTCAATCTGCAGGAAAAATGACCAAATTGGTTGTACATGTTTATTTTCAATTGAAATGAATTAGAAGGATATATTCCTAGCAAATTAATAAAAATTGTCACAGTAAATAATATTTCCACACCAGCATATCATTTTTTAACACTTTTAAATTCTTAATGCTATATTTTCATTATAAAAAAAAATCACTCAACTTTTAAGTTTTCATCAAACATAAAATAATAATAAAATAAATACTTTTTTTACTATGTCTATTTAACTTGAAACCAACATTATCTCATATTGAAAACTTAAAAGCTACAAGTACTTAATTTTTTAAACTTATTTATAACTATTTTGTAAAAAACAATTATTGAAACTTAAACCTAATGTTAATTTATTAGTGTAAAACTTTGAACTAATTAAATATTCATCAGCAAACTATGTAAAACAATTACAGTGCTCTATCTAACACAAAGGAGCTAATGTAGCTAAACTTTAATAAACTAGATTAAAATATAGTATTTTGCAGATTGTTGTAGTTGTACAGTACAGTTTTGATTCCACCTCTTTTTAACTGTTTTTCACTGATTTTAACCACAAATTTAAGAACTTTCTAAACTTTACCTTTAAAAAACACCTGTATTTGTCTAGTAAAAAACAACTATCAAAATCTTTAATGTTTCACTTGTAAAGTTTTTCAGAACTTAGTAGTGCAGTAAATAAATTGAAGTCTAAACTTAAGATTATATTATTAAGGAAACATTAGCTATTATTTATGGCTAATCAATAATTAATTTTTAAATTAGCATTTGATAGAAAAGATTACACAGGGTTGCCACTCATTTAAAATAAAATCTTTTCCAGGTTTTTCAAATTTCTTCCAGGTTTTTAAAAGTTCACATTTTTAAGTCTATTTTTAGTTTAAAGTTAAATTTAAGGTAAAAAACTGTGTTAAATAGTATAAAAAGATTGAAAAGATAGTGTAAAGCTACTTAAAATGTGTATTTTAACAAAAAATGTTTGGTCATGACAAATTTTTTTAATCTAAATGATAAATGTTTTGAGTCAAACCGAAATTTTACTACTGAACATGTTAAAATTCTTAAAAGTTCCAGGTTTTTTGTTCAAAGTTCCAGGTTTTTTTCATAGTTTCTTAAATTCCATGTTTTTCCAGGTTATTTTTGCCTAAATTGTCAAATTCCAGGTTTTTCCAGGATTCCAGGTAAAGTGGCAAACCTGATTACATTAAATTTGAAGAAAACTGAACAAAAAAGTAAGATAAAGATCTAATATAACTTTTCATACTGAAAAAAATCTAATGAAACAATAAACAGAAAAACAAAATTAAAAAGAAAGCAAAAACATAATTAATCAATGATTAAAAAATTTTAAGAGGGATAAGATAGATAAATTTGTCTCATACTGTTATCTAATCTTTTATAGTTTAAGGGCATAGGGGGTTCCACCTTGATTGTACAAGTTGATCTTATTTTATTAAGTTTTATCTGAGCTATCAGACATTTTTAACTGCTTAAAAAAATTCAAAGTAAATTTTGAGATATGAGCAATCAAAGTTGGTGACATCAATAGGTTCCTAATGGAAGACGCCAACTAAAGACGCAGAAAAGACCATTTCACTAAAAAATATATCTCTTCCTTTATTTTTTAAGCTTTTTTTCCAAATTTTCACAGAAAGTGTACTAGTAAATTTATAAAGATGGAATACGTGAATTTTTTTAATTTTGAAAATTAAAATATCTAATAAAAAAAAACATTTTTTTTTGTTTTTTTAATCTAACATATTTACTTTTTAATATTTTTTAAATTTCAATATTCAAAGTCTTTTTAACTATAAATAGAACGTTTCCTGAAAGTTTGAGGTCTCTAGCTCAAAAAATGAAGGAGGAGATAGATTTTTAGTTATTTTTAAATTTCTGAGAAAATTGACCCTAAAAATTTTTGGTCCATATGTTTGTTTCTGAAACTTTTTATAAAATTACAATATCTCAAAAGTTAAAATAATTTTTTTAATTCAATAAAAACTGGCTTGTAGTTTGTACTTAAAGCTTTCATATAAGAGTCAAGGTTAATTTTAGTAAAGAAAAAATGTTGGACCCCCCTATGCCCTTAAAACATATAGAAACTTGTTAAGAAACTTGTTCGATAAAGTTTAATAAACCTTTTCTATTTAAATACCTTAAACTTAAGAGTAATGTTGGTATTAGTTTAAGATCTGGGTGTGTCTTAAGTTTGGGTGAGCACTTAATAACTGAGAGGTCTTGTTTTGCACTTAGGTCCTTGTACCAAAGTGTTTTTTGAGCATGTTTTATTTTTTTTATAAAGTTTCATATTTATCATATCATTTTAAAATTAAACAAAATCACCTCAGTTTTGTGGTAAACTGTTACTAACTGAAATTACATTATCACTTTGTAGTAACATATTACAGGGTTGCCACTCATTTTTTCAAATTTTTTTCCAGGTTTTTCAAATTTCTTCCAGGTTTTTAAAAGTACACATTTTTGGGTCTATTTTTAGTTTTAAGTTATAATCTATTAAAGAAACTGTGTTAAATAGAATAAAAACATTAAAAAGACACTGTAAAGTTACTTTAAATAAAAATGTTATGATGATGACAAAAAACCATAATTATATGATAGATTATTTGTGTCAAATCAAAATTTTACAACTGAAAATATTAAAGTTATTAAAAATTCCAGGTTTTTTGATCAAATTTTAAGGTTTTTTTCAAAATATCTCAAATTCCAGGTTTTTTCAGGTTATTTTAGCCTAAATTGTCAAATCCCATGTTTTTCCAGGTTTCCAGGTAAATTGGCAACCCTGCATATTAGAGTGGTAACTTGAAAATAGTGATTTACTGGATCCAGCATCCAGCCTTTGTTCACTAAGATCTAGATCCAGCCAGATCTAAATTTTAAAAATAGAACCCAATCTGACTAGTTCTAAAAATTGTATCTTATTTTGTTGATTTAGTAGATTTTTACTTGATAGTACTAAAAGTAAAGTTAATTAGGAAAATGAAATTCTAAAGCTGATAAGTGTGTATGAATATGCTTCAATAAAACAAAAAAGTCTTTATCTAAACTTAATTACCTTTTTTGCAATATTTCCAACATATATTTAGTTTTATTCTTTAGAATTGAAAAATCACAAGTTTTTTATCTTATTTATTTTTGCTAAAATTTCAATGCAAAGGTAGTTTATTGAGCAATACTACTGAAAATAAAACTAAAGCAACAAGTTAAGGTATTACCCTACTATGAACTTGATAAAATCTAAGAGCTTGATTCTGTTAACTTAAATTCGACTTCAACTTTATGATTTAAGTCAGAAGTCAGAAGTCAGAACTTTGTAAACATTTAAATAAAGATATCAAAATAAAATAAAAAAACAAATTTAGTTTACTTTTAAAACCACTATTTTTTTATTCTATTTTAATTTGTTCAGAATTAAGAACTATCAATTAGAGTTAAGTTTTAATTCGTTTTGGCAGCTTTTACTAACTTAATTTAAGAGAATACTGAGCTTTAAAATTTAAAAAAATAATGCTTGAATGAACAACTAAAAATATACTAAGTTCTGGCTTTCAAGAAATAAAAATTGCTGTACTAACTTAATACTGAATACTTTATAAACATTTGTTTGTTAAAAGTTGAAAATGTTTACTCGATTGCTCGAGTAATTTTTGTGAGTGAAATAAACTAAGCACGTATTTAAAATATCAAATCAAATAAATCTATTACTGCTACTGAAAAGATTCATTTATCAAACATGTTTTTTACAAACATGCATCTTAATTTAATTTCTATACTTAAAGTTTATGTTTAAAATAAAAACATTTTGATGGAAAATGGTTGAAAAATTGTGGGTAGCGTTCATGGTAGGTGACATGACAATACTATACAAAATAGCTGTTGCTAAACTATAATTAATTTTTTAAGATAGAATTTTTGCTTCAGTTTTGTTATCAATTATAAAATTAACTACTAGTTTTAATAACTGCATCTTTAAAGTTTATAAATATAACATAGATATACTACATATATAACTTTTGCAACAGCTTTAAGTCCAAATATATTTTTATTTTTAAATGAACCATTGTAAATGAAGTTTCAATAAATCTAGCGATATCACAATTTATACTTCTTTTTTTTGCAATATATTTGCTTAAAATCGATGCTTGTAAGTTTGATTATAGAAAAACCACAGAATTTATAATCTTAATTAAAGGATTATAGAATTATTGCAACTGTTTTATTAAAAAAAAAAAAGCAGCTACTTGCTAAAAACAAAACAAAAATCTTAAGTTTTATTTTAAGTCGAAATAGAGCTCTGCTTAAGTTTAAGTTTATAAGTTAAATTTATAATGTTATTCGTGAAATTTCTAAATTGCTACTTGTGGAAGATATTTTAAAGTTTTTGTTTTTATAGTTTATAATTAGAAAATATGTTTATCAGTTCATGATTTTTTTGTTTTTAATGACAGAAATATGTATTAGGTAAAATTTAAATAAGTCAACTTATTATATTTTAAAGGGTAAAGTAGCGTTGAAGGTATTAAATTTTAAGATTTATATCAAAATAAAAATGTTTTAAAAGCAGTTCAAAGTTGAAGAATTTTTTTTTTAAATAATTTTTTTAAGACTAGACGAAGTAGGAGTAATAAAAGTTTTATATAATAGAAAAATTTAGTTTTTATACATAATGTGCATTACACTTGTTAACTTGATTTATTAAAGTAGTTAACATTACAGGCAATTATTTTTTACCAAAGGTTTTTTAAATGCTATGAATTATTAACTAAAAAATAATGAAAATGTTCTAGTCATTGTAGTAAAGTTTTTAATTAACAACCTTGAGTAACAAAATTCAATAAACTTATTTTATAACTGTCTGTTTTTTTAATGTTAGGGTTATAATTTTTTTGTAAAATAAATAAATTTAAACATTAATATTGTAATACTGTTAAATTGTGAAAAGCCAAATAAAACCAAGCATATTGTTGAATTTCAACGTATATTTTTCAAAAATAAAAGTGCATGAATCTATCTAATATTAACTAGCATGAAAATATTGAGTTTAAACAGTATTTAACTTAAAACACATTATAAAAACAACAAAAAAGATGTGAACAAACTTATTAATTAAGGGCTTATCAAACTATATATTTCACTTTAAAGGTTTATAATTTTTTTTTTAATCTCTCATGTTTGACTTTATGAATATCTGTCTATTTTTAGAGTCATTAGAAAACTATACAGTTGTCGTTTTACGAAATTCAGTAGTGGTATCATATAAATGTTCTTTGTTTTAATATTGGGTATTAGAAATACTGGTTTTGTAATTACTTGATATCAGGAAAACTCTTATTATACTACAGTTCTTAGGTTTTAAGACCTTTACAGGACAGTCAATATAGTTCCACCAGTTTATTCAAGTCTCCAATTATATGAAAAGAACACAAAAATAGAATGTACTGCAATATGAAAAATAAGTTTCACTACTAACAACTTCTGTGTCCAGTCGTATTTCATTTGAGTACAGACGTTTGTCACCCTTTTACTAGTTACTATATTACTAGTTTATTGAACGACAAAAAAGCGCTCAAATGCTTGGTCCTTGGACTTGATGCACGAAAAAACCTTTTGGTTATCGAGTGGCACACCACGGATACCTTTTGTCTTGTCCTTAATACTTTGTTAGTCGTTCGAAAAATTATAGCTCAACTCAAATACTTTGTAGACGACCACATAATTCGATTGAGAAAAAGCTATAAGAATCAATTTTATTTAGTTAACAAGTTTAGGGTAGTCGTTCGCTAACTTTTTTTTTTGTGTTTATGAATCTTAAATAAGCTTATCTAAAGGTCATAAAGTGTAGTACATTAAGTTAGTTTTGAATATTTAAATTCGATATCAATTTTCTACAATATTTCTAACAGTAAAAAAAATTGTAAAACATTTTTTAATTACAAATATCCTGTTTAGGTTTTAAATGATAAATATCTAAACATAAACGTAGTATTTATTTTTATAAGATTTTTAATAAAACTATTTTCTTAGTTTAAGCATTAAAATGTATAACTAACATTTGCTCAATCAATTTAAAACACTTTAAAATGGAAATGTAAAAAGTTGCTCAATAATTAAAAATCGCATTCTTTTCTCATTTACTAGTTAGTTCCTATTGACCTGTTAAAATAGCCTAAAAAATAAATATCTTTCTATAAAAAATAAATAATATATATTTCACAATGTTTTTGATAATTGTGTTGAAAAACTATGTTATTGTATTTAATAAAATATCTTTTAAGTCTTTTACTGTAGAACAAAAACATAATTTACTAATAATAAAATAAAAGAGAATTTACAATACTCAAAACTGAGGTTACTTATACTTCAGCTAACATTAAAAAAAAATTGTATGGAAAGATTAAGTGAACTTCAATCTCTAAGTTAAGTTTAGCTTTGCTTAAATTTTTTATAAGGTTTTAAGAAAAATGTTAAAGTAAACCTAAATCTGTTAAAACATAGTTTAAATTAAGCTGTCTCAAATAAATCCGTTGCGTCATTTTAAATATATCACGTAACAATAACTATGTACTTTATTTCTAACACAAAATAAAAATAAGTATTTGAGTCATTTAAAGGAGTTCTGTAAACGATTTAAAAATGGACTGATATGATCCTTTTTTATCCTTCTTTTCGTTTATTTTTAAGCTTTTGTATAAAAACAATTTAATGATTTGTGTTTTAAAATAAATAAACTTTCATTTAATAAAAAAAGTTAGATTAAGCTAAACTGATCTCAATTTGTCATTAAAGTTTTTATCACTCTGATAATCATTTTATTTAAATATAAGTTTATATGTTTTATATTTTAAATTATATTTGTATTATAGCTGTTGCTAGACACGCGCTTTTTAAGTTTTGAAATAGTGCTAAAAAGCTTCCATTAATAATTAATGTTGTCTCGGCATTTATTACGTTTTTAAACAAATTTTAAGTTCTGTTTTAAATATATCAATTTTATTTTATTTTGTTAGTTATTGTTGTATGACTGGGTTGATATCACTTTAAAATGAGTTAAAAAGTACAACAGCTGTTTAGTTGATAAGCTGATGAAGTCATCTAATGTTGTTTAAAACATTTTCGTAAATTGTTGTGAAATTTTGGCTAAACATTTGGAAATATTGTGTGCTTATCAAAAAGGAAATAATTATTACAAAAATTAAACTCTGTTTTAGAAAAATTACTTATGCTTAGTAAGTACTGTAACATTTAAAAATACAAGCTACAATGTTAAACAATTAGTCTTCACTAAAAATGTGTGTTTTACAAAAACTAAATATAGACAATAATATTCAAAGAATATTTCTTAAAAAAATTATTATATTGAATCATTAACTCAGTTAATGCATGGGAATTTAAATTAAAACACTTTTGAAAATTTTTGCCAAGGTAAAAGCTAAACCCTAGGCTTAACAAAAATATTATTCTGTGTTGCATGTAAGATTTTATATTTGACCTAATCTAAAATTTCATACGGCAAAACAAAATAAAAAACTCATACCATAAAAGTATAATAACGAGTAATTATAAAATTTACAACAATTTTAAATGCGTATTGTTAGTTCGTTAATTTTATGATAAAAAAATCTATTTTTGTCGCTCAATTCTTGCTGAACCAAGTTTAAATAAAAGAATTACTGGTAAACTGTTAAATAAATAAAGTATCTATTGCGACAAACATAATAGGGAGAAGTGTATTGCATCAAATTTGCTGCAGCTAGTTGAGAAATTTGTAAGGTTATACAGGTTTTTTATTGCACTAGAGTGTTCAAAAACTTCCTGTCATATAACGCTCGAGTGCAAAAAGTAATTTTGTGATAAAAATTAAATTTTTCAAATATGGTTCGTGTAAGAAGTTTGAGTATTTTTTTAACATAAGTTTTAATAAAAGACAAAACAAAACCTATCAAATTGCAGCAAACTAATATTATAAAAATGCTTTCCCTTCTAAAATTTTGTTGAAATATTATCATTAAAATATTTATAGAGGTTTCAACTTTAGTTTAGTACACTCATACAACTTTAAAATCGTCAAATTAATTAACGTAAGATCTAATAGGTTTTTAGTTTTTACTTTGTAAATTGAAAGAAAATACTTTTATAACTAGTTTTAAGTTATATACTTCTAAGTTTTTTACATTTACTTTTGAACCTTCAACAACATTGAATATATATATAAAAACTCAAGTGAATGAAGTATGCAAAGTAGAAATATCAGTATTATTTGTAACGCTTATAAAGTTTTTACTATAAACAAGTTGCAACTAGTTTTATAGAGTAATACAGATTGTAATATTTTAGTATTCGGTTTAAAAATAAACAGTTACTTAAAAAAAAGACTTTAACTTGTAATCTAATAACAGAAAATAAAAGGAAAAATTTATTAAAGATGGTTTTGCCAAAGTAAAGCTTTAGCTAAATCTTCAAGGCGGCAATTACACGTCTCTAGAGCTTAAGTGTTCCACTTGAAATCTTTAATACTTTTTTTAGCTATATATGTGTCTTAAAAACCCAATAAACATTATCAAACAAGTATTATATCTTTTTGACTTTTTATTTCTTTTATAGTTTTCGAAGTTTCTTTTATAGTTTGTATTAACCGAGCTTATAAATATAACCTAATCAACTAATTTAGTAAAGATTACACATGATATTTTACATAAAAGTTTATTAGTAACTTACAAAACTTAAACCAAAAACATTTGTATCGAACTGAAAAAACAAGAAACATTTGGTAAAGTTTATACAGTGTTCTTTCAAAAGCTTTTTTGTTCCTTTATAATTTGGAAAACAAATACAGTTGTGTATGAGTTTGAATTAAGTTCACAAATGATCAAAATTTCAGTCTAAACAAAAGATTTACTAAAAAATTACAGTTATAAACTAAAAAGATTTGAAAAGCTGGTTATGTTGCAGACGAATAAAGTAAAACAAACAAAAATAAAGTTTTAATAAAAAGTATCCGTTTATATATTTAATTAATCTTTTATTGGAAAAAAAAAATATTTAGAATTTTGTTATAGTTGCGCAGTACGTTTAGCCTAAACTGCAACATTTTAGTTTAAGGCACAGCTATACGCCCTGAGCCTAAAAATGCACTAGAAAAAAATATACTGAAAATGAATATAAAAATATTGAATTTTGAATATTTCACTTAAAAAAGGAACGTACGCATTTGATTACTTTTTAAATGAAACGCATTTATTTATCAGCCTTCATGATTTAAACACATTTGGTATATAAAAAAAAAAGTTTCCTTAAAAAAAGCAGCTTTCAACAAAAAGTCAAGTAAACCAACAAGCTCGAAATTCTTTTACTGGCGTCTGAAAAAACTTTTGGAAAGAAACAAAACGATGAAATTTCGTTCCCTGAGAATTATTTTTTACACTTTCTCCTGGTGCTCCTCGTCGATCGCGTCCAGCAGTTCCATCTCCCGCATCATCGCGCTTCTCTTCTTCTTCTTCCTCGAGTCCTTCTGCATCGGCGCGCAGTCGACCACCGGCTTCACCGCCATCATGATCACGGCGCACAGGACGAAGAGGCCCGCTCCGACGGCGTAGACCGTCGTGTAGGCGCCCGTGGTGTCGAAGATGAACCCGGCTATTATCGGCCCCACCATCATTCCTTTTGAAAATTGTTAAAATGTTGAAATAAGAAAATGTTAAAATTTTCAGACTGTTTGAAAAGCCAAAAAATCTAGGTTGGGCTGAGCTTGATGTCACAGTCAAGAGCAAAAAATTAAATAGGTTTTTATAGATAATAAGTAAATTCTTAACAGTCTTACCACCAGCAAATATAAGATTGATAATACGATCATGTTTTTAAAAAATGTATAAAATGTCTTTTTTATACTAATCTAATAGCCGAAGATTAAAGTTGAGCAAAGAAGATCAATCATTCTTACCAACTTGATTTATGACAAAAAAATCTTAACAATCTTACCAGCGGCAAGCGTGAGATTGATGAATCCCCACGCCACTTTTCCCTTTTCATCGCCGAACAAGTTGTAAGTGGTGACGAAAAGAAGAGCATTCAACACCCCAGCATTCACTCCCGCCACTGTTTGATAGTATTGAATGTTTGTTACAAGCAGATAAAAATTTGTTGTTGAAAGTATGTAAAAGATATATTAAAATGTTATGCATAAATTTCATTTGAGTTCATTGAAACACAAAATTTAAAAATTATAACATAAAAACTATAGTTATTTTACAATTTTATTTTATTTTAGGTTTTGATGTTTTTGTGGTATCAAATAGTAGTTTTACAAGCTATTTAAAAAGTACTTAAACATAACTTGGTTCCGAAAAATTGCAAAGGCTAAAAAGAGCTTGACAACATGTTTTCTAATTTATCAGGTTAAAAAACATGATTGTTTAATAGTTTTACAATTTACCGTGTTAACAACCAATTTTTTCTAATACATATTTTGAAAACATTTTAATAACAAAGTATGTTAGTTAGATAGTTATAGAAAGTATCATTGTGCCTTCGCAAAAAAGTGTTCTCATTAAACTTTACTGTTTTGAATCACACAAAAAACGAGTAAACGTTTTACCACTTAATACTTTACTAATAAACCTGAATAAACCAATTATAATTTCAAGTTTTACGAAACAGATGGTGCAAGTCAACTTAGCCGTCAGCTCACTACGGAAGCTGCTTTTAACAAACAAAACAAAACTAGTCAAAAAATCTCTATTTTACAAAATCTATTTTACAGAACGACACTCACCCACGGCGTACCCGTACATCATCGCCATGGTGACGATCCTTGGCGTGATGAAGACGACGGAGCCGGCGAGCAACGTGCAGATTCCGTACACGTAGCTGAAGGAGAAGGGGATGAAGTGGGCGGTGAAGGCGAGGATCATCCTCCCTCCCAGCTCGGCGCACCCGTACACGATCATCACCGTCGCCGCCCCGCCTAGTTCCACTTCCTTCATGTAGTCCGCCTGGTGAGCAAGTTTTGGTTTATTTTTTTATTTTAAAACAAAATAAGCTTTAATGAGACTTTTTTGTAAAAAATGCTAGAGAGTGCAAAAATTGTTTTTTAAATGAAAAAAGTAAATTGTTAAGAAGTTGGATAGTTAGACTTATACTTTGTAAGCTAAATCTTTTTTTAAAAGTTATTAATATAATTTATTTCTTAAACAACATTTTACAATTGATAAAACATAAAATTCTACATTTATTTTACCAATCTTTACTTATTAGTTTTGTATATTAAAACAAAGTTTGTCACAACAAGGCGCACTTTTATGAACTAGTCAAGCTTAACAAAACAAAAAGTTGACAAGACAATAAACATTTTATATGATCAAAACTGACCAGGAAAATATGGGGGAACAGGAACGAGATCGCCCACAGCAGCGTGCCCAAGCTCCACAAAAGAAAACCGGGGTTCACCACGTCACCGCATGTCCAGTTGGAAGAAAAAGACTTTTTGATTTCCTGAGCTGCGAGGCTCATCTTGCTTTCAGTGACCAGCTGATCTTCTTTATCTGACAAAAAAAATCAGAATTCAGTCAAAAAAAAAAAAAAAAAAAAGTTTGTTGACATAAGTTTGAGTGATATTTTAAAACAAACTAAACATAGTGAAAAATAATTAGATCTACTAAACATTTTTTACCGAAAACAAATTTAAACTAGTATTATTCTACTTTATTTTTTCTTTAATTGATATGAAATTAAAGAAGGTAGTTTCTAAAAATTAGAAAACTTTTAACTTATTTTAAATTCCCGTCAATTTAAGTAATAAAAAAGTTCTATTATCTAAAGCGATATAAAGTTAAACAAAAAAAAAACCTTTAAAGAATAAACGATGCTTTGCTTATTGAAAATGTTATTATATTTAAAATGACGAAATTGCAATTTATATCTACAAAGAAATTATTGCATCGCACTGTGTTTTTACATGGCAGCATTTTAGTTTTCTTTGATCAAATAATAAAAACATTATTACCTAATAACAGAAAACTAAACTAAAAAAGGTTTATCAAATTTTTTTTAATCCATAAAATTGTTTAATTTTTTTTTAATACTATATAATATTGAAATAAAAACGCTAACCCTTTTGTTTTATAGTTTTTTGTGTTGTTTACACAACTAAAAAATCACGTTCTTATTAAGAAATTTTTTGTTGTATAAGTTAAACATGTATAATTTAACATTAAAACTTGTTATCTTATCGTTTACTTTAACTTTAAACAAGTTTTACTTTGTAAATAAACAATTCACTGCATTTTTATTTGTAATTTTTGATAAAACTTACAGATTGCAAAACTAAATAGTTAAAATTAAAAACGGCTGCTAATAAAGAAAGTTAAAGTTTAAAAATAGTTTCCATTAAACTTTAACACTATTTTTTATGTATTTAACTATTTTTTTTATGAAAACTTTGCTCACCCTTTTTCGAAGTGTTGTTGTTTTTGTACTGAGGAGCGGGCTTGTACGTTGCCACGCAACACATCCCGACAACGAAGCAAACGCCGCTCATGATTCGCCAAGTCATCCTCCAATCAAGTCCCAGGGATTTGTTCATCCACGCAAACAATGGATTGATAGCTAATGTGCCTAAAAAATATATTTATTTAATTTTTATTAAAAATTTTACAGATACTTAATTGTTTAAAGTCATCTTACAGAAGTATTAGTTTTATTATAAAATGCTTTTTAAAGGAAAAAGGGTTTTGATTAAAAGTGTTGTTTAAAAACTTTACAAATTTAATAAACTGTCATTAAAATATTTAGAAAATATTGAATTTGGTAGAGCTCTTTATTTAATAAAAGTTGTACAAAAAATGTACAAAAAAGATAAAAGATATAGTATTAAGTTCTTTACTTGCTTAGTTTTAGAAAGATAATAAACTAAGTTTTTACTTGAAAACAGACAAAAATAACCATAATTTTAACGGAAAGCGATCAAGTTACAAAACTACTGTAAAATATGTACACATTTAAAGTTGTCTTTGTTTTCTAAAGTGTTTTCACAACTTATGAAATAATATAAATTTTCGACTAGAAAGTTTTATCTCAAGTTTTAAAACAAAAACATTTTGTATTTTAAGTATGTGTTTTTTTTAACAGTTAGTGATTAATTATGACTAAATTATTTATTATACATTGTTTCAACAGCAAATGTATCTGGGTTAAAACAAAAAATATATATTTAAACCTGCAGAGTTAGCTTAAAATAACTGTAATTGTCATACAACTAACACAGAAATTTTTTCCTATACGGTCAAAACATCCGATTGTTATATGTCGCAATATTGCGTCATAGCTACTTTTATAATAATATCGAGCTTAAAAGTCTTTGTGTAACATGTAGGCAACTTGAGTTGGGATTTCGCAACAAGTACTTCAAATTTCTATTGTACAAGTCGTACAAAGTACAATATTTCAATGGGAAAAAGTACTTTGGCATTGACTTTAGATAATATTTACTTAATTTTGACGTGCTAAATTCAAACGCTTGACAAGTTGGACTTGTTTTGAGATAATTTTAAACAAACTAAACTATACAATCTATGTTATAATACAATTATTTAATCAAAAATATAATTTAAACATTTTAAAATTCTTTTTTTTTCTTTAATCAGAATCAAAGAGTTAGTATGATACAGGCGATATTGAAAACTACTTCGAATCTATTTATTAAAATAGTTACTCTACTTTAGTCAGCTTTTTAGTCTATATAAAAAAATAAAGTTTATTAACAATTTAAACTAAAATACAAAACCATTATTTTGTAGTTTGAAAGTGTTGTGAAAACAAATTCATATCCTTTATAAAAACTATTATTAAATTTAAATACTTAGTATCTTAAGTATTTGGCATGTAAGTTATAAAGTATTAAATAAATATTTAAAAAAATGTTTTTTCTACAAGTTCAAAATTTAGTGCTTAAGCCTTTATCAAAATTATGACAAATTTCTACTTACTCATAATACTTTTTAAACATAGGTAAGAAATGCTTTTAATTCTATAAATATAGCATAGAATAGTCAGTAAAGAAATGTAAAACTGAATGTGCATTATATTTCAGGTGCTTTATAATCAGCAATACAGGCTCTGAACTTTTTTGGTTAAAAAGATAAATAATACATCCATAACGTTATATAAATCACTGTTATGTTTTTAGACACTTTAAAACTTCTAATTATATCCAATCTAAAGAATCTTGGGTAAAAAACTAACCAAGAGAGATGCCGCATGTTGCCATGCTGGTAGCTACGCTTCTGTGTTTTGTAGGAAAATAGTCTCCTGTGAGTATCATGCTGGTGTTGTAGATGAAATTAGCTCCAATTCCACATATGGTACTGCAATTGAATGTATATATGTGTTTTTTTATTAAAAAAGTAGCAGGAGTATAAAAGATACCTTTTTGAATTAATGACCTTATAAGTATTTAAAGTCAAAACAACAAAGTACTCTATGTTTCTTTGAAAATTTATTTAATGTATATATCTACAAGAATTTTCGTAAAATAACAAAAGTACTTGATGTTAACTGTTTTTTTATTTTTAGTTTTAAAACATATTTTCTGATAAATATTAAAAGATGAATATTAAAAGAAAAAAAAGGTTTAATCATTATATGACACAAGTACGCTGTCATTATGTTCATATTTAGTTATAAATATAATAACAACATATAATACTATAAAATGAATAAAATTGGTTTGTATTTTAAAATATTGCATACAATTTTCTAGTTATAAGTTCATTTTTAGGTTTTAAAAATTAAACAAGACTTCCCATTTTCAAAACTCAAAAAACTAAATGAAACTAGAACAAAAATACTTTTTTTCAGCTACAAAATTCCTTTAAATTTTATTAAACAGTATGACAAAACTTAATATTCTACAGTTAAATTCGGAAAACTAATATATTCGGCTGACTTTCGTCAGGGGTTTTACCAGCAGAACAAATAAAAACGAAAGTCATGCTTTATATTTGAATAAAAATAAAGACAATTAACAAAGTGCACACTATAAAGGCAATAATGTTAGCACATAACTGATTGAACAAGAAATATAATTACATCTTAACAAAAAAACCAAGTAAAACAAAATGGACTATTCTTTGAAAAAAATGTTTGTTTTAATTTTATTCAACTGGTTGCTAAAAGTTTGACCAAAACAACATATCATTTCAAACCTGTAAAGGAGGAAGAGGAGCTCAACCGAGGGCGAGAAGGAGGACACGAGAAGTCCCACTGAGAAGGCGATGACTCCCAGAGTTCCCATGACCCTCGCTCCGAACATCGGGATTATGACGTTTGAAACGGGACACATTCCGACGGTGAAGCCGAAGCTGAGAGAAGACACCCATCCTGAGTGGTTGTTAAGTTTGTAAAAAAAATGGGTCGATTTTTTTCTTAAACATCATCAGGTAATGATGTTCCGTTTAACAGCTTTAAATTGCGGGTTGTTTTATTTGAGAATTGATGCACTTAAAATTTAGTGGCAGTTAATAATGTCTTCTATTTAATTTTTTTTTCATGTATAATTTTTGTTTGTATGTGAACTAGGTGAGTAGCTTTGAAAAGTATCAAAATTTAAATACACTCTTTTATTTTCTGCATAGCCCATAGTACCAAAATTATTTCATTAAAAAAAAACCTAAATTTTGTTGAGTTATGATAAATTTCAATAATTAATAGCTTTTAAATCTAAAAAGTGTTTCTATGAATGTTAAATATAACATCATAGTTTTTAAAACATGAAAACTAAGACAATAGTTGTGAATATAATACTTTAAAGGAAGAATATTGCTTTATGGTATCTAATCAAAAATTTAAAGAACTCAAATACATTTAAATTAAAATCGATCAAAAAATATTACCTTTTGATTAATGAATTTAAGTTTGATAAAAATTTGAAAAAAAAGTTTTTCAGTACATAAGTGTCGCAAGAGTCAATTAGCAAACTGTATTTACAAAAACATTTCACTAGTTTTTACAACTATTTTGCTCAAGGCAAAAAGCTTACAAGCTTCCCATGGAAATGTTTGGAATTTCATTGACGAAAGCTATTTTACGAGGAAACTTACCACAACTATGACGTAACAACGCTACCTTTTGTATATAGAATTAGCTTCATGTTGTTTTGTGTATGAGAATTAACTTGTTTTGAACATGAGAGATTTTTAGTCATGTGACCAAAATTTAAGTTTCTATTAAATGTTAAACTTTTGGTATAATTTGGAATGCAATTCAGGTTTGAAACTTGCAGAAACATTATTTTTTCTAGTATATTGTATATTAAGTTGGGAGAAGTTTAAGTTTTTGAATAGTTTAAAACCATTAAATAGCCATGTGTAAATCACGCTTTTTCCATACTATTCTTTTTTATTGCATGCATTTCAAAAAGTTACGTTTGCACAGTGTTTTGTTAGAAAAATCAAAAAAAAGTTCTATATTATTTTTTAAAGCTACAACACCTACTTAGTACAACAAGATGGATTTTAAAATCAACCATCATTGATCATAGCCATGTATAAAGTTTTCGAATTTTATGTACTTTATGGTAACATGTTATTAATAAATAGCTTTTATCAATAAATAATAATTAGTTATTATTCGGAATACTATCGACAATACATAAAAAAAAAACGTTACAACTTGAACACATGAAAGGTCGGATAGAAAGTAAAAAATATAACTTATATGCCAGTTATTTAGATAGCAACGTAAAGTTTAGAAGTGGTTTTGACTAGACTAGTAAGCTTTTTGTATATTTAATAAACGCAGGAAATTTTAAAGTTTTTCAGGTTAATGCTGCTTGTATAGTGAAAAAAATATTTTGTTTACAAGCTTTAAGTTTATTGCTCTTCAATTTTTTAATGCTTTTAAACTTAATTGTTAAAGTGTGATTATTTACTACTCACACTACAATAAGCTTAATAAGAAAACACTTAACCTGTTTTATTTAGATATCATAAGATGCATTAATTCTAGTAGTAAATGTTTAAAGACTGAAAAAGTCTTTGTAAAATTTTTAGATGAAAAATTTAACACCACCTACTTAGATTTAATTAAACTAAAAACTCTGAAATAACAATTATCAAACTGACCAGTAACCAAATTGGTCGAGTTGAACTCAGCTTGGAACTGGGGTAACAGGATTCCAAAGCTCGCCAGGGTACCAGCTATGGGTGTCATGACAACCACCGCACAGAACACGATGACCCAGCCCCAGCACGAGCAATTTTCAGAACTGCAACGAGTAAATTTTTATAATCAAGTGTTTTTAATCATTACTTGCAACTATATTCTTAGTTAAATAAGTTCAATGAACAACTTAAGTTAATCATTTAAGGTTTACAGTTAATTTAATAATTCTAAGTTAAATAAGTTTTTAAATGTTACATAAACACAAGACTGTTAAAAAAATTGCAAACTTTAATCTAAAAAAACAAAAACAAAACAAAACGTACTCTATAGGGTTGTGGTCTCCCGGCTGTCCTTGCGCCAGGGACGCTATTGAGCCGAAACCGTAGGCGGGGGAGGCCGGGACTAAGTTGTCCCGAACCACCGTTTCGCAGTTTGATTCGATCAGCTGGGCCTTTTCCTTGTCCGAAGCTCGAAGGTCGTCTATTTCGTCTCGGTTCGTCATCATCACGTCTTTGAGGCTGTTTCTCTCCGAGCTCACGCCTGACGAGCTGCTTTGCTCGGAAGACTCTTTGTTTTTGAGCGGTTCCATCTCGTTTGAGTCCGACATGCTTGTTTGTGTAGCTTTTAGTTTTAAAAATCTGGATTAAAAAAAAAAAACTATTCTGTAAAATGTTTATTTCAGTGATAAGACAATCGAATGTTTCTGTGAAAAAGTCTACAGTTTTTAATTGCACATTTACATCAAGAGTTTTACTTTCTTTGTCAATAAACTTGAAAAAACATAACTTTAAAAATTTTTTTCAGCAATAACCTCATGCATTTAAAATTGATTATTTGTGAACCATAGTTACTGTTTCACTTTCTCAAATTTTTAAACCAATAGATTTAGCCAAAAAAAACAAAGTTTGAGAGCAAAATACACTTGTTTCAGCGGTCATTGTCTTGTTTTTCAAGTATTTGCGGCACGAGTAATTTTGAATAGAGACGAAGTAGAGAGGAAAACAATTTACATAACAAATTATAAACAAGACATCAGCTGTGCAAACTTGCTGCGTTTGCTGATTTTAATTATTTGTTTATTCATCGTATATTACACAGGCATTAAAAAAGGTTGATTAAATTGGTTTATGTAATTTATTTCTCACAAAATGGTTAAACTGTTACTGTGTTACTGTAAAACACAGTTTTGCATTTTACACATAAATTAATTGATTTTATTAAGTTAAGTTTTTTGTTTTTACTTTTTAGTTTAATTACCTATTATATGGTAGTATCCAAAACTAACAATACAAATTCTACGAAAATGTTAAGTATTTTAATAATTATTGTTTGTTGTACAACTAAACTTTAAGTTTATTGTATTAGTGACTTGTTTAAAACTACATGTAGGGTTAAAAAACAATCTTATAATTAGAATGCGATAACTTGAGAAATAGTATTTATGAAAACATTCCCGAGAAAGCGGCTCACATGATTTTTGCATGCTGCTTCCTGCTAGGCAATCAATAAAGCAGCATGTCTTATCTACACTTATTAAAAAAAGTAACTATTTTTTCTCAACTAACCGGTTGGTAATAACTTTTTTCTAAAGTTCTAAATGTATGCAAAATTTTTACAAAAAAAAGTTTATTAGCACGACATTCAACATTATAACTGTTTGAGTTGCATTCAAAAAAGTTTATATAAGGTAAAAGTTTTATTTTATTGCCATATTTGTTTTATTACTTTCGTTAAATTATTTACTTAATAAATCTGTACAATTTTTTTTTTCTTTCAGTTTTAAAAGTAATTACTGTTTTACGACTACAAACATGTTTACTAACCTGACTAAGTACTAAACGAATTTGAAGCAAGATAATTAAACGCTGTTTAACTCTTAAATAAAATCTAATTATGTACAAACAATGATAAGTAACAATAAAACAAACTTTATCTATTTGAAACAAACAAACTATAAAAGCAAATATGAATATTAACATTTTTTTTCTATTGATAAAAAGTATACCTTTTTAATTAACATAAAATACACTAAAGTTAAGCTGTGTTGTTTTTTTTCCTTTTCAAATAGAATATATTATTGCAGAAGGTAGCTAGCTGCACATAAACACAAGAGAGATTGAAAAAGAGAAAATTCTGACGCAAGCTTTCGTTAATGTACTGGTTTGAAAAATTCATCACAAGCAGTACAGAAGGCAAAACAACTCAATTTCATATCAGTTTGGCCTGGGCAAAGCTTTCAGCATTTGAAATAACTTAAGAGTCACATAGGTTTAAATATATTTTAAACTTTATAATAAAAATAAACACTGTCTCTTGTTATGTAACGTGACGTGGTGCTATGACGTGCTTTATTGTTTTTATTTGTCTTAAAATGCACTAAAGTTAAAACACTTATGGAAAATTTGGACAGAAAATATTGAAATAAGAAAAAAAGTCATATTAATCAAGTTTTAATTTAGTATCAAACTAATTTACTATAGTTATGTTAAATGTTCTTTTTTTGGAAAATTTACAAGACTTTAAATCTAAAATGTACTAACGACATCAAAACGTTTTGATATGCTTTTTAAGAATTAATAACATTCCAACGTTTTTGTCATGCATAATAGATTAGAATATTTTTCATCTCATAGCTTTATATTAAGCAAAACAAAGCACAAAACAAAACGGAAACAATTTTTTTCAACTTAGTTACTTTGTTGCTTATATATGCTAGCTTGTACGAGAGAAACGCTAGAAAAAAAGTTAACACGATATCATGTTTAGTTAAACATTATTTAATTTATTTTAAACGTATTGATCAAAAAACAAAAGTTCTAAAAGTATTAAAAAAGTCCAGTTGAATATTTAGTTATAACTAAAATAAAACAGATATTACAATATTACAATATGAACATAACTTTAAAGTATTTGTTTTTTTAAACATTACAAAACTAAACTTAAAACGACTATGCTAAATGTTAAATTAACAAAGAAAGTATTCAAAAAAATATTCACAAAATAACAATATTGTAATTCTAAAAAGCTGCAAGAATGATTTTTGAAAAAAAAGATGACAAGTTTTTTTTAAAACAAAAAAAAATCAATATTATTTAAATGAAGAGTTTAAAATAATTTTATAAAATTTAAGTTAAACATTTTAGTTAAAATTAACTAGATTAAAAAAAGTAAAAACTGAAATAGCTAAAATCATTATAAATTCTTAAAAGTACTTTTTTATAACCTTTAAATAATCTATAAAGGTCATCTATTGTGTTTTCAATTGGGATTGTACTTTATATTTTTTAGTACAGAATTAAAATTTGTTGTTATTTTTTCAAAGAAAATCTTTTACTTTATTAACACTTATCAACTCATTTAAGTTAATTTAAGTTTTTGATGCTAACAGCATTAAATAACACACAAAATTAAATGTAATTATAAAACATTCGCTAAATACGTTTTGAGGTAATATTTATAGTCAAAGCTGTTTGATAGCTTTCTTTCAGCTTTTAAATATTTATCAGAAAGTTACTTTATACGGATTAACTAGTTTGAAATTTACATAAAAAATCAAACTGATATTTAAACAAAGCTTTATAAACTTGATAATTTTCAGCGAAAAAATACTGCACAACTTTTTTATACTAGGAATAATATAAAATATCATAAGTTTGAATCAAATTTTATAAAGTATAACTTTGCTGGACAAAATACCATACATGTTTTCTAGGGAAATGTAATGGTCATATGATATACATCATTAGCTTGTTCTCAATTGACTATCTACAGAGTAAAAGTTACATATTATAAACTGTAATTAAAGTATTTTTTTTTAATTAGAAGTTATAAATAAGTTTTTTTTTACTGTTTAGACTAATCAATTTTAATTGTTAAAAAAAACATTCCAAAAAGTTTAAACAACACTAAACAAAAATACTTTTTGTATTATTTTTTCATAATAGTTGAAAAATAATGTTAGTATAGTGATAAATGGAAATTTTATAAAAATATTTTTTAATTGAATATTTATTTGTTTTGCGCTATCAAGTTGTATTTGCTCGTTTTTAATTAGGTTATTTACTTTCGTGAATGATACCTTTTCATTATGCACGAAGTTTGTTTAACAGGTTCATAAATCTGAAAGCTGAATTATTTTCATTTGTAAATAACATGAAGTTTCAAAACAACATAAATACGATTTCGAAATTTTCTTTTTTATAATTTTGTTTATATACATGTAACCAGCTCAGCACACAACTAATAAAATTGTTATAAAACATTATATAATGTTATAAATAAACCCAATACTTATGTTAGTACAAAAGTTTTAGTTTTAAAAGAATTAGACCAAACTAAAAAAAATATGATTAAAACAAGAAGAAGTTGATATTAAAACTGAAAAAAAAATTATTAAAAATTGAAGAGAAATAGTATAGAAATTTCGTATAAAGCTTTTTTTTGTGAACCAAGTACATTTTACAAAAGCCATAGTTTACCGGTTGAGTTCATTTTTTATAACTTTTTGTTTTTAAAAGTGTTTTTTTTTTCATAAAACTTTAAAGTTTTGAAAAACTTAAAACTAAATTAAGTAAAAGAAAAAATATTTATTATCCAAAATGAACCATACTAAATCAGATAAAACAAATTAAAGAATCACTACCAAATTAATGTACACACATAAAGTATGACCTTCATGTGTAACAAATATCCTTTGAGATCACGTCTACTTTGAATACTCTGTGATTGAATATGCTTGTATTTCAAACTTTTGATAGTAAAAAAGGTAGTTTTGTATCTTCATACACAAGTATAAGTTTTGACACCAACAAAAAATAAACCAACAAAATAACATTTTGTCCTCTTTAAAGTAACAACGTAAACAGAGTATTCTTGTTATAAGGTTTAACTTTATGTGTATATGAATATGTATGTCTGTTTTCATTTTATTAAAACTTGACGTATTATTTAAAAGTTAGAATTAACAATTTTACTTTTAACGCAATCCAAATCAAGCTCAAAAGCATAATAGAATGCAGAGATTTTGTTTTAATAAATTCAGTATCAAATATTTGCTAAGTTGATATTGTTTGTTAGAATTTCCATTTTTGTACTGTGTTTAAATTGCGAATGACAGACTACATTATTATAGTTTTATTAGTATTACTCATTATTTGAGAGTTTTTATATGATTAATAAAAACATATGTTAGTAATAAATTAGTGAACTACGCAATCACAGCTTGAGTTGGTGTGCATTCAGACACAGGCCTGTATTTTGAACTTTTACCTAAATCATATTTCTCATAAAAGTATGAGTTTGAAAAATTACACTTTGAAATGTGTTTAAAGCTTCTGTTAAAACTGCTAACTATTATTGTTTATTGTACATTTTTTTATTTTTTGTATATTTTATTTTATATCTTTTGTAAAAAAACATATACTTTGTACGCTTAAAGACTAAGAAATTTATTATGAGCTTTTTCTAGCAATATAATTTCAGCATTTGTTTGCAGAAATGATTCAAATTAGTCATTTTTTAAATTAGTCTATGTTTTTCTCAAACCACTTATAGAATAAAAAACTTGTAGTTTTTCAATTCTTTTTAAACAGAAGCTTTGAAATTTTTAAAATAAGAAACTACAAAAAACACGTTATACGTATATAAAAATTGGAACTAATTTTTCGTGTTGTCTACTTAAAGTTTATTAAAACAAAAGAAAGTATGTATAAATTTTATCATTCTCTACCAAAGTTTTATATTTTTTAGTATTTTGATATTTTGTTTTTACAAAAGGTATTTAGAAAAAAAAAGAGTTTAAATTTAACGAGCTGAGTAAAATAGCTTAAGTTCTGCTTAAAAATTTAAAATTATAACATTAATTAATTTTTATTTGCATTGTTTAACAAAAACCTATCAAAAATATTTTATATATTTCTAATTTATGAACGCTTTTGTGTTTAGTTTAAAATAATTAAGTAATTAGTTAAATAAAGATATAAACTTTAGTTTAAATAAAAAAAATTATTGCACTTTTCAACAAAAACCTATAAATAATGTTTGAAATGTTTTTATTTTATGAGCACTTATCTGTTTATAATTTATATTAAAGCAACTTAGTTGCTAGTCAAATAAAGATACAAATTTTGCTTTAAAGAATTTTAGAATGTAAATAAACAGTTATAACACCTTTAAATTGACCAATCGTATTTTAGCAAAAAAAAATATTTTTTTATTTTTAAATTACTATGAAAATATTTAATATCAGCTTTTACTAGTCATAATGAACATAATAAGTTTACAGTAAAATAATATTAATGTAGTTTTTTGTGAAATTCAAGTTTCTCCTTCTTTTAAACAGTTTATGTATTTTTTGAAAAAGTTTAAGAAGGTTAAAATTTCTAAATAACTATTTTAAAAAGATAATTAGTCTAAAAGTTTTATTTAAGTTAAATCTGTGATGACTTTTAAAGACTTATGAACTTATGACTTATTATTAGATACACTTTGTATTGTTGTGTTTGCTAAGTTCATAACATATATTTTAAGGTATCGAAATTGATTATCAACTTCATAGTAAAAACTAATCTGTCTTAAAAATATATTTTTTACGTTTTATTATCGTAAGGTGTTTTGTTGTTTTTAAATACCCTTTTGCAACTTAAGAATATACTTTTCATTTTCAACAATTCCTGTATTTAAATATTTAAATATATTAAACACTTCTTTAATGTATAATAGAGTTATAGGCTGCGTAGACAGTTGTGTAGATTATTTTATCAGTTAACAAAATTTTCAAGTAAATAACACTTTAAACAGTGAATACAATAGAAAGTACAATGTATATAATAATCATAAAATTAATTTGTTCAATAAAACCAGTTTTACTCAAATTTATAAAATAATGGTCCAAAATGTGTTATAACACTTAATAATTATAATAAGATAGATATAGAAAAGGCAAACAGAAAATTTTTCAAATTCAAATTTAAAAAAAAAAGTAAATATGTATAAGGCTAATATATTAAATACAAACTTTTTCGAAACAAAAAATCTTTGTTTTAAAGTTTGATAGTTAATTAAGCTATGAATGAGAAATTTCAAAATTTGTTGCTATGTGTAAAGAATTTTTTTTAGTATATCATCGTTATAATCGAATTACCGGTAAAATACAAACATATGAATCACATATGTTTCTTATAATAATAAATCTTTTACTTTCAAGTCTATAGTATTATTTTGCAGTGAAAAAAAGATTTAAACTTTCCAGATAGTTTATAAAAATATAATTACTTTAAGCTAAGGCCAGTAAAAATTACGGTATTATTTATCATTTAATATGAAGGTTATTAATTTCTTATTTTGTGAACAAAAAAATATTTCTAAAAAACAGTTCATATAAACAATCTAATACACTTATTTTAAGCTATACCTGTTATTTTTCGAAAAAGAATCAGAATATATATTTATCTTCATATTATTTTTTAATTTTTCACATGTAAAAACTACGGTATATCATAAAAATACATATAACTTTCATAAAACAACTTTCATAAAATTTAGCTGATTTCCATAATTTGGCTGGTCTCCACGATAGCTATTTTCATTGTATCCATGGTAATCATAATCGTTACTGATTCTTGTTTCTGAATGCACCTGGTTTTTTCTTAAATGCTTGGACTGGCTTCGCTTTCCTACATAAAACTTTGAAATTTAGATAAAGGTGCACGTAGATTAAGCTTAATTAATTTTAATTAATTTTGTAATGTTTTTTAACTTTACAAATAAAATATGTTACACATTTTTGTTACTTTTAGTTTAAGCCTCGTACTACATTATCAAGTAATTAAAATTTCTATTACTGTGAATTTTAACACACTAACATAGTTTATTAAACAACGAAAGTAAAGTTGGTCAAAATATTTTGTTTTAGGACCTGGTGCGCGAAGAACCTTTCGGTTATTGAATCGCACACCACGGATAACTTTTAACGTCTTGTCCAGGACAAATGTATTGTTTTTAATTACAATTATTGGAGTTTTTTATTAATACCTTATTATAAAAATTGCTAAACAATTTTTTAACCCTACACATTACCCATATTAATTTCTAAACTAGTCTGTATACAGTTTGATTTTCTTTCAAATAGACTTTTCCAGTAAGAGTTTCAATTATTCAACGTTCATTATTATTTTTTAGTTTTGATAGAATTATTTTAATTTAAAGATAAAAAACTTACTGCTATTAATATCATGCTACTGCTCTCGAAGACGCACAACCCATTCTTATATTAATTATTTTCAATATTTTATTTAAGCTTAACTTGAGTTTTAAGTACATTATAAGTTTGTTAAGACTTTTTTTTAGAGTTAGTATTTGAAATTTTAACAAAATATACATCCAATAAAAGCATATAAATTTTATACGACTCATACTTCTTATAAATAATTAAAAAAACTTTAATTTAGTGCTAGATTTATTGCTAAAATACATTAAAGTTTTTGGTTTTGTCTTATTTTGCTTCCATACACTCTTACTTCTATAGCTAAACTAATTTTAGTAGAATTTTTGTGTTGTAATAAGTTTTTAAATTTAGATTTTTTTATCAGCTTACTCTAATTCTAAAAGTACAATGTATTTAAACATTATCTTAAAATATTTAAATACTCAAAAATTACACTTATATACCATAATATAATACTATATGGTAAGTCGGAACGAGTCTAAATTGTACTAAGACAAAATTGCACGAAGTTACAAAATTGCACGAGGGGACTAAATTGCGCTAGAACGAAATTGCACGAAAGCAAGTTTGCACAAAGCCAAATTTGCACGTGGGCACAAAATTGCACGAGGGAACAAAACTGCCCGAAGACGGTTTTGCACCAACAGTCAATTTTGCAAGAGTTACATTTATGCACGGTAGTAAAAAATATAGAAAACATAAAATTAACAGAAAAAAAACTAAAAAATATAATTTAACAAAAAAAAAAGTTACTAACCGAGGGTAAGGGTTATTGGTAACAGTGAAAGTAAAATAAAATAAAAATACTAATAAAATTTTTAATAAAAATAAAAAAAATAGAAAAAAAAAATTAGAAAAAAAAGCTACTGACTGAGGGTAAAGGTTAGGTGTAACAGTGATAGTAATAAATAAAATTAAATAAAATTAAAAAAAAGTTAAAAATGATAATAAAAAATTAAATCAACTTACCGACCGAGGGTAAGGGTTAGGGGTAACAGTGATAGTAAAAAAAAAAATAAAAAACATATTATAAAACTAATAAAAAAATTGAATAATAAATAACAAAGAAATTGTCTCCATGCAAAATTGTCTGCTCGTGCAAAAGGGTCTTCGTGCAAAAGTATTTTTGTGCAATTTTGTGCATTTATGCAATTTTGTCCCCTCGTGCAACTTAGACAGCTACCCAAAAAAGGTAATTATTTATTATCATACACAAATATAAGTTTTAATAAAATAAATCAACAAAACAACATTTTGTCCACTTTTAAGTAACAACGTAAACAGAGTATTCTTGTTATAAGGTTTAACTTTGTATGTATATGAATATGTATGTATGTTTTCATTTTATTAAAACTGGACGTATTATTTAAAAGTTAGAATTAACAATTTTACTTTTATTACAATCCTAATCAAATACAAAATCAGAATAGAATGCAGATATTTTGCTTTAATAAAATCAGTATCAAAACTTTACTAAGTTCATATTGTTGGTTAGAATTCCCATTTTTGTACTGTGTTTAAATTGCGAATGACAGACTACATTATTACAATTTTATTAGTGATACTCATGTTTTTGAGAGTTTTTTATGATTATAAAAACATATATTAGTAATAAATTAGTGAACTACGCAAGCACAGCTTGAGTTGGTGTGCATTCAGACACAGGCCTGTATTTTGAACTTTTACCTAAATCATATTTCTCATAAAAGTGTGAGTTTGAAAAATTACACTTTGAAACGTGTTTAAAGCTTCTGTTAGAACTGCTAACTATTATTTATTATTGTTTATTTTTTTTTGTATATTCTATTTTTTATTTTTTCTTAAAAAACATATACTTTGTACGCTTACAGATTAAGAAAATTATTATGAGCTTTTTCTAGCAATAGAATTGCAGTATTTGTTTGCAGAAATGATTCAAATTAGTCATTTTTTAAATTAGTCTATGTTTTCTCAAACCACTTATAGAATAAAAAACTTGCAGTTTTTCAAATTTTTTTTTAACATAAGCTTTGAAATTTTAAAATAAGAAATTACAAAAAATACGTTTACGTATATAAAAATTGAAACTAATTTTTCGTGTTGTCTACTTAAAGTTTAGTAAAACAAAAGAAAGTATGTATAAATTTTATCATTTTCTACCAAAATTTTATATTTTTTAGTATTTTGATATTTTGTTTTTACAAAAGGTACTTTAAAAAAAGAGAGTTTAAACTTATCGAACTGTGTAAAATAGCTTGAGTTCTGCTTATATATTTTAAGTTATAGCATTAATTAATTTTTTTATGCATTGTTTAACAAAAACCTATCAAAAATATTTTATATATTTTTATTTTATGAACGCTTCTGTGTTTAGTTTAAAACAATTTAGTAGTTAGTCAAATAAAGATATAAACTTTAGTTTAAATAAATAATTTTATCGCACTTTTCAACAAAAACCGTTAAATAATGTTTGAAATATTTTTATTTTATGAGCACTTATCTGTTTAGGTTAAAGCAACTTAGTTGCTAGTCAAATAAAGATATAAATTTTGCTTTAAAAAATATTAGAATGTAAATAAATAGTTCTAACACCTTTAAATTGACCAATCGTATTTAAGCAAAAAAAAATTTTAAGTAGTTTTGATAATCGTCAAATCCTTTTTGATTTTTAAATTGCTTTAAAAATATTTAATATTAGCTTTTACTAGTCATAATGAACATAATAAATTTACAATAAAATAATATTAATGTAGTTTTTGTGAAATACAAGTTTCTTCTTCTTTTAAACAGTTTATGTATTTTTGAAAAAATTTAAGAAAGTTAAAATTTCTAAATAACTATTTTAAAAAGATAATTAGTCTAAAAGTTTTATTTAAGTTAAATCTGTGATGACCTTTAAAGACTTATGAACTTATGATTTATTACTAGATACACTTTGTATTGTTGTGTTTGTTAAATTCATGACATATATTTAAAGGTATCGAAATTGATTATCAACTTCATAGTAAAAACTAATCTGTCTTATAAATATATTTTTTACGTTTTATTATCGTAAGGTGTTTTGTTGTTTTTAAATACCACTTGCAACTTAACAAGAATATATTTTTCATTTTCAACAATTCCTGTATTTAAATATTTAAATATATTAAACACTTCTTGAATGTATAATATAGTTATAGGCTATGTAGATAGTTGTGTAGATTATTTTATTAGTTAACAATGTTTTCAAGTGGATAACACTTTAAACAGTGAGTACAATAAAAAGTACAATGTATATAATAATCATAAAATTAATTTGCGCAATAAAACCAGTTTTACTCAAATTTATAAAATAATGGTTTAAAATGTATTATAACACTTAATAATTATAATAAGATAGATATAGAAAAGGCAAACAGAAAATTTTTCAAATTCAAAAAAAAAAAAAAAGTTATTATGTAAAAGGCTAATATATTAAATACAAACTTTTTCGAAACAAAAAATCTTTGTTTTAAAATTTGATAGTTAATTAAGCTATGAAAAAGAAATTTCAAAATTTGTTTGAACCACATATGTTTCTTATAATAATAAATCTTTTACTTTCAAGTCTATAGTATTATTTTGCAGTGAAAAAAAGATCTAAACTTTCCAGATAGTTTATAAAAATATAATTACTTTAAGCTAAGGCCAGTAAAAATTACGGTATTATTTATCATTTAATATGAAGGTTATTAATTTCTTATTTTGTGAACAAAAAAATATTTCTGAAAAACAGTTCATATAAACAATCTAATACACTTATTTTAAGCTATACCTGTTATTTTTCGAAAAAGAATCAGAATATATATTTATCTTCATATTATTTTTTAATTTTTCACATGTAAAAACTACGGTATATCATAAAAATACATATAACTTTCATAAAACAACTTTCATAAAATTTAGCTGATTTCCATAATTTGGCTGGTCTCCACGATAGCTATTTTCATTGTATCCATGGTAATCATAATCGTTACTGATTCTTGTTTCTGAATGCACCTGGTTTTTTCTTAAATGCTTGGACTGGCTTCGCTTTCCTACATAAAGTTTTGAAATTTAGATAAAGGTGCACGTAGATTGAGATTAATTAATTTTAATTAATTTTGTAATGTTTGTTAATTTTAAAAATAAAATATCAAAATATGTTACACATTTTTGTTACTTTTAGTTTAAGCCTTGTACTGCATTATCAAGTAATTAAAAGTTCTATTACTTTGAATTTTAACACACTAACATAGTTTATTAAATAACAAAAGTAAAGTTGGTCAAAATATTTTGTTTTAGGACTGGTGCGCGAAGAACCTTTCGGTTATTGAATCGCACACCACGGATACCTTTTAACGTCTTGTCCAGGACAAATGTATTGTTTTTAATTAAAATTATTGGAGTTTTTTGTTAATACCTTATTATAAAAATTGATAAACAATTTTTTAACCCTACACATTACCCATACTAATTTCTAAACTAGTCTGTATACAGTTTGATTTTCTTTCAAATAGACTTTTCCAGTAAGAGTTTCAATTATTCAACGTTCATTACTATTTTTTAGTTTTGATAGAATTATTTTAATTTAAAGATAAAAAACTTACTGCTATTAACATCATGCTACTGCTCTCGAAGACGCACAACCCATTCTTATATTAATTATTTTCAATATTTTATTTAAGCTTAACTTGAGTTTTAAGTACATTATAAGTTTGTTAAGACTTTTTTTTAGAGTTAGTATTTGAAATTTTAACAAAATATACATCCAATAAAAGCATATAAATTTTATACGACTCATACTTCTTATAAATAATTAAAAAAACTTTAATTTAGTGCTAGATTTATTGCTAAAATACATTAAAGTTTTTGGTTTAGTCTTATTTTGCTTCCATACACTCTTACTTCTATAGCTAAACTAATTTTAGTAGAATTTTTGTGTTATAATAAGTTTTTAAATTTAGATTTGTTTATCAGCTTACTCTAATTCTAAAAGTACAAGGTATTTAAACATTATCTTAAAATATTTAAATACTCAAAAATTACACTTATATACCATAATATAATACTATATGGTAAGTCGGAACGAGTCTAAATTGTACTAAGACAAAATTGCACGAAGTTACAAGTTTGCACGAGGGCACAAAATTGCACGAGGGAACAAAACTGCCCGAAGACGGTTTTGCACCAATAGTCAATTTTGCAAGAGTTACATTTATGCACGGTAGTAAAAAATATAGAAAAAATAAAATTAACAGAAAAAAAAACTAAAAAATATAATTTAACAAAAAAAAAAAAAGTTACTAACCGAGGGTAAGGGTTATTGGTAACAGTTATAGTAAAATAAAATAAAAAATACTAATAAAACTTTTAATAAAAAAAAAATAGAAAAAAAAAAAAGAAAAAAAAAGCTACCGACTAGGGGTAAAGGTTAGGTGTAACAGTGATAGTAATAAATAAAATTAAATAAAATTAAAAAAAAGTTAAAAATGATAACAAAAAATTAAAATCAACTTTCCGACCGAGGGTAAGGGTTAGGGGTAACAGTGATAGTAAAAAAAAAAATAAAAATAAAATTATAAAACTAATAAAAAATTTGAATAATAAATAACAAAGAAATTGTCTCCATGCAAAATTGTCTGCTCGTGCAAAAGGGTCTTCGTGCAAAAGTATCGTCGTGAAATTTTATCTTCGTGCAAAAGTATCTTTGTGCAATTTTGTGCATTTATGCAATTTTGTCCCCTCGTGCAACTTAGACAGCTACCCAAAAAAGGTAATTATTTATTATCATACACAAATATAAGTTTTATTAAAAATAATCAACAAAACAACATTTTGTCCACTTCTAAGTAACAACGTAAACAGAGTATTCTTGTTATAAGGTTTAACTTTGTATGTATATGAATATGTATGTCTGTTTTCATTTTATTAAAACTGGACGTATTATTTAAAAGTTAGAATTAACAATTTTACTTTTATTACAATCCTAATCAAATACAAAATCAGAATAGAATGCAGATACTTGCAAGTTCATATTGTTGGTTAGAATTCCCATTTTTGTACTGTGTTTAAATTGCGAATGACAGACTACATTATTACAATTTTATTAGTGTTACTCATGTTTTTGAGAGTTTTTATATGATTATAAAAACACATATTAGTAATAAATTAGTGAACTATGCAATCACAGCTTGAGTTGGTGTGCATTCAGACACAGGCCTGTATTTTGAACTTTTACCTAAATCATATTTCTCATAAAAGTATGAGTTTGAAAAATTACACTTTGAAACGTGTTTAAAGCTTCTGTTAGAACTGCTAACTATTATTTATTATTGTTTTTTTTTTTCTATATTTTATTTTTTATTTTTTCTTAAAAAACATATACTTTGTACGCTTACAGATTAAGAAAATTATTATGAGCTTTTTCTAGCAATAGAATTGCAGTATTTGTTTGCAGAAATGATTCAAATTAGTCATTTTTTAAATTAGTCTATGTTTTCTCAAACCACTTATAGAATAAAAAACTTGCAGTTTTTCAATTTTTTTTTTAACATAAGCTTTGAAATTTTAAAATAAGAAATTACAAAAAATACGTTTACGTATATAAAAATTGAAACTAATTTTTCGTGTTGTCTACTTAAAGTTTATTAAAACAAAAGAAAGTATGTATAAATTTTATCATTTTCTACCAAAGTTTTATATTTTTTAGTATTTGGATACTTTGTTTTTACAAAAGGTACTTTAAAAAAAGAGAGTTTAAACTTATCGAACTGTGTAAAATAGCTTAAGTTCTGCTTAAATATTTTAAGTTATAGCATTAACTAATTTTTGTTTGCATTGTTTAACAAAAACCTACCAAAAATACTTTATATATTTCTATTTTATGAACGCTTTTGTGTTTAGTTTAAAACAATTTAGTAATTAGTCAAATAAAGATATAAATTTTGGTTTAAATAAGTATTTTTATTGCATTGTTTAACAAAAACCTATAAATAATATTTGAAATATTTTTATTTTATGAGCACTCATCTGTTTATAATTTATATTAAAGCAACTTAGTTGCTAGTCAAATAAAGATACAAATTTTGCTTTAAAAAATATTAGAATGTAAATAAATAGTTCCAACACCTTTAAATTGACCAATCGTATTTTAGCAAAAATTTTTTTGAGTAGTTTTGATAATCGTCAAATCCTTTTTGATTTTTAAATTGCTATGAAAATATTTAATATCAGCTTTTACTAGTCATAGTAAAAGGTAAGGGTTAAGGGTAAAAGAGATAGTAAATTGTAAAGCGATAGTAAAATTAATAAAACATTGAATAATAAATAACAAAAAATTGTCTCCATGCAAAATTGTCTGTTCGTGCAAAAATATCGTCGTGCAATTTCATCTTCGTGCAAAAGTATCTTTGTGCAATTTTGTGCACTCGTGCAATTTTGTCCCCTCGTGCAATTTTGTACGCTCGTGCAATTTAGACAGCTACCCAAAAAAGGTAGTTGTTTATTTTCATACACAAATATAAGTTTTAATAAAATAAATCAACAAAATAACATTTTATCCACTTTTAAGTAACAACGTAAACAGAGTATTCTTGTTATAATGTTTAACTTTGTGTGTATATGAATATGTATGTCTGTTTTCATTTTATTAAAACTGGACGTATTATTTAAAAGTTAGAATTAACAATTTTACTTTTATTACAATCCTAATCAAATACAAAATCAGAATAGAATGCAGATACTTTGCTTTAATAAAATCAGTATCAAAACTTTACTAAGTTCATATTGTTGGTTAGAATTCCCATTTTTGTACTGTGTTTAAATTGCCAATGACAGACTACATTATTACAATTTTATTAGTGTTACTCATGTTTTTGAGAGTTTTTATATGATTATAAAAACATATGTTAGTAATAAATTAGTGAACTACGCAAGCACAGCTTGAGTTGGTGTGCATTCAGACACAGGCCTGTATTTTGAACTTTTACCTAAATCATATTTCTCATAAAAGTGTGAGTTTGAAAAATTACACTTTGAAACGTGTTTAAAGCTTCTGTTAGAACTGCTAACTATTATCGTTTATTGTACATTTTTTATTTTTTGGATATTTATATTATAATTTTTGAAAAAAAACATATAAAGTATCAGCTAAATACTTTATACGATTAAAAATTATAAATTTGTTAGGTGCTTTTCCTAGCAATAGAATTGCAGCATTTGTTTGCAGAAATGATTCAAATTAGTCATTTTTTAAATTAGTCTGGTTTTTTTCAAACCACTTGTAGAAAATAAAAACTAGTAGTTTTTCAATTCTTTTTTAACATAAGCTTAGAAATTTTTAAATTAAGAAACTACAAAAAACACGTTATACGTATATAAAAATTGGAACTAATTTTTAGTGTTGTCTACTTAAAGTTTAATAAAACGTAAAAAAAATTAATAATTTTTATCATTCTCTACCAAAGTCTTATATTTTCTAGTGCTTGGATATTTTGTATTTACAAAAGGTATTTAGAAAAAAAAAGAGTTTAAGTTTATCGAACTGAGTAAAATAGCTTAAGTTCTGCTTGAAAATTTAAAGTTATAACATTTTATTTTGTTTTTGCATTGTTTAACAAAAACCTATCAAAAATATTTTATATATTTTTATTTTATGAACGCTTTTGTGTTTAGTTTAAAATAATTTAGTAGTTAGTCAAATAAAGATATAAACTTTGTTTTAAATAAATAATTTTATTGCATTATTCTACAAAAACCTATAAATAAAGTTTAAAATGTTTTTATTTTATGAGCTCTTATCTGTTTAGGTTAAAGCAACTTAGTTGCTAGTCAAATAAAGATATGAATTTTGCTTTAAAAATATTAGATGTAAATAAATAGCTCTAACACCTTTAAATTGACCAATCGTATTTAAGCAAAAAAAAATTTAAGTAGTTTTGATAAACGTCAAATCTTTTTGATTTTTAAATTGCTATAAAAATATTTAATATTAGCTTTTACTAGTCATAATGATCATAATAAGTTTACAGTAAAATAATATTAAGGTGAGTTTTTGTGAAATACAAGTTTCTTCTTCTTTTAAACAGTTTATGAATTTTTTGAAAAAATTTAAGAAGGTTAAAATTTCTAAATAACTATTTTAAAAAGATAATTAGTCTAAAAGTTTTATTTAAGTAAAATCTGTGATGACCTTTAAAGACTTATGAACTTATGGTTTATTACTAGATACACTTTGTATTGTTGTGTTTGTTAAATTCATGACATATATTTTAAGGTATCAAAATTTATTATCAACTTCATAGTAAAAACTGATCTTTCTTAAAAATATATTTTTTACGTTCTATTATCGTAAGGTGTTTTGTTGTTTTTTAATACCACTTGCAACTTAACAAGAATATATTTTTCATTTGCAAAAATTCTTATATTTAAGTATTTAGATATATTAAACACCTCTTGAATGTATAATATAGTTATAGGCTATGTAGACAGTTGTGTAGATTATTTTATTAGTTAACAATGTTTTCAAGTGGATAACACTTTAAACAGTGAGTACAGTAGAAAGTATAATGTATATACTTATAATAAAGTGTATTTGTTCAATAAAAATAGTTTTTCTCAAGTTAATAAAATAATTATAAAATAATGGTCGAAAATGTATTATAACACTTAATAACTATAATAGGATGGATATAGAAAACGCAAACAGAAAGTTTTTTAAATTAAGATACAAAAAAAAAGTAGTTATGTAAAGGTTTAATAGGTTAGATACAAACATTTAAGAATTTGAAAAATTTTGTATTAAAATTTGATAGTTAATTAAGCTATAAAAGAAAAATTTCAAATTTTTTTACTACGTATAAAGAATTTTTTAGTATATCATCGTTATAATCTATTACCGGTAAAATAGAAACATATGAATCACATATGTTTTTTATGATAACAATAAATCTTTTACTTTCAAGTCTATAGTATTATTTTGCAGCGAAAAAAAGATCTAAACTTTTCAGATAGTTTATAAAAAAGTATAAATACTTGAAGCGAAGACCAGTAAAAATTACGTTAATATGTTGCATTTAATATAAAGGTTTTAATTTCTGATTTTGTGAACAAAAAATGATTTCTGAAAAAAAGTTAATATAAACAATCTAATACACTTGTTTTAAGCTATACCAGTTATTTTCCATAAAAGCATCAGACAACATACAATTATCTCTATTTATTGCTATTATCTTTTATCTATTTATTACTATTACTATTATCTATATATTATATTTTTTCATTTTACTCATGTAAAAACTACGGTATAGCATAAAAATACACACACAACTTTTTAATAAGAAAATCCCCGGTTCGCTTGTTTTTGAGTCGTGCTTGAGATTCTATTATCTATTACAGGTGGTCGGTAGTTTGCTGACTGTCCATAATTTGGCTGGTTTCCACGGTAGCTATTTTTATTGTATCCATGGTAATCATAATCGTCGCTGATTCTTCTTTCTGAATGCACCTGGTTTTTTCTTAAATGCTTGGACTGGCTTCGCTTTCCTACATAAAACTTTGAAATTTAGATAAAGGTGCACGTAGATTAAGCTTAATTAATTTTAATTAATTTTGTAATGTTTTTTAACTTTACAAATAAAATATGTTACACATTTTTGTTACTTTTAGTTTAAGCCTCGTACTACATTATCAAGTAATTAAAATTTCTATTACTGTGAATTTTAACACACTAACATAGTTTATTAAACAACGAAAGTAAAGTTGGTCAAAATATTTTGTTTTAGGACCTGGTGCGCGAAGAACCTTTCGGTTATTGAATCGCACACCACGGATACCTTTTAACGTCTTGTCCAGGACAAATGTATTGTTTTTAATTACAATTATTGGAGTTTTTTGTTAATACCTTTTTATAAAGATTAATAAACAGTTTTTTAACCCTACAAATTAAGCATGTTAATTTCTAAACTAGTCTGTATGTTGTTTAATTTTCTTTCAAATAGACTTTTCCAGTAACAGTTTCAATCAAACAACGTTTGTTAACTTTTTTTTTTAATTTTGATAAAACTTTTTTAATTTTTCAAATAAATAAAAAACTTACTGCTATTAACATCATCTACTGCTCTCGAAGACGCACAACCCATTTTTATATTATTATTTTTTCAATATTTTATTTAAGCTTAATTTGAGTTTTAAGTACATTATAAGTTTATTGAGACTTTTATTTATAGAACTTTTATTTGAAATTTTAACAAATTATGCATCCAATAAAAACATTTAAGTTTTATACGACTCATAAATAACTTAAAAGTTTTAATTTTGGGACAAGTTTTTTGCTAAAATACACTAAAGTTTTCGGTTTTGTTTATGTCTTATTTTGCTTCCATACACTCTTACTTCTATAGCTAAAGCTTCTATAGTTTTTGTACTTAGATTTTTTTATCAGCTTACTCTAATTTTAAAAGTACAAGGTATTTAAACATTATCTTGAACTATTTTAATACTCAAAAACTATACTTATATACCATATACGGTAACTAGTTGCGTAAAAAAACATAAAAAGTCAAAAGAAAGTATTGAGCTAGATAAAATAGATATTTATATAGATAAAACTAATTTTTTCTTTAACATACTTTTCTACTTAAACTGATAAATTTTTTTTATATATTTACTTACTTTCGTAATTTTTAATTGCTTATACAAAATAGTATTTAAAAAATATACTATTTAATTTTTCGTTTATTGAAAACTACCATAAGTTCTATAGCTTGTTAAAAAACCTAGACAAGTACTTAAGAGTCTAAGCTGCTTATAATAGGTTTATATACTGTAAAAATTTCAAATAAACTGCAAAAAATAACAAATTATTTTGTTTTAATGTTTAATAGAGTTTAGGTTGATAAAAAAAAAAAAAAATCTGCTTTACTAGTAAATTCTTGTCTTGAAATAATAGCTAATAAAATCTAAGTAAGCTTGAAGTTATGCACATTACACTATTATAAAACGCTTTTTACTTATGCCAAAATAATGTTATTAAACATTTAATAATAGAAATAAAACCAAGTTCACACCTTTTTAAAAATTTAAAGTAAACATTATTAACAAAAGAATAATAACATCACGAGCAGCATGAAAACAATTTGTATTATGTCACTAGTAACAATGTCAAACACGTACGTTTGTAAAAAGCTAGATGTGGCAGTAAACCCAGGTACATTGTTTTCAGAAGAACACATTTTATGGAAACAATGTACCATATACAAACCTAAACTTTTAACTTTAATTTATAGCTTTTTAGAAAAAAATAATCGTTGAAGAACACTTAGACTTTGTTAAGTATAATTTTGATACACTGAAAGCAATATCTTGGTTTTGAAAATAACAGATTACTTCTTTTCTTTGGTCAGCTTGCATAACTGTTACAAATTTTAGAAATCTTTTACACATCAAAATAATAACTTTTTCGATTTTCGATAACTATTAAAAATAAAATTCTCAACATGTTTTTTGTATATGATCTTACTTTGATTATAAATTATTAAATACCACTTAAGTATTTTGGATATCTTATACATATAAAACTCTTTAGCTTCTACTTTTTCGTTGCGTTTGACTTATAAATAAGCAATAAGTAGCTCAATAACAAAATAATATATAATAGGTACAATAAACTTTTTTAAAACTAAACTGTAGTTAAACAAATTGTCAAAATAATATTTTTATAACAACGATAGTTTATTTACATTTTTTTAGCATAACTTCATCATTTAAAAAATCTTAGTTCGAGTCTCGTTAGTTGGCATTTAAGCTAATTTATTAAACTTTTACCCTTTTTGTGTACTTATATTGATTTTTTTAAACTAAACTTAAATTTACTATAAAATTTATTTTTATGTCATAGTCACTTATGTATATAGTATCTTGCAATTAGACTTTTTATAAAGTTAAGACCATTAGCTGCTGCTTAACTTATCAAAACATAATAAAAAGTTAGCTTTTGGGCCGGCTGCAGTTATCAGGTTTTGGAATCTTTTTCATTCATAAAATTATGCAAATGAGGTAAAGTAACAATACAGAAGTATGTTACATGTAAAGCCCTATTCCTAACCTCTTTTACCCAGATTACTTAATCTATACCCTTATTCCTAGCCAAACTTACCTAAATTTATAAAAATAAACTAAGTTATTTTATTACAAAATTAAAACATAAATCAAAGTCATTACAGTATTAGCCAATCAGAAGCGCCTTAGATTTGCAGTTGACAGATAGCTTTTATCACAAATAATGCGTCATAATGAAAGTTGTAAATTATAAAAATAAGCTTCGATAAAAATTGGAAAAATATTAATTTTCGTCGAATTATTTTTTGAAAACATGTTTGTGCTACTGTTGGTCTTATCAATATTCTGCCACTCAAACGGGCAAGTGTTCAACTCCGAGAGGAGCGTCAAGTTGGGAGAGGAACCGTGGCATGTGTCGCTGGACGTGTACTACGGAAACAACAACAAGCCGATAACTTCCACCATCTGCAGCGGAATCATACTCAGCGATAGGTCGGTATTAAGCAATAGATAAAGTGATTCAAAAACAGTTTTTTAATTTAAACCGAAATAAAACAAAAGGGGTATTTAAAAGATGCAGCGTGATTATGAATATCTTATAATTTTTATGACATAACGGTTTATTTTTGTTCAAGATAAATAATTTCAAACAACAACTCAGAAAGTTTTAGCTTAAAAACAACTTTCTGGGAAACAGGTGGGTGCTCACTTCGGCTCACTGCATCAACGAGCACCTCCAGCAGGGATACAGCAACCTGAAGATCCAGCAAGTGGTGGTGGGAATCGGCTTCGTGGAAAATTGCGCGGGAAACGAGGGAATAGAGGCCGCCCATTGGTTCAGGCACCCGGGGTACGTCAAGAAGGAGATCTCGGACTCCGGCTTCGACATCGGCCTCGTCTACCTGAACAAGGCCGTCAAGTTCTGCCCGTACGTCCAGCCGGCCATGCACCTCCTGGCCACCGGGGAGCCTTCGGTCGGGACCGAGTGCCACGTGTCGGGCTGGGGCCTCCACGACCGCTCCTGCACCGCGTCGGAAGTCCTCAGGGCGGGAAGGGTGAAGGTGCTGGACGAGAGGGCGTGTCGGCAGAGGTGGCGGGAGAACATCAGCGAGAAGCTTGGCGCGGAAAACCTTTCCGGGGATTTTTTTGAGCGGAACGTGTGCGTAGGCCGCAATAGAGGAAACGGAGCCGCGGCGGGCCAGGGCGACTCGGGCAGCGCCCTGGTGTGCCGGGACCCCAGGACGAACAAGAAATTCATCCACGGGGTGTCTTCGACGACGATCGACACCGAAGGCGACTGCTGTGGGAAGAACTCCAAGTGCCGGGGGGGACCCGAGACACCGATGATTTACACCAAGGTGGCGCACTTCAGGGGCTGGATCGAAGCGGAGATGAGGGACGTCGGGGCGAGAAGGGGTTGCGTGGCAACGGAGAAGATGGAGGTGTCGGTATGGGGAGCTTTGGCATTGATGGGATTTTTCGCTGCTGTTTATTATCTGTGAACTTTTAGAAAGCTTTCAAGCCAGTCTAAATTGATTCTGCATAATTTTATCGTAAAATTCTAGCTATTACACTGAATGTACGTATATACTTTTTGAGAATAAATGCCGGAGTAGAAATAAAATCTTTTGGTTTTGTTTTACAAGTTGAATAGCTTATGATTTTAATGTTTTAATTAAAAAAAATCGGTATATTAGTTAATATTAATAAAACAACGGTTGTTCTTGTTTTAAAAGTTCGTTAAAGTTTAAAAATATCTATGTTTTTTAATGATCAAAACTTTGACATACAGTATCAAATTATTTTTATTACTTATTAGTGCACAAAGTTAAGCTACATATTTATAGTATTTGTTACAAACAGCTATTGAAAAAATTACCAAAATAAATAGTTGTTAATTAGAAAACTATAGATAAAAACGGAATGAAATATTTTCTTAGATTACAGTTGTTTAAAAAAAATCTGGAAAAATTTGGCTTTTAGGGCCCCATTTGGCCCGCAGACCGCAGTTTGCCGACCCCTACTCTAATCAGATAAAAGTTTAAGAAATTTGTATTTTTAGGTTAATCAAAGAAAATAGTTAAATAAATCATTCGTTTTGCTTATATCTATTATGATTGTAAAAAAAAAACACACTCTTAATCATGGTTTTCCAAAATGATTTTCAAAAGGCAGTGGCTAGTAAGGTTGTGGATAAGTAATGAATAATTAACTAGTAGAGGGTGAAAATCTAATTAAAGATTATTTTCAAATTTCTGTCGGAAGCGATCATGAAAATGGAAAACCCTACTTTAAACTTTGGTTTGTAGAATTCTTAAATTTCATTGATTTAATATCTTTATTTGTTCTCAATATCTTTCAATTATGAATAAAACAATTACAGGTTTCCTTGTTTTTGATATTACAAAACTAAAAAACTAACAATGCATCTCTGGTATTTATTCTGAAACAACTTTTTTAGACGAGATTTAAAAAAATATTTACAACAGTATTTACTATAATTGAATGTAAAAACTATATTAGCATCTTTTTTTTTGTAACTATAAGTGATAAATAAGTAGTGAGTTGGAAAAACTTTGTATATATATATATTTATAACTAAGTTTTTATCAATCACTAAGTTAAGAAGATTTATTAAATATAAAAACTCTGGTCAGATAACAATTACAAGAGTATACGTTGACAAATAGAACTATTTAGCTTTTATTATTTTATAAACTTATCAATTTAAATTTTTACTAAAGCATTTACTAATGCTGCAAAAATAAAATAAGACAATTATTTATCTTATTATTTTTTTCAATTACTCTAAGGAACAAAGTTTGTACTTAAATGTTTGTTTAATTTGATAAATGCTTGATGTCTTTTTTTAATAAAAAAAAATAAAATTATACATTTCGCTTTTTAGCTCTGGAGTTCACTATTGAGTTTTATTTTCTAATTAACATTTCTTTATGATGAAAATTGGATCAAGATGTATGAAATTATTAATCCTATATTTGAAAAACTCTAATTTTTTCAATTTTATTTTTTATCTTTATTCTAAAATCAAGATTATTCCTTTAACGAAGTAACAAATACTTTATAATACTTTTTTCAGCTTAAGGCTAAAGTACATTTAGTTTGTTTAGGTTGTCCAACTTTAGACAAGTTTCAATTAACACAACATTATTTTTTAAATTTACCAATTGTTTACTTTTAATTAAAGTATGATATAAAGTTTTGATTAGCTAAAACATCATAAATTTATAATCTAACTTAATTTCATTTACAGTCGTGGTAAATAAAAGTTTTACATTTTGTACTAGATTAGGGGTGGGCAACGTACGGCCCGCGGGCCGGATCCGGCCCGCAAATGAAAATGATCGGCCCGCGAGAAATTTTACCGGCCCGCAAAGGATCAATATTACAAACTTTTTGTAAAACTTTGCCTCATATTTTTACAAAACAAAACTGTAAGAATTTGACTTCAAAAACATGTTCAAAAATTACTTTATAAATTAATTTGTACTAATAAATACACTATTTTGTCTTAATATATTTTTTGTTGTTCTAACTTAGTTGGAATATCTTTTTTTCTAATTACCACAAGCAAAGCTTTTTTAAGTACGGTATTTTACATACGTACCTTTGTCAATTATAGTTTCAACTCTTTTTATGGACAATTATTTTACGTACATTAAACATCTGACATGTCTCAAGCTACATCTTAAGTTGTCAGACTTGAGAATGTTTTTTGAATTTGAAGGATTTAAAAAAGTGATCAACTGTATCCAAAAAATTATATTCCGGCCGGATCCAAAATCAGTTTCCAGTCGGATTCAGATCTAAAAAGTCATTATTCGGCTGGACCCGGATACTGGATCCGGTAAATCACAAATTCGAATTGCTCCGGCCCGCAAAAAACTTAATTTTTCGGGATCAGGCCCGTTGATTGAAAAACGTTGCCCACCCCTATACTAGATGTATACAAAGTTAGTTCAGTTTTTATATTGTCGTGTAACTAATAAACTGACTTAGTTCTTTGTTGTATAGTAAATTCTAAAATATGCAGATAATGATTTATATAAAAAATAAGCTTTTCAGCTTCACTGATACGTTTGTGATTTAAAAAGAACCTTTATAAAACAAAGTTACTGTTAGATTATTTACAAATATTGACACTCTCAAAAAGAAGCTAAGGTAGAATCGATTACAATAAAAAATGAGCAGCAATTAATGTTTTTAACATCAAATAAACTTGGTTAAAATGCTTATTTTAGTTGGTAATGTAAGTCTAATACAAGCTAACATGTAATAATTAAGTATTATAATACTAATAGTTGTAAAAAAGAGTTTGAATAACATTTTTCTCGTGTTAATAAGTAAATAACATTAGCTAGTTATGTTTAAATACTTTGCATTAAAAACGAACAATAATTGAAATACCTAAGGACGATTTGAGAGTTTTAAATATTATAAAACTGTTACATTAAAAACAAACAAAGATTATACGTCTAAGAATAAGAAAAAAATACAAGCTAAAAACATGAGATCTCAGTTTAGAATTTTTGATATAATTACAAGCTAAATCTACGATAAATTTGTATTTTCGTTATTTGTTTGCTGTAAAAGAAAAATGAATTAAGTTTAGATTTCAGTAACTGCTTAAAAAACGAAATCGAAAACAATCTTTCAGAATAGACATCAGTGGGTAGGTTAGAAAGATGTTGATACAAAGAAGTTATGTAGATTTTCTAAATTTAAAACTGTAGGATACAAAATGTAAAATGTTTTGTTATCAAATATTAAGGTACTAAAGAGCTATAAACACTTTTACTGTCTTGAATTTTTCAAATAATTAATAAAAACTGGAATAAGCTAACTCAAGTTAAGTAAATTCAGTTACCTACCGGATCCATAACAATATGATTCAGATATTTTTTAGTTAGGATTCGATCTTACTATCAAAATTTTATCTAGTAGATCACTACATTTTAGCTTCTAGGACTCGAAACTATATTTTTTTAAGTTTTTGAAGAGAACACAATAAGACTTTTGTGCAGTAAACTTGTAAAAACAATGCAATTGTTAAAAAAAATATTTTTTCTGATATACTAAAACAACCTATAATTTTTTACTTTATTTTTTTGCATTTAGTTTGCTAAATCATCTACTTAAAATAAATACTAATGTAAAATTTAACAGATAAGCAATTCAGTGAATAGGTAAACCTTTTTAAAAAGTTTCTACTACAATTGACCATTCATTATCATCTAAACTACTCACTTAAACTTAAAAATCGAATACAACGCTGAAATTTTTTAAATTATCCTAGTTAAACAGCAATACAACAAAAACAGTGGTTATTAAACACTAAACATGCTTATATCAAAAGTAAAATGCTTCATAAAAAAGTTTTTAACTTACATTTCTAACATTATCTTTATATTTTCAGATATTTAAAGCAGCAAAAATTTTTTAAACGTTATATAGGACTTTAGGTCGAAAGTCTTATACAACTTATGAGCAAAATTTAGTTAAAATTGCTAAAAGTTGGTTAAATTTTTTTTTCCTAGTTTTTTAAATTTCTTCAAGCTTTTTGAAAGTTCAAGTTTTTCTGTCATTTTTTGGTATAAAATTATGTTTAAGATGAAAAATAATTAAATAGCATAAAAATGTTGAAAAATTACTGTAAAACAGTTTTCAATGCGTTTAATATTAAAAAAAAGTATGAATAGTTCAGAAAAAAACTGTTTACGATATATTTTTTCATATGATCAAAATTCAAATACTTTACATAAAATAGTTTGAAACTCTAGGTCCTTTAGTAGTTTTCGTTCAAATTTTCTTTTATCCCAGTTTTTTTAGCAACTCTGTTTAGTAAGAATGATTTTGCAGGCCACCAAACTCATTAAAATTATACTAAATTATTTAATTAAATATTTAATTCTATAGACGAAGATTTCTGGCAAACAAATCTATAAGTATACCTTACTATTTAATAAATTAAGTGTATAGCTAAAAATAATTTGAGCTACTAAATTATAAATAAAGATTAATTATTATAAAATACAATTTACTATTTTAAGAATTACCAAGCTTAGAAAATATAATTGTTTGTATGCATACTCACTGATATACAACGTGGATTACTAAGTAATAAAAAGTTATAAACTAACAAATTTAAAACTGTAACTTATGCACGACAAAAAATTATAAACACAGTCATGTTTAGTTTTTTTTGTTTGAACATTAATTTGAGGAAAATTTTATTTCATCGACGTTTTAAATATTAATTGATTTTCAAACGAAAATCTTGTACTTGTTGATATTGTAAATTGATTAAAAACTTGAAATTTCAGTGCCGGATTTTTATTACAATAAATTTTCTCAACTTTTTATTACAAAGCTGTAAAAGAGGATTATAACTTTGAATTGTTTAAGTTAACAAAATTTTAAACTTCTATCGGATTTTTAAAACAATTTTAAGTGTAGATTACCTTTTGTATAAAACATTTTCTGTTTATCTTATACCAAACCATATACGGGAAGGCACAAAAATCATCAACTAAATGAAATAAAGTTAGAATATTATTTTATTTACTTAAAATTAATTTATAAGTACTAATGTCTTAATAGTCTACAAAAAGTTTCACTCTCGAGATGCCGTGGACTACTGAGCAATTGCTATTTATACTTTTGGAAGAAGTATATCCACGCAGCTCAATTTGTACTCAAAAAACGTTTAAGATGTTGTGAAATCTAAGAACAAATTTGCAAAAACATTACATTCTGTAAAGTGCAATGCCTGGGTTTCTTATTTCTTGGCGACATTGGACCATAACGCTTTATTGTAGACAATAATGGTGTGTGACAATCAATACCGACTGACATGTCTAGGTGGCAACTATGCTCGAAAGCACTTGGTCGGTGAAAACAGGTTGTCAGAGTCATTTAAAGGCTCCAACAGGACGGTGCTTCAACTGAAAACCTCACAGCTAATTGGCTGCAGAAACGTTTTCTTGACCGACCGATCAGCCGCAAGTGTGGTCTTGACTTTTAAGCCAAGTTTTTTATCCATGTGAATATCTTAAGCACCAGGTTTATGTTAAAACCCTAAACGCATACCTCAATCCCCTATCACGGCAGCAATAAGAACTATCTCATAGGAGGAATGTAAAATGTTGATTGAGGATCAAAGTGTACTTCCATCACCAAAAGCTCATTTCGAGCAAATTCTTTTTAGTGCCAGTAAAACAAGGAAGTTATGATGTAAAACAAATTTGAAGTTTTTGAATTGTTTATTACACAGGAATTGTCGCTGAAGTCTTTTGCCTTTATAAATAAGGCTTTGAAAATTAATTGAGTTTTGTTGATGACTGTTTATTTTTTGTCTGATCTTATAAAATAAATAGATATAAAACTATTCAAGATTTTTATTTGCAAAACTAAGTTTCACCCTTTAAGGGATCTTCACTTACAATTCAAACCTGAAAAATTAAAGTCATACAAAACATGGATGGAAGATACTATAAATCAAAACAAGTAAACTAGAAATTGTAAATTATGTTAGTTAATAGTAATTCTAGTACATACAGTTTTCATATTTAAGGCTCAGAATCTATGCCACTATAATTTTTTCATAGTTAAAAGTTTTTTTTTCCCAGTTAACAGCTTATTCAGTATAAGTAGTTTTTTTAAATTAAAGACTCAAATCCTTTGTTTGATATAGTTTTAATTTTATTTAGCTTTTTGCCTTCAAGCTAATAGTGCTTTTTGAAGTTAAAAGTTTTGCATTCAGTACAAGTAAGTTTCAATTTAAAGACTCAAAAGTTTCTCTGTATATTATAGTATGTAAGTAGCTTGTTTTATTCCTTAATTTTTGAGCCACTAATGTTTTTTTGTTTTAAATATAACACTTTCATATTCAGTTTTTTAAGAGCCTAAACCCATCGTGTTTATTAAGTATTTTATTCAAATTAATGATTAATTTTCTAACTAACATTATTTACAATTTCTAACTTTGTTTTGCTTTATAATATCTTCCACGTTTTGTTTAACTTTTATTTTTAAGATTTAAATTGTAACTGAAGATCCCTTAAAGGGTGAAACTTGATTTTGCAAATAAAAATCTTGATAATTAATCTTGTATATTTATCTGCTTATTTTTAAATAAATTGAGAACAATTTTTGTTCAACTTAGAACCTCAAAAATAAATGTATAGATATAAAATGAAAATTAATTTAACTGTTACTTAAATTACATGATATGCAGATAACTTAGTACATTTACTTGTTAACAAGAAAAAAAGACAAGAACGAAAGTAGCTGACAAACAGAGAATTTTAAAATTATACAATATTTTTAGAAAATTATTTTGAAAAATGTTTTATCAATTTTTTTTAACATTACAAAAGACAACATAAGGTAGCATTTAAAAACAAAACTTATATTTTTAAAACTAAATTGTTTATTAAAAAAAGGCTTAAGTTAACTTTTTGTTCTTATTACATCTTATTACTCAACCTTGTACTATATATTTATTTTTTCTGAGAGTAATAATTTTAATCTTAAATTTCAAGAGTTTTGAATCTATATCTACGATAAAAATGATAGTAAAATTTTTGTTGAGTTTAAATAAGGAATATCAGATTACTTATTTTAAACCAACAAGCTATGTCAGCTAAAACCATCCAAGTAAAAAAATACAAACCAAGTTTAAACACTTTAACTTCAAAACTGCATTTATCTAATTTATCACATTTTCCTATAAAAGTTTTTGACGTACGAAACTAGTTCTGCTCAGGAAGCTTGTACCTTCTGTTGACAGCTTCTCTGCTTTCATGCTTCACTGCTCCGTTGTCAAGCTGAATCTGACACAGCTCCCTCAGGGGGTTCAACAGGATCTGCAAAAAATTTAAATGCTCAAATTTGTCAAAATAACAATTTAACAAAAAGCTACAGATCTGATTGGTTTACACATAGGAAAAACCCAAGTTGCCATAAAACCTGAAATTTGAAACATTTTTTAAATTAAACTGTTTTTTTTTGATTTTGACTAAAATCAATTAAAACCTGGATTTTAATAAATCGACAAAAAATTAACACTTATTAAAATAAAGTAGAAATCTTACTTCTCTGATGTCATTCGCTTCAGTGTGGTGCAGCGCATGGGCTACGCACTCGATTGTCGACAAACATTTGTCTGTTGGCTGCGTTCGAATCACATACTCGCTCAACACGTCTGCTTTTATGATCATCTGTATTTTGTTAATAAATTTAGTTTGAAAGTTTAAAAAACACATTAAAGATTAGAAGTACAACATCTAAGTCTTATTATATTTTTAAAACTTTAGAAACTAGATTTAGTTTAGCATTTCGAAACTTTTAATACGAGGATTATAACTATTATTCTACTAATTTTTTTTATAGATATTGTTTTAAATAGCCTTCTTCATTCATAAAACATACAAAATTTTAGCGTAAAAAAAAACTTTTATAACTTAATATGGAGTATAGAAATCATTATGTATAAAATATTAATAGTTAGCTCCTTAAAATTCACAACACTTTTTTATGTCCTAATTATGACTTTTTTTTTTAAGATACATATGCGTGTAAAAACTCTTTTTGCTTTTAGGTTTCATGCTTTAAGAAATTTTATTTTGTTTTAGCCATATATTAAGTTTCAGCAAATTTTTGTGTTTTTAATGATACAGTTCCTCATTTTGAAATATTTAATCCTTTAATTTTTATTAGTCTATTTGACAAATTAAGTACAAAAGGTATAGTTTTATAACAGCTAGGTATGGAAAAGCTTTATTTGTAAAAACTATGCTTTAAAAAATTACTTTTGGGTTTAAAAGTGTAGCGAACGACATATATAATGTTAAGGATGAAATATAAAAGCCCTTTTTTTAATGGAAGAGATCTATGTAAAGTTTTCAATTTTGAATAACTTTTATAAAATATTTATAATTTGAAGTGCATTCAAATTCTATACCATTAAAAGTAAAGTTACAAAGTTAACAATACAATATATAACTTGATAAATTAAAAACCAATGAGCTTCAAAACATAAACAGTTAGGTTTAGGAAAGTAAATTAATAATTAAGTATTTCTATTTACTACTTTGTAAGTGTAAAATTTGTTTTATTTATCTTAAAATGAGGCAAATCATTCATCATTCCGAAAGTATGTTTTAAACGTCTATTAAAAAGCAACATCAGTTAAATATCATTAGCTTTTGTTTTATGACTTCATTTATCTTTCCATTTTATCAGTTAAATCTTTTGTACTAATTACAATTGATGAAAAACAAATAAACGAACCTTTTTTACTTGATCCAGAACCTCGTTGTTCTTGTAAATGGAGACTGCCTGCCTCCACGTGCCGTCCAGCACGATGAAGTTGCAACGCGGCAAGTTCATCTTCCTCACCTCTGCCACGTCCTGCGCCGTGTCGCTGGGAAACAGCAGAAACGTGTTTTCCATCTTGGCTACCTCGTACAAATACGGAAACTTGGCTTCTGAAAACCGTTTGCCTCTTAATACCTTGAAAGTAAAAGAAAAAAGGTTAAGTACTTTAATTTAATAAAAAAGTCAAGGATTAATAAAAAAAGAAAATAATATATCCTAAGTAGTAGGTTAATGATCCAACAAAGTACTGGTCCAAATATTTAGCCCTTTATGAGGAAATTGTCTTTACAATGTGCACTCTGTGAACAGTAGTATGCACAGAATATTTAGGAAGGTAAAAAATATTTTATGAATGAAGTTTTTATTTTGTTTTCTATTAGAAAACCTTAGTTACTAGATAAAGTTTTTAACACTTTATCTATGTGATAAAACATCTAAACAAAAAAATAATGTATTTTATAAACACTTTACATTTATTATAGTCTAGTGTGGACAGTTTTTATTTACAGCAATTGACTTTGAACAGCTTTTGAAAATGTTACTCAAAATATTTAGAACTTTAAAATCTACTACTTAACTCTCACGTTTTCTTTTCAACTTTATGTTTCTGCATTTCTGCTTTTTAATTTTTTATAAGTCAGTTACCTTATAATTTTTGTTAAGTAAACTTTTTATGTTAGCTAGCTAGCAATTTTTTTCAAAAAATTTATTTACCAGAAAACTTTTTTTTTAACCCACTATTTTTCAAGTAGTTAAATTCAAACCATAAAATATTGGTAAAATATTAGATACTAGGTGGTAAATAATAAAATTAACATATCATTAAACAACAAAATAACTTGATATTACTAATTTTATTAGTCTGAGTTAAATATTTAGAATCAGAAGGAGGTTTCCACTTTGTTTTTTTTATCTTTATCTATTTTTTTGGGTTTTATCTTCTATTCCAACATGTGAAGAAGCTATTTTTACAGTTAATTAAGTTGGTAGCACTAAAACTCAGTAAAGTAGGAGTTCGAAAAAACCTCAATTAGTGTTTTATCTTAACTATCCAGTTTTGTTACCAATCAACTAAAGTAATTAAAGAAACTTTTAACTAACAAGGAATTAAATTTAGTGAGTTTTATAGGTACCTTATAGAAGGCAAATTAAAAATACGAAAAATGACTAATTGAATAAAAATATATCTTTCTGATTTTAAAGTAACTCTTCAAATTTCTACTGTAAGTCCAATTAATAATATTTTAATCTTTAGTAAAGATAAAAAATATTAACTTCAAAAAATAAAACATCGTATCTTTTTTTTATCCTAACACATTTTATTGTTTAGTTTTTATATTTTGTAACTAAAATTTTTCAAACAATCAAAGTAATTTTTGCTCAAAACTTGAGGTCTCTAGCTCGAAATTTTTTTTAAAGACATATTTTCAGTGAGTTTTTAAATTTTCTTAAAAGTTGATGTTTCAAAAACATGAAAATTATAAATCTTATAAAAAATATAAAGGACAAAATCTCTAAAAGTGGCTTTAAGTTAAACTATTTTTAAATCTACTAAGTTCAAAACTAAATTAAAATATATTTAATTTATAACTGTTTATCTATATAAATTTATCATGTTTAGTAAGGTTTAAACTTTATCAAGCTTTATATAAAAAATTATTATAAATTTGGAAAAAGCAAAATTTTTACAAAAAGATAATTTATAATAATTCAAAGTTATATATACTTAAAACGTTAGAAATTTAATTAAACTTGTCCTGTCCATACCTTTGTATCGAAAATTTCTAACAAAACTGATTATACTTCAAAGTTAATTAAAACTGTCATGTTCTACAAAAACTGACCTTTAGTTTTTATTTTATGCTTTCATGAAATAGCTATATTAGTTATATACTACTAGTTGATTTTTACAGCTTCTAAAAATTCAGAGTAAATTTTGAAACACAAGCAACCAAAGTTGGAGATTTCAAAAAGTTTCTTATGAATGGCGCAAACTAGGAAAAAAAAAACAATTTTATTAAAAATGTATCATTACAGTAGAATAGAAGCTACAGTTTTTGAGAAGTATTTTTCAAACTTTACAGTGTAATTTCTACAAAAACAAACAACTATTAAAAAAGATGTTTTTAGTTTCTTAAACATTTCTAAAAAAGAATATTTTGATAGTCAAACTTTTTTTAATTTTTAAGTTTGTCAGTGTTACTGTTTTAAATATTGCAACAAACTTTCCCTGAAAACGTTGGGTGAATTGTTACAAAAATGCAATAAGAAATAGAGTTTTAAATAAATTTTATATGAGGAAAAAAAAACATAAAATAGGGGTGAGCAATGTAATTTGGCTAAATTAATCCATGTCAACAGAAATATTTTGCATGTGACAAACTATTCAGTTTGAATCATCTTGTGCAAATCAGACAAAATTAAGCAAAATAGTAAACAAAAAAAACTGAAATGTGCTCTTAACTTAATTCTACATATTCACAGTAGTGCTAGTAAAGCTATTATTTTCTTTTAAATATAATGTTCATTTTTCAAAAGTATGTTGTCTGCTTTGACTTTTTCTTAACGCATCCGTACTGTAATATATTTTTTCAGTAAATTTGGTCTGCTAACTAGAAATGTTGCTCACCACTACCATAAATTATCTTTTTTTGTTTTAGAAACTTTTTACAAAACTGACTTAATGTAAAAAATTTAAAAGAAGTTAATGTAAAAAGTGTCATGAAGTATACACATAAAGCTTTTAAAATAAGATAATCTTTTTTTAAATGTTGGACCCATATGGCCATAATCCATTTACTAGACAATTAATTTCTGGATTTAAAATATCAGCTAGCAATATGTTACAGGGTTGCCAAATGTTTATGGCAAACTTTCTCCGGTTTTTAAAAAATTTTTCTAAACTGTCAAATTCCAGGTTTTTGCAGCTTATTCCAGGCTTTTTGGCAACCCTTATTTTAGTAAACATTCAAAAGCTAAGATTTACAACATAAATACTACGTACCAAATGAACAGTATAAAGACATACATAATCATTTGTTAGTCAAGTAGGTTTTTACGTTACATATTAAAACTAAAAATACTAAAATAAGGAACAAAAGATGATCCATACTATAACTGTTAAAACTTTTTTTCATTTAATCAATAAATTTTCAAAATAAAGCATATTTAAAAATTTGATTTGCTATTTAAATCTACTTCAAAAAGTTTTAATACCCAACCTTTGTTAGAAAACTAGCTGTGCTTTTAAACACTTTTCTACTTCAACTTACATCTAAAATGTAGACATTTGGCTTTAATATTTTGTTTAGCTTTTTTCCGGTGCATAACTTATTTGAAAAATATAACAAAACACTTTTTTTTTTCCTTTAAACTTATTTAAATAATATATTTAAATTGATTTTAATCTAACGAGTTTTATTAGTACAACAAAGTTCTACAGTATAAGCATTTAGTTAGTTTTTGTATCGATTATATAAATAATATTAGAGAAAAAAACTTTCATACAAAATGTAAATACTTAAGAATTTCGTGTACAGAGGAATTTTCTTGAAGTTTTTACTGTGCATAAGTTATTAAGAGATAGAGAACCACTGACTTTAGCTACTGTTGATATTCATCTTCCACATGGTTTTAACAGTAGTTTATTATTAATATTATTGTACACTAACGCATTTAAAAGTAATTCAAACAACAATAGTAAGTTCAAATTAAAAGCTTTGTTGTTTTTTGAGGTATTATTTTTCTTAAATAACTCTTAAGATAAAGACAAAAATATTACAGATAACGATTGACAAACCAGAAGGACGATTTGAGAAACTTGAATATTATAATATTATTACTGTGATTGTTCTAAAAAAGTAGTTTAAGCAAACATTAACCATTACCAACTTGACAATCTGTAGAGTCTATGCAAGCCTGTATTAATTGAACAGTGTTAAGAGGTCTTTTGATCTCGTTGGGGTGCTGCAGTATTATCAGTTTAGTTTTCTGCAGTCTAACTGGTTTTTCAGGAAGTTTGTAACAGAGACAAGCTGATGTTGGTCTCCTAAGTATATTTTATGGGGATTAAAATTAATTAACATATGAAAATTCCCAAAAAATAAAAAAAACTTCATTATAAAATCCTTTAACGAGAAAAATTTGAAAATAAATAAAATACAAAAATATATCTTATTTATAACTTTACTTCACCTTATAATATACTACTAAATTGGAACTTAAATAACTTAATATATGATAAAAGTAATTCAAGCCATTTATTTTTTTATAAATATAGGTTATACTAGAAATAAATGAATCTGAGAAAATATTTATACAGTAAATTGAGACAAATTTTATCAAAACAGTTTAGTTGCTCCTATGTGAGCACTTTTTTTTCGTTTAATAATATAAACTTTATGTAAAATAACTATATAAAATATTCTAAAGTTATACATAAAAAGTTCTACTAGAATAGATATACTTAAAACATATTAGCTGCAAATTAAATTTTAAACTGCATTATACTATTTAATAATATTTATAATGTCTTTATTATAACAACTTAACAGACATGGTTGATATGTTTTAAATATTCAATTTTGTATAATGAAAATAATATCAAAGTTTGGAGTTGAAAACGCATATGTTTTGTATGTTTTATATCAAGTTGCAGTTATAATATTTCAGAAAAAAAAATCAGAATATTAATTTAGTATAGAAAAAATATAAATTAGTTAAAAAAATCATAATAAAAAATATTATATTACAGTCTATGAATAAACTAAAAAAAAAAGAATATTTACTTGCATCTATCACAGTTTTTTCTTTTCAATTTTATGACACTGTCATTTATAAGATCGTCATTGAATTGGAAGAAATCCATAGTTATATTAATATTTTTTAATTATCTGTAACAATTAAGGTAAATATAAACATTTTTTTGTTATTAAAAAAATATTTATTTAAATTGTACATCTTAAATTTTGTCAAATTAAGTATTTATAAAAAAAAGTAACTCTATTGCAAATATATAAAAAAAAATCTTAAAATATACCAGACTAAAAGTCATTGTTTAAAATAAGAATACTTATACTATTTTATATTTATTCATGTAATAGTTTAAGGTTAAGATAAAAATTAAGCTTGTTTTTTTTTTTAAATAAAGAAATGTGAACGTGAAAACTACTGTTGATCTATTCTTTTATAAAGTAAAAAAATGTTATCTTTTATTTAGGTTTTTCTTCAGTCTAGTATTATTTTAATAATAAGATAATGTAATCTATAAAAAAACATTTCAATTTTCTATCTTAATAAATCTACAGTAGTGCATTAACTTAATAAGATTTCTACAAAAACTATTTCATTACCTATTAGATTTGTTTTAAAGTACTTTTGACAAAACCAAAACATTAATTTAACTCGGTAACTTGATAATCAAATAAAACTAGAGTACAACGTAAACAACACATTTCAAATTAAGTTACAAAATAAGGTAATAACTGAACAAGTTATTTTGTCCAACTTATATTTTGAGCTTAACAAAAAATCTAATTAATATTACTGTTAGAACCTTTTAAATTTATAATCATTCTAAAGAAAACTTATGATGCAACTAGTAAAATAAGAATAAGGACAAAATAAACATTTTAATTATATGAAAAATATTTGTTATAAAAAGCATACTAGTGAAAAATATAAAGATTTATAATACATAGCCTAATAAACAAACTTTTTCTTTTTACATTAAATGCTCTTTAACAATCGTATAAATAACGCTTCCAGAATATGTTCTTAGAAAAAGTCTTTAGCTCATAGTAAAAGTAAAAAGTGCTCAACCTGAATGTTACTGCACACTCATAGTTGTCGTATAAGTGTTGGCATCAACTATTTTGTAAGTTTAAAAGTGTTTAGGTTTTTCAGAAAGACTCTTTTTAGAATTTCTAGCACATGCTAATCAAATTGTAAATGAAGAAGAATTTTTTATTTCCAAATAATCACTACCATCGTGACAACTAAACTTAAAGATGATGGTACTCAATTAATTATTTGGAGAGAGGTCTATATATTTCTATTTAACAGTTGGATTAGTGTACAAAATCGTTCATAAATGTATAGATCCAAAAATAAGACTTAGTTATTAAAATGTTCATTAACAAACTTCTCAGAAACATGTTATCTCTATTAGTTTAATTTTAATTAAAATCCATCGAATGTTTAACTAAGAGACATTGTATGTGCTGTTGGCATCTTTTGGACCAACCGAGGGAAAGTAAAGAATTTTAAAAAGTATGGTAAAACTTTTCAAAAGCCTTTGCTCTCACAGCCATCTTGAAGACAAGTTGAAAAAAACACTTTAATATGCTTTTCTTTTTTTTGGTATCCATGTAGCTAAATATTGATAGTTGTTACAAAAGCAAAAATTTCAACTGTGCTTAAATAGTTAAAAAGCAAAAAGTATAATCTTATAAAATTTCAGTTGTGATTAAGCTAGTGAATATATGCAAAAAATATGTTTATTTACAAATTAATCAGAATGTGCAAAATATCCTCAAAAGTTATTTAATTGCCTATCTGATTAAAACTACTTTTCTGCAATTTGCTAACACATTATTGACAACTATGAGTGTGTCAGTAGCTTTAATATTTATAAATTTTAAGTTCAATTTTAAAGCAAGCTGAAAATTTCTTTTAGCTACATATTCTAGAAATGTTACTTTTAAAGTTAAAGGACAGTTTATGTTAATCGAAAGTTTTTTTTTTTATCAGACTAATCTTTCTAAATCTTGATATTGTATTTTTATATTAAATTTATTTTTAAAATGATTTATTATTTGGATTATTAACTAAAAGGTTTATTTTTCTTATTGTTGTTTTACTTATTGTAGTGTTTACTTGGTTTAGAATCATTTTAAACATTTAAGACTAATAAACAGTTAATAGTAATGTTAATTCAACTCTTAGTTGAATTTAATTTACAAGAACAAAAAAGAGGTGCCAGTCAGTTTACTTTTTTTGTCTCCTCAACAAGTTAAAAAGCTCACTAAGGTTCTTAGTTGTGCCCAACATACTGTCTTCTAACCTGGTATTACACAACACAATTAAGCAAATCGGGCCAAGTGTCAAAGGTGCAACTGCAATTTATCTTCTTAACCATCATTACTGCAAAAATGTTCTGATCCTTTTACAAGCGATCTAACCTGTGTAAACTGAATTTATTAAATAAAGAGACAGCGTCTTGGTGGGCATGATCACCTGGGGGTTGACAAACTCATTGTTGCTAGTGGCAACCTCCAAAACTTGGGTTCATGAAACTGGGCGGTTCCCCTGAAGCAGTAGGGGGAGGTATTGGCAGCTCGACTTCCATGTTCCTGTCCTCGACCAGCTGGTAGTTCTTGGAGTACAAAGTGTAGCGGTCAGGAGGCAGCCTCAAACCCTGGTTGTATTTTAACGCTGGTAAGCTTGTTGAGTTCTTCTTCCTGGCTATTTCCATGAGCTTTTCCCTGGACACTACCTTGAAGGATCTTTCTTTAGCTTGCCTTTCCACGAATAGCATGAGGTCCTTGTGGGAGATATTGGTCCTACCTGCATGATTTGCGTTACTTTCACTTTCCTGTGAGTAAGAACATTTAGTACTTTTCAAAGTATTGTTTGATACACCACATTTATTTTTAAGTAAATTAAAGTTAAAAATTACTTAAATATAAACAAGCTTGCCTAGCTTTGTAATCTATTTGTTTTATTTTTAACTTTGATTAACTAAGTTATGTAAAATGTTCAAAAAATTATATGTACTAGAACTTAATATGCAGTACATACCAAGCTAGTACAAACGGAAACACCTACAGTATTTTACAGCACTAATATTGTATTTTTGAGTTATTAAAACCACAAGTGATATACAGGGTTGCTACTCTTTCAATCAAAAAAGAATATCCTGAGTGACCGAAAACTGTCCTGAGCTTTTTCAAATTCTTAAAGATTTTTTATTAAGTATATAAAATCATAAGAAATCAAGTTCTTGGACAATATTGGTTATATAATAACAAAATATTGAAACTAATTTAACTTAATCTCATAACCTAGAAAAAGCCTCTTGAGTTTTTATAAAAAGCAAAACTTTTTTGAGTCAGCTTGAGTTAAAAAGAAAATTCAATACGTATTAAGTTATTCTGAGTTTGTGGCAACCCTGTTGAAAGGATAAAAACTGAACGTTATTGATTTGAAACTAAAATTAATATTTATAAAGAAAGTTTATATTTTTTCAATTTTTAAGTATATAAAAACTTTAACTTAAGAAATTTTATCTTATTGTGTTAAACATGATACAATTTCATATTGATTAAATTTTGTTGTCAAAAGTTCATATTTTTACTTACTGTTTTTTTTTAAATATTATAAACAAAATAAAAGTTAAAACAGTAACAGTTTAAAATTAAAGAATCCATTTACCAAAAAAAAAACATAAGTAAAAATTTTTGAAAAATTTTATAGTCAAATGTTAATGAAAATTACAACTAATTCATTTTTTTAATATTAGTAAATAAAAAAATCCTAAAAAGTTCAGGATGCATTTATTGCAATTAGTAATATAAATTTATTTCTATCTTACTACTAAATTACAAGGTTACTGTTAAACAAAGAAAATTTTTAACAGTTACCAAACAACTATTTACCTGATGAAAACAAATGATAAGTTTATAACATTCCAAACTTGTCTTATCTGATAATATTTAAATTAATACTTACTATCAATATCATCAGGTATTACAAAAAATATATGTACTTTCTTACTTAACAGTAAATAACAATACTAATATTTACCTGCAATACCAAACCATGAGAACCAAAAACTAAACATATTATCGCATACTAATGATAATACTGCTTACCTTCATTATCTCAGTGCAGTACTCATAAGAGTGCTCGAACAACTGATTCACCACTTTAGGATCATAATCCTTAATACGGGATTCTTTCAGGATTTCTGTGATGAACTATGCTTGTTTCGGCACCAACCCATTCTTTTTCTTGCTGTCTTGAGACATTTAAGACTTAAAAAAAAATTTGTTAAATTGACTTATGTTTTAGTTGATAATTTCTATCAGTACGAGAAAGCAACTATACACATAAAAAATTGGTTTTTTTTTGATTTAGTGTTACTTTAAAATAAAATTATTATTTTTGTTAATTTTTCTTAAAAAATACTGCTTAACTATTTTGTAGTGTTAATTGCATTATAAAATGTTAGTTATGTGTTATTATTTTTCACCAATGCAATTAATCAAGTTTGTAATTTTTACAACTTTAAGCAAGTCTTTAATATTAAAATAACTAAATTACAATTTGTAGGATTTAATTTTGATTACCTACATGATTAATAAGTTTATAGTTTGATTCTATAAACAAGAATAGACATCAAATTCTTGTTATAAAATGTTTTTTAAATTTTATAACTATAAATATCAAATTTAAGCTAACATCTAAAATTGTACATAAGTTTATTAATAACGCATCAACTTAAAATAAAAAAAGTGGTAAGTGTCAAAAATGCATAGAGCGTCACTTTTGCATGGAGCAATACTTAAGCAGGAACTAACTTAAGTTTTAAAAAAACTCCAAATTTGGAATTAAGTAGCAAACTATTTTTTTTCCTTATTGTTATTAATTATTTATTGAATTGAAATTTATTGCTATTGTTATCAGTTTTATGATTTTTACTAATTAGAATATTTAAAGCTGTGCAAACATGAGAACTAATCAGATAGAAAAGCCACTTATTTTGCTATAATTTTACACTTATTTTGCTATAACTTTATATTTTTTAACTAAATAAGTGATTAATTTTTAAGTTAAGAAACTTATAACAAAATATTCATTTATTACTTAGCTATAAAAGTTATTAGTAATTCTAGTATTTGAGTAATTATGTTGAATTCTTTTAGACCTTAAATAGAAAATTTTTTAACTTTTTTGCTTATTTTTACATCATGTCATATTAATTATATAAAACTATAGCCAGCTGCACCCATGAGTAGTTTTATATAAGCTAAATTGTTATTTAAACTTTCTAAACAGTATCCATCATTAATTTGTTAAAACTTTATTGAACAAGTGAGCTAAGTCTTAAGGTGGCACTACTGCATAAGAAATAATTGCCTAAAACAAATACCAAAAAACTGTATAGTAATAAATTGACTAAAATTCCAATGAAAAAAAAAACATAAAACTCATTGAAAAAACAGATTTTAAAGTTGTTAAAACTAGCCTAAGGTTACTAAAAACAATCAATATTGGCCTTTTGAAAATATCCTTTAAAGGATTTGAACTAAACTGAGTTTTTCTTAACATTAAACTAGCATGAGTTAGATTTAGTACTATGCCACTAACTAGTAAGTTTGTGGCAACCCTAGTAAACACTGTTTTAAACTATCATTTTTTTAGTAATAAAAAACTAGAAGACTTTATACAAAATTTCACTATTTTTTTATAAAAGACAAAATAAGTTATAAAATTGTAGTCACTCTTTTTTGAAAACCCACTAGTAGAAAGAAATATTTTAACACTCATAACTATGGTCAATGGATTGGTGTGGAGAAAGACCTTTTGGTCATTGAGCCTCACTTAAAATATTTTGTAATAATTTTTGAGCAGATTGAATAGTAATATAGTAATAGTAATATGAATGAAACTTTATGAATAACAAAATAAATTTTGTTTTTATTTCTATTTAAATTAAATTGTAATAACAAATTCAAAAGAAAAAAAATGTATTTTAAATCAGTTTCTGCTAAATTTAACCAGGAAAGAAAAAAAGAAAGAAAAATGTGAACATCCACAACTATGGTTAATGGATTGGTGTGGAGAAAGACCTTTTAGTCATTGAGCCTCACACAATACATTTTATAACATTTGTTGAGCAGTTTTAATTGAAACAATAAAAAAGAAACTTAAGATCAATGAAAAATTAATATTATTACTATTACTGTTAAAAAATATAGGTTTAATCATTTGCTAACAAAAGATCCTAGTGAAGTAACTTCACTGGAATATAAATAAAAACAAATTGTACAGTAATCTTCCTTTACTGTACCAACATATGTTTCTGTGTGTTAACGAATCAACACACTTCAACTAAGTTCTGTAAAAAAATAATTACTGTAATGAAAGAATAGAAGCATAGAGTAAAGTAGGTGTATACATGTTTATATTTAAATAAAATATTTTCTTCAGATAATAGTTAATAATAGGTAAAATACTTAATATTAAATCCGACTGTTATAAAACTATATAATAGTTTTGATTATTAAGTCTAAAATAAGTAAAATACAAATATATAACAGTCGGATTTAATATTAAGTATTTTACCTATTATTAACTATTATCTGAAGAAAATATTTTATTTTACTATAAACATGTATACACCTACTTTACTCTATGCTTCTATTCTTTCATTACAGTAATTATTTTTTTACAGAACCCAGTTGAAGTGTGTTGATTCGTTAACACACAGAAACATATGTTGGTACAATAAAGGAAGATTACTGTACAACTTGTTTTTATTATTACTATTATTAATTAATAGTTTTTTTTTACTACAATTTAAATTATTTTAACCATGGTTGATAGTCTACATGAAACCATAGTCTAACATGGGTACTGAACCGTCGCCTTACTTAGAATTCAATATTTTAGACCATGTGCATTCTACAAGAGCGACCAAGAATATGCAATATATAGGTTAACAACACAACAAAAAGGGAGAAGTGCTAAAATTACTATTAATCATAAACTGTAAAGCATAACATGTTTTAAAACTTTCTATAGAGGTTCTTTTTATGTGCTTATTAATAAGTAAATTAGTATTGTTTATTAAATGATAAGAAAAAAAGTGCTCAAATAGTTTGGTCTAAGGACCTGGTGTACAAAGGAACCTTTTGGTTATCGAGTTGTACACCACATGCTTATAAAGTTTCTTACGAGCTACTACACATAGTTGTTTTTTATCATTTAAATATTTAACAGGGTTGCCACTCTTTGAGCCAAAAAATCTTCCCTGAGTGACCAAAAATTTCCCTGAGTAACCTTAAATTTCCCTGAGTTTCCCTGAGTATTTTTCAAATCTTAATTTTTTTTTTTCTCTTCTAACACAAATTATTAATACCTCATTCTCATTTTTCATCTTTAATAATAAAAGGAAGGCTGTATGTGTATGCTTCTGCATTAAATTTATGAAAAAAACTGTTTTCAAAAACTCAATCTTAAAAGGTTTAAACCAATTAAAAATTAAAAACTAAATTTTTGCACAACTTTGTGTAAACTTGTTAGTTAACTTTCTACATAAAAGAATAAAGTTTAATTTGTTTGACATTTTAATTGACAAAATTTAATTATATATAATAATAATTTCACATGAAGAACTCACTTAAATGCATACATAATAACTTCATTATGACTTGTATGTCTTTCCTAGCAACTGTTCTGAATGCAGTAAATAAAACTTAAAAGCTTAACATTATTGTAAAAAAACCTGCAAAAAGAAAGTTTAAAGAAATAGCTCAAGAAATATCTCATATCAAAGTACAACTTAATACCTAACAACTGATACAAAATAATCTAAAATTATTTTTTTTTATGTCTTTTAGATGTTCATACACAATCTATTTTAAATAGCTGAAAACATAATTTGTATTTTAAAACAATTTCACATTACCTAATAAAAAAATCTTAATACTGTTTTTTTAAGTATGCAATTTCTAAATCAATAGTTTTAATTTTATTTTCAAGTTTATTTGCGTTGTCCTTAGCAGCTATTCCTCTTGCTAATAATTCTTTCATTGCTTCTAAATCAGACTGTTTGTTGGCATCTGCAGTATATTTGTCATAGTCTTCATTCAAACATTTGAGTTGCTTTGTAAGTTTACTTTTTTGTTCTCCTAACTTGCGCAAAGCATCACCTTTATTTGGAACATTTTTAGCAAAGCGCTGTTGCTCAAGATATGCTAAATATTGGGCCCTAGAAGATTTTACAAATTTAAACAATTCAGAACTTAGTTCAACTGTGCTTGGTTCTAGACTGTTTGCATATAGATGATCTTTGATCATTCTTCGGGACCTTATTGTCATCTCTCCCATATTAGTTGATATTACTTCCTTATTTAAGCTAAAGCCCTGTTCAACACTTGCCTGGCCATTGTGAAGCACAACAACAGCCTCAAGGACTCTTGTTAACCTCTATTTTTTTAACAAAAGTAATACAACACTAATCTGTATTCATTTTAATTTTTTTTACTGAAAACAAGTAGTTGTAAACAAATAACAAACAACTTTATTATTTAAAAAATAAGAACTAATAGTACAACATAGTGTTTTTTAAACTACATAAGTAACTAAAAATAAAAAGTTTATTAGAACTTTTCAATGAATAGTTAACAACAACTTTCATTTCTCTAAACTGTTTGATTTTACTTAAGTAAATATAAATTTAAAACTTAAAAAAACTACAATGTTAATACTAAGAATATTGAAGAACTAGCCGCAAGGCTAAAAAAATTCTAAATAACCACTTAAATAATAAAAATTACTACTTTTGAACAAAATATTGAAACTGGATTATCTAAACCTCATTCTAGATCTAGAAAAAAATTTCCCTGAGATTTTCAAAAACTTCTCTGAAATTTAGAGAAAAAATCAAAACTTCCCTGAGTTTCCCTGAGTTAAAAGAAAAATGCCAAAATTCCCTGAGTTTCCCTGAGATTCCCTGAGTTTCCCTGAGATTTTCTACAGTTTGAAAATTCCCTGAGATTCCCTGAGTTCCCTGAGTGTGTGGCAACCCTGATTTAATAATAAACAATAAGTTAAACAAAAACGAAAATGAAAGAAAATAAAACTAAACTGAATTTTGTGTTTAATAATGTACTATGAATCTTGTTTAGTAACATATGAAATAAAAAAATATATATTACTTTAAATTAACTTTTAAAAGTAGATAACAACACTAATAACAAACGTGTGAATACTTGAATTTTAGGTTACAACTTCTTTAAAGAAAGTAAAATGAAATACGCTGAAATTTTTTACAAACATTTTTTTTTATAACTAATTTTGTTTAAAAGGTAATTTTGATTTTATTTAATAATTTAACTCGAACAGTAAAAACATTTTACATTTGAATAGTTAAATAAACTATTGTAATCTTTTATAAGAGTTTTAAAGAAGTGATTTTTACAATAACTGAACTTAACTTTTATAAAATATGAAGATAAATATTAAGATTTATGCTTTTAATAAGAAAAAAAGGATAAAAAATTATAATAATTTCAACAATAATGATATTAAGAACAACATATTTCATTCTATTTTAAAATATTCTCTTTTTTTTTCTTTTTTTTAATACTTGTCCAAGTCTAAAACTGTAATAATAGAAAGCAAGCAACGCTTGCAAACATAAAAAAGAAGAATTTTTTCTTTAATTTCCTCAAAAAAAAAAAAAAAATTTAAACTCAAATTTGCTTGAAACAGTTATCTTAGCTTACTATTTAAATACTTTATTTTCAGCTAAAGTAAAAACATCTATAAATATTTTTTTACATTTGCATGCTATAAAAGAAAAAAAATTGTAAGCATAAGAAAAAAAAAGTTTTTAAGTAATTTGAACTTAATTCAAAATAGTAATCTTAAAGAATAATCTTGAAATATAACCAAATAGAAAATGCTTAAACCTAGACTAAACCAATGTTACTGTAACCAAACAAATCAACTTCCAAACAAAAAAAAAAAAAAATTTGGATATTAAATGACAAATACTATTAACTCCTTAAACAAAGTAAACAGACGAGTAGGAATGATCACTAATGACCTTGAGAATCACTATTTAAAAGTTAACTTTTAAGTTCATCCTGGAACTTCACAAAATGACTTATATTTTTTAAATATAATGGTAACTAAAGATCCAGCACAACAAGCCATATCTAACATTGCTGATAAATAAAGAATTAAAGATCAAATATAATGCTTTTTCACTTAAGATATGTCTGGTTTTATATAATACACCCAATGTTTTTTGTAATTTTGTTTTTATAGCTTCTATGTGTTGTGTCCATTTTAAATTTCTGTCTAAAATTATTCTAAAATATTTATAGCTATCTGTGTTTGTAATAACTGTTTTACCTATTTTAACATTAAGTTCTATATTTTTCCAAAAACTATTTTTTGATTGTTGTAGAATCATGCTTCTGGTTTTATTAAAGTTTAATTTAAGTTTGTTTCCCATAAGCCAATCTGATACCTTTTTTAGTTCTATGTTAAAAGTTTTACTGTCATTTAGGTATGTGTCTTTTTTGAATGTTTTGTATAACATTGTATCATCTGCAAAGTTTAGGACTTTAAGACTAGTATTATTTTGTAAGTCATTTATGTGTATTAGGAATAACAACGGTTCTAATACTGAGCCTTGCGGTACCCCAACTTCACATTTTTACAGGTTGACTCATATCCGCCAAAGCAAACAAACTGTTTCCTTTCATCTAGATATGAACTGATTAGTAGATGCATATTTCCTCTCACACCATAACATTCTAATTTCCTTAGTAAGATATTTTTATCTACACTATCAAATGCTTTACTTAAATCCAAAAAGACTGCACAAACTGGGTTTCCTTTATCAAAATTTGACAGAGCCCCTTCAACAAATTCAGACAAGGCTAAAGTGGTGGAATTATTCTGTTGAAAACCAAACTGAGAATTATTTAGAACTTTATTTTTAGAAAAAAAAAACTGTACAGGCGACTATAGATTACTTTTTCAAATATTTTATTTAATTACTTAGTTTTAATCACTTATTCTCACACTAATATAGACTGTTGAGCAACAAAAAATGCTCAAAAATATTGGTCCAAGAACTTGGTGCACAAAAAAAAACCTTTTGGTTATTGAATCATACACTATAACAGTTTAACCTCATGTCCAGGACATTTTTTTTAGTTGTTGTAACAGTTGTTAGAAAAAGAATATGTATGAAGAAATCACAGTTATAGATATGCAACTAAATATTAAATACAAAAAATATATTAAAGAAAAAAGTTTAAATAAATCTCACTTAAAAATAAATAAAATGTTAAAGATAGTAAAAGATAATATTGACAATTGAAACCACAACCTATCATGAGTTACATGCCATTTCCCCCTTACATTTCAATTTTTTGGATCATTTAAACTTACATTTTTCATACCTTTTCTACAAGAGCAACCATAAAAATTAAACATGTTACTCAATAAGAAGGGATTATAAATATAAATTAATTTTAGTAGAGGGCACAACCTTATAGAAGCTTTTACTGTATACTCTATAAAATGACAATAACTTGAGATATAAGATGTTTGTGCAGTACTGCTTTTTTTTATTCATTCTCATAAAAATCAAAAATATTAACTATTTTACAAAAGACTATACTTTCCAATAAAAATATAGTAATCTTAACATTAAACTCTAAAACTTTCTACTTTCGGGCATCCCCTACAACATAAATTAATTTTAAGCTCTTTTAATTTTTTTTGAATAAATACCCTTATCCAAATATAACTGTTCAAAATATAGATATAATAAAATAGATTTCTTGGCGCCTTCTCACCTTTCATACTTTTCATTCACCTTCCACATACACACACACATTCACTTAACATATATTAATATAATTATATATCCTAAGTAACATATAGTTTTATTCATTTATTATTTATATCTATTTCACACAAGTCACTTTCTATTCTCTGAAATTTCCTATATTCCTTTTACCATCCGACTATAATTCTTCACACCTTTATATGTTAAGTTCCAAGTTTAGTTGGAAGCCTGTATTCAAATCACAGATAAACCGTGCTTTTTTACCTACTACGCCCAAGAGAGCTAGTAGGTTTTTTACTGCAGGTTTATACTTAGCATATGACTACCTTGTTGTTTTACATTTTAACTTTCATATATAACACAATTTACTTATTTAATATTTAAAATATCTGTATGGGATATTTAAATTAAACAGCCGACTCCTACTTTACCAATTAATTATTTTATTAATTACAAAATACAACATATATTTAATTTAGGTCATTATGATTTTATGTATGTCGCTGTAGATTAATTATCGGTCAGTACATTGTAAGCCCAATAACAATTTTGTTTTTTGCGTTTTGTTTTTTCTTAAAGTTTAATTTTTTCATTTTAGATTTTTACATTTGAACTAAATCTGCTTCCTAATTCTATATAAATTTGATTCAATCATTACAAACATTCAATATATAATATACATGTTACATCGAGTTTCTGTGACTTTTATTGCCTATAGCGTCGTTTAGTTTTATTAAACATTATTGATTCACTAACTAATGGCTAATGTTTTATTTTTGTTAAAAATAGATTACATAAAAACTAAATTAATGTTCTTTGCAATACAAATTAAATAGTTTGAATAACCTCATTTACATCGAGACGTAATTATTAGTTGTAACGAATGTATTTTTCATTAGTTAACAACAATAATATTTGAATTAGTTATCTTTCCCATTAACGTGAGTTGTTTGTTTATATAATGTATTGTTGTGTAATTTAGCTTACTTTACTTATTTTAGACTTAATAATCACAAATATTATATAGTTTTATAACAGTCGGATTTAATATTAAGTATTTCACCTATTAATAACTATTATCTGTAGAAAATATCTTATTTTAATGAAAACATGTATACACCTACTTTATTCTATGCTTCTATTCTCTCATTACAGTAATTATTTTTTTACAGAACCCAGTTGAAGTGTGTTGATTCGTTGACACACAGAAACATATGTTGGTAGAATAAAGGAAGATTACTGTATAATTTGTTTTTACTTATCCAAATATATATATAAAATAAATCAAAGATATATTTCAAATAATCAAAATTAAGAACAATAAGACAATCTTAATTTTATTTTGCTGACGCAGCAAATATGCAAATGACTCGCTAATTTGTTAAAACCATTTGCAAGTTTTTCAAGCTACCCTGCTTTGACTGGTTTCATGTTTCCAGGTAACCCCTGAAAATGAAAAAAAAAGAATAAGATTATTTACTAAAAATGTTTTTTATAAAGTTGAACCGGTTATTTGCTAAATTTTAAATAATGAATGTTGAATTTATTACATAGAACTATTAGAAATAATAATTTTTACCTTTAGCTTAAGCATCTCTTCAAGTCAGCTGAAAAAAATAATCTAAAACTTAACTATGATGTCAAAAAGAAAAAATATTTTAAGGCTTCACTGTTGTAGTGGTAAAATATTTATTAAGTTACTTAAAATTACCATTTTTAAATGCTATTTAATGTAAATAAATTTTGTTTGTGCATCGTATATGAACTAGTAAGTACAATTTTACTACACATTTTTAAGTTTAATTACTTAAGTTTAATTATACTTAATTTATTGTAAAAATCAAGTTTGATAAAGTAATGCATATTACTTTAAACTACATAGTAATTGAATATTTAGTTTAAAATTGCAAGGTCAACACAAATACAATAACTTTTCTTTGATTCTTACAGCTTACCAAAAACTTACCATGCTATGTTAACAACTTGACGACAACATTAGTTTAGTGAAACTTTTAATTAAAATATTTTAATTTTGTGTTTTTTACATATATATATATATTTAATTACTTATTTGTAGATGTGTCAACCACTATGTTTAGATTTTGTGATGCGATGGTAACATAGAGTTTACAAAACCAACATTAGGCCCCTACATCTACAACACCAGGAAACTCATGTAGTTATCTTTTTATGATGTTTTAATATTGTTACTTATTTTAAAAGTTTATAGTTTATGAGTCTACCACAGGGTTAAACCTTAAAATGTTAAACTCAGAAAGTTTTAAACATCATCGTTAGTACCCTTACACCATCAGGCTACACATTTAATTATTAATCAAATAAAGTTTTATTCTTTGTATAAGTTTGAGCATTATGTTTTTCAAGAGACAAATGAGTTTTATTTTTTAAGTTAAATTGCTTTACAAAAATATATATAAACAAGAGATATTGATATGTAAAAAAAAAATCAAGATTCAAACGGACATTATTTCTAGTTGTATCTTATTTTTTGTGTTTTTTTTTACAGTTTTAATTATTTTATAATACTATTTCCTAATTTAAAGACTAACTGAATTGTATTAAACTAACTGTAATATGTTTGTTTCAAATATTGGATTTGATACATAGTTTGTAACTTTATAATTTTTTTTTCGATCCCTATAGCTTTAAATTATTTAAACACAATACAGTGTAGTTTATTCTAAACATAATACTTTTGTATAACTAACTTTTAAGTTTGACTTTTATATTTTAAGAAGAAAATAATAATTTTGTACACAGCGTTTTTCGGCTAAAAATTGCGTACTTAGTTCTATAATAAACAATTAACTTCACCGCACGACCAACAACAACAGCATCCTATGAGACAACCTACGACCAGTTTCGTCCTTTTTAGGACTCATCAGGCAGGCATAGTCGCAAGAAACCGCTGTTGTGATCTTAACCAAGCGGGGTTAAGTGCATATGCACTGAAGCGACCGTTTCTGGGTAAAGTCCGAAAAATTGACGCAGCCTAATTGTTCACAGCCCAATGTCTAAGACATTGTCAGCTTAATGTGAGATTTTAGTCTCTACGCTTAACTCTATAATAAACTAAAGAAATCAAAATAAGCAAATCAAAATTAGTAAATAACTTGTCTCAATAATATAAACACATATTTAATAATATGTAAGTAAATTAGTCAATTAAATAGTTTTAGTTAAGATAACCAAGCTAAAAATCAAAGATTAATAAAAAATAAATATAATTTTGAAAACAAACTAGCAGCTAACGTGAACAACTATTTTACAATTTTATAAAAAAAAAACAAATTGTAAAACTACGATTTTTCTAATGTTCTATAAATAAAAACAATTTTCAAATTAGTTAATGGTTTCCAATTTAAAAAGACATTTTTTGGAGGTGTAAAATAATTTCAAAAATAGTTTTCTAAAACACTTTTGATTGACTAACTTTAAACCAAAAGTTTCCTTTTTTAACTGTGTCGCTTTCGTAATTAACTTTTATAAAGTTTAAACTTTTTCTAAAAAAAAAAACAACAACCACGTTTTTGTAAAAAAAAAAACTATAAACTAAACTTTATTTGATAGCAAAACGTTAACAGATAGATGATATGGAATTTAAGTAAACTTTTTGAAAAGAAAACATAATTGTCCAGCACAAGACGTTATGTATTAGGTATCGAAGTGGTGTGCGACTGGATAACTGAATGTTTTTTCATGCCAGAGGTCCTTGAACCAAATATTTTGAGGCCTTTTATATACATATATTCTATCGATTTTAACTACGTTTATTCCAATGTTTTTCAGGGGACGTACAGGAAACCAATTAAAAAAACTCCACTGCAATACAAATAAAAAAAATTTATTACATATAAGCATTAACCTAATTATAAAAACTTTTAACTAATCGGAAAACAACATTCATAAAGAAAGATAGTAAAAAAGTAACAAGCTTAAAAAAAACTAGTTTTCTTTATGTTTCTTTTGTTGATAAAAATAAGTTAACTGCTAAGTAATTATTAACAAACGTTTTTTTTTATTCTATCCAGCTTATTCAATGGGTAAAGAAGCAATAAAAAAAGAAAAATATAAAGTTAATAGTCCTTAACAAAAAAAAAAAAGTATACATTTTTCACTTAAAAATTTGTACAAAAAACTACTTGAATTTATATTTATTACTTTTAATGGCTTTTACTTTCGTCTAATCATTTGAATTTTTTGGACAGCTTTCAAATAAATTAGAAACATAAATAAAATCAGAGATAACATGGTATCAAAGTAAAATAACTTTCTATTTTCATTTATATATATATAGTTTATTAACAACAAAAAAACGCTCAAAATATTTAGTCCTGGGACTTTGTGCACGAAAAAAACCTTTTGATTATCGAGTCGTACACCACTTGGATACCTTTTAAAGTCTTTTCAAGGACATATATCCTAAATAAGTATAATAATATACTTTTAAATATAGATTGTGCTAAAATTATAAGAATACAGACATTAAAAAATGCTTCAGTATCTAATTTCTAGCTATCAATTAAGCAAACTTTAAGAAATTTTATAATTTAAAAGAAAACCTAAAACATTTATACTAATAGTGAGCAACGTACGGCCTGCAGGTTGGATCAGGCCTGCAGAGTGAAAATGACCGACCCACGAATTTTTACAAAACTTAAGTTAATGCGGCCCACAAAAAGTAAAACTGCGGCCCGCATGCATTTAAATCTGCCACTATAAACCAATTTTCGTAATTTACACTAGATATTCTGGATTTGAATTGAAAAGGAAAAAACGCTTTCGGAACTTTACAGCAGATTTATAAATTTTGTTGTAAAAAAGCATATAGAACAAAGACTCTATCGAAATAGATTGGAAAGTTGAGTAATTTTCTTAAATTGATTGAAGTTTAAATGCTCCTGCCTGTCAAAGACTAAAATTTTTCCACATCTAGCCAGCCGACTAAAAATGTTGCTCATCCCTAATGTATAATATTCATCAAACTTGTAAACAAACTAAATACTGCAAGTTAGGTACAGTTTTAATAAATAACCAAAGTTTAATGTCTAAAAAAGGTAAAGGGTTAGAATTCGTTATCAAAACAAAGGTATCAAACATTTCCTGACATTGAAGTAATTTGAAAACTAAAAAAACATAAATGGAAATGCTTAAATGCGGTGTTATAGTTTTTTTTTCAAATATTTTTTTTTTTGTTTTAGTAAAGTTTTTTTTTTTATTTAATTAGCTTACTTGATACCGTTCCTTCAAGTTTAAGCTTTTATAAGATTATTTTTATAATTAGTTCTGTTTGACACAATACTAACAAAAAAGTCAAAATGACCAACTTCAAAAAATAAAATAACTTTAATTACTACTTAATATGAAAAGTATAACTATTTTTACATAAAATTACTTGCTTTAGTTTTTTCTTCTTATTTTTAATTAAGGCCGTATTTTATTTTATGCTCTTTTGTTAGACTATTTACAAACTTCTTTATAAAATCTAAAAAAAAATGCCATTTTTTTCTTACTAGATCTTATAACAGTTTTTTTTGTATTCTGTGTTAACAAAATAATGAAAAGTTCAAACAAATTATGTTAAAGCTGCTTTTGTTATGAATTTTAATGTTGAGCAAGTCGTAATTAATGTCTAGAATTTCTCACACTATAAATTTGTTTATTGTTAAAACTTTTATAAACAAATATTATTACGGAAAAACCTTTGAGCCAACAAAAGAAATAAAAGGAGTGCTAAAGTTGAAAAATAAATATTTATTTCAATTACACGTTTGCAAAACTCAAAAAACTCATTGTTGTAAAGTTTTTTAGTGAAGATACAAACTTAAATTACTTTTAATTATTTTTTAAAAACAACATTAAGTCTATTAATGGAACTTGTGTATTGAAATTATAGGTTGTAATTTTTTTATTTTATTTTAAACTAAAATAAGGTTTCAAACAAAATATTAAAACTTAGTGCAATATAAACATTATGTCACTGCGTCTAAAAAAGCAGTTTCGAACGTCGAGTCAAAAATAGTTTAGTGAACTGCAATATATTTTAAAATAAACACAAATAAGTCGCAGTTGTTCATAAAAGTAAAGTTACAGTGATTATTATTTTTGAATTATTGTATTTACGGTTCCACGTCATATCCTGCGTTTGAGTACGGCCTTGGTCCGCTCGAATACCCCCTTCGTGGCGAACCCTGCTGGTTGCCATGGTAACGACGAGGGGACCTCCCGTTGTCATCGTATCGCGCCCTATTGTTTCTTCTGCGGGGGCTCTCCCTACGTTGAGACACTCTCTTCTCTTTTCTTATTTGATCCGCCTCCACCTGGTTTCGACGGTTCACGTCTTTCACGAGCAGACACGCGACTACCACTTGTAAAAGCTGCGTCAAAACACAAAGCTTCAAGAAATGTTTTTGTAAAAACACTAAAAAACTAAACGTACAAAAATAAAAATTAAAACAAAAATTAGGTTAAACTAAATGTTTTTTACCTCAACGAAAAGCACAGTGGCTGTGATAGCTATCAAAGCGTACTTGTTGTTTGCAACCCATTCAACTACTGTGTCGTAACATCCTTGCTGTTAAAGTTTTTACTATGTTCCACAATAAAAGTTACAGATTGATTTTTCAAATTTTCTGGGGTCTTAAAGTTTAAAAAAGTAGACCTTAGATAGAAAACTACATAATAGAAAAATGCATTTAAGTTTTATTTAAAATTCTAGAACAGGCATTTATACATTGACTTACTAGTTTACAGGCGGCAAACACTTTATTCTGCGGGCTATATTAAAAAAAAGTATTTTTCGGGTAGGTATAACTAAAGCAAGTGCTCAAAGGCCAAGCAGTCTTGAAAAATAACTATGCTATAAAAACAAAGTAAAACGCTTTTTTACAAACTGTTTTCATGCTATAACCACATAGCGGGCGTAAGATTTCTACTAAATGGGCCGCAGTAATTGTCCACCCCTAGCCTCGTTATATTTCAAAATTAGAAAAGTTATAGTGAAAAATAAAACAATTATTTTCGTAAAATTTTTAGCTTATACTTAATAATATTTTGTTTGTTAAAAAAAAATCTATAGCATTATTTTATCATTATCTATAAATACAACGAATTTGTTTCTTAGTTATGCTTTTAAGTTACTAAGTAAAAATCATTTTTAAATTTGCTTTCATAACTAAAACTGCTTTTAATGTTTTTATTAACTTCTTATAACTTTTTGTTATTTAAATTTAATTTCTATTAATAAAAAACTAACTTCTAATAAGGTAAAGATTGTTTAAAAAACTACCTTTTTAAATGTTTAAGATTTAAGCAAGTAAGAAACCACTTTGCTATTTTGTAGTTATATTTTATAACAAGTTTTTCAGTTTTAGTAATTATAATCTGTAATTGAAACTAAAGGTGTTGAAAATAAGGCAAACAAAAGAACAAAGGAACAAACAAAAGAATTATTTATTGACAACTTTGAAAGAAAATGCTGTTTATTCATAAATAAGTAAATATTTGAACATTTTGTTTTGTATTTCAAAATAACTTTGTTAACGTGAGTTTACATTTTTAAACATAAACTACAAGTTTTAGTTACTTTTTAATACTTTTCAATTTAAATACATTTTATTATTTTTAATCATAATAAATTCATAGACTATTTATCAAAATTTTGAGCTAATACATTGTACTAGACTTAATGAAAGTGATAATCTACATTTATTATTAACAAATAATTTTTTTAAACTTTCATGCTTAAAAATTTAAAAGTTTAGATATTCAAGTTTAAAATTGATAGAAAAATAAACTTTCAAATTTTTGTTAGAATTTAAAAATATATATTAAAATAAAACAAAGTTCTATTAAAAACAAGTTCTTTAGAAAACATATGTTTTTAGTGGAGTAAAATACTTATAAAACATACTTAAATCAAGGGAAATATTTTGAAGTACAAAAATAAAATGCTGAAATAATTTTAAATGACCCAATTCAACGCAGTTTAAAAAAAAACAGCCACGGCAAACTCAAACATAAGTAAACAAAGCATTCAGTTGTAAACAAAGTTTTAGCAGCTTATCGCTAACAATAGCGATTACTGGGACAAATGCTGAGTAAAAAGAAAGGTTTGAAGTTCAATCTGCAAAGCCTACCCCGAAAGTTCAACATTTCATAATGGGTTTTTGATAACCCATGATTTTTAAATTAAAACTAAGTTACGTAGTTGTATTAAGTCATGCTTTGTACATGTTATTTGATTAGAAAGGCAAAGTTTTTTTGAAAAACAAAGAGGTTTTTCTGCAAAATAAACAAATAATGTTGAATCACTTTAAGGAATACCTACTGTAACTTTAATTTTAGATAAATATCTATGTAAAACATAGTTCTATAAAACAAATAAATACGTATGATTATCTAAATGTTATTATAAATACTGGTTATTTTAAGTACTACTTGTAGATTATAAAGGCTATTAATTTAAAAACAAAATAAACTTGCTTTATTTTATAAAATGATTATGTACATTTATACACGATACTTTTATTCGTACATTATATACAATTTTAAAAAAGTTCTCGCTAATACAGTTATACCGTACTGCGTACTTTTTATTAAACATTTAAAAAACATTTCAAATCAAAGAAAATGTTGACCACCAACTCTGTTTAAAAATTACGAAGTTTCGTTGCGTCGTAGGAGCGCTGTAATTTTTTCAAACGTAAAAAACTCAAAATGATTTATTATTTATCTCACTTTTCGGATTTTTATACTCTTAACTTCTTTGCTGTCTGCCCAAAGTGATTTCACCAATGCCACGGTCAGAAACGAGCTTGATTTTTTTCGCGGTAAAACTTAAAAGCAAGTTTAAATAAATCTCTTTTAAGTATGCAGGAGACGATAACTTTTTAAACGAAATAGAAATGTTTTTGTTGTAATGCTACTGAAGTTTAATTATTAACAAAAAAATAAAACCATTTTAAAGTAAAAGATAAAACTCGTATTATATCTCCAAATAAAATTAAAATATTTTTTTTTGTAAATTATATCTATTGGTCATGTTTGTAAATTGTTTTTATTGGATTGTGAAATAGCAAAAACTATAGTAAAATATAATTCTAGACTCCAGTATTCATTTATAAAACCTTTTGTAATTCTGTGTAATTGATAACACTTAATTAATATACTTCTCTTAAATATCAAATTTTTACGTATGAAAGGACAATGTTCATTTTGATTAAAGTTGTGTGAACTTATTATGGTGTATAAATTTTCATAATTAGTATATTTTTCTTTATCAGCAAATTAAAAAATGATAGTTAAATGAAAAAAATTATCGATTTATTTTTCAAGTTTCTTGTATATGTGTATTTCATGCTTAAAACATCTTAAACAAATACATTTAAAAACACAAGCTTATAGTTTGATTACATTGATTGTGAGTATAACAACAAGTTATATAAAAAAAGCCTAGACATTGCTTTGTAACCTTATTAAAGACGCATTGAGCGAAATGTAATATTTTTTTTAAATGTAGTATTTTTGTAAATGTAATAAAAAAAATTTAAAAATCACAAAAACTTACCTTGAAGTAGTTATCCAAGTCTTCACCATTCTCGCATTTTGTTTGGTTTTTATAGCACGAACACCTGATATCATCAGTACTTATTAGTTCTGCAGTGACATTTTGAAATCCACAGCACTGGAACTAGATGAAATACATATTTTTAACGAAAAAATTTTAAGCTAGTTCAAGTTTTATCGAAAAGACATAGATATAAAAAAATTTTAAACTTTGTTTCTTCAAAAAAAAAAATCAAGTATAAAAATACTGTCTACCTATAGCTTTAAAACTGACAAAAAACATACCATAATAATTAATTTTCAAAAAGAAAAAGTACTCAACAAGTACACTTTTTGTTTTGTACAAACTAAAATTTTTTTTGAATTTAAAGAGAAAACAAATCTTAAAAGCTTGATATTAACCCTTTCCTGAAGTATGTCTTGAGTTTCTTCTCCGAATGCTTTCCACACATTCAAATCGATAACTTTACTATTTTCAGTTATGCTCGTAAATGCGATGTATATCACGGCAGCGGCTTCAATAAACAAGAACAAACCAACGACTATTATGTACTGTAAAAAAAGTAGTGTTTAAAAATATTTTGACCTTTTTTTTTTAAATAAAGTATATCAGGTAAAAGCTACACACTTAATGATCAAAAAAGTTGTTGTATGTTAACAAAACTGATTAGACATACTTAAAGTTACAATTTAGATCCTGTTTTTAATGTACTAATTTTTTTTAATGTTTTCAATAGTTTTAGGTCAATATGATTGATTCAAAAAAATCTTTTACCTCATATTAGCACCTAGTTGTAAAACAAAACAATTAAGCTTATAAAAAGACATAACTAACGGAAACAAGTAGAATTTTTTTTCTGAACAAACTACCACAAATTCCTACAGCACCTAAATTAATTAAAAAATATTTATAAAAGTAAGAAAGTTACTACCAGTGTTTTAGTAAAAAATAATCTAGACTTAATGATATTATTAACAGCTTTTATCAACACTTGTTTATTGTATACCAATATAACTTTTGTTAATATCGTTAACTATGGGTTTTATGACTATACATCAAAGAACTTATATGTACTGTACTTATTACTTAATCTTATAACATAAAATTATACGAAAAAGCGACTAAACAAATGTAAATAGATTTAACTTAAAACTATTATTATAAACTTAAACTTGTTGTAAATTTAGGAAAATAGGCCAAATAACTGCTTAAGTTGTGAATAATTTAAATAAATCTTTTAACTCTCAAAGACTACTCGCAAACACTATATAATTTTATTTAAAGTAATTTTATATAAGTCTTTCAAGTTTACGTTAATTATATGAACTAAGTTTTTTAATTCTTTTAGTACTAAAAATTAGTAGTAAACTTAAAAATAAAAAATAAATCAAAGTAACTAATTACAAAAAAGTTCTACAAGTATTTTTTAGTTCTAATGTTGTGTCAAAACTCTTAAATATTATTGCAAACAAACTTTTACAAAGTATTTTAAAATATTGTTAACGATTTTCTTTGTCAAGTACGAGGAAACAAAAGCATTATGACGCAGCAAGTAATTACTAACGTTTTTATATGAACTTTTCACCTTACCAACTTAATTTTAAAACATTAAAGTTGCTTGGAAAACATGAAGCATAGAAGCTTTGCGCTTAAAACTTTAATTTTTCTATATGTATAAGACAAACAAATAACAGGTTACAATTTTCTAACCTAATAATGTCAGCAGGCAACCAACAACAATTGTAACTATGAAGATTATTCTGCTAATTTGGACATCTGTTGCTATTTCTTTGATTGGTGAGCCCAATTTCAGCCACAAAGCGAAAAATAAAAGCAGTAAACCTAATACCTAAAACAAAAACAAAAAAATTTAATTAAAGTATAGTTTACTTTTAAGCATATAATATTGTTGTTTATTGAACGAAAAAAAAAACACTCAAATATTTGGTCCAAGGACCTGGTGTACGAAAAAAACCTTTCGGTTATCGAGTCATACACCAGGATACAGTTTAAAGCCATGTCCAGGACAATATATGTTGTATATACTTAAAAATTTTAATAATAGTAAATCTATAAAATTAGTACGACTTTTCCTGATATTAGAATAATAAACTGCAAATATTTTTAATCTATTAAAACTTATCGCCTTTTTTAACAGAGTTTTATTACTGATTGCTGTAATACAAAAAGGAGTGTTTTGCTGACTAAAAATAAACAGGTTTTACTTTTACATGTAACTTTTGTCAACAATGCTGTTGCAATAGTAGTTTTATGAAAAAAACTTTAAGTAATAGTATCTATTTTAATGACAACAAATTTATTATTTCAAAAGTAAATTTTTGTTTTTAACATGAAATAATTAAACTTTTTAAAAAGGATGTTAGATCCTATTGCAGTTTTATCTAAAAAACGAAGTAAACTAAAAGTTTAATTTAGTATAAACGTTAATTTAGCTGAAATTTGTTTTAAGTGAAAATTTTAAGACATTTTTATGCATGATCAGTTTTAAATGCTTTCAACAAAAACACCTCGTTAAATATTATCTTTAAGTACAACAAATTTTTTCCAACTCCTTAGACTATAAGCTTTTATATTTATCGTTTTTAACATTTACTAAAAGGTTGAAACTATATAAACATAAAAAAACTAGTATAAGGAATTTTGCGGCTGAAGTTTTAAGATAACTAAGTTTAATTCAATCTGTTCAAAAAAGTTTTTGTTATAAAATTTAACAAGTAAATTAGTCAAAACTTTATAAATTTAACTAACAAAAATTTTTTTTTGATAAAAATAAGTTTTTATAAATTATACAGATGTTTGAAATTTGGTAAAATAATTTTAAAACTAAACAGTTTAGCCGATTTTAAACCAGTCGTTTTACCAAAATAACGTTTTTGTTTTAAACTTTAAGTTAATCTTAAACTTTTAAAAATCAGTTGTTTCATAGGTTTAGTAAAAATAATAAAAACTGCATTCTAACCACATACAAAATGTTAAGTATTACAAAGAAATATCTTTTGCAGTTATCCATTTTAGATTCCGAACCCTCCTATACCATCGACATGTGTAGTTGAATTGAAGCTTTGCGAAGTTTTTATTATGTACGAACGCAAAATGTAAAACTACATAAATGTAAAAGGACAACAGCTCCTACTAGCGTTGTAACTTTACACTAAATAAACTTTGGCTGAAAACTTTAGTACATAAACCTTTAAACTCTTTTGAATCCTGCATGATGCTTTAATTATTTTACTTTAATGTTCAGTTGCTTTAATTTAATGTTTTTACTTATAAATAGAATAAAATCTTACTTTATAATACACTGAAATAATTTAATTAAATCTTGTTTTATACAGTTTGTTTTATCTGAATAACTATTCAAGTTTACATTTAACTCTTCAAACTATGCTTGGTAAATTTTACTAACCTTTTTTAAGCCATAAAATTTAAACTTGGAAAACATGATTTCGAGTATATTTTATTAGGAGACCTCTAAAACATTTTTTAAAGACTTTTTATGTTTTTTTTTCAAATTAAGACTACTAATAGTTTTGACTGTGTGAATTAAACTTAATCAATAAAAATAGGTAAGAACACGTATTTAACATTTTACGAATTTATCCATTAACAACAAGTTAATAATCTTGAGTTTATTAATTAAAACATATTTTTTTTTTTTGAAAACCATTTATATTATCAATTTATATCATTAACCTGAGTTAAATTTACTATTTTTTTTTAAGTTGTATGCAACTGTTTTTTTTATTGTACTGAAAAAAATTCTTAAAGTTATAAAAGATGTTTTATAAAGCTCAAAATAGTTAAACTGAATAAAAAGGTATGTAAATGAATGACCGTAAGGTTTTTTTAAACATCAGCTACTTGGACCATATTCTTAAATGTCGATTTATTTATTGTGTTCAAAAAATTAAACTCTCTTTAGTCAAAATTAAAACGTAAAGATAAGCTTTAAAAAAAGATATTAGACAAATCAAGTTACATAGTATCTATCATTGTAAAAATCATTTTTTCAAAGCTTAACATAGTTATTGTGTGTGTATAAATGGTTTGTAGCTTGATGACCGTGAGGTTTTTTAAACATCAGCTGCTTGGACTATATTGTTAGATGTCGATTTATTTATTATGTTAAAAAAATTAAAATAAACTCGTTTCAGTTAAATCTTAAGCTAAAAAACAAGCTTTAAAAAAATTGGATGCAATACAAATCGAGTTACATAGTATTAATAAATATCAGTTCTAATGGAAACATATACGACAACCCTTTAGATAAATTGTAATTTCATTAGTTGTAAATTTACTTAAATTTAAAATTTAAATAAAACTTTAATATATTCAATGTCAGCAAAAATTTTATAATTTTCATATTTTTGCATTAAATATTTTTAACAGTTCTTATTAAAATTACTTTACCCAAAACATTATAAAGTCAAAAGATTTTTTTGCTCACTAGCTGGCTAAATTAAATTTTAAGTTATCCAGAAGTTTAACAAAGAGTTGTTTTTTTTTAAATGATTTGTGCCTTTGTGAATAAAATAATAATTACCGATTGACCTTAATCTATTAAATAAAACCTTAAGACATCTATGTCGCGGTCAAGTTCTCTGAATTAAATGGCAACATCAGGTAAGTAACGAAAAGGTGATGAGACGTACTGGGCTCATTGTTATGAAAATCGCCACAAGCCACTGCAGATTTTAATACCTTTGTCATATTCTTGGGATGAATTACGAGTGTATTCCGAATGCTTTGCTCTAGAGAAAGCGTAAAGTTGATCGACATTGAATATTCTACAAAGACTTCTGTAAGTATGACCTAAAAGTCTTAATGAAGAAATCAATGAGTGGAGAAAGCTAACTGATAATCGCCGTAACTAGCGATTTAGGCGATTGCTCAGGTAACCGTTCAGATCCAACCCGCGCACAACTCCCATCTGTTCTAATCCAACCTGATCAATTCAAACCCGACCAATTCAAACCTGAATCTATTCCCATCCGATCAATTCTAACCCGAATCAATTCCTCTCCGAACAATTCCCACCTGAATTAATTCCCACCCGACAGTTCGAACTAAACGGTGATCAATTCAAGTCAAATCACTTTCAACCTTTTTGTTTGTTATCCGTTTAGTCAAATCAAAAGTTTACGCATGAATTTTAATCCAATAATTTTTTGTTCGTGTAAAACTAATGAGAAAGATTAATTTTAATTTTAAGTCAAATTCTATATATAGTAACCTTTCAACTAGGTACGCACTTTCTAGTTACTAACTGCCAGTATGGTACGCACTTTTTAGCCTAAAAATGATTAATTTAAATAAAAAAGTAGTAAAATAAAAGTATTATATTTCATAAAAAAAAAAAAATTGTACTGTATAAAATTTAAATAAATTAAAACAAAATGAACCAATAAATGTAAGTTATGAACTCACAAATTTCAGATCATTTCACTTTAAAACAGATATATCAGTTTAATTAACGAAAAAAAAACAAACAGTGCAATTTAAATTTACATACGCCATGATTAAAACATTGGAATAAAAATACTTAAAAAGTAATACAACTTTTAGATAAACAAAAAAACTGTTAGTGCAACTATCATTTAAATATCCAATTATTAAAACACAAAGGTTTAATAAAACTTAGGTAAAAAACATAATGAACAGTGAAATTTACATTTACTTACCTCATGATTGTAACATACACGTAAAAAAAAGCTAAATAACAAGTAAGCAGAAGTAAAGTTTTATAATCCTCAACTAGCTTTTTTAAATAAACAAAATTTAATATAAGCATGATCGAAGTTAAAATAAATCTTTATTTGTTTAAAATTATTTTATATTTATATGGACTATGCAAATTTTAACGTTTAAGAAAAAAATAAGACATGTTAACAAATTTTGTAGGTTTAATGTAATTATAAATACATATAATAGATAAATACTTTAAACTTATAATAAATGTTAAGCAAATATGTTTTGTTTTTATGATGAAATTTTTTGTTTGTGGGGTTTTGCTTTATTAATTACTTTTAAACTTTAGTGGTTTTTTACATATTTGTATTAGGTTTAAGATCGGTAATTAAAGACCAAAATTTCCTAGGTACGCACTGCCGGTTCGGTACGCACTTTTGCGTAGTTTTCAAAGTGCGAACCTAGTTGGCAGGTTACTGTGTTTTTAATCAAAATTTCTACATTAGTTCATTCACATTCTATGTTTCGATCAAATGAGTTTTCTTTGATAACGCTAAACAGTTTTTAAATATTTTCAAATGACTTATAATTAGTAGAAATATTAATTAAATAAATTATACACTTTTATCTTCAATAAGCTGAACTCAACCGCAGGGAGGTGTTCAGATTAGTTTCCTGGAGTCTGTGCGACCCTGAAAAAAAGACGAAAAAGGAAACTTTTATCAATTAAAAACGTTGTTTACTCATGTTTACTTGTTTTAGCAGATTTGCTTGTGTTTTCTTTCAAAAATTTTAAATGTTGATATAACGAGTATTAAGTATGCTTTAACAACCAAATGCTGTAACAATAGATAGAATTAGAAGCAAACTGTAACAGTTAAAATAATTAAAAAAAAAAAAAGTGCTTGTTATCAAAATAGATATGACAGTTGTTAAAATGATAAAGTATTTCAGAGTAATTATAGATAATAAATTAAACTGGTCAGAACACATTAAAATAATAAAGAGCATACTTGTTGAAAAAATGCTAAATTTACAAATTAACGCTAAACCTAATTAAGCGTGAATTTTTAACATATACAAACAAATCGGCAAACGTTTATTAGGTACTTAGTTTTCAGGTTGTATAACAAATATATGACTTTTGCAACACTGGTAGTAAGTAATTCATTAAAGGCAATTCGTCTTTTACATAAATTAAAGTAGTTTTTAAACGACAAAAATTTATATATAATAAAAATTTCACTTTTAATCATATAACTTCGTAATATAAGGTACAGTTTGTTGTCTTGGAGGCAGAAATAATATAACTAACCATAATGAAGTCAACGTTCTGTAGGTTTAAAGTTAGCTCTTCTGGAAACACAGAGCAGTTATATGATATACCTGCTACTTACTAAAAGAAGTTAGAGTTAGAACAATAAAATTTTAAAATTTACAGCTTTTTTTTTGGAAACACTGATAATTTAACAAAATCATAGTTCAACCACCTTAATTTATTTTCATAAATAAAATACAAATATGTCAATTGAGTTTACAAAAAACCAGAAAAATAACTTTGTTGCTTGCTATGGAGGTTACTTATATTTTTTTTGTAAAAAAAAAAAAAAAAATCCAAGTGTTAGCTTCTATACCTGTGAAAAGTAGTGGGAAAAGAACTTTAACTGCCTTGCAAAGGTAAACTTTATACATAAATAAAATTATTTATTTTAGTTTGAAAACTTTAACACAGTGTTAAATATTTTTTTAATGAATCTTGATATATATACATAATTAGAAAGGTGGATGTTAAGAATACAAAGTTTTACAAAAATATAACAACAGTAAGAACTATTATCAAAATAATGCAATAAATAATCATGTAAAGCAATTTTAATTTATCAATTACTATACTATTGTTTAGTTTTGGTTGGTAACAGTGTTTAGTAAGAATTTACTAGTAAAAGACCATTTTCTTATAATAAGCTGATCGTGGAAATCAACAAAATAAATATTGTTATAAACAAGAAATTTGAAGCAACAATAACATTTTCAGTTAACAAAATTCCACTTAAGAAAATTATTAACAACAATTTCTATACTTGTTACAAAAGTAGATTTGATCGGACACAAATGTATACCATAGAATTTTTTTTATAAAAAATAGTTCGGATATTAAAAAACTTGAATTTGCTTAAAACCTTGTCTGAATTTTATACAAGTATCTAACAAAGCCTTTTACAAAAAGCTGGCCGATTTTCCTATGAAAAGCTGCTTGTCAGCCGTTATTAACAAAAATTTAATTTAGTAATCAGAAAAAAAATAATTTAGATCAAGAGTATAACAAAATAAGCAATTAAGTTCCATAACTTTCATTAAAGAAAGCTGTGTTGTACAGTACTAAATTATTTTTTGTTTAATTGAATAATAAAAACTAAAACTTTATTTAGTGTCAATTGTTCCAACTCGTATAAAAGTAGATTTATTCGGACATAAATCAGTTATCATTATAAAAAATAGTTCCGATAGTAAAAAATTAAAATGTGCTTTATTCAAAGTCTAGATTTAATTTTGATAGTCATAAAAACCTTTCACAAGTAACAGACCAATTTTCTGCTGCCCGCGAGCCGTAATTATTTAGCAAGGAAAACCTACATTAGACTAAATACATGATAAAACTAGTAATAATAACAATTTTATTTTCGAAAACTTTAATTTAAAGAATTATGCTTTACATTAATAAATTTGTTCTTTGATTATTTTTATGAAGAGTTAAACTAAAGTTTTATTTTGAGTTAATTTTGTATCAATTTTTTGAATTGTTTAAGAATAAGTTTAATGTGAGTTATTTTCGTATTAAAATTTTAACTTTCACAAAAATAAATTAATTCAAATTTGATAGTTGATTTAGAATTGATTCAGGTGGGATTTAATCGGGTGTGTATTCGTCAGGTGGAAAGTGATCGGGTGGAAATTGATTCGTGTGGGAACCGATCCGGGTTGGAATTTAGCTGGTGGAAAATGAATCGGGTGGTAATTGATTAGGTTGGGAATTAATCGAGTGGAAAATGATTCGGGTGGATTTGATCGGGTGGGAATTGTTTTGATTGGAAATGATTGGATGGGAAATGATGCAGGTGGGAATTGGGCGGGTGGGAGTTGATTTGGGTTGTAATTGATCGGGTGGGAATTGATTCGGGTTGGAGTTAATCAGATTGAACTTGATTTGGGTAGGAAATAATTCGGGGTAGAATTGCGCGTGGGATGGAAATATCAGTATACCGATTGCTCATTAGCGAGAAATTTCGTAAAAGGGAGAAGAAGTATTTTAGAAGAATGAAGAGGACAAAAGAGTTTTAGCAATTAGTCAAGTTAATTTATCTTATATATTTTAAATATAATTTTTACAATTTTATGTTATTCATTTGATATACTTAAATGATAAGTATTTGTTAAAGTTTACTTTTTTATCTTTGCTTTATCTCCTTTTCATTTATTGTTCATGCAATATTTTACAGAATCTGTATTAAGTTTTATTCAGTATAATAAATTTAGTAAGGACAACGAGTGTGGTGAATTATGGAATGGAGCAAGTATATTATATATCAAATAAAAAACTAGGTACTTGTAATTATATATTTTTTCTTTTTGTAAGTCATTACTTCTAGGTCATTTATCATTAAAATGTTAGATGTAGTTAAAACCTTTAATTGAATGCATGTATACTTTTCGACATATTAGAACACTAGATTATCTTATAATTCTTTCTAAAAGGAGATAGTCAAAAACATACACTTATTTTTTTGTTTTGTTTTAACTGTGCTATGTAACTAATACCTTTAGTTACAAAAACTGTAAAAGAACTAGTAAAATCACATAAAATAATAGAATTTTTTTTTAACTATTCATAACTAATAAATTTGAAATAATATTTTTTGTACTTTGTTTGCATTGCTAGTTTTAAACAAACATATATTAAAAAGTATATCAAACATTTAGTCCGTTGTTTAAAATAAGAGTTTGATTTTCCAATTAAACAAGGAAAATAAGCAAAACTTCTTTTCACGAGTAAATAAAACAAACTCTAGTTAATATATTATTTAATTTTTTTTTCAAAATTTCACTACTTAGCAGAGTAGTTTTATATTTATAAATGTGTACTAAAATTAAATTCATATAAGTATAAATTGACTACATTTTCTCGGTTTTTTGTGCCACAGACTTGTTTTACTTATGAACAAGGTCTTTATGTGCTAAATGCTTTATTAGAGCTTTTAGCTTTAAATTAATCTAATGTTGTTTGACTAAACTTGTATTCTAACTTTAAATATTTAAAAAAACTTGTTTAACATGACCAAATAAACCAACTTCGAAAAGTTTTTATTAGATTTGTTTTAAAAGTAAGGTTAGTTTTTCAAAACTGCATAATACCTCTGAAGATTTTTTAAAAGCACACAATAACTTTACTCTGTTTTTTTATTAATATATAATATATTTAAGTTAATATTAAAACATTTTTGCATGAACTATTATAAGTAAATGATTTTAAGTAAGCAGTTAACCTACACTTAACTAGTTATCAGGTTAGTTTGACGTGGATTTTTGCAGTTAGTTAAAGGTTTAACTACCAAGTCGTAAAAAGACTTTAAGTTCTAATGTAGTACGATTTGATCTTAAGGCAAACAAAATCTGCCGTAAAGCTGTTAATTTTGTAAAACAAAACATGCTAATAGTTAAAAGTGCTTTTAGATGACTAAGAAATAAGAAAAATGTATTTTTTTACAAAAAACTTAAGTAAGCAGTTACCATTTAATATATTTAACAATGTTTAATAACTTAAAAATACTTAAAACCACCATAAGCTATTGAACAACCTCGCTAAAAGTTGTTTTATGACTAGTTTAAATTTATTTAGTAGAGAAGTAGTCTTTATTTTTGTATTCAAAAGCTTACTACACTTTAATTAACTCTTACTTTTGAAACTCATGTTAGTTTTTATTGATAAAAATGAGTCATAAAACTTTTTGAGGCTTATATTTCCATATAAAATAACTTAAAATTTTATGTAAAACTGAGACAACCAACTAACTTTTCTAAAGTAAGCAGATACTTTTGTTAGTTCGTCTCTAAAAATTTTATAGAACTTAACTTTTAAAGCAGCTCTTGATTTAACTTATAGCTGTAATATAGATTTTTAAGCCGTCGGGTACTTATAGTTATAAAGTAATATACTATTAAACTGAACATTGAGGTTTGTTTTTAAAAACCGTAAATATGTTTCAAATTTGCACTTAGCTTTGATTAAGAAATAATAGCCAAATAACTAAGTAGAAATACATGGCCCACGACGTATTAATTGGCTTGATAAAGTTTTGTGCAAAATAAATAAACTTAAGCTGTTTTTTAACAATTTTATTTAAATTTGCTTTCAGATTTTCAATTCATACTAAACGATCCCATTATTTTAATTTTGTTTTTAAAGGTTTTTTAGCTTAGTTTTTCAAAATGATGCCCGCTAACACTTTTCTGGTGTTTTGCGCTAAATAAAAAAAACTTGCCGAACCCTATCTCAATTTTTCGCCCTGAAATGTTATGTTCAACACAATTTAGCGTAATTATTAAATGTAAAGAGGTAATTACATTTTTTTAATATTAGTTTTTAATATACCTTTTTGACTTTTACAAAAGAAAAAAATCTTCGAGATTTAAAGGTACTTGCAGGTATACAGCTTTGACCACAAAGGTGCTTAACAAAGTTTGTTGTGAATGCTTTAGGGTAGAGCAATTTTAGTAAGGCCGGTTAGATTTACAGCAATCGTTTTTATGTTTTGGGCTGAATTCGCTAAGTACAGGTCTTTGTTGACTGAGTAATTTTTAAAATTTATGACATCTAACAAACAAAGTCCTTAAAAGCAAAAATGTATTGAAATGATTATTTCATAATAACTACTTTTTATTTTAATAAAAAATCTCAATTTTATTTGTTTTGCAAAAGATACTTTAAACAAAAAAAAAAGTCGCATGCTAGAAATTCTGCTTAACGGATGGGCCTTATATTGCCCACTACATACTCTAAGTGTTCTAAGAAAATAAAACTATGAAAATGTTTAAAAACTAACTATGTTTCAACAAACTTAAGTAATAACTGAAAACAAAAATTAGTTTTTTGTAAATTAGCATACACTTTTATGTCAGTACAAATATAAATGTTTAATGTTTTTTAACCTAAAATGTGATTTAACACAAAATAAAAGTTTGTAAAAACTGCATAAAAGTTTGTGTAGATATCAGATCAAAATAGTTACACACCGTAATAAAAAATAAACATTACAATTATCAAAAATTTTATAACAATAAAAAATATTTGCATTAATTTTGCGGAAATTCCCCAAAATCTTTTGTAATCATTTAGCTACAAAAATGTATTTTTTAGTAAAAACTTTCAAATTTAAAACATTTTAAAATAAACACTTTTTTTCAAAGTTTTAACAGTTTTTTCAATTTACTTTTTAGCTAAAACGAGTATTACTTAATTTCTTCATATAAGTTCGCATACAGCTAAATTTAGAAAACTATGCTTGTTAAGGTTTTAATTTGTAACTAACTGTCAAGGTTTATAAACATAACAGTTAGTTTACATGAAGAAAAAACCTTTAAAACACTTATTTAAAAACGAAGTGTTATAAAAAGTTCTAAGAATTTTTACAAAATGTAAGATCTATGAAAAAAAAACTTATAATAAGAAGATAGCTTTAACAAGGTAAGGTTTTTTTAGTTTATTTATTAAGTTTTTTTTAATACTTATTTAAATTTGTTTTACTTCAGAATGTTCAGCTTATATTTCATTAAAATTTTTAAAATGTTTTAAGTAAAATATATCTCTCACTTTTGTATTAAAATTCTAATATGAAAAAAAGTTTAAGTTTAAAAGTTATCAACTATTATTTTTGTAAGAATTAACATTTATCTTTACTTTCATGTTGTAATTAAATAATTTTCTTTAAAAATTTCTTAATTTTTAATATTTTAAATTTATAATGAACTGGAAGTTATTTGTTTAAATAATAAAACTTGGTTAGTTTTTTATCTTTAAAAAAAAAGTGTACTAAAGTCGTTCACAATTAAGCAAACACCACTTAAATTTTCATGTTGGTTTTAATACTGTTTATGTTTATACAAGTTTTTAATGTATAAATATATATAGTATGTTTTTTCAATGAAATTTGTGCACTTGCAAACTGCTCTTTAAAAATTTATTGAAATTATAATACTACTAAAGTTATGCATGTATTAATTTTATTATAAAAGAGCTTTATAAACTAAATAAATTACGAAATGGCAAACAACTTCTTTCCGCTGTATTTTGATTTAAACGCCTTACAACTACAAATGGGAAATTTTAGCCACGTCACATTTCATGCTAAAAAAATAAAGAAACGACAGGTTGAAAACTTAGTAACAATGGCCACAAGCGATCATAGCTTCTTTGTTTGTTCTAACCAGTTTTCTATGGACACTACAAACTCAAATGAAAACAAATACTTTTTTTTTCTAAATTCATCATGTTTGCCAAGTCATGCCAGCGCGCGTTTTAAACAAAAATGTAGCCACAGCAACCTGGGCGTAGTTTTTATTTGATTAAACAAATGTATAATTGCCAGCATTTAATAATTTAGTGTCATTATTGCGTTTTGATGCCTTGAAGTGACAGCTCAGAATTGTTATTTTGAGTTTTATTTTGTTTTAGATGGTTAGAAACAACATTTTTAAATTTCTTTTTTATAACGTACAACATTAGACAATATTAAAGTTTTGTTATTTTTTTAATTTTTTTATTTGCATGCAGTTTGATGTTTGATAGTTGATCTAATTAATTTGCTTGTTTTTTAAAGAAATAGTTTGTTGTTTATGTAAACCTTTTTATGTTTTTATTATTTTGAAACTAAATTCAATAAAATAAATAAACTATAAATTCAAACTAGTTCTTAAAAGTTTTTTTTAAACATGGGATCAAAGCCAAGTTCAGCAAAGAAAAGTGATGTAGATGTCAGCTCTTCTACAAAGGGAGACGTAGAATTTTATTGGGACCAACGCAGTCCGCCATCAAGGTAAAAAAAAGTACAAAAATAATAGTAAAGTATATAAAAGTATATTTGTGTTAATAAATTAGTAAATTAAAACACTTTTTGCTTATTGAGTAGCATATAATACAAAAAAAAATCACTTTTATTTTTGGTTATTAAGTTTAGTTTTAGTTTTAAGATATACATTTGAGTTAAGTTAACATTATTTGTTGCTTAAAATTTTTTTTAATATTTCACAAAAAATAGTAAACGTTGTTTAAAAAATGATACTGTTTTTAGGTGCGTTCACATGGTGCTTAAAGCCCTGGGAGAGCCTTTTGTTGAAAAAAAGCTTGACTTGTTCAAAGGGGAACACAAGAGCCCGGAGTTTCTGAAAATAAACCCCGAAGGAAAGGTACCAGCAATCAAGCACGGAAGTTTCTCGTTGGGAGAAAGGTAATAACAAGGTTTTAAGTGTACTGATTACTTAAATAAAACAACTTTTTGTCAAAGCTGAAAAATATACAATAAATAATTGACATTAATTAATGATTTGTTGTAAATTTAAACTGTTATAAAATATCTATTTTGCTCATTTAAGTTCATATTAAGTACTAACTATATAGTTATCAGTGTTTTTGCTTAATAAAGATTCGTTTTTAATATTTTTGTTAAAATGGTAAAACACTTACATATGATATTTAATCAACTAAGCTGGTGATTCTTTACACTTTAACCATAAAATAGTTTTAAGTAGTTAAAAAAGTTTTTGATACTTAATAACTTTAAAAAGTTAGTTTATTAAGTTTGATGAGTTATATAACGCTACTATCAAAACATTATATATTTAAACATTTTACACACAACAAAAGTTTTTTTTGATCAGAATAGAATACGTTTATATTAATATACTATTATCAGTCGAGCAATAGCGATGTACTTGTGCAATACCAAACAGTCAGCTGCATCGAAATCTTTGTATCCGCGCGACGCAGCCAAGAGGGCCAAAGTGGACAAGCTGCTGTTGCTTAGCGACGAAGTTAACAACGCAGTCATGAAACAAATTGTTCGTACCTTGATTTAAACTCTGAGCAAATTTATAACTTTTAGTGTCTTTTCGTTGATAATTTTTATTTAAGCTATTGAAAAATATTTATCTTTCAAAAACGATTTTATAAAATTATAGAACCTTATCGGAGTGATGTTCCGAGGAGAAGGTCAAAACCCGGACGAAATAGAAGAAGCGGCGAAGGCAATGAAAATAGTTGCGGATTGCTTGAAAGGAAATAAGTTTGTGGCTGGAGACAGCGTCACCATTGCTGGTTTGTTTTGTGTCTTAATACTTAACACTCGTAGCTTGGTTGTTTCATATGTTTTATTAAGTAACAAATTGGTTTTTTTTTTAAGAGAAACTTTTGGTTATCATAAGTGTTTGTAAAAGTTAAGCAAACAGTAAATATTAAACACTCACCAACTTTTAGTAAATATTTACCTATACGACAGAGTACTTAGTAAATGTGGTTTTTAAAGCACAAATGATGTTTTATTTAATAAAAAAAAGTTTATTTTTTCAAAAAATGAATACAACTAGTAATAACAAAGGACATAAATTATTTACTACTTTGTAGTTTGTTTTTAAGTCTACTTGCTCAAATTTATCAAAGTTTGTCCAAAATACTATTTTAAGTATTAATTCTATTCTAAGTACTTGTACAAAGATAAAAAGGTAGGTAGCTAGATAACATATATCACGGCTATAAAACTTTGTATTTATACAAAAATTAAAATTCTGCAATTTGATTAAGTTAGTAAGTAAAAACAAGTTTTAAGCTCTAGTTTATTATGAAATGTTTTCACTTATACAACAAACTAATATAACTTATATATAGATAATTTTAAAATATGTTTTTTAGTCTATACTTTTATGAAAAAAAGTATGAAAGATTAAAAAATGTTTTTTCTACGATGAAAAATTTAAAACCAACTGTGTTATTATATATTGTATTACAGTAGAACTTAAATAACAGAAAAATGTGCAAGTAAGTAGAATGAACAAAAATTTTTATTTCACAGATTTTTTCATGGCCATGCCTTTCATACTGTACAAGATGTGCACGGACGTTGAAACAGTGGAAAAGTATCACACCTACGAGGGAGCTGAAGCTGTTATCGCTTGGATGGGAAGAATCAGGGCGTTGCCTTATTTCGATGAAGTCAACAAGGAGGGAACGGAACAGCTTGGTGCATTGTACAAGTCGAAGCTTAAAGCTCTTGAGGACTAAAAATAACTTTTTGAATTTTAAGAAACAACTTAATAAGTCATTTTATTTTGTGTTTTAGGTGACTTAAAACGATTTACTGTGTTTTTAAAGAACTTGGTAAACTTTTAATTGAATTACTCTTAAAATGTTACCTCTTTATTTTTAGTTGTTTTGTAGATTTTGCCAATAAAAGTTTTAGGTTTGATGCATGTGTATTTTATAATTTGAACTAATTTGGAAAATAAAACAGCATGTAAACTTTAAAGAAAGTACTTATTTATTATTTATAATAAAAAATTTTTTTTTAGTTGTTAAAAGTGCTCTAAAATAAACAAGTAAAAAGTAATGATAAGTAATCATTGTAGATTTAGTACAGCTAAAGTTGTGAGTTTTAGTTAATTTTCGATATACTTAATATGTCTCAATACAAGAAAATAGTAAAACATAAACTATCTTATTTTATATTGCTTATCTTAGCTTTAGTGAGTTAGAAAGTTTAGTACATTTTGAATATAGTTTTGATTTAAAATCTAATTTACATTTTTTAAATTTAAAGTGTTTAATTTTCTAAATGTTTTCTCAAGTAATTAATTAGTTTTTTAAAGCATACGACCAAACTACTAACTTATTACACTTTGAACTTCTTCGTATTTACAAATGAGCAATTCTATTGGTTTGTTTTTTTCTAATTTAGAAACAAGTAAAAATTTTAGTTAAAGTGAAAGTACAAGTTATTATAAACATGAAACTATCAGTTATTTTTATCTGTATAAGACAACAAAAGTAATTTTTATTTTCAAAAAAAGTCATATCCATTTCATAGTATAAAAAGTCCAACATAATATTTATTTAGATTCTGACTCTATATCTAAACATATGTTGTTTATAGCAATGAAACAATTTAAAATAATCTAAAGTGTAAGAGTAAAAAGTAGTAGAAATAGGAATATAACTCAATATTTTTAAAAAATCAATGATATAAAAACTGCAAAAGAAAATAAATTATAAGAATTCGATTAAACACTGTCTTACGGAGATTATTATTACTTTTTTAATATGTTTTTTAATACATGTAAACGAAGTTGATTTAGAATTTTGACAATGCAAAGACTTTTCTTTTCAGCAAAAAAATCAAAAACTAGTAATTATAATATCAGTTATGATTTATAAAGTTTTTGAATCAAATCTTATGAAATTAATTTATAGTTCCAAGAGAAAATTCTATTTACAATTAAATAACTACAGAATGAATGATAAAAGTTTGTCTCTACAGAAATTAGATAATAGTAATTATAATGATGTTTTAATAATATAAAATGTTACAATTAATGTAGTTTAATTCCAAGAATTGATCAATTACTACAAAATAACATATATCATAACTTTTTGTTAATGTAATAATAGTTTTAGCATCATTAATAACTAGTATTATAAAACTTTAATAATTTAGTACTTTGTTTTAAGAAATGTTAAAATGGTTTTTAGATTATACTTATAGAATCTAATTTATTTTAAAAACCAAATTGTAAATATTAAAAAATGGGCTCAAAACCAAGCACAGCTGCAAAAGACCAGGGACAAATTGAAGTGTGGTGGGACTACAGAAGTCCACCGTCCAGGTTATAATTCTGTTCTGTATTAGTAAACAAGATTTTGAGTAACTTTAAATTTAAGTCGTTTTTTGTGCTTAAAAGTTATAATGATATATTTAATTATTGTTTGGTGTTTTTAACTAATACCCAACTAATAATCTTCAAAGAAGCCACTATTTTAGCCTTATGTTGGAACATATTATCAACTAGTTCTTAAAGTCTAGTCTTTAAGCAAAAAAGCTTACTTTAAAATAAAAAATTTTGATTAATGACGACTATTTACTTAGTCTAACACAAAAACTCTAAATTTATACAAATTTTCCGATGTAACAAAATTTTTATCTGTTAAATTATTTAGATGCGTTATTATGACATTCAAAGCTCTAAACGAAAAGTACGTCGACAAACAAATTGATCTTTTCAAAGGAGAAAACAAATCAGAGGCATACTTGAAAATCAACCCACTCGGTAAAGTACCAGCTATCAAGATGGGAAACTTTACTTTAAATGAAAGGTTAGACTAGTTTTATAACAATTTGTCTTTTTAACCTCTACAATCAAATATCATCTGTCACTAGAAAATCATGCTACATGTATTGAAATATAGCAGAAATTGTAATAAATAATTGATTGAAACTAAACTTATAAATACTTATTTGTGTTTGGTTTGCTAAATAATAAGTTATATGTTTTAGTTTGTAAATTAAAACCTCTACTTTTTTAAATTTTAACTGTTTCAAAGTATCATAAACCAATTTTTTTTAGTAAAGCAATCGCATGTTTCGTGTGCAACAAGTTCGACACAGCAGCATCCAAGCGCTTGTACCCGAGAGAACCAATGAAAAGAGCAGAAGTTGACCGCCTCCTCATCATGGCTGATGGAGTGATGGGCCAGATCAATAAACAAATTGTTAGTTTTATGTGAAATATTGTTGAAAGTTTTAAATTCTATGCATAACTTACTGTTAACAAACTAATAATTTTATTTTTTTAAATATTAAAACTACGTTTAAAAAGATAGAATTAGTTATACTTTCTGAAAACTTAGTGAAAAGAAGACTTATGGAAAAAGATTAGTCTATTTAGCTTTAAATAAATTTGATTATGAGTCAATGCCATTATAGAAAAAAAAATGTTTTATTCAGAATTTGTTCGGAGTTTTGTTTGGAGGGCAGAAACCCGATAGAGACCAAATGGACGAAGCGGTCAAGGCAATTGATATGGTAGCAACCGAACTTGGCACTAGTCAATGGCTTACTGGTGATAACATGACCATAGCTGGTTAGAATATTTAAACTTAATTATAAACCAGTCTTTCCCTTTTACATTTAACTATATATAAAAATAATTTTTATAACGGTTTATATACTGTCAGTAGCATTTTTTTCAATAGTACTTAAAACTATCAGTAGAAAAAGTATAAATGTATTAAATATAGTACATAGATATTTATTTCAATAAAAATTAAAAAACAGTACACATTAAGCACTGTATAACTTTAAAAAAGTATAGTACGAAAGAATTTTGAGTTTATTATTCTTTTACTGTTTTCTTTTACCAATTTTAAAAATCTACTATACATTTTATTTTACTTGATGCTTATTAGTTTTTTATTATTTAAATGGTTGATAAAACTCTATAAAAAAAGGTATAAAAAATATTCATAATTAAAAAAGTTTTATTTGATACATTTAATATCAGACTTTTTCGTCGCAACTCCATTCTTTTTGTACGGAATTTGCACGGATGCCGACAACTTGGAGGAGTTTTTCAAGCACAAAGGAGGAGACAAGGTGAGAAGTTGGCTGAAACGAATCAAAACTCTTCCTTATTTCGAAGAAGTCAACAAAAAAGGATTGGAAGCTATTAAAGCAGTATATGAGTCAAGACTTCAGTAGGAAAAATAAGGGCACAAAATTAGTACTATATTTTTTTTTCTTATAACGCAGCTGAAAATGAATAATATTAAATAACTAGTACTATTTGATATAATATTTTTTTTTTGTTATATTTAAGTAAATAGTAAGTTAATTTGAATTCAGACCAAAAAACATATTTTTCACTGATAATAAATTTCTAAAACATTTTGTGTAGTTTGTTTTTCTGCTAGTACAACTGTATGTATATATACATATACAACTAACATACAACTAACTAATATTTAAAGCATTACTTAAAAGAAATAAAGATGGTGAAAAATTTTTACACATTACATACAAATTTTAACAAGAATTTTTCTTTAATACTTTGTTTTAGTAATTTTTAAACCAGAAACGAAATAAAAATTTAAAACTACAAAATTTAAAATTAGTTTTTGTATTAGTTTTATATTCAATAAAAACTATTTTGTAACACTAATATTCTGTTAAACTATTAGTTCGCATATTTTTTGTACTTTTTCGACTTAGAAACTTTTGCGTAAATTCCAAATAACTAAGTGATAAAGACCAATCAAGAGAACTTACAGTAAAAACTAGCAAAATGTGTACTTGTTTTATGACTGATGATTTAATTGTTATATTCAAATATTTTAGTTTCAATCAAAATATTTTAAGTACCTAATTTAAAACAATAAAGATTCAAACCTAGTATTAGTTTTAACATAATTTTTTACATTATTTACAAAGTTTATAAACGGTTGTTCACTTTTTTTTTCAATTTTTTTAAACAGCATCTTAGTCGTTCTTATAGATTAGTTCATAACATAAATAGATTGTATATATAGATATATGAACAGTTGAATTGGTTAGATGCATACATAAAAACAAGCTTCTGTTTTTTTATTGATAATCAAGCATTTTTTTAAAGTCATCAAAATCTATAAAGCTAATTATGATTTTCAAAGAAACATTTCTGATTTTAATTATGGTTTTGCTTTATTTAGAAAAAAAATTTTTGATTCTAGTAAAGTTTAAAGAACACTATACAATATACTTACGCATGAATATATTTGTGCTTTAAAAAAGTTAGGCTATAAAGTTTTATACCGATTTAAATGAGACAAAAATCTAAGAAGTAAAAAGACTATAAACGAGTCTTAAATGAAAACTATTAACTTATACAGCAATACTTTTTTATTGCACTTAAAAAAGCAAAAAATTGCAAAAAAAAAAAAGATCCACAACCTAAAACACAACGACAAAAAACAATGTATATACATATTAAAAGTAAACAGAAAGTTTATTACAACTATTCATTTTATAAATGTTTTGAAAACTGTAGCATAATTTTTTTATTTTATGTAAAAGTTTCAGAATTATGTAAATCTATAATATAGTTTTAATAAGTACAACAATTAACAAAATATAGCAATAAGTAAAAGTGAAACTTATTCATGAAACTTTTCGGCGTATTAAAACAATGTTATTTAAGTTTGATTACCTTATTAGCTATGATATAGAAAGCTTAATTTTTATAAAAAAAACAAATCAATTTTAGAATGTTTTTTTTAATATCACTATTAATTAAGTTTTTTATCTAGTTAAATAGCATATAAAATTAAAAATAATTATACAACTACTTCATTGTATCTAACTCTATATTATCTTTCACCATTGTTTTAAATTATTGGTTTACTCTTAACAACATTCAAATTTGAAAAATTTAAATTAAATTAGTGAACAAGCTTTATTTCTATGCCTTATTTTTAGTTAATATATGAGTTAAAGCATAAATAAAAATTTATAAAACCTTGTGGTTTTTTAATAAGTTTGTCAGTTTTAGAATCATATCTAAGTAATTAAAACATTTATATTTTGCTGTTTACTACGTTTCACCTTGTGGTTTAAATATATAACAATGATTTTAATAGTTCTATAAACATAACTGTATAATTTGAAAATACTTTAAAACTTGTTTTTTAATTAAGTAGTTTAAAACAAAGAGTTTGTTAGGAGAGAGTGACAGAAAGAAAATAATTTTACTGCACCTACCTTTAAACTACTACACGAGCTCATTAGTTAAATAAGCTATTGTACAGCTGTTTAAAGTAATAAAACTATTTTTATAAAGATTATTAGAAATTATTAAAAGAAGAAAATAGAGTTTTTAATGTTATTTAGACTATGTTTATATTTCATCAACGTTATACTTCTTAGATTTTTTTTTATAGATACAGCTACTGTAAAGAGTTTAACTTTTCCAGTATAACTTTAGCTATTTATAGAGTTGTTGTTTATAATTTACAGTAGTTAAATCAAAGCTGCCTACATAAAGAAATTATTTTTCATGTATACATAGTATTAGTTTTTTAAACTTTAAGTTGTCTCAAGAACTTAGAGTTTTTTATTTAACTAGCTACGAGTAAGGTTAGTTTTTCAAATAAGAAGATAGTTTAGAAGTCAAAACTTAGTACAAAAAACAACAATTATGTTTTTTGTTAGCTTAAACAGTTCAATTTATGACGCTTTACTTTATGTATTCGTTCACAAGACATACAGCTAAAAATAAAATGAAATTTGCACGGATTAAAACAGATTTAAAAATTTTGTTGAAATTTTTGATTGGAAAAATATACTTATACAGATATTTATAAAAACAATTTTTGTGATATATTGTAATTAAGTAGTACTAAAAATTAAACCAAGTTTGAAAAAAAACACTCTTATTTTAGTTTTAAAATTGTATTATAGACTAACTTAATATGTCTCAGTTCCTAGTTTCTTTATATAGCTTTTTGTAACAAACTGTAAATACAAATACCTTAATTTTTTTTGTGAATAAAGAGACAAATGTTTTAATCAGTGATTTTTTAATTAATAATAAAAATATTTTGACAAAACTGCTAAAAACAAATTTCATAAGTTTTTTGTAGTTTTTTTTTTGGACGTAAACTTAGTTTTTTTTTTCTTGTTATATTCGCAGACTATCAAGTTGACTTTTACAAACTGTCCTGATAGTTTAGAAACTTTTTATTAGTCATTAGTAGTATTATACACTGTACTTGGAATTCAGTCAAGTCTTTAATAAAGAAGATATTAATAAAACTAATTGTATTAAATCTAAAAAGTTCGTGTGCAAAAACAAATTTCTAAAAGATTCCAACATGTATATAGCATTTTCATTTGCTATAAAATACCCTTTAAAATATTGATTTGTAAATTAAGATATTTAAGTATTAAACTCATTTTAAAATTCCAAAAATTTCATTACTAAAAATTTCATACAACTAATTTAACGAGTAATTTTTTTATTGTTTTTGACGCTATGTAATAAAACAACGATAGTACAAGAAAATAAAAGTATTCGGTATTTTTTTTCTTTTACAACTATTATAAATTAACTAAAAAAATTATATTTCTTATGGTTTCTTTGTTCTAAAACTAATTTTAAAAATAACAAAATTTTTTTTGAAATTTATAAATACTTTGAATTAAAAACTATACTTTTGTTTCAGTTGATACATGTTAGTTAAAAAAAAACTAATATTTCTTTAATTAGTAATTAAAAGGTAACGTATAATTATGACTTACTTTTGTCTTACTTTTGTTCTTGTGTACATACTTTTTATTTTATGTTTTATTATTTTAATCAATGTCCTGAAAACTTGCTTTAAATTAAAAAAAATTATATAAAAAGGTTTGTTAAATAAACTATTGAAAAATAGTACTTTTAAATTTTTTCATTAAGTAAATAGCAGTTGTAGCCACTTAAGTTTTAGATAAGTTATTATCTAGTTGTAAAAGGAGTCGATTACTAGCAAAGTTTTGATCGAACATTCAACAATTTCCTATGTTTAATCTACACAACTTAATCTCAATTGCCTAAAATTAAACCTTAAACTTTATAGTTTGAAGGGAGTTTTAGTTATAAAAGTATCCTGTTTTATCATTTTAGGTTATTTTTTAAACATCTAATTAGTTAGCGGTGATTTTCGTTTTACAAATACAATTTCTTAAAATCACTTTTATTTTAAGTTTACAAACATCGTTTATTTATTTTTCAATGCTAAATTTGCTGTTATTTAAGCATAGCTGTATTTATGCATCATAGAAGTAAAACCAAACTACTATTTTAGCTTTTAACTTAGTTTTATAGTATTAACTTTTTTTAGATATATAATAAAAAAAGGGTCAACGATTTTTAAATAACCCTTTTACTAGATTTATATTTTTTTCAAGTTTTTTGAAAATAGATGCTTAAGTTGCGTTTAAAATTTACAATATTGTTCTTTTACGCTTTAAGCTACGTAGACTTAACAATATAAACCTTTTCAACATAAAGTATTACTTTTTTCAGACATTAAATACATAGAATGCTATAAATACTTTAAATTCGAGTTTTTGCTTACTATAAAAAAAGGTTAATTGCTTAAACGTGAAAATAAATGCATAAAAAAACTGTTTGTAGTTGAACTTGTTTCGTTTTAATTATTTAAAACAGCAGAAATGTTTCTTCTGGTTATAAAGCATACTTGAATAATGCAAATCGGAAAAGACTAAGTAAGATTTTTCTTTCACTTGAAATTTTAAGTAGACAATTGCTCTGTAGTGTATGTACTGAGTATTTATTAGAAAATAGATAAAAAATATGTAATTTGATTACTGGTTCTGCTTTAAAAGTTGGCAAATAGAAGTTGAAATAAACTTTTACGATTAGATTTTCTTTAACTACAATTTAAAAACCATGCAATTAATTTTGTTGAATTTTAACTAACTTTAAATTATCTTCTGACATAATGTTCACATAAAATATTTGTACAAATTTATAAGTTGTCTCATTTTTCAATTTTTTGATTTATATGTAACGAGTTTGACTTAATTTAAAGTATTGTTTAAAAAATCATCACACTTTCTTTAAAAACTCTCAAAATAAGCGCATCGCTAAATAAAAATACAGAATGAACAATATAGAAGGTTATTCTAAATGGTAACACCGAAAGTTGCTTTTAAAAACTTGAAGTATAATGATCTAAATTTATTGATTTTTACTAAAATTTACATTTATGCGGAACCAAACATGAAGTATATTACTGAAGTGTTACAAAACATAAACCTTGAAAGTGTTAAATACAGATTTATTCATTTAAAACGGTATTCAGTTGGCATATTTAACCTTTTATCGAGTTAAAAAAAGTTAAAGATAAATTAGAAAACTAAGTATGAACAAAAACAACTTCATTACAAAACTTAGACTGAATCTTTATTTTTTTAATTTTTTACGCATGCTTAAGTTTACAAAAACAAAAAAACGCAACAAGGTTATGCAAACATTCTTGCCCTAAATTTTTCTTAATACTCAAATAAAAGTAAAATATATCAAATTTTTTTGTAGAAAACTTTTTTTATTTAATTTTTAAACCAAAAAAAATAGTACATTTAAGTAATTTATGTCTTCTAGTTTGATACAGGTTGAGTGCTTAAAGATACCTACATAGTACAATATTTATTTAATAGTATTATCAATTAGTGTTAGAAAAGTAAATTATATTTTAATTTAAGTTTTAAAAAAAACTTGTAATTTTTTTTAAAGAGATAATTCTATATTGATAAATTTATATATTTTAGACTTCTTTTTTTTAACAGAAAAGTAAGAAATTGTTTGATCGAATTAAAGATTTTTTTGTGTATATTTATGTAAAAATATGTTAGGTATACTGCAACTATATTTTTATAGAAGATACTAAAGTACTAAGTTTAGATGCTATTTTTTTAAACATGACAATAAAAAGTGTTAGTAAAATTGTAGTATTAAATTTATAATATTATTTTTCAAATTAATAGTCTTTAAGATAAAAAAGCAGTTACACAGAAAAGCTAATTACATTTTAATTAATACTATAAAAGAATTAATGGCTTTAAAGTATCTATTTAAAATAGTATCAAGTTAATAGCTTGATGGTTATATTAATTTAACATTTCTAAATAAACAGTTTTTCAAACAAAATATTGTAAAGCTTTTAAGCAATTGAGAGCAGTGAGATATAGCAATTTGTATGTTAGTTTGTAATTTTTTTTCTTATAACAAAAACAATATAAGCTTCTGTTTAAACACAACAAATAAGTTTGAGTTATTTTTTAAAGTTAGAAGATGTACAAATTAAAAAGATACTGTTAGTTTTAATTTCAAATAGGCGATACAAAAGGTAGACTTTTTTTTGTATATTTTTTGACATTTAAAAAAAGTTATAACAATTTTTTGGCAAATTCATTTTAACAAGCCTTCAGAATTAAATAGAGCTTTAAAACTAATATTTTTTTATAGTCTTGTTTTGCTAAACTTTTATTACTTAATCTTATAAAAACTAAAGTTTGTAAGTGACTACCTTGTAAAAGTGTAGTTAAATACCAAAATTATTTTTTTATTCAATTTAAATAAGCTTTTTTGTGTGAATTAGGTTTTAAAACTAAATTGTTGTAACTTTAAAAATACATTTGGTAAACGATGTAATCAATAATATTATATAATAAAGTAATATTATAGGTAAGTAGGTAAAAATTTATAAGATCGTATTTTAAATAATTTTGTTTATTTTGTATTACAAAGGTGTTGCTTGCTTTACACAATTTTGTGCTGTATACTAATTTTGATACAAAAACTTTTACATTTATGTTACAAGCTTTATTTACTGTATTAAAAAGAGTTCTAGCTTGTTCATTTAGAGCTTTATAAACCTTTCTTGAGTTTACGGCAGAGAATAGTTTTATAGAAACTATACGTATGCTTTTTCTTTACTTTAATGCTAAAATTAAATTTTAATGCTTTTTATAAGATTTTTTTTGAACAGTTGTGTTCTAGTTTGAACAACTTTTGCTCAATTTAATCAAATTTCTTTCAGAATATTTTGATATCAAAAAATTTAAAAACTAATACGATACAACGTTTAAAACAGTTCAAATGTAAAAATAGTTTAACACATTTTTTATATAGATTTATAAAATTAGAGAAGCTATGTTAGAAAAAATCAGTAAAATATTTTTTTTTCCATTTTAAAAGTTCCATTTTAAGTATAAATGCACTTTAAAAAAGTTCAATCACAACTATTCAAGTTACTGCTTTTATTTAAGGAAACGATAAAGCTAATAAATTAGTACAATTCACATTTTAAAGCTAACTTAACCACCACTATTTTTGTTATCTTTCGTTATAATAAATGTTTGTCTTTATAGCTTTAAGTTTATGACAGTTTCATTCAACTTTAAATTTTTTGTTCTAATTATGCATTATTATTGTAGTTATATAACTTAGCGATATAAAGTCACCATAAGTATGTACCATTGTATTTATATTATGTATGCTATTTGTTTTTTAAACTGTTTTGATTTACATCTGAACAAAACAATATGGACTTTTTTTTTATTCTTCGAACATACTTGAATGATTTTTAGTTATTGAAAAACATACTAGTTTGAATAAAAATTGTTAAAAAACTTGATCGATTTTTTTAAGTTTTATTAGGTTTTAAAAAATAATACAATATAGTATTTATATTTTTATAGTTTAAAAATTTTACTATTTAAAAATTTTATATTTATTGCAAAACTAATTTTAGTATTAATATATTTTACAAAAAAAGATTGTTTTTAAAAGTCGATAAAACTAAAACAAGTCCACTTTTATTTGACTCTTTATGTGTTAAACAGGTAAATATTATCACTGTCATCAGCAGAGTTGGAATAACTTAGGTTTTTGTCAGTTTAAAGGTTTAATATGACATAATTTCTGCTACTCAAACTGTCATTCGTCTAACATTGATGAATTAAATGCAAAAAGTATAAAACTTATAGCTGCTAAGTTTATGGAGGCTCTACTTGTTGTCGCTCTGTTTTTGAATCAAATTTGACAAAGTCAGGGTTGAAACTATCTCTATAATTACGAGTAGTGACTCAAGGACTATTTGAAGAAGTATAACTTTTAAAGTTTACATTTATCTACTTAGATAAAAAAAATAATAGAAAAATTAAAGCGATATAAAAGTCATGTAAAGACAGAATTATGACAATACGTCAAAAAACGAACCTTTTTCTAATCTCGGTCCGTATCTAATGGTTTAACTTTACTTTTGTAGAGCATATAATTAATAAAGCCTGTAAAGTGTAAATACTTCATATTTTAGAAACAAAACATTAGTAAGGAAACATTATGACTTGAGTACTTTTTGAACGATATACATGCTTGAAGTACAAATAAATAATAAAAAGAAATACTTTAGAAACACTAATTTTGTATTTTTTTTCAGTATTTTAGCTAATTACTCATTTCAATAATAATTCGAACGAAAATGAAGTGTTATTGCTTTATCCTCATTACAAGTTTAGCTGTTCTCGGTGTTACATCTTACATTATTCGAACTCCATTTCAAATAGATAATGGTAATTATTACTTATAGTATGAGACAAAATTATGTAAAATTTTTGATTAAAGCAGAATTATAAATTACTTTAAGTAATATTTATAAGAAAAGAAGCTTAGCTTTTGAAATTTTTATAACACTTAATTTTCAGAAAAAAATCCGGAGTTTTGGAGGGAAAAGTCCAAAGCAGAACGATTAAGAATAATGAAAAACCAAAAGAACATCAAAAAAGCCAAAAGTGCAATATTGTTTTTGGGTGAGATTACTTATCTAATGTTATCTATCATTACTAACTTTAGTTTGTTTAAGTTTCATGATTAAAATTACGTTTGCAAAAGTTTTTATATAGTTATGTAAACTTGTTTCTACGAAAGTAAAATATTGAAAAAATTAAAGCTTAAATCTTATAAGCTAAACCAAAGAAACACAAACTTACGATATTTGTTACTTATAAGATTAAATTTTACTTTTAAGTATATATCTATAAAAATAATAGACAAAAATGTAATTGAAAAATTCGTTATGTAGCATGATACAATTTATCAATCTAAGATTTGTTCATAGTTAGTATTTATAGTTAGTAGATTTGATCTTAGCAGTAACTTTTTTTTTAATTTGGTAGGTAAAAAACAAGAAGTTTTTATTAGAAAATGTAGTGAAATTTAACTTATTTAAAGTAAAATTATTTTAAAATATCTAAAAACTTGGTTTTCTGCTGTCAGTAAAAATAAAAACAAATATTAATGCGCTGGAAAAAAAGTACAATGAAACTCAAGCTTTAAAATCATTTTACCTCTATAATTAAGTGTCTTAGAAATTGATCAAAGTTTTTATTTTATACAATTTTATTTACTTAAAGCTTTATTTTAAAGAAACTTTATGTAGTTCTCCAGCTATTTTGGTTTTAAATATTTCTAATGATAATGTCCTGCAGTTAGCTAAAATCGGCCATACGTGGTGTGTCTACGAGAGGCAAAAAAAACCACGTAACCCAAAATTATGACAAAACACAGTAAATACATCGAACAAAATTTTATTAACAAATAAGCAAAATATTATAATTAAATGTTAGGAACAAAATAAGTTTAAAAAAATATAGGTATTAAACCAGTACAAAACACTTTTCACAAAACTCTTTAATAGATTTCCACTTTAAAATAAAACTTCAAGTTTTTTGTTAGTTAGTTGAACTATTAAAGCTTAGTTCTTATTTGTCTACAACTTGAATAATTTAAAAAATAATAATTTAAGTGTTTACTATATATATCTTAAGTATTAATCAGACCGTCAACAAACTGGTTGTTTGATTAATCTCTGATCGTTTAATATTTTTCAAAAAATTTACATAATTACAAGAACTTATATAATATTTATTAAGAAAAAAATTACATTATAGTCATACTAGTTGTATTAAAAAAATTATGATACTTTTTAATTAAAACTTATAAAAACCTAGGTGATGGAATGACAACGACCACTGTTACGGCTGGTCGCATTTTGAAGGGTCAGCTGGAAGGTAGAAAAGGCGAAGCTTCAACGTTGGCCATTGACACCATGCATTACAGCGGTTTTTCTAAAGTAAGTTTCAATGATGGTGCAACTTATAATCTTTAGTAAACATCAGGAAGAGACATGGTTATGTAATTCAATTATTACTAGTTAGTTTTCTGACCTCATTAGAACAGAGAGTGAGACATCTGGTTAAATTAATACGTAGTAAATAAAATCTAAAAATCTTTTTGAAGTGGTTAATTTACAATATTTTTCAATGTAGCACATCTGGTGGATTAAAAAAATTGAAATTGTGATAGTGTGTTGATCAGAACTCTTATCATTGATTTCATAACTAGATATTGACTAAATTACAAATTGCTATGCAACTTTTTTTCTTCCACAGACATACACAACAGACTCGCAAGTAGCTGACAGCGCCGCGACAGCAACTGCCTACCTGACCGGAGTGAAGACCAACAACGGCATGCTCGGTCTGGATGCCCACCAGCCGAGAGGCTTGTGCAAGGGCTCAGTGGGAAGAGAAGTGGAAAGCTTCATTATCAAGGGAAACAAACAAGGTCAATACTTTTCACGAAGTTTCAATGATAAACTTTTGTAATTTTAAGATAAAATTTTTTTAATAAATTTTTTGAATAATTATATACAAATAATTCTCTACACACTAAACTAAAACTGAAACAATTTGTGAATACCGAACTCAAAACTCTTATAAAGAATATATTTAAGACTTTTTTTGCTTTTCATCAGAAACTCCGGAATATCTAGTTTAATCTTTAAAATTTTACCAAGTTTTTGTGCACCCCAAAATAAAAATTGTGCACACCGCGAAGCCCTATACAACAGTTTGCGTAAATACTTTATCTACAGCAAAAAAGCTCTATAGAACCATTTTCATATTTAAAAGTTTTTTTTTCAACTGCAGGGAAGTCGTCTGGGGTGGTGACGACGACCCAGATAGCTCATGCGACACCTGGTGGGAGTTACGCGCACGTGAGTGAGAGGAACTGGTACAGCGACAAGCAGCTGAGCGAGGAGGCGAAGAGGGAGGGGTGCGAGGACATCAGCAGCCAGCTGATCAGCCAGTCCAAGTACCTAGACGTTGGTGGTTTATAAATAGCCTGTTTGATAGTATTTTGATTATTTGTTAAATTTTGCCTGTGTTTTAAAAAGTTTAAATTTTGTTTATACTAACTCGTTTGGTTTTGGTAAAGTTAGTTTTATTTATCTGATCATAAAAACTATCACAATGATATACTAAATTACCTAACTAAACTGTTCATGGTTAAAGCACAACATAAAAACATATATAACATAAAAACAAAGGTGATAATGGGAGGTGGCCAGAGGTATATGTATCCGAATGACACCGACCCTGAAAAATACGACCGACAAGACAAACGGAACCTTGTTGAAGAGTGGAAACAGCAGAGAAAAGATGAAAACAAAAACTCGTTTTACGTCACAAACAAAAAAGAGCTCAACGATATCAAAGCCGAAACTACTGACTCTTTGTTTGGTAAATTAAAAAAAAAACTTAGAACACTTTAAATAGTTTTTGAAAGCAAAAAAAAAAATTAAAACCATTATAATATAAATCAACTATATATCAAATATTAATTTTAATACAACTTTTTTTACTACAAGCTAAAGGTTTTTTTCTCTAAATACAATAAGAATATACTTAAAAGTTTTTTTAGATTAAGTTAGATCATTTAAAAGATAATAAATACTTGCTTACGTGAATAACATTTAAAACTTAAAAGTATAAGTAGAAAAAAATGTATCTAAGCTTATTGACATTTTAATGTACTTATATTGTTTTTAGTTATACTTAAATATAAATTGTTTACCGTTTAGTCTCTAGAAAAAATATAGTTTGTGCTTTTTTTAAAATAACAAACTTTTATCTTCTAAAATATTTATTTTTAACTTTTAGTTTTGTAAAAACGTTAAAAAAGTTAGTTTTATCCTTCTATAAAAGTACTTAACATTGAACATATTCGGTTATGAAATAAGATAAGCATTTGTATAGATAAAGTTATCGTAAAAATCTTTTTATCAATATATTTCTGTATTAAAAAATATTTTATAGATAATCTATAGATAGTTTATGATTAAATAAGTTCTTTTGTTAACTTTTTAAAAGCCAACTCTTTCAATATTAAATTTTATTAGTCAATAAAACTGTCTCTATACAAACAGGTTTGTTTGCTAACAAGCATTTGTCATACGATTACTACAGAAAAAATGATCCGCAAAACGAAGAGCCCTCATTGGCTGACATGACTCGAAAAGCGATTGAAGTTCTTCAACAAAATAAAAACGGATTTGTTTTGCTAGTTGAAGGGGGAAGAATAGGTATATCCGAAATGTGTAAATCTTACAATATTAAACAAACCTTAAGTCTACTTAAAATTTGACTTTGTTAAATACTTTGTAAACTTCAGTTAAGATTGACCCTTCCAAATCAGTCATTAATAAGTTTAAACAGCAAAACAAACACTATAAATTGTTGAAAAATTACATTTCTTTACTTTTCAAAAGGAGAAAAATAAAACTTTATGGACAAAAAGTTTTCAGTTTAGTCTGCCAAACAAAATTTTGAAAATTGAAAATAATTGCAAATCATATGTCAACAAAATAATTTTAAATCTTTTTTTTATACGCATACAAACAAAAAAGCTAAATACTAAAACTAAACACTGAACTAAAATAAAAAATAATAAAGTGCATAATAAGTAAAATAAAAACACAGTAAAATAATGTCCAGATCACGCGCACCACGCCGGCCAGGCCAAGCTGGCCCTCCACGACCTGGTGGCGTTCGACGACGCCATCCAGGTGGCGAAGGAAATGACGTCAGACGAAGACACGCTGATCGTCGTCACCGCCGACCACGGACACACCATGGCAATGGGCGGGTACAGCGTTCGCGGCAACGACATACTGGGTAGCTTTAGTTTTTAAATTTTTATTGAGGTTAGTTAGCGATTACATGTAGTTTTGCGTTTTTTCGCACATCATAAAGTTTTTATTGAGAATGATTAGTTTTTTTACATTTTGTTAAATGTTTGTAAAAATTTTTAGCATCACTTATTTAAAATACATCACGAGTTCTTAAACAGTTGTACCTATTTCAGGTCTTGCTCCTTCTCAGGGCGAACCGCAAGCCGCTTTGGACGGGAAGCCGTTCACGACCATCCTGTACGCGAACGGTCCCGGGTACACGCTCAACTCGGACCCGCAAGCGGGGGAGTGCGCCCACGACCGGGAGGAGCTGGACAACAAGACTGTTGTAGGTTGGGTCGTTGTTCATAAACATTTTATTTGTGCTACACACAATTTCAATAGTATAAAAATACACTAGGTGGAGAACTTAAAATAGTAGAGTTTCGTTTTGATAATGAATTTAGCGTGTATAACAGCAGTCAGGCAAGTATAAACCTATAAGTAAGATATTTACAAGCTATTAACATTGCAAACAAAAAAATGTTGCGTTTCTTTAAAAAGTCAAGATACTAGCCTGGATATAAATACTGATGAAAAAGGATAAAATAAGCAATTAAAAACCAAAAATAAAACATTAAACACTAAAATAAAATCTTCAGCTATATAACAATGAAACATAAGTAAATATAATGCTATAAATTTTACATTTTTAAACAAAATGAAGGCTGCTTGTATCTGAAAAAACTTAAATTAATATGTTGAAAAAATATATATATAGATAAAATATTTTTTCAACAGCGGATGGGTACCACCAGCAAGCTGCGGTTCCGTTGGACAGTGAAACTCACGGAGGAGAGGATGTGGGAGTTTACTCATCAGGACCTTTCTCCCACCTGCTGACTGGAGTATTCGAGCAATCCTACATCGCACACATCATCATGTGAGTTAAATAGTTTGTAAAAGTTGGTCGGTAAAATCTAAATTATCGAGCTATCAAAGTTTCATAACTTAAGCTAGGGCTGTTATTGTTGTTAACGTTTTGCTTTGGCGAAAGAACGTTAAGACACACAAGTTAAAAGTATTGATAAGCATGTTGATGTTTTCAAGGTGTTTGATACTTAGTTAGATTTAAAATCTATTCAAATAATCAGCAACCAATACTCTAGTAAAAAAAAATTATAATTAGATACAATATGTAAACAGATTATAAGTATTACATTGTGAGTTTTTAAATGATTCAAAGCCTATTTGCGAAACTTTAATTTAAATACAGGATGATCTTTTGCTAATTTATAAAGTTTTAAACATATATAGTTTTGAACATAGTAATTGAAAGTTTTTTTATTGGCGAGCTAAAATAATCAAGAATCCTTTCGTGGGCCGAGCTTTGCGGAAAAAGTATATTTATAGTCAAAAACAAAAATAATAAAATAAAAGTTTAATAAAATGTCCATTTAATAAGCCATAATGAAAAGTGAGTTTCAAATGAAGTACACATTTAAGTTTGTTTGTTACAAGAAAACGCTCAATAAGTTTAACCCAAGGACCTGTTGTACGAAAAAACCATTCGGTTATCAATTTATACTCCACGAATACAGTTCAATGCCTTGTCCAGGACAAAAAACTTGACATTTTTCATTGCAGTAACTTTATTGTCAATTTCACAAACAAATAGCTAAAAAATAAAGACTCTACTACAATTTGTTTTTCTTAAAACCTAATTTTCTTTGATGTGTGTATTAAAAAAAAATAAAAAAACTGAATCTAGTAGTGAATAAAGAAAATATTAAAATTTGTACGCTTGTTATTTGCAATTTGCTAACTGTATGTATTTATTTTTGAGCATGAATGTTTCAATGTATGTAAAACTCTAAGCTTACTAAGGTTGTTGATTAAATGTTTTGAAAAAAAATTTAAGTGAACAGCTTTTTATCAGTTTATTTAACTTAAATAAAAAAACGACTTTACACTGTTAAAAGACGAACACAGTAAAAATAAAAAGCTTCGAACCAATATAAGCTTTTTTACTCCTTCAAATAATCTATCTTGATATGAAAAATTTACTTTCGGTTAGTCATTAGTTTAAATTCAGGTTGTAAACATAAAACTGTTTTAAAGTTGTTAAGCTTGAAAAAAAATTTGAAACTTGTAAGTAATTGAGTTTTGCTCAAGTATGAGAGTTCTTATAAATAAAAATTATTGAGTATTGTGGACTATTTCCGTTTGTAGCTTGTTGTACACTGTGTGCTGGTCTTGGTACTTGCAGTCATCGTCGATGTTGTCCTTCATTAAACAGCTGTAACGAGCTGCAAAAAAATCTAAATTAACGCAACAGGTTTGCTCTGTGTATTGAAAAACCTTGCGCTGAAGAGCATTCAGAAAGCGATGATTTAGAAAACGATAATCAAGCTACGGTCAGTAATGACAAAGAAACTAAGAACATTGTATTCGGTAGTGGTCAGAAAACTTCCATTAGCGAGCTCACAACAAGTTTTATTAATACGCAGCCGATAACCTCAATAGATGAAAGTTTTAGTTCCGTTACAAGCTATCTAAAAAATAATTCTAACATTTTCAGCACAGGGCCAAACTTTAAAAATATAAAAACAAACAGAACATTACCAAATATCAACAGTTCTGTTGAAAAAACTACTACACAGACAACAACCTTCAAAATTACTGAAACGGAAGCAATTGAAACTAATAAGAACAGAAACACGAAGGTTAAAAAATGTCTTCCGAACGAAGAAAGCGACGACGAAAAAACGATCAAAATATTTGGCGAAGAAATGACGTCACAAAGAGTCGAAACGATGTTTGGGGTTTTTATCGGCATTGCGTTCTTTTTTGTTGTCGCCATTGGCTATTTGTCAGTAATGCTGCATAAGAAGTTGACCGCAAGTAGGGGTTTTTTGGTAATGCCGAGCAATAATGCATGAAAGTTAATGGCAATAGCTGAAGTAGATTTAATTAAAATTCATTTAAACTGTCTTTAGCCGTGAAATAACTTCGAACCTGTATGTTTAAGCTTTACAAAGTAACATAGTCATTTTAAATAAAATAACCGTTTTAAAAATATAAAAAAATAATTTCAAATTAATTTGTTACCTGTAATTAAAATCAAAATAACCATACACTTTTTATCATACACGTAAAATAGTTTTTGATACTACTAGCTTAGGCAAAAAATAGTCATGTTTTAAATTTACCTACATTATCAAGTCTCTAAATGATTTTTCAAAACTTTTTTTCGATTAATTTTTTGACTGTGTTATGGTAAAGCGGATTTTATAATAACTGTGGAGACATAATGCAAAGATTTTTTTTTTTTTTTAATTTTAAATGTTAAAACCACTCAACTTTTTTAATTCTAAATGTTTTACTAGACTTATAAGAAAAATAAAGAATGGTAATTTGCACTCAAAACTGTTTTTAAAAACTTAAATCTTTTTCCCCTACTTTGTTTTGAAAACATCGGTTGTATATGGAAATAAAAAATAGATAATTATAAAAGTTACAATGTGTTAAAAAGTTTAAGAAAACTGCCTTATCACTCATTTCTATAGTTGCACATTCAGTTCTTCAATAACAATTCGAAGTCTGAATTGGAAAAAAACCTTTAATTTTTATAAGTTTAGTTTTTATTTTTATTTTTTTTTTGGGGGTATTTTTTGTTTCTAGTTTTCATTTAGTTACCATTAAAAATTCATTTAAGATTTAAAAAAATGCTTTTTACATGAAAATAATTGAATATCATCTGAGAGTTGTAGTAATAATACAAAAAAGTAAATTTTCAAATTTATGATCAAATTATAAAAATACTTTTGAAAGAGTAAAATAGTGAATTGTTTAAAATAATTGAGTATATTATAAACTAGTCGTATTATAAACTAGTCACTTAAAATATTAAGAAAGCATTTTAACTTGGCTTCGTTTTTGTAATCTTATTTACTCTTTAACTATAGCATAGTTGATTGTTATCTTAAAAAATACAATGCGTACTAAGCTACTCTAGTAACTTACTTTGCTTTACAAGTTTACTACTAATATCAGAACTTTTGTTTCTAAACAACATACAATTTTTTTGTAATTTTTTTTCTTTTTGTGATTTAAGTTTTGTTTTTGCTACTTATAAAATACTTTACTAAAAGATACAAATATTTAAAATTTTTCGGTTAAAAAAAAATTAATAAATATGTGTAGTTTCTGTCCAGCATTAAAGAAATAAACTTTTTGTTTTATTAAATATAAAAAATGTATTTGTAACTCGGTTGTTCAAGTATTATTTTATATTTATGAAATATTTCCGTCAAATCATATCATTGATTTACTAAAACTGAAACAGTTTTGAACTCATTAATGAAGTTAAAAAGACTAAACATCTAAGTTAAATTTCACGGTCTTATTTAAACTTAAGTTAAACTTAAAGAAATTGAATATTTTTATTAATATATAAAACTGACAAATTTAAGTAGCTGATAACATAAAGCCACAAAAATATTTAAACTCGGTCTCTGCGTTATTTTTCTATACTTAAAAGTAAAACGGTTTAAAGTATTGATCTTCCAGATCCAGTAAGTTAAACAAAAAAACAAATTTGGTCCCTGATTCAATCATTTGAAAATAAACATTAACTTATTAAAACAAAATCAAACTTCAAATAGACTCATCTTGATGTAAATACATAAAAAGATTATAGTTGAAAAATGCTACATAACTTATTATAAACAAGAAGGTTAAAAATTTTCTTATTGCAATTTTATTCATGAACGATTAAAGAATTCATCTATTAAAAAGAAAAAACTATCATGTGGAATAAAAATTAAAACCTACTAAATAAACCAAACTATAAAAGTTTGAAAATAACATTACTTTGAAATGACTTATAAAATATTATACATTAACTTTTTGTAGCGGGAGTATTGATGCTTAGTAAAAGTAATTTAGTCATAAAAATTTCTTTAGTAAGAAAGGATTCTTTCAGCAGTTAGTAGCTTTCTTTACTTATAGCTCTTTCTCCTCGAATGCGACGAGCAAGCCGCATATCTTTTGGCATGATTGTCACTCTCTTTGCATGGATGGCACACAAGTTGGTGTCCTCGAAAATTCCGACTAAATAAGCTTCAGTGGCTGCTTGAAGCGCACCAATTGCAGCGCTCTGGAAACGTAGATCCGTCTTGAAGTCCTGAGCGATTTCACGAACGAGACGCTGGAAGGGCAACTTGCGGATCAACAGTTCAGTGGACTTCTGGTATCTGCGGATCTCACGAAGAGCAACTGTTCCTGGGCGGTAGCGATAAGGCTTCTTGACACCTCCAGTTGCTGGTGCACTCTTGCGTGCACCCTTGGTGGCAAGCTGCTTGCGGGGGGCTTTTCCTCCGGTTGATTTGCGGGCTGTCTGCTTGGTTCTTGCCATTTTCACTTTGCTTAAAATGCTGTAAAATGATATAGATTTAATTGTGTAAAATATTTTATAGTGAAGAGTTAAAAGCTAATTTTTTAATTCAAAAATGAAAAATAAACTTTTTTTTTTTAGAAATTACCTAATGCTGTTTAAATCAAAGGTTTACATTTTAAATTAAAACTAAAGGTCAAAGTAAGCTTAGTTTTAAAATTTAAACTTTCCCAAGTTTTCTCAAGTAAACAAATACACAAAATTGCATTAAAAAAGATCACTTTTAGTACAAATATTATCTTCATGCTTTAAATAGTTTGTCTAAATATCAAAAGGAATCAGACTATTAGAAAAACAAAAACTGCTGGTTTACATAGTTCTTTTTTAAATAGTAAAAAGTTTCAGCTTTCAAAGCATTTCTAAGAATTTAAAATTTCTAGTAATATATTATTGAAGGCATAGCTCTGTAGTAAGCAAATTATTTTATGATAAAATGAACTTGAACGTTTCAGATCTAAATTAAATTTAGAGCTGAAAATCTTATAATCAGTATAGTTATCTTAATTCCACCTAAAAAATTTATATAGTTCTATGATTAATTATCAAATATGTGAAGAGTTTTTATGCTACTAAATCCTGTAAATTTCATCTGCTTGTTATCCTTTACATATACCCACTGTATTTATATATCATAAACTGGGTATTTGTTTAATTATAAAAACACAATATGTGATTGATAATTGTTCACTTGTACATACAAAAATAAATTGGCAAAAATACTAAATTTTAACTAATATGACTTTTTAAAAATATACAGATATTATCTCGTCGCAAATCAAAGCAACGTTTTTTTAATACTAAGGTATTAATTGTTTAGGGCTTTTAGTATTTTAAATAACATCTAACATTTGGTTTTAGAACTTGTTAGTTTATTTTTAACTATTTTTTTTTGGTTCAACGGATCAAAAGCGTAAAACCAAGTTTAAACATAAACTTCACTTATAGCCAAAATTTAACTCTTGTAATACCAACGAAAAAACACTTTCTACTATTTTAACAGCTTAATATTTTTAAAAACTAGTATTCAATACACTAAATGTTTTTAATTTAAATATTAAAGAATAGTAACTTTCATAGGACCGTTAGTTTAAGAAGAAGTCAATTGATAAAATAGTTTACTTTATGATAACAGTTGTTGAAGCTATTGATAATTTTGTTTTTGTGATATTTATCACGTGTTTGTATAAAGATTACGGACTAAAAAATTGTTTATTCATGTTATTTATAAACTGTTAGCTATTCTCTAACTAGCCATATAAACCAACAACTTTATTTCGTTTTTAGCTTTAACTTTCTCAAGCTTGTCTTATCATAAGCGTCTTAAAAAATTACGACTGAAGTATTATTATTAACACATGCTAAACGTGTATAAATAGCTTTAATTGAATATCTTTACATCAATAAGTAATTTGGAAAGTGTTTCAGTAAGTTTTTGTACTTAGCAACTTTTACGAAGTTTTATTGTTAGGCTTTTTCTTAAAAACACTCATAAACTTAATGTGTATAAATACTTTGAATACTAAAGTTGTTGGTTTACATGGCTGGTATTTTATGAAATGATAGATGATACAAAGCTTTATATAATAAAAATATCCCTAAATGCACAACAGTGTTTTTGTTTCTTGAATAACTTTTTTTTAGTAGTTTTTTTATAATATAGATTATAGCCTTTAAAATTTTATTAAAGATTTGATCTACTGAATCGAGTACTAATTAATGGATATAAAAAACTACTACTTATCTGTTGTAATATTAAACTAAGTTTAAAGCAAAAATTCCCTTACAAGACGCAAGTGGACCATTAAGCATAAACAATTCAATATTTAAAATCACACTATTTGAATTAGTATTTTCAAACATATTTATTTTTTTGATCCGTTCCAGCTTTGTCTTAATTTTAAAATCAGGTCTTGATCCGGTGGATTACTAACTGCAAGCGATTGATAAGTGATGCTGTAAACTAATAATAAAACTAAAAATAGAGTTTAGTTTTTCATGTCGAATTGAATTTAGTTTAATTTTAAGTTCTACATTTAAAGCTACAAACGTCGATCTTTATTTCAAAAAAATATTTTAAGTCTGTAAACAAGTCTATAAAGTTTTGTATTTTTCAGAAGCCACATATTGTTAGTAAAACTCATATACTTAAAAGTTAAACAATTTCTGATTTTTTTATACATTTTTGAACTTTTTGACGGTTTAAAATTTTCAGAAAGAATAAAAGTTCAAACTAGTAAAAATAGAAACTTTAAACTGAATTTCGCAATTTACTTAAAACTAATGTTAATCGATTTTGTAGAATCAAAAGTGTACCTAGAACATTACATTTGTAATTTTAGGGCTAAAACTCAAAAAATTAAAAAATTGCTTAAAACACATAAACATATGTATGGTACTGTTCACTGAATTTTAATCATGTAATATAACATACACAGGTATGCGACCTGCATTCACGACGATCAACATCAAGGCTGCTCGGAAAGTCCCGACACTGAAACAACGGAGCTTGTAACTGTTCTCGGGAAGGAGATGACTGTGCCACGTGTCAACGGAGTAATGACACTTCTGATAGTTTTGACGTGCTTGTTCGGCGCAGCTTTCTTAACAATGTCATTTCTGTTTTTTGCCAAAATCAAAAGAAAGACGGAGTCTCCTCTCACTTCGGCAAGCATCAGCATGGAAGAAAAATAAAATGTTACTGGAAACATATTCAATTCTATAAGAAACGGTTTTTCTGTTTAGATAATTTTAATTATGATTTTATGTGAATGAATAATGTCATTCTGACTTTATTTATTTGAAATTTAATGCTGTATTTTTCTTTATTCTTTTGATTTAAATACTCAATAGTTTGCTCAAACTTGTTCTTTTTTTTTTGAATTATACACTCTCGTTCTTTTATTTTAAATAATAATAATCTTTATTTTAGAATTTCCTTGAAAAATCTTAAAGGGTTATAAAAATGTTAGTATCTCAAGTAAACTTTATACTTTACAAAAGAGCATCACCTCAGGAAAAACTTTGTTTTTCGTTAAGATGCAATTTATCTTGTATATTTATCTTTTATTTTTCTAAACTTAAGTAAACTTGATTACGCAATCATTGTTTTTTATCTTTACTGGAGGATAAACAAAACAATTTGATGCATAAAAGCTTAATTAATTATATTTCAGGAATCTGTGTAACATACAAATAAAGTTCTTTGAAAAATAAACTCCAAGTTTTTAACTAAGGTGTAAATTTTTATACTATATACTACTTCTCTAAGGCTTTTATTAAGATGTCTACCTGTAAGTCTTAATTATTTAAAATAAAAAACATAACAACTATAAAACTTAATATCAACATATAACTGATTGGATACTTAATTCTAATTCGTTTTTTTAACATAATTTTTGCTCAGACTTCTGCCTTTGTTAGGAGTTTTCAGTCTTGTTGTTTTATATTCATAAAAATCTTTATTATTTTTAAATGTGAATAAAAAATTTTTGGCATTTGTTAAAATTTTAATAGCGCAATTGTTTCCATCAACAAATGTTTAATATTTTTTAAATGCATGTGGTAGGTTAAGTATTTATGTAATCAAGCTTTATTAAATTTTTTAATACTGTGTTATATGGCAAACAAAAATATAAATTAGATAAAATTTTATAAAAATTAGCATCTTTTTCTTTTTTTCAAACTAAAAGCTTTTAGTAAAACGAAGGATACATTGAACTAGATGATAATTAATTAAATTTAGCTGAAGACTACTTCCTTCTAAAACATTTTATCTTTAATAATACACAGTTAGTTAATGACCCAAAGACGACAAAATGTTCTAGATAGTAAAATTTTAAGTAATTTTTTTTTAGTTATAAATTTTCATTCCATTATTTAGTAATCTTTTAACTAGCATTTTTTTAGATTTCATTTATCACTGTGAAGCAAAAAGTTAACAAACTTTAATAAAATAAACATAAAAACTTAAGACTACAGCATTTCAACTTTATTCTTGAAACGATTAAAATTTAATTTACTGAAAAGAAAACTGACATGTAGAAATTAGATCATAACTTTAACAATAAAGTGTAGCAAAAAATGAAGAAAACATTACTTTAAAAAGGTTTGTAAAAAACAATTTGAAAACGGGGGTAGCAATGCTAATTAAAAACAACTCAATCAAAAACATTGTTTAGTAAGAAAAGGATTTTTTAACGGTTAGTAGCGCAATACACACCGGTCAAAATCTTTTTCCTCGAATACGACGATCAGTTTTTCTTTGAACTTCAAAAATGCTTTTTCAGTAAAACTGTTACTTGTTTAAATTCATAAAACGACTAGTACGTTATAAACTTTTTTGTATCATTTAAAATATTAATAAGGCATTTCAGCTAGGCTTATTTTAGTAATCTTATATACTAAAAAAGATATGCTTTAGCACAGTTGTTGTTGATCTTTAAAAAAATTACAATGCCCATTAAACTTCTTTAGAACCTTACTTTGCTTTAAGTTTACTACTGTTATCAGTACTTGTGATACAAACAACCTATAATTTTCCGTATAACTTATTTCTAATTTTCATTTTGTGGTACAGGCTTTGTTTTTGCAAGTAAAGAATATTTTACTAATACGATAGATACATCCGTTTAAAATTAGTTTATTGTAATAGGTCTTTACTTCAAGAATTAAATAGTTGTAGTCATTGTTTTTAGTCTGTTTTAACAAAAAAAGTTTTGTATTTGTAGTATGTCCAGCATGAAACGAAAAAGCAAGTTTTAAATTATTAAAGTTTGAAAAACTTCAGTAATTGTTCAATTTAACTGAGGTTGTTGAAATACTTTTTTAATCTATGAATTTAAGTTGTTACAAATTAATTGTCAAATCTTATCATTGCTTCGCTTTCAATTTATGTAATAATTTTCAACTCTTGTTAATGATATTAAATAACTATTAATTAATTAATTGTTATTGTAGTTTTTAGAAATGAACAGAAATTAAATATTTCTATGAATATTTGAACTAACATTTCTAATTACATACCCAAGTGACGGTTATTTTAAGGTATTAAAATACTTTTAACTTAATTAGAATCTATCGGTCTACCATATCCAAGAAGACTTAAAAAAAACTTAAATTCAGATGAAAATAACCATTAATATTATTAATCATCATTATACTTACATAAAACTCATCTAGAATGTTAATGTAAAATAAGTTTAATTTAAATATGCTACATCACATTTAATAAACATGAAGACTTAAGATTATCACATTTTAATTTTATTCATGAACGATTAAAGAATTCATTTATTGAAAAGAAAAATTATCATGTGGATTAAAATCATAACATAATTAATTAACCAAAATATAAAAATTTGAAGATAACATTACATGAAAATGACTTATAAAATATTATACATTTAACTTTTTATAGCGGGAGTATCGATGCTTAGTAATATTAATTCAGTCATAAAAATTTCTTTAGTAAGAAAGGATTCTTTCAGCAGTTAGTAGCGCAGTTCGCACCTATCAAGATCTTTCTCCTCGAATACGACGAGCAAGCTGTATATCTTTCGGCATGATAGTCACTCTCTTTGCATGGATGGCACACAAGTTGGTGTCCTCGAAAAGTCCGACTAAATAAGCTTCAGCGGCTGCTTGAAGCGCACCAATTGCAGCGCTCTGGAAACGTAGATCCGTCTTGAAGTCCTGAGCGATTTCACGAACGAGACGCTGGAAGGGCAACTTGCGGATCAATAGTTCAGTGGACTTCTGGTATTTGCGAATCTCACGAAGAGCAACGGTTCCTGGGCGGTAGCGATGAGGCTTCTTGACACCTCCAGTTGCTGGTGCACTCTTGCGTGCACCCTTGGTGGCAAGCTGCTTGCGGGGGGCTTTTCCTCCGGTTGATTTGCGGGCTGTCTGCTTGGTTCTTGCCATATTCACTTTGCTTAAAACGCTGTAAAATGATATAGATTTAATTGTGTAACATATTTTATGGTGAAGTGTTTAACGCTAATTTTTTTAATTCAAAAATGAAAAATATTTTTTTTTATAAAATACCTAATGCTGTTTGAATCTTAGGGTTACATTTTAAATTAAAACTAAACTTCAAAGTAAGTTAAATTCCAAAATTTAAACTTTCCTAAGTTTTCTCAAGTAATCAAATACACAAAATTGCATTAAAAAAGATCACCTTTAGTACAAATCTTGACTTCATGCTTTGAATAATTTGTCTAAATATCAAAAGGAATCTGACTATTAGAAAAACAAAAACTTTAAAATATTCTTAATGAACTGCTTGTTTAAATAGTTCTTGATTGAATAGTAAGAAGTTTCAGCTTTCAAAGCATTTTTAAGAAGTTAACATTTCTAGTAATATATTATTAAAGGCATAGCTCTGTAGTAAGCAAATTTTTTTATGAAGAAATGAACTTGAACGTTTCAGATCTAAATTAAATTTAGAGCTGAAAATCTTATAATCAGTATAGTCATCTTAATTCCACCAAAAAAAATTATATAGTTCTATGATTAATTATCAAATATGTGCAGAGTTTTTATGCTACTAATCCTGTTAATTTCAATTTTTTGTTATCCTTAACATATACCCACTGTATTTATATATCATAAACTGGGTATTTGTTTAGTTATAAAAACACAATACGTGATTGATAATTGTTCACTTGTACTTACAAAAATAAATTGGCAAAAATACTGAATTTTAACTAGTATGACTTTTTACAAATCAACAGATATTATCTCGTCGCAAATCAAAGCAACGTTTTTTTAATACTAAGGTATTAATTGTTTAGGGCTTTTAGTATTTTAAATAAATCTAACATTTGGTTTTAGAACTTGTTAGTTTATTTTTAATTAATTTTTTTTGGTTCAACGGATCAAAAGCGTAAAACCAAGTTTAAACATAAACTTCACTTATAGCCAAAATTTAACTCTTGTAATAGCAACGAAAAAACACTTTCTACTATTTTAACAGCTTAATATTTTAAAAAACTAGTATTCAATACACTAAATGTTTTTAATTTAAATATCAAAAAATAGTAACTTTCATAGTACCGTTATTTTAAGAAGAAGTCAATTGATAAAATAGTTTACTTTATGATAACAGTTGTTAAAGTTATTGATAATTTTGTTTTTGTGATATTTATCACGCGTTTGTATAAAGATAACGGACTAAAAAATTGTTTATTCATGTTATTTATAGACTCTTAGCTATTCTCTAACTAGCCATGTAAACCAACAACTTTATTTCGTTTTTAGCTTTAACTTTCTCAAGCTTGTCTTATCATAAGCGTCTAAAAAAATTACGACTGAAGTATTATTATAACCACATGCTAAACGTGTATAAATAGCTTTAATTGAATATCTTTACACCAATAAGTAATTTGGAAAGTGTTTCAGTAAGTTTTTGTACTTAGCAACTTTTACGAAGTTTTATTGTTATGCTATTTCTTAGAAACACTCACAAACTTAAAGTGTATAAATACTTTGAGAACTAAAGTTGTTGGTTTACATGGCTGGTATTTTATGACATGATAGATGATACAAAGCTTTGCATAATTAAAATATCCCTAAATGCACAACAGTGTTTTTGTTTCTTGAATAACTTTTTTTTCAGTTGTTTTTTTTTTATAATATAGATTATAGCCTCTAAAATTTTATTAAAAACTCAATTTGACCTAACGGACCGAATACTGATTAATGAAAATAAAAAAACTACGACTTATCTATTGTAATATTAAATTAATTTAAAGTAAAAGTTCCGATAAAAGACGCAAGTGGACCATTAAGCATAAACAAGTCAATATTTAAAATCACACTATTTGAATTAGTTTTTTAGAACATATTAATTTTTTTGATCCGGTTTGACTTTATATTATATTAGAATCAGGTCTTGATCCGGTGGATTACTAACTGCAAGCGATTGATAAGTGATGCTGTAAACTAATAATAAAACTAAAAATAGAATTTAGTTTTTCAAGTCGAATTGAATTTAGTTTAATTTTAAGTTCTACATTTAAAGCTACAAACGTCGATCTTTATTATTAAAAATATGCTTTAAGTCTTTTAACAAGTCTATAAAGTTTTGTATTTTTCAGAAGGCTTAAGTCAGTAAAACTCATAAACTTAAAAGTTAAACAACTTATGAATTTTTTAGATATTTTTTAACTTTTTGACGGTTTAAAATTTTCAGAAAGATCAAAAAAACAAACTAGTAAAAATATAAACTTTAACCTGAATTTCGCAATTAACTTAAAACTAATGTTAATCGATTTTGTAGAATCAAAAGTGTATTTAGAATATAACATTTGTAATTTTAGGGCTAATACTCAAAAAATCAAAATAGCTAAAAACACGAAAACATATGTATGGTATTGTTCAGTAAAGTTTCAATCATGAGATAAAACATACACAGGTATGCGACTTGTATTCACGACGATCAACATCAAAGCTGCTCGAAAAGTCCCGACACTGAAACAACGGAGCTTGTAACTGTTCTCGGGAATCAGATGACTGTGCCACGTGTCAACGGAGTAATGACACTTCTGATAGTTTTGACGTGCTTGTTCGTCGCAGCTTTCTTGACAACGTCCTTACTGTACTTTTCCAAAATCAAAAGAAAGACGGAGTCTCCTCTCACTTCGGCAAGCATCAGCATGGAAGAAAAATAAAATGTTACTGAAAACATATTCAGTTCTATAAGAAATACATTTTCTGTTTAGATATTTTTAATTACGATTTTTTGTTAATAAATAATGTCATTCTGACTTTATTTATTTGAAATGTAATGCTGTATTTTTCTTTATTCTTTTGATTTAAATACTCAATAGTTTGCTCAAACTTGTTCTTTTTTTTTTGAATTATACACTCTCGTTCTTTTATTTTAAATAGTACTAATCTTTATTTTAGAATTTCCTTGAAAAATCTTAAAGGGTTATAAAAATGTTAGTATCTCAAGTAAACTTTATACTTTACAAAAGAACATCACCTCAGGAAAAACTTTGTTTTTCGTTAAGATGCAATTTATCTTGTATATTTATCTTTTGTTTTTCTAAACTTAAGTAAACTTGATTAGCAATCATTGTTTTTTATCTTTACTGGAGGATAAACAAAACAATTTGATGCATAAAAGCTTAATTAGTTAAATTTCAGGAATCTGTGTAACATACAAATAAAGTTGTTTGAAAAAAAAACTCCAAGTTTTTAACTAAGGTGTAAATTTTTATACTATATACTACTTCTCTAAGGCTTTTAATAACATGTCTGCCTGTAAATCTTAATTATTTAAAATAAAAAACATAACAACGATAAAACTTAATATCAACATATAACTGATTGGATACTTAATTCTAATTCTTTTTTTTAACATAATTTTTTGCTCAGACTTCTGCCTTTGTTAGGAGTTTTCAGTCTTGTTGTTTTATATTCATAAAAATCTTTATTGTTTTTTAATTTGAATAAAAAATTTTAGGCATTTTGTTAAAATGTTAATAGCGCAATTGTTTCCATCAACAAATGTTTAATATTTTATAAATGCATGTGGTAGGTTAAGTATTTATGTAATCAAGCTTTATTAAATTTTTCAAAACTGTGTTATATGGCAAACAAAAATATAAATTAGATAAAATTTTATAAAAATTAGCATCTTTTTCTTTTTTTCAAACTAAAAGCTTTTAGTAAAACGAATGATACATTGAACTAGATAATAATTAATTAAATTTAGCTGAAGACTACTTCCTCCTAAAACATTTTATCTTTAATAATACACAGTTAGTTAATGACCCAAAGACGACAAAATGTTCTAGATAGTAAAATTTTAATTAATTTTTTTTTTAGTTATAAACTTTCATTCCATTATTTAGTAATCTTTTAACTAGCATTTTTTTATATTTAATTTATCACTGTGAAGCAAAAAGTTAACAAACTTTAATAAAATAAACATAAAAACTTAACACTACAGCATTTCAACTTTATTCTTGAAACGATTAAGATTTAATTTACTGAGAAAAAAACTAACATGTAGAAAGTAGATCATAACTTCAACAATAAAGTGTAGCAAAAAATGAAGAAAAAAATACTTTAAAAAGGTTTGTAAAATACCATTTGAAAACGGGGGTAGCATATTCAGTTCTATGCAATGCTAATTAAAAACAACTCAATCAAAAACATTGTTTAGTAAGAAAAGGTTTTTTTAACAGTTAGTAGCGCAGTACACACCGATCAAAGTCTTTTTCCTCGAATACGACGATCAGTTTTTCTTTGAACTTCAAAAATACTTTTTCAGTAAAACTGTTACTTGATTAAATTTATAAAACGACTAGTACGTTATAAACTTTTTTGTATCATTTAAAATATTAATAAGGCATTTCAGCTAGGCTTATTATAGTAATCTTATGTACTAAAAAGGATATGCATTAGCACAGTTGTTGTTGATCTTTAAAAAAATTACAATGCCCATTTAACTTCTTTAGAACCTTACTTTGCTTTAAGTTTACTACTGTTATCAGTACTTGTGATACAAACAACCTATAATTTTCCGTATAACTTATTTCTAATATTCATTTTGTGGTACAGGCTTTGTTTTTGCAAGTAAAGAATATTTTACTAATACGATAGATACATCCGTTTAAAATTAGTTTATTGTAATAGGTCTTTACTTCAAGAATTAAATAATTGTAGTCATTGTTTTTAGTCTGTTTTAACAAAAAAAAGTTTTGTATTTGTAGTATGTCCAGCATGAAACGAAAAAGCAAGTTTTAAATTATTAAAGTTTAAAAGACTTCAGTAATTGTTCAATTTAACTGAGGTTGTTGAAATACTTTTTTAATCTATGAATTCAAGTTGTTACAAATTAATTGTCAAATTTTATCGTTGCTTCGCTTTCAATTTAAGTAATAATTTTCAACTCTTGTTAATGATATTAAATAACTATTAATTAATTAATTGTTATTGTAGTTTTTAGAAATGAACAGAAATTAAATATTTCTATGAATATTTAAACTATTATTTCTAATTTCATACCCAAGTGACGGTTATTTTAAGGTAACAAAATACTTTAAACTTAAATGGAATCTATCGGTCTACCATATCCAGGAAAACTTAAAAAAAAACATAGATTCAGATGAAAATAACCATTAATATTATAAATCATCAATATACTTACATAAAACTCATCTAGAATGTTAATGTAAAATAAGTTTAATTTAAATATGCTACATCACATTTAATAAACATGAAGACTAAAGATTATCACATTTTAATTTTATTCATGAACGATTAAAGAATTCATTTATTGAAAAGAAAAATTATCATGTGGATTAAAATCATAACATAATTAATTAACCAAAATATAAAAATTTGAAGATAACATTATTTTGAAAGGACTTATAAAATATTATACATAAACTTTTTAAAGCGGGAGTATCGATGCTTAGTAAAAGTAATTCAGTCAGGACATTTTTTAAGTAAGAAAATGATTCTTTCAGCAGTTAGTGGCGCAGTTCACACCTATCAAGATCTTTCTCCCCGAATGCGACGGGCAAGCTGTATATCTTTTGGCATGATTGTCACTCTCTTTGCATGGATGGCACACAAGTTGGTGTCCTCGAAAATTCCGACCAAATAAGCTTCAGTGGCTGCTTGAAGCGCACCAATTGCAGCACTCTGGAAACGCACATCCGTCTGGAAGTCCTGAGCGATTTCACGAACGAGACGCTGGAAAGGCAACTTGCGGATCAACAGTTGAGTTGTCTTCTGGTATCTGCGTATCTCACGAAGAGCAACTGTTCCTGGGCGGTAGCGATAAGGCATCTTGACACCTACAGTTGCTGGTGCACTCTTGCGTGAAGCCTTGGTGACAAGTTGCTTGCGGGGGGCTTTTCCTCCGGTTGATTTGCGGGCTGTCTGCTTGGTGTTTACCATTTTCACTTTTCTTAATACGCTGTAAAATGAAATAAATGTAATTGTTTAACATACTTTATAGTGATATGTTTAAAGCTAATTTTTTTTATTCAAAAAATAAATAAAAAACTTAGTTTTTAGAATTTACCTAATGCTATTTGAATCTTAAGGTTATATTTTAAATCAAAACTAAAGGTCTAAAAGTTTTATTTAATATTTAAACATTCTTTAGTTTTCTCAAGTAAACAAGTACACAGAATTTCATTAATACTTAATAGTCATAATTTTATTTGATGAAATAACTTGAGATCTAAATTTATTTTGGTGCTAAAAACTTTATAAGCAATATAACTACTTTAATTCCACATATTAAATTTAATAATTCTATGATTTACTAAAAACTTGTACAGAGTTATTATATTGCTTAAACCCTACAAACTTTATCTACTTACTATCTTTATCATACTACAAGTGTATTTATATATCACAAACTGGCTATTTGTTTCATTGTAAAAACACAATACGTTATTGATAATTGTTCACATGTACTTACAAAATAAGTTGGCAAAAATACTGAGTTTAAACTAATATGACTTTTTAAAAATCTACAGATACATCTCGTTGTCAAATCACAGCAACTTTTTGTTTAATAATAAGGTATTGATTATATATAGGTTTTAGTATTTCAAACATCTAACATTTGGTTTAAATACTTCTAAGTTTATTATTAATTAATTTTTTTTAACGGATCAAAAGCATAAAAACAAATGTAAAAATAAAAAGCACTTATAGCCAAAAACTTAACTCTTGTATTAGCAGCCAAAAAAACATTTTTTGCTATTTTAGCAGCTTAATATTTAAAAAAAAATCATATTCAATACAGTATACATTTTAAATCAACCATTGGAGAATAGTAATTTTTATAGGACTGTTTTGTTAAGAAGATGTGAATTGATAAAAAAGTATGCTTTATGAAAACAGTTATTAAAATTATTGTTATTTTAATTGTGATACTTATCACGTGTTTATATAAAGAATACTGACTAAAAATATGCTTGTTTCCGTTAATAAAAAACTATTACTTATTATCTAACTAACCATGTAAACCAACAACCTTAGTATTCAAAGTATATACTATATTAAATTATTTAGCTATGAGCGTTTCTCAGAAAGTGCACAGCAATAAAAGTTCGTAAAAGTTGCTAAACACAAAAGCTAACTGAAACTTTTTCCAAGTTATTTATAGATTTAAAGATATTCAATTAGAGTGATTTATACACGTTAAGCGTGTGATTTTAATAATACTTTAGTCGTAACTTTTAGAAGTTTATGATTAGACAAGCTTAAGCAAGTTATAGCTAAAAATTTAAATAAAAGTAATTTATGATATAAACGATAAAAAATTATCTTATTTATTATAAATATCTCAGACTGCACAACAGTATTTTTGTTTATTGAATAAATTTTGTTCACTATAAGTATTTTTTTTTAAGTTGAATCCTTCGAAATTTTATTAAAAACTCGATTTTTATCTACCGGATCAAATACTAATTGTTTGAATAAAAATAATGTTTTTGTTGAAATATTAAACTAAGTTTACTACAAAAATTTGCTTCAAAAACACTTATGGACCACTAAGCATAAACAACTAATTATTTAAAATCACACTATTTCGAATCAGTATTTTGAACATATTTATTTGTTGGATCTGGTTCCGGCTTTATGTTAATTTGAAAAAAGGTCCGGATCCGGTACATTATCAACTAAAGCGATTAATAAATAATGCTGTAAATTAACAAATAAATTTAAACGTAGAGCTTTGTTTTTTAATCTAATTAAATTAAGCTTAATTTTATGTTCTGCATTTAAAAGCTACAAACGTCGATCTTTATTATTAAAAAATATTTAAAGTCTGTAAACAAGCCTATCAGTTTTGTACTTTTCAGAAGCCTCAAATTGTTAATAAAACTCATCTACATAATTTATAAACAATTTCTGATTTTTTTTTTTGAATTCTTATAAGTTTTATAATTTACAGAAATAGCAAATTTCAAACCAGTAAAAATAGAAACTTTAAACTCAATTCCCCATTTACTTAAAACTAATTTTAATCGATTTTATAGAATCAAAAGTGTATTTAGAACATTACATTTGTAATTTTAGGGCTAAAACTCAAAGAATGAAAAAACAGCTTAAAACAAAAAAACATATGTATGGTACTGTTCACTGAAATTTTAATCATGTAATAAAACATTCACATATATGCGAATTGCATTCACGACGATAAACATCAAGGCTGCTCGGAAAGTCCCGACACTGAAACAACGGAGCTCGTAACTGTTCTCGGGAATCAGATAACTGTGTCGCACGTAAACGGAGTAATGACACTTCTGATAGTTTTGACGTGCTTATTCGTCGCAGCTTTCTTGACAACGTCCTTACTGTACTTTTCCAAAATCAAAAGAAAGACGGAGTCTCCTCTCACTTCGGCAAGCATCAGCATGGAAGAAAAATAAAATGTTACTGAAAACATATTCAGTTCTATAAGAAATACATTTTCTGTTTAGATATTTTTAATTACGATTTTTTGTTAATAAATAATTTCATTCTGACTCAAAGTTATCTGAAATGTGATGTTGGTTTGTTAACTTTAGTCTTAAGTAAAACATCATGAGCGTGATGTACTTTTCTTTATTAATTCGATTTAATAACTCAATATTTTGCTCAAACTTGTTCCCTTTCTAGAATAATACACTATCGTACTTTTATTTTGAATAAAACAAGTCTTAATTTTTGAAATTCGTTGAAAAACCTAAAAGGGTTGTAAACATGTTAGTATCTCAAGTAAACTTTATACTTTACAAATGAACATTACCTCAGGAAAAACTTTGTTTTTTGTTAAGATGAAATTTATCTTGAATATTTTTCTTTTATTTCTTTTTAAAACTTGATTACACAATCATTGTTTTTATCTTTATTTGAGGAAAAAAAAATATTTGATGCATGAAAGCTTAATTAGTTGAATTTCAGAAATCTATGTAACATTCAAATCAAGTTCTTTGAAGAATAAGCTACAAGTTTTTTAACTAAGGTGTAATTTTTTTTTACTATATACTACTTCTATAAGGCTTTTAATAAGATGTCTGCCTGTAAATCTTAATTAATTAAAATAAAAAAAGTAACAACGATAAAACTTAATATCAACATATAACTGATTGGATACTCAATTCTAATTAGTTTTTTTAACATAATTTTTTGCTCAGACTTTTGCCTTTGTTAGGAGTTTTCAGTCTTGTTGTTTTATATTCATAAAAATCTTCAATATTTTAAACTTGAGTAAAAAACTTTAAGATATTTCATTAAAATGTTAGTAGCACAAGTAAACTTTATATACGTTAGCTTTTCGTTGATATTAAATTTATCTAGTGATTTTTTTTGTTTTTTTTCATGATGTTAAACTTCATTACACAATCATAAATTTTATCTTTATTCAAGGATAAACAAAACAACTAAGTGCATGAAAGCTGAAACAGTTACAAATTTAAAATCTGTTAAACGTAATAAAATAAAAGAAACTAATTTAAAAGGTAAATGTAAGAAACTTTTATTTTTTTACGTTAAACTTAAAAAGTTTAGATGTCTTTTACTTCCTTAAAGCTTTTAATAAGATGTTTGGAAGAAAAATTTTATTTTATTTTTAATTATAAGCGTTAATAAATTACATCATATAAAAGCTTGATAATGTGCCTAATATAGATTTAATTTTTCTTAAAATTTACTAACAGCACATAAATTGGCTTTCAAATGAGCAATTTTTAAAGAAAAATCACCTAATACTTTATCAACTTCATGGACTGTACTTCATAAAAAGGCTGCGGACTCCTGCTTTGAAGTATCAACATTTATTAAGTTTATAAGTTTACATTGTAAGTAGTCCAACAGTTTTTGAGTTTTTAGATAAAACAGTACTGTCAACTCCTATACTCAATATAAAATCGACAGCTACTAAAAAGATAACTAGCATTTTATTTTTAATCGCTTCCATCAACAAATGTTTAAATTTTTTTAAATGCATGTGGTAGGTTAAGTATTTATGTAATCAAGCATTAATAAATATTTCAATACTGTGTTATATGGCAAACAAAAATATAAATTAGATAAAATTTTATAAAAATTAGCAACTTTTTCTTTTTTTCAAACTAAAAGCTTTTAGTAAAACGAAGAAAATATTGAACTAGATGATAATTAATTAAATTTAGCTGAAGACTACTTCCTCCTAAAACATTTTATCTTTAAAAATGCACAGTTAGTTAATAACCCAAAGACGACAAAATGTTCTAGATAGTAAAATTTTAAGTAATTTTTTTTTAGTTATAAACTTTCATTCCATTATTTAGTAATCTTTTAAATAGCATTTTTTTAGATTTTATTTATCACTGTGAAGCAAAAAGTTAACAAACTTTAATAAAATAAACATAAAAACTTAAGACTACAGCATTTCAACATTTTTCTTGAAACGATTAAAATTTAATTTACTGAAAAAGAAAACTGACATGTAGAAAGTAGATCATAACTTCCACAATAAAGTGTAGCAAAAAATGAAGAAAACATTACTTTAAAAAGGTTTGTAAAATACCATTTGAAAACGGGGGTAGCAATGCTAATTAAAAACAACTCAATCAAAAACATTGTTTAGTAAGAAAAGAATTTTCTAACAGTTAGTAGCGCAGTAAACTCCGATCAAAATGTTTTTCCTCGATGCGACGATCAGTTTATCTTTGAACTTTAAAAATACTTTTTCAGTAAAGATGTTACTTGTTTAAATTTATAAAAAGACAAGTACGTTATTAATTTTTTTATATAATTTTAAAAAATAATAAGGCATTTAAGCTAGGCTCCATTTTAGTAATTCTTATATACTAAATAAGATATGCTTTAGCACAGTTGTTGTTGATCTTTAAAAAAAATTACAATGCCCATTTAACTTCTTTAGAGCCTTACTTTGCTTTAAGTTTACAACTGTTATCAGTACTTGTGTTACAAACAACCTATAATTTTCCGTAGAACTTGTTTCTAATTTTCATTTTGTGGTATAAGCTTTGTTTTTGCAAGTTAAAAATATTTTACTAATGCTACAGATACAACTGTTTAAAATTAGTTTATTGTAATAGATTTTTTATTTCAAGAATTAAATAGTTGTAGTCATTGTCTTCAGTCTGTTTTAACAAATAAAGTTTTGTATTTGTAGTTTGTCCAGCATAAAATGAAAAAGCAAGTTTTAAATTATTTAAGTTTGAAAGACTTGACTAATTGTTCATTTAAACTTAGGTTGAAATATTTTTTTCATCTATGAACTTAAGTTGTGACTAATTTAAGTAATAATTTTAAACATTTGTTAATAAAACTAAAAAAGTTAAAAAACTAGTTGTGTTTTTCGGTCTTTCTAATAAGTATTATTGTAATTTTTAGAGTGAACAGAAATTTAATATCTTTATGAATATTTAAAATAACATATCTAACTACATACATTAATATTATAAATCATCATTAAACTTACATAACACTCATCTAGAATGTTAATGTAAAATAAGTTTAATTTAAATATGCTACATAACATTTGATAAACATAAACTAAAGATTATCACATTGCAATTTTATTCATGAACGATTAAAGAATTCATCTGTTGAAAAGAAAATTTATCATGTGGATAAAATCATAACCTAATAAATTAACTAAAATATAAAAGTTAGAAGATAACATTATATTGAAAGGACTTATAAAATATTATACCTTAACTTTTTATAACGGGAGTATCGATGCATAGTAAAATTAATTCATTCATAAAAATTTCTATAGTAAGAAAGGATTCTTTCAGCAGTTAGTAGCGCAGTTCGCACCTATCAAGCTCTTTCTCCTCGAATGCGACGAGCAAGCTGTATATCTTTTGGCATGATTGTCACTCTCTTTGCATGGATGGCACACAAGTTGGTGTCCTCGAACAGACCCACTAAATAAGCTTCAGCGGCTGCTTGAAGCGCACCAATTGCAGCGCTCTGGAAACGCACATCCGTCTTGAAGTCCTGAGCGATTTCACGAACGAGACGCTGGAAAGGCAACTTGCGGATCAATAGTTCAGTGGACTTCTGGTATCTGCGGATCTCGCGAAGAGCAACGGTTCCTGGGCGGTAGCGATGAGGCTTCTTGACACCTCCAGTTGCTGGTGCACTCTTGCGTGCACCCTTGGTTGCAAGTTGCTTGCGGGGGGCTTTTCCTCCGGTTGATTTGCGGGCTGTCTGCTTGGTTTTTGCCATTTTCACTTTCTTTATACGCTGTAAAATGAAATAGATTTAATTATGTAACATACTTTATAGTGATGTGTTTAAAGCTAATTTTTTAATTAAAAAAAAATCAGAAATTATTTAATGCTAGTTAAATCTACGGTTTATATTTTAAATTAAAACTAAAGGTCTTAATAAGTTTAATTTAGTACTTAAACTTTCTTAAGTTTTCTAAAGTAACCAAATGCACAAAATTTCATTAAAAAACGATCACTTTAAAAACAAGTATTAATTTCATACTTTAAATAATTTGACTAAACATCAAAAGAATTCTGACTATTAGAAAAACTAAAACTTGAAATGCTTTTGATTAAACTGGTAGTTTGAATAGTTCTTGATTAAATAGTAAGAAGTTTACAGCTTTCAAAGCATTTCTAAGCAATTAATATTTCAAGTGGCACATTATAAAAGGCTTAACTCTGTGGTAATCAAGTAATTTTTCTTGATAAAATTAACTGGATATTTAAATTTATTTTAGAGCTAAAAGCTTTATAAGCAGTATAACTATTTTAATTCCACCGATTAAACTTCTTAAATTCTATGATTAACTATTAATTTTTGCAGAAATTTTAAACTTCTTAAATCCTACTAACTATATCTACTTGTTACCATTTACATGCAACCACAGTATTTATATATCACAAACTGGCTATTTGTTTAATTGTAAATACACAATATGTGATTGATAATTGTTAACTTGTACTTACAAAAATAAGTTAGCAAAAATACTTAATTATAACTAATATGACTTTTTACAAATCTACAGATATTATATAGTTGTCAAATCAAAGCAACTTTTTGTTTAATAATAAGGTATTGAATGTATATAGCTTTTAGTATTTTTAATCACATCTAACATTTGGTTTTAATACTTCAAAGTTTTTTTTAATTAATGTTTTTTTGTTTAACGGATCAAAAGCGTAAAAACAAATGTAAGCATAAAGTGCACTTATAGCCAAAAACTTAACTCTTGTATTAGCAACCAAAAAAACATGTTTTGCTATTTTAGCAGCTTAATATTTTTAGAAACTCGTATTCAATACACATACAGTATATATATTAAATCAACCATTGGAGAATAGTAATTTTTATAGGACTGTTTTGTTAAAAAGATGTGAATTGATAAAAAAGTTTACTTTATGAAAACAGTTATTAAAATTATTGATATTTTAATTGTGATAGTTATATATAGAATACTGACTAAAAATTTTCATTTCTGTTAATTGAAAACTATTAGTTATTCTCTATTTAGGCATTTAAACCAACAACCTTAGTATTTTAAGTATTTATTACATGAGGTTATTTAGCTATGAGCGTTTCTCAGAAAGTGCACAACAATAAAAGTTCGTAAAAGTTGCTAAACACAAAAGCTAATTGAAACTTTTTCCAAGTTATTTATTGATTTAAAGATATTCAATTAGAGTGATTTATACACGTTAAGCGTGTGGTTATGGTAATACTTTAGTCGTAACTTTTAGAAACTTATGATATGCCAAGCTTAAGCAAGTTATAACTAAAAATTTAAATGAAAGTAATCTATGATATAAACGATAAATATATATAAATATATAAATATTTAATAATATAAATATCTCAGATTGCACAACAGTATTTTTATTTATTCAATAGATTTTGTTCACTATAAGTTTTTTTTAATAAGTTATAGCCTTTAAAGTTTTATTAAAAACTCGATTTTGATCTACCGGATCAAATACTAATTGTTTGAATAAAAATAATGTTTTTGTCGAGTTATTAAAATAAATTTACAACAAAAATTTGCTTAAAAAACACAAGTGGACCATTAAGCATAAATCAGTTAATATTTAAAAGCACACTCTTTTGAATCAATATTTTGAACATATTTATTTATTGGATCAAGTTCCGGCTTTATCTTAATTTTACTTACAGCTCTGGATCCGGTAGTTTATCAACTAAAGCGATTAATAAGTGATGCACTAAATTAACAAATAAAAATAAAAGTAGAGCTTTTTTTTTAATCTAATTAAATTAAGTTTAATTTTAAGTTTTACATTTAAAAGCTACAAACGAAGATCTTTATTATCAAAAAATATCTAAAGTCTGTATTTAGGCTTATAAGTTTTGTATTTTTCAGAAGCTTCAAATTGTTAGTATAACTCACATACATAAAATTTAAACAATATCTGTTTTTTTTTTTGAACTCTTATACGTTTTAAAATTTACAGAAAGAGCAAATTTCAAACTAGTAAAAATTAAAATTTTAAGCTCAGTTCCCCATTTACTTAAAAAAATGTTTAATCGATTTTATGGAAACAAAAGTTTATTTAGGACAATACATTGTAATTTTAGGGCTAAAACTCAAAGAATAAAAAAATAGCTATAAAAAAAATATATGTTTGGTACTGTTTACTGAAATTTTAATAATGTAATAAAACATACACAGTTTCTAATACGCGACTTGTATTCACGACGATCAACATCAAGGCTGCTCGAAAAGTCCCGACACTGAAACAACGGAGCTCGTAACTGTTCTCGGGAATCAGATGACTGTGCCACGCGTCAACGGAGTAATGACACTCCTGATAGTTTTGGCGTGCTTGTTCGGCGCAGCTTTCTTTACAATGTCATTTCTGTTTTTTGCCAAGATCAAAAGAAAGGCAGAGTCTCCTCGCACTTCGACAAGCATCAGCATGGAAGAAAAATAAAATGTAAATTCTATGATTAACTATTAATTTTTGCAGAAATTTTAAACTTCTTAAATCCTACTAACTATATCTACTTGTTACCATTTACATGCAACCACAGTATTTATATATCACAAACTGGCTATTTGTTTAATTGTAAATACACAATATGTGATTGATAATTGTTAACTTGTACTTACAAAAATAAGTTAGCAAAAATACTTAATTATAACTAATATGACTTTTTACAAATCTACAGATATTATATAGTTGTCAAATCAAAGCAACTTTTTGTTTAATAATAAGGTATTGAATGTATATAGCTTTTAGTATTTTTAATCACATCTAACATTTGGTTTTAATACTTCAAAGTTTTTTTTAATTAATGTTTTTTTGTTTAACGGATCAAAAGCGTAAAAACAAATGTAAGCATAAAGTGCACTTATAGCCAAAAACTTAACTCTTGTATTAGCAACCAAAAAAACATGTTTTGCTATTTTAGCAGCTTAATATTTTTAGAAACTCGTATTCAATACACATACAGTATATATATTAAATCAACCATTGGAGAATAGTAATTTTTATAGGACTGTTTTGTTAAAAAGATGTGAATTGATAAAAAAGTTTACTTTATGAAAACAGTTATTAAAATTATTGATATTTTAATTGTGATAGTTATATATAGAATACTGACTAAAAATTTTCATTTCTGTTAATTGAAAACTATTAGTTATTCTCTATTTAGGCATTTAAACCAACAACCTTAGTATTTTAAGTATTTATTACATGAGGTTATTTAGCTATGAGCGTTTCTCAGAAAGTGCACAACAATAAAAGTTCGTAAAAGTTGCTAAACACAAAAGCTAATTGAAACTTTTTCCAAGTTATTTATTGATTTAAAGATATTCAATTAGAGTGATTTATACACGTTAAGCGTGTGGTTATGGTAATACTTTAGTCGTAACTTTTAGAAACTTATGATATGCCAAGCTTAAGCAAGTTATAACTAAAAATTTAAATGAAAGTAATCTATGATATAAACGATAAATATATATAAATATATAAATATTTAATAATATAAATATCTCAGATTGCACAACAGTATTTTTATTTATTCAATAGATTTTGTTCACTATAAGTTTTTTTTAATAAGTTATAGCCTTTAAAGTTTTATTAAAAACTCGATTTTGATCTACCGGATCAAATACTAATTGTTTGAATAAAAATAATGTTTTTGTCGAGTTATTAAAATAAATTTACAACAAAAATTTGCTTAAAAAACACAAGTGGACCATTAAGCATAAATCAGTTAATATTTAAAAGCACACTCTTTTGAATCAATATTTTGAACATATTTATTTATTGGATCAAGTTCCGGCTTTATCTTAATTTTACTTACAGCTCTGGATCCGGTAGTTTATCAACTAAAGCGATTAATAAGTGATGCACTAAATTAACAAATAAAAATAAAAGTAGAGCTTTTTTTTTAATCTAATTAAATTAAGTTTAATTTTAAGTTTTACATTTAAAAGCTACAAACGAAGATCTTTATTATCAAAAAATATCTAAAGTCTGTATTTAGGCTTATAAGTTTTGTATTTTTCAGAAGCTTCAAATTGTTAGTATAACTCACATACATAAAATTTAAACAATATCTGTTTTTTTTTTTGAACTCTTATACGTTTTAAAATTTACAGAAAGAGCAAATTTCAAACTAGTAAAAATTAAAATTTTAAGCTCAGTTCCCCATTTACTTAAAAAAATGTTTAATCGATTTTATGGAAACAAAAGTTTATTTAGGACAATACATTGTAATTTTAGGGCTAAAACTCAAAGAATAAAAAAATAGCTATAAAAAAAATATATGTTTGGTACTGTTTACTGAAATTTTAATAATGTAATAAAACATACACAGTTTCTAATACGCGACTTGTATTCACGACGATCAACATCAAGGCTGCTCGAAAAGTCCCGACACTGAAACAACGGAGCTCGTAACTGTTCTCGGGAATCAGATGACTGTGCCACGCGTCAACGGAGTAATGACACTCCTGATAGTTTTGGCGTGCTTGTTCGGCGCAGCTTTCTTTACAATGTCATTTCTGTTTTTTGCCAAAATCAAAAGAAAGGCAGAGTCTCCTCTCACTTCGGCAAGCATCAGCATGGAAGAAAAATAAAATGTTACTGGAAACATATTCAATTCTATAAGAAACGTTTTTTCTGTTTAGATAATTTTAATTATGATTTTATGTGAATGAATAATGTCATTCTGACTTTATTTATTTGAAATGTAATGCTGTATTTTTCTTTATTCTTTTGATTTAAATACTCAATAGTTTGCTCAAACTTGTTCTTTTTTTTTTTGAATTATACACTCTCGTTCTTTTATTTCAAATAATACTAATCTTTATTTAAGAATTTCCTTGAAAAATCTTACAGGGTTGTAAAAATGTTAGTATCTCAAGTAAACTTTATACATTACAAAAGAACATCACCTCAGGAAAAACTTTGTTTTTCGTTAAGATGCAATTTATCTTGTATAATTATCTTTTATTTTTCTAAACTTAAGTAAACTTGATTACGCAATCATTTTTTTTTATCTATACTGGAGGATAAACAAAACAATTTGATGCATAAAAGCTTAATTAGTTAAATTTCAGGAATCTGTGTAACATACAAATAAAGTTCTTTGAAAAATAAACTCCAAGTTTTTAACTAAGGTGTAAATTTTTATACTGTATACTACCTTTCTAAGGCTTTTATTAAGATGTCTGCCTGTAAATCTTAATCATTTAAAATAAAAAAACATAACAACGATAAAACTTAATATCAACATATAACTGATTGGATACTCAATTCTAATTCGTTTTTTTAACATAATTTTTTGCTCAGACTTCTGCCTTTGTTAGGAGTTTTCAGTCTTGTTGTTTATATTCATAAAAATCTTTATATTTTTTAATTCGAATAAAAAAATTTAGGCATTTTGTTAAAATGTTAATAGCTCAATTGTTTCCATCAACAAATTTTTAATATTTTTTAAATGCATGTTGTAGGTTAAGTATTTATGTAACCAAGCTTTATTAAATTTTTCAATACTGTGTTATATGGCAAACAAAAATATAAATTAGATAAAATTTTATAAAAATCAGCATTTTTTTCTTTTTTTTCAAACTAAAAGCTTTTAGTAAAACGAAGGATACATTGAACTAGATGATAATTAACTAAATTTAGTTGAAGACTACTTCCTCCTAAAACATTTTATCTTTAATAATACACAGTTAGTTAATGACCCAAAGACGACAAAATGTTCTAGATGGTAAAATTTTAATTAATTTTTTTTTTTAGTTATAAACTTTCATTCCATTATTTAGTAATCTTTTAACTAGCATTTTTTTATATTTCATTTATCACTGTGAAGCAAAAAGTTAACAAACTTTAATAAAATAAACATAAAAACTTAAGACTACAGCATTTCAACTTTATTCTTGAAACGATTGAAATTTAATTTACTGAAAAGAAAACTGACATGTAGAAAGTAGATCATAACTTCAACAATAAAGTGTAGCAAAAAATGAAGAAAACATTACTTTAAAAAGGTTTGTAAAAAACCATTTGAAAACGGGGGTAGCAATGCTAATTAAAAACAACTCAATCAAAAACATTGTTTAGTAAGAAAAGGATTTTTTAACAGTTAGTAGCGCAGTACACAGCGATCAAAATCTTTTTCCTCGAATGCTACGATCAGTTTATCTTTGAACTTCAAAAATACTTTTTCAGTAAAACTGTTACTTGATTAAATTTATAAAACGACTAGTACGTTATAAACTTTTTTATATCATTTAAAATATTATTAAGGCATTTCAGCTAGGCTCAATTTTAGTAATCTTATGAACTAAAAAAGATATGCTTTAGCACAGTTGTTGTTGATCTTTAAAAAAATTACAATGCCCTTTAAACTTCTTTAGAACCTTACTTTGCTTTAAGTTTACTACTGTTATCAGTACTTGTGTTACAAACAACCTATAATTTTCCGTATAATTTATTTCTAATTTTCATTTTGTGGTATAAGCTTTGTTTTTGCAAGTAAAAAATATTTTACTAATACGATAGATACATCAGTTTAAAATTAGTTTATTGTAATAGGTCTTTACTTCAAGAATTAATTAGTTGTAGTCATTGTTTTTAGTCTGTTTTAACAAAAAAAGTTTTGTTTTTGTAGTTTGTCCAGCATAAAACGAAAAAGCAAGTTTAAAATTATTAAAGTTTGAAAGACTTCAGTATTTGTTCAATTTAACTGAGGTTGTTGAAATACTTTTTTAATCTATGAATTTAAGTTGTTACAAATTAATTGTCAAATTTTATCATTGCTTCGCTTTCAATTCAAGTAATAATTTTCAACTCTTGTTAATGAAATAAAAATAATAAAAATTAGTTTAGATTGTTGTTTTAGGTTTTTTTAATAAGTATAGTTGTAGTTTTTAAAAATGAACAGAAATTAAATATTTCTATGAATATTTAAACTAACATTTCTAATTACATACCCAAGTGACGGTTATTTTAAGGTAACAAAATACTTTAAACTTAATTGGAATCTATCGGTCTACCATATCCAAGAAGACTTAAAAAACTTAAATTCAGATGAAAATAACCATTAATATTATAAATCATCATTATACTTACATAAAACTCAACTTGAATGTTAATGTAAAATAAGTTTAATTTAAATATGCTGCATCACATTTAATAAACATGAAGACTTAAGATTATCACATTGAAATTTTATTCATGAACGATTAAAGAATTCATTTATTGAAAAGAAAAATTATCATGTGGAATAAAATCATGACCTAATTAATTAACCAAAATATAAAAATTTGAAAATAACATTATTTTGAAAGACTTATAAAATATTATACATTAACTTTTTATAGCGGGAGTATCGATGCTTAGTAAAATTAATTCAGTCATCAAAATTTCTTTAGTACGAAAATGATTCTTTCATCAGTTAGTAGCGCAGTTCACACCAATCAAGATCTTTCTCCTCGAATGCGACGAGTAAGCTGTATATCTTTCGGCATGATAGTCACTCTCTTTGCATGGATAGCACACAAGTTGGTGTCCTCGAAAATTCCGAATAAATAAGCTTCAGTGGCTCCTTGAATAGCAAGATTGCAGCGCTCTGGAAACGCAGATCCGTCTTGAAGTCCTGAGCGATTTCACGAACGAGACGCTGAAAAGGCAACTTGCGGATCAACAGTTCAGTTGACTTCTGGTATCTGCGGATCTCTCGAAGAGCAGCGGTTCCTGGGCGGTAGCGATGAGGCTTCTTGACACCTTCAGTTGCTGGTTGACTCTTGCGTGCACCCTTGGTGGCAAGTTGCTTGCGAGAGGCTTTTCCTCCGGTTGATTTGCGGGCTGTTTGTTTTGTTTTGGTATTTTGCTTGGTTCTTGCCATTTCAACTTTGTTTAAAACGCTGTTAAGTGTTATAGGTTGAATAAATTATCTACAATTTAGAAATGACAATAAACTTTTATGCTCTTTTAAATAAAATTACGTTTGCTAATAGTTTGTTCTTCAAAGTTACACATTTTCATTCATGCAAACAAGGTTTTGAAATGGTTAAAATTAAAATTACTCAAGTGATAATTCCAATTCACAACGATTGGTTAATGAAATAAACCGTTTTAGCAAATTTGATTTTTTTTAAGTTCGCATAAGTACAATTATAAATCTAATAACAACCGTCTTGAAGTCTAACATCAACTAACACAAGTGTAATGGTTAAAAGTTCAACTGATTGGTACTTTGTATGGTAAATAACAAAGCATTAAATATACTTATATGCTAGGTAAAGTATTAAAGAGTTGGACTGATAAAAGTTTAAACATAATTTAATATTTAATTTCTTGGTGACACATTGAATAGCCACACTTTTATATTTAGAAAGAATGTTAAATATTCATATGTCATAAGCATAACAAACTCTATAACTCTGTTTTGACTAACAGTTCTTCTTAATCATGTTTTGATGCTATTAAACTTGATAATAAGTTCAGTTATCTTTAATAAACCTGATGTATATGTTAAACTTTTATGATGTTTCTATTTAAATTCAAACAGATTTACTTATAAAATTTTAATTTAACAAAACCATTCTTGTTGTTATTTTAAAACAATAAACGTGTGTTCAGTACCTATATTTATATATCTTAAATTAAGTTTTGATATAAATCTAAAATAAAATTTGTGATTAATTATTACAAACTTGTGGCTTGAAATACATATTAGACAGTATATACTATTTTGAACTAAAATGGCTATTTACATACTTCTAGTATTTAAAATAAGCTCTTTGTCATACTAAAGCGTAAATTCAAAAAAATATAAGATATTTTCCTTATTAAAAACATTTCTAATTAAAAAATGTTTATCTTTGTTTAAAGAATTATTTATACTTAAATGTTTACTATGGAATCAATAGATTGAAACAAATGTAAACCGAAAAAAGAAAAACAAATGTAAATCTGTAGTTGATGTCTATTTAACATTTGTAAAGTATTTAGTATCTAAAGTAGCTAATAATATTTACATAAACTAGAAACTTTAACAACGTGAATAGCTTATTATTGTTTGTCTAAATTTGTACTTTGTACAAAATAAAATAGTATTAAAAAGACAATGAGGTTTAGTGTAAGATAACATAAACTGATAAATATGAACTTGGTTAATTAACTTTAATACGGTAAACGATTTTTTCACAATAACATTCTTTTTTTAGCTATTATTTCAAAATAGTTATTAAAAGTTCAATTACTTTTATTATGTCTTAAAATTTGAATAAAAATTTTATACTTAAAGTTGAGCTTTATATTAAAATTAAAACATAACCTAGATAATTTTCTAAATAGCTATAATTTAAATGTTAAAGTAAAATATTGTACAACATTTAGTTATAAAGCCTCATTATAAAAAAATTCAAAGTTGTTTTTCTATTTATATTTATTTGAAATCTAAGCTAGTAATTGATAGATTTTGTTTAACAGGCTTGTTATTTAAAAAAATGACCTACTTACTATATAATTTTAATTTAACTAGGTAAACAATAATAAAGTTTCCATGAAGATTTTATGAAATAGAGAAGATGGGATAACTTGTTTTTACGAAAACTATTTTAAGATATATTTTAAATAGTGTTTAAATATTTGTTATGTGTTTTTAAACAGTTTACCGACTAGAAAAACACTTTCTAAAACTTTCTAAACACTAATTTAAAACTTATTTACGATATTACCTTTGAACTAAGAGTGTTTCTTAAAGTATGCTCATTATAATTTGTAGAAACTTGATGAAAATTGCCAAACACTTAACAAGTACTTATTGAAATATTTTTCTTATAATTTGTTGAAGAAAAAAAATCATTATTTTAGTAAACAAATTAAAATTTAAAGGTAAATATATATATATATGTTATATATATACATCGTTAAGCGTTTGTATGTTTTTGGAAATTTTAAATAAGACAAAAATTTAACACTTTGAAAATATTTTGAAAGTTAAAGTAGTTATTGCTAAGATACATAAAGTTGTTTGATATAAAATGTTTTTCGCTAGTAGTTTATTTTATTCATGCAATAAAAAACACATTCGTACGGTTTGTATTCACCATGATCAACATCTAAGTTGCTCAGAGAGTCCAAAGTCAATATTAAGAGACTTCAGTTTTATTAGTGCAGTGAAATGTTGTCAATTAAAAGTTAAGTTCACAAAATATTTTGTTAAAAAGTTTGTAGAAAAAATGTAAAAAAGTTAAATTATTTAATCTGAAACTTGAGGTTGAGTTTTTAACTTTGTCCTAAGTAAAAAGGTATGTGTATGATGTTTTTTTTTTGATTCAATTAACTTTCGTAACTTAATACTCTACTTAAACTTAAGCTTTTTTCAGATTTTGTTATTATTGACCTTACTGTTTGATTTAGATAAAGTTATTCATTATCATTCAGTTGTAAACAAAAAAATTAAAATGAAATTTCAACACCGGTTGTAATGTACAATCGGCTCTTAGTTTTTTAGATAGGTTAGCAGCTTAAATAGATTTAATGTCTAACAAAAAAAAAAGTAACCAAGCAAATATTTTTACTAAAGAGCTAAAACCTATTTTGTTACTTTTGTATGATTAATTCTAGTTAAGTAAGTTCTTCTACTCTAAATTTTGTTTTCAGTACACATTCCAGCTTGTTAAGTTTTTATTTTATCAGACCTTTGCTTGATTGTTTTTAAAAGTGTTTTTTGTAAAATTTATAATTATGATGCCGCAAAAACCTTTTTAATAAAAATAGAAATCAAAGAAAAATACTTTTTTGTTAGTCTATTCCGTTGACTAGAAACATTTTTTACAAAAAGTATTACAAACAAGGCAACTTACATTAAGTAAAAAATAATTTTTAAGTGTATTTACACAGCTTTCAATTAAATGATTTTTAATGATCCATAGTATATATTGTCTTCTATTTACCTAGTTTTATTATAAAGGCTAAATAAAGTGTTAAAAATATCAGTACAAACAAGCTTGTATTACCATGAATAATTAAAAAATAGATACAAGAATATTTTTTTTTCAATTAATACAAAACAATAGAACATCTTGACCCGTTATTTTTTATTTGGTTAATTTAAACAGGTACAAAATAATTTAATTTTTAATTTAGGTTTTTTTATTATATGCAAAATAAAATCTAATATTCATCAAAAAAAAAAGCTAAACATATAATCAGCTTTTTAAAACATTTTTTGTAGAATTTATCATATACAAATTAAATATCTTAACTATGATTTTTTCAATTTTTTGTTTAAGTTTGCAAAAAAAACTAGCACTTTTGAAGTATTATTGTAAAAATGATTAGTTTTTTATAAACTATTGTGTCTATAATTATTTTTACTAACGAAAAATTTTAGCATTTGTAATTTATACAGAAACTATTAGACGGTTAGCATCGTAAGTTTTGTTACTCATCTTAATTTATACAGTTAGTTTTGTCTTGTATTAATTTCTATAACTATAAATACTTTATTTACCATCATTTAGTTTTCAGTTTAATATTAGTCTACAAACTAAAGACAAACTTTAGAAGAACTTTTTTCAATATGATTAATCAATTTCTATTTATACAACTAAAACTAAGCTTTTCTTTTTAACTACCGGAACTGAAGTTGTATTTAGTTTCCTTAAAAACAGTTTAAATTTTTCTATTGTTAAAAAATTCACTAACAAGCTCTCGAAATGAATTTTAAATAAAACTGTCTTTTATGTGCTTTAACAAAGATAAAACATTAGAAAATTTGTAGTTGTACCAAAAGCCTAGTTATAAAAGGGCTTTAAAAACTTACAATTTACTAAAGAACTGTAAAACTTAACTAATTCACTATGTTATTATTAGTTTCTTCAGTTTCGTGAGAAGTCAAGACTGTTTACTCTATAAACGTAATAATAATGGCACTTGTTCGCTTTTAATTGCTCAATTTATTGTCAGCTAACTGTTTCGTGATGTGCAAATGTTAACATAAACTAACTGAGGGTTTTAGTACACAATTGTTGGAAGTAATAAGTTTTAGTTTTTTGTAATTTTTTAAAGTTAAAAAGTGAGCACATCTTATAACTTTTTAAGACAGCTTATAAACAGTGGTTAAGTATCGAAAACTATTTCTATTGAATTTTCATCTGTTAAGTAATTAAAGCTTAACTATATTTAAAATTTGACGACATAAACTCTCTTTTTAAACAATTTTTGTTAGTATCGGAAAAAGTTGTTTGCAAAAATATTCAAATTATAAACATGCTGTTTCAGCATTTTTTTTTCAGTTTTAATATTTCTTAATTTAAACATAACATATTTTCATTTAAAGATTTTATTTATCTAGCTAAATATGTAAAAACAAAGAAGTACTTTACGAAAGGGTGTAAATACGATAGGTAATGAACTTAAACAAAATGACTAACAAAATACTCCAAAATTCAAGCTTTTAGCTAACAAAAAACAAAACCTTAAAGTGTACCAAAACTATTTAGACGAACTAAAAAGCATTAAGTTTTAACAAACAAACATAAAAATGATTAATTTTTGTTAGAACAAATAACACAAGACAGAGTTTGTCAACTTCATAACATATCAACATGGTTTTTTTTACTAAATTGACACTAAATTTGATACTTTGTAAGTAAAAATACTTTGATTAGTATAAAATTAAAACATGTTAACAGCTAGTTGAACTAATATCTTTTTGTATTTAAATTAGAACTCGTTGCTTTTAAAATTGTAAATAAGTTTACTCTTCATCAAACATAGTTACCACCTTGAAAAACTCAGCGGTCCTAACAGTACATTGTTATACTGTTTTTAACAAGTTTTTAACAAGTTCTCAGAAATCTAAGAGTCTTTGATTTCGTCTTTAATGTAGAATTTATTTGGTATAACAGTGTTTTTATAGACAACATTCTCGTTTAATTTTCCTTCAGAAACGCTGTTATTGTTACTGTTGGTCGACTTGTTCGATACTTTACTGTCCATTCTGAAGTTGTCCTTGCAAGAGCCGTTTGAACCTTTTGTGCTTGAAATTGACGACCGTTTTCTTCTTCTCATAATAATTCTTCTGGATAAATATTAATTCTTAAGATTTGTGGTTTTGTACAAAAAATAAAGTGATTTTACACTAATTAATTGAAAATAGACAAAATGACTTATTAACAATAAAAATAAATGAAGTTATATCTTAAGTTGAAATTTAAAGACTTGGTAAAATTTATTTTTAAGGTAGCTTTGTTTTTCAGTTCAATTAAACTCAATTTACTTGGATAAAAAATGTAGATATTTGTTTTAAAAAAAGTAAAAAATAAATTATAAACACTGCAAGACTTATACAAACCTCTAAATGCTCTTAAAGACAATAAGTTATAAAGAACTAAAATCCCACAAGGTTAAGTCATTTTTAAAAAATAAAAATTACATTTAACATTTTTGCAACTTTAATTTAGAACTTTTAGCTCGAAATTCTTACTTGGCGCACAAAGGAAACACCATTTTCGGCCAGTCTCTGAAGCTCATGATGACGCAAATGATGTTGACAACCAGGTTGACGTCAAAAAGAACAAAGTAACAAAGTTCGGGAAGGTCCAAAGTCAACTGAACAATGGTCATCACCGTGTCGGACACGACGCACACCAGCGTCAAGTAAAACGTCTTCCTGATGAACTCGATGACGCTCTTGTGCTGTTTTCTGTGAATAGTTAGATGTCCTTGTTAAACAAAATGTAGTAGATAGTTAATGATTTATAAAGTGAAAGTGTGTTAAAAAACTATCTTCTGTTTTGGATTTAGTCAACTTTAGTTATTTTACTAATTTTAGAGGAGAAAATTTTGAAGTGAAAATGACTTTAGCTTTTTATAAAATTAAGTCTCATTAAATGTTTAAAATAAACGTAAACCATCAAGTTTTGTTTCATCAAATTTGTTAAAACTACAAACTTTTTTTTAACTACTTGCGGAGATGGTAAGTTATTTAAAAATATTTTTAACATTGCTATTTACCTTTTGTTCTTTTTCTTGTCATTTTCCTCGTTAGTTAAATACTGACTTCCTTTTCTATCTTTCTTGCTCACGTCAGTGGCAGTTGCAGTTCTGACCATTTGATTCACAGAGCGCTTAGATTTGAAGTCACTTGTTTCACGCCTTTTAATAAAACATTCTTTTAAAACATTTATTACGAATCAATTAAACTACAGGAATTAAACTATTCACTTTAACTTAACTTTTATGCTGACCTTCAAAATAAACATACCTTCGAGTAATGTATTTGATTAAAATGAACACTTTAAAATTTCACATAATCTACTTTTTTTGTTAAGTGCACCATCAAAGTAAACAAAACTCTAAAAATATACAGTTTGTTTTTATTGAAATTAATTTATAAGAAAAAAAAAACGTTATTGAAAACAAAGGTGTAAATTAGCTTTAGCATTTACGCACTTATTTGATCATTTACGATAGTTTAAAATTTACATCATAAGTAAAGATGATTTCACTATTCATAGTATACTTAAACCAAAGTTAACAAAGTTTCTATACTATTTTAAATCTTATGTAACAGAAAACATTTTAAACACATTTTGATTTTTTTCTAAATTAGTGCTCAAAGTTTTCTTCAACGTAAAGAATTAACTTTAATGAAAAATACTTTGTATAAACTAAGTTTCTTTAATCAGTAATAAAAAGCAAAACCTTTACAACACCTAAATAACTATTAAGTTTATTATATTTAATTATCAATGTCAGCTAACTTTTAATACTATCTTAAGATTAAATATGTGAACTACACTTATAACTTGAAAGGATAGATCATAGTTTATTTAAAGTTGAGGCCTTGTTGCAAAAAGGCATCATTTAATAACTAAAAAGTTTTGCAGTGATTCAAATCATTGGTTTTTTTATAGTAAGCATTTGTAACTTTTAGCTAAAAACTAATCATTAAAACCATATACAGTTCATATTTTGATACAACTTAAGATAGTTCCAAAACTTAAATTACATAAGAATTTTTTCTTAACTTATTTAAATAACATGAAACTCTCTTTCCATTTTATACACACTCTTTTTTTAATCCTACTTTAACAAAACTAGTAATATCTTTACGAAAATTTAACATACAGCTTTATTAAATACACAGAAAAGCTATTTTGCTGCTAAGCCTACTTTACTTAAAGAAAAAACATAAAAAACGCCAAGTTTGAAAAACCTAGTACGACTCAACACGTAAGTCACACTTTTCAACTAAAACGCCAAACGATTCGTCACCTGTGCTGCGTGGGAGTTCTCGGGTGGCCGGCAGTTCGCGGCGGTCTGAAACTGCTGACGGCCTCCTTTCCCTCGATTCGGTCCACCAGACCGTTGTTCATATCGATCGTGGAGCTCGGGCGCTGAATGTTCGGCAACGAAGATATCCTCAGCGTCTGCACGGGCTGCGGCCCAAAGTCGGAGCTGGACAGCTCCCTGTTGGCTTTCGACGCCCTGCGAGGGCTGCTGTAATTGGACATCTTCTTGTTGAGCAGCGGGTAGAGGAAGAGGGCGAGGAGGGAGACCTGGAAGGTGACGGTGAGGAAGACGAAGACCAGGGGGATCAGCTGGAAGTACTCCTGGCTGTTGACGTCCCTGCATCCTGATTGGGTGGCTCGCATGTCCCACCCAGTGACGGAGGGAATGACGTGCAGAACGCAGAGCACTATGCCGCTGATGAGCATCACCAGCAGCGTGGCGTAACTTATGAAAGTTACCTGGAAAAGCAATTTCAAATTAAATATTAGTAAAGAAGACTTGAACGCTTGTTGTTTGATATGCGCATAAATGTTTACAAACATTCATGACTAAATAGTAAAATGGTTAAGATATGTCTAATAAGTTGTGTTCAGTTGTCTTGAACATAAGTAGTGTTTAACAAAAATATAACCAATTAATAGTTAGTAACAAGTTTTTTAGATAAAAAGTTAAGCTGTTTTTGTTTTCAAATAAAACTAATATAGATTTAAAGTATTAAAACATGATCATTTTCTTACCACGGGATTTAAAATATGGCTGAGAACTGGATTGTTGTAAAATATTGACTGTCTTGTCCACAGAAAAATGTAAACAGGATACAAGCTCAAGCCATATAATATTGTGCTTGTGTTCACTGCAACTAAACAGTGTTCATCTGTTTTCCAACCTAGCAAAGCCACACTTTGATCAGATACCAGCCTGCAGATTGCCATTACAACGCTTAGCAAGCACAACCTGTTTATTTATCCTAATTTTAGTATCGAGCAAGTTTTTAAAAATTTAACAGCAAATATCCTACTATTTAAAATAAAATTTAATTTTTAATGCAAATATTGTAAATTATTTATCATCTTAGTAGTTAAACTAAACAAAAGCATACCTGTACAGAAACTTTCCTTTTTTGTTATTCAGTTCCCTACCCGGGCTGCATTTTGAGTTTAAAGCATATCTAGTTAAGCATACAAGTAAGTATATTGCGAATGCAGTCAAAGCTATGAGCACAGCTTCACTTATCAGCCAATAAGCTTCAGCATATGGTTCAGGAGGAAAAAATGTTGAACTATTTTTCTCTGTTAAGTTGTAGACAGTTGTATCTTGTTGTGTTAGGACTTTAGCAGTATATGCGACTGTTTCATTCACCATTTTAATAACTGTAGTATGTTTTGAAAAATTATTAATCCAACAGCTTAATAAAAAGTGAAAAAGTGTTTAATTGGTGGCAAAACAAAGTATAACACTTATGTAAGTTGTTGTAATTAAACATAAAATACCAATATAAGTAGCGAATTAACTATAGTTAGATTTTTGTAAACACCAATATTTATCAAAAAATAAAATTTAAGTATAAAAAACAAGCAAGTAAATACTTAAGTTAAAAGTTTAATAGAAAAAAGCCTGATGTTTATCATGATTTGCAAAATTATACTGTGGTATACAAAATACATATCATCTCAAACTAGAATTTTTAAAGCCTTATGTCCAAATAAATGCAAATAATCCAAAAATTTGCTAGTATTTGTAGTATACACATTCTAAATCAGATAAATTTCCATTTTGTATAACAAAAAAATAATGCTCTTGCGTTGTAATGTTTTTGATAAACTAACTTAGATAATACTTTAGAGATGTTAGATAAAATAAAACAGTAGTCTTGAATAAAAAGACCTATATAATGACTGCTTTCTAGATAATAACCATCATAAAAATTATAAGGACTCATAAATTTAATAAAGCTTAAGACTTAATAAAACTTTTCTACAGCTTCATAAAAAGTATTTCTGGCTATAAATAGCAAAACCATAACCTTAAAATCAACTATTAACAAATTCATTGCAATACTAGCTAACTTTTCTATAATGATTACAAAAATAGCATATTTTTAGTCAACAAAACTTCAATGAATACTACGTTTTTCAACTGAGTAAACCTTTTGGTGTATATATCTTAATCTCCTAAACTTTAAGATAATAAACAGAAACGTTCACTATAATAAAGTTGTTGTTTTAAAACGTACAATCTTTTTTAAACAATAATTGAACACATTTTCATTATAAAAAAAAAAAGTTTATTTTTTATTGTATAAAAAATTCTTTAGCATTAATAAATCTTTACAAAAAGTACAAAAAACTATTATTTTTATTGACTAATTTTAAATACTGAAAAGAAAAAATAACAACGATCTACATTACTTAAAAAGCTGTTTTTGATGTGACCAAGTGAAGCATAATAACTACTCAACAATCAGCATATTAAATATGACACATGCTTTTAATTGGAGTTTTCAGATGTACAATTGAGCAATTCTATTGCATCATTTTTCCATAAATATATTTTTTTTCAAGTTATTTTTTATTTAATTGAAAAGCTTTAAGTTTATTAGAAAAAAAAACATATGTGAAATCATTTTAGCAACTGTACATTTAGTTATTTAACTTGTAAAATGTTGTTAAACCGGTTTAACACTTTACAATATTTAAGTTCACTTTTAAAAAAATTTAAATACTTTAATATGAATATTAAACAGCTTACTAGATTAAAAAAATTAACTCAATTCTAACAAAGTCTTGCAATCTGAATTTTAGTTTCGAACTTTGGTTTTGTCTTCTGTTATCGCAAAGTAATTGTAACTTCAACTGACATATTGTTTTTGTATAAGAAAAGTTTTGGAAAACTTACGCACATTGCAGCTTTTACAATTTATTTTAATCTAATAGGGCGCCTTCGTGACAACTAGGTTAAACAAAAAGCCTTTAAAATAGTTTCTTTTGACACTAACAAGATTCAAATTTAATATAGTTTGGTATAATTAAATACATAAATCAAATTTAAACAGAATTAGAATAAAAATACTTTAAGTATATATGAAGCTTGAACAAAAATGTTGTACTAAATCAATTTGTAAACGAAATAAAAACAAAAAATGTTCAAGCATCTGCTTTTTTATATTTCTTTTAATGTTATTTTCTTTATCTAAACTTTTAAAGAAAATCAATAAACTTTTAATATAAAATTAAAACCTTCTTTAAATTAAATAAACTAAAATTATTTAAAGAAAAATATTTTTCAAGTTTTTATCAGTTTAACCTCAACTATTAAAAATAAACAAAAGTAAAACAGCAAGTACAATAGTTTTTTAAATAGTTATTACAGAGATAACATTAGATTTAAAACTACATTACATTTTATTGCAGCAACCTTGACTTTACTTTAGCCAAAACTGCTACTGTACTTGTAGAAAAAAAACTGTTAACTTATATACCAGCAATTAGGTAAAAAGGATTAAAGAGTACTTAAAGTTTTTTTTTCTAAACTAATAAAGTTACTAATTTACCTAAAAGAATTGTTTGATACAGTTTTGAGAATTTATAAAAGACACTTGATTCTTGTTAATGTCTTTTCACGACTATGCAATAAGTTAATTTGTAAGTACCGTAATAAACGTAAATCAGTTTTTTGTGCCAACGTAAAAAATCATTAGCGTTAATTTGCTTAAAAGTTGTTCAAGACGTTATGCAAAACAAAAGGAACATTTTTTAAATTAAGGTCTTATTATATATCAAGTTTTACTTGACCAAACACGTGTTTATATAAGTTTTTAAACTGCAGCTTATTTATGACTATATTTTAATATGAATACTGTTATTACTAATTTTCAAGTATCACTGGTTCAAAAAAACGACAAACTAAAGTTTCATAAAAATAAAAGGTTAAGCAATTCGTTCTACTTTATGTAAACATATCATTAATTTAAAACTCTTAACAAATATCTTTAGTGATAAAAACATATGCTAAAACTTTTCAAAAAAAAAATCAACAAAAAAGTATAACAAAGCTTCTTAAAAAAACTGCTTAAAGATTAAATTTAAATTAAATTAGTTACGACTAAGTTGTAAGGATTTTTATTCGAAACTTAAAGATATTTTAAAATCTTGCAAACATATTTAAATTTTAATTGGAATTTCACTTAACGAGCTTGCTATAAACAATTTAAAAGTTGATTAAAAGAATAGCTTAAGTGCTAAAACTTTTTTCATAAATTTCTAAGCTAGTAATTTTATTTTATTATATAACGTTTTAAGTACAAGAAAAAAATAAATAAAACTTTTCACAGAACAAGCTTATTTTTTTAAAGTTCTTTTATTAGATTATGTCTTGGGGTACCTTAGATGCAGTAGAAAGATTTTAATTTTAATTATTTAGTTTTTAATGTAGATTTTAATTTATCAGCTGTTAGAAAAACTTTAAACGCTTAGTTAAAAGTTGTATTAATACTGTAGCACAACTAAAAGTAATTTCTTAAAACTTTTTTAACCATAAATAAGTTTTTATGAATTTAAAGGTTCAATGTTTTACTTGTTTTAAATATTTTTTTGATAATTTTTTAAGTATGTTACTCTAAAAAGTTTCATGTAAGCAAAATTAAATCTTTATAATAAATGTTGTCAAAAACTCTGATATTTTTAATTCGTTGTCAATAAAAATCAATATAATAAAAATATTTTAATACCAATAAACTACAAATACTTCTGTTTTTAGTTTATACAACATATACATACACAAACTATTACTCAATTTTAATTTTTACAAACTATTTGAAGAGCTTAAAGAAAAAAGGTTCTCTAAGACACATCTCATACTTTATTGCTAAGATTCTATTTTAATGATAGAACTTAAAATAAACGAAGTAATTTTTCATACTATTAAGCTTTGCACTAAAATCTTACTTTTACTGACTGACACAAACACATTAAATTAAAACTTGTATGTTCCAAGAACATATGTAAAAGTGACGTAATAAAAAATCAAAATTTATCTGTTTTTCATCAACTTTACTCGAATACTAAAACTTTTAAGCAACAAAATTCCGAAATTAAACCTACACGTAAAACTAAGTGCTGCTTTATCCATTTTTTAAAATTATTTTACGAAGTTTTTACATTTCTTTTAGTTTAGAAAAAAACAACCTAAAATATTTCGTGCAAGCTAAAAAATCTGATCTGACCAAGCTTGATAAGGTTCAAGGAATTAAAACTGAATACATCAGTTTTTTTAAGATTTTGAAACTTTTGTATGTTTTTTTTAATATGGTTAGCTGAAGTTGCAATTTGACAGAACTTAATTACTTGTTTTTTATAAATCTGTTCGTTATTTATAACAAAGCTTTAATTATTAAAAACAAAATGATAAGTACTTTTTTGTTTGTTAGCTACCAACTTACTTTCTCACAAAAAAAAGCTGTTACTAAAGTAGCGAATTAGATCATCAAAATTCTTAATCACCACTGGTCACTTTGGTCAAATTAAATTTACCTTGTTTTACATTCATAAAACTTTATTTTGTATCCAATTTTTTTTTACAAAAATAAATAAAAGTTAGCGGTTAAGACAAAATACCACAATAAAAGCTATTGAAAATGCAGTGCCTGTGAATTTTCTTAACTTTCACGAAAATTAAAAAATATGTTAATGAAAGTTTAAATGCGTAGCTGAGCTACTGTAAAGCCTTGATAAATACATGTAAACTCAACTATTATTTTACTTAAAGTTAAAGAATACAAGTCTAAAACAACAACCAGACTATCACGTAAAAAATTATTTTAAATTAAAAGTTACTTGTTTTTTTTTTCTACCTACTCGTTCCTTCGAATCTCTAAAGGTAACATTTTTAAACCAATTAATAATTTTGAAAACTTATTTTGTATTTATAAACATTTTTTAACAATATGTATTGACATTACTAGGGTATTTAAACGTATTTTAAACTATTTTATGCCTGAGACTTTACTTAATTTTTTTTGTAAAGTTAAAGTTTTTTTCAACACGAAAGTTAAACTTTTATTATTCTTTTTACTTTAATTTAAAGAATTCATTAGTCTTTTTTTAATGAGCCTATAACTAGTTTTGTCTCTGAAAAGTCTTAACTTAAAATGCAAAAAATAATCATACAATGTTTTACTCACTAAAATTTTTTAAATTTATATAGCTACAAATCATTTTAAAAAGTCTGTATCTAGCTAGAAAGTAAAATTATTCTATTTAAGCAAACAAAATGATATATATTTTCAAAAAGTATAACTAGAAATATTATAAGTTTTATTATAGTTATTTAGAGTGTTTAATTTTCGTTCAGTTTTGTGTTTAAAATTTTAATTTTAGTTTTTATAATAACTCATAATATTCAATTTATTCAAATCATATTATTTAGTCACTAAACCGTTTATTTAGTATTTAGTGTTTAGCATAAAACTGTATGAAAAATAGGTTACGTTTTGCTAAGGCTATTAATAAGAAGGTATTAATAAGATAAATTTCTAAACTTAAATGAACCAACATTTTCGAAAATTAGTAATAAACAAAGCTGTTTTGTTACTAATTCAAGGGATTTATATAAATCTAATTAGACTTTATGAAAATATTCCCTAAAAAAATAAAAGTATACTTAATGTGTCCAAGTGATATATATATAATAAAATAACTTCATTTCAACAAAAGTAGTATAATAACTATAACCTTTTTTTGTAAAATCAGCTTGAATTTATTATCAAAGCTGCTTTTATAACACTAAATTTTAAAAAGTCTTATATATTAGAATATTTGTTCTTTAAGTTACACTGAATAATTATAAAACAATTTACCTTATAGTTATAAATGCATAAACAAGTTGTTAAATGTTTATTCTAAATAACAAAACCTGTACTAAAAAGAAACTAATATTTAAAAACTTACGAATAAATGCAAAATATAAACCACTAGAGATTTAAAAAATGGTCATAGTTTTCGTACGTTTTGCAGATAAATGATGACTTAATAATGATATACAATACGTAAATAGTTATATAAAAAAGTGTTGTGAATTATTCTTACTAATACAAGTTTCTCGATACTAACTTGTTAGACTTAACTTTTACAGACCACTTATTTCATAAAGGAAGGAAGCCTAATGACTATTTGTTCACAAAAAAAAATTATGGTTTAATTCTATCCATTTCTTTGCAACCACAAACCTTGAAAAAGTAAAACCCAAAGCTTAAACTTAAAAATGCTAACTATAGTCACTTTTTAACAATCTTTAATTGATTTTTTTTATCAAAACAAGTATATAATCGAAATTTATATAACATTACCACATAAAAAACCTTATAAATACTTTTGATTAAACTTTTTTCAAGTTTTGGTATTTTTCACACACGACTCCAAAGAAAAGGTAGGTGAAGTAGAAAGTACTTATATGAATATTTATATTTTAAAACATTTCCAAAGATTACCAACACTGCTTTAGTTAGAGTTTTTAAACTTTTTTCCGTTTATATTTTTATTTCTTAACTATTTTGGCACCAATTTGAGTTTCTTAAAACATTTTAGTTTAAATTAAAACATGAACTTTTAAAAGGCTTAAGTTTTAGTTATATTTTTGTTTAGTGTTCTTTTATAAACATTACTTAAGTATAAAGCATTACATAATTTGCCAATATCAATAAGTATAAAGTTAAACACAATGATTTAATTTAAACATTTTAAAAACAGTTCACGTTTAATAAAAAGACTATAACTTCTTATAAGCAAATAAGATATTTTGAAATAGTTGTGAAAATATACTCAAATAGGGTTTGTTTGTTTTTCAACTGCTAATTTATTTTTACTTTAAAGATAACACTTTTTGCTTATAAATACGGTAATCTACCTCTTAACTTCGCATGTTGAACATAGATAAAAAGTGTAAAGGTTTACGGCAGCTGAGATAAATTTTACAATTTTAAACTTGAGCGTTAACCTGGAATTTATTATGATTATTTGTCATAAATTTTAATGTACAGCTTTGATTACCACTATCTTTAAATTAAAATAAACAATTATTATAATATAACCTATAAAAGAAAAATGCATGTAAATAGCTAGTGTTAAATTATTATTCTATTTTAATAAGATTTTAAACAACTGAAGATCTCTATTTTTAAACGAGTGAAACATTGTATTGTAATAAAATTTTAAAAATTTATCATTGAAGTGTTAAATTATATACAATAAAAAAGTTCGTATAACGAACTCATTAAAATAAGAGTCGGTTTTTTATTGAAATAAGGGAATCATGTATAAAACATAACAAAAAAAAGATGCATCTAACCATTACAGAAGTTTAAGTAATAACTGAAAACTCTTTAAAAGAAAGCACTATACCTTCCAGAGAAACACTGTTAGTTTAACCGAATTTGAAAATATTATATCTATTTGAATATAGATTACTACTGTGAAAGAAACAATTGTTTTTAGTTTTGGATGTATTTAAATTTTAATACATCAAGTTCAATAGTTTCAAATTTAATTTCAACTATCTAAAACTAAAGTAAAACAACATAAGTATAAATTTACTATTAATGCAACATATTTATTAAATGAAGTAGTAGTTTTAATTGTTAAATTTTAATTAAATTACTAAAATACTCTTATAGATCATAAAAGACAGCAAAATCTATAAATTAAAAATAAAAAGTTATCTATTCTAAAAATAGTTATTTTACCCATGAAATGAATATCTTTTTTTACAACACTACACATGTTTATTAAGTTTATCGTATATGGTCATTTAGTATCTTTTATATGTTAGTTTTTTAGTATAACGAAGAAAAACAAATATTTTTTGGACGTTAAGGGTATGTAGCTTTTTTTTCTAATTTTTTTTTTCTAAAATTGTAAAATTTTATCAAAACTCACAAGTAGTATTCGCATTAAATTTTTTATATTTACTAAAAAATCACAAATAATTGTTCAAAAATATCTAAACAATTAAAAATTTAATCTTAGCTAAGTTATTAGTATTAAATTGACAGTGTTTAAATCATAACAGGGTACCTTAATCACGGCTATAAAGTTTGTAGTAATCTATTAACGATTTAGTCTGTTTATTCTAACCTGCGTACAAAATATTAGTTAAATTAAAAACAACAATAGAATTTTGATACAACTTTATAGATTGTTTTCAAACTTAAGTAACTAAATTAAAAATTTGAAACTTTACCTTTATAGACAGTTTAAATTAAAAACATTGCAGTAAACTTAACAAACAATTAATCAATAGTTTTGATAAATAGTTCAACTAATACTTTAATTGCTATATTATCAAAACTTTTGGAGTTTAAACTAGTTTTGATCGTTTTTAAATCGTGAAAAGTATTATAATCTCAGTCTGTGAAATTTTAAGATTTTACAAATTTGAAACACATAAAAGAACTTTGACTTTTTACAGACACATTATCGTATAGATAGGAGAAAGCTTATGCTGCCCACAAGAATACAAAGCAACTTAAAGCAGTAATACACATCCTCTGCACAGATTGCGGTTTTACTTATTATAAAACTGCCACACCACACTTTTCATTTTTCACGTGTTAAGTTATTATTCTAAAACAAAAAGTCCACGTATATTTTTCTATCTACGCTCTTTTTTGTAATCTTACAAAAACTTTCTTTTCAAGATCGTTTTAATCTACAAAACAGCGACTTTAACCGAGTTTTAAGCGAATACAAAGTTTTTAAACTTTATTGCAGAAGCAGATAGTAGGCATATCATTTGCGAACCCAGCAGTGTTGCAGTTAAATACAAAAAAAACTAGAGCGAAGTTTTAGTTTAGAAGAAACAAACGTATATTAAGTGTTTAACTGGCATAGCAATATTAGCATTCTGACAGCTTTGACTTAAAGTATAGTTTACAGAATACAAGTTGCTAGAAATCTAGTACAGTGTAAATGTAGCGGTTGTAAATATTATATTTTATTTTATACTTAGATTGTCAAGCGTCTAGTTTTGACTAACTGATGTAGAAATATTAAGCTTTAGCTCATTTTAGTTTATATGTTTATACTTGTTTTTTTTTTCAGGTATTTACATTTTTATTAAACTCACATAGTTCAAGAAGGAGTTATTCTTCACGTAAATATCTTATTATGGTTGTGATAAAGTGCCCAATTTAAGAATGCAGCTACCAAACGCCAGATGAATCAGGTGAGTAAGTTTGCAAGGTTCTTGACTTGCATAAAATTGAGCATGAAAATAATCCTGGTTTATCAAAAAGTGTATCAATGCCCCAGGTCCAAATTGGTGATATTAACAAAGCCAGAAGGGATTCAGATTAAATTGGATATGTTTAATTGCGTAGAACTTAATTGTATTGTAATTTTTTGTTGTGTAACAGTTTTATTATTCATTTATTTTAATTAAAACAATATTTTTTATTAAAGCTTGTTTTTGGGTTTAAGCCAACTGAATTTTATTAGTATATCCAATTTATTTTAATTTCTAATAAATGCATTTTGTTACTTATCTTTATTCCCTTGTTTGAGCTTTGTTTTACCTTAAGTTTATTTTTCCTTAAATGAGCTGATGGGGATGTAGAATTGTTAAGCTTTAGCTCATTTTACTTTATATAGTTATACTTGTTTTTTTTTTTGAGATATTTACATTGTTTTTAAATTCACTTAGTTCAATAAAGAGTTATTCTTAAACTGAGAAAAAAAAAGAAAAAATTAGAAACAATATTATTTATTATATTATTTGTCTTATATTAGTGAAAACATATTTATAAGAAAATGAAAAAACGAATTGTTTTTGATTAGATTTTAGAATGACTAAAATAGTTTTTTAAGTTGCGTAGTATGTTAAAATAACTAAAAAAATTTGGTTAGTTTTTATATATATTAAAGGTCAGTCTGAGCTGAAAAAAGCTGATTCAGCAAAAAAAAGAAGCTTGTTTTAAGTTACTTTTTATCTAATTATTTAAAGACTATTTTTTGATTAATTTGTAACATGTTTTGGTAAGTTGAGTTAGGGATAATGGTAAAAATAAAATAAAAAAGAAAGCTTTAAAAAAGTTTGCTGACTCAGATTTTTTCTTATTTTTCAGCTCAGACAGACCTTTAAGTATACATTGAAAAAACTTTAAGTTATGGTAACCATAAAACATATTTCAAATATAGTTTATTTGTTATCCACAACAAAAAAAATATTAATAACTAAAAGTGTAAAAAGACTTTAATTGATAACCCTGCAAGTAAATAATTAGTTTCTATGGAGAAAAACAAGTAGATTCAAATAAACTTTTTTTTCACTTCAATTTTAATTACCTAGTGTTTTAATTTATATTTATTTTAATTTTCTATAAGCTGTCTTTGTATTTTGTTTTATTTGTTGTAATAACGGTCATCATATTTTGTCATATATTATCTGTTTACTGTTGTAATCACACTCATCGAATTTTTTTCGTGTTAGTGTAAAGAATATCAAATAGTTTGTAACTACAACCTTTTAATGAATAAACTAAAAAATTTTACTAAAGTTAGTGGTGATTTAGATAAAAGTTGTTAGGCAGCAGGTATAGTTTACTTTGCCCAACGTTTAAACATAAGTCACTCATTTAAAAAAGGCTTATTAATTAATTTCGTTTAGCTCTTCATCAGAATAAACTTGCTAAAAACTGATACTAATATAGTGTAAATTTAGTTATAAACAGTAATTTTGAAATACATAGCTAAACATCGTTACATCATAAAGCATAAAAGTATGTTTAAGATATTAAAATTGTAGTTGAGTTATACTTAGCTGACTTAAAGTTGTTTGTAAAACAAAACTGTTAAAACAAAAACATTTAAGATAGTAGAAATTTTACCTGAAATAAAATTAAATAAAAAGTACATTACGAAATTACGACAATAAACGACAACAATAATCCTAAAACACGCTATTTATAAAGTTTTATATTGTAAAAATCTCTTTGTTTGCAAATTTTCGGCTCACGAGTTCTAACAAACAAAGATTCTAGAACTGAGTGATGGTGAGTGTTTCTCGCTCTAAATAGAATTTTGAACCTACTATCCTAGTTCTCAGCACAAACAGGGTTGTTGAGGAGGTGCTCTTCGATAGGTGACTGTTTACCTTTCGGCTTAACGTCGTCATTAAAAATAAACCTTTTTAGCTTTTTCGTGACATGCTGCTCTCGCCTGACGTGGAAACGTTGAGATGTTCGACCTACGTAGTCATTTCCGCAATGAAATTTAAATTTGTATACTACATTACTTAAATCATGGATAGGTGTGGCATCTTTCACAATTCCGTTAAGCGGGCGGTTGGTGTTGTACACAACACGTAGCGAAACTCTATCAAAGGTGGATTTTACAGCTAATGAAGCTTGCTTACCCAGTTTTATTTAGTTATCACCCATATAAGAAAGGCGGAGATGGGCTAGGATGTGGGCCGAAAGAGGGTAAGCAGTTCATTTTGGACTGAGTTGCCTTAATTGTCTTCTTGATGACTGTTTTGGGGCTACCTAATGAGAGAAAAATTTTGTAAATGTTGTCAAGTTCTAAATCCAAACAGTCGGCCGTGCAAATTTTAATAGCTCTGTTGGTTATGCATTGTATGATCTTCAACTTTTGTTTGTTAGGGCAAAATGAGTTCCAAGAAATGTAGTGTGGACTAAAATTTTCTTTTCTGTATACAGAAGTAGAAAAGGTGTTGTTGCTGTTTCTAGTAATGTTAATGTCTAAAAAGTGAATTTTACCGGAAACTTCTTCTTCGACGGTAAAAACTATGCATTTGTGCATCTTATTTAACAAAGAAAAAAATATATTGACATTGTTTTTTGAAGGGAAAATAGCAAAAATATCATCGACATACCTGTAATACGCAAGTGGCTTACTGTTATCTAATGAAAGAAGATTATTTTCATAATAACCGACAAAAATGTTAGCAAGAATAGGGCCTAAAGGGCTTCCCATCGCTACGCCGTCAATTTGACGAAACATTTTATTTATAAAAAATGTTAAATCTAAAAATGCTCTTCGAGCGCTAAATCTCATAAAATTATATTATATTTTAAATATAATATGGATATTAGCCATTATTTTAAAAATGTTTATGACCCGGGTGTAGTTCAAGAAAAGTTTCAAAAATCAACAGAACTCGATTTTTTTCTGCAGATATGGACTTGCTTATTTCTATCAATTTTGATTTTTTTTTTCTGGTAGTAGTTAAATTCTCAAAATTTTATTTAGTGATTACTATTATTAGTTGTTTAAGATCATACTAATTTTGAAAATTAAATGTTTTACTAAAGCAAGATATAACGTATAGTGTCACTTTTTCACAAGTGGTCACATATGCACGGCGTAACTTTTGCACCCAAGTAACTTTGCACGTATTCATCCTGACTCTAACTCTAACCCTGACCGAGTTCTGTTGATTTTTGAAACTTTTCTTGAACTGCCGTGCAAAACTGACGACTTGTGCAATAGTGACGCCGTGCAAAACTGACGACTCGTGCAAAAGTTACTTCGTGCATAACAGACCCGTCGCATTTAAAAAGTTTGTTTTTACTGTAAGAAATATTTAAATTATTAAACTTATCTATCTTGATGGCTAATAAGCACGAAATATCGCGACATTTACTTTGATGTCTATTTTATTTTTGAATATGACTTAATCGTTATTCTAAGATTTTTTATTCTTTCTCACTTTAGTTTATTACATGGCTATTCTTAATAAAAAATAAGTAGTCTATTCTAAGGTAAGTTTATAACAAACAACTTAGTTACATACACTACACAGTAACTTAAAAAGAAATCATGAAAAATAATCTAAATCGCTACCAACCGCAATTCTGATTTTATTTAAAAATATGACGAACAATACATTGTTGGTTTTCATGTTAAAACTTTAATAAGTACTTTTACAACAAGTGTTTGCCAAAAAATTTTGATCTAATATTAAACAATTCTAACTGAGTAACACTGTTAAAATTTTTTTTTTGATGCATTTCATTATGATAAAAGCTAAATTGAAGATACATGGCTTGGAAGTAGAGACTTAAATTGAAAATATTGGCCATAGGTTGTATAGGGGTGGGCAAAGATTTTAGCTGGCCGGCCAGATGTAGAAAAGTAAAGTCCTTGGCGGGCCATTTCATTTAATTTAACTAAACTACTTAATTACCCGGTTCATTTTGATAAAAAAAAGTTCAACGTGACCTTTTTTTTACTTTGTTTAAAGTAAGTTTAAAGTCTCCTGTTAATTGTACTTAAGACCTTTTTTAAGCTCTTCATTTCACAACCGAAATATGTAGTGTGAAAAAAAAAATCCGGAACAGTTTTATCTTTCGCGGGCAGGATTCCACTTATCTTTTTTAATATCGGTGGACCGGATATTTTCACTCCAAGGGCCGCGGGCCGTACGTTTCCCACTCCTGGGTTAAGAGTTATGGGCCTAGGTTAGCGATCAAAAGTGAAAATTTGTGTAAAATAGTTAATATTAAATATTTTGAAGGTGAAATTTATATATACCAAGAATAAAAATAGTTTTTAAAACGTTCATTTGACATAATTAAATTTTACCACCTAATAACGAAAAAATCTTTATAGGTGTCAGTAACAACATTGTCAGTAAAATTCTGTTCTAAAACTTTGAAAGAATATTTCGTTTCAAATTCAAATAACATAAACAATATTGTAAAAAAAAATCTAGCACTCCAAAAGTTGTTCTTATAACTTGTGATCTAACTTGCTTATTCTTTGTTAAAAAACGTGTTTACTTAAGTTATGCATTTCATTTACAAAAATCAAAGCCAGTTAGTTTACTTTTATCATCAACTTATGACGAAAAATCATAGGTCTCAAAATGTTTACTTTTCAACCATAAAGGTTTTTAGGGGTTTAGCATTTTAGACTTTTTCTTAATTGTAAGAAATTTTCAAAGCGGTATTATAAAGTTTTCAAAAGCAAAAAGTAAACTTTTTTAACTTCAAAATTTTTTTTATTTCATTTTTTCTTTTACCTTTATGTTGCCTTTCTAGTTTTAATAGAGTTGTGTTTGATTTTTAAAAATAAACTTCATGTGTTAGTTCTACTGCACTAGATAATTTAGTTTTTTATTTGATGATGGTTTTCATTGTTAGAACTTTTGAACTTTTAAGTTATATAAAGCTACTTAAAAACTTGTGCTATGTAGATTAGACTGACTAAAATTAATAAAGGTTTTTACTATAAGGTTACTTATAAGGTTATCTTTTCAATTGGCTGGGCATTACTTACATTTTAAGAAAATAAAGCAAATTCATACTTTAGGACTAATCTACTTGAGTACTTTATGTATCATCTTAACATTTTAAAATTAACTTTAGTCAGTAGTTTTTAGTTAATAAAATAACGACAAAGTTGGGCATTTTAATTTATAAATTTTAAGTTAAATGTAAGCTGTTTTTGTTGTTTTTTTATTTTCTAACAAAGTTCATCATATTTAGTCATCGTTATCGGTTATTTTATTCATTATTATTTGTTTACTTTTGTAATAACATTCGTCATATTTAGTCATAGTTATCTGATTGCTTTTATTTTCATATGCTACAAGTTAAACACAGTAAGGTAATTACAACTAAATTCTAGCAAAAAAGTTCGTTTATAAGACAAGCTTGTTCAAGTAAAAATACTAGTAAAAATCTTGTTTAATCTGCAATATGTTTATTTAGTTTTTTTGTTAAACTTTTTTAACAAATATGTCTTTTAAATAATTAATGTCTAACGTCGAAAAACTGTTTTACAATCACAAAAGATAAGCATGGTAATGTAAGTATAGTAATTAGTTAGTGTCTTTTAAATAATTTTAAACTACTTCAAAAGTTTTTAAACAAAAACTTTTATTTTCTGCTTTCGGAGCTGACACTAATAGTGCTTTTTAAAAAAAATACTGAAAATTTTTATAAATTTTTTAAACACCAACAGCTTATACTTAACTGATTCATCCAAATAAACGCCAGCATGTACACGATTCAAAGCCGCAAAAAGTTGAAAGTCGCCGTGTGCATACTGTTCATCGTGCAAAACGGCGTTTTTGCCTCGGGAGCTATAAAGTGCATGTATGGAATCAAAATCGGGGAAGAGAACGGTTTGAACAATAATGGGATTCCTAAAAGTATGGGTTGTAACACCGGCGATTCGTGCTTGCGTGTGGAAATTGACGAAATCGAGGACGGCAACGGAAACAAAAGTCAGTTTAATTTTGTCTCTTATTTATCCTTTTCAGTTTTTAAAAGTTTCATAAAAACGTTTCGCAGCGTTTCGACGCGAAACTGCATGTGCAATCTTTCGCTGCACTTTAAGTTCACAATTGTGTTTTGAAACGTTTATTCATTCACGTATGTTACAAATGAAAAGTGAGTAAATAGGCTTAAAGTCGTAATATTTAATATTTATGTATAGATTAAATTTAGTTAATTTTTAAAAAAATACTAGACACAAAATAAAAGATATGTATTAAGCTATTATACACACATCACATTAATTTTCTACCACATTAAAGTGAACGCTAAAGTTATGTTAAAGTTATCTTATCAAAAGTTTAAAAACGTTTTCGGAATAATTTTTAAAATTCTGCAGCAAAAAACGTTGTGGGATTGTCGTGTCAGAATAATTGTACAAGATTGTTTGAGAACACTGACCAGGCACAATTTATCAAAAAAATCCCTACTATCCTTAATGAAATAACTCTCCATAGTTTCACAGAAGATATGACGTAAGTTTAAATTAGTTATAATAGTGTAAACTTTAAAGCACAGTGGTTGGACGTGATTATAATTATTTAACGTTAAAAAATTACAAAAAAACTTTCAACTAGGTACATAACAATTAAATGACACTCTTTAAAAATTTTTGTGACAGTTTAGTGTATATTTCTCTTTTTATTTTCAGAGACTAACAGTAGAACATGTTCTGTTCTAATGTTAGTTTCTGACGATAAGTAATGAAATATTTATTTAACTGTCACAAAAACTTTAGAGAATGTTTTAAGTTGTTACTTATTCAATGCTTAAATAAAAGCAAAAACTTATTTTGAAGTTTTAAAAGAAATGAGTAAAATAAACGTTTAACAACTTAAAAACATGTAAAATCAAAAGCACTTATCTAACTCAACTTTTTTTTTTTTAATAGAGGAGCAAAGGCAATTTGTTGCGAAAGTCAAGATTGCAATTCCCAGCCAATACCGAAGCCGGAAACGAGTGCCGGAAGCAAGTTGGCAGCATCTCTTAGTTTGCTAACTGTCTCTGTTGTTACCTTTTTCGGCTAAACTTAATACGTGGGACAAAATTTTTTTTTTTTTTTGCTGCTAAACTGATATTTAGCTCAGTTAAGCTTCTTTTTTTTTAATTTCTAAAAAAATTTACGAGAAAATCTAACTAAAAACTTTCATTTAGAATAAGAGAAATCTTAGTATTTTTTAAATCATTATATTCATAAAATAATTTTACTTTGATTACTTTACCGAATTTTTCTAAATACTGTTTTAAGTTTTATTAAGTTGTTTATTATTTACTTTTTTACCTTTTTTTCACGACGTAAAACTTAACATTTAAGATAAAAAACATTTTAAGAATAAATAACATACTTACTTGTTTGTAATTTTTGTTCAGAGAACTAAAAAATTAATAGATACGCTAACTTGTAAAACAAAGTCACTTCTGTAGGTAAGAATGAGGTTGATAGTTAAATACTGTCGTTGCTAGTATGCTTATGTACATTATAATTTAAAAAAAGTATAACTTATTTAAAACGACGTTAATTATGATAGGAAAACAAAAACAGTTGACTTAATCTAGCAAAAGTAAAGCTTGGTAAGTATACTTTCTATTTTACATACACTGTAGATTATTAAATTTAGTTTATGATGCTATCCAAGTTAAAAGGAACGTTAAAGTAAAATGCTTATCATTAAATTATTAGCTGTCGTAATTTTGCTTTATTGGATACGTAGTACCTTACCTGCTATTTAATTTTAAATCTCATATACTTGTTATTGAAAAATGTATCACTGTACATAAAATATTTCGTAAAAAGTAAATAACTTAAATTTTATAAGTTTCTATTGCCAGTTTAAATACCAAATTAAAGTACTCTTACTTAAATTGAATGTCGTTTTGTAACAATATTGTTTTATCTATTTTTATAAACGACAAATAAAAGCGCTCAAAATGTTTGGTCCTAAAACCTGGTGCACGAAAAAACCTTTGGTTATCAAGTCGCACACCATTTGGATACCTTTTAAAGTTTTGTCCAGTACAGGATCTAATACTATATCAAAAACTATTTACATATTTGTTTAATAAGTTAAATTGCTTGTATTTATTTACTTTTGTATTTCAAAGTACATTATCCTTGACTAATAATGACGTAGCTGTGACAATAGAAAGCACTGACGTCAAAATTTTTCATAGTAAAGAATGTACAAAGTATGTACTTAAGCCCGCTTGTTTAAGATCACAATAGCGGTTTCTCGCGACTATTCCTGCCTGATGAGTCCTAATAAGGACGAAACCGGTCGTAGGATTGTCTCGGATGCTGTTGTTGTTGATCTTGCGGTAAAGTTCATCGTTTATCATAGTAAAGAAGTAATTCATCTTTATTAAAATTTTGATTTACAACAAATGTATTGAGCTAATCTTATAAAACTTTTCAACTGTTTCAAAGATAAAACTTTTTTATTTAGTTTTAATAATGATGTAATCAATTACACACAAAACTCAAAAAAAATTTAAAACCTCGTAACTTTTTAAGTTACTACATTAAAATAAAAGTTCAACAATTTATAAAAGTTTATTACGTTACCTAGCATTTAAATGTACTAAATGCTTTATATAATATTTTTGAACTTTTTGTAAGAAGATAATAAAAACTACCTAAAATTGCCTAAAACAAAACAACTTATGTTTGTCTTGTCTGTCTGTTGTTTTTAAAGAAACTTGTTTGTCAAACACCAGTAAATATCGACAAAAAAGGTAAAAGTAACTTCAAAGTTTTGTTTAATACGTGTAGTAAACTTTTAATATTTTCAAGTTTTGAGACCAAATAATTATCAAAAATCAGAGTTTTATGCTCTCAAGAACTTTGAAATAGGATAAATCTTTATAAACTATATCTTCAAAAATAACAAAGACTTTTTGACTGCAAAAAAAAAACAAAAGAAATTCTAAATCCAAAACTAAATTTTACAAAGTTCTATTCATTAGTAAAAAAGTTTTTTAAAGTTAAATGTGTGGTAAAAGCAACAACGATTGTTTTTTTTTTTTTTAGAATTTTTTAAGCTAAATTTGAAATTCTCAGAATGCTAGTCCTCAATATGAGTTGGTAACTTTTCTAGTTCGCAGGCAAGACGTAGCAGTCTATTGTAGAGAACGAGTCGGATTAATTAGACATAAACTATAGCAGGGCGCTCAAATTTGTAAATTTATATTAAGAAATAGTTTTTTGTTTGTCTAACCACCAAACTATAACTATCCAATCATTAAATTAACAACGCACTTTACTAACAATCAAGTAACTTTTTTCTAAGTTAAATTTTTTATAACTACAAAATAAATTGCTTAATAAAATATACTTAAAATATCAGATAAATTTGTTTAACATGTCGAATATGGGTAGGTGTCAGAAAAGCACAGCGTCACTTTAGCACGGGTCGTCACTTTAGCACGGAGTGTCATTTTAGCACGGCGTCACTTTAGCACGAAGTGACGCCTTAGCACGGAGTTGCACGGTGTCACTTTAGCACGGAGTGTCATTTTTGCACATAAAAATTTCAAATATCTAAAAATTTTCACTTAAATAACGTTTAATGATTTTAATATTAAAAGTCAAACAAACAAACAAATGTGAAAATTAGTTGTAACACTTTTAAAAATATCGTCTTAAAAAAATCATAAATAAAATTTTTACTATGAGCTTAAAATAAAATAAGTAAGTTTTTAATCTTTATATATATCACCTTTTATTTTAAACTTACGATTAAAGTTTAGCCTTAACAAAATTATTTTTAGCCTTTTATAAAAGTTTTAATAACCCTAGAAGTTGTATTTATTGCTAGCTTTATCAAAATAGTTTTATGTTGAAAACCGTAAATTAAAAGTATAAACATATTTTCATTTAAAATTAAATAGTAAAATAAGCAAATAATGTTTTTAAATATATTTTTGTTTTAGTTTTAACTAAAGCTTATTTTTGTAACTCATCTAAAGCTTGTGAACTTTTATTTTAGATGTTGCATAGTTCGTTTTTAGATTTTTAAACATAACAGTACCTAATGTTTTCTAAACATAGAAAACAAATTGCAAATTAAATTCTGTGCTAAAATGACACTCCGTGCTAATGTGTCACTCCGGCTAAAAAGTCACTCCGTGCTAAAGTGACGCCGTGCTAAAGTGTCACTTCGTGCTAAAGTAGGGATGGGCAACGTTTATCAATCAACGGGCCGGATCCGGAAAAATTTAGTCTTTTGCGGGCCGGGGCATTTCAAATTAGTGATTTACCGGATCCACTATCCGGATCCAGCCGAATAATGACTTTTTAGATCCGAATCCTATTGGAAACTAATTTTAAGTCGAGATACGGATCCGGTTGGATTCTAATATAAATAAAAGTTTCGGATCCAGCCGGAATATAATTTTATGGATACAGTTGAAAACTATTTTAAATCCTTCAAATTCAAATAAAACTTTCTCAAGTCTGCCAACTTATGATGCAGATTAAGACATGTCAGATGTTTAAATAAAGTCTATAAATAGAATTGACATTGTGATTGACAAAAGTACGTATGTAAAATATCGTACTTAAAAAAAACACTTTGCTTGAAGTAAGTTAACAAAAAGATATTCCAACTAAGTTAGAACAACAACAAAATATTAGGACAAAATGGTGTATTTATTAGTACATATTGAATTATAAAGTATTTTTTAGCATGTTTTTGAAGTCAAATCTTACAGTTTTGTTTTGTAAAAACATGATACAAAGTTTTATAAAAAAATTGTAATATTGACCCTTTGGCCTGTAAATTCGCTTACGAGCCGATCATTTTCATTTGCGGGCCGTACGTTGCCCACCCCTATGCTAAAGTGTCACTTCGTGCTAAAGTGTCACTCCGTGCTAATGTGTCACTTCGTGCTAAAAAGTCACTCCATGCTAAAGTGACACTCTGTGCTAAAGTAACACTCTATGCTAAAGTGTCACTTCGTGCTAAAGTGTCACTCCGTGCTAATGTGTCACTTCGGCTAAAAAGTCACTCTGTGCTAAAGTGACGCCATGCTTTTCTGACCCGTTCCCGTCGGATATGCCCGCAGGCCGTATGTTTCTCACCTCTGCTTTAAATTAAAAACAGTTATATTGACAAATATTAGACATTTTCACTTGTAATTGCACCAAGTACTCTCTTTTATATCTATTCTCTTTCTTTTACTATAGACCAGGATTAAATTATGTAATAAGTTGTTTTTATCATTTAAGGAAGATTTCGAATTAAAAATAATCAGTCTGTAAGTATAGCAAAATTAATTTGATTATAGGTAGCGATTGAAAAGTATTAAGTGTTATTTTACTAAATAGTAAACGATTTTAGTAACTACGGGTGTCGAAGGAGCTATGTAGTTCCTTTAATACTTTTTCATCATGTTTTGTATATTAAACATGACTTGTAGTAATTTCTACTGCAATTAGTAATGTGCAAGCCTAACAGGTATCTTCTAAAAAGCGGTAATTTTCTTACTACCATAGTCATACATTCTAAAGTTTGAAAAGGCAGCCTTAGTAATGTAAATTTAGTTAAAAAATATTTATTTTTACAATTGTTAATTACCTCTAAGGTTCTAAATATCGTTTAGTATAGAAAAATTCATGTTTAGAAAAAAATACATTTTCAAATAGGTATTTTGTATGCTAATGCCAAATCACAAGCAACACCTTAAATATGAGCATTTACTTATTGTACTGAAAACAAAACTTCAAGCAGTTCACATTTTGAAATAAACACAAAGCACTCTGTATTTTCCTAATTATTTCTGTAAAATGGACATCAAGTTTATGGTATAGGTATAGCATTCTGCAAATAAGTTTTAACTAAAAAAATAAATATTTTTCAACTAAATCAAGTTGATTGTTTCAGATGGAAGTATTAGATGATGAGGAAACGTCAATTTTGCTCGGATCTTCAATCCACAGGTTGCAGGACTTGCAGCTGGACAGACTGGAACAAATGAGGGAGCTGAGTGAAAAATGCGTGCAGGTCGTCAACTTTCTCTGCTGGTACCAGCAACATGAGGTCTACCAGGATCCGCCAATATTTCTGAACAGGTCTTTTAATCTTAGAATAAACTGCGTAGTTTAATTTAAGCAACTTATTCTTTTATCTAAAACTTTTTCAAATGATACTTTTTTGTAAGACAAAACTTATGAGCCTTGAATTCTGGGCAAACTATTTAGTAATAAACTTTTCTTTGTTGTGGACATAGTAATTAATGAGTATTTATTCCTATCAAGGTTAGTTACCCTATCTTTGATGCACTACTTTACTACATAAAAATAAATGCTTACTTTGACCTTTTGAGCGAACTAATATCAAAATTAGCTATACACTAACTAAGATGTTTTTGTTTTATTCACTAAGTTGATTTATTTTTCATAACGTTGTTGTACTGCTTTTAATGTACTACAAAATTTATCATTAAAAAAACAGGCTTAGAACTTTGAGGGAAAAACATGGGATCCATTACGACGCGGATTTCATTCCGGACTACCCGAACGACTGGGCACTGCCGGAAGCACTCAACAACACAGAAGGCGACCCCGATCTCGAAGTGCAAATCATAAAAGACCAGATCGACGTGGAGGAGAGACTGATCCAACTGGAACTGATAGAGAGCGACCTGGAAAAACTGCTCGAAACGGGACTTGCGAGCGAAGTGGTTGAAAATTTCACCGTCCACGCGGTCTCGGAAGGCGAAAATTGCGACGAAAGGTGCCCGGTGTGTCTGGGTGAGTACGAGGTTGGTGAGAACGTGTTCACACTGGATTGCGGGCACAAGATTCACCAGAGCTGCGGGTTGGAGTGGTTCAAAATTAACAGGACGTGCCCGATATGCAGGTTCAATTTTTCGAATCAGGAAGAAAACCGATTCGCTTTGTAGCTACGGGTCAATTTGAAAGAAAAAACTTTTTAATGTTTTCATTAATCTTGAATCGGGTCAACTGGAAAGAAGTAGAGAAGACGACATCAAACTTACTTTTATGTATTAAATATGTGCAAAACAGAGAAATGTTTTTAATAAAGTTTTTTGAAATAAATAAAAATATATTTTTTGAGTATAAGGCAAAATTTATTCAAAATTATTAAGGCAGTATAACGAGCTTAAAATACCAAGTATTTAGACAACCAAGGCCCGCAAAAAAAATTTATTTAATTTGATGAAACATATTTATGCCTAAAAAAATTTTTATTATGCTTATTTTAATACACTAATGCGTTTCTCTGTCAATTTAGAATTAGAATAATATAAACTTTTTCAAATTTAATAGTAAAAAATGTTTAGCATCTACAGCTGTGTTTCCCAAAATCAGTTTCAATGGCGTCCCGTTGGCATAAACTTAAATAAACCGTCCTTTGACTAGTTAGTTATCCACATACTTTTTCATCCCCCTTACGTTTTTTAATAAGCAAGATTTCATTTTATTTTAAAAATAATGAGAAAGTACTGCGTTTGCAAATAAGGATTACAGCTAAGATAATGTTTTGCTAAGAATTATTATTTTTTAATTATGTTTCAGTATGACAAAAATTTTATAACTGAAGTTATTCTGTACGTTAAAGTTGAACTACTTTACAAGTTATTTTTGAATAGGTATGTGTACTGTAGACAATAGTTTCAAAAAGTGGGCAATATCGCTCATTCGGGCAATAACTAGCAATCCTTATTTGCATACGCAGTACTTTTTCATTATTTTAAATTTAAAAAAAAATAAAATCTTGCTTATTAAAAAACGTTGTTTTAAGCTTCAGTATAGTTTAATAGATATAATACAATAGTACTACTATATCTACTATTAACAGAAAATATTTATAAATAATAATAAAACCAAACAATATAAATAACTTTTTTTTAATTTAAAAAAACAACGTGTACTATAATGAGTTCTGCATACTTAAAGTCAATATCGGCATATTTAGAATATAACAATTTGAATTCATAACCTGTATTAAATACTTTAAATTTTATAATGAAATACGATCTTGAATAAACTTAAAACCAAATTTAAATAAAAGTTACTGAAAATCTTGAATAAATAAATTTTAAGCATTAAAATGACAAAAGTAGTTTAATACTACCTAAATTAAATATACAGTAAAAATAATTTGTTTTTAAATAGTGATAATCGTAAAAGTAAAACAATCAAACCTAATAAATAAAAACTTGCGTGTTATATACTTTTTCCAATATTTTTTAGTACATAAGAATTAGCTTTAAAGTTTAATGTTTTTACTAAAAATAGAATTTAAGCAGGTGTACACAATGCATTAACTTATTTGTCAACATTTTGAATTTACTAAAGTCTTTATAAACTAAAAATGAAGTATATAATAAACCTTAAAAGAATAATGTAGTGTAGTACTAGTTAAATTATATTATGTGTGGCTTATTTTGGTATATAATAAATATAAAATTCTCTCCTACGTTTTACTAAAAACTTATTACTTCAACAAAAATTTAGCATCAAAAAGTGTTTACAAATTACATCAATAAAAACTACGGCGCGTCACTTAACTTGTGGAAATTTTTAAATACAACAAAAATTTAAACTAAACAATTTAAGCAGTATTAAGGGCTTTTTTATAAATAGATAAAATAAATAACTACAAAAAAATTAAACTCAGAAATTCATTAGCAAAAGTTTCTAAATAGTATAAAGTATTTAAAGAAAGACAGGTATATGAAAAAAAAAACCAGAAACAATGAAGTTTGGAATGCAAGAGTTAAAACGATATTGAATAATTTGAAAGTGCAAAGATAAAATATGCGAAATTGAAAATTAAAATTACTATTTTATATCAAAGTTGTTAATAAAGTCTTCAACAGATTCTTTTTCATCTAGTTTCTTCATCATACTTTGACTTGCGTAATTTATTTGAACTCTTCTCCTGAAATTGTAGCTTCGTCCATTGAATAGAGACTGAAAATAGAGTCGTGCAAATATAAATATATGTTGAAAATTAAATGAACATGAAAACAAAAACTGAGTATTATCTACTTTTTGAAATTTCACTTTTTGAAAGTTGTATTTTCACTTTTGAAAGTTGTAGTTTGGTGCAAAACTATTTAATAAATAAAAAAAGTTGATTTTTTAACATTTTTAAGTTTTTATAAAGTTTATTATCTACTCTTAAAACTGTTAATAAACCAAGTATTAAACTAATTGATGTAATTATTTAGGTCATATTTTGATGACTTTTTCAAATGATAATAGATTGAAAATGAGAAAATACCTTAAGAAGTACAACAAGTTTAATTAAAGAAAATATTACTATTTGATGGTAGAAAATTTTTAATTGTAAAACATGTTTGAATACTTTTTATTACTAATGTTAAAAAGAGCTAATTATCTTATTCTATGATTAATATATTACTCGATAAACGTAAAATAAGTATGGTGTATTGCTTATAGAAACTTAAAAACTTGCAGATTACGAAGACCAAGTATAATAACTAGATAATAAAATATGGTTTTAAATACGTATACATGTAATCTTATTTTCAACTTGTAAAAACTGTAAAGTTGGCGCAAAGATATGTAGCTAAAAACCATTATGTTTTCGTACTACAGGGGCCTCGCGTGGGGTGGCACACTGGAGCTGCAGTCCCACCTATTCGAAAAAAAAGAATAAAAAAGAAAACTTCCCTTTATTTCAGTTTTCCTGCTTGTTTTTATTTAACTTAACGATAATTTTGTTAGTTTTTCAAATTTTACATTCAAATTTCAAATATTCGTTCAATGGCTGGCGCTGCAAGCTAAAACTGTGTCCGCTGCATTTTAAACATATGCAAACTTCCTATACAAAAAGTTGTTGAAAAGCTTATTTTTAGAGCTGCATTCAATGCAGCGCTATGTGAATTAAACTGAACATAAAGAATATAGTGAATATGAATACACTGTTAATTAGTTGTTGAACATAATACATTGATAAAACTACTAAATGTAAACAACTTGAATACAGTGAAAGTAAAGTTTAGTTTTGAGGTGAAAGTTGCAAGATCAAAACCCAGTGATCAACACATATACAAAAAAAACTATATAAGCCAAAAGTTCTAACAAGTTTTTAAAGTACATTATTAAAAAAATTTCAAAACTCAACAAATTTGTTTGTGTTTTATTGATAATTCTTTAAAAAATGGTCATTAAAACATTTATTTTCATATATCATAATTTTTTATTCCAGATTACCTTAAAGTAAAAGAAAACAAATGCTACCTATCTTATTTACATAAAATAATTTAATTTCTTTTAAATATAACTAATTTGGTTTTTTGATAATTTTTAGTATTGAAATAAGCAATATGTAGCTAACAAGTTACATGCAAGTTTTAAATGTAACTGCCTTATATTGATAATAAAATTTGCATAAAAAATAAAAATTTTCAATTTGAGATCTACAATCTAAAGTTTTCTCAACTTAGTGTAAAAATATTTAGAACAAGATTATGATGAAAGATATAAATTTATTTTAAACTAAAAAAATACTCAAAAATTAAAAACTCTGTTCTTAAAAAATTAAAAAAATCTTATTTATTTTGTTTAAAAACTTTGTTAACAATTGCTGAAAATAAAGGAAAAGGTAAGGTATAGTGAAATAGTTTTTTTTTTGTAAAATTTCTTACATAAAAAGCCTGTTGTTGCCTTAGTTTTATTTTAAGCATTTATTTGATTCTGATCAAAATAACAAAAAAAATTAAAGAACTATGATACCACTCCATGATTTGTATGGTTTGATATGAAATTTAAATTGATATTAAAGCATTTATAAAATAAGTTTATACAGCTTGAGCTTATTTTGTAGACTTTTAAGTAAACTATAAATTGTTTTGAATTGCTCTTTGAATTGAATTTTAACATATAGTTAATTAAAGTTGGAGAGCACTAAAATTTTATAATCAGAGGGAAGTACAAACTGACTTTAAAAAAAAAAACTAATTGTTTATCTCCAATTTGATTTTTTAGACAAATACATTAAAGTTTTTAGATAAACTTATTTACACAACAAAATACAATTCTAATAGTTAAACTTATATCAACCTGTATTAAAACTAACAAGTTTCATCTATTTATTTTAAATGAAAAAGTTATTTAATATAAAGTATATAGAAAGTTTGTTAAGGACATAGCGGAGCTATCATTTTTTTATAATAAAAATTAGCATTAGAAATTATTTGAAAGCGTTACTTACATATTACAAGATACTTTATTTAAAAAAAATAATTATTAGCTTTAAAATATCAGTACCGTGTAAAAATTTTCACAAGTAGTTCAACACGAGCATAATTAATTTTTTAGGTTGTTTTAAAAACTAACAACATGCAAACTACAAATTATAGTGAATGGACTGTGGATCAACTTTAACGCCTTTATATAAATGCCTTGTCTAAAGTTGAAAAGCTCAAGTTAAAAAACAGCAGACCAACACCACATACTTCAATTACCCAAGAGTGTACATCAAGAGGTTTGAAATTTATTATATGACTAAGCTAAAAGTTTGAACTTTATGAAAACATTTAATTATATTTTATATATGTGTTTGTTACTTTAAAAAGAAAATATATTATGAGGAAAAAGTTATTATGCTTAAAAGACTATTGCAGTTTTACTAAAATTTTAGCTTTATAACTTAAATAACCTTGTATATTTCTTAGCTAAGATTTTAGTAAAGGAAAAATTTTTAGAGCTTTATTATATATTTACTTTTCAGGTATTTATAGTTTTATCAATATCAGTTTTTGTAACAACTTTCGCACTCAAATAATGAGAATGAAGAGTTTTTTTTATTGTTAGTGTGTAAATTTATTTCAATTTTCTAAACAAAAAGATAGAATTTTGTTCTTTTTTTATGGTTTTACAGTCATGTTTTTTGTCAATGTCAGATTTTTATGCTAAAAAGGTAAACGTTTCAAGAGAAAGTTCAGTAATGAATATTACAACAAGCATCAGTGGCTTTGTGGATGTAAACAGTCCATGGCTCTATACTGTTTTCCTTGTATTCTGTTTGGAGGTGAAAATGCTTGGACAAAAACTGGTTTTAGAAACTTGTCCAAAATTGCTGCAAGATCTTTAACTTATGCCAAATCTTCCAAGCATTTGGACAACATTGTGTCTTTCAACTTCCTAGGTAAAAATTGCATCCAAATTCACCTAAGTAAAAGTTACCAGGATAGTATTGAAAAACATAATGAAGAAGAGAAAAAATAGAAAAGTACTGAATATTTTAATTGACAGTGTATTTTTTGTGGTCAACAAGAAATTGCATTAAGAGGCCACAATGAAACTGAAAGTTCCTTAAATCCTGGTGGCTTTAGGTCTTTGCTGAGATATGCCAGCAAACTAGATAAAGATCTATAAAGTCACTTAGAAAAAAGCAAAGCATTTTTAGGAGTGTCTGCCACATTCCAAAATGAGATTTTGGAATGTGCTTTGAAAGTCTATAAAAAAGAAGTTGTCTCACAAGTAGAACAAACACATTTTATAGCAGTCATTGCAGATGAGACAACTGATATTAGTGTCCAAAACCAGCTTTCAATCGTTGTTAGATACACACACCAAGGAAATGTTGTGGAAAGATTTTGGGGACTTTTTAGACCTAAAAAAGCTAATGCTGACGGTATTTCTGAAGTAATTTTGACTGAACTAGCCAAAATTTTACAAGGAAATAAAAATATATTAATTGCCCAGACGTATGATGGTACATCAGTGATGAAGAGACAAATTGGAGGAGTTCATGTCAAGGTGAAAGAAGTATACCCCAACACACATCATGTACATTGTGCTGCTCACCAAGTAAATTTGGTTTTATCAAAAGCTGGCAGTTGCAACAATGAAGCAAAGCTCTTCTTTGCAAAACTCGATCAAGTTCCAAATTTTTTTTCCAGATCTCCAGAGAGAAAACAAGCCATTGAAGTCTCTGTTCCTTCAGGCTCCAGAACACGATGGAATTATAGCTCAAGAATAGTATGCAAAGTTGCCATGAACTTAGATGAATTACTCAATGGATTTAAATCAATTGTTAACTCTTCAGATTGCTACGATTTGCCAACAATTATACTGCTTCAAACTGCATCAAAACTTTAGAAGACAATAAATTTCTTTTTTGTCTTAATGTATTTGCTGCATTAAAGCCTGTAGTAGAAATTTTGCACAAGGTAATGCAGAGCACTAGTTTGACTGTTAAAAAGGCAGAGGACCATATCTGCAGTTTTAAAAATTCAGTTGCTAGAATTAGGAACTCAATTATAACAGATCATGAGTCTGTAAATCTCTCTGCTGCTGCAAAAGAGGTTTGCGACAGTGTAAATTTAAATGTGGCAGAAAGGTTCAAGTTTTCCGGCGACTTGCGCATTGCGCAGTTATTTGACGAAAAAAAGTTCAACATGTAGTATATATCTACATTTCCATCAAATTTGGTTGAAGAAGTGAAAACTTACTATCCAGACGTAGAGTCTAAAATATTAGTTAATGAGTTAGATACATTTTATAAAAGAAAAGAAATGCACCAGTGCGGTCTTGTAAAAATTTTAGCTGACATGGAAGAAAATAACTTAGATAAATCATTCACTGAAATCACAAAGCTGTTGAACATACTAATAGCAATACCAATGTGTTCAACAGTCGGAGAAAGATTATTTTCAGCGCTAAAAAGAATAAAGACTTACCTAAGAAACACTATGGGCCAGACAAGACTTAATTCTTTGAGTGTATTATCAACTGGTCGAGGTCTAGTTAGTGACTGTGATGATTTTAATTCGAAAGTAATAGAAATGTTTGTTAAGAAAAAAGAAAGAAGGATGGATTTTACCTATAAAGGTAAAAAATAATTTTCTTATTATCATGAACAGAGAGAACATTATTTTGTTTTGTGGTTTTCTCTAATATTTATTGTTGTTAAGTATTAAAGTTTATATGTTACTTTAAAACTTATAGTTTTTATAGTTTGCAAATAGTGAACTACTAAAAATATTTTACTTTACTTTTAATTCTCTGTACTGAATGCTACTTTTGACTAAACTTTTTTTTTTCAGATACATTATATGTTTTTAGTTAGTATTTCATAATTAGATGCTAGTGCTTATAGGTTATTTTACAAATTTTAGTTTTGTTGGTCAACAAATTGTGAACTATCACATAGATTTTGCTTTGTTTGTTATTTTTGTATATTAAAACTATTTCTGACTTAACTTCAATTATGTTTTTAGTAAAAGTTAGTTGCTTTAGGTAATTATTTTTTGATCCTAGATATAAATTTTTAAAGGTTTTTTTACAACTTGTAGTTATTTAGTTTGCAAATAAAGTATTTTAAATAAATTTTGCTTTATTTGTATATTATCTATATTGAAAGCTAATTCTGACTAAATTTTGCTTTTTATTTTTTTATAAGTGATATTAAAATTATATATGCTTCAAAACGTATGTAGAATTTTATTTAATCTTTTTAGTGTGTAAAACTATTTTAAGAATAAAGTCAATTTTTTTTACTGCTGTAATATTTATAACTTTTTCAAGACCGTTGTGTTGCATTGTTAAAGTTTTAAAAGAAAATTCCTTCTAGTGTGATTTTTTTTCACTTATAATGTTATTTTTTACTAGTGAAAAATAAGTAAGTAACTCAAAAGAAACAAAGTTACTGTTTAAAGCAATTTGTTTTTAATTAAAAAGTTATTAATAATATTTTTTGATCCTTAATTTTATTTTGCTAAACTTTTTTTTTTTTTGTTTATAAAGGCATTGATGCTTAAGTAGTTAAATACGTAGTTTAATTTATTTTTTTTTAAGTTATATTGTAAGAAGTTATTTAAACATGAAAATAATTAATTTTTTAATCTGTAAAAAAAAAAACTTATTTTGCTCTTATAATTAAGTTATGTTAATACTAGTGATGTACCGGACTCACTATCCGGGTCCGGGTCCGGCCGGATAATGCCATTTTTGTCTGATATGCGGATCCGGCCGGATTCTAATTTGAAAAAAAAGTCCGGATCCGGTTCCGGCCGGATTCTAATTTGTAAAAAAAGTCCGGATCCGGTTCCGGCCTGATTCTAATTTGAAAAAAAAAGTCCGGATCCGGTTCCGGCCGGATTCTAATTTGAAAAAAAAAGTCCGGATCCGGGTCCGGCCGGATCCTAACAGAGATCCGGCCGGACCCGGATCTAGTTAGTAAAAGAGAGAATAATGAAAAGTATTTTTTCAAAATAAACCCTATGTAAATTAATAAGAGTCATTTTGTCAGTAAAAATTAAACACCTACCGTGATTGGCTCATTTTGTACACGTGACTAATTTACTTTTTTTTACATTTAAACTATGAAATAAACAACTAAGAAATGCAACTCTTTACATATGTTGTAAAATTGAAAACTTTTGAACGAATACTTGCATTATTTCTTGTTTAAAGTTGAGCTCAGAGAATATTCAGAGTTAATACGGTTGAATGTACGAGCCAATGAGAATCATATGACAAAATGTTTCAAACTAAATACTGATGCAACAAAACATCAGAACATGACAGGCAGTTTATATGTAAGCAGTTAGTTACTTTGGTGTGCAGCTTGAAGCAACAAAATATCTTGAACTTTTTTGTGAATGCCTATTGTAAGTAGTGTTTTGTTTTAAAAGTGAATATTTCAACTGGTGTTTAATTGTTTAAATATTTAAGTTAGGTTTATAGTTTAATAGTTTATTAAAAACTTTACAGTTTCTTGTTTACTAAAAGTTTTATTTAATTTTTAGTTTACTGTTTTAAGTCTTTTGATATAGATTTAAATAGCTTCCAGTTTTTAAAGTGTTACCAAAGTAATTAATAATTTTGTATATGCTAGTATTTCTTGTTGTGTTTTAAATAAAAGATTCATTACTCAAAACTGTCGTATCTGATTATAGAAAGTAGTCTCAGTTAGAATTTATTATTTGTTAGATATTAATTAAATAAGGTAGGATTTAATTATGATGGGTAGTACTAATAAGTTAAGTGTACCACAATCGGTCCACAACTTTACTACCAAATTGTCAACCTTTGCTAGCTGTTCTACTGATTATTAGACTAAAGTAATTTTTTCAGTTTTTAAAAATCTCATTCTGACTCAGGCTTGTTTATACTCACTCTAGCTATTTTTATTGACTTAAACAGTGGCAACCCTGCTAGTTTGAAAACTTTTGGGAATTTTAGAAAAATTTGGACTGCCTCAGGCTAGTTTAGTTTTTTATAAAAACTCAGGCTAGTTTTCTTATAAATTTTGAATGAGTTTTAGCTGATCGAGTTTTCAATGTTTTGTAATTTTCTAGTGTATTTTCTTCAAGAACTTGATTTCAGATTTTTAATTGTAAATAACACCTAAATTTGTAAACCTTGTGGCTAGCTGTTTTACTTACTATTAGATTAAAGTTCTTTTTTTTTCAGTTTTTGAAAACCTCATTTTGACTCAGGCTAGTTTATACTAGTGATGTACCGGACTCACTATCAGGGTCCGGCCGGATATTGCCATTTTTGTCTGATATCCGGATCTGGCCGGATTCTAGTTTGAAAAAAAAGTCCGGATCCGGTTCCGGCCGGATTCTAATATAAAAAAAAAGTCCGGATCCGGTTCCGGCCGGAGTCTAATTTGAAAAAAAAAGTCCGGATCCGGTTCCGGCCGGATTCTAATTTGAAAAAAAAGTCCGGATCCGGGTCCGGCCGGACCCGAAATTGTGGGTCCGGTACATCACTAGATAATACATACAAACTTTTTACCAATGTATGATATATTGTAAATTTATGTACTGTATTATGATAAAAATTTTTAGCAACATAGTAATCTATTTCCTTGATTAAGTACTTTTAAACAAATTTCTCGTATATTTGAAATTAAGTATAAAATATATATTTTTAAGTATATCATGTTTTTTTTATATTCATATTCAGAAGCATTTAAGCTAATATCTTAAAGACTTTTAGCTAAAAAATTTCCCTATTTCTCTCTAACTCCTTGAGTTTTATTTTGATAATTCAAATTGGGGGATTTTTAAAAGTTGACGACTCAATCTGCAGCACCCCCTAACAAAAATACCACGCGACGCCACTGTCGTTCTATACGAAAAGATATAACTTAACCATATCAGTTTAAGTTACTACAAAAAAAACTGTCACAACATTAAGTTACAATTAAAAATTGTAACACTTACAAAGATAAATTCTAATTTTCAATTAGTTTATTTTAGTTTTTCAATTTTTAATCAAGTTTTTACCAGATAAATATTTCCTTTATATTACATTTTTCATTTTATTTAAAAGTTTCACCTGAGGACTTTTAGCTTGCTCAGGCGTGTCTCCCAAGCAACTCAACATTCGCGGTAACTTAGATGGGGTATGGGGAGTTGTGTTTGGGCTGGCAACGGGGGTCACCAAGGCAACAGTTGAATCGTTCAGCGCGAAACTGTTGTCTAATACGGATGATACTGATGAAGTTTCACTGTGAAGAAGGAATTTTGTTAAATTAAGAGACTTGTTGAATTTATTTGTACAAATTTTACTAACAAACAGTTATATTTGTGTTATTCTGTGATGGATCTGTAAACAAACCTGGAAGACTCAGAAGCGACGTATGTTTCATCGTCGGTGTTTGATTCGTTCACTGCAGCTTGAATGTAATTAGTTCTGCTATCTATTCATAACATTTTATTTAATTTTTCTTACTTAAAAAAAAACTAAGTTTTTTTAATATAAAAAGTAACAACCATATTTACAAAATTTAAACAAATGTTTTTTAGTTGTCGGATATAAAGATTGGAAATCTTATTTTTAGATATAGTTATGAAAATATTTTCATTTAGTAATAACATACAAAATTCTTGACAAGTTTTACTAAATTTCTCTTAGATAAACATAAAAATGAACGATTTACTTTCTTACTACAATTTGATTTTATTCTTATCTGTAAGTTATTTTACTACAAATACAGGATTACCACATGTTAACCTGAAAAAAACTCCTGAGTTTTTATAACTTTTATTAATCTAATTCTTAATTAAAACCAATTCAAAAATACATAACCAAACAGTTAAAAAATAAGTAGAGATAATGAAAAGTTTTATTTTATTCAAGAAATTAAAATAGACCCTGAAAAAAAAGATTTACCAAAAAGAAAAGTTTTTTTGAAAATAATACTACCAAATGCAATTTTAATTTATGAAAAACTTTTTTTTAGAGCATCTTTGTATCAAATTTCCTGACTTTTCCTGAGTTTTTTTCGAAAACCCCATTTTTTCCTGACTTTTGTCTTTGATTTTTGTTTTTCCTGACTTTATAGCAACCCTGTAAATATGTAGTCATATATTATAAATCTTACCTGTGTTTATGTGGTTACTGTCAATCTCTTTCCTTCCAATATTAGACAGAAAAATGTCTTCTTGAATTCTTAAACTTGAAGAGCGCTATAAAATTATTACTAAAAAAAAAGTTTTTTTCATTTGATAAAGAAATGAAAAATGTATTTACCAAACTACGCATTTCTTCTACAATCATGTCAGTCTTTCTAACTAATTCTTGAAGCACATTATTGTTTAGCTTGTTAAAGTCTTTATACCTACAAAATAGCTATTTTTGTTTGCTATAATTGAAGGCTTACAGACTTTAAAAAATGTTTCGTTGAAACTTTAAAGAGATAGAAAATAGTATTAAAACTAATTTTAAGTACTACTATTTAATTTTTGGATATAAAAAAAATTATAGTATCTGTCAAAGTCAAGCTGGTTATAATTTGAAGTTTTTTTTTTTATTTATAAATTTTTATTTTAATATGTGCTAATATCATTTAAAAAAACCGAAAGCATTTTTACCATTATTAATCTAACTAAATAAGTCTATACTTTTTATGGGCAAAAATTGTTCAAAAACAACCAAAAAATAATTTTACTCTTAATAATTTATATAAAACTGTACGTTTAATCTGTCTACTTAAGAAGTTTATACAATAAATGATGAGCGAACATTAATTCTAAACTTAAACAAACCAAGTAAAAAACTTTTAAACTGTATTGAAACATGCTATTCTATCTAAGTTTAAGCTAAAACTGAAAAAAAAAACTATGTTAAAATAAACAAATTATTAGTTAAATATTTGTATAAAATTAAACACAGATTGTATGAAAGTATAAATTAACTAACGTTAAAGCTGCATAGAAAGCAGTTATAAGTGCAACAGTGCAAGTGATTTTTCTGCAAGCCCAAACTTTTGCATACATAACTTCTTCTTGTGTTGACGCATTTCTCGTTACAAATGATTCAAAAAGTCTCCCAGCTATCGTGTCTTTGAAACAATTTCATGAATGTAGTTTTAACAATAGCCAAAAAAAGTCTTGCTTTTAATGTAGTACGGCTTTGAATGAAGTAAAAAAATGTTTTATTCTGTTTAAAATGGTTAACAAAGTAGTTGTAAAAAGTCTTGATCTTAAATTCTATTACAATACCCTTAAGTAATAGAACATATTTTTGATTGTTAATAAATTATTAAATTTGTCATTAACAAGTGTTTAAATAGATGCATTGATCATAAACTATATTTTTTCTTTAGTTTTTAGCACCAAAATAATCAAATTTGTTTTAGCAACTATAAACACTATGTTATCTATTTTGTATGACTTATCTTTTTAATGTTTTATGAAATATGACTTAAACTCATATTTCATAAAACATTAAAAAATTCTAAATCAAATTAATTTTTCTGACAATTTTTTTTTAACTTCATATAAAAACAACAAAATTCCACAGAACATACTTTTCAGCTTTTATGTAATTTTTTTTTGTAAAATATCAAGTTATAGTAATAAAGTATATAAATTTCTTTACAATTTATGTTTTGTATGTTTTTATACACATATATTCCTATGTGTCATTACTACCTCAAAAAAAGACATGTAACTTTATATAAAACGTTTTGTTTGGATAAATTTAGTATTCACTTATTTAACATTAAAAACTAAACATCAAGCACTTTTTTAATCATAATGTAATACTAATACTTTTTGAGGATAACTATAAAACATTAAAAATCATACAGGGTTAAAATTAAATAACTTTTTTGGAAAATCTTCAAAATTTATCACATATCAAAAATAAAAACATTATTAATTTAATCAAATATATCAAAACTTGGAAATTTCTATACATCATACATAACCTTCTATAAACAAAACTCTTAGAAAGTACTTCAATAATTTTCAAAGAAATTTTTTAATATTTTTCAAGAGATACTTTTTTTTCCTTTCATAGGTTTTTAAGGACATTAAAACAATTGAAAAAACTTTTAGTCCATTTAAATTGTTTAAAACATACAAAAACACTTCAAATACATAAAATTGCTCTTTAAATAAAACAAAAAAATTTGCATACAAGACACAAACAACAACTCACTGCTGTCAAAATAAGTGATCAAGATCCTCTCAAGCGCGAAATTAGCAGCAACGATGAGCACCAGTGTCAGTCTGACGGATGCCACTCTGGCAGGCGCGCTGGCAACAAACACTGAGATGAGCATGACGATGTTGAAGAGCAGAGAGGAGTTGTTTGAAAATTCGCCCACGACCGTTCGCTGCAGTGCTGTGAAGAAAGCGGTGGTTAAAACAGGCGTTGTAAGCAGTATAAACTATTTTGAATGTCAAAAATTATTAAGCAAGACAAGTTTAGAACATAAAAAGTACAAACTTAAAAATAAATACTTTTTTACATACCTTATGCTAGGTAAATTTTAAAACATTGTGTTTTAAATTAGATGTTTACATCTTTGATTTAGAAGCGACCAGTAATATACTCTTACTTATTATAAACTTTAAGCATCAAATCCAATTTGAATTTTAACTATTTAAAATATTTAGATATACATACATTTTCTTTTTTTATATACAACTTTATTCAACTTTCTTATTTAACAGCCTATGAGTGATCTTTAATATAAACTTGATTTTTTTAAATAATTAATAAATAAAAAATTTAAATTGTTAATAATATACAAAACCTGAATTATTCAAACTATTAAAATGCATGTAACACTTGTTTGGATGTACAGAAAATGTTGTTTTTTAACATCTAAGAAATAAATATAACATATTCTTACAAATACATGTACATATGACAATTTTATAATTGTAGTGACTTGTTATCGAAGTTTATTCCATTAGTCTAATAAAGCTAAATTTCATAAAATTCTAAGCTATTTAAGTCTTTAAAACTTGCAAAATAAATAGTTGATTAAACTACCTGAAAAATCTTTGTAAAATTTATCTATGCTTATAATTTTTGCTATATACGAATAATAAATATACAAGACTTTAGAAACTTGAACTTTTGTAAAATGTTATTGTTAATGTCTTTAGAATACAAAAATTACTATTATTTTCAGTTTGTTTATTTAAATTTTTCTTCAAGATACATCAAATTAATAAAATATCAGCTTAAATTACTCAAAAGCTAACCTGAAAACTTGTCAAAAAATACATCAAAGTATTCCGAGTGTTCGTTCATTATTTTTTGTATTTTTGAGTGACTTGTTTCAAGCTCAGTTTTTACAGAGCTTCCGATTTGTAAAATTTCTTCTTGACTTTTTAAAAACAACTTCTGATGCTCACTCATTTCCCCAATAGTGATGTAATAGTCAGCAAGCTTCTCTATAACTTCTTGTGAGCTACTTGACAACTGGTTAATCTTGTCTTGTGTTTCTTCTCTCCATACCTACATGGCTTACATATTTATATTTACCTTTATAATGTAAATAAAACTTTTATTTTTTATTTTCTCATTATAAATTTCATTAATAAACATCATTACACTTAAAAATTAAACTAATTTACACTAAAATCTACCAAAATTTAAAACAATGTTTTTAACTTGTGGTGACTATACCCTAGATCAGGGTTCCCAAAGTTGGCCAAGTGGATCCCTTGGGGGCTATAAGGAGAGGAGGGGGGCATGATCTGTAAAGCGGCCATGAGGTCATAAATTGAAACTAACACTAGATATTCTGGAGTTGATGATGAAGAGCAAAAACAGTTATATGTGTTTTAATGGTACAATTGAAATTTACACTAGATATTCAGGACTTGAAGATGAAGAGCAAAAAAAAGGTCTTAGATGTTTTTGATGGTTTTAAATGGTATTTTTTTGTGTAATCTTGTTGGAGAGGGCCATAGCTTTTTTAATTTCTGTTTAGGGGGCCTTTTGAAAAAAAGTGTGGGAAACCCTGCCCTAGATTCTAATTTTTTAAACTGCATTGCTCACTAAAATTGAGTTGTTTAAATAAATGGTTGGTTGATTCAACTATCGAAAAAAGTTAAAGTATTATCTTGTTAGGAAAATCTTCAGTGAACTACATAACTAGTTTATAAAACAAAAAAGCATTCATCAATCAATTAGCAAAACAATTACTTGTCCTTGAAGGTAAAAGCATATTTGTTGTGAGTTGCTGTAGAACTGGGTGAAGGTGTTGTAGTTAACATCATTGAGCACCTTTTCATTGGTACATGTAGAAATGTCCACACTATCATCACACTCAGGAATTTCACGTCCTGATTTCTATTCAAAAACATTTCTGTTAGTAATTAGAAAATATATATAAGTTATTTTTTGTCAGCTAAGAGTTTAAAACATCTTAATTTAAACAAATTAACTACCATTTTTAAAAGTAAGCACAAAAGGTTAACTAATTTTTTTAAAGTAGATTTTATCCTGTTCTGGTTAAATTTGTAAAATCTAGGTAGATAATTTATAGTATAAGTATAAAATTAACAAAAAAAAAACTGTTTTTTAGATTTAACTTTAAGTCTTTTGATGAAATGTTTGTAATGCTTGTGATTTTTATAATACTTATAAAGTAAAAAAAAAATTCACAAAGTTGTAATACTATTTTTAGTCTAACATTTAAGTAACCTTTTTTGAAATACTTCTGTAATAAACTTAAGAATAAGTTTAGTTAAGACCAGTTTAAAACATAATCACCTTAACAACAAAAATACATACTATAAAAAACTCACCATAAGGTGACACCTTGCAAATGCATAGGCTACCCTCATTTGATTTTCATCTGTCATTTGACTGCAAACTAGTTTCAATTTCTTCAAAGCAGCCGTCCAGCACTAAAAGTTTACAGCAAATTAAAAAATAATATGATCTAAAAATTTTAAACATTGAACTATGTAATAATATACCTCTCCATATTTTAAACTGCCAGCGTTTTCTTGATATGCCTGCAAGTTTTGTACTGCCTCTCTGTGGCTAAAAGTTGTTGGATAAATTTCAACGGAAAGACTTTTATAAAAAAATGAAATAAAAATTATAAATACTTTAAACATTTTCTGAAAACTGCTACATTAAAATAGTTCAAATAAAAGAATCAGAATTATCTGAAAATTAAACTATTTGCAAAAAAAATATTTATTTCAAAACTAATTTACCCTGTTTATAAATAACTTTCTACACAGAAAACAAAAAGTTTATTTAAATAATATCAAATTTAATAGGTAGCAGCAATAAAACTAATTAGTTGTTACTTTTAAGTAGTTAAAATTAAATTCAACCTTTTTACATGTTTTTAATTAAAAAAAAATATGATAAAATTATTTTTGTTAATTATTCTGTATAAAAAATACTTTGAAGTTAGCTCAGTTCTTAATATTTTTTAATTTAATTTAATAGAAACTTTTCATTAATTTTAAAACAACAGAATTCTATTGAATAGAATTTTATCATTTTCGTTAAATAAAAGTACTTGATTTTTGAAGTTAAATAAAAACAATTAAAGTTACAATATTTGTCATCTAAATATTAAAGCTAACATCATTAATATTAAATTACTATTTATTTTTTGTGTGCTGTCTGACAGGTTATGATCTGACAGGCAGAAGATTGCTTAAAAAATTAAATAGGAGATAGATTTTGAATGCATTAGTCTTTTTTCGCCGTTTTAGTTTTTCCTTCCCCATAAGGAACCTGTTTTGCGGCCCGACTTTGGCCGGTCATACCTCAAAAACTAATTCGAATTTTTAAAAACGGTAAAAAGCAACTTGAAGCTTAGTAAAAACTCTATAAAATAAGATCAACTTGTAAAAAACATGGCCTACCCCCCCCCCTTTTGGCCTTAATATGTTTATTAAAACCAAGCCCAAAGTTCCTTAGAAAAAATTGTTAAATTAAGTAACTATAATGCTTTCAAAAAAAAACAAGCATATGCCGTCTTAAACTTTTTTTGATCATAATTAATCTAAGTATTTTTTGTGCTTACATGAAGAAAAAATATAAAACTATCTACTTTTAAACCTAACATAACTTTTATTAATTGAGTAAAAACTATATACTTAAAAAAGCAAACTAACTGTCAAGAGTTCAATAAATAATATTAAAACAAGTAGATCATTGCTTTCTAAATAAAAATCTAAAATTTTGAAAATTTAAGAAAAAACACTCAAAAAATACTGCCCAGAAAACAATAATAGAAAAGTAGGTAGGTTTTTATATGTTTTAGTAGTAAGCTGTCAAATTTGCACAAGTATACAAAAATGCACAAGGGGACAAAATTGCACGAGTGCACAAAGATACTTTTGCACAAAGACAGTTTTGCACCAGGGATAAAATTGCACAAATGGTATTTTTTGCACAAAGTCACTTTTGCACAAGCAGAAGTTTTTGCATGGTTTGAATTTTTATTTTTTATTTTTATTAATTTAAATTGTTTTTTTTAAGTTAAGTTTTTTTTTTTTACTATCACTTTTACCCCTAACCCTTACCCTTAGTCAGTAGCTTTTATTTCTTTTTTTTTAATGATTACTTTTATTAGTAGTTTTTTATTTTTGTTTTACTATCACTGTTAACCGTAACCCTTACTCTCGGTCAGTAGCTTTTTTTTTAATTAACTTTTTTGTTTTTTTTTGTTTTGTTTTTTTTTTGCTTTTTTTACTCTCATGCAAAATTGACCCTAGACGCAAAATTGTCTTTTGTGCACTTGTGAAAATTTGTTCTCATGCAATTTAGTCCCCTTGTGCAATTTAGTAAACTCAAGCAATTTTGTATTTGTGCAATTTAGACCCTTTACCGTTTTAAATAGTATTGATTGTTTTGTTGCTTAATGGCGTAGGGGACTAATATCTTTAAAAGCTCTGCAAGTTAAATATTTTACGATTTAAACTTAGTGGTCATCACCAGTGGTGACCTTTGAGGTTGAGCATACCAACATAAACTACCCCAAACATTATTATAAACCGTAATAAATGTTCAATTTTTAAACAACTTTTGTAATTTAAATATTAAGTATTTTTAATTATCTATTTAACAAAAAAAACAGTTTGCGTTGTTGTGCTTTACCCCAAACCTCACCACTGGTCATCAAACTTAATTAAAAATAAGTCTATTTGTAATAAGAAAATTAGTCTTTTTTAAATGGATAACTTGTAAATATTAAACTTAATATACTTAAGTATCTAACTGAACTTAATTATATATTTAAGTATTTAAGTTCATTTAATTATCCCATTTTATTTATATTGTTAAGCTTCAATAATTAAAAATGCAAATGTACCAGACAGAATTCTTTTAGGGTAGAAAAACATCAGTCTAACTCTTCCCTATAAAAAATAAATATTTCTTTTCTGCACAACAAGTTTTTACAAAAAATTATATTTTAACAGTCAAAAAATATGGAAAGAAAAATCAAATAAGTGCTGTATATACTATAAAAGCTTGAATTTGTAAAATTTTTCTTACTATTTGTAGTGATATGATGTAGTAGGTCCTTTGTAAATATTTTTGTGCACAACTATTCGAATTTGGACAATTCAAATTCTTAAGAAAAAATTAAAAGAGCCACAACTAAAAAAGTAATCTATCTTTGTCAAATATAAAAAAATACATATGTAGATCTTATAAGATGTAACGTTAAAAGGGTTAAATCCTGGAGATCCTGATAAGCTAAGCTTATCGGAATATATATCACAGATGTTCTTGTGCTAAAAATTTATTTCAACTAACGGGGTGCCTACTTTTATTAAATCTGTATTTTTGTAGACAATTTTATAATTTTATGTTTTTATCCCAAACTTTGTTTTTAAACTATAAAGTTCATTTATAGTTACTACCTACATAAACACTATACATAATTTTACATGCTTTTTCTGCTTTTTTTCTAATGTGTGTTAATATTTTATAGACTCCGTAGATCTGTTCTTAAATATATTTGAGAGCAGTAAAACGCCGTTAGTTAAAATAAAGTTTTTGCACAAGAACATCTGTGATATGTAGATCTTATTAATATCTACCAACTTTTTTTTTTCTTTTTGCAAAACATTAAATATTTTTTGAGATATGGCTTAAATAAAATAAAAAACATAGTTATTTTTAGTGATTTTAAAATATTGAAAAATATTTAAGATATAGCAAAAAAAAAGTGGCTTGTAGATACTAACAAGATCTACATATGCATTTTTTTTTAATTTATAACACTTATTGAGATAAAGTCCTAAAATATTTTTTTAAGAACTTGAATTGTCATGTAACCAAATTATTTTGAAGCATTTATGAACTTGATTATTTCTACTAGTTTGAACAAGTAAGGGAAATTTACATAAAATTACCGCCTAAAAGATTGAATTTAGTTTAAATTAAATTGTAAATGAAACCAGAGTTAATGTTGTATTGAAGTTCTGAAGTTAAGTCGAAAAAATAAACTAAGTGGAAAAAAATAGTTATATCATTGTACATTAAGGTTAAAACTTCAAACTTATTTAGTATATTTAAGTATGTGTGACTTGATGGCGTAGAAGTCCTAGTGATGTTTCTTAAAACGCTTTAAGTTGAACGTTGCGAGATTGAAACCCATAACCGACACACACACATATACAAAAAAATACATACATTCTTTAATTTATAATAGTTAACAGTTTTTTTTAATAACACTTGTTTTTTTTTAGTTTGAAAAAGTATTATTAAACCTTAAAGACAAGAAGACACGATGTTAATTGACAATATGAAAAATTTGCTATATATAGTAAAGCCAACAAGTACAACAAAAACTTTTATACATAAGAAACTAAAAACGAAGTTGTAATCAAAGTCAGTAATTAATTTGACTTAATATTAGAAAAACATAAGCTTAGTCAAACAGATCTAGTTTTGGTACGTTTTCTACAGAACAATTTATAAAACAAAGTCATAATTGCAATAAAAAAAGTAAACTAATCTTAATTTGGTATCAAAAATTAAGAGAAGAATATAAATTTTTAGTTAACTATTTTAAAAGAAAACCATATTCAATCACTATTTAACACTTTTATTTCAGAATAATTTTAGGGATCGCTAAGGAAACGGGAAACTAGTCAAAACACGCCCTTGGTTAGTGCTTTTTTTCTAATAAAAATGGAAGCAGTAATTTGCTTATTACAGTTGCTATTTTTAACAAGCATACATTAAGAACAACTTTTAGAATACTTTTTGATGTAACAGTATCTAACATAAACTTACAATAGTTGTTAAGTATATATTTTTAGTGTCTTAACTTCTTAAAATTCTTAAATTATAAGTCTATACTAATTATAAAAAACTCTTCAGAAATAACTGCGCATTTTACTTAACCTTTTTTTTTTCAGAAGTTAGTTTTTATAAAACTCTCTGTTTTATGTTGAACAACTATTTTTGATCTACAATACTTTAATGTACGTATAATTAAAATATGTTAGACTCTTAGTATATGAATATTTTAAAAAGACTTGAAAAGTTAAGCTTTGAGCTACAGATTTTTAACTGTTAAAAAATTAAAATAATTATTGGTTTATTCATCTTTTACTTAAAATGTATATATATCTATTAAAAGAAAATTAGTTACAAGATAATGGTCAATGTAGCACTTATTAAAATAAACTGTGCAACTATAAAAATTGGAAAATGGAAAAACTATGTATTAAATATGCAAGTGAACTCAAAACTTAAAATTAAAAACATTTTTGAATTATTTAAGTTTAGCCAGAACTTTTCATATTTTACTTTAGCTTTTTTTATTTAATCAATATTACTTTTGAACTGTTTTTACATATTCAAAACATTCCTCCTTTTTGATATTTAATGTAAATAAGCATAAAATTTTTACAAAGTACTAATTTTTTAATTCAAAAACAGTTGTTTAAGCACATTTACGAGTGCAATGGAAGAAAAAGCCCACAAAGTCGTCAACAAGGTCTTCAACATCGAAGAATACAACAAGGCGCTTTTTGGGGACAAGTACAACCTTCTCGTTTTGCACGTCTTTGACAGCTCCCGCCATTCTTGCTGCCCTGCCATCTTGCCACTGGCCCGAATGTTTCCCGATGTTTCCTTTTGCATTGCGGACGCTAACTGCGATAAAATGAAATTTCTGGTGAACACAGAACCAATATTTGTGCTGTACAGCTCGAACAATTTTAGGATCACGTCCCTTAAACAGGGTGTTGACAGTTTGCATGGGTCTGTTACAAAATTGTCAAATGAAATTGAAAGTCATGGATTTAAAGTTAAAAGTCCTGTTGAACATTTAGGAGCAATAGATGTGAGCAAATACACAGCTGATGAAAAAGAGGAAAAGAAAACACTTAAGAATATTTTTCATCAGCGAGGAGCAGCTTTTTTAGATAAGTTTATAAAAGATAATGTTGGCTTTGCATTAAATTTCAAATTCGATTCTTCTTTGGATATCAGCAGAAGTTACATTGAAGTTATAAATACTTTAGCCGAAAAACACCCTGAGATCAAATTCTTGTCTTCGGATGTAAATGGCAAAGACGAAAATCCTTTCAGCTCCAGCAGCGTATTCCGTCTTCGAATTGACGCTTATTACAACAACGCAAGTATAGGTAAAAAACTTCATATGAACTTGTTCGGATGTTCCAGCTTTCTGAGCGGCAGTTTTGAGGGAGAATACGACGAATGCAATTTCGTCTTCGCGTCCTCTGGCAAAGAGGCAGCGTCGGTCGTGGAATCGAGCCCAGCGGTTTTGGCGTTCGTGTACGACAAAGACGACGAGGAATACATTTGCTCCGAAGGCGTTTTGTTCAACAACGTTCACGACTTGTCGTTGCTCCACCGCCGCGTCGTGTTTTTGCTCGTTGAAAAAGCCGTAGCCAACTCGAAAGAGTCCCCGAAAGATCTTTGTTACGTGGACACGCCGACTTGCACGGCTTACTTAAATGGCGTGAAGTTGAATAGTACCAATGAGAGCTTTGAAAGTCTTGAAAGAGCGATTGTGTCTATTAAGCAAAGAGTCCAAGTCAAAGAGGAAATTAGGCCACTTAAGGAACTTTATAGAGGAAACTTTCTATTTTATCTCATTTAGTTTTTTGTCAGTTTAGTTATTTTTAATTTTATTTCGTTGTTTTAAATTAATATAGTTATTTTTGATGATTTTTTGTTTATATTGTACATTTTGATAGGTCTTTGTTTTTTGAATAATTGCATTTTGTTATATTTATAAATTGAAATAGTTAGATCTCGTTTAAATTTTCTTAACAGCATTATACTTAAAATTTATTTATAAATTTATCTGAAATTTAATAGAGCTTCTAAGATTAAACAGTGTATTAACATAAGTTGTAATAAACAGAAAATACTGAAAGATTAGGTTTTCTAGTTACAAAAGACTATATTAAGTTGATAAAATTTAAACCAAATCTTTTATCATTATTATTTAATGATGGTAACATTTCTAAACAAAGTTTTATTGAAGTATTAAAAAAAATAACAAAGCTACGGTTATATAATAACAAAGAACACCATTATGTTGGATACACCTCAAGAAACTTTAAAATACTATACAATGAGCATATGCATAGCTTCAAAAATAAAAATCTGAGAAAGTCTACGAAACTGAGTTGATTCATTCAGGCCGCCAAGTTCGACAAAGAGATGATCAAGAAAATGAAAGATAATGCATAAAATTAATTAACGCAAACAGAGCAAAATATTAATAATTATTTAATTGGCGATTAAGCATTTTGGAGTCTAACTTTTAGTTAAAATGTAATTAATGCTGATTATTAGCTCCTAATAGTAAATAAAGCTTTGTCTGTTTTACTTTATAGAGTTTTTTTTTAATTGTGTTCATAGCGTTTGCATGAAACACTGTGTAGAATAATTGACTAATTAATATTTATTTGCTCCTTTTCAGTTGAGCTCTTTTTGTATAATTATAACTCACCATAAAGTTAATACAGTTAAATGTAGAAAAGTACACCAAGGACATAATTTTTTAATTTAGACTTAAAGAAACCAACACTAAGTATCAGTCAGAAAACATAAGCTTAAAACACTAACATATAGCAACAACAAATTAAAAAAAAACAATCCTTTACAAACTTTAAAATGGCTTGGTACAAGATGCCGCTAAAGCTTACTTGATTTGTCTTTTCGAGGACACCTAGTTGTGTGCTATCCACTCAAAGAGAGTGACAATCATGAAAAAAGATATATAGTCGTAGAAGAACGAGTTTGATCCGTGTGAGTATGAGTACTGACAGATGAGAGAACATTTTGTTATTATTAAAAAGGTTATTGTTTTATCTTGCCATTAAATAACAGTTAACAGTGTATTTTTTTATTATGTTTTATAAGAAAAGTAAACTAATGTTCTGTATTAAACTACTTAGTATATCTTGTGTGATATTTGGGTGTCACGTTAATAAATTTTTATTTAGATCTTAGCACTATTCGTTTTACGAGATTTAGTCTATGCTATTAGTTTATAAGTATTAAGATTTAAATTTGAAGTAAAGAAGGTGATAACTTTCAGCAATTCTAAAAACAACAAGATTGAAGTAAATAACTGATGTAGAAATAGTTTATTACTTTTAAATTAAAATACTTCTTTTAATTCTTAAAAAACAGATGATAACTATCGTAACACTATTCAAAATACTAAAAAAAATTGATTCAACAAAAACTACGTTGTATTGAACCTCAGCTTTTTTAATTAAAACTATTATTCATAGTTATTTCTACTTAGTAAAATCAAAATTATGGTCAATTGTTTGAGAGACTGATTTGTTTAATAAATTTTATTGCCTACTAACCTAGATTTAAAAGAAATTTAAATATAAAGTATTGCATTTTAATTTTAGCTGTAGAGTTATTACAGTTAGATATTATACGATGTTTTTACTTTTGCCTTTTAACTAAGAGTATTTAAAAAACTAACCTAGCTTTAGTTTAGATTTTATTTTTTATAGAAAACTTAATTTTAAGTATAATATTTTATCAAAATGACAAAACATAAAAAATTTAACAGAACTTTTTTTAATGTTTTATTTATTTATTTTAGTAATAAGAACTATAGTAGTAAAACTATTATAAAACCATAGTTTAAGTTTTGAAAAGTAACTTAGAACATTACGACAAAGTTTCCATTTATCAGGTTATGACCTGTAAATTATACTAAAGCTGATGAATTTTTGTTAAACATTTTTATACTTTGCCTAATTTAGGAACTTTATAAAAATACTAAAAAAAATTAACTTTAATTTTTCATTTACGTAAAATATGGTTTAATATAAATTAGCGAAATCTTTCATTAAATTAAAACTTTTCGGTTTTTGATCCCATAGTAAAAAATAAATTACAAAATAAAATTGAATTGAAAAAATATTTTGAAATCACAAACTTTTTAAACGGAAAATTATATTATTTTTTATAAAGTTTTGTTCTAGCATGACGAAGAAATGATCCTTAAAGTACTTCCTTTACGGGACATTTAAGCCATTTTACTTCCAAAACAGTTTAAATTGTTAAATTTATTTTAAAACTACAAGTTAGTAATTATTATTTACTTTTTTTTTTTAATAATATAGCAAACATTTTAAGTTTAAGGTACATAAATCCAGTAACTGTTACACACGGTTATGATTTTTAGACTGGCCAATAAAGGTTTTATACAATTAAAGCTTTCTAAACTTAGCTGTACAGTTTTAAGTAGACCTGTTAAATAATCATGACGTATTGATCAGAAAATCTAAGAGGACTATATTATTCATGAAGCTTAATAGATTTAAAAAAAATTGTCGTTATAAATTTAGTTGCTAGTTAGTTTAATAGAACTTTTTGCAATTAACAGTTTAAAAGCTTGTTGTATTGATGACATTAAAATTTTCAGGTTAGCTTTAAAATTTAAATATGTAAACTACCAAGTAAACCATTTTAAAAAGTAGCGTTGGGTTTAGGTTTATTAATTTTTTCAAGTAAATTCATTGTTAACTCACTTGATAGGTAACGTATAGTTTTTTTATTGAAAATTTTAGATACTTAGCTATTGTCAATTAAAGTTATAGTTAAAAGTTATATTGTTAGATGCACTATTGTATTAAGATCGGTTAGATCAAAGTACAATATTTACAATTAGCTATGATGTAAAGCTATAATTTAAGTACGAAGTTAAATTACTTAATATGTTCATAACAAAATCTTATTCACCCACAGGAAAACTGTTATTAATAATTTTTTATTATAGTTTTCAGAACTCATATCAATACGTTAACAAATTTCTGTTGATAAACAGCTAAATCCATTAGATTTTACAGCGTTTAAAACAAAGTGAAAATGGCAAGAATCAATTAAACCGCTCGCAAATCAACTGGAGGAAAAGCTCCTCTTAGACAACTTGTCACCAAAGAAGCAACTGAAACAGCTCCAGTAATAAAAGGCATTAAGAAGGCTCATCGTTACCGCCCAGGAACCGTTGCTCTTGTTTAACCGCATATTCCAGAAGTTCACAGAATTATTGATCCACAGGTTGTCTTTTTAATGCCTCGCTTGTAAAATTGTTCAGTACTTCAAGGTCATGTTTCCAGAGCACTGCATTTGGCGCACTTCAAGTAGGTGCTGAAGCTTAGTTGGTAAGTCTTTTCGAATATACCAACTTATGTGCCACCCATTTGTGACAACCATGCCAAAAGGCATACAGGTTGCTCGTCGCATTCGAGGAGAAAGAACTTGATCAGTGTTAGTTGGAATACCAACTGCTGAGAGTTTTGCTAAGAAATTACTTTGACTAAATTGTTTTTACTTAGCGTCGATGCTTTATAATGTTAACGTAAAATACTTTAACATACTTTCAAAATTAAGTTTTCTTTAGTATCTATATTTAATATTCTATTTTCTACATGCTACGTTTCAATACCTTTAATCGTTTCATAAATATAATTTCATTGTTGTAATCTTTAGTGTTCAAGCTAAGTAAAACAGTAAACTTAAAATTTAGCTTATCCATGACAAAACGAGTCCACAACAACTATTTAATAATGCAGTTAATAAATTTCACCTGAAATTAACTGTACTTTAAAGTAACTTAAAAAAGTATTAAAAATAAAATGAAATTACTTGAATCTTCTGTAGTTCCTAAGAAATTTACAAAGTTATATATCTTTTTTTTGCACGTAATGATTTAATAAAAAAAAACTGTTGGTTGCTTGATAACTTGCTGCCAGGAAGTAAACTAGTAAGGACTTGTGTTTGGTAAGTTTTAGGTTGTTCTCTTAAGTTGCAATTCTTATAAAAATATAGTTAATATATACAGCAAAAAACAAAAATGTCTTCATAATATTTGTAAATATTGACAAACAGAATGGAAATAGAATGTAATAGCTTTATTCCTAAAATATATTTTTTATTACTTAGAGCAGGGATCGCCAGGCATTTGGTAGCCGCGGGTCAAGTTTTGAAATACAAAAACAATATAAAAAATACAAATAAATAAGTTTGTAGGTCGCAGTTATGGTTTCAGCTTTTACTCTTTCAAATTTACTTGTGTAAGTTTAAATTTATCCGTGAATATTACCTAACACTTATATTTTATTGCTTTTTACTTAAACCGCAAAACATGCAGTATAATAATCAACCTTTTTTTATTTTCAGGCCGCAGGTTACATTACATTTATCTAAAAAAATAATTTAATTAAGCCTATATTTATACACTAGCAACACAATTTGCTTCATATATTATCAAAATAATATATTTTAATGTAGGTATCACGTAAGATAGACATAATTACTGTAACTTTTTTTTTGCTTTAATATGAGTTAAGTAATAGTTTGTTTTTATACAATCAATAAAAGTACTTAGTGAATTCTAATAACAAACAAATAATAGTAAAGTATTTTCATTATTAAGTAAAAAATCAAAATAACTATCTTATGTATGTCTTTTGAAACGGATGAGTCCAAGGTTGTGTAAGCTTAAAACCTATCTTACACTGAATAATAAACAACAGTATAAAACTTCGGTTACTTAGTCATAGACTCTATTTTTCCCAAAGGGTGCTATGAACAAGTACATCCAATTTTGACCAACCTTTTTTGTACTAACTTTTTATTCAGGTTTTTTTTTTTACTGCATAATCGTATTTATTGATTGCTTCTACCATTAAAGAACTTAAGGTATTGTAAATTTTATGACGTGCTTAATCATGATAATATTGAATAAAGGTTGTTTTATTAGCTTTAGACTGTAGTTTGAAACCATTTAGAAGGCATAACTGTACTTTTATTACCTTGTTTTGAAAGAAAAAAATTCGTCAACATGGTCAGGTATTTTTATTTAAAAAATTCTAATAAATGGATATACCTACAAGGTTTACTAAAAGTCTTTGGTTTTTGACTTAAAAAACAAGTAATCTTAGTTATTTTTTTCATTCATTAAAAAAAGCATTTAATATAACTGTTTGTCTTACTACTTCCAGATTTTTAATATAAATATGTATCAGAGTTTTATCAAAAAGATACAATCGTTTCAGCTTTATTGCACTGCAAGGAAACTCAGAGGTTAATAAGTTCTTAAAAGTGACTAAAGCTATAGTTTACCAGTATTTTTTAATATTTAAGAAGCTTAATGTATTTAAGTACTGTTTTATAAGTGAAAGACCACGCATACCTGGATCAATAAAATAGATTAATGAATTCCAGAAATGTCCAATGAATTCTGCAATTCAAATAGCTGAAAATAGTATGAAAGTGTGACCTCAATGCGAATAATAACAAATAATGTCCTCAAACTGCTTGCCTAAGAGACGAGATAATGTTTTTTAGTTGAGTAAAGAAAGTTTAATTTTATGCATTGTCCTATGGATTATTCTTATGCAAAGCTACCAAAATATAATATAAAGTTTTGTCGATTCAGCGCAAAGTTTTGAAAAATGTTGGTTTTAAAAACTAAAAGCAAATTTTTAAGTAGATTTTAGATGCTAGAAATAGAAGCTCTTAAGTTTTCAAAAGTCTTTAAAAATTTATTTGATAACAGACTATGTACATTCTTAGTTTAATTTACAACAATTTTTTATAGTTTTATGAAAAAAAGTAACATTTTAGCAATATTTTTAATTTTTTTTCTCGCTTATTGTTTACTAATTATTACTTCAAATGCTCTACTAATACACTTAAATATAAACATTATTTGATACTTAATAGTTGATGATTTTCTATATAGTCTAATAAGATTTGAAATAGTTACAGTAAATTAATTTTTCAATCAAAATACATGTTTATTTCTTCCAAAAGTAAATAAAAAATTACATATTAGAAACTAACCAGGGTTGCCACTCGTTTTTTCAAATTTTTTTCTAGGTTTTCAAAATTTATTCCAGGTTTTTAAAAGTACACGTTTTTAGGTCTATTTTTTGTTTAAAGTTAAGTTTAAGGTAAGAAACTGTGTTAAATAGTATAAAAACATTGAAAAGATACTGTAATGCTACTTTTAATATATTTAAAAAAAAAAAATATTTGATGATCACAATTTTTTAAAATTTAGTTGATAGATTTTTGTGTCAAATCGAAATTTTACTAGTGAACATGTGAAAATTCTAGGTTTTTTTTCAAAATTTCAGGTAAAGTGGCAACCGTGACTAACTGTTTTTCCTTATTGTTTAATAGTATGTATGAGATTAAAAGTCTTAGTTCTTCAAAAGTTATCTCTTTTTATGTAAACTACCCAAGATTAAACTTAGTTTGTTCTTAATTTTTTTAATACAAAAAATAATTTTGCATTAACTAAGTTCTCAAAAATAGTAAGCAAAAGTACTTATAATTTTTTCTAAGGATACTAAACCAGCACTAGTTATCAAAAAAAAAAACCGTGTTAGAAAAATATAAAGATTAAATTTTTATATAATAATATTTTTACAATTTTTCATAAAATTAAAAAAAAAGTACAAATAAAGTATATTTAAAATTTCGTACAAAATATGCAAATATTACAAAATCTGGTGTACACAGGATTTTTACTTCAGTTTTCTATTGTCCAAATGTATCTGGAAATAAGTGAATCACTAGCTTAAGCTTACTTTTATTCTTTTTTTTAATCCACTTACTTTTGATAACGGTTTATAAACTTATAATATTATTTTTAGGTTAATAAATACTTTAAGCTTACTAGTATATAAATAAATTTTGACTTAAATCTGCTTTATCACGTATAATACCTTTTTTATTTTTTTTAAAAAGCAATTCCTTTTCTTTAATACCATAAGCTATTTTTACCACATTACATAAAAGTTTTTTCTAATCATTGAAACATGATCTACCACTAAGAATACTAAGCAAACTATAAGTATACTACTAAGTTTAGTTTTATTAACAACTCGTAATAATAATAATTATTTTGAGTTATCTATTTTAATAAGAACTTCTACAGTTTTTTACACTGTCATGATCTTATGATTTATCATGTATTTTTTCAAATTTAAAGTGTTGTTTGAGAAATGGGTGTTTTGGTAAATAAGAGTTTCCTTTTTTAAATAAATGTTAAAAAAATAAATTATCATCAAAATCTTGAATTATATTTTGAGATGTGGATTCTCAATTGTTTTATAATAAACTGAACAGTTATATAACCATAAAAATAAAATATTAAATTTTTCATTGTTTTTATTTTTTTGAACTTATCAAGCCATTTTTGTAAATTTGTTATTTTCCTCAACTTACAAGTACAAATAGTCTTGCAAATTTCTAAGCGTAATGGTAACTCATCTTATTCAAACTAACCTTTAACTAAAAGTAATGATAAATTTTTTGTAAAAGTATTTTTATTTATACTTTAAGCTCTACGATATGTAGCTTTTCAAAAATAGTCGTAAAATTACGATTTAAACCTAACATAAGATTTGGATTTAATCTCTATAAATAAACAAAACTTCTAACAAGATCATAACAAAAATCAGCTAACTATAAATTTATTTATTATACTTACCAGTATTGAGTAACTTTTTATGTATTTAAAAACAAAATTAAAACTCAGCTTAACTTAACGATTAAAAGTATAATTCAAAATGAATAAAAATTGACCTGAAATTCTTAGTTTATAAAGCAGATGAATGCACCCAAACGTAAAAAGTATCAAAAAATATATAATTGTATAATGTACATTCTTTTAATAAGTTGACGCGTTCTTTATATGATAAATAATATTCAATAAATACATCCACGTAATAACCTAAAAATATAGATTATAATACAAATAATCTAAACATAGATCAAAAAGATTTAAATTTTCAATATTAATCATCTGATAGATAGGATTTAGCAAATATAGAATAACTAATACAATTTATGTTAAGTAACTTTTACGTATATTTCTTGATGGCATAATCTAACACTATTTACTATTTTTATTACACACTAAGGTTTAAAAATTTGTTGATAATTCCCTTTAAAAATGTCGTTCAACAAAACCATAACTATAGTTTACCTTACACAGACGAACCTTATAACTGATTTTAAACATTTTTTTATTTGACTAACCTTAAAATTTTTTTGTTGAAAGCTATCAAACATAAACTAAACAATTCAAACAAAAAAAAGAGGTAGACAATTGAAACATTCGAAAGAGCACGGAATTACTCAAAGAAAAGCAATCAAACCGGATCTTTTTGCTATCAAATTGAAACTTTTTTTAAAAAGACACCATAATTTTAATCAAGCGGGTTCGCTTTTAATTTTCTTCCTGGGAACCTGGGGCTTGCGTTCAACCTCACACGAATCTCTGTCATCGTCGTCAGTGTGATAGTGTGCGTGCAACAGCCTCTCCGCTGTTTGCTCGTACATCGTGGCAGGTTTGATCAAGTTACGCTTGAAGTACTGGATGAATTTTGTTGGAATTTTAAAAGTTAATGCAATCGTTTTATATATTTAAATCAAGAGTTTTATTACTTTAAAACTGAAACTTTCAAAAGTTAAGAAAAGTTTAAAACAGAAAAAGAGGAGCTGAGCTTTTATTATTTATTATTGCAAAATATGCAGCAGTTATATTATTTTATGAAAATATAACTTTTTGTACTTACTGAAAGAATGCTTATCCGAACATATTTACAGAAAAATCTTGCTTAACATGTCCGAATAAGTGAATAAGCACTGTAGTATAAAAATTGAAAGTGAGTGTTTAAAATATATTTTTAGTAAATATATATTAGATTTTATTTAGTGTTAAAAAGGTGAAATTGATCTGAAATTGTAAACTATAATTTCACGTAGGGTGCACTTTTGCCTAGGTTCAAGATGAGAACCTTATCGATGTCCCTACCTTAGTAATTTTTGAAAAGTAAAATAAGCATCAGTAGTAAGAGTAGTATGAAAACTAACACGGAGTGCATAGATAAAATCCTGGAGATTTATTACCACGTTTTTTCTCGTTTTGTTTTCTTGGTTTGTTCTTCCCAGGTCTTGAATGTGTTTTTCATGGGACAGTTCAGACCTGCATGTTTCAATTATATAAACTGTCTTAAAAACGTACTAAAATTTTAGAAAAGCTCGAAAACAATTCTAATTTAAGGGCATAGGGGGGTCCGACATTTTTTTTTTTTACTAAAAATAACATTGGATCTTATATGAAAGCTTTAAGTACAAACTACAAGCCAGTTTTTATAGAATTAAAAATATTATTTAACTTTTGAAATATTGTGCTTTTTATAAAAGTTTTCCGATACAAACGTATGGACCGCAAGTTTTTCGGGGTCAATTTTTTCGAAAATTTAAAAAATCACTAAAAATATATCTTCTCCTTTATTTTTTGAGATAGAGACTTCAAACTTTCAGGATACGTTCCTTTTATAGTTAAAAAGACTTTGAACCTTGAAATTTTAAAAATATTAAAAATTAAAATTTTAGACAAAAAAACAAAAAAATAGGTGGTTTTATTTAATAAAAATTTTATTTTTCTAAATTAAAAAAATTCCTATATTCAATCTTTTTAAAATTTAATAATACACTTTCTGTAAAAATTTGAAGAAGATTGCTTAAAAAATGAAGGAGGAGATAGATTTTTAATGAAATGGTCTTTTTTTGCGTTTTTAGTTTGCGCCTTCCATTAAGAACCTATTGAGGTCACCGACTTAGACTGCTCATATCTCAAAAAATACTTTGAATTTTTTCAAGCGGTTAAAAATATCTGATAGCTCAGATAAAACTCTATAAAATAAGATGAACTTGTAAAAATCAAGGTGGACCCCCCCCCCCTATGCCCTTAAACCAACTAAATGACTGTTTTAGTATGGAATAAAATTAGCTTCCAAAATCAACACAAAAAATTTAAGGCATAAAAATTAAAGGCTTTTAGACTTTTTATATAAAAACTGCTACCTTAACAAGTGGTCGCTGTTTCTGCTTTCCTGCCTCGTGATGTACGGGTCAGTGGCTTCCCTGCCCATCTCAAACTTGAAGCTCTCATCCACTATTTTGTACGCTGATTTACGGGTCAGTATAGAGCTGATGAGATTTTTCATGAAGATCTGCGGTTTAAAAGTATTTCAATAAACAATTTAAGTTTATTCAAAGTTCTTAATAAAACATTATTTTAAAATAAAATTTAGCACTTATCAAACTGTCGTTGTTTATATTTTTGTCAAGGCAAAAGTCAGCAGCGAGTCTCAGGAAAATAGATAACTTAAAAAAACCTTAAGTGGAGAACATTTCAAGTGATAAAAATTCAACAGGGTTGCCACTCGTTTTTTCAAAAATTTTTCTGGTTTTTAAAAGTAGACATTTTTGGGTCTATTTTTAGTTTAAAGTTAAGTTTAAGGTAAGAAACTGTGTTAAATAGTATAAAAACATTAAAAATATACTATTAAGCTACTTTAAATGTGTTTTTTTAATAAAAAAAATTTGATGATGACAATTTTTTTTATCTATTTGATAGATTTTTTTGTGTAAAATCGAAATTTTACTACTTGTTAAAATTGTTAAAAATTCCATTTAGTGATTTTTGTTTAAAATTTCAGGTTTTTCGGGATTCCAGGTAAAGTGGCAACCCTGATTCGAACACAATTTTACTTTAGTTAAAACTATCTATAAAAATTCAAGTGACAAACATTCACCTCGGTGGCGTGAAATAGAAGCTGGGCGGTGTCGTTGTCGGTTCCGTTCAAACCCATTTGCCAGCAGATGGCGCAAGAGTACGGGTACAGCTCGTCGACGGAGGGCAGGGCGGGCGACTTGCACCAACTGGCCTCATCTGATTGGTTGCTCTCGCGAAGCTGGATTTGCTGCGGGAGCTGACACTCGGTGGCGCTCACGAACCGATGCTGGTTTTAAATTATTTTAAATACGTAAGTAAAACATGGTTAGTATTTCATACAATATTCTTAGATATCATTTTATTTTTTAAGATGTTTTTGGCTGACTTATTTAAATAGAGATTATAAACAATTTTACATTTTAACATTTATTATTTTAATGATAAGAATTTTTTTCAAACTAGCTAAATTGAAATAATTAAGCTTTCTGTTCAACTAACTAATAAAAAAAAATAAAGGACTTTATTTTGGTATAATCAAGTTTTTAAGTCTGTACTATAAAAATATGTAAGGTGATAGTTTTCATTTGACTAACTTGGAATTCATCGAGCAAAAGTTCAGTTCTGTCATTAGACTTTGTTTTGTTCATACTATGATGATAGTCACTTGAGTCTGAAAGATTAGAAAATAATAAATATCTAATTTTAATTAAAACACTATTTATTACTAGTTAAAAATTGTTTTTTCTTACATAAACTTCGTATAGATTACAGTTAATTAAAAAAGTTTTTTTAAATGTAGTATACTCTTACTTTAAATATTTATTAGAGCAATACTTCTTTCACCATCATTTACAAAAAATAAAATATCTAAAACTAATATTTATTATAAATTAGTTTATCATTCTAAACATAAAACAATATATCTCATGTCCTTGAAAAAAAATTTAACTAAAAACTTACTAAAGTAATTATCAAGATGGCATTTGTTAGACATGGCCAGGAAGAACTTGTTGTGCAGATGGAACTCGGTTGGTTTCAATAATTTTCTTGCTTGTGAGTCGAATTCTTCCTTGTTGATGCGGTGGCGAAACCAGTTGCGTATATTCTCCCAATACCTAACAATATATTGTTTTGTCATATTTTTCATCAGCTAGTTTAGTAACTAAAAAAAGTAATGTAATCAAAAAAGTATTAAACAAGTTGATACGTATTAAGAAGGTAGCCTCATATCAGGGTTCGTGCGCGAATTTTTTTTCATTTAGCCTGACTGAGACCAACTTAGCCTGACATTTTTTATAAGTAAGAAAAATCCCCTTTAAAAGTTGTTTTAGGTATTGGAAGTCTTGATTAGTACTATTGTAGTCTCCGACTTCAACCAGCTTTACCTCAAAAATATTTTGAGCTTTAAATACCTGCAAAAAGCAACTTATAGCTTAGTTACAACTTTATAAAATAAGACTAAATTGTGAAAAAGTTGATTGACCCCTCTATGCCCTCAACATAAAAAATTCAGTGATAAGTGTTATATCTATTCTATAACTAGTGTAAAAATCTAATATATATTACTAAATACAATTGTTCAATTTAATTAAGCACTAAGTAAAAACATTATAACCAGAAGATTTATAATAAAACGACGTGCATTGTAGTGTTTTTTTTAAATTTAAAGAAACGCTTACACAAGTATTAAAATAAGTAAAACATTTATTTTTGACTAATACTTAGAATCGATACATAATTATAAATTCTAAACTTTAAATAAATACAGTGATTGTTGATGTGGTATCATATTTAAAAAGCTTACACTTAAATTAAAAAAACAAAAACTTTAATATTTTGTTCTTATAAAGAATAAACAATTGAACCTAAAATTTGTACTCCCACAAAACTTAGTACTTATATCTTAAAACTAAGTTTTAGTGTTTATCTCTAATAATTTAAACAAACAGTAAAATATATGAATAAACTGCTAAGAGTTTTATTCTAAACAGTATTTGGTATAAAGCCTTTAAATTAGAAATTAAAACAGTTCAACCAACTAAGCTCCGAAAAACATTGCTGATGATAATAATTTCAAACAAACAGCTAAGTTGTTGAACTAAACTTTAATGTTTAAACTGAATTTTTTTTTAACTACAGTAACCTCTCGCTTATTTACGCACATTGTGTCCACAGAAAAAGTGCGTAAAGATATGAGAGATTGTAAAGAAACGAGAGGTACCAAATATACTCACTTTAATGGCTGTTTTTTAATATTATTTTTAGTTAAAAGCAAACTGGGCACTTTCCCACTTTTAACTATTTGTTTACTTTATTCATAAATTAGAAAACAACAGATAAAACTATACATTTATTAAAAAAAAGGATAAGAATTTCTATAAAATAATAATACGAGTAGAAATAATTTTACTGTTTTAATAATAAGTAGAAATTATCTTTATTTATATGTGATATTTATATTCTATTCTACTTAGCAAATTCAATTTATAATTAAGCATTTCTTTACAATTATAAAATGGTGTTTATTAATATATAGGGCAAGACTGCTGTATTATTTCTTTGTGTTTTAAACTCTCATTATTTCATTATACTTTCATTATTAAACACAGTCATATTTATTTCAGAATTTGATTTAATCTCTTATTGTTAACAAAATTTCTGATATATTGAGGTATAACTAAATGTTTATCAATTAGTCAAGGAACATAAACTTAAAACGAGGAAACTATAAAACTATAAACTTGAAGTCTAAAGATATAGAGAGGTGTGTTAGCATTCAAAAACATATTTTAATTCAAAAATATACATTAAACCTAATTTGTGCAATATTAAAAAAATTAAAATTTTTATTTTTTGAATTTTATAGAATTCTGAAATGCGTAACTAAACGAGAGTGCGTAACGTCACGAGTGCGTAATGATCCGAGAGGTTACTGTATGACGTATATAATCTACTAAAAACAAAATAATGAAGATTCTTAAAAACTTTTTAGAGGTTTAACAAAAGGTTTTAAGCACTTATTTTTACAACTACTGACTGATTTTGTCTTTAATCACTAAATCTTTGTTTAAAAATAAATTCACATCTCAATTTGATCTTAAAAAGATACCCAATTTTTTTTAATCAAAAATTTTCAAGCAGTTGACCTGAGAAAAACTGAGACTCTCAAATTTTAAAATAAAAAAACTGATTTAGCCTGACTTAGCCTGACGCGCACGAACCCTGTATATTAAGAAAATATTTAGAAGTGAATTTAATTAAAACAACAAAAAAATTGCATTAGACCAACTAAAAATTAATTTCTACTAGCATTAAGTCTGTTTTGATTGTCGGTATTTATTACTATAAATGACAGCTTTTTCTACCAAACTATTTTTTAACTTCGCTGTTTGATCCATTTGTTTCATCACTGAATTAGTCCAATAAGTAATCACTATTTAGTAGTATTTCAGACCAGTACAGCCTAATTTAATTTGTTTATGCTTAAATGTAAATTATTAACTAACACATAGAACTAAATTGATTTGAATATTAATTAAGACTTAGCCATCTTCAGGTTTGCCAAGGGTTTAATTATTTAATTCAAAATTTCCTAAATTCCAGGCTGTTTATTTGCCTAATTAATAACATTCTAAATTTTTTAAGGGTTTCAACCTGGACCTTGCAAAATTAAATTTTAAGTAATATATAAATAAAAAAAAAGATATTTAGCTTTATAAAGAAAATCTTATAAAAAAGGTTTAAAAACTACAAGTGATTTAAGAAAATAATTTTGAAAATATGCTTAGTTTTCATTACACTAACTGTTTAAGTTTATGTAAAAGTACAAAATTCGGAAGCATCACTTTTTTAAATAAAATAAAACAAACTGAGTCAGTCCAAGTTTAAGGGTTACGCTTATAAAGTTTCAAAAACAGCAATTTAAATAGTGGTAGACAAAAAACAATAAAACTAAAAGTATAGCTTCAATAATATTAATGTTAATAAATATATAATACAACTATGTTCATACCACAGTGCGAGCTAAAGTTTTGTTTTAATTATTTTTTTAGTTTATTTTTTAGTTCAAAAATGCTCAAACTAGCCTGTGGCAACAGTGAAAATGTTGGCAAGTAAGAAAAAATTAAACTGTATTGACAGTCTTTGAAAAAAAAAAATTAGATATAAAACGTAGTTTTAATAATATTGCAATGATCAATAATTTTAAATATAGATATTTGACAATTCTTAGCACAATGTTCAACAATCGAGGATCTTTTACCAGCGCAGATTTTTCTTCTATAAATGTCAACACGCATTTTGGGAAATTTAAGAATCTGAAATTAAAACAATAGCAACCAAAAACGATGCTAAAAGATCCTTAATTGCTGAACATTTAATAAACAGGGTTGTCAAATGTTATTGGCAAATTTCTGCAAGTTTTCAAAATTTCTTCCAGGTTTTTTAAATAACACGTTTTAGGGTCTATTTTTAGATTAAAATTAAGTATAAGGTAAAAAGCTGTTAGTATAACGACATTGGAAAGATATCTTAAAGCTTCTTTAAATGTGTTTATAAATAAAATTAATTTTTGACGAATCGCAATTTAAACATGTAAAAATTGTTTAAAACTCCAGGTTTTTTAGTGATTTTTGTTCAAAATTGTCACTTCCAGGTGTGGGATTCCAGGCTTTTTGGCAACTCTGAATAAATAGTAAACATTGTGCCAATAACTATTAAAAATTTAGATTAAAAATTAGCAGTCATTGCAATAAAGTTTGTGACCTGGTTAAGTTAAAAACTATTTCTATAAAAAAAAAACAGAATTGTGCTAACAAAAAGAACTTCAATATAATATAATAATGTAAAATTTACTTACATTTTTTCTTTCGCACCAAGTACTTGTACCAGATTCGTTCTTGCAACGTTCAATTTCTCGTTTGCATTCATTATTATTATTGATTTATATATTTATAACACACTTCTGAGGTTAAAATAAAGATCATTCAAGAAATATATACTGAGTGCTTAATTTACTAAAATTAATAAAAAATACACATAACTAAATATTACTTTATACTTAAATACACAGAGATATTTTAAAACATTATAAACAAGTAATTTTTCTATATTTTAAACACAATTTAAAAATTCAAATAAGTGTGGTTTTAAAAATAACAATTGGAAATTTAAGTTTTTAAACAAATAATATAGTAATATTTTAAAAATCGCTTTAACAGTTTTCAATTATCTTACTTTGAATAAACTATGAAGTTATGAAACTTCTAAAATCAAATTATACAAAACTTGTAAAAACCATTTATATAACTAATATGTCTAAAAATGAATGATTCATTGACACTTTTTTTAAAAAAATAAATAGATTGGTAATCACAAAACACATTACAAGATACTTCAAATTGCAAAATAAAGTTTATACTTTGTTAAAGATAGCTTAAATTTGCAATGAAGCACTTTCAATAACACTATTTAAAAAATTAAAAACAATAAACTTTATGAAAAGTGACTTTAAATAAATAAACCATATAACATAAATATTATCTTTAAGCATTTAAATATTTATCACACAAATTTATAAAAAGAATACATTCAAAAATGTTTATGTTATGAAAATATGTAAAGGAATGTTTTTCACTGGATATAGACATCCACCTAGTTATTTTAGTAGAGCAATCAATCTTCTCCAGCAGGCAAATCATCTGTTAGCTTTCTGATAAATTTTATTCTCAACTCAGTCGTGTTGTCACCTTTCAACACATCTTTGACCCATCTAAAAAAGAGTATTGTATTATTAGACTAAGTTGTAAGAAACAATTTACTGTTTTTTTTTTCTGTTGATAATGCATTTACACATTTTAGTGGATTTACATTTTTCTGTAATAAAACTTTTACTAAATATAATCTTTTAAGAAAAAACTTAAAAGTTTAACATTCATATTTGTTGATTATTGACACAAAACAAAAAAAAACATTACACAACCTACCTGCAAGTCACTTCCATCTGCAGCATCCTCAAGGCTCCGGTGATGGCACCAGATATCACGTTTGAGTAGCACAAGTCCCTCCTGCGGTCTTCCGGCAGCTCGACGAACTCAACGAGGGGGTTGTGGTCCAGCATCAGCGAGAACTCGTCGGAGGCGGGCGACCACTTGGTCACTGTCGGCGTGATGTTCAAGTACATTTTGAACGCAACTTTTGCAATCACATCAGCTGTTTCCGTAAAATCTTGACACCTGAAAAAATTATAAATTTGACTAAAATATAACATAAAATTTACACATGTTTAACATTTCAGTTGTTTTTCAATAAAATACAACAAATATTACATTTCATACTTTAAACAATTGAAATAAAAATTATAGAATAAATATATGATACAATAAGTTTCAATTTAAGATTTGATAAAAGTTTTAAGTAAATAAACAATAACTATTGTGTTGTAACCTATGGATGTAGGTACATTTAATAATAAAATTAACTAATAGTATTAGTAATACTTGATACTTATATTCAATAACACGGAGGGCTACTCTAAAAAAAAAACTAGACATGACATGAGTTAATATATTTTATATAAAGAACAATTGCAAACACTAACAAATATATAAAGACCATCAAATTTAGAAAACACTTTAAATGTGGTCAAAACCTTTACACAACATTTAATCTAGCAAGAATATACTTTAAGAATGTATAAAACAAAATAAGATTTAATTACTTAGAATGTAAATAAGAAACACTTATAAAAATAACACTAATAAAAAAACACTTTATAAAACACAAGAAAACAATATAAATGTATATTCTTCATTATCACGTTTACTGCAGCAGGCTGTGGCTAGCATCCCCCACTGCTTTCTGTGGCTGATTTATATAGCACAGGGTTGCCACTCGTTTTTTCAAATTTTTTTCCAGGTTTTCCAAATTTCTTCCAGGTTTTTAAAAGTACACATTTTTGGGTTCATTTTTAGTTTTAGGTTAATTTCTATATAAGAAACTGTATTAAATAGTATAAAAACATTAAAAAGATACTGTGAAGTTACTTTAATTATGTTTTTTAATAAAAAAGTTTTTGATGATGACAAAAAAATCTTATTTATATGATAGATTTTTTGTGTCAAATCGAAATTTTACTACTGATAATGTTAAAATTATTGAAAATTCCAGGTTTTTCCAGGTTTTATGATCAAATTTCCAGGATTTTCCATGTTTTTTTCAAAATTTCTCAAATTCCAGGTTATTTTTGACTAAATTGTCAAACTCCAGGTTTTTCAAGGTTTCCAGGTAAAGTGGCAACCCTGATAGCAGCATTCTTGACTTTTTCAACATTACATCAGTAATTTCTAGTCTGCACTTTATTTTCTCATTTTTCAACTGTATAAACTTGCATCAGTATAAAACTTGACCTTGCAAGCTTTCTCTTAACTGCTTGAATAAACTTTTAGCTCAAAACCTCCAACCAAATCTAAACAGTAATCAAGTGCAACTTGATATCCTGTTACAGTGTTACATTGTTCTTGTGAATTTATTATTTCTTTAGATAAACGATTTTTTTTTCAGGATAAGCAACAATAAAATAACATTTCTTACTTAAATAAAAGATAACTTTAAAAGTAAAATATTTTTCATTTTACACCATAGTCAGAAAACAATGGACATTATTTTTCAAGTGTGAAAATTTATATAAATTTATTGAATTTAGTTAGACAATAAGTACTGATGTTCTTGTTAATTACTTACAGCAATTTTCAACTTTTTAACTTCACAAGTTCATTCTCTAAGCAAACATGTTTTCACGTTTTTTAATAAATATAATTCATTAAAACTAAACTACTGTTTAAAATTATTATTGAACTAAAGATTTGTATATTTTATTATAAAGAAATCTTTATAAGAGAAACAGTAAACTGAATTAAAATACTATTTTTATATTCAATTACAGCCAAACTGAAAGAACAATTTACTAAGAGCGGAAGAAAAGTTATGTATATAAATTTAGTAAAATATATTGTGTAGTATAACTATTTAAAATGTAAAGCTTAGATTTTGATAAAGATTATTTTTTTAGTTGCATCTTTCAAAGAAAAATATTCTATTTTCTATTTTTACTAAGTATAGATTGCTTTTAGGCTGTAAAAAAACAAAACTTAGGTAGAAAAAAATCTGCAAAACAAGAAAAAAAAAAGAAAATAAGGCTATTCTCATACAAATCCTTGACTAAATGTATGTATATAAATTTAACTTTGTTTTCCTTATAGTTTTAAACTATCATTTTTAATAAACAATACTACTTCCTAAACTATAAAATAAGTTGTCAAGCATTTGCTTTGATTATTATAATACTTAGTTATACCTGCTTTTATAAACTATTTATGTTTTCAAATTTTATTTGGCAAACTATAGTTTGAACAAAGAGTTTTTCAGTGCTTAAAATGAGCTAAAATTTCTTTAATAAAGTTGGTTATAATTCAACATGACAAAACATTGAAACTAAATTCAGCTTTGCCTATCTTTCAGTCAAAAAACTGTCCTGAGTGACCAAAAACTGCCCTGAGTCATCCTGAGTTTTTTTTTCAAACCCTTTAAAAAAAGTTTTGCTTCTGGAGCAAACTACTTATTACCTTATGTTCATTTTTCTTTGTAATAATTAAAGAAAGGTTGTATTTGTATGCTTCTGAATTAGATGTTCACTAAACTTATGAGAAATATAGTTTTTGAAGATTCAACGTTTAAAGTATAAATCAATTGGGAATAAAAAAACAAAATATGTGGTTGATTTTATGTAAAATTTTTATATAATAGAAAATTGTTTTTTTTGTTTTTTATTTTTAGTAACTAACTTCAACATTAATACATAAAGTCCTCACTTGAATGCATAACATTAACTTCAATTTTTATTAAACAGTTTGATATAAATTCAAATCATAATAAATTTTAATATCAGATTTAAAGCAAAAACTACAATCTTATATTCTTACGAAGTATAGTGAAGAACTAGTTACAAGGCTAAAAATAATTTAAATATACATTTTAAAATAAACAAAATCAAATTAATCAAATTCAATAAAGTTCTTGAACAAAATTGTTTATATAAAATAACAAAATGTTAAAACTGGATCATCTAAACCGCACTCTAGACCTAGAAAAAAAACTTGTCCTGAAATTTTTTGAACATCTCAAAACTATCCTTAGATTAAAAAATCAAAACTGTCCCGAGTCATCCTGAATTAAAAAAAGTAAAAATATCCTGAGTTATCTTGAGTGCCCTGAAAGTGTGGCAACCCTGTAATAAATTAAATCTCATTCAAAATTTTGGCCTGAGTTGTCTTGAGATCTTCAAAATTTCAAACTTCCTTGAGCTATCAAGAATTATCCTGAGTGTGTGGCAACCCTGATGTTAAAAAGTATAGAGGTACTACTTAACTATTATTTGAAAAAAAAGACAAAAGCTTAGATTAAATAAATACAAATATATGGACAATAAACTTGATAATAATAAAAAAATAATAAAAATATATAAAACAGTTGTTTAAAATTATTGAATTCTACAAAAAAAAAACAATCAAAACTTAATTGAAATTCATACTGTTAGTTGAACTTTGGGACTGATTTTAGTTTTTTTAATAGAACTAATGACAAATTTGACTTTATAAAAACAATTAATCACTGGTATGGTTAATTATTTTATTTTTAAAATAAAAAAACCTCTTGTCAGGGTTGCCACTCGTTTTTTCAAAAATTTTTCCAGGTTTTCCATACTTCTTCCAGGTTTTTATAAGTACACATTTTTAAGTCTATTTTTAGTTTTAAGTAAATTTCTATATAAGAAACTGAGTTAAATTGTATAAAAACATTGAAAAGATACTGTAAAGTTACTTTAAATGTGTTTTTTAATATAAAAAATTTTTGATAATGACAAAAACATCTTATTTATATGATAGATTTTTTGTGTCAAATCAAAATTTTACCACTGAAGATGTTAAAATTAATTAAAATTTCAGGTTTTTCCAGGATTTTTGATCAAAATTCCAGGTTTTTACAGGTTTTTTTCAAAATTTCTCAAATTCCAGGTTTTTCCAGGTTATTTTTGCCTAAATTGTCGAATTCCAGGTTTCCAGGTAAAGTGGCAACCCTGTCTTGTAAAATAATTATGGCAGTTTAATTAAAATTCAAAAATAATTTTAACTTAAAAAGCTATATTTTTACTGTTTATTAAATCTCAAAAAATATTTTACCTTCCAGCCTGAGTATGAGCCATAAAATCTTCTACTAATCTTATTCCAATATTGTTTCCCATTTTTTCAAGCTGCTGATTGACATCTTCATCTTTTTCAAAGTCTTTAATAAGCTGTGACACCAATGAACCATATGTTAGTGTAAAAAGCTCCCCAACAAGTTTTTTGCTATCAAATGCTTTACTTCCTTGCTTTGACATTTTTTACAATAACTGCTTTAATTTAAAATTAAATTATAAAAACAAACACAACACATTTTTTTATAATACTTGGTCGTTGAGCAAAGTCAGTTACTTGTTAGTTTGTCATACTATAAACAAATAGACTCCAGAACATTTTTTAAAATATGTTTTGAAATAACATTTTTTGTTACATTATTAGCAGTAGACAATTACATTCTGTATTACAACCAAAACTTAAGGATTATATTTTGTTTTAACTTTTTTCATACATTGAACAATAACTAATACAGACTAAAAGAGGTGGATCACAGAAATTTTCTAACAGTGTTTGTAAAAAAAACTTATTAATAAGTTACATCAGTATCTCAAAATGAGAAAATATTTTATACTAATGAGAAAAAATCACTCATGCATAAAAATCCCTTGTTTAAAATATTTTACTTCCTTAAATGATGATATTGGTACATGCCAGACTTGCTCCTTTTATTGGGTGTACTAATATGCATGATGCTATGATTTTTTTCAAACCAAAATAAATCTAAGATATCTATTTTGCAATTTTTGGTTTTGCTTACTTTGAAATTGCTCAGAAAGTGTTAAATTTTACTTAATTTTATGAGTGTATTACAGGCAAATATCACATATTTTTATTTTACAAATAGTTAATGATAGTTTTATACAGTGAAATTGTTACATTTGTTTCTTGCCAAAAATTTGTACAGATTTCTACACAGAAGTTTATCTAATTGTTTTTTGCTTTTTTTTTTTGTGAGAAAATATTGGAAGTTTTTTTCTGTTAAACAATATGTTTATACTTGAACATATTTCTACATATGATTAGAACACACACAGGCTACCCAGAATAACTCAAGCTAGTTTGAACTTGTTTTTTAAACTAATCTGACTCAGGCTATTTTGGATATCTTTCTTAACATTTATGACTTTAAATCTTCTTTTTATCAAAATTATATTTTAAAAAGTATTTTTGGTTTATTTAAAGTATTCAAGGTTAGTTAACAGTTTTTGATTATTTATTTCATACTACTTTTTTAGTTTTCACATAAACTCAAACTAGTTTTTGGTTACTTAGATAAGTTAAAACTGTAATTGTTTCATTATTACAGGGTTGCCACACACTCAGGGATCTCAGGGAATTTTTAAGTTATAGAAAATCTCAGGGAAACTCAGGGAATTTTGATTCTTTTTTTTTTAACTCAGGGAAACTCAGGACAGTTTTGGTTTTTTCTAAAAATTTTACAGAAATTTTAAACTTATTAAAAAACATCAGAAAAACTTTTTCTACATCTAGAATGAGATTTATTTAATCCTGTTTCAATATTTTGTTCAAATAGTTATTTTTTTAAGTGCTTATTTAGAATTTTTTAGCCTTGCGACTAGTTTTTCAATATTCTTAGAATTAACATTGTATTTTTTTAATAAATAATAAATTCTTTAAGGATTTGAAAAAACTCAGGGAAACTCAGGAAAGTTTCTGGTGACTCAGGGAAGATTTTTTGACTCAAAGAGTGGCAACCCTGTTATTAGAAATATTAAAAAATAAAAATAAATAAAATTAAATTTTAGTAGAATGTCATTTCAACTTTTTATAAGATATGTCATTTTAATGTCAGTAAATAGTTGTAGTCAATAAAAGTTAGTAGTTGAAATGACATGATTTTTGAAGGAACATTTATATTTAGAACTTGGTAATGTTAAAGTTTCTAAAATTCAAGTATTAAAATAAAGAAAATTGATATATTTATATGAGCCTGGTTATCATAATACATACAAGGTTGCCATATTTTTAGGATAGTTTAGACTTTTATATCTCAGGATGACTCAATAGTTTTAAAATTTCTGAAAATCTCTGGTCAATTTTTATTTAGATTTCAAATAAAATTAAGTTGATTTAGGTTCAACATTTTGTTGTTTTATAACTTTTTTTTTTAAGAACTTGATTTTTATTGACTTTTTGAAGGACTTGAATAAAAATCAGGATGACTTAAGATCATTTAAGGTGACACGTGACAGTTTTTGGTCACTTTTTGACTCAAAGAGTGGCAACCCTAATAATACCTTATACTCATGTCCCAGGTAAAAATATGCTTATTACAATAATATGATTACTGATCAAGGATTTACTTATACCTTTGTAGCATATAAGAATAATTAAATGAGCTTCTCATTTTCAAAATTATAACTTTGAGATGTAATATATAAGTTTACCTATGTATTTAACAAAAGTTTATTTTAATAAAAAGTTGTTTAAAATTTACTCAAATTAATGATAATTTTTAAGAGCTAGATACTGTAATTATACTTAAACTGAATACCATAAACCATTAAAATTTTTTATTGATATGTTATATTTTTAAACACTTTTTTATTAAAGTTCTTTAAAACCTGTCATGTCATTTCACTTATAAACTCTGCTTTACAGCATTACTTAGTAATACTTTTTTTTTCAAAAAATCTTAGTTTTAACTTTTAACTTTCTTCACATTTAAGTTGTTGTAAATAGTTTTTTTCAAAATATAAAATGATGCCATGAAAAAAAAAAATTTTTTAGCCCTAGTAGTACTATAACATCCATAAAAGATAAAGCGACATTAATTTAAACTGACAACATTTTTTTTTTAAATAGCCATTATTATAATAATGTTGTGGTCAATAATATATTACTGTTTTTTTGTATGTGTGTTGGCCATGTAGTCAACCTTGCAACGTTCAACTCAGAATTTTAAAAGCCGTCATTAAGACCCCTATGCCATCATATGATAAGTTTTAATTTAAAAAAAGAGAATTTTGTTATAAAAAATGATAACTTTAATGAAAAGATTGAGCTACAACAACTAAGTTGGAATATACATACTTCAATATGACCAATAACATAAGGGTGGTTTTCATTAACTTTTTGAGTCAAAAAACTTTTTGTTGCAGGTAGAAAAATTTGGTCTTTAGAAATGATTGTTTTTCGTATCATTTTTTTTTAATACTTTATTTGATTTTTGATATATAGTTCTATATGTAATCTTTTTAAATAAAAAGTTTACAATTAATTACACACTTATTTAAACTTCGGAAAGGACCACTTTTTGAATCGCTTAAGTAAGCACTTAAACTAACATTCTACATTCATTACAAACTTGTTTATACAAATATCAATAAATGTTAGTATTCACTTATAAAACAAAGTAAGCAAAGTTGAAACTTTGAACAACTTGAAAGTCTAAATTTGATGATTTTTATTAATTTTCTAACTTTTTTTTTGACATATGTTAGCTGTAGAAACTTAAAACGTTAGACTAAAATGTTAGACTATTTCGTGAAAACTACTTTATCAATAATTTATTTCTATGTTTCAAGATTTATCAAGTAAGTGTTGTCTAAGCTCTAAACAAACAAAATAGTAGTTTTTAAAAAGACAAATTGTTGTAAATATTAACATTTATTACTATGACCATTGTTACTAAGTTATTCACATCTTTTTTAAACTTATAAGTAATAACTGTCATGTGTTTTAAACATTAGTATTAATTTGTCATAGTAGTTTTTATAAAAGTATTTATATTTTTGTTTCAATAAAAACTTTATAATAGTACGAACAAAATAATATGTAAGGCATACTTATATAATATTTAATCTAAATTTTTTTTTGAAGAATCTTGAAGACTTTGTTGTAAACTTAAGCTTTCAAATTTTTTCCAGTTGGTATTCAGTTATAGAAGTGAAAGTAGATAAAAATTTAACTGATAGTTCGACAGAAATATAAATCAAAATGTATTTGAAGAGGCATTGATCAGTAAACAAAAAAAAATAGACAAACTGAAATCTTTAAATTTTTGAAATAAAAATTAAACTACAAGTAAAAAAGTATTAAAACTTGAAAAAGAAAAATACTTTGTTACGTGTAAAAATAATATTGATAAAAATTAATTGAACTTTATAAAAATTTATTTTAAAATCTAAGAATACAAAATATATAAAGAGTTTACTTTTATTTTTTAATTTATTATTAGGTACGTTGTTTATGAAAAAATATTCAAAGTAGTTTTTTAAGGTTTTTATATTAAGCTTATGAAAATTTTGATATGTTTTTTTTACAAATTGTAAAATTTCATTTGACAGGTATTAAAAAAAGTAGTTTTTAAAAATTGCTTGTTAAAAAAAAACTTTAAATTTTTTTATTCTTTCTTTTTTAAGTTTGTTTAAATAGGATGTAGTTTAAATATTTAATGCTTTTTTTGTCTTTTGGTTGTTCTAAAAACATAAACAAAGACAACAACTTGTTTCTAACTGAAAATATTGTTTTTACTCATTTGTTACTTCAGTATGGAATTTGATGACTTAACATGGAATACGAACATAATTTCAAAGAAAATTTTAAGCATTCTATGACTTTAAATTTAGTGAGAAGTAACCAAAGTCTCTTTTGAAACTTCTCTTTTAAAACTTGATAGAGCTTCATTTGATAATTATCCCATCACTTTATTTGAAATTTATGTCTTTTATAAACATATCTATAAACTCACTGTAACAGATAGTTTTACTTAAACAAATTTTTTACTCAAATAGTTAGACTTGTTGTTTTTGAAAAAGCAAAAAACGTATGTTTATTTATTAAACATTATCAGTATACTGAAAAAAAGGACCAATGTTAACAGTGTACAAAAACATTAACTGTTTGCTGCAGGTTTATATGAAAAAAAAATATGAATTTAATTTTTAGACTTTAACTTTTAATATTTTTTTTACGATCTAAAGCATGTTTTTTTTTTTAATATTGTAAAAGATTTTTTTAATTTTTATTTACTATAAATTATTTTTAAATCTTATTTTAACCTAAAAAAATAATCACTTTGTTTTAAACCCGTTCATAAAGTTTGAGTATTAAACTATTTTAAAATTACTTTTTTGCTTAACAAAAGATAAATGTAACAATTATCATAAACTACAAATAATAACAATTAATTGTTTTTAATTTAATAAGGTAACTGTTGCTGTGTATTTTAATCATGTAAAGATAAGTTTTTTAATTAGTTTATTGTCTTTAAAACAATGTTAATTATATAAAACTGCATGTATAACTTAATGTTTTGTTTTTTTACTATACCTGTATTGAAGTAATTTAAAATATTTAAAGTAAATAAAATTTAATATGTGTTTGAATTAATCTTGAAGTCTTAATTTTAATAAAAAAAAATTTTAGTTTTAGAGTATATTAATTCCTAAATACAAATACAGAGTGTTAGATGTAGCAAAAAAGTTAGAATTAGTAAAAAAACTGTTTATTATTTTTTTTTCACAGAGCTTATTAATCAAAAAGTATTTTGTTTTCATTTGAGTTTCTTTAAATAATTTCAAATTTTGTTCAACTTGTAAACTTTTTAATTAAACACTTTTACTAAATCAGTTCTTTAAATTAGTTATTTTATGTATTCTAAATTGTTTTAAATCTTTTTTTTTTTAACTTTCCACAAACTATACTTTATTATATTTAAAACAACATTTTATGCAGTGAAAAATAATTTTAAGCACCCAATTTCAAGTTTTATATTTTTTTAGTTTATCTACTGTTGTACTTTTGTAATAAAGTCTATTGCATTTATCTTCTTACTCTGATTTAATTTTTTTATTTCAATATTACATAAATAAATAAATAAATAAATTGCCAAATTTTAAAAGCATATATCCAAACAAAAACCCGTTAATTAGGCTTAAACTGTAAAAAAGTAATTTTAATGCTTTTTGTTATAATTGAATTATTAAAATTTGCACACAATAAGAGTTTGCTGTTTTTTTTTTATTAGTTTGATTTTTAAATTTAACTTAAAAGCTAAAATCTTTGAAAGGTTTTGACCAAATAATACTTTAAAGTAAAGTTCTTTATAAATAAGTTAAACTAAAAATGTTATTTTTTGTAAAAAAGAAAAAGATCTGAGATAAAAAAGAAAAGTCATAATGACATATTGTTTTTACCCATTTAATTTAGTGTAAAAGTTCTAAATTAAAAACTTATAAACTCTAATTTATTTCAGAATATTAGGTTAGTATGTATTCCGACCAAAACTACAACAGAAGTTGTGGAAATTTAAATGATAAACCTCAACAAGGTTTCATTGGTAGTAACTATCAAAACTCAAACCAAAACTACAATAGAAACAACTACCAAGCAAGCAGCCAACATGGTTTGAATGAAGATGTTGTCACACCGAAACCCCATCACCCGGAAGAACTTAGGTTTGTTCTATTTGATGAAAAAAAGTTTATTTAGATTATAAAGAAATACACAACTTTTAAAGTGAAAAATGCTGTTTTGCATTTTTTTTAGGAAAACAGTTACAAAACAAGTTGAAAATATTAAGATTTGAAAAAAATAATTATTTTTAGATAAATTAGTTTTAATCTGGAATTTTTGTTCTAATTCAGTTTTAAATGTTGTTAATTTTTAGAGCTTATAGCAAATATTAGAAACTTATTTTTAGTCCAATAAAGCTTATATTTAATTAGCTAAAGTAAAAATTTTGTTTTTAAATTTAGAGTTTTATAAAAAAAAGTTAACTCAATTTTGTAACTACTTTGGTGTAATTAACTTATCTTGTAATCAGGACAGATTTACCAGAAAAATATCTCGCTAGCCGGACTTTTAAGTTATTTGAAAGTATAAGTGCAATGAGCTGATTATTTGATATCCATTTCTGAATTTTTTAATTTTATTCAAAATATTTTCAAAGTATTTTTATACAAGAGCTCAATGGTTTTTTGTATGCACAAGATGTTGTTAAGTTTAAAATATATCGCGGGCAAAATATATTTGTTGGTGGGCCGTATTCAGCCAGCGTTGCCCACCTCTATTTTAAGCTTTAACAAAGCAAAACTACCTTGACAACAGTTTATTATTTAAAAACTTCCTTGTTTATAATACATTTTTAAACACAAAGTTTGAAAATATGAGTGTTAGCTGCAAACTGCGTTTTATTTTAAATTGAACTTTTACTTTTACGTATATGTATTTGTTTATTTTATTATAATTAAAAAGAAAGTTGTAGATAAAATATTTACCTAAACAGTCATAGTTTAAAGCAGGGTATTCCAAACTTTTATTCATAAGGCAACCTTTAAAAAAAAAATTGCCCCTGCGATAAGTTTTCTCAAAAAACCTGTATTTAAATACAACTACTAAGACAGTTTTTGCTCTTATTCTTCAACTCCAGAATATCAAGTGTAAGTTTCAAGTTATGGACTCATGACTCCCTTATGGCCCGTTTACTACTCATACTCCCTTTGGTACCTTTTGGTCATACCTCTAGCTTGTGGACCCCAATGTAAACCCTGGTATAAAGTGTTAATGTTATGTTATTTAAAATGTAAAAAAAAGAAATTTTAATCATATTTAGAATAACTAACGATTGTAAGATACGAACATTTTTTTTGTTATTTTTTTCGCAAAGTAAGCTACTTCATCTTAATAACACTCTTAAAGTATTTGAGTTGTTAAATTACTATTTAAGTGGTATTGTAAACAAAATGTATATTAAATTTTGATGAAATTGTAGAAGAAGGTTTACGAATCGTTGCTACGAAGAGAAGCCAAAGTCTTTTTCGCAATTGAAAGCAGAGTTGTTGAGAACAGGAAAACTTTATAAAGATCCTGACTTTCCAGCAAACAACTCTTCATTGTTCACTAAAAGCGATCGGTATCGAAAAACCTTAAAGTGGAAAAGACCTCATGTTAGTTTGCTAAACTTATCAAAAGTTTGTTAGTTAAAAATCGTTATTTTAGTTAAATCGTTTTATTATTTTATTTCAAGTCATAAGTTTTAAAATTAAAAGTTTTGCGTCTTAAAGACTGTAATGCTAAATCTTTTGTAAAAATGAAGAAAAGGCTAAACATTAAAACATGTTTAAAAGAAACATACCTACTAATATATTTTTATAATATATTTTGTTCAAAGGAAATTTGTGAAAATCCGAAGTTGTTTGTTGACGGGCCAAACAGAGCTGATATTGAACAAGGAGAACTTGGTAATTTACAGTTAAAACTTATTTTGATAAAAACTGTTATTGTAAAATGACTTCTTTAAAATTTTATAATATAAGGCTTATCATCAAGAAAAAAATTTCTTTTGCTGTTTAGAAATTAAGTTAAAGTGAAAATAAACAACAGTCTAGTTTGAATTTCAAAACTTTTTTAGAGATAATATTTCCTAAGCTAAAGGTTTTGTAAACATAAACTTTAGAACACTGACACAATGTTCTTAAAATAATACACTTAACTTATTCAACACAAACAAAACAAACAGGAGACTGTTGGCTTCTGGCTGCAACGGCTTCACTAGCTCTCAATCGAAACCTTCTGTATCGAGTCATCCCTGCCGACCAGAGTTTTGATAGAAGTGGCAGCAAAGATGGCTATTGTGGTGCTTTTCATTTCAAGTTTTGGCAGGTCAGCTTTGTTTACTTTGCAGTTTTTGTATAAAAAATTACAATTGATTATAAAGTGTTCTTTTTTATTTTAGAATAAACATTGCATTTGTTTTGTTCGAACTATTTTGTTTGGAAATATAAAATATTGAAACTTAATTGAAAATTTATTTGAAATAATTTTCGAAATTTTTAATAGATAAAGTACTATTTATACTAACACTGCTAAGTTAAAAAATCAAGTTATTTAAGTTTAAAATTGACTCGATATATGACAAAAAAAATTAATACATACTTTCAAAAATTTATTTCAGTGTAGATTTTATTCATAATTTTTGTTTAAAAAAAAAGTTGATATGGAAAATTAAAAGAAAGAGCAGGTTTAAAATTATAAAAAATTATCTTATTTTTAGTTTTTATAAGAAAAAAAGCTTATAAGTCTCGTATATTAAATATTTTACGTAACAACTGCAGATGTATAACATTGAAATAATAAGACTAATTTTGTTTAATAGTTTGGAAAGTGGATCGACATCATTATCGATGATAGGCTCCCTGTAAACAAAAAAGGAGAACTTGCCTATTTACACTCAAGTCAAAACAACGAATTCTGGAGCGCTTTGTTGGAAAAAGCTTATGCAAAGTAAATTATAAACTCTATCTTTCAACCAAATATACCTTTTAGAAACTTACGTTTGAAATGTACAGGTTGAACGGTTCATATTCGGTGTTGAAAGGTGGAAGCGCGTCTGAAGCTATGGAGGACTTTACTGGAGGCGTTTCGGAGCTGATTGAACTGCATGATCCACCTAAAGATTTTTTTGGACTTGTGCAAAAATCGATCAAGAAAAAATCCCTAATGAGCTGTGCTATTGAAGTAAGACTAAATTAAAATTTATGTTATCTTTTAAAATTTAGAAAGTATTTTTTTATTAAAACAATCCAAGTTATAAATTACTTAAAGTCAATAGTCAACACAATATAACCATCAATATTTAGATGAAAGTTTAAGTTAACAACAGTGAAATCTAATTGCGTTCTATAACTAAAACAATTTTCGATCTTTAAAATAAAAAATCAAAATCAAAAGTGTGCAAAAGTTTTTAATGGCAGTAAATAAAACGCAATTAAACTCTACTCATACGAATTGTTTTTTAAATTCTCTATCACATTACCTTGCAAACAAAATACAGGCAGACAATGACACGTTGATCGAGTCTAAACTACCAAACGGACTGTTGAGAGGTCACGCATACAGCGTCACTGGTGTTCAGCAGGTTAATTGTTTTTCGTAACTAATAACTTTTATGAAAAAAACTTCTATGTTTTATAACTACTGTTTTAAAGGATTTTAATTAGTACTGTTTTTATTTTTTGTTTCAATAAACAAAAATTACAATAGCTGTACAACGGAACCCAACTCATAAGAGTGAGAAATCCGTGGGGAAATGTTGAATGGGTAGGCAAATGGAGTGACAAGTAAGCTAAGAAGTATTTTTTGTTTATCTAACTAAATACAAAGCTAATTCAAAAATGTTCTTAGGGACGATTCTTGGAACTCGGTACCGGGATGCAAAAATAGATTTTGCAAAATTGAAAACGATGGCGAGTTTTGGTAAGCTTCTTACTATCAGTTATTGTTAATGTCGTAGCGTGATGCAACAAATTACATATTACCGTTACTAAAGAAACTATAAGGTTTTTCCTTGAACCGGTGAAATTATGTATATTTTTTTGTACTTGTGCAAAAATTGATCAAGAAAAAATTCCTAATGATAATACAAAACAAAGTATATCAATATTTCGTTGCATTAGGAAGGTGTAGTATTTCATTTTAAATTAAGTTTTGCATTAAAAGTGAAGGATTAACTCATTTCAGAACAAAAATGCTCTTAAACTTCAAATATAGTTACTTCAAACTGGAACGTAAAATGTAAAAGTTACCTTATTATTTCTAACAGGATGTCTATTGACGATTTTTTGCAATTTTTCACCAAGATAGAAATCTGTAGCTTCACAACTGACGACTATGAAGATGCGTGGAAAGTAAAGAAGTTTAACGGAAGCTGGATTAAACACAAAACGGCTGGTGGTTGCAGAAACAATCAAAGTAAGTATTTTGAACATTTATAATTTACTTGTCTTTTGTACATTTTTGAGGGAAAATCAACAAACTTGAGTAACATATTAGCGTTCTTTCTGACACTCTGGGAATAAAGTTATAGGTTGATTTAGACTTCTGTATGTTGTTCGCGAATAAAACTCTCGAAAACAAAAGTTAATATCAATAACTACTTGATTTTACTTATTGACTGATAAAGCTTTACTTTATAAGAAAAATAATGCTTAAGCATGTTGAAAAAAAATTATTAACGTAAATTATTTAATAAAGTTTCGTACTCCAAATCAATGTTGTACTATAGTTCTTATCATTTTTTAAAATCAAAATCTGCTTTAAAATTTTTTTTTTTTTATTTTACCAATTGCTTTTTTTTTTCAAATAATCATGTAGCCGTTTTTCACATATCCAACTGGATTACATACCAAAATGCTTTTATCCAAAACGCAGAAACCTACTGGATGAACCCGCAGTACAAAATCGTCCTGTCACACGGAGATGGTGATCAAGAAGATGGCGGATGCAGTCTGATCATCTCCCTCCTCCAAAAAAACAGGAGGAAGTTCAAGGGCGCCGGAGGAGATTTGCTCACTATTGGGTACTTCATTTACAGAGTTAGTTCAATAAAGTGATTTGATTTTTTTTTCTTATGTTTACATTAAGTTTGCACTTGCTGAAATAGAACTGATTAAGCAATCAGTTGTGTTAATATAAATGTTAAGTTAGTTTAGATGTTTTAATTTGAACTTTCGTTCACCTTAATAATATAGTACCGTTTAAAAACGAATTAATTTAATTAATATTGAATTAATTATTGATAAACACAACTTAAAATTTTTTAAATAACGCACTTTAAATAATTTCAGGTCAACGATAAGGACTTTCAACGTCCTTCTTTGGATGAACAGTATTTTATGGCAAACAAGCAATGTGCCAGGTCCAAGGATTTTATAAACTTGCGAGAAAATTCACAGAGGTTCACACTTCCCCCTGGAAAATACGTAATAGTTCCGTCAACTTACGCTGTTGGCGCAGAAGGGGAGTTCTTCTTAAGAATATTTTACGAAAAAAACTGCTTTGCAGAGTGAGTGTTGAACTTTGTTAAAACCTGTAATTAATTTTAAAACGTTACCATATTTAAAAAAAAATTCGTTTACTTAAAGTTTCTAAACTGTTTAACTATTACTATTTCTAAGTTCACAACTTTTTTACTATTTTCACGAAAACGCAATGAACCAAAAAAAGAATGTCTACCAATGACTTTTGCATATATTTGAAAAAAAAATTAGAAAGAAAATCTTAAAATACTGCTTTTTATTTAATTGCATCTTATCTACTTAAGTTTATTATCAAGTTAATTACTCTTAGTGTTGTTGATAAGAAGTTTAATTAATTAAAACGTTGTATATTTTAATATTACAATTTATTTTAGAACTTCAGATGCCTTAGCAAATGGGTCACGAATGGTCAAGGTAATAATAAATTTTACAGTATATTTATGCTTAATAAAATTTGAAATGTAAAAGATTAACGGTCAACTGTTATAAAGTTTCAATTATATTTTTAGTTTATGAACCATAACTATATTGAGTTATAGAAAAGCATACTTTAAGCTTAAGGTAATGAACTTTGCGAATAATGATAATATAACAAACCTAAAAATCAAAAAATACATTATTCAATAAGAAGTTTATAACAAATGGAAATAAAGTCATTTTATAACTTATGTAAAATTAACTTGTTTTTTAAGCTCAAGAAAAATATTTTTGTTAAAATAACTAGATTTTGTATAGCAAAGTTAAAAAGTTTTTGTCTGTTATAAAATTAGTTTAATTAAAGTTAACGAGATCATAAAAAGGTAGAATAAAAAACATTTTTATGTTTTGTTGTTTAGGAGCATGGTCAGCATGTAAGTTCAAATAAAAGACCAAATGAACAAGCAGCCTATCATAAAGAAGAAGTAAGTTTTTTTTTTGTATTTTGAGTACAATTTACGGCTTTATAAAATAAATTATACAACAAAACCTTAAAATATCTAATTTGAAACTCAATACTTTTTCAGTTTCAATATGATCCTTTGGAAAAATAAATTTTCTTTTATAGTTTACGATTAAAGACACAAATCATAAAATAAAAAAAGCTTAAACAAAACTTTTTTATGTGTTATAAAAAATAGATAGCAGTTTTTATATTTGGTTTTATTTAAACAAAAAAACAGTAAGGAATATCCGTGGGTAAAGTTTTGAAATTTTTCTGTTTAGGTAAAAAGAACCGAGCCCTTTTGGAGAAAAGAAAATTTTAAAGAAATTTTCTATCAAAAAGCTGGAATAGTTAGTTAACTTTTTTGAAATTGTTTAATAAGTTTAATCTACTATAAAAAACTAAATAAATTGTAATTTTGCATGTTTAAAAGTCCTATTAAAACTTAAAATAGATTAACAAACTAGTCATAAAAAAAATTATACCTCTTTTTCTTTATCATAAATACAAAAAAGTCATGTTTAAGCAATAAAACTATTCATAAACTACTTTTGTTTGTCTGTTCTGTATAACTTTTTTTTTAATGATCTTTTTTTGTGCTTTTTATAAATTTGAAACAAACTTCAGTAATGTGTTTATTGAAGCTGCATAAACCATACACAAACTTATGTTTTTGACAGTTTTTTAGTTTATTTTATGTTAGATTTCTAAAGTAAAAATTCATAAATTTAGATATTTAAACATCTCTTTAAAATTAAACTACTTTATTTATCTTTTTTTTCCACAAAACTTTGCCATAGTGACAACACGTTAAAAACACGATCAAAATATTTTTTTGCATAGTCAGGTAGCGCGTAAAGTCTACTTCAAATTAAACAAAAATCTTTTACCATAAAAATAGTTTTTTGTTTTAAATTAAAAATATTCAGGGGTTCATGCTTACATTAAAATTTTTTTTAATAATTTCATTCATGCCACATGCGTTATTGTAAAAGCCTCATAATCAAATTAGGCAACATAAATTTATAAATCCTTACTTCCACTCAAAAGCTCACTATGGTATTAGAGTCGTTTTAATATATTAGATTAAAAAGCATTAATTAAAATAAAACTAACAGGACGGTAAAGTTGGACCTAAGTTTATGAAGGAAGAAATTCAACACTTTTTGAACATAAGTAAGTAAAAAAAAGTAAAAGTATATAAATGAAAAAACACTGCTTTCAAAATATTCTTGGAAATATAGTTGTTAAAAAGTTTTATTACAAAGCAAACTATAATGCTGTCTTTTTCTAATCTACATAGATTAAAATTTGAAGTAGTTGTCTTTTTTTTTTGAGATATAAGTACTTAAAAAATTAATATATTTAAAGTTACAAATTTGCCAAAAAATTAAATCAAATTCTCGTTTAACTATCATAGCAATACATTTTTTTTGTACATTCATAAGAATTATTGTATAACAATAACAATTTATTGAAAAAATAACTGATTTAACTATCTATATTTTTAATCGGTATTGTGACTAAACGGTTACAATGGAGTGATAATGCGAGTTAAACAACTTATTTAAAAGCATATCAAAATTAGGCAAATGCTTTTTATAAGTAATGTCTTAAAACTTTTTTCAAAACTTACCCGTTATTTTATTCAAAATTGTAGAGATTAAACATTTTTAATAAAACTTTTACACATATTTTGACGGAGTTTTACTAGTTTTTTTTTGTTTTTTTGCGTCGAGGAGTGTAGTATCTTTTTTTATAAAGTTATTTGAAGTTAGATTTAAGAAAATTTCATTTATTTACTAATATTCAAAAATATTTATAATAAATTTAAGATAATTCTTACAAGTAATACATATAATTTACTAACTTTAATTTGTTTCTATTCAAATTGCAGGTAAAGTTGACGGCACAAAAAATTTCTACAACGACCTTGAACGTTTATGTCATATGGCATTTCAGGTAAACCTATTTTCAAATATTTGTACTGCATATTATTATTAAAGAGTTTAAATTTTAGAAAATTATTTAGCTTTAATATTACTTATCTAGCTATCTTTTATACATACTTGTAAATTTTGTATTAGTTCAATAAGTTTTTATTTATCATTAATAAATACAAATATTAGTATTAAAAAATTGTTAAACATATATTCAACTTAAAAAAATTGAATTAGTTTAAGTGATTAGTTTGATAAATATATAGCTTTTTAATTGCATGTAATGAAAAAAATGTTTTACACATATAAAAAGGTCACTATACATTTAAAGTAAGGGTCACGTTAGCTATCTCTTTTACTTGTATACTTACTTGTATGTTAACGTTAAAAAAATTCATGCATAACTTAACGTTAATGACTAATACTTTTATTTTTTATAGTCCTAACTAAATTTACTAAGAAATATAATTTATATTTAAGTATGTCAGCAACTTAAGGTGGTGTTTTGAGAAAAGAGAGGCTTTTTAGTAAAAGAAAGTACTGTACAAAATTAAGAAAAAGTAGAAAATCATGGTGGTTCTAATGTTACAAAGATTCATTTACGTACTTTTAGTCAATAGTTTTTGAAATCGTTATTAACAACTTTAACCACTAAATGTAATAAGTGTTAGTTATGTCGATAAAAATACATAATATTTTTGTTTTAGAACTCTGTTGGATATAGACTCAACTTTGATGAATATATTCGTTTGATGGGAGATGTTTATGCTTGTGCGGTAAGTTTATGATTTGTGAATTTTGTTCTTTACTTAGTTAAAAACCTTAAAATAATTAGTTGAAGTTTATTTTATTAACAGAAAAATCACAGTCGAATTTGAAGAACAAAAACTCATCCTGAAAGCGGTTCTACAATCATGTTTAATAAGTGATTAAAATTTATCAATAATATTTCTTTTCTTTTAAAAAGCTTACAAAAGTATTTAATTCTTAGATTCTTTCAAAACATGCTATATACCAACTATACTCTTTTTCTTTCAAAAAAATTTACCAAATTATTTAATTATATTAGATTCTTTTAATACATGTAAAAAATATATAAGCTTTAAAGTTCTTAATTAAAAAAAAAAGTATAACTACGTTTCCAAAGTAAAAATAGTGATGAGTTCTTTCGGTATGTTGAGTAAATAAATTATTATTTTTCGAGTTGCTCTCAATGCAAAATGTTAAATACGTTGTTTTATTTTACAGCTTACTAAAAAACTAAGTAAATATTAAAAAACTTTAATAGGATATAGAAATATATAGAAATATATAGAACAAAAATATATCAAACGAACACTTGAAATTATACTCTAGTGGATGTTGAGCATTATTAACGTATTTTAAAACTAAAAAGCAATAAGATAAACCTAAAAGTTGTTTTTAAACAAATATAAAATATTAAAGTTATGTTTTGAACATCATATAATATTTTATATAAAAGTTGTTTTTTCATTATAAAATTATAAAACTTTTATACATCAAAAAAAGTTATTTTTACAATATATAACAAAGTTTTAAAATTCAATTTTCAAAAATACATTTTTTATATCTCAATTATGCAGCGTTAGAATGTGTTTACTGGATTTTATTAATTAGAAAACTAAACCTGAAAGAAAAAGGACTGAAAAATATCTTTATATAAAAATAATTTCATTTATTATTCGTACTTTACAAAATATATTTTTTATTTTTTATTATATTTGCTAATATTTTATTTAAATACTCTTCACTTTTTTTTTTGCAACCTGGTAAACCTTCAAAGGTTAAACGGCGCACATGGAGTATTTAATAGTGATACCCTTTAGTTCAGTAATAGATTATAATCTTCTTAACAAATAACGCTACTCTAATTTAACCAGTTTTTTTGAAAAAGAGTTTTTAAGTTATATATAATGTTCTTCTAAAACACCCTATCTTCAGCATAGTTGCCAAAGTTTGAGTATGGCGTGAATCATTAGTAGTAGTTTATTGAATTTTAATCATCTACCGTCTAAAAAGTTAGATCTAAAAATATATATATAGTTAGAGCTTTTTGGCATCTCTGCTTTATAAATTTTAATATTTTAGAGTCTAAAAACATTTTTTTATAATTGAATTAATATTTTGATGAGCTATATTAAGATATTTAAAAACTTAAGTTTTAGAAAAGCTTATAAATATTGAAATTTTTTAAAACTTCAAAATAATAGGTCATTAAATTTCTTAAAGTAACATTTTTTGGCCCACTATGGACTATCAATAAAAAAAATCATAAACATTACAAGTGTCCTTAAACATTTGATAAGGATAAAGTAAAAGAGAATATTTTATTTTAAAGTACCGTGTTAAAAAATTAATGCTTAGCGCTAAACAGTAGTCTAGTACTTGTGCTATTAAGTAAGTTCTACAAGTAATACTTATTGTTAGGTTGTTCAAGAATTTTATTTGTTATAAAATAAGATGCTTTCAGTTTTCTTTCTTCAGTTTAACTATTTTTTCAGCCTGATACTTTTCTTTAAACCGTAAACTGTTTAAAGTAATAAGTCGAAGTTCGTTACCCTGAGGTTAAAATATACCTTAAAATAAAGTTTTATAGGCAATATAAGTAGCATCTTGTTATAACTTTAACATTATCATAGTTTTGTAGTTTAATACTAGCTATGGAATACTTTTTAAAGCGTTTAAAATAGTTAACTGGAGGTTTTTAAGCATAACTGTAAGTTAAGAACTTTAATTTAAAAGATCGCTTATTAGTTTTAGAAATGATTTCTTTGTTATTAAAAACTATCAAATATAGTTTTTTTTAATTTTATCTAAATTTAAAACAAATATTTCTCAATAAAGTTTAAATGAATAAGTATACTATATCAAAACACAAGTTTTCAATACACTTTGAGAAAAACTTATGACACAAATTGTTTATAAATTGAAATGAAATTGTTTATTGAACAACAATAAAAGGTTTAAAAAGTTGGGTATAAGGACCTGGTTTACAAAAAATTCGTTCAGTAATCGATTCAAACACAACGGCTACAGTTTTAGTAGAAAAAAAATTTTAAAAGAGAATACAAATTAATGTAAAAAATGATAAAATAACAATTTAACATATCGAAAATGATCAGCTTAGCTTTTGTTCATTTCAAGTTGATTTGTGAAATTTTGTACTACATAAAAAAAATAATTGTTATGATTAAAACCTTTTTTGCCCATCGTTGTTTTTTTTTTTTGATAAATAAGTAAATAAACTTATAAGAGTACAAACAAAAAAAATTGCAAGTTGTTGTGATCTTTTTTAAATTCTAGAAAACAACTTTTTAAGAAGACTTTGAGTACTTTGTAGCATATGATTTTTCGGTACATAATTTTATATACATACTAAACAGACTAAAACTGATTAATAATTATACATAAGAATTTTTTTTAACAATTAAAAAATTTTTTTTTTTAACAAAAACTGTAAATTGAAATCATTATGAACTTTAAGAAATAAAATAAAATGCTATAATTATGATGTTAAATAACCTTAGTACTGGTGGAAACAAACATATTTTATAATCTTACGAATCAATTAAAAAATCACCAATAAGACAAAAACAGCTGTTTATTAAAAAACTTTTATCAGATTTGTTTTTAGAATTTACTTTGGTAAAAGTTATTGAGTAGTTTTAATATCCAAGTATAGCCTTTAAAACGTGTATAGAGCATAGATTTCACCATTTCTTGATACAAAAACTGTCGTGTCCTTTTGTATATTAGATTTACACCAACTAATATATGAAAACTTTTTTCGAATACAAAAAATTGTTTTGGAAAAACTTTATGTTTTCTTCTTACTTCTCTTTTTTTTAATGATTACGATGGCAATTCTGTTAAAAAAGATTTTCATTAAATCTAAGCTGCATGTTTTAATTTGCTGTGTTTGTTTTATGTTCTTAACACGCAAATCTTGTTTAAGTAAACATTAACAATCATTTAATAAAATTTCACTAGTTTTAATTTAAATTTTTACGTTAGAGAACTTATATAGAAGCGTTAGAAAATAAGTTTAATTCTATGTTTATAATACATGAACCTTTAGTAACTTTTAAAATAAATGGTTAAAGAAATTTTTTTAAACTAACTCTCCATTTGTTCATTGACAGAACAACGCTAATAAATTCTTTGTAGTCTAATTTTCTGTGGCTTGATGACTAAAAGTAGGTTATTTTATTCTTACTTATGGCATGGGTTATAACAATCAAAAAATTTATATTTTTGAAAAAAGTTTTTCTTGAGTGTTTGACAAAAATAGTTTTAACAGTTTTTATTTTAGTCGTAATATTTTGTTCTTTTAGTAACAAGTACTTTTTTAACCAAAAAAATATGTACAAGTTAAAAACATTGACTGTGTTTAATTTTATTATCTATAAAAAGAAGTAAAAATTTACTTTTATTATTTTTTGTGTTAAGCTTTTTTATCTACTTAATCCTTAAACAAATTTATAGCATGTTCTTCATAAACTGTTAAAATAAAGTAACTTACTAATAAGAATTTTTCATCTAAGCTTCTGAGTTCGTTAAAGTTTTTGTTAAAAAATATGGTTGAGTTTTCTTCACCTTAGTTAAAATAAGTTTAAGAGTAAAAAAAATATCTAGGTAAAATAAGATGTTAGAAATAATATATATGAACAAAAATACATCAAAAACATATAAAGTAAATAGTTTTAGAAGTCTGCCCTTGAGTTCAAACAAAAAAAGTTACCACTATCAGGTGGTATCGAGCTTTAAAGCCTTGTTTTGTGTTTAACATAATGACTTTTTAGTAAAACTTTTTTTTTAATTTTGTTTAAAAATAATCAATGATGAATGCAATGTTTTTAACATACTTTAATGAGTACCTAAACTAAAGAAGATCTGTAGCAAGCTTGTCAGAATTCTAGGTAAAAATATTTCTGAATACTGAATTAACGATAGTAAATTTTAACTTAAAATGTAATTCTCAAAAAAATACGTTGCGATTTGCTTTCAACAAATATGGTTACTATAATCAGTAGTATCTAATAAAAGAACTAGTTTTCATACTTTTAAACTGCTTTGTTTAGTACATTAAACAACAAATAATTGAATATAAATACATCAACATTGAATACCTACGGTCAAAATATTAAGATAAAAAAGTTTCCGCAGAAACTTGCTACTCTTATAAAAAAGCCGTAACAACATTTAACCGTTTAGAGAAAATAACAAACGGTGAAATTGACATTTCATTTACTTAAAATTAGATGCTATTTATGACATGTCTATCAAAGTAGTATATCTCCTGTGTCTAGCTCTAGCAGATTCTTTTGCTTTTCATTATTTTTTTTTTCACTATATTTTGAAAGTTAACAAATAAATAATATTGTTTAAAGTATTAGGATTTTTCTGAGCTCGCATTTTTGGGCTGTTTTTAAAAAACGATATCAAGCGGCGAACTATGGTTTTTAAATAACTTTTAACTTATTGAAAAAAAATATATAATTCTAGCCGTTTAAACTTAGTGAAGTATAATGTTAGAACATGTAAAATTTGAAAGTTTGGTTGTTAAATTTGTTAAAAATAGTTGAAATTTACAAATAAAAAAACTTGCTTTAAACTTTAACAAAATAAAGTTGCTTACTTCTATCTAGATATTTGTTGATAACCTTTTTTAGTATTAGCGGAGATATTTTCCCTTCCTGTTAAATTAAACTTGTTGTTTTATTTGTAGTCGTTTATATCATTAGCCTAACTTGTTTTAAAAAATTTAAAATCTTAGTTTTAAATACAATTAATTTTTTAATTACAAATACAAAAAATTTACATAATTTTATAATTACTTATAATTAGTTTCTAAAAGCTGTTCTTACAGAGTCAACACACTGATGAAATATTTTTGAAAAGTCTTCCATCAGATCTCTATTGTTCTGCAAAAATTTTATATGTTACATATATGTATAAGTTTAAGTTTGATAATGAACTACTAAAAAAATCATTATACTTATAAAATCAGCTAAAAACACATAGTTAAAATGTCCAAATAGTTAAAACATAGTTGCTTAAAAACTTTTTTTTTTCAATAAAAAACTGTTTACCTCATATAATATTTTGCTTTGTTCATACTTCGGAACCAGCTTTTCTAAATTGCTGAAAGATTACAAGAAGTTTACTAAAACACATGTACATGACAAGTTAGGAGGTCAGAATAATGACGTAACTTATTAAGTTATTGCGATTTGTTAAAAGTGTTAAAAAAATTAAATAAGACTTTTTTTGATGGAACTAATAATTAGTTTTTACTGAGTTAATAAGACATTACGCTAAAGTGTTGTTATATTTTAAACAAATTGTATAAACAAGTTGTAAAACTGGAAGAAAAATAGACAAAATATGTACATTTAAAAGGCACAAAAGTCATTAGATTGTTAAACTAGATAAAATTTTATCTTTTTAGTGTTATTTAGTTTTATTGGAATTAAGTAAAGAAGTATTACAAGTCAATATATTTTTTTGCGTCATTGAGAAAGTTTAAGCTAAAATACTATTCAAAAAAAAAGTTAAAAGCTTACTACTTATGGTATTTAAGAAATATTAATTTCTAAGTAAAGGTTATATATAAAAGAACCTATTTCTATTTTTCCTTTCAGTGAAAATTCTCAGCAAAAAGTTTCCTTCTTCGTTCGCGGCAAAAGTCGATGGGACGATGACGTAATTTCCCGCCGGAAGCTTAAATCGCTGTGAGTTTTCTCGCATGTTGGTAAAATTCTTACATTTTGCAAACGATTTGTTTTTGCGAAAGAAACTTTTGTTTAAAGATTTTTCAAATTCTTGTTCATTTTTAATCTGTTAATTAAATTCCTAAAAAAATTATGAACAAATCTATTTTTTATATAATATATATATTTAGTTCACAGCAACATAAAGTATTTCTAAAATAGTTTAACTGCTTCACCATCTTTGTATATCACTTAGTAATTAAAAAATAAATTCAAAATTATACATAAAAAAACAAATATGTGCAATAAAAAAATATTAAAATCTCGAGTATGGAGTTGAAGCTTAAAAGTTTAAAAATTAATATCAAAATAACCTTATATATAGCAAAACCCGTTGTGAGCAGTTCTTCGTTCAAATTTCTGTTATTTTTTTGAAGTAGAGAAATAATGACAGTGCATTCGTTGTTTTCCATTTTTTGCTCACAACCTTCTAGTTTAATTTTGTATTGAGGGTTCTTCCAAAATGTATCTAAACAATACCATATTGTTAAACTGTTCTAACGATAAATTATTTTTTTTACTTTACTGTTGTATATTCTAATCTGTTTTTTGTAACACTAGATTATCACTTTATTCATTAAACAATAATAATTAGTAGGATTTTAGTTAATGATAACTATGAATGCTCATAAGTTTAAAAAGTTTGTGTGCCCATTAATATGTAGTTTCATACTTTTAATTGTGTAATATTTATACAAGAAGCATTTACCCAGGTAATTTCTACACCCTCCAGCAGATTCATTTTTAATCCAACTTCCTTCAAAACTTTCAGCTACCCACGCTTGTTCAAAGTCATCGGTGGTAAAATTACAAATTTCCAGCTTGGTAAAAACAGCTAGAAAGTCATTTTCGGACATCCTGCAATTTTTAAAAGTGTTGTTTCATTTCGGAAAATTGCTCAAACTTCCTACAAATTTTTTGTTTAAAAAAAAAAAAGGATTGAGAAGAAAATTTAAGTTTATAATTTTGATTGTTTGGTAACTTCAAATTTTGAACTAACTTAAAAATCAACTGAAAAAATTAAAGTAAAATAACTGAGTTTAATTTTAAGTTACCAGAATTCTCCGTCGTTAAGAACTTCACAAAATCTTTCTTTGCATCCAGGAACAGAGTCCCAAAGTTTAGATCTTTAAAAGCAAATATGATACTTTTTAAATCTTTTGATCAAGTTTATTAGTTTGATGTATAAAGAAACAATTTTTATTATCCAGCAATAAAACATTGACTTTTTTGTACTTGTGTTTCCTCTGAAAACTTGAATTTTTTTTTTTGAAATAAATAAATTTGAATTTTTTGAAAATAAAAATAGCTTTGAAATTTTTTAAAATTCAGTGACTTGTTTTACACATTATCGTATTCAGGAAACAGACTTATCACTCCAGTCTCCATTCCATTCAACTTGGCCCCACGGGTTTCGGATCCTGATCAAGCGGGTCCCGTTGTAAAGCTGGTAAACAATTTAAATTTTGTTTTTATCAATAAGAACTTTTTAAAAGTCCTTTATTGTTTTTATTTTAATTAAAATTTTGGTCTCAGACTTGTTTTCAAAAAAAAAGTATTTCCAAGTTTTATTTTTTTAAATTAAAATTTGCCTAAAATCAGTCTACCTCTTGAGCTCCAGTGACGCTATATGCATGTCCTCTTAGTAGTCCATTTTCTAACCGAGATTCGACCAATGTAGTGTTTTCTGCCTGAATTTTGTTTAAAAGAGTGTGTATTAAATTATTTAAAAGTTAACATGGATAAGGTGTGATTGCGTTTACTTACTTCTATCGCACAGCTTATCATGCACCTTTTTAATATGGATTTTTTTACAAGATCGAAAACATTTTTTTGTGACTCGTGCAGTTCTACCAATTCTGAAACTCCTCCAGTAAAATCTTCCATAGCCTCAGACGCGCTTCCTCCTTTTAAAGCGGAATATGAACCATTGAGTCTGTAGTGTTCAACATTTACTTAATAAACTGATCGGTTTTTTAGGCTATACAGCATACTTTTTTTGAATAAAGATGTATACTGTTACTGTTAGTATGCAATTTTTAACCTACAAAAATAGATACTTAGTTCTAAAAAAACGTTTTAAGGTTGTTTACTCTTTTAACTGTAAACTAATCGAACTATTTTTTTAAGTATTTAATCGTCCTGCATTTAATAAGAAATAATTTATGTATTATATGTGTATTAGTAAAAAAGAATACGGTTTTTGTTTAGTTTGTTTTACACTGAATAAAAGTATTTTAACTCCAAAAAACAAGTTTATTAGTAAAAAATGCATTAAACATGTTAGAAAAACAGTAAATAACAATAAAAATCTTTTACATAATGTACATAACAAAAATTTTCAGTGACACATCAACTCAGCTGTTTTTTTTTTGAAACTAAGATTATTTTTGTATACCTTGTTCACTATAATTGGTGAAACTACAGATATAGGACTAAACAATGTATACTTTTTACTGAAAGTAAATTAAAGTTACAATCAAGTGTTACATTAATACTATTTCATTTTGCTTTCAAAAATTTCTTAAATTTATTTAAAATATGTTGTAAAAAACAATTAACTTACTTAGCATACGCCTTTTCTAATAAGGCACTCCAAAATTCATCGTTTTCGTTTGAATGGAGAAAAGCAAGTTTGCCTCTTTTATTTACTGGAAGTCTGTCGTCGATTATTACATCTTTCCATCTACCAAACTATATTTTGACTGTATTTAAAATCTTATACGGAGAGGATGCAATTGTTCAAATTTAATAACATATACCTATAACAAGATTATAAAAAAACGCTTATTTAATGAGTCTGTTTAAAACAAAGTCTACCTGCCAAAATTTGAAATGAAAAGCACCGCAGTAAGCATCTCTGCTTTCGCCTACTTCAAAACTTTGGTCAGACGGAATCACTTTGTACAAAAGTTCCGTGTTAAGAGACAAGCAAGCCATCGCAGCCAAAAGCCAGCAGTCACCTAAAACAAAAAACACTTGTTTTTAATAACTTGTTCCACAAAAAAACATAATTAAGATGGTTAATAACACAAAAACTTACCGAGCTCTCCCTGTATAACATCAGCCCTACCCGCTCCATTGACAAACATTTTGGGATTTTCGCTAATTTCCTGAAAATACTCAGTTTTGTGGTTGTATTTGTTCAATATTTTAAAAATAAGAAAATCGAATAAGAACATGCTTGTAATGTATAATAATTAACTTGATAAACTTTGCAAAGTACAATTGACTTTTAATTATTTTGTTATTTAAGCTAATGAAACCTTCACTTTTACGGTAATAATGTTATTTGTAATACATAATAAAGAAACAAATCTATTTAATTAGGCCTGTTCAAAAACGTTTATAAATTTAATTAAAGTATGTAATCGTTTTTAAATAGTAACAGTTAAGAATATTGAAGAGCTATGACATTGACACTAATAAAAAAACTATATACATACTAAAATTTTTTAAGATGTTTAGAGCTTCTTTTTTTTACAAAAAAAACTTACGTGGGGTCTTTTCCACACTAGTCTGGGGTTGTTTACATTATTGCAGCCAAACAACGAGACATCGTCAGCTGGAAAGTCTTTGTCTTCATATAGAGTTTTATTTTTAAGCATTTCAATTTTCAAATTTGAAAAGAGTTGGTTGTCACAAGTTGTATCCTCATTTTTTTCATTTTTATTTACTTTTTGAAATCCTTTTAATAGTAAATCAGGAGTTTCTACCAATCTTAACTTTTTTCTGATAAAAAAAAATAGTAAAAAAACGAAGTGAGACATTAAAAATTATTTTAGAAAATTAAAAGTAATACCAAGTATTTTACAATGTTAAGTGTATTATTTTAGGTTTTGTTGTTTACCTGAATTAACAGTTGTAGTATTTTTATAACTTTATTCAAGATAAACATGATAAAGTTTAAGAATCTAATAGAAATAAGAATTTTGAATAAATATAACTAAATAAGATAAAAAATTAGTTTAGATTAAAAACAGTCATAAGCTGTTTTTTAGTTGCAGATTACGCATAAAAAACTTTTATGTAAATTCAAAGATATTATAAAAGTTTAAAAACAAACTAGTAAAATCTTTTAGTTTGTCATATTAGCTCAATAATACTTTACATTAATCTTGTCAAGGCGATTTCAGCAAAGAAAAATTACTGTTATTTTTATAATTTATAATTTATACTTTAGTATGATACCATGCAAAAAAATTTTAATTTAAAGTACAGACATATTATACATTTAAATGTTTATCAAGTGTTCAAACTCAATTTACTATAAAAAGTGTTAAAATTCAAAATGAACTAACTGATTAATAATTTCTCTTCTTTCGTGAAAAACTTTTATTGGTACAATTAGGTCTTCCAGTTCACAACCATTTTTTAAATATGTTAAGTTTTCTTTATATTGATGTTCAACAATGGTTGAATTTTTATTATCTTCAGTGTTGTTATTAATGTCTAAAGACATTGTGTTTATCTATCAAACAGCTTTTAAACCTATAATATTACCGTTTAATAAGCAAATATAAATTTTAGAACGATGTATTTTCAAAATACATAAGACATGTATAAGTATTGAACGATAGAACTGCACAACATACTCATAAAAAGGTTTTCTTTTTTTGTATTAAATGTTAAATCGCTTATAAGTTAGCCTGGCCATTAAAAGTGTTTCTACCGAAAAGGAAAAAACAAAGAAAAAAAGTAAGTTGTACAATTTATAATCATATATTTGAATAAAATTTTTGGCAATAAAACAACAAATACTCTTAAATATAACTAACTACTTACTTAAAACCTTCAACTTTTATGTTGGTATTTTATGATTAATGAAACCTAAACAACTTTTACTCTGAATAAAACTAGCAGCTAAATAATGCAATAGTTAGTCCAGTGTTTATTTACCATTACATAAAAAATATGTTAGTATTACAAAGTAATGATTTATGTTATTTAAGCAAGCATACTTTATAAACTACAGCTTAAGTCTTCTAGATAAAACTCAAATACTCTAAATAGATACATAAATACGTAAGTTCCAAAATGAAGTAACAACTTTATATTAAAATTTAGATATGAAAATTTTACATGAAAAAAAAAACGATTATGAAATCTCTCTTTTTATGTATTTTCGTAATAAATCCCCTTGTAAAGTGATTTTCTCTATCTGATTACTTTTAGAAAAACAATGACAAGTGTTGTAAAAGTTAATTACAAAAAAAAATCAGTCGAAAGAATTATTTAATGTATTCAAGGTATGTGAAAATTAAAAACAATAGCACAAATTTTATATAGTTTAAAGTACTTCCGTCTATTTTAAATATACAACTAAGGTGTTCCCAAATTTTATTACTTTAATATAAGACGAGATTTTGTTAAAGTCATTTACTTCTATAATTTTCATATGCCTATTTATTGCAACTAATCTACTATAGATAAACTTTTTTGTCGTAAGTTTAAATTTTAACTGTAAGTATTTAGTTTTAAATATCTTACACTGACTTAAACGTAAAATATTAATCATTTATAAAGTATTGTATATGTGTAATGAAGGCTTAAAAAGTTCAATTAAACGAGTTGTTGTTTTAACATTTAGGTTGCTTTTGTTAAATTTTTTTAACTTAGCAAGTAAAAACCAAATATAAATCTAAAGATAATTTAGAATGAAAATAAACAAGTTAAAACTTTTTAACAAAGATAACAACTTTGCATATAAAGGTTTAAATGAGTTTATTTTTAATGTGTAGCTTATTTTTCAACATATTTTTAAACAACGTTAAGAGGTTGTAACAAATAACAATTATAAACAAAAAATAAGTTTTATTACCATATTATACTTGTTGAACTCATTTTAATTGTTCAAAAAACAAAACATACAATAAGAAAAAAAACAAATCTATTAATTGCTTTTTTTTTAATATACTTTCAAGTTTAAGTATTGAATATCATTATTTCTCAGATGATTGTACAGTATTCTTACTTATCAACATAAAAACAAGAAATTTTTGTAATACTTTTATGATTATAAATTAAAATAGTTTTGTATTTGCTAAATAAAGTTGTTTTTAGCAAGAGTTTATTCAGGTACGACTTTGTTTGAGGTTCAGGAATACGACGTTATCGAACCACGTGTCATGTTTACACAAAACATTGGTTTGTAACGTCATAATTAAAAACATTGTTGCTCTTTTATGTTTAGTACACTACTTGTCAATTGTTTGACATTTCTCGTTAGCTTTGTTTTATTTTTTATATATCATTTGTATAAGTAGTAGCTTAGTTCTTTAACATATTGAGGTCTAATACTAATGTATAAACAAAATAAACTTTAGAAAACTATATTGTTAAGTAGAGATTTAATGTTATTTGAAAAAAGGTGTTACTCTGTGACGGCATTTATTCTTACTTAAAGAACATTAAATGTGATGACAATGACTATAAATCTAAATTACTTGTTTAATTTTTGAAGCTTAAGAAACTTTATTCTCAAAAAGCATTTAGTTTTAAAAAGGAATTATTTTATTTAACTGACTCAAATATGTAATCACCTATAAAATCGACGAAATCTTAGAGATAACTTTGACCTTCATTATTATTTCATTTATTATTCAAAAACAAAAATAATGTTGTTTCTAGATTAATTCTCTTGTCCTTTTACTTCATCTTGTTAAATTAAGTTGTTATTTCGATATTTAAAAACAATTCTGTGAATTAAGCAACTTACATAAACGAGTTATTTATAGGTAAAATTTTATGTAACTGTTTATAACAGGTAAAATATTCTGATCATTGTTAAAAACAACTGTTAAACTTATTATAGCTTTTATTTTGTCTTTAAACAATTTATTGAAAATAATTAATAGTATAATAATAAATTACTCATTTTAATATAAATAGTAAACATTAGTGTAACTGGCTATCATAGTAAATAAAAGTCTTAAGAAATTTTTTAAAATCTTCTTAACCTACTTAAGTTTAATAAAGTTTTTATACTAATCGAAAAAAAATTGCGTATTGCTAAAAACAAAATTGTTTATTCTATTTCAGTGACTGTTAAAGTTTTTGTATTTCTTAACACTTCGTATTCTAAAAATCATACTTTCTCACAAAAACTACTCTTTATAATTTATAAATATATCTCTGTTGTAGTCACTTGATTTTCTTCGTTTAATTTTAATCTGTTATATTTTTTATGTTTTGACATAATAAAGTTACTTACTTAACATACTTTCTTGTAGAAAAATAAATATAATAAACTTTTCTTAGCAACAGTTTAACAAGTACTAAATTTATCAAAATTAACAACATTTATCAAATCGGTTTAATTGTTTGTTATATTAATAAAACAGTTCTAAATACTTTTAGATAGCATTAGTGCAATAATTATAAAAATACTGGTAAAGAAGGCTGCTTTGTTTTACTTGATTAAGAAATAGAGTCTGTTTAAAAAAGTGTAAAGTTTTGATTCAACTGTGTTGTGTAAATGTTACTGAGATAAATCAATTTATTTTTAGTTAAGTTAAATAATTTTATCAAATTTTAAAGGAAGTGTGAAACTTGAGAATATAAAAGCATAGCATTACAAAAGTATTAGGCTGCTAGTAGACTTGTAACTCAAACTTTAAAATGTAAAGTGGATTTTTTATCATGTATTACTCGAAAAGTTTTAAGCAGAATTTTGTATTCGCAAAGTTGTTTATTAGGTAGACCTATATTTCCATATTTTGCTGTTTAACTTATTAATTGAGTTTTTAATAGTTGCAATACTATAATTTATTATTTCGTAAAACTTATAAGAATGTAATTGTCGATTTACACTAAACAACAACTAAGTTTTTTGAGAACTGATATTCTTGGAAGTTTTTGCTAGTTTACAAGAAACAATTAAACTGTATTTCTTAATTAGTTGAATTATTTCCTTTTATTTAAAAAAATTGTTAAACTTTTTTAAAAGTTATACTGCAGTAACTTACTCGATACTTAGTTTTTCTAGTCTTTAAAATAAGTAGCTAGAAACAACAGTTTATACTTTTATAAATATTGATTACATAGTTAATTTATATTAGCATTTTAACAAGTATTTTTTTTTATCGTTAAGTTTGCTAAAAATTTTTGTTTTAATTTATGAAACATACTTTGTTAAAAATAGGTAAATTTTAAGTTTTAGTTTACTGTTTTACTAAACACCCGAATTTTTTATCGTTAATATAAATATTTTTAAGAGTAGCTTTACGGAATAAATCTTTGAAACTTATATACAAAATAAAATTAAAAAAACATCTAAAAGCAAAACTTTAGGTTTGCTCAAAATAAATTGTACTTCCTAGATCAAGCTTTAAAAAGCAGTATGAACACAGTTGTTGTGAATAGAATGAGTTCAGCAGTTCAAAGATTGAACATAACTGCTGAAAGGAGAATGAACATTATGTACATCATCGGAGTAAGAATTAGCAACATTTTTATTATAAACATAACATTAGTATATTAAATTGAAACTCGAAGGTTTTAACAAAATAACTCAAAACTTTTTTGTACTTTTTAATTTTTGATACTTTGTATAATTTTTCTATTTCCAATATGGTTTATTAATTAAACTAAAATCTTTGTTTTGCATAGATTTGTCTGGTTTGTAGTTTTGTTTTTTTAATTGTGGTAAAATTAGGAAAACAAATAATTTGATTAAAAAAAACTTTTATTTTATGTTTTTTTGTTTTTATCCAGTAAGATTGTGTATCTAAAATAACAAATCGAGCAAAAATTTTGTGTATATCACAATTTATGATTAAAATATATTAAAAAAAAGTTTATTGAATAAATATATTATTCTATTATGCGTATATGTGAGTAATTTGAAGAAAAATTCTAAGTAAATACATTCTTTTACATTAGTATTAAAAGTTACCATAAAAAGAAACGATTTTAAACTTTATTTTACAAAGTATATTTCTTTTGATTCAAAGTTTCAAAGAAAAGATTAACTAACTGTTTTTGTCAATATTAGTACCAAGTAATTAAAAATATAATCCACAGAAAATAGAAACCATATTAGGAATTATTCATGTTTTATTTGGAATCAGCTGGGCTGCTAAGGATAAGGTTGTTTTACTCGGAGTAGTACCAATTTCGAGCGGTATTTACGTAAGTTAAAACAGATTTTTTAATTTGATTAAAATAAAAATAAATGATACTTATTTTTACTAGCTAATCACAACCGGGGCTATAATATGGGAAGATCCCGGATCGATAGCAAGGGCTAAATATAGAGTAAGTTTTTAAAGCACTTGTTGCTATGATTAAGTAAATAAAATTTAACGCTTAAATTACATGTTATATGCTTATGATTACATACATTTATAATTAAATTTTACAGTCAGAAAGTAAAACTTTGTAAACAGCTGTTAAAAACAGTTTTTTTTAATACTAATAATACTTTGTTACGTTCAGTTTTGTAGTAGCATTATTTTCTTTTTAAGCAAACATACTTGCTTCAGTGTTTTATTGTAAAAATTTAATTTTGAAAACTTTAAGTTTGTTAGATTAAGCTTAGAAGATACTGTATTGTGAAAATAATAGTTATTGTTTGAAATAGTAAATTTGATAAACAATATTACATCCACAATTTTTTATGACAAAATGTTGTTGGTTTTCTCTTTTTCAAAGAATGGTAAATTCATACTTTTTATTTTCATTTCTTTGTCTACAATAACCAATCTCTTAACTGCTTTTTTTAACAATAAATAGGTAATAACTTGATTTAATATTACAACGTCTCTAAAAGTCTAAAAAAGGTTTATCTGGCATACATATTTTACAATAGACTCATACTTAAAAATAATCAGACAAAGTGTTTTTTGCAATACAAGATTTTTTTCAAACATTTTCTTTGCTGGTTAGTGTTCCAAATAAGCTTTTTTTAGAGTTTTTTAGCAGTTTTATAGCCAGAAGTGTTAAATGTAACTACATTAAAAAAAAGTACTTTAGCTTTATGTAGTACAAGAAAAGTTAACTGAAAACTCTAAATAGATAGATTTAACAACACTTTAGAATTAACAATGCAAAAACAAAAAAAAATCTTATTAAAACTAAAAAGGGTCATTTTAATACAACTAATGCTTTTAAAGTTTGTGAGTTTTTTTTTTTTTTGTGAGTAATTAGTTTTTTTTGTTCTAATTAGTGTTTTCTTAGTTTTTGCAATTTGGTTTGTAATTTATATCTCAGTTTTTATTATTATTATGTGTTTAAATTATTTGTGTATAGTTAGATTATTTACATCTCATCCTGCTTAAACTTAACTTCGTTTTATAGATATAAAATTCAAGTAAACTTTATAAAGTCGTTAAAGAGAAACATTTGTAGATTTACACTTTATTTTATACAAGTTTTTAAATGTTAGCATATGAGCAAGTATCTAACAAAATTTCTTAAAACTTATAGAAAGTATAAAAAACTCTTTCAAAAGAACAATCTAGTTTAAAATAAGCAAAAAATGACTTTGAGTATTATCAAATCTAAACCGTTATTACATTAACCAGGTCAGAACCCATCAGGCACTAGCATTAATGGATGCTTTCACAATAGGATTTTTCGTGCATGTACTATCGGAAGCTATTAAGTTTGTTCTAGAAGACTTGAAGAAAGATATTATGGAATTTATACCACAATGGATCATAAGCATTGCATCTGTAAGAACAAATTGGTCAAAACAAAATACTTTATTTCTACCAAATTTCTGATGAGGAAAACTGTTTTGTTTAAAAAATAAATTCAACTTTTAAGTTGTTCAAGTTAAAAGTTTGCTTTAAACTTATATTATGTTTATGTTAAATTATTATTATGTTAAAAATGAAATACTGAACAGTTTTAAAACTTTTTTAAGATTTTTGGAATAGACTTTGAAAAAATGATTGAATATGAGCTTGGTATGGTGAGAGGAGAGTTAGCTATTATTGTCTTGACATTTATCATGTTCCAAATAAGTATTGTCTGGTCATTTGTTCTAACTTGCTGTACTTTTTCAAAGGTGTGTTGGTTTTTTCTACTTTGTTATTAAGTATGATTGAAAAATATTTATTTTATTTTGTCAAGTAACATTTTAGCTTCCTAAATCTCTACAAATGAGAGCTTTAAGCAAATATTCAAATGTTGTTATAATTATTAACAACTCAAAAACTACAAAATTTCTGCATCAAAAAAAATACTGTCTATATTTTACAGCTGACAGTAGAGCCGCAATCCTCGACAGTGACAGTGGTGCAGCCACCCCCAGCGTTCGTAGCTATTCCTCAACCGACAATAATGATGCAGCCAGTAGTCCAACCTCCCTCCACCACCATCGTCAACTGTTGACGTGTGAGGCATCATCCGGTGTGAAGGAATGAAACATTTCTCCTTCAAGTCATACAGCTCATTCCTTGTTCTTATTATACACACGTCATTTTTGTAGTGCAGCGCATTTATTTATTTCAATTAAACTCACATAAAATTGTAGTGTAATACTCAGCAGTTTTTTAATCGGCTTACCGGTTCACTAAATTTAGAAACCAGTCCTAAAGTTAGCCATTAAACTAGTTGAAAACAATTAACTTTTTTTCTTGTAATGCATTATTAAAGAAATATCAATTATCAAAAATAATTATCACTCAAATAAATACAGAGGTCGGAAAACTGCCGCGCGTTGGCCAAATGCAGCCCGTAAAATAACTGTTAGCCTAAACATGCTTTTTTTAAACAGTATAAAAAAGTGTTGGTAAAACTTAACAACTAGGCTCTTAATTTATTCACTAGTGCTTTGTATTTACTTATTTGTCAGATTTTTAATTTCAAATAGTATTTATTCGTAGATTACTTCTGTTGTTTTTGTTAACAACGGCCTACAGAAGACTTATTTTATACAATGCAGCCAGCAAAAAAAAATTAAGTAAAATCGGCCCTTTATTTACAGTAGGCTACAAGCTCCTGTTTAAAACAAAATTTGTTATTTCTTAAAGGTTACTTTTGCTCAGGTTTTGATCTATGAACTTCGATATCTTGATATATTTACTCCTGGACATCACGTTAAACTGTTCTGGTGTATGAACCGATAACCGAAAGGTTTTTTCGTGCACCAGGTCCTTGGACCAAACTTTTTGAGCGTTTTATTTTCGTTCAATAAACAACAATATTTCAAATATTTTCAGTTATGATTAGGCAACACTTAACTAATTCTTGTTTATTTTAGGTTCTAGTACATACATGCGATTTATTTTTGTTTTTAATCGTCTACCATGCACCAAGTTTTACCCCTCAGTTTTAATTAAATTAAAACTAAAATTTTATTCAAGCAGCAAACGAAATCACAATAATAAAGGACTAAACAATGATATCATTAAATGATGACAATTTTTTTTAAGAAAACTAAGCAACACCATTAAAAAGCCTGTTCAAAAACTCAAACTATATTTCAAACTTTTAATCTTAGTTACTATGTTTGTTGAACTTTACCGTTTAGCTTTGGTAAAAAATTAAGTTTTAAACAGTAAAATTTAGTAACAAACAAAGCTCTTTTTTTTCAATTAGTAAGTAAAGTATCAAAACACAACATTTTAAAAATAGAAGTCAAGCACAACTTAAAGTAGCTTTAAACTGCAATATTTAATGTGAAATTATTAAAGGTAAATTAACTTTAAAAAGCAAACCAAAATAAACAAATTGAGGCGTTTAAATTTAAGGGGCAACTTCAAAAAACTTGAGTTTACATGGACTGTTCTTTGAAAAATAGTTTTCATAAAAATATTACACAAATATTAAATATAAGTTATTTCACTAGTCTTCATGTTGATTTAGTTTCTAATTTCTTATTTTCTAACTAAGTTCTTCGACGTTTTTTTAAAGAAGAGTTATGGTTTTCTTCATCTAAAATCTTTATTTAAAACTTATACTTAACAAAATTATACAGTTTTAATTTCAATAAAAAACAAATTTTATTTAAACTTTTCATTTAATTATTTTATAAGTATGATTAAATTTTTTTAAGTGTTAATCATCACAATAATAATACTAATAAAAAATTTTAAACTACATAAAGCATGTATACAACTTATTCATGTTATTAAAGGTTTAAAACCGTGTAAATAAACTCGAAGCTTTTATGAGATTATTTTAAACTTTATAAAAATAAAAATTAATTTGTTATCTCAAAAACAGTGTTTAACAACATAATTAATAATAAAACTAAGCTGTGGAGAAAAATCTTGTAATTTTAATTTTTTGGCTAAGCTTACATTTTTTATAAAGTTACTCTTTAGTATGTAAATAAAAATAGTACCTTTAAATAATTTTTATCTTTTAATCTTCGAACTTTAGGAATCATTCCTGTCGCTTTAGAATTAAAAACTTCAATGTATTCTTCAGACATTTTAATCAAAATATCTTCTGATAAATTTTTACCCATGTGGTACCAAAAAGGTCTACCATTTTGATCTTTAGTTATCTTAAAAAACATTAGCATTTGTTTTAGCTATATAAAAGCTCCTTAAACTTTTCAAACTATTTGTAAAAATTTAAATTATATTCAAAACTAAAACACCTCAAAAATATTGAAATCATTTGTATAATAAATTAGTGTTTATAAGTTTTTTTTTATTTTTTAGTATGCTTATCAAAATAAACAAGTTTAATTTACTTTTAACTTGTTCCACTTATGAAATATGTAGAAAGACATGGCAGCAATATGTTGTGGCGAGTAAGACAAGCACATCGTAGTCATCACATAACTGGTGTTTTTGTTTGTAAAAATAGTTTATTGTATGTAAAAATTATGTATTTTTTCAACTAGCATATACTTTATAGCTATTCATTACAAATTACTTTTAGCCCTAAGAAAACAATTAAAACTTGAAAGTTAAAAAATTTAAAGTATTTTTCACTTAAGTATTAGTTGTTTCGATATTTATTAAGTCTTCTTAAACATCCACTAAGAAACATCTTGTCAACTCTTACCAGTTAGCGCTTAGAAAGACTGTGGTAGATAACTGTTGGTTTGTCACTGTTCGGGTATAACATTATTTAAAAATTTAATACACAGTAGTTTTATAAAAATTATTATTTAAGTGGATAAATTTTTTTACGTTTCCACTAAATACAATTAACATTAAAAAAACTTTTAATAAAAAACATTCAGCATTAATATAATAATTATTACTAATAAAAGCAGCAATCACTTAAAAACTTAGCAGTTGGTCTTACCAGAGAATTTAGCTTTTTAAATATGTTTTCCATCTATGCATACGTTTTGTAAATGATAAAGAAAAAATGTTTATAATATATAACATAATTAGTTTAAACTAGGTATTAAGGATTAGAAAAAATATGAGCTAAAGAAGACATTCAACAGAAAAAAATTTAAACATTCGCTGTTAAGCTTTTTATTAATTTTTATAAATTTAACAATGTTAAAAAAAATAAAAAATGTAACCCGTTAAACTAATTAAAGATTCCTCAAATAAAAAAGTAAGTTAATTTAAATTTGCTATTAATTTTACTAAATTAAATTATATTAGTTGTTATTATCTAAGAAAATAGTTTTAAGTATTGCTCTATTTTATATTTTTGTTAATCTCCATACATAAATTTAGTAAGGTATTAAAAGTTCATCATAATTTCATTTACAGCTAAAATTAGACGCATTAAAACCGAAGTTTTCTTCTTTTTCTAAGTTAGTACTCAAAATAGTTTTAAATAATTTATGTCAAACGCAAAAACTAACTTCCCATTTTTGGAGCCCATCCCATAACAATCTCAACGGCTGTCGGTTCGCTGAACTCGAAACCTGTTATTTTGTTTGTTGAAAAGTAATCAGGCTTTTAATTTTAATAAATTATTACTTGTGGACGCCAGCATTTCTGTCTGCTTCTGCATAATCTCGTCTCTTATCGAGTTGTACTCCTCCTGGGTTGCACTTTTGTTGAAAATTTCCTTTTTCATAGCCTGTAGTTTTGCTATTTGTTTCAAAGCTGCCTGACTTTTATTCTATAATTTTAGGTGATTTAAGTATCGCAAACACAATTTTCATACAATTCTTTCTTAAAAGTTGCACATATGCATTCTAGTTCAAATAGAAAGTTTTAAATGTACACAGTTAGTTTAAACTTAGAAATGTTCATAAAATCGACTTAAACATCAAATATCACATAAGATGCATTTTTAGAATCAGCTAGTACATAACTACATTTAGACTTTACGTTCTTTCAATAAAAAATAACCTATTTGTATTTATGTATGTACGAGTCAAGTAGCCTAAGTATGCTGCTGCAAATATGCAGAAAGGTATAATTTTTTGTTTGAAATAGCGAGTTTGTTTTTTTACTTATTTGAAATTTTCCTGTTTTAGATACCTGCAACTTAACATTAGTTACTTGTTCATTATGGAAATTTTATTATGTTTAAATCATTGTTTAATGGTTTACTTGAAGGATTTAAATTTCGTGGTTTTACCAACATTTTCAACAGGAATCAATTCAAATAAGCCAAATAAAAAAAAATGTTAAGCTATTTTATAGTTTGCATGTACATTTTTGTACAAAAATGAAGCACTTTTTAAGCCTAATACATTAACAATCACACAGATGAACTTTAACTTTCATCTTTTAAATTTTGGTGATTATTTGTTAAAACTAGACTACTAGTTCAAAAAAATTAGAACTACCTCGAAAACTTTAAACGGCTTGACGGTCGACGAAGCCGCAGTCGTATCATCCAAAGCCATCATTTTTGCTGCCAGCATTACAGCCATTCCAGCAGTTTCCTAAAATAAAAACATGAAACTTTTTTTAAACGTACTATTTAATAAAAAAGTGTTTATTAAAAGGCAATAAAACATGTTACCCGTCATATTTTATTTTAATAAATCTAAGTGTAGTTATTTGTATTTAGTTAGTTACAAGTAAATTTATATACAGTATCATTTTATTAGACTATTTTAGTATCTAAAATAGTAACTTTTTTAGTGTATCGTATTTCTTACCTAATTAAAATAGCGAAGTTTAATTTATTTACACAAATTGGAAACAGTAATGTAAACTTTTTAAGGTTTTCTTCTTAAAAAACAACTTTCTAGTCGGTTGTGAAATTTTATGCTTTTAAACATGACATAAAATTTATCATTTTTATAACAATACATCATTGTGCATACATTTTTAACTAATAATACCTAACTAAATTGATTCAAAATAGGGTAAAATCGGGTTTGAGTATAATCACCTGACTAAAAACTAATTTTAACGAGTATAGATATCACAACAACAAGTAAACGAAATGTTCATACTATAGTGTTTAGTCGCTGATGTGATTTTATACCAATAGTTTATTTGAAAATTGTTATAAAATAAACTTTCGTACAATTTATGTAAAACAAATTATTTTAGTTATTTTTGTTTGAAAAAGTTAGTTTTGTTTAAAGTTTTTGATGAACCTTTTTTTTTGTATTTTTTTGTTAACAATAAGCTATGAGTCGCAAAATGCACACAGTAATTTTATGGTTCTTTTCTTTCAATCTTGTTAATAAATTAAAACACAATATGATTTGGATCGTATTCTAACAATTTTATCACATAAAAATAACATTTATTGAACTTTTACTAACAGTTATTTTATTTTAAACATATATTCTCTGCTTAACATCTTAAAAAACTAAACTATATTTGATAATGAATATTTACCGTAAAACATGAATTTATTTAGTTTGAAATCGTTATTTTTATTTATTTATTTTTACGCAGAAAATATTAAACTTACATATCGTTTAACGTCTGAAATGCAGTTGTGCTGATAATACTTGTGAAAGAAGTAACACGCCTTCTCAATAATGGGTAATCCCCTGAAATAAAAAATGCTATCCGATGAATTTTTTTAAACTAAAAACACTTTTAAGGATTGAAAATATATTTATACTTATTAACGCTTAACAGTTTTTTGTGAGCGAAAAAATGTTTCAAAAGTTAAAACTCAATAAACTAATTATATTTAGCTTATTTTCCTTTTTTTAATACAGAAATATAACTAAAAATCTAATTATTAATGTATTTAATCTACAATGACTACGTATTATTTGATTTTATGCTTTTAAAAATGTGTTGAATTTCAACAAATTAAAAGCCCTATGTAAGTTAGGAAGTTAACTGGTTTCAAAATTCATAATAATTTTTTAAAGAAAATGACTATATTTGTTTTATTTTAGAACTTACATTAATTAAAAATTACTAAGCTTATAACTTATTCTTTGAAATACAATTTAATTGGCTTAATTATAATATTTTATACCTAAAACAAACATTTATAAACTAATCTACAAATATATTTCTAATCAGAATTTTATTAGGTTTACAAATAAATAAATAAAAAACAATTTACTAAATACTATATTATTTTCATACAAAATAAATCAGTTTTATAGAAAAAAAATAATAACTAACAAAGGCAAGTATTCATTATTAAAAAGATGTGTTTTTGAAAAGCAAAATAAGTATTCTAAGCAGTAAGACTATTTATGTTATATCAAGTAGAAAAAAAAAATTAAAACTATTAAAAGCTCCTATTAAAACCAAAACGTTAGATACAGTTTGTTGTAAATTTTTTAACTAGCTTTTTCATATTTTTAGTTAAGCAAAAGCTAAAATTCGATTTTTACGAATTATCTGTATTGTGGCTACTACATTAGTTATTATTTTAAAATGGATGAATAAAAAAAAAAATTATTTACAAGCTTAATAAATCGTTAATTAAATCTAATAATTTTCAATTTGTTACAAGTGATCAGAATTATTTTATTTCGAAAAAAATAAGAAATTTTCAATTTAAATCAAAAAGTTATAATAACTTTATAAAAAACTTTTAAAACAATAAACTGCAAACTACCCAACAAAAGACTTGTTAGAAAAATATGGTTAATGATTATTTTGATTTTAGTATTTTTAAAGATTGAAAGCAATGCATAACAGTGCAAACCATATATTTTTTAGCTAAAATTAGTTTAATTGAATTTTAACTTCAGTTGAGTAAGTAACTCGATTATCTTAAATATTGTCATAGAAAACTTTTTATGTGTGCTAATTGAATGGCATTCAAATTTACATCAACTATAAATATAATACTACTACAGTCAAGTTTTAGTATGGTTGACTTTTATGACTTTAAAAAATTATAGGCACAAAATATATTTTACTTTACAAAATGTTTAGGCTATTTGATACATTAAAAGTACATACTTTTTGTGTAACATTATTAAGCTTTTTAAGTAAGCAACAGTTTTAAAGTTTCAGGTGATTTAAGCAGGTTTATTCACTATTTTGAACTTATTTATTAAAAACCTTAACTGTTTATTAAAGTTGTAAAATTATAAGCATTCTAATTTTTAATCAATAGTTTTAAAATATTTTAACTATTTCAATGAAAGAACCTACGTAAAAGTAAAATTTTGTCAAATGGAAGGTTAAAGTCTAAACAAGTTTTTGGTAATTTTTAAAGCTTTAAATACTTTGGACTTTTAACTAGAAATATTAAAACAAGAAAAGTGTTCGTGATGAGCTATTTATTTAAAACCTTTCAAAAATTAAGTTGCAGTTACTGACATAAAATTTAAAAAATCATTTTAGCTTACATGTATGTTATGAACGCTTTTTATCTACTAAATATACTTTTATTAATGCTTAAAGGATTAAAGTACTATTAATTTAAACTTTTTTAACAATTTAAATTAAGTATAATTAGTGATCAATATTTAAAATAACAAAATTTAAGGTATTTATTGCTAAGAATTTTTTTTAAAGATAAACACTATATAGTTTAAGTAGTTTTTGTATTTACATTTAAAAACTTTTCTTGTTAACGAAGTCGAAAAATAAGGCTTTTCAAAATTAAAAATATGATATACTAGTTTGCTAAAAAAGGATCTCAACTTGATTAAAAATTATACTAAAGTTATATGATAGAAACATACAGATTAAGGAGCCTGCATATTCCTTTTATTGCAGTGCACCCAGATATTCTTTTTGTTTGTTCTTGTTTCTGACTTACTTCTTTTGATATTATTTTACTTTCCTCCAACTTTTTTTGACATGTTAAACTATTCATTTCTAGAAGCTAATTTTCTTTTTAAAAAATTACAATGAAATAACTATACACAAATTCTATATACAGTAAGTTTTGATTAACAAGATAAGGTAACACAAATTGTATTTAATAACTGTTTTTAAATTATATTTTAAATTCTAAAATAAACAAAGTATCTTCACAAATAGTTAAATGATATTTTTTTATATGTGTTTTAAGTATATCTATATTATACTTGGAAAGTGCTGCAAATCTAGTGATGTAATTTTTTAAATTACTTTCAACATAAATTAAAAATTTTGAACTTTCAAATTTTTAGCTTAAACTCATAAAAGCTAATTAAAAAAACTTGCATTTATTTTAAAAGCAGTTTAAAGCTTATTATTGAACAAAACTACTCTAAAAAGAACAACAGAAGGTTTAGACAAATCAGCATTATAAGCTGTATTGTTCTTTATACAGTTTATTTTATTACATCTGCAAATATGAATTTAAACTTTACTGTGCGTTTAAACAAAAAACGTATGTTTTTTAACAAAGCAACCAAAATTTAATTAGCCCAAATACACATGACTATAAAAAACAGAAATATAGTTTTTTAGTTTTGTGAAGGTTGATAGTACATAAAGCTTGAAAATATGTTGTATAAAAATAATGTTTTTTTTTTTTAATTATTACAGATCACTTGTACTATTGATTTATGCTTTATCAAATAAATATTTTTAAAGTTTTTCTATCAGTACACTAAAAATAAAAATAACTATGAAAGTAAATTATTTTTTATGTTCTCAATTTAGTTACTGTTTACTAAGTAGAATACTATATGAGTTAGATTTTAACACATAGCTTAAATAACACAGCATTTTTAGTAACTTGAAATTAAACAAACAAAAATTGTAAATGTCATTTGTTAGAGAAAAAAGATTGTCTATTAAAGTAATTAAAAACTAGTTACTAGTTTTTTAGTTATATTGTTTAATTAGATAATAATATTTAACTATTTGTAATTTAATTAAGTAAGCTATGTTATAAAATAATTTGTTTAAATTAAAGTTTATTACAGATATAATTATTTAGTTATTAAAATATTTTAAAAATATAAAAATAAATTCTCAATAACTATACTAAATTACTGGACTTAAAACTTAAGCTGCTATACTTTTACTAATATTATCTAGAGAATAAAAACTAATAAAAATTATAAAAGTAAATGATAAACTGCAAAACTAAATAAAAATTCAGTGTAGTTTAATTCTGTTTAAGAAAAATTTAACAACATTAAACTATTTTCCTATGTTTTCCAAAAAAACAACATTTGATAACTCTAACAGTAGTATCATTTTGAAAGACCAAGCTAAGAAAAATTATCTAAAAGTTTTATTTACTTGTTTAAATAAAGGTGCTTAACAAAGATTAACCATTTAATTTTGAAACAATGGAAATGGTACACTAATTAGAACAATTTAAGTTGAAAAGAGAGCTTAACTATCATTTTTAATGTTTTATGACACTTAAACTAAGTTTAAAATTTTTTTAGCATAAATGGTTACACATTGATTATAGAATAGCATTTGAAGCTATTTAGTTTGAATTCACAATCAGCCTAATAAAAATAATGAAAATAGTATGTTATGCTTGAATGACTTAGTGTACAAGGAAAATACATAGCAACCAATCAAACTTTGATATTGCTGAAAAAGTTTTAGTTCTATGCTTAGCTTATGTGTTTTAATATGTACATAATGTGATTTATAATATCAGTTATTGATATGAGTCTGCTAACAATAGTTTGCTAGCAAAAGTTATTTTGTTTAACAGACCTTAAATAAATCTTAAAGTAATTTGATAAATGTTTAAATGCTTTACATTTTATATGCGTGCAATGTTTAATTTATGTAAATGTGAACTTTTAGAAGTTTTTGAATTAAAAAAAGAAGTTTTTGAATTTTTTATACTAAATATAGTTAAAGCAACACTTAGTTTGAAACAAATGTTCGATAAGAGAACTATTAAAAAAGTATGTGTAAAATCTAGAATACTTAGAATTACTTTTTAGGCGTAATTCGCCATTTCTTTTTTTTCAATTGGTAATGTGACAAAGGATGTTCTCATCTAGTTTTATATTATTGCACTGAATAATTCACTACAACATCAAAAAATAAAACTGTTATGAAAGGTACATTTTATAATACACATATAGTCTTTAAACTTCCTTTCAATTTTTCTTTTAAACAAATAACTATTGAATTTTATATTATTAAAACAGCAAAATATATGTGTCTTTGTATTTGTTTAAAATAGATAATATTTCGTAATTTAAATTATAAAAAAAAAAATATGTAACACCTATTTAACAAATTTGTTTAATTATTAAGAATTAGATTACATCCTACCTTTAAATTGTAATTTTTAAGTTTTACATGGATTTATTAACAAGATTAAATGTATAACTAAAATTTTTATATGTTTTACTAGTTACATATACTATAATTAATGAACTTTACCGTAAGATCAACAACAACAGCCGAGACAATCTACGACCGGTTTCGTCCTAATTAGGACTCATCAGGCAGGCATACTAACACAAAACGGTCGTAAGTTATCTCGGATGCTGTTGTTGTTGATCTTGCGGTGAAGTTCAATGACTAATATTTGTGGCGCGAAACATCTCAACTGTGTTGATGATAGCCGTAATAACTACTAGTGATATATTGGATAAAATATAGTAAGTTAAAATAATCTATCTCAGAAAGTATTAAATACGGTCTGTTAAACATTTGTTTTACTTATTTATATACATCATGATTATAAGAATAAGATAACTGAACTGAAAAAAATATCATTTATATATTTTAATGATTTCGGTTCTACTTATTCAAAAAAACTTGTCTTTTAAACATTTTATATAGTGAAAATTTTAAGTTAGTAAAACTAATTGATTGTATTTCGAAAAAAAACATATAATTATCGATACACAGTTTATAGAAAAATATTATATATTAAAAAAATCGGAAAAAGTTTGGAAAATTTCAAAGATTTAACTATACTTCTCAAACTAAGTATAAAAGTTTAAACAACCAATTATACTTAGAAAAAATATCATTACAATGTTTATCGCTAGTATTTAGTTTAGAATGACTAACTGAGTTTTAGCTTCGAAGTTTATGTGTTTAATTTGGATGGATTTGACAAATTTATTAGTTTTATACTACTTATTATTGTCTCGAACATTAAATTAAAACAATAACTACTTTAATCTGTTGTAAATCTAAAAGCTGACTCTGTCTCTTTTGTAAGATGAGTTAACTAGTTTTTAATAAGGCATTTTATAAAATAAAACAAATACTTACTGCTTTGTTATAGATTTCGTTTGTAATAAAGTAAAGGTGTTAATAAATATAGATTAAAATACTAATTTAGTTTATTCTATTTATAAATCTTTACTGTGTAAATTTTTAAAAAAGTGGATTTTTTTAACTTCATGTAATTTTAATTAATAGTTATGTTAGTTTTAATAAATACTAACAAACCTTAAAAAAAGTTAATGATTTTTTTTGATCGACTTGTAACATAACGATACTAATCAAATAGTTATATAAATCTTGACTTTTTTGAAGAGATTAAACTTCAGTTACTTGTTTTCGCCTCCATCTGCATAATAGCTTTTTGAACTGTATATATTAGTTTAACAACTTTTTTAAGTTCATAGTTTTTTTATATTTAAAGGTTTGACTTAAGTTCTAAGTTTTTTATTCCAATTTTTTTCATAAACTTTTGTAGTAAATTATCAAATAATATTAAACTAAAGCTAATTGAAAAAAAAATATTATGAATGTACAAAGTATTAATTTCGATTTAGCAAACTTATTATTTGCTTAGTTTAACTTTCATAAAGTTTGGAAAAAATTCTATTAAAATGGTTTAAATAAAAAAGGACTTAGTGTCTTATTTTAGTCTAGTTTTGTATTTTTTAAACTAGGTGTTAAAGAAAAACTTGGTAATATTTTTGTTTATACTTACTATCGGTTTTTTATGTTTATCCTCTTGTTCGTTGCTTTAAACAAAAAAAAATATATTTTTATTAATTTTTTAAATATTAGATTGGTTGAAATATATTTCAGCCAATTTTGTTTTATTTTTTTTTGATTCACTAAACCCTATTATAGCTTTAAATAAATAAATAAATATATAATTATTTTTTCCCTGACGATGTTTAATACTTCTGTTATAAGGCATGCATAAAAAAATACCCTAGTTTAGTAGTTAATGCAGCTACATATAAATCTCACACCCTTTAAATTCTACTGCTTATTTTTAGAACAACAGTAAGTAATTTGAAAGTAGTAATAGGTTAATCAATGCTAATATTTTAAAAGTTTGCAACAAGAATTTGACAAATAATAATAATAAAAAACTGTTTATTTTAAACTAATTTGAAATTTGATGCATGATATATAAAAGTAGATTGTGATGGGTCTTTTTAATTTATTTTTTTTATGGTAAAACAATATCCGTCTCAAACTCTACCCTTAGCAACAATAAACATTTTCCGAGGGATGATTTATAACTATCTGTTTAATAAAAGAATGATTGTTATAAATTATTGAAATTAATTAAATTTACTGTTACGTTATTTAACTTATTATCTTTTTGTTACTATGTTAGATTTAAGATAGTTAATTTTATCATTATACTTTTTTTATTAGAATTTTTCCAAGTCTCACTCTGTGAATAGAATTTATAACTTTTTTTTTTCTAAAAAAAATTTTCAATACTAAGTACTTGTTATTATTAATTTTTAAAAACTAACTTTTTTCAAAATTTGGCTCATATTGTTTAAAAAATAGAAAAATTTCAAGTCAAATTAAATTTGAATACATAAAAGACACTCAGTGCAAAAATACAGATATATTTCATGCTTTTTCATCAGTGGATGATAAAAATAAAAGATAAATTGAACTTATATAGTAACAGTAGTAATCACCTAAACAAATGTTATTTATCTACAAAGTTAGTTACACAAAACTAATCAAAATACTAATTGTTAGGTATATGCACCATTGGGGGGGATAAACACTTTTTTTTTGAAATTTAATCTTATTTACTATAGTTTTCACTAAGCTACAAAATGTTTTTTACAGATTTAAAGAGTTCAAAATAACTTTTGAGATATAGCGGGTCAAAGTAGGAGGTATTGTATATTTAGAAAATTCTGTTGGATAGAACTTTAAAAAAAATTAAAAAATAAGATTTTATATAAAAAATAAACAAAAAAAACAGTTTATTTTATTTTTTGTTATAAAATTTAATTTTAAAAAATTTTGTTCCTAAAGAATTTTCTTAATATTGCGAGGAACATTTCCTGAAAATTTGAGGTAGTTATCTCAAAAAACATAGGAGAATATAGATTTTTAGTAATTTCTAGCTATTTGCGGTTTTAGTTTGTGCCTCCCATAAGGATCCTATTGTTGCCTTTGACTTTGACCAGCTATATGTCAAAAATTATTTTGAATTTTTAAAATATTTAAAAAGCATCTTGTAGCTTAGTAAAAACTATATGAAATAAGATCAAATTTCAAAAAAAAGGTCTTTCACCCCCCTATGCACTTTTGTAGCTTTACAGTATCTTTACAATGTTTTTATACTATTTAACACAGTTTCTTACCTTAAACTTAACTTTAAACTAAAAATAGACCCAAAAATGTGTACTTTAAAAAACCTGGAAAATTTTTTGAAAAAACTAGTGGCAACCTTGTATATTATAATTGATGTCTTTTTTAACCACAATTTTAGGCTAAAAATTTATATTTCATAAATACATAAATAAATTTAAAATTCTTTATCATAAGCTAATAAAACTTGAACATTTTATCACTTTATTTTACAATATAAAGCAATTATATCAATACAATACTGTAAAAAATTATCAATTAAATATTTTTTTTTAAATAAATAAGTTAAATTCATACTATGTATTTATATAGCTTCTTTAAAACAAAGTATCTTTTTAGATTAAACATATTAGGCTTAAAACATTGGTTTTTAGCCAAAGTTATGGTTTAAAAAGACATCATACAATAAAGAGGAAAGTTTTAATAGACAACATTATATAATTTCAGCTTGATATTGGGCTACATCATCCTAGTTAATTACCTGTTTTCCTATTTAAAATACATATAGCTTCCATTTTGACCAAGTTAAAAATGATAGAACAACTTTTAAGTATCTTAAACTCTCCAAATTTAAATTTGTTTGTTTACCAAATGTTCAGCAATAGCAGATCTTTTTACTGCATTCATAATTTTGGTAGACTTCTTTTCTTTTTCAGCTGATTTCAAAAACTTATCAATGCAAGCAGGTATATGTTTTTTGACCCTTCTCTTTAGCTGTTTAGTTGTAAGACAGCTATAGCTATTGTCGCAATAGAATTTAATTGGTACATAACCATGCTTTTATCAAATGTAAATATCTCTTCTTTGCCTTCAGGTGTCTATAATAATTATTATATATGAAATTTATTCTTTCTGATGTAATCATAGAATATTTGAGAAAATATACAAAGCAGTTGAACCGTCTAGAAAAAAATTTAAATGACAACAACTTTGAGCAGTTAAGACATTTTCATTTACCTTTTACAATTTATTACTAAATTACTATTTTACAACTTAGTTGCTACTGTCAGTTTTTTTGATAAGTCTTATATGTTATCTGATTTATAGTGTGCTATGTTTCACATTATTAATAGTTTTTTTTTCTTTAGAATTTTTTTTTCACATGAGTATGATCTATATACAAATAAAAAGATAAAAGTGCTAGAATTTATACAGTAGCTGTAAAGTGTCAGAACAAAGATTGACAAGCTGAAGTGACAGTAAATTTAATCCTTATCACTTGGTTAGATATTATTGGCTTACATGTTTATTTGTTGAGCTTTTTCAAAATTCAAATATATTTTAAATTTATTTTTTTGCTTAAAGTTTTTATCAAGTGATGCTTAATCAAGAGAATGTTGTATTTGTTTAAATATTTTTCTGAAATTTAATAAACAAAGTTTTTTTTTGGTACAGTCATTGTTTCTGTTTTTGGTACTTAAAACAGTATAAAAATATTTGTGAATAATAATTAATAGATAAAGTATATTTAGGGAAAAGAATGATTATTAGCATAGTTGTTTTCTAACACCATCTAGCAGATTATTATTTTTGATAATTTTCCTTGATTTTTGCTATTTTAGCATGGGTTTCCCTGATTTTTTTTAAGTTTGAGTTGGAATTCTGAAGTAATTACTTTGTATATTTTAACATTTTTAGTAAATAGTGATTTGTAGTGAATAGGAGTGGAGTTGTAATGTAAGTGCTTCCACATGATCAGTTTGTAGTGAGAATTGATGGCTCACGGAGACTGACGCATAGAAACAGAAGGTTTTTAAGGTTGTACAATACAGTCTCAAAAAATATTGAAACAATGGCTACAAATGGTTAGCAGAAAAACCTACCCAGCTCACCCAAGGCAGGTATGCCAAACAACTTAGAAACCTGGAACAACCTGAAGTTTGACAATTTAGGCTAAAATTCCTGGAATTTGAAAAATTAAAAAAAAAACTGGAAAAACCTAGAATTTTGAACAATTTTTACATGCTAAGTAGAATAATTTTGAATTGACACAAAAAATGTACTATATAGACAACAATTTTTTGTCATCATTAATTTTTTTTTAATACATTAAAAGTAGCTTTAGAGTATCTTTTCAATGTTTTTATACTATTTAATGCAGTTTTTTACCTTAAACTTAACTTTAAACTAAAAGTAGACCCAAAATGTGTACTTTTGAAAACCTGGAGGAAATTCTGAAAACCTGGAGAAAATGTGCCAAAAACATTTGGCAACTCTGTCAAGGGCAAATCAACATCTTGATTCTTCTCTAGAGATTAATACAGAAGACCCAACGATGCTAATACTGATGAAATATGTGAGATTCACAGAGATGAGTTGAGTGAGCACATTCTTGCTTCTTCAGTCCCCATTGAAAGTAAGGTGCCTGTTTGTCTTGTGTAGGTTACAAGATTTCAATGCACCAGGAAAACTTGAGGGTGGAAAACTCCAAGGTAGAAGAAAGAGCTGGAGGGGAGGTAGCATAATTGAACTATTGTTAATATTATATATGTGTGTTTACATTTATACCTTTTTATTATTTCAGACTTTTCATTCTTAATAAAGTGTTTAAACACAAGGATTTTTGACTGTTTTTGAACTCAGGATGATTTAGTTTTTCATAATTCAAAGTTTTTTTTTCATAATAGTTTTACGATTTCAAAAAAGTCTCAGAATAGATTTTTTCTAGATTTAGAATGAGATTTAGTTGATCCAGTTTTTATGTTTTGTGATTTTATATAAACAATTTTGCTCAAGAACATGATTTTTATTGATTTTGAAATTCTTATTTAAAAATTTTTAGCCTTGTCGCTAGTTCCTCACTATTCTTATAAGTAACATTGCAGTATTTGTTTTAAATCTGAAAGCAATATTATCATGATTTGAGTTCATAATAAATTATTTAATTAAAATTGAAGTTAACATTGAAGTTGTAAATATGAATTCAAGGGAGTACTTTATGTGGTAAGATTCAAAAAAAATAAATTAAATAGTCAAAAAAACACAAACTACTTTCTATTATTTATAAAGTTTTGGTTACATTAAACTATCAATTTTTTAAGTCTGAATTGATTCATATTTTTCTGTTGAATTTTTGAAAAGAGCATTTTTCATAAGTTTAGTGAACAAATAATGCAGAAGCATACACATTACACATACAATTTAAAAAAAGGAACTATAATTATAAAAAAAAAGTACCAGTGTTATAATTATGAGTTATTAGACTTTATTTTAAAACGGCATTAATTTTCTATTTAAATTTAACATTTAAATACAAAAGCGGCTAAGCTTTACTTGTGTGAATAGTTGAAAAAATTGAACGAATCAAACTTAATATTTAAAACGAATAGAATTTTCATAATTTAAAAAAATGTATTTAACTTCGTACAAAATTAATTGTTTTAAGTTTTAAAAGTACTTGTTAAAGTTATGCTATTTTAATTGTTTTATGCAAAGCTGCTACTTTTAAACAACTAAAGACAACTGAAAAATATTTTAAAACTTTTTACTTGGACAAGCTTATAACAATTTTTAGAACCACACTTTTTTATAGTATATTTTTTATAATTAAAATAAGAACATTTCTATTTAGTTTTAAGTTATGCTCTATTTTACTGTAGTTAATTAAAAATAAATATTAAAGACATCAAACATTTGTTTACTCAATTTAATTTTCATTACTTTTTTCTCTTACAGACTGCCACTTTTAGTTTTGTCTTAAGTTTCAAAGTTTTTAAAAATACAAGTTTTAAAGTTGATGTTGAAAACTAGTTATATAGTCAGTCTAAAAGAGTTTACTTGCTATTTTAACTTTAAATTTGATCAAAATCCATTTCAAAATCACTCTTATCAGCATACACAAAGTTATCACTTAATCATGTTTGCTTAAGCACTATGTAATTTTTTTTTTTAGAATAGACTAAGCAAAATGTTTTGTGAAACTGAAAAAGCATGTATTGCTGGTGATACACTGTATATAATATTCGAAGAAATTTTTAATAACTAACCTACACAAGATCAAAGTATTTTTTTTCAATACATTTAAACTAGTTGTATTTGTTTTGATATTTGTAGGTTGGAATCTGATATAACACTAAAAAATTGTCATTTTTTACATATACTTTTTAAGAAACTTAAATTTTTTTAATTTGCTCTTTTCCTTTTTCGAAGCAATTTGTTTTTTATTGATATAATCAGGGTTGCCACTCGGTCAGGAAAAGTCAGGAAATCAGGAAAAGTCAGGAAAAATTTAAAAAATTGACAAAAGTCAGGAAAAATGGGGGGTTTTGAAAAAAAGTCAGGAAAAGTCAGGAAATTTGATAAAGTTTAAAAAAAAAGGTCAGATTCTGTCAGTGTTAATTTACAAAATTCCTTGTTTTCCAAAGCTTCAAATGGTAAAAATTAATAAAAAGTCCTTTAAAGTCAGAAAAAATTCCAAAATTTTCCTAGAAATTCTATTTTTTTTTTTTTTCAATGCCTTCATCTTGAATAAATTAGTAAAATATCCTTTATAAAACTGCTAAAATTTCTATTAACATAATGAACAGCTTTATATAAAATGATTTTTACATATACGTTCATTTTAAGTGTTATTTTATGTATTTTAGAAAAAGTTTAATTTAAGAGTTTGATTTAGAAAAGTCAGGAAAATTCTGGTAAAAAGTCATGAAAAAGTCGGGAAATCTTTCTTAGCTTGATGAGTGGCAACCATGTATAATTTTTTTTTAATTTCAAATACTTCTTTTACTACTAGCGGATAAAAGCTAAAACTTTTCATAGGTAGTTTTATCTAAAAATCAACAATATGTAAAAAATCAAAATGCTGTAACTAAAGTAGGAACATATTTAAGGTGTCTTAAGGCATACAAATAATAAAGGTTTTCTTTTTAATAAAAATCGTTTAATGTTCTTGCAGGCTGTAAATATATTTCAAATTAGGTAGAGTAAGTTCAAGAAATGGATATTCTCTACATTTTCCTTTTCCTTTTTACTGTGGTTTTCTATTATAGAAAACAACTTTATTCACTATTACACAAGTACAAGACAATGCAAAAAGTACCTTCTTTACTTCAATACTTGAGGAAATACTCTTCAAAAAACATGAATAGTGACCAAAACTGGAAAGCTTTAATTAAATCATGCACTGATTACGTCAAAACCACAAAAAATAAATTAGCATCATTAAATTTAGGTCCCTTATCAGTTTTGTTTTTACTTCACCCTGATACTGCAAAAGTTTTTCTCAGAGGAAATAAATCATCACAAAAAAGTCTAATGTATAAATTATTTGTTCCTTGGTTAAAAGATGGGATTGCTCTATCTTATGGAAATAAGTGGAAGCATCGTAGGAATTTAGTCACACCAGCTTTTCATTCTGTTATGTTAAAATCATATTTAAATGCAGTGAATACAAAAGCTGACTTGTTAATTGTTAAGTTGAACGAAATCGTCAAAGAAAATAAAAAAGCTGATATTGCAAAGTTTTTGAAACTTTGTGCTTTTGACATTATATGTGAAACTGCACTGGGAATAAATGCTGGTGCTCTTGAAAATAAAGAACATTGTTATATAGATACTATACATGAGCTAGCTAAAGTGATTGAGCAAAGAAGACTAAATCCTGTTTTATTTAATGACTTTATTTTTAGCTTTACTCATTGGTCTAAAAAACAAACAGAGCTACTAAAAATAGTTCATAGTTTTACTAGTTCTATAATAACAGAAGCAAAAAAAAATTTGAACCTTGAAAATAATGAGCCAAAATCTTTACTTGAAACTTTATTACTTGGTTACAATGCAGATGGCACACCTCTGACACTAGAAGGTATCCAGGAAGAAGTTGATGGCTTTATTTTTGGTGGCTTAGATACCAGCTCAACTGTGCTCTTATGGACAATTTATTTGTTGGGAAAACATCCTGAAGCACAAAAAAAGTTACAAGAGGAAGTTGATGATGTACTTTCATCTGTTGGTGATCAATTTGTTTCATACGAGCATTTGAAAGACTTACAGTATATGAACTTGGTTCTCAAAGAAGCAATGAGGCTATACCCACCTGTTCCAGTGTTGGGACGTACAACTGAATCTGAATATGTTGTAGATAACAAACAAATTCCAAAAGGAGTGGATGTCCTTATTGTTGTGCACTTTATTCACAGAAACCCAGAGGTTTGGCCTGATCCAAATAAATTTGATCCACAAAGATTTAGTTTAGATCAAGCCTCTAAAAGATCTCCATTTGCTTACATTCCGTTTTCTGCTGGAAGTAGGAATTGTATAGGACAAAGATTTGCATGGCAAGAGATGAAGATAATTCTTGCAAAATTTGTCCAAAATTTTCATATTAAGTCTACTGGTAAAGATGAAGATATTAAAGTTTCACTTGGACTTACTTATGAGCCAGCCTGTACTTTAGACATTAATCTTTCTTTAAGAACAAATATATAGATAAAAGTTTTCATCAAAAGCTGTTATATTCTTTTTATTAGAAAAAATAACAATTTAATTCAGATATTGTATTTCAGATTTGCAACTGTTTAATTAAACATTAAACTTTATAGTGATGTTTTTTTTCTATACATCATTTTGATGTTGGTATTTTACTAAAAACATAATAAGTTGAAAATAAATTAAACTGTAGTTACTACTATATATAATAACTACTATACTTCAAAAAAGTTCTATAAAACTATTGTCAGCAAGCAAACTGAATATAAAGTTTTATTGAAATTTTAAAATTAACTTGCTTGCTGATGATAGTTTTGAAAGTACTCCAGACATTATAATAAGTGAAAAACAAAAACTTTGTTGATTTTTTTGAAGTATAGTAGTTATTATATTAATATTAAGATAATAACAAAAAAAAAGATAGAATAATTGACATACATAAAGACAATTTGAGAATTCTAAATATTGTAATATTGTTACTGTAACCTGTAGTTAGAAACTATGTCAACTAAAATTATTTTAAACAAAAACTGAACTATACTTTAAAGTTTTTTGTAAAATATATATATTGTGATATATAATATATAATTATGTGATAAGAGAATACAAAATTAGTTGTTTTAAGCGCCTTTTTTTAGTTTAAATACTGTGTCACTACTTCCAGTATAAATTTGAAAATTTTCTCACTTAAATTTATAGCTTAGAGATCTATGGGATTAGTAGTATTGTGACACTAATAAATTATACTAGCTTAATGAGTTGTAGTTTTTTAAGTTATTTTTATAGTCCTAAAGCTTGTTTTAATTTGCATTATAAATAATTTGAAAGTTAAAGTTTTCAGCATTGAACTGTAAATCCAATCAATTAATAGAAAATAGACAATCGTACAAAGTTTTGTATCCTCTTTAATTTCCAGATGTGAATAGTTAAGTTTTTAACAGTCAACAAGTATAGTTTTTGTTTGTTGTAAAAATATGTTTTAATTGTATATGCAATTCGATTTAAAAATTTTACTGTACTCATTTATTTCTTAGTTTCAAATAATAAGATTATTAAAAACATTGTTTTATTTAAAGTTTGTCAGTTTTAAGCTTTAAAGATATGTTTTGAACACAGTTGATTATATACTTAAAGTTTTAAGTAGTTTTATCTTCTTTGTATCATATATATGTGTTAAAACTACAAGCCATATTTTAATATCATTATTATAGTGTATTACTTAAAGGATTTTTTTTGCCAAAAACGTGTAGTTTTATAGTTTTATCAACTTTACATTAATGATCTTTTTTTCTGTTTTAAAACCTATATATAGTGCCAAAGTTCATTTATATTTTTTTTACCTATTTAAAATTTAAAGTTACTCGTTTGTCAATAAAGATCTAGCGAAACAAGTTCACTGGAATATTTAAAAATGAAAAAAATAAACAGTACTCTTTCTTTATTAAAGTAACACATGTTTCTGTTAACAAGTTAACACACTTCATTGGAACTCTGTAAAAAATACTGTAAGGAAAGAATAGAAGCTTAAGTAGGTGTATGCATACTTGTGTTTATTAAAAAGATAATAAATACTATATTAAGTATCCATTGTTAACCATTATTCTAAAATAACCCATAGTATTTATTCGTATTTTTAATAAACACATATATACACCTTCTAAAGCTTCTATTCTTTCCTTACAGTATTTATTTTTTTTACAGAGCTTCGTTGAAGTTTGTTAACTTGCTAACACACAGAAACATGTGTTAGTTAAATAAACAAAAAGTACTTTTTAAACATCTCATTATTATTTTTTAACCTATTCAGTTTTTAGCCTTCAACTTGCGTAAAAACATAAATCATGACAAATAATTTTTGTAACTACATACATAAATTTTACAACTTTGTTGAATTACTTACCTTTTTTTTGTGTAATTTAAATAGGCAAGATTTAGTTTCTCCGCAATCTATTGTCAATAGACTTTGAAATAATAATAATTTCAAAATACGCTTAAAAAGTTTGATAAGAATAAATGAATTAAGCATTATTTTATTTCAAAATACTTAAATAAAATTAAACTTTAGGTTTTGCAAAATTTAAAATGCAATCAATTAAATAAATATGTAGATTGTTATGACTATCGCAACTAGTAATTACTTACTAAATTACCCTTAACAATGATTTAGTCTTGTTTTTTTATTTTTGAATGACAGAAAAACTTTTTGGTCAGTTAGTATTTAAAATAGTTATTCAACAAAAGTGTAAATAAATATTTATCAAAAAATTATTCGTTCTAGGTTTTTGTTTAATTTAAGTAAGTATGAGTACAGTTCCAAACCAGAATGAGAACCTGACAACGTACAAACTGGTGGTTGTCGGTGACGGAGGCGTGGGAAAATCTGCGCTCACCATCCAGTTCTTCCAAAAGATGTTTGTTGAAGAGTACGATCCCACGATAGAGGACTCGTACATCCAGCACACAGATATTGACAACCAGGTTCGCCTGCTAGATTGACTATAAGCTAACATTTATTGTTATTGTGTATAAAGTTGTATCAGTCTCTTTTGTAGTACTCAATACATTATGAACTTACATTACATAATAAATTCTACTACAGACTTCTAAAAGAAGTAACATTTTATTTAATTTTTTTTTTTGAGGTAGTTGGTTAAATTATTTTTTTATGTTAAATACAAATAAAAAAAAGCTTATGGACAAAACAAAGATAAAGTATTAGTTTTTATTTTAATTGAAAACAAATTCATCAAATTACCAACAGTGTTTTTGTTGTAAATTTGGTAACTTTTAATATTTGTCTTTTGTCAAACTCATTTTATTTTTATTATAACTATTTTCACTGCATGGTAAAGCTAGTTAGTTTTTTACGAAAAACTAAAGCAAACTTTTGTTCCAGTGGTGCATCTTGGACGTACTGGACACGGCCGGCCAGGAAGAGTTCTCAGCCATGAGGGAGCAGTACATGCGCACCGGGGACGGCTTCCTGGTCGTGTACTCGGTGACGGACCGCGCGTCCTACGACCACGTGCCCGAGTTTCAGGACCTCATCCGCAGGGTCAAGGAGGAGCAGGGCGCCTTTCCGGCCCTCCTGGTCGCCAACAAGGTGGATCTGGCCCAGCAGCGCGTGGTTAGCGAGCGGGAAGGCAGGGACATGGCTCAGCAGTTCGGCGTGCCTTACATCGAGACCAGCGCCAAGGACCCGCCGCGCAACGTGGACAAGGCGTTCCAGGACGTGGTGAGGCTGATCAGGAGGCAGCAGCCGGCCAGGCCGTCCAGTCCCAGGAGCCAGAACACCCAAAAGTGCTGCCAGATACTCTAAGATGGCGCGCCCTCAACCCAATAAGTCACACACACCACAGTAATAGCAAATTTAATAAACATACAAGTTAAAGTGATGACGTAGTGGTATGTGGTTTGAACGTTTTACTGAGGAATTAAGTCATCAACAATTCAAAGTTTCGTTTTGATCATGTTTCAATGACTTTTTGATCATTTAAATAGTATTTTGTTGTTGCATTTGTATTTAGCATACTTTAAAGTAATTAGAAACACAGGGTTGATAGCTTTTACAAGTTTAAGGTGTCTAAAATATAAGCAGTATTTTACATCAACTGTTTGCATTTTCATTATTTCTTTAATTTTCAAATTATTAAAAATGTTGTTTGGTAAGGAAAACTAAGAGTTACGCTACATTTTTTCATGAATTTTTTAAAGTTCACAAAAATATTGCCTAATTGAAAAATTGTTATCAAGTCTATTTTGAAAGACTACTATTTGTTAAAAAGTATTTTGTTATTCTTTACTAAAAATCCATTTCGTTTCTATTAATGTTTGTTGTTATAAAATCAATTACAATGCAACTTGTATTTCTTTAACTTCATTCAAATCTTTATTTTTTTATCAAAAGTTTTATTTTGTACTTTTTCAACAAAGTCTCTTAACTTTCTTCATTCTATTTAGTTTAAGTTCTGGCTTTTTTTAAATTACTTTAATATCGTTTTCAGTTTTTTTTTTTTGCTTAATTTAAACTAAACCAATTGCCAAATGGACTTGAGCGCGGCCAAGGATGAGTTTTTCAAGATACTGAAAAACACAAGCAAGAACGCAAGGAGCAGTTTCGTTTCGTGGCTGCAGGACTCGGACGTGCTGAGCGGCAAGGAAGAAAGTGACGTCATAATGGAAGGCATCGCCGATGACGTTAGGAGCAAAGTGGACTTGACGGCCGTCATGCCGACTGAGAAGCTGTTTCAACCCGTTGCAGGGGAGGTCAGTTTCTATAATTAGTTTCAAGATTTTTTTTTGTAGAGTGAAATATTTATGTTTATTAGGTTTAAACAACTTGTTGCATGGAATTATTATTCATGCATATTAACACAGACTAGTTTAAGCCTTAAACTAGAAAAACTTTAGTAGCAGCTTGGTAGAAAATATTTAATATGTTTTCTAGTTGAGAAGATATCAAAAAATAATTCTTACTTTAAAATTAAAAAAAAAGTGTTTTATTATGACCATTGGGTAGTCTAGCATTTAAAAGAATAGTTAACATTGGCGTTTCTTTAAAGTTTAAGTTTTTTTAAGATGGTTTTCGTAGAATATAAAATTCAATTAACTTTTATAAGATATTATAGTCATTTTTGTAAAGAGTTTCTGTGAAAATTTTGGAGAAAAATTTTTTCATACCTAATTTTGTTCGATTTTTCAAAAATGTGCCTTGAAACATTAAGCACAAATTCTAAGAACTGTTAAAGAAATATGACTTACAAGAAATTATTCTGTTCTAATTTATTTTGTTCATGAAAAAAATATTTTTAGTTAAAACCTAAATTTGATCAGTGTTTTTAAAAATTTTATACTTTAGAATTAAAAAAAACTGCTTGAAACTGTAAAAGGCAATAAATATCTAACGAAATAATCTTTTTTGTCTTCTTAGTTTGAGCCCTCCATGACAAATCTTTTGAACTTTTTATAATATTTTTAATATTAGAAAGCATTTAAAAACAATATGTAGCTTAGTTATTAGTGTATGAAAGAAAACTAACTTTAAAAAAACAGTCTAAGTACCTAGACCTTAAATATCTATTTTGAAAGTTTTTTTTCCTTAATAGTTTAGTTTAAAATTCTGTATACTGCAAAAAGATACAGATAAACTATGACTGATGAACTTACAACGATGTGTTTAGCTTAAAATTAAGAATATTTAAATACTTTGATGTAAAAGATACATATATAACAGAGAAACTGTTTGGTTGATCAGAGTATGATAAACTAACTAAAAATTAAAATATTTAAAGTTTTAATCGCCTCTTAAAGCTAACATTAAATAAATTTTAATTTAACTATTTTCTGAAATTTTCAGTTTAGCTTAAAATAAAGTCATTTTTATTAAAAAATAGTTCTAAGTAATGAACCACATTTTTTAGAATTCTAAAAATTCAAAAATATAAATTTTAATAACAAAATATATTAAAGATTTTTAAGTTTTTCTTCATAAGTATCTTTATGTAATGTAATATAAGTTTTTCCTTTAAACTTATTTAAATTTATTTTGTTTAGTTTCATATTACTTAAGTTTACTAAAAACGTTAAAGTTGTTTATAATTACTTTCAGATAGTTACAGTCCATATTATTAGAATTTAAAATATTTATACATTCAGGTTATGTAAATCTTATATTCACAGTCAGATTATAATTTGTTTTTAGGTGAAAGTTGTTTAAATTAAAGCCTTTACTATAAGTAAGCTGCACTGAAGGTTTTTTTAAGGTGTATGAACTCAGACCAGTTTTTATTTTCCAAAGGGAGTGGCAACCCTGACTTATCACGTAAAATAAATTAAAAAAAAAATATTTTTTTCTCAATATTAGACTGCGACTCGTCTAATTTAAGTATCTTAAATATTTTGTGTAAAGTTTTTGTTAATGTAAATTTTTGTTCATTAAGTAAACTCAACGTTTATGTTAATTTTTAATCGTTACAATCTTTATTTATTGCCTTATGTGACTTTTTTTGTATATTTTCCATGACCATTCTAGAATTCTGTCAATTTCGGTGGCTGTCACTTTTGCACGAGGGGACATTTTTGCGCAAAGCATGCACCCACAATAAATGCGCAAAGTACATTATCAAAATTTTCTGTTTTATTTTTTTCTAGATTTAATATGTACTTTCTGCTTAACGTGCGTTCGTATTTTACGCGGGTGTGTACCTCTTTAAGTGCGTACTTGTGCGAAAGTGACGCCGTGCACAAGTGACCTGTTCCCATCAATTTATATATTTTAAATAATATTTATTCAAAATTTAACATAAAACATCATAACAGTTATAAGACCTTTAAGTTTAAAATGTTATTAGTGTTTTAATGATCAAACTTAAAAAATCATCACTGTTTGTTAAATAAATTATTATACTTACCAACAGCATTTGATCGTATTAAAAATGATTCTTAAGGATGTTGGTACTAAATCACTATCATTTGTTCTTCCATAACTTCAGTCATAAAATTGAGTAATTTTTCAGATCTAACAAAATTAATGACCAGGCCATCATACTTTAAGAAAATCATAAACCTAAGCAAGTTTTTAAAATAAGTATTTTAAGGCCATATGGTGTCCACCTTGTTTTTTAAGTGTTGATCTTACTCTGTAGAGTTTTATCTTAGCTATCAGAAACCTTTTTTATTTTTAAACCATGAAGTATTTAAAGAATGTAATAAAAAAGTATATAAATGATGTTTAGTAAAGTTTTAAATAGCAGAGACAATTTACAACACATGTTGTGGTCCATATACTTGTATTAGAAACTTTAACTGTAAAAAACGGCACCTCAAAAACAAATAAGAGTCAATATTATCTTTTCAATTAGCTACTTAATCTTCTACGGCCTTTAAATAAACTGTTCAAGCTAATAACATAGTAAAAAGTTTACAAAGTGGAAAAAAAAAACGAACAAAAGGTTACTTAAATATTTTTATATTAATTGTTCAATTATAAACTAACTACATATGATAGTAAGTTGTTTTAAGCCTATATATAAACATTATATACGAAATGTTTTTAGAAATAACATTGGTAAGCTAAAAAGCAGTAATTTTTAAACCAGAAAATAGTTTTCCATAAAAATAAACTAAAAACAGTTAAACTGCATATCTATTAAATATACAATATTTCTTTAAAATATTTGAAAAACAAAGCATTCGCATTATACTACCAAAATTTTTCATTAAAAAATATATAACACAGCTTGCCTTAAGTTTAACACAAAACCAAGCCTTAGATACGAACACTTTTTTTGTTCAGTTTTTTATGAAGTAATTTTTATAAAAATCCCATAAAATTTTCACCAAGATTTACGGCTTAACTATTCTGTAATTAAACTGTCTCATAATACTATAGCGAAAAGCAATAAAAAACGAGACTAAATAAGATTTTTTCACTTCTTATGCTTTCAAAGTGTCATATATGTACAACCTAAATTCTCAATTTCCACCCAATTTTTTTTTCTTATTTTCATTATTATTTTTTTTACTATCACTGTTGCCAAAACCCTTACCCTTGGTTCGTAAGCGTCCCTTGGATTTGATCAGGTGGGAATTGAACGCGGGTTGGAACTTAGCGTTTCCCATTAAAGCATAGATATTGTTGTTTGTTTTAAAATAATTTATTAGTTGATCTTCTTTGTACGTTTGTCAAGTTATTAAATATGCACTTTTTTTCAGTTACTTACTTTATACTTTTTTTTTTTAATTTTGAGAACCACTGCTACAACTAACTAAGCTCACAACTAACACATAGAGTAGTAGTTGTTATTCTCACAAAAATCCAAAAAAATTATTTGTAATTTTTATTTAAATAACTTAGTTTATTCTCTAATAGATAGATAGACGCTGAATTTCTTAGACCACATAAAAATGTTCAGTATAAAAATATTATTTCACCAAATTTTTATATTGAATTTTTCAAGTACGACTAAGGTTGTGGTAAAAAAATTTAATACGTTGTTTCTAAAACTTATTAAAAGGATTCACTGAAAATTTTCATCTTACATACTTCGAGCAATTGCTTTAAAATTTTCTCAGTCTTTTATGTAATAAGCTATAAACAACTTGAAGCAAACAGATATATTATTATTTAAGTTTTTAAAATATTATAAAACTAAAGAAAAAGTTTTTAAAATTTTAATAATTTTTTAAATATGCTCTGTAGAAATTTTTTGTGTACTGAAATAAACATTTGACGTAATTTGCTTTGAAAATATAAAAGGAAATAGATTTTTATCAACATTTTTCAAAGTTCAGAAAAAGTAGTCATGAAAAAATTCTTTTAATACGTTAGTATCAGAAATTTCTCACAAATCAGATTTTATCTAAATTTTATTTTTGTCTGTACAAAGTATTTTTTTGTATATACTTCAAGATTTTAAATAACAATCAATGTCAATTTTAATAAATAAAAAATGTTGAACCTATACTATGGCCTTAACTTGTTTGATTTTATATAATAGATGAAATTTTCTTTTTTTTAATCTTTTTGGATTATAACTGCTTTTACAGGATAATTTTTACTCAATTAAAAAGAAATACACTATCAAAGTAAAATCCAGAATTTTTAATATGAGATCAAACTTTTAAGCCTGTAATGCAGCTTATGGTGTGCACATGTACACACTAGTGTGTGTATAATTTGATAGAGTCATAAAATATTTTATAAATGGCGTTTATTTTGTTAGAAAAAGCTAATTCTTGGTTACCATAATATTTCTTAACGTTTTGTATTTCAACACATTCAAAACATGAAAAAAGTTGAATTTTGAATAATAAGCTATAGTTTATTTATTTTAGTGTGCAATTAATTTAATTGAAAATCTTAAAGTTTTTCAATTAAAAAAAAAAAAAACTTGATTGACTAATATATAAAATAAGCTACAGTAATATTATTGATTATAAGTTGAATTTTCATTTCATATTATTAATTTTTAGTTTTAATTTTTTTCTAAATTACAAAAGGGAATTTAAAGTTGTAATTTAAATATCTTGAAATAAATTTAGAAATCTTTAAATGAGTTTATTGAGGAGATCCACTTTTTTTTATATAAGTTCATCTACTTTTTAGATTTATATGTGAGCTACCAGGTTTGCATTGCGATTCTAAAAGTTTAAAGTAGCTTTTATAACATAATACATGAGTTTCATGCTGAAATTACAAATCTTTAAATCAATTTTCTTGGAATTTGTACATTTTGTTCCTAATTAAATTTAAGAATATTTTCAATAGAAACTTGGTCTTTTTGTCATAAAATTAGAAAACTAAAAGAATGCACTTACAGGTCACACAAAATGTTGAACGTACAAAGCACGTTGATGCGTTTTTGTTTTCCGATGACTTCATCGACGATCTAGTTGACGAGGGAAAGTTCAGCAGAAACTACTGTGCTGACTGCGGTTCTGAAAACACGAAGCCTTTTGGTTAGCGTTTTTTTTTTCATTTCATCACAGCTAATAAAGTCTTTTTTGTTGAAAAATATGTTTATGAGATTTTTACACTTTTGAGCATCAAATACATAACGTATTACATAAATTATTTTTATTTTAGTCTGTGAATATATAACTTTTTATTGATGTATTTTTTACACAAGAAATTTATAGTAACTCAGACTCATAATAATTGTTTTAATAGTTTTGTTTTTCTTATCTTCGCGACTAAGCAAGTTTTTTGTTTTTTTTTGATATTTAACACTAGGCTTAAATAATTCAATTATTTAGTACCTCAAAAAAGTATTGTATGCTTATAAGATTAATTTTATCAAATTTTATTTTTTAAGTTGCATAAAATATTTTCAAAATTTTGTACTTAAAACATTAATGTATTACAGAAAATATTTTACAGAGTTCATATCCCATTCTTCGTCGATAGACGAGCTGAAAGTTTTGTTCACCCAATTACTCCCTACGTTAGCGGGAAAAACTGTTATCGATGTTGGTTCAAGGCTTGGCCCTGTGTTGTACGCTGTTAGTTTTCTATGTTTTTATGTAAAATTCTCTGATTTAATAAAATTTCTTCTTTAAAGTTTGTTTTCGCTTTTTCGGTTAGTTTGTTCAAGTTTAACATGTAGCTCATATCTAGTTATAATAGTTATGTTAAATATTAAAGCTTTCTTTTAAAAAGTTCGTATTTTTTGATATTTACGGAGCTTAATTCTGAAACGTGTTTAACCTCATGGTAGGTCAGTCAAAATAAGTTGCATACGAAGTCTCAGATAATTTGGCACTTCAGAGATTTTTTTGAATTAGGGAAAAAAATTTTTTTTTTTTACTTAAAAGCAGGGTTGCCACTCGGTCAGGAAATCAGGAAAAGTCAAGAAAAATTTAAAAAAATGATAAAAGTCAGGAAAAGTCAGGAAAAATTGGGGGTTTTGAAAAAAGTCAGGATATTTTATACAATTTAAAAAAAAGTCAGATTTTGTCATTTTAAATTTACAAAATTCCTTGTATTCCAATGCCTTCAAATGGTAAAAATTAATTAAAAGTTCTTTAGAGTCAGAAAAAAATTCCAAAATTTTCCTAGAAATTTACAAAAATATTTAATTTTATTTCCAATGCCTTCATCTGGTATAAATTAGTAAAATATCCTTTATATAACTGCAAAACTTTTTATTAACATATCGAACAAGTACCCTACTTGAACAAGCAGTTTTTTAAGTTTTTTAGTATTGATGATCTGTAGCAAGGACTTTTCTATTGTGAAATTGTGATATATACACAAAAGTTTTTCTAGCATAATTTTAGAATCAAAGTGTTTTTGGTTTAAGTAAATAATTGAGTTCTTTATAACTAAACAGTTAGTTTAGTATTTTATATAACAAGTTAATGTGTATACTTTACCTCTTTATAATTTTTCATAGTTTAAATTTATAAAATAAGTTTTAAGAGAGGTATATGCCAAGATTAAGTTTACTTATTATTTGTATTTTTTGTAGAGTAACTTAAGTTTTTTAAGTAAATAAGTGTATATTTATTTGTTACAAATTTTATACTAAATGATAAGAGGAAATATTTTATACAACAGATATATAGTTTACTTTTTTATGTCTTTTTTTTACAGTTACTTAAGTATATTCTTTTTTAAATGATTTTTAATTTAAGGATTTTATATTAAATAGTTTGGGTAGTATTTTATTAAACTAAGTGAACAATTTATATAAGTAAAGCATGTTTTAAGTAAATACATAATGTCGTTTCGTTTATTTAGATACATTTATACTAGGAAATTCTAAAAAATGTTTAAACTTTTTATTGTTTTAACGATTTTATTGTTTTAAGGTTTCAACTGTAAAAGTTTGTTATTGTTTTAAGATTTTAGTTGTGAAAGTTTTATTAATTCAAGGTTTTAATTGTAAAAGTTCCTTATATGTAGTTTGTTTATCTAAATAGATTTATGCTAGGAAATGCTAAAAAATGGTGTCTTTTTTCAGACAAGCTGTGTTTATAAGGTAATAATACAAGTATTTTGCTGATAGAGCTGTTTATCAAAAATATTAATCATACACAGATGGTTCAAGTGATGTACTGTAAGTTTGATGATAGAATTCAGCAAAAAACTGCTGTTTTTAACCTGTATTAAAATTAGATTGAAAGCTTTATATGGTTTCAAGTGTTAGATTCTGTATTTTATAATAAGTTTAATTTAAGAGTTTTATAAAAAAAAGTCGGGAAAATTTTGGTAAAAAGTCAGGAAATCTTTCTCAGCTTGATCAGTGGCAACCATGTTAAAGTAGTCAAATTTTATTTTGAAATTACCTTTAATTTTCATATAGTCTGTTTTCTAAAAATGGTTGTGTTAAATCACATAATGAAGTTGTTTCATCTTCAATTTTCCTTGAAAAAAAATTAAAATCTACCACGTCTTAAGTTTGGGATGTTGAAATTTCACGAACTGTTTATTAAACAGTTATGATTCTTTAAAGTCTAGGTAATGAACAAATAAAAAAAGTATTTTTCTATTTATAATATACATATAAGTCTCTAATATCTTATAACTAATATTTAAATAGTCTAAGTATGTGAGAATAGCTTGGTCAGTAATTCTATTTTTATGGTTATAACTTTTCACGAGAAACTCTTTGTATGCTTGTTGACAAACCACATTTAAACTGGTAATGCATTGCGCTACTCATTTAGAAATTAAGTGTTTTTGAGTATATTTAACTTGAGTATCTTTAAAAGTTCAGCTTTTACTGAAGAGATCGCAATCAAGATTTTGCTTGATATTGTATAAATACGTCCAGTAGGTTTTCATTGTTCGAACTTACGTACCTTATAATTTATATAATATTATTGTTGGTGAAAATTCAGGACACGCGTTGAAGGTGTTAATTTTTCTCAGATGCAGTTTTAATCTAAGAATGGGAAAGGAGTCTTTAAATTTAATTTTTATACCAAAACCTTTTTAAAGTAAAATATTTGTAACTCAACAAGTTTTAAGCTACTTGTTAAAATCTACACACCACTCTGTAAGTTAAAAATAGTTATACATTATCAATATTGTTCAATTCTTTAGTTAAATCAACCAAAGTTCTATACAGCTTAGATACTTTAAACTTAGTGGTTTTACTGTCTTAAAAGTTACATAAAACCTGTATTTTAACTAAAAGTTTTTAATTTAAGAATTATAAAAAAGGTTAGTTGTTTGTTTTTAAATAATTTAAAGTTAATTTTCACCTACCAAGTTACTATATTTTACCTAAAATTTTTAAATTGTATAGTGTGTAAGCTTAACTTTTAAAAAATACCTTTTTTATAACTATTTTTACATTTTCCTTAAAGTATGAAAACAGGGCTGCCAAAAAACCTGGAATCCTGGAAACTTAGATTTTGAAAATTTAGGCTAAAAAAATCTTAAAAACCTGAAATTTCGAACAAAAATCACTAAAAAACCTAAAATTTTAAACAACTTTTACATGTAAAGTAATGAGTTTTCGATTTGACACAAAAAAATTATCATAACAATTTAAGTACCTTTAAAGTATCTTTTTAATGCTGTTATACTATTTATGACAGCTTTTTATCTTAAACTTAGTTTTATACAAAATATTGTCCCAAAAACTTTTAATTTTGAAAATATGGAAGTTATTTAGAAAACCTGGAAGAAATTTCTTAAAAGCCTTTAGCAACCCTTTAAAAGTTAATAAAAATTTTTTTAATAAACAATATTTTTTAACGATAAAGTTCTGTTCTTCAAAGTAATTACTTTCAAACTACAACTAATGTACTTGCTGGTTTTTAAAAATATATTTTAAATGTTCTATCATTGACCGATTATTTTAAAAAATTTTCCAATTGAAAAAAAAATGATGTTTATCAGTTTTTTAACGTTGTTAAATCTATTTTTAGTTAAAATGTAAAGTTGTTTTTAATTTTTAATAAACTTTCAAGGCTCATCTTTTCAGCGACGCAAAAAGAATTATAGGAATTGAACTTAACAAGGAGCTTTGTACCATTCAAGAAGAAATTGTAAAAAAGTACAAAATGTCAGATAGGGTAACAATTAATTGCCAGAATGTAATAAACTGTGATGCCATATTGAATGAAGGTTCATTTTATTTATTTATTTTCAATATTATTACGATAGTACAATTCAAAGTACAGCAAATATTTCATAATTTGAAATTTTCTTTCTTAAGTAGTTAATTGTTAAATAGTTTTATTAGCTACAACTTTTTAGCCTTACTCTAAAATATATTTTTTAGTTTAGATAATCTATCATAATAATTAATTTTATTTTTCCGAATTATTTTTATTGTTAAACTTAAAAAACACATTTTAAAATTAATAAGATCAAAGTATAAGCTATTAAAGCTTCACAAAAGTTTTCTGAGCAAAATTTTACCATTTAAACTTTAAACTCAATAAATATCCGAGACAACCTGTTGTTGTTGAGTTTTGTAATACAAGCTTCAAATCGCTGTGAAATGTGTGTTACAAAGTAAAACAATATTTCCTTCTCATTTGCACGAACCACACATTAGAAGTTTAGCTTAGTTCTGTGTAGAAGTAGGTTTAGGTGCTGCAATGCTTCTAATGTTAGAGCTTTCAGTAAAGGCTCTACGCACATGTAGTGCTAATACACGCCATTCTGTTTAGTTTAAAAGTTAGTTTTTCACACTGAAATTTTTTTGTGTGAAAATTTTGAAAGCTCTTATTATGCGAGCGTAAGGTAGTTTTGTTTATTAGTAATGCTTTCTAGTTGTAGCAACTACTCATACACACTAATAATAGTCTAATAGTTTATTATATAGTTACGCTTAAAATGATTGTAATTAATCAGAAATACTATAAAAATAGAAGTTATAAAAACTCTTTTTTAAGTTCAATTAATCAAGATAATACTTTTAAACTAGTTTTGGCTCTTTTGTTTTTCTTGAAATATTTTTTTAAATTTCCGTAGTTATACGAAAATTTTTATGTATCATCAATTTAATTTTAATAGTTTTTATGTTTTGCCGAATGCACACAATTTATTCCTATTACTGGTTAAAAATAAAAATTGAAGAAAAGTACTATTTTGCATATTTTAAAATAGATTTGTATTTTCTACTTCTTTCAATAGGCTTAAAGTATGCAAAACTGCATTTGTCTTTAAATATAGAAAAAACAATTTTTAAGTAAAAAAGTAGTAGTAGATATGAATTATGAACTTGAAAAATTCTTAAGAAGGTATGGTAAAGTGTGTATATTATTAAATAGTTTAATACAACTATATGCAAGTACATTGTACAATGCTCATTATCTGTTAACGCCGGGCGCTAGTTTTTGAATTTACTCGCGCATAATCGATAAAAGTCGGCTTTTCCACGAAAACACGACAAAATTAGTTGTTGTGACATTTTTAATTAAAAGAAAACTGTGGCAACTATTTAGGTATGGCAGGTTGTTGCTAAAACACAACATTAGTTGTTTATGTAAAAAGTTTTAATATTAAAAAACTAAATAAGGAATATAAGAATTAGTTTTAATAGGTTTTTTTCGAGTTTTACGCTTCCGCTAATTTTTATCTGTATGTTTTTATTCTACTTTTTTCGTTTTATTTAAGTTCTGCTTAATAAAAACAACTATTCACCTTTTTTTTTCATTTACTTTTTCAACATTCATTAACTTTTCATTTATAGAACTTTTGTAAGATATCAGTTTTACAACAGATAAAAAAAAAATAATCAAAATTTAACTACTTTTATCTATTTTGTATAATGTCGTTTTTAAATTTAAAAAAATCCTTAAATCATTGTTATAAAACTTCAGATGAATAGTGACTAATTTACTTCACAATTTACTAAAATACTGGATTTTTATTTTTTAAATTACCATAAATAGATTAGCACTGTTATTACTATTAGTAGAAAAAACGATAAAGTCTTAGCCATAAACAATATTTAAAAGCTTTGATGTAACAATAACTCGCACTAAAGCAACTTAGTAAGACAAAGGTGAAACTATAGCTTTTGGCTCGATTTAGAATATTTTAAAAGTTATCTATTCAAGTTGTTCTCCTTTTTGCAATTAAACTAAAGTATGCTGCAGTATGAGTTTAACCACAATTTTTATAAATATGTGTCTTTTTTTTGTTATGGTTAATTTTTTTTCAATAGGTGACGTTGTAGTTATGAACAACGTTTTTGAGTATTTCACTTCGCCACAAGACATAGCCACCATGTGGAGGTTTATTATGACGTCACTATGTCGTCCAAACCAAATAATCGTCACTTATCCCAGCTTGCAAGAGTCATTTGAGACTGTACAGGTTAGTTTTGTCAAATTTATTATAAGTTAGTTCTCAACTATTGCAATTTTAATTGGAATTATTTTACTTACTACATAATAACGATAATTTTTTTTTTTAATCTAAATTTTCAATATTGTTTGATTTTAATGGAAAGTAAAAAATAAAAGCGAAAATAAACCCTTGTGTAATTGTGCTGCTAAGATTTAGATAAAATAATATTTTTTATTAGTTAAACGTATCGGAGCTCATTTTTACTTAAAAAGCTTTTTTTTTAGTTTTTCAGAGTCCTTTAAGCTATAAAAATAAGTTAAGCAAATTCTTTTTGTTTTTCTGATTTCTACTTAAAGTTGATCAAATAAGATTTAAAAGCTATTTTTTGTTTTATAATTTCAAAATATCTCAACTATCTAAAATATCTTTTTACAGTTTTTAATATTAAGCGTAGTATTATTTTATCTAAAGTTATTAAACAGATGGTTTCTGAGTTGGAAGGTTGGGTGAAAGAAGAAGACTTTGAAGATAACGATACTGATTTTCACGTTTATCGCGTCATTTAAATATGATATATTTATTTATCAACTAAACCATCTTAGTGAATAGTTTTTCTTTCAATTCTCATTTTAGAAAATAAACATTTAAATATAGGTTGAAAAGTTTTAGGAAATTTTTAGGACACCATTTAGTTCTACTTCTGTGTAGATTCACGTGTTTTTAGTAGTATATGTTCGTTTTTAAATTTATTGTTGTAATCGTTGAAATTAGGAATTTTTAAATAAACTATACTCTTGAACCACATGAATTTAAAAAAAGTACACTTAGTTTATTTTCATAACGTTTATTACAACGAAAACTGCATATTAAAGCCTGGAAAGTAGTAGGTAGTTGTGTTTTGAGGTAATCACTTCAGTTTTATTGCTGCGACGTATCACTGTAGGGTATGTACCTTGGGACTTTTTCCCATCCGTTTAAACTCATAGTTGGATACAAACTGAAAACGACAAGGAAAAATAAAATCAGGCAAAAGACGCAAGCTACAAGTTTCACTTTTCCGTTTTCTAAGATTTCGCTGTAAAATTTAAAGTATTTTGTAGAATTATATTCCTGTATTGTTGACATATAGTACACTTTTTCATTTAAAATTCAATTTTGTTAAACATTTTTCTAAAGTTTAACAAAATATTAGCAAAAAAAGACTTCTTTTAATGATAATAGTATAAAAGTGTAATATTTATAGTATTAATTTACCTAATTTGAACTGTCTCTTGATTTTCAGCCACTGAATTAAAACGAACATGACCTCGTCTTGAATTACTGGCGCAAAACTTTTGTATAGACACAGCTTTATCTTTGAAACCATTTTTGTCGAAAAGTCTAACTCTCAACCTAACACAGATAAAGTTAATTGTTTGTATGACAAAAAGTTTTATTATAAAATTTTCTTACTTCTGATGCAAAAATTCCTTTTTTGTTTCTTTTTCTCTCCACATGCTTGTGAGATTGTCACAATTTTCTGCGGAAAATTTGTCGAACAAGATCAGAAACTTGTCATTATTGACAGCGTTGATTTTTGTTTTGTCTAACGATACCAGTAAAACAGATTCTTTGCCTGTTGTTATAAAGCTTTTTGGAAAATTCTATAAATTGAGGTTAACTAGACATAAAATATATAAATTAAAGAGAAAGTTGAAAAAATTACGCAAGTGTATAGTTATGTTTTCCAGCTATTTTTAGAAACATTCTATCAAAAAAAAATAATGCTCGCGTTTTATTTTTAAGTTTGTAATTTAGCAAAATAATTTGTTATTATAAACTATTTAAAAACTTTTATTAATATCTACTTCTTAAATATTGTTAAGTGACAAAAAATACATACACTAACTAATAAGTTTATCTTTACTTTCAAGCTATAAATTTTGTAAAAGTCCAGTTTATGAAGTGTTATGTTAGGAAATTTGTACTTTTACTCATGAAAAATATGGATATTTAGTACGTGATAATAAAAATCTTACCTTAATTGTACTAAAAAGATTTTTACAAAGTTTATGTTGTTTTTTATTAAGTATAATTATGTACATCAGATCAATAAACGAACGCAACATACAATGTAGTGAATTTTAAACAATTTATTTTATAAAGAGTTGTAGTTTTATTAAATACTCAACTGAATGAGGCTAGTAACTATTCCTAAAAGTTTTTCTTTACTACTACAACTTTAAAAAAACAAAAAATGTACACAGTCTGCTCTTGACTACCAAACGTCCCTTCTCAGTAAGTCTCGTGTTAAGTATGAGTAGGTGTCAAATATGCACGAAGGGTAAATTTTAAACCACTTGATTTTTTTTTTAATTAATATTTTTCATTGTTGTTTTTACTATCACTTTTACCCCTAATCCTAGGTCGATAACATTTTTTTCTTCATTTGTTATTATTTTTTTTTAATCATCACTGTATGGTGCTTATAAATACGGCTACCTTTGAGATTTCAGCTAGAAAATTTTTTACACCCGGCAAATACCAAAAAAAAAACCTGTGATTAAAAGACGATTTGAAAATGATTGAAAGAAGAAAATTTCAACATGGCGGAATTCGATTTTCTGTAATGTGCAATTATCACATAAACACATTGTGCTTAATTTTAGACGGCTTAAAGAAGGTTTTGTAGAGGCAGTTCTTGACTTTATGTAACTTTTATCACTTTTTGTAAGTTTTCTTAAATTTATTTTTTCAAAAAGTTAAGAAATTAGAAATAACTCGATTAAAGCTTATTCAATTTTGAGTAAGTGAACAGTTTGTTTATTCTCGGAAAAAATAAGTTTTTTATTTATTTTATATCACTTATCTAAAGCATATAGATCAGAGGTCGGAAGCCTTATATAAGTAGCGGGCCAATTTGCTTACAAAAATTTGCTCGCGGGCCGCAGTTTATAGAAAATTATTATAATAAATGATACAAAAATACTATTATAACTATAAATTGAGACGAAACAAGCTATAAAACAGTACTAGTGTTAGTAATTATTAAATTAAACCCTAGTTGAAAGTTTTCACCACGAAAACTTACTTTTATTCTGTTTTAAAAAAGATTTTTTTAGCTGAAATGTTCCTCGTGGGCCGAAGATTTTGTCTTTAAGGGCCGCACTTGGTCCGCTGGCCGCATTTTGCCGACCCTTGATATAAATAATGCTCAAATGAGCCAATAGTTGTTAATAATACAGTTTAAAGGCTAAAAGCTGCAAAACTATGGATAAAGTATAAGCAACTTTGTCATCAATTAAGAAGAGTTACTTCAGAAGAAAATCAAGATGCTGTTTGTAACAACTATGGAAAGTTTTAAAAACCTTTTTTAATATTTTATTTTTTTGATAAGTGTACGAACAAAAAAAAACTGTCAGCTAAACCTAAACGACATACTACTACAACAGAAGTGTCTTCAAAAAACATTTAAGTAAAAGTAGACATCGATTGTAATGCTACTTATTTTCGCTAAAAAAACTTTTAAAAAGTTTAGTTAAGGGGTAGGTAAATTCCAATTGCACTGCTCGTTGTTTTCTTCAATATGACTTCTTTTACTTTTTTTTCATTTATGAACAATAAATGGGTATTAGAAATTGTAAAAATGTATACTTTGCAAGTCTATAATTTTTCTAGTGGTTATTTTTGTGCTTCGTAAACACTTAATATGTTAAAATGTAGCTTGAAAAACTTTAACCTGATATTAATACTTGTAAGTAAAGTTTACTAAAGTCTTAAATTTTTTTAAAATATAACTTTTTGATAAAAAAAATACTTACTTAACTAGAAGATTGCTGTAAATAGTTAAAAATAAACAGTGTTTAGACTAATAAATTATAATCCTAAAAAGTTTAAAATTTAGTATTGTGTTTGTTATATTTTACAATATCGTTATTTTTTCGCCATCGAAACCATAAAGTAAAAAGAAATTTAGTATGCACTAATATTATTATTTTTAAATAAAGACATAAACATACTTATCTATGATACTTGTTAAACATCCTTTAAAATTAAAAAAAAAATGTGTATCCAATTTTTGGTACCATGTTGTTTTTGTTATTCTAAGGTTAAATAAGTTTTCTTTTTCATTTTGAAACATTTAAAAATAACTTGATTTGAAAATATCAAAATACCTGGAGGTATAACACCAATGTTAGGTTTGACAAAAAACTTTTGTGGTGAGTTAGTTTTGACTTTATAAGTGATATAAATAGAATTGTTTGCTTCCGAGGAGTTTGTTAGAATCAACTTTGTTGTTAAGTTTTTCTCGTTGTTTTCTTCCTCCTCTAAATCAAAATCTAGCATTTCTGAAGGACTTTTAAATGACACAGTTTATTATTTTTATAATTAATAAAATAATAAAGTATTTTTTACCTGATTTTAAAAAAGTTTCTAATATTGACACAGGCACTTTTACTTGGTTTAGGTTTGTTTCTCCTACCTAAAGTTTAAAATCGTATCAAATAAAGTATTTAAAGTTCTAATTAAATTTATTTTAAAAATAAACAAAAATTTTCTTGCAATAAAAGAAGTGTATTTATTTTACAAGTTTCCAAAACTAAAAGTTTGAATTACGTTTAAAGTTTTAAACATCATCAACTAAATTCAAAAATTTTTTTTTAAAGATCGTGAATTATAACTAAGTTGCTTTATATTTAATATAACTACTTTTTAAACTCTGTAATATTATATAATTTTTTGCTTTAAAATAATCAAAAATATATTTAACAAACAAACTATTTATTTTATGTAAAATAGATATTTAAGTTAAACAATTTTAAAAAGAGGAAAAAAAATATATTGCTTAGGTTTTGATATAAACTAAGTAGTACTGTACACACTTACATTTATACTTTAGTATGACAATAAAACTTATTTTTTTAACTAAAATAAGCTATAAATGTAACTTTCTTACGAGAGTTTACTTATATGTTAATAGCCAAACTATGTGTAACACTTGTGTAAATAAGATAATTTTTAGTTTAATATTAATTTTAAAAAAATTGAATCAGATATATTTTATATTTCAAATATGTATGTTACACAAATACTTCTTCTAAACAGAGTTTTAAAATTCAATAATGTTTAAAGAAAGTTTATTTTTATTGATTTAAATTTTCTTTTTGGGTTAGAAAAAATTAATTTATTCTACTCATTTGTATGTAGAATCAAAACATTATTCTTTTACGTATTTCTATAAGATGACAGAAAAGTATATTTTAGAATTGTACCTGAGGGTTGTGCTGAAGCGAGAAGCTGACAGTCTACTAAGCTGTTCATAGAAATTGTTTCTGAAGAACTTTTAGCTGAAAGTATGAAAAATATACATAGTTATAAACATAAATAACTTTACAATCATTAGATGCTATAATAAGCTAAGTTGTTTGTAACGTTTTTTATCATAAAAGCTTGTAAACTTGTTTTTATAAACTAAAAAGTCCCATTATATCATTAATTTAATTAAAAACTAAACTATAAAACAAAATATGACTAAAAAGAAAAACTTAATAGAGCAAAAATTTTAATTCTTAAAATAAAAGAAATGTTTAAAGCTTTCTGACAATTAACTCAAGCAGTTTGTAACTTAATAGTTATATCAAAAGATGTTTTAATAGTTTACACATACTTTCTAAGTTGTCAACATTAGTGCTAGATGCTTCTATGTTTAACAACTCTGATGAAGGTGATTTTGGTAAAGTATTTCGGATTTTCTTTACTAGTATGTCTTTCTCATCTGTAGAAGCTGTTACTATTTCTCTTTAGTTTTTGGAGTTTTACTTTACACTTACTTTCATATAAACTTTAGCAATTAAAATGTATTCTAAGAGTTTTTCATTAAAATTCTGTAAATTTTTACTTTTGATAAATTTATTATGTTTTGTTAACGTAAGCACATTTTGCAACTATTAATCAAAATGTTTGTTAAATGTTTTCCAACATTAAAGTTTTTTGTATTTTTTTTTGTCAGATATGTATCACTGACTTATAAAGAAAATATTTAAATCTACTGACATAATATCGTTGTAAAGGGCAGACAAATTAAGATTTTTTTAAAGCTTACTAGTTTAAAGATTTCGGTTTTTATGAGCAAAGATGATTTTTAAGTCATGAAAAATAGAACAAAAGCTTTTTTAATGATTTATAGTTATAAAGTGTGTCTATTTTGTAAAATTGAAATCCTAACTTAGATAATTTACATGCTTACAGCTTAAAGGTAACTAAACATTGTAAAATAAACAAAAAGTTTTGAAAACGACAGTAAGTAGAACTGTAAAAAATTTGAGTTTTATTGTTCGTATCGGAATTTAAGAAATTCAGTGGTACAAAAGCGTAAGTTTCAATTTATTCCTTTTGCAATTAATATATATATATTGCAGAAGTAAAAATATTAGCTAACTAATAAAATTGTTCTTAAAATTTCAATGAAAACTAGTAAATTTTCTTAAAAATTGACATTAAATTGTATAGAAAAACGAACTTAACAAAAAACTTTATTAAGTTTATACCAAAACTTTGTAGGTTTTTCTTGAAATTATCAAAAAACTATCTAATACAACTACTTTTACAAATTATCATAATATCAAGTATTTTTTTTTGTTTCACAGTGTTTCAAATAATATATATTGAACTACTCTAATAATTTTCAATGACTGTATTTCTTACGATAACAAACGTTTTAGTTATAGCTCTTTTCTTTTGGTTTTCATTAAGGATCTACCTGATCCTGCATTTTCTGCTTAATTCAAGCCAGATCTTGAATTTAAATAGATCCGAATTCGGCTTGATCTTATTATCAAAAAAGATGATAATTTGGTAGAGTTATAATTTTTAATACGATCTCGAATTAGCTAAAAAATTTGTTTGTTAAACTAAAAGGGTTCCCAAGTTTTAGTAAGTGTATCTTTATAGTTTGTGAAATATATATCAGTATTATTTCATCAAAGTATTATCTAATAACTAGAAGCTGCAAAACATGCTGAAATTTAAGTTTTTTGATTTAAATACGAACTTTTATAAATTAAATAAGAAGAACTGTAACTAAAGATCATCAATATATGTAACTTTAATAAATATTAGGATTTTTATAGTTTTTTTTTTTCTATCATAAGTAAAGGTATTTTTTTAACTTTCGTAAAAATACCTTTTGGAAAAAAAAAGCTCGAATAGTGTGAAACTATTTTTATTTTATTGTATATACTTTAATTAAACAGCAAGTTTTTCGATATGAATGATCTGAAACTTTAAAACAAAGATATGTATTGGCAAACAAATTTCCGTAAGTTCTTTATTATTTAAACTTTAATAAATTGCGTTTAAGATGGCTAACAAAATAAGTTAATAAAAGAAGAAAATAACAATGCATAAATATATTTTAAAATCTGCAAGTTCATAGTTTAAACTGGTCTCATAATAATGTTTTTTGTTTGCGTTTATTTTTTCAAAATCTTTAGAAACCATATTCAAAAACTTAGTTTTAAATATAATATACACATATTTAATTTTTTTTCAACTTATTTTCTTAAAAACTAGTTAAACTCTATCTTAATACTAAACTTTGTTACAGAACAACTTTAGTATAGTCATGATGCTCCTTATAAGATAAGTGCATTAGAAAAATTGAATTCTTAGACTTTTCAATGAGTTACAACAAAAGTAGTTTTAAATTAAAAGTACGTTTAACGAACCATTAAAATAGAATATACAGCTTTAAATTGAGATTTAATTTGGAACTTATTTTGTTATAAATCTTACACGCTTAAACATCTCATTTTAGTTAAAAGTTAAATTAAAGTGCTTTTTTTTTTGCTTCTTCAACGATTGGATAACATTTTTCCTTATAAGAATTATTTTTTTAATTTGAAATAGTTTATTTAATTATATAAAAAGTGTCAAATCTAAACATGCGGTAACGCTAAAAAAATGCCTGTCTAAATTTCACAACATATTTAGCTTGTCATTTAATTTATAATTTACTATTGCATTATAAAAAATTGAATACTAACATTTAAATCACAATAATTTCAATACAACTACACTAGTCATCCATGGTTCACAAAATTTTTAAATTAAAAAAAATATAAAGTTCGCTTGTTTTGATGTCTAGGACTTTATGTGTGATTTTTTATAACTATAATTTATAGAAAACAACATATAGGTTTAAGCTAATTAAGCATAAAAAATGAATAAGTAGTAAAATACTTTTATAAGTTTTTTAAGTTTTTGTTTTTTGGTTTACATTAAGAAACAAAATATAGTCCAAAGATAAAAAATATTAGAAGAAAAAAATGCTATAGTTAATTTTTTCTGATGATTTTTTGTAAATATTCTATAAATAAACCAATCAATGTTCAAAGTTCATGTTAAAAATATATACTAAGACTTTTCATTAACATGTCAGACTTGAGTGCTAACTCAACTATAAACTAACTAATATATATAATTAAAGTTCAAGACATTTTTTTTTTATATGCATAACAAAATTGTTTAAAAATCATGTAAGTAGGAATTGAGTACAATGAATAAATTGGAAAATACAAATTAAATTCTTTTAAACTTTAATATTTTACAAAAAAAAATCCGTTAATAGATTAAAGACACGTTTGATTCAGAATTTTGAAATAAAATAATCCATGTTTTATGAAGACACTATGGTTTAGACTTTTTTTGATATGAAACAACTATTATAAACAAAATAGAACAAAAATGAATACTTTTAAAAAAGTATAATTTACAGGTAGAAAAATTAAAGGTAGATTAATGAATTAACAAACAAAAGTTGATTCAGGCAAAATTACAGCTATGTCGTTACTGCTATTTTTCAGTTTAAAATCAGGTCTAACTTTATCTTAAAGTAAGACTGTCATACGTTGTACCGAAAATAATGATCTGAAGAAAATTGCAAAAAAAAATTGTTATAATTATACGAGCAGCAAAAAATCAACAAGACACAATTATTGAAGATGCATGTCAAAGGCAGTCTAAGAAAAGCTGATTTTTTACAGATCAATTTAGATTGTTGCTTCAAGCTTTTCTGTAGTTGTCTCAATTTCAAGGTTTGCATCTCAAAAAAAACAAATTTTGTAAACTTTTAATATAATATAAATTATTGTGAAGTCATCTTGAAAAACAAAAAGTAATAATAGCTTTTACAACAATTTCAACGTAAGGACTTATTTTTTAAGACATTAAAATTAAAATATAATCATTGCGTTAAAAATAAATGAGGTAATCAAAACAAAAACAAATAATTATTGCCTTAAAAGATAAAAATAATAATCAAACTTACTTGTTGGGTTAGAAGAGCATTTCCAAATTTTCTGTAAAAATTTTTTCACTTATAATTGTTATTAAGTTGCATTAAAGTAAAATACAAATTTTCAATATATTTTATTCAATGTAATTTTACTAGTTTAAAAGTGTTAACACTAAGATTATACTTTAAATTTGTTCAACTAGGATCAATATTGCAAAGTTTTAAGATACCCTGTTTCAATTGACATTTTTATGGTGAATCTTTTGTTTTACGCAGTATTTTTGACAACAGTTGTTTTTAGAATCTTTAGATCAAGTATAATGAATAAAAATATAGACGAGGACTTCTTGAGCTTTCAGGTTGTTTTAGAAATTATACTTAAGCGGGAGATTATTGTACAATACGCAGTTGACATTTTGAAGAGTAAAATCAGGGTTGCTAATTGTTATACATCGTAAAAATAACTATCTAGTTGTTTTTAAAACATTCATTCTGTTCTTTAAAAGTTATTTTTATTCTGTTAACTGACAAAAAAACAACTATTAAAAAATTAGTAGTTGGCTTAGTTTCAAACATTAGAGTTACAGAAAAACTATGTTTTCTCATGATTAGCCACATAGACTAACATTTAAACCAAACAACAAATGACTTAATTGCAATGAAAGCATTTAAAACCTTAAAGGTAATGTAAAATTGAGAAAAACTACTTTTTAGCTTAACTGTATATACTGCACTACTAAGTATTTAATTTCATAGTACTTATTATTCAAACTTAACTAACTCTAATTCTTTACTTGGCTCATAAAAAAGTTTGCTTTACACTAACATAATTTGAAATTTAATAAAAAATTTTTTTGCTAGTAGTGCTACTATTTGTTTCGTAAATGTCTAATTTGAGAAGACTTTTGTTAGTTTGTTATATAAAATATCATGTAAAGTAGTTTATTTAAACTGGTTTGATAAAAATAAAGCTATAACTCAAAAAAAAATTGTTTTAGGTTAAGCATACGCATAGAAGTAAGGCAATATCATACTGTTGTAAATTTTATACACAAAAAAACTAAAGTAATTTCTAATAAAAAAAATGATGTTGTTTAACTTCATTCGATAGTCTCTAGAAATTCAGTAGATATATGATATAGGTGACATGTTGTTCAAATACTTTTTCTGCTCTATTTGTTAAAGGTTTTTACATTTATCCTAACTGTTATTTTTTAAAACAAGAAAGCTGTTTATATTTTTAGGAAATTACATGAAAACATAAAATATTAGTTTGATATTTTGGTATAAACGAAAATTAGTAATTTCTGTACGAACTTTAATTTCATTTAACTTGTTTGCTGTTTTAAAAATAACTTTTAAAACTAACTACTATAATCTAGTACAAAGTATGGTAGAATTTATGCGTCAAGGTTTACAGGGCAATTTTGGTTGGGAGCGGTAACTAGTACGGCGGCAACAACTAACTTACTTTAGATATTCTGGGGTTTGCTATGATAAATACTAAAAAAGTTAGAGAGAAATTTGAAAAAACTAACACTAGATATCCTGAGGTTTTTTAATGAAGAGGGACCGATAATTTTAACTTTTTTTAAAGCGGTAATCATGAAAATGATTTTGGGAAACACAGCTTTAAATTGTTAGGTGTATATTCATTCATTGAAAGTAAATGTAAACTACTACATATAAAAACATTTAAAGTAGGTTTAAAGTTATAAGGTTTAAAGTATTTTTTAGTTCTTCCAATCATACTGTCAATGTTTATCAAATATAAAGCAATGGTATCAATAGATTCCTTCATTCGTAAAAACTTAAGAATTACAGTAAAAAAGTTTTATTTTTCAAGATTAATGTATGTGCCATATATTCAAATAAAAAACACAATTCATAACAAAAAATAAAATAAGGAGATTAGTATAACACAAACTATTTATTTCAATACAAAAATCAAACCTCGTCTTCGGGCGAGCTTTCCAGCTGGGAGACGACGGTGGAGTTGAGTTTGGATTCGGTGAGGAAGCTCACCCTGCTCCTCTGCTGCTCGTTCAACCACTGCTTCACCACAGACCACATCGCTGCAGAGTTATTTGTTTGGTTACTTTCAGCTGTCTGCGCTGATTCAGCGGAGTCACACTCCTTGATTTTTGCCATTTTTAACTTTTTTTGTTTTAGACGCGACACAAAAACTTTACGAACATTTCAAAACTGTCCCTTGTTGAGCAAAAAATGAGCTTTGAATTTTCAAGGAAAAATAGGTTTATGATGATGTCATTTGTTCTACAATTTTGCACAATTTTTAATTTTTTTTTTTCCAAAATTTAAAAAGTAGATTTTGCTAAAACTGAAGATTCTTAAATCATCTCAACGTGTAAACATAGTTACTGATGTATACAGTACATTGCTTTGTTATTTCTATACTAATAATTTCATAATTTAAACTTTTATTGTTAACTATATCAAAAATTGTAAAAGACCATTCTTTTTACTTTGTTTTTGTGCTAATTTTTCTACACTTGGACAAATAAATTAGTTATATTTAAAAATTGATAAAAGTCTAAAAAATTTAAATGATGTTTTTGTACTTTAGTACAGGCGCTAGAAAATGCGGCCCGCAGGCCACACTTATAATTATATTTCAATTATTTCATAACAATTTTACTGATAAACACATTTTTATTGTAATTTTTAAATCAGCCAAAATATGCTTTTTTAAGAAATTTGGATACTTAAATTTCTGCCTACCCTCGTATATTACCAAACTTAAGCTTATCTTTTATCTTTGATGAATCGGCTTAGACATGGACTTAAATTATTAACTAAAACACTTAACAACACAATTTTCGTAATAAATAATTTAATTAAAATCTTTTTTTAGTACAAAGCCTTAGTAAAAATAAGTTTTAAAATAAGAAGTTTACAAAAAAAATTATGAAATTTATGTTGTTAAATTTTACAATGAAGCTATGAACCAAAAAAGTGTTCAAATTATTAATTACTACAGCAATTATGAAAATAAAACAGTGTAAAGAAAACCAGGTAATTAATTCAAAAATGTTTTAACTAAGGTTTTATTATTTGAAATATATTTCGAAAGTATTCCATTTAAATAGTGTTTTCTCCTTTTTACAGCAAGTTCACTCGAAAATTGAGTTTTATTTAGTTAATGCGGAAAATAACAAAAAATAAATTTTTAAGATATTAAGATGTTTAAAATCAAAAACTTACTACTAAAAAAAGTATATACACAATTTTAAATAGTATTTACACAAACAAAATTATAACTTTCTTAACTTTTAATAAACAAATTTTTACAGTTGTACAAAATGTAATTTTTTTTTTTAAACTTTACTTTTTTAGGAGCTATTTTAAAATGATAATGATTATTCTTTATGTAACAACATTGTAATATTTTATCTACTAAAACTAGAAGATTAATCAAAGTTCACATTTTAAAAATAATGAGACTTGAATATGTTTTATTTGTTTCAGAGCTTCAGCTATTCGAATTTGATCGACCAATAAAAAATGTAAATAGAAAAAAAAAATTCACTACGTTTTAACATAAGTTGTACAGGTTTCAAATGAAATATGTTTTTGCCATCAGATTATATAGTGGTAATGAAGATAACTTTTTCCTCATAATAAATTTCAGCTTAAAATAAAAAGTTCGCGTTGTAATTTAGATAACAACTTTGAACAACAAACTAGTTTACTTAAAAGAAGACTGAATGCTTATTTGTGCATTACTGGACAATATTTTCAGTGATAGTATATAAAAAATAGTTTAAACTATTAAATTTCAATATATCAACTATAATGCAATAGTTATTATTATAAAGTATTAAAAAGTATTATTATTTAATTTAAATTATAAAGTATTATTAAGTGTTAAAAATGCATATACACAAAATGTTATTCTAATCTTATCGATTAAAGCTTGCACAACATTTTAAAACTTTAAAAGTCAATCCTTCTAAATGTAAGAAGTAAAATTCAAAGATCAAAAAAAACAACATAATAAAAAACTTTGCATAGAATATTACAAAATGTTGTTTACTATCACCGACCTAGAAATTACGTAACTTTAAGTTTCGAAAATGTGCTTGATGTTAGCTGAAGAATTAGAAAAATTCAAGTCACAAGTTACTTGTAAGAAACAACAGAAAAGATGCTTTATATTGCTACATATAATTATTTTCGAGTTAGTTCAAAAAGCACAATTTCCTCAAAACGCGTTACCATAATGCATCTTAAAACGTGTTGAAGTATAATAAGCATTAAGCATGCAAAACAGAGTTTGGTTGTTTACATAATTTTAAAATGTTGTTTGTGTTCATTTAAAGCTTAAGACACATATAAAGTGATCTAGTTTTAATTATTCAATTTGCAAAATAAGTGACGTGCATTAAAAGTAGGCTTTATACAGAATAAATTCATAAAATAAACACACAAACAATGTGTAAAAAATTTTACTCCATTGTCAAGGGTACTAGTTTATTAGCAAACAACTTTGTTTACACTGCAAACTACGAATAATGACAAATAGTAATTTCAACATTGTATCTATAAATAATAACATTACAAAGGTGTTGTTAGTAAGTTCACCTTTTGTTACAATCAAGGTGTGTTTTGATTTATAAAAACGTACGATTAATTGTATACTTAAAAGTATTTCTACCGTACAATAACATACTTAAAACAATTTTGTCTAAAGAAGTATAATAAAAAACATAAAATCTTTACTGTAAAGTTGTGTGATAAACACAAGAATACTTGTAACTTTAAAACATCAATATTGATACTAACTTTTTAATGAAAAAAAAAAACTTGGATGTTGTTAAAAGTGTTTCAATGTTACCTGCACCGACTATCAAACGAAAAAATGCTTTGATTTTTAGTGCAAGTAGTACTTAAACATTAGTAAGCATAATCGAAAATATTTGCTTTTATTTTAGTATATATTTAGCTCTGCAAAATAAAATTTGCATAGAAGCACTCTGACAAAAGTCCATTTGAAAAAGAATACTTAATATTTCGTTGTTCGTTTACAATCTGATTAAAATATATTAAAACACTTTTTGTATTTAAATAATTGACAAGTTATTAAAACAAATGCAAAAGTTTTGTTTTCATTGCTTCAAACATTAAGACCCAATTAAAAAATAAAAAAATAAATGAGATAAATTTTAAGTACAACTATTATTTATACGACTTGTTAGAAAATAAAAAACCCAATACAAAAAAGTTAGAAAGTTAAAATAAAAATTAAGAGCTCAAACTGATACATTAATAAAAACATTTATATTTTAGACATACATTTAAATATTGATAAAAAAAGAAGAAAAGGTTCTTAAATCTAAATTTTAGGTACTATGAACTGTAATTTTATGAAACTAAACTAATAAATTGATACAATTATTATAAATAAAATCTAATTAAAATATTACAAACAACTTGTCATATATCTACTACATCTAAAAGGTTATGGTTGTTTATTATAGTAACAATAATACTTTACATTATGTTAGGAGAACTAAGTTTTCCAAGTTTAAACAACATTAAAACTCACTGTTACCAAGACAGTAATAGATTACCAAAAAATAATATTTTTAAACTAAAACTAATATTTATTCAAAACAAGTAAAAGTTAGTAGTATACATCATAAAACCTTAAGTAAAACTGTATGACATCATTGTTTATCTTACACGTAGAAACTTTAATATTTGGTAGGTCATGATATCATTTTGAGAAATAGTTTTGACCATTAAGTGTCGTTAACTTTTGCTAAACATATTTTGTTTGTTTTAGATAGCACCAGTTTACTTATTTAGAAAATTTTTTGAAACTTATTTTGATAAAAATTAAGAACGAATAGTCGAACTTTTAAATACATAAAATTTTCTATGAATATCTTCATTTGGAAAGCATGAATAAACTTAAACAATAACTAATAAAATTTTAAACAAAAAAAATTGAAAATATTTCAAGTAATACTACAACTTTATGAAATTTAACACCAATATAAAATATTTTAAGAAACTCTAATATTTTGACTTTTCTTTTCATAATAACTCAAAATGTTTCACTTAAAACTTTATAAAAATAATCTAGTTTAAACGATCAAAGGATAGTAGTAAAAATAACATACTAGTTATAAATAAAAAAATATTTTTTTAGATAAAACATAGAAATTAAATATTTGTAACCTATTTGATCATATAATAATAATAAAAAGTTTAAAACTAGTTTAAAAAACTGTGGTAACCATAATATTTTACAATTAATTTATGAAAAGCTTAGGTCATTAAACTAATTGTCCGTAAAATAAGAAATAATATATATAGTAAATACTATTTCAACATCAAATTATAAAAATTACTTAATAGAAACGAAGGCTTTTGTTAGGTTACAAATTCGGAAATTTAAAACTCTATAAAAATATTTAAGAGACCGTATCTCAAAAATAAAAATATATTTAAGAAAATAAAAAATAGGTATGTAGGTCTTTTTCTATATTTACAGGCCTTTTTTTTCTTATTTGCAAAGTTTTGAATATTTTTATAAATTTAAAAGTTATTAAAAATAACTATACTTTAAAACTTATTTTAGCCATTTTGCAAAAAATATTAAAAGCTTTGTAAAAAAGAAAAAAAAATACTTTTAGATATCAATAAGAGCTAAATACCTTTATATATATATATTAATTTTTGAGTTAACGCCTTTTAAATATTTTTTAAGAACTTGAATTGTCCAAATTTGAATTGTCATTCACCTCTTTTGTTAAAATACAAAAAACTAACTGTTCAAAATCCATGGCAGGTCCACTATGACTACTTTTCCTATAAAAACGAATTTCAATTAAAATAAGCTAGATATTCTATTAACCATAATTTAACTAGGTACAGAATTAAACAGCAAAAATAGAAACACTGGTCAATGTAACTCATTATTATTGTTCAAAAACAGCTGTAGAAGAAACACTGATCATTGTATGTTATCATTATTGTTCAATACAGAACTAACTCAGAATGGCTGGAAAGTATGTGTCAAGGCAGTTTTTGATGAACTTGATAGTGGACATGTCCAAGTTGGAAATTCCGGCCCCGCCAACGTTCATGACGAACGTGCACTCGCGTCCCATTTCGTTTCTGTGCACTGATTCGAGCCAGTTGATGAGTTGCTGCTGTGTTGATGATTTACCTTTGTTTTTGCCGAACTTCTTAATCACCATGTAGACTGAAAAGCAAAGTTACAAGTTATAAATATTTTTAGCAGGAGTTACTTACAAAAATAAAGTTATGGTGGTACTATTGTTTAGTTTTAAAATATAAACGAACGCATTTTAAATAACTCATAATCTAAATTTTACAGAAAATCATTTTGTTAAGTAAAGCTTTATATAAGCACAAATTTGTAAACTTCATTTGTACATTTAAGAGTACAGAGGGGTCTAACAAAGTTTTTTTTTAATTAACATTGTCACTAAGCTTGGAGTATGAACTATGAGATACTTTTTATAGAACAAAAAATTTCAACTAATTTTTGAAATATAACTAGTTTTGTAGAAAAATCCTATGAAATGAATGGAATTAAAAAAAACTCATGGCCAATTTTCACAGAATTTTAAAAATTTTATGACAAAAATTAAAAAAAAAATTTTCTTTACTTTTATTGAATTAAAATAAACTCCTATAAGTTGTTCAAAATTTATCAATGGTTAGACATAAAAAATTTTAAAAAAAATTCCTAAATAAATGATGAGGACATATGAAACTATTAAACTCCATGTCTTTGATCGCATATATCTCTCAAAAACTATTCTGATAAAAAGAAAACAGTAAAAAACAATTGGTAGCTTAGTTTTTTTATAAAAAAAGACTTACTTAAAAAAACTGTTTTACCCCATTTTTCCTTAAAATAATCTTAAAAGGAAATTGTAAAGGATGATATTTCAAAAATATTAACTTAAAATGCATACTTGAATTTTTAAAATATATTAATATCTTCAAATACATATTTTTTTATTATGAAGGAAATTAATATCTTATTCTTACACAAGTTTTTTTTACATAGTTTATGCTTTATTGTTCAACAAATATTATTTTATCCCAATTCACAGTTACTTTTTTAGGCTTTTAAATTAATATTCTATTCAAAATAATACCTGTTAATATGATATTGATTCTAAAAATATCAAGAACAAAAACACAATTATTTATATGAAACTATATAGTAGTTACTTCTTACCAACTCTTGTACCATCATTTGCTCTTCCTCTTACAAAAACTGCAGAGTTTTTTCTACTATCTTCTTCTATATTTTTTTTGTGTATTTCTGTAAAAATTAGTATATTTATACTTTTATACTTCTTACAAATTACACTATTTTTAGCATCTAACTTATTATTTCCTAATTTTACATATTAAACCTGCAACGTTGTTCTCAGCTCTCCATTTCAACGCTTTAGAAGCTGCCTCTGCTGCCTGTTTCATGTTGTTCTTGTACTGCTTGATGAAACAGGAGGCCCACAACCTATCACTGCTATCAATCAGCCGCGAAACATCGTTCGGGTGGAAGGCTTGGTGGTTGTGATCTGTGCAATTCAATTGGTTTATATCAATATGAAAAGATTTTACAATTCAAAATTTTCAAAACATTACTAATAAGTTACTAGTTATATTTTAAAAACAATCTACTAAATAAGAACTAAATTAGAACAAAAGTTTATAAACTAAAACATAGACTAGACTTTACAGATATATTTTAAAAAAGTAATACAGTAATTAAAAAACAAACATTTATTTATTAAATATACAATATACAAAAACAATCAAAACATACTTAGTTTTTTTTCATCATAAAACTTTTTGAAGGTTTGAAATTCTTCTTCAGAAATTGTTTTAACATGTGGACTGAAATAATTGTAAGTTTGTTTGTTGAAAAAACCAAATAAAACAGAAATAAAAAAACAGTTCATGATTACATTAAAAGTTTTAACACACACAAGCTGTTAAAAAGCTAATAAATATTTAGACTACCAAATATTAGTTTTTGTTTGTTTTCTATTAGAAATTTCACTTACACAAACAAGTCTTAGGTTTTAAAAGTATATTTAGTGTGTATTGAGTAGATTTTTTTTTGATACACTTATTTACTACAAAATGTAGGCTATAATACCTTTTTAAACTGTTTTGTTAAATACTAAAAAATCAAGTTAATATATTAGTACTATAAAAAATTTACAAAAGTTTTTCAAATTAGTAAAACATTAGTTAGTTAATATTTATACTAAATACTATTTTTACGGCATTTTATATAATTTTAAAACTTTAGTGTGTTTATAGTTTGGTAATATTTTTAACTATTTAGTATTTTAATGAAAACAAAACAGTTTAAGATTCTTTTTAAATTTTAGTCAATTTTCAAGCTTTGAGATAAAAAACCAAATAATGATAACTTAGAAATATTTATAATTGTTATAACTCTAAAACTTTGAATATATATGGTAAAACTTAAACTTTTTTTTGTTATAAATATAATAGTAAACTGTATAGTTGTGTTGTTTACCTACAGTTATTTTTTATATAAACTAATCTAAAAATGAAGAACATTAGTTACTATGTTTGTGTATAAAAAAAGTTTTTAAAAGAACAAATATTGTAATGGATTTTAATCACATAATAAGTTACTAATATATAAATGAAATAATAAAACTTGATTAATACAATAATAGTATGTTCATGTAGAATATTAGTTTACAAATTCGAGAAAAACTTTATAGTAGGGTACCTCTTATCTACAAATGAAAACAATCAAAGTCAATAAAAGTAATTATAGCCACACATTATTATAAACTAGAATAAAAACAACTTTAGTTTAAGAGTTTGTTGAAAAATTCACAGTGAAAAACTGATTAAGAAGTAGTGGCCAAAAAGTAAAAATACTCTAAAAAGTATATAAAATTAAAATCAAGTCCTCTTAAAGTTAAACCTTGATTAAGTAATCCTAAATAATTGGCAACTCTACTACAAGAAAGAATTGTTAAAATAATTATAAAAAATATAAAGTACAAAACTTCACAAAAAAAAATCTTGCACATAACATTTAATTTTATTGAAGTTATTTATCAGTGAGCGTACAAGTGTTAATTTTCTAGTGTTATGGGTTAGGATTAAAACTATATATAAAAAATTAGGTAAAGAGAGCTAGGATAAAAGTATAAAAGAATCTATAAAAACTTTGATTTAATTAGTTATAAATATTAATTCTGATAAATATATAATGTTTCTTATTATTTTTTAACCCGTTATCCTTACTTACAAAAATTTTATTATTTGTGTTTATAATCCTACTTTACCTCGTTAAAAAAATCAAGTGCTGGAATTAAACTATAAAAGACTAAAGTATAGTTTTATGGTAGAAATAATCAATCTCCCATTCTTCCTTTAACAATAACAAACTTTTTTTAAAGTCAAGCAAGCAAGTTTGTTACCTCATGTTTAACTTTACTTGCCTCAATATTGGCTGTTACTTGGTGATAAAGTATATGTTAGCAGTTACTCAATCACTTTTTAGATATAAAGTATTAAATGGTCAACTACTAAAAACAAAAAGAAACGAAAAATATAAAATAAAGAAACTTACCTATGGTAATCTGGAATTATTTCAGGATTTTTTATAGTATTGGCAGGCATAGCTTTATGATTAACAGTACAGATGAAAAAATAATTTTAGAACTAAAATCTACCTATATATAACAAATTAAATTATAAAATAAACTTAGATAATGTTTTCACGTAAAACAAATAACACATCAAAAATAGAGTTTTAAAAAATATCAGCACAAAAGTGTTTGTAAACAAATTGTTTACTTTTAAATAAAAAAGATATATACACATATTAAGGGTTACTATACTTTTGGCTTGCTACTCTTAGCTACTATAACATGCATCAATAACCTCTCTCTTTTACTAATGAAATAGTTTAAGCTGCTTGAGATAACTTTATGGCTTTTCAACAAAAGACTACTTCATATTAATAATTTAGAAACAAAACTAATTTAGCATAATACAAAACAGATAGTAAGATAGTATTCAATAAAAACTTAAAATTTATTGAAAATATTAAGTATATTTACTGCAATTTTAATAATATTTTGAGCTATACATTTTTTATCACAAAAAGTTAGTTAATTGATTTTTTAATGAATGTTTTCTAAAATCTTAGTTGCCAATTGACATAAAAATACAAATTTTGTTTTACAGCAAAATATTAAAAATAATAATTTTCTAAGTATAGGGTCTCAAACTTATTGTTTTATTTTTACTAAATCATGAATAAACCAAGATAAAACAAAAATATAAAAGAAAACTGTAGCATTCACTAACTTATGGCAAATGTATATAAAACTATGGTCGAAAAGTAAAACTAAAAATAAAAGTTCAAGAAATTTTGCCTCTGGACTTATATTTTTTAATTTTTCGAACAGTTAAGTTTAAAGCCGCATATAGTAAGTAACAATTAAAAAACCAACTTTGTTTAAATTTTATACAAAAGTTACTATACAATATGTATATATAAAAAATTATATATTGTTAAAGTACTTGTGTATATTATAGTATTATTTTATACCTTTTTTTAACTTCTGTAAATTGTATATATAATGGTAATTCCAGTTCTAGATACTTAATTGAATAAAAGTTTTAACTAAAATGTTGAAGTGATTCTAGGTTTTAAGCAAAAGCAGCAAGTTTTTTGATTTTCTTTAAAAACTAGTTAAACAAGCTATTGATTAGTTTTAATACTTTTCAAACAATTTTTTTGTGATAAAAAAACTTAAGGCTATTTAAAAATAACAAACAGCTCACCGTGTTTCTTAAATATCGCCAAACTACTTTGTTAGTGTTAATTAAAACCAAAATAAAAGAATTCAAAAACAACGATCTTAAAGCAATAGACATAAACAAATTTTAAGGATACTTTTAAAAAGAAGTTTTCTGCTTAGAAAACAGTTTATAAATACAGTTTTGACAGACACCTAGGATCTTTTTTAAGTTAGTAAAGTTTTGAACAGAAAAAAAAATATTAAACTTAACAGATTTATATAAAAAAAAGTAAAAAAATGCTTTTTTAATAGTAAAAGTTATAGTCGTGTCATACTTGCTTGTTACTAAAACTTTATAAATTTAAACTAAGGACACTATTAATATTGATACTATTAATACCATTGGTATTGATACTAAAAAATGAATACCATTTTTATTATTAATACAAGCTCACTCGCGCAAACTTAAAGTAAATTATAACTTTTTTTAAATTAAAAGTTGTGTAATATCTTATTTATATAAACCTTTATTTTTTCTCGTTAAAATTTCTTTCAACGTCTATCTTTAATAGATTTTTTTTTAATCAGTGTTTATTACAGACTATGATACGTTTTTTTCAGTATAAACTATTTGTCAAACAGTAAGTTAAATTAGTTTCTTAAAATAAAGTACTTAAAATTTTTAAGCATGCAGTTCAGATTTAGTTTAATCAGATCTAGTTAAAAGCTCCACAATATTTGTGTGTTTCTCTTACGAAAAAATTTAATGTGACTTTTTTGTTTCTGTATACATAAGTTGTTTTTAAAAAATGTATATTACCTGCCTAATAATATTGCATTACATATCTACTTACCTTTTGTTTTACAACAGTTTTAGGGTTACTTGCTGTTTGCTTCTTGTTGTTTTTTTACCAAGTCATTTATAAATTCAAATATTTATAGTTTATACTTTGTGGTTTCTAAAAGGATGTATAATTTTTTTTTTTTTAGTTCTGAATATATTTAACTACAAATATATATACTATTATATAGTTAATACAATTTAGACTTAAAATAGTATTTTTATTCAATAAGCGTTTTCAAACGTTAGAATGAAAAAAGCTGTTATAAATAGTCTGTAAAGGCGCTAGTTTTATAAAATAAAATAAAACATAAAAAAATAGTTTTACAAAAAACTTTGTACTAAAGATTTTTTACAATTAACATTAACCAAATGTGTTAACAAATAAAGGTCTAAATGTTTAACAAACTTTTTTTGAAATTAGATTTCAAAAGTTTTGTTTTTTCTAGTTTTGCCACTCAAAATTATACGTTAATATAAAACACGATACAAAATTAAAACGAACATAGTTTGAGGAATACTAAAACTGTTTTAATATCAAGCTCTAAAAAGTTGTTAAAAACTACTGAAAAAACTAAATTGATATTTTTTTAATAATCATTAAGGTTAGTTTTTAATATTTTAATACAGCTTTTTGAAGTATTTATTTAAGTATTAAAACTTAAATTCAAGTTTTTAAATTTCATCAACAAAACAATCTTTCACCTGTTTAAACAATTTAAACGTTCTGTTGGTTAATAAAATATGTAAAAATTTATATTAACACAAAATAAACCATCAAGCTAAGCTTGAAATAACACTAATAACAGGTGTATAAACAAACAAAATATTTATAAATTAAAAACTTTTATTGTAACCCTAAAACATTAAAACATTAACAACAACAAAAAATTAAATGATTCGTTTCATAAAAATTTCCAATAATAGAATAGAAAACACCTTTAATATTTCAAAATTCGACAAACAAAAGTATTATTTTTTATCTCTGTGGTTCTTATTTTCATTAAAACTATAGATGTATATAAAACCTATGAACACTTGAAATGAAAATATGTGAGTGTGGAGACATAAATCCTTTACGTTGTCTTTTTTTACGTAACCTATATTTTTTCTTATAATTAAACAAAAGTATGTTTACACTGGTCAATAAATGACAAAAATATGTAGTTAGATGCTGTTTAACGTTTTTTTTTCACTTTAAATAGAATACATTGTGCAAAGTGAAAAAGAAACTATACATACGTACAGTCTTTACAAAAAGCATTTTTCCCCCTTGTTCTAAAGTGTTTATCTGTGCACCTTAGTGTTTTTTTACTTTTACTATTTAATAATTTAAGTTCCTTTATTGTACCGAAGAAATTATCATATAAACGAAAATGGTTTGTAATTTATACTACTTTCTGATATTTTTCACATGTTTTTGCATACGAAACATATAGACAATTAAACCATAGTAACAGTTTTATTTTGGAAACTGTAGTATAAGCACATGTTCAAAATCTAGTGCAAACAAAGTTGTCACCTTACCCTTACCCTTATTCGGTAACTTTTTTATTATTAACTTTTTTATTGTTTTATTATTAATATTTTTACTTCTCTTACATAAGTGACCCCTGGTGCAAAAGTTTAATCGTGCATATTTGCTTCATTCCAGTAAAAATACCCATTTTTAAAGTTCAAATTGTCAACAAGTTTAAAAAGTATAAAACCAACTCGTAATAAATCGTAAAAAAGCTAGTTGTCATGTAATCTTTCCACTGTTTAAGCATTATATAAAAAAAAAATTTAATTTATAAAATTAAACAATTTAAATTGAAAACCTTTGATTAAGTAGTTTCATTAGTCCAGAACTAATTGTTTAAATAAATAACAGAATTTAAAGTTTTTTTATCGTCTAAAAATAAAAAAGGTGTGTAAGTAATAAGAATAAAAAAGTACTTTATTATTTACTTTACAGGTATTGTAGTATTACAAAAGAGCTAGTTTGTACACTTATATCATTCTCAGACTAATCGTACAAGTCATTATCAAAACAAATTTGAAAAATAAATTTGAAGTGTTATTATTTGAATGCTAATTTTTGTAAAGTTTAAGGCACTACTAAAAGCTATATTTTGTTAAAATAATACTTTTGAAGTTTTTAATTTCGTTTTAAGTTGAACTTTGAGAAACTGTTTGACAAATTTTGAAAAATAACACATACAGTTTGAGCAAATATATTGAGTTACTAGAAGCCTTCAATTATTTTTTTATTGTTTTCTTAGGTGAAATTTGACGGTTTTCTTCACACATATAGAAATTACAATGATGGTTTGACACTGCAGCTACAGAATGTTGACTTCTATGAGTTAATGATCATGTGTGGGCTAATAAAATAAAGTTTGTCTGTCAAGAGTGCCCCAACAACGGTAATAATTTTTCATATAGTTCAAATACAGCGGTTGTTTTCTATCTCACTGTTACCCCTAACCCTTGGTCAATAATCAGTTTCTTTTCCCGGCTGATTGAGCGGCGGTTGACGGTAGAAGCGGTGACTCAAACAAGTCAAACGTACAATAATGACGCTTCGTGCAAAAATGACGCCTCGTGCAACAATTACTCCGTGCAAAACTGTCACTGGTGAAAAATTGACCCTTTGTGCAAAATTGATAATTCTTAAAAAACTGACAACTCGTGCAAAAATGACGCTGTGCAAAAGTGTCAATGCGTTTAAAAGCGACTACTTGTGCAAAAGTGACTTCGTACTAGATAAACCCATCCTTTTAGTACATAAAATTTTTTTAAATTTATAAGTATAAGTAACATTTAGTTTTAAAGCTTATTTTTAGTACACTATCATGACTATTCTACAGATGTTTGTAAAAAAAATTATCAAGTTTTTGGGAAATTAAAAAACAAAACAGTAAAAGTATATCTTTTTTAATTCTTAACTTTAAACTTTTCGTTTACATCAAAGTTTATATATTGATACGAAACATATTTTTTATATAAAAGAAAACTAATTTAAACGTTCATTACTTTTATAATTTTTGCTTATATTTTTTAAGAAGATTTATGGTAGTAAAGAACATAATTTTAAACATATTTGTCAAATTTAAGCTATATAAAAACAATGAAGTTTTTTTTATAACAAAGCATAAAACAATAGATCACAAATAAGTAGTTGTATTGTTCTAAAAGTACTAATTAGTAAACTATACAAAAGTTGTATGTTAGCTTTTTGTGCAAGCACTATTAAAATGATTATCGTATACTTGTTTTGAAACATTGTTTAAAATATTTAGGATTTTATTCAAACTCTTATATTTTAAGATATATTTTTTTAATTTTGGTTTTGGTTGAAGAAACAGTGTAGTTTTTGTTTTTTGTGTTTTAAAAGCAATGCTTTTTTTAGATTAACTTGTTTTATAGAAAAAACTAATTGTGTGAAAAAATACTTAAAAATTTAGACACTTTCTTTTTAAGGTAAAATATCTATATAAATATTTATGTAAGAAACAAACGATTTGACTTGAAAATACAAACTGCAGTTTTTAAGTTATTCTAAATACTTTTAAAATCTTTTAAAAACTTTGACTTTAAAAATTTCAAAATGTTAACAATTATCAAGAAAAGTTATGTAAACCTTAATTACTTCTGGAATATTGTTTAGTATTAGTTTTTTAAATTTGTAACAAATTTAAATTTATGATTTGTGTTCAACTTTATAAGTTCATACAACTTGAAGCTTTTTTAATCAAAATTAAAAAATAATGAATATCAAAGACGACAAAAAAGAGTCGGTGATGAACAACATCGCTATGGTGAAGTTTAACCACCAAATGGGTGATGGGTCCGAAACTTACCACTCACAAATGTACAGAGAGTGCACATTGGGAAACAGTCTCATCGAAACAATACAGGAGTTTTTGCAGGCTGGAAAGATAAACTTGAGCATAGCGAACCGCCTGCTGTACCAATATGATGAGTCTATACAGAAAAAACTCAAAAACAATCTTCGTAACACTGTTAGTTAAAGTGATATGGTTTTACAACTAAATATTTTCTATAAAATTAGTTACTAGATTACTTACAATCTTTGATACCTAAAATTTCGTCTCAATAAAATTTTTTAATGTTAAAGTTTAGGGTTTTAAGGTGAATATTTAAATTTATATCAAGTTCTTTACTTACCTTTATATACCTCATCATATACAAACTTTGAATCAAGTACAAAGTATAAACTATAATTAAACAAAAGTTTTTCACCTGAGATTGAAAAAACTTAAAATATTCTTGATCATCAATAATTTTCAAAACCTAGTTTACTCTTTAATAAAAGTTAATTACTTTTACTATTGTTTTAATTAAACTCTTTAAGGTGAAAATCATTAAGTTTAGTTTTAATAAATGACGAATAAGAAAATCAGACTATCAATAAACTTAGAAAAATAAAACTACACTAAGATTGTAATTAAATTTCTAGTAAAGACCGTTTTATAAAGTAAATTTTTTTAGTTTTAGGTATCACTATCAATTCATATACATTATACACAAATCAATTTTTAGTTGAAATTCTTAATAAATAATCTCACTATTGATATGTAGCTGTATAAATGAGTAGGTGGCAAAAATGCACGAAGGCACACTTTTTCACAGCATCAGTTTTGTACGAGGTATCATTATAGCACGAAGACACTTTTGCACGAAAGGTCACCTTTGCACGAAGACACTTTTGGAATGAAACGTTTTATTTTATTTTTTTTATATTTTTCTTTTTCTTTTTTTTTACTATCATTTTATTTTACCCCTTACCCTTAGTCGGTAACTTTTTTATTGTTATATTTAATTTTATATTATTTTTTTTTATTTCTCGTACAAAAGTGACTCTTCGTGCATATTTGCTTCATCCTTGTAAAAATACCCATTTTTAAAGTTCAAATCGTCAACAGTTTTAAATATTATAAAACCTAATCTAAACTGAAAGCTAATCGTTGTAAACTTTCCACTGTATTGAGTATTAGTTATATAAGAAAGTTTTTAAATTATAAAATTAAACAATTTAATTGAAAACACTTTATTAAGTAGCCTTGAATAGTCCAAAACTGTTTGTTTAAATGAAAAATACAAATTATATTTTGTTACCAATTAAAAATTATTAAATTGTGTATTTAATGAGATTTGAAAACATTACTTTGTTATTTGCTTTACAGGTACTGTAGTATTACAAAAAAGCTCACTAGTTATTACATTTTTATTATTCTCAGACTAATTGTAAAAGTCATTATTAAAACCAACTTGAATAATAAAGTTGAAGTGTTACTACTTGAATGCTAACTTGTGTAGAGTTTAAGTCACTATATTTTGTAGAAATCACTATATTTCACTAGAAGCTATATTTTGTTTAATTAGTACTTTTGAAGTTTTAAAAATCGTTTTAAGTTGAATTTTGAGAAACTGTCTTCAAAACTGGGTTAAATTTTTTTAACATGTATGTCAAGACGTTAAATTGTATCCGAGGTGCACAACTCGATAACCGAAAGGTGTTTCAAGCACCAGGTCCTAGGACCAAATATTTTGAGCTCTTTATTTGTCGTTCAATAAACAATAGTAATAACACATACAACTCGAGCAAATATACTGAGTTACTAGAAACCTTCAATTATTTTTTTATTGTTTTCTTAGGTGAAATTTGACGGTTTTCTTCACACATATAGAAATTACAATGATGTTTGGACGCTGCAGCTACAGAATATTGACTTCTATGAGAATAACGATCATGTGTGGGCTAATAAAATAAAGTTTGTCTGTCAAGAATGCCCCAACAACGGTAATGAAAAGAAAAAGAAAAAGGACTCAAGGAAAAGAAAAATTAAACCGGAATCAAAATGACTTTTAAATAACTTTTTTTTTTTGAAGTTTTTATTGTTTTAATAAAAGTTAGGACGCATAAAGTTGAAATATATATATATATATATATATATATATAGAAATAACATACACAAAATAAACTTTTGCTTGGCACAGCTGTTTCTGCGTTTAATACGCGTCCTCAGCCAAGTTTTATTCAATGAAAAGCAAACTTGTAAGTACAATATAATATATATATAATATATATCATGGAAAAACAAACTAAAAGTACACTGTTTCTCATGTATTAAAAGTAGTAATCAGGTTTTTATTAAACTTCACAATGTTAGTAGCTGATCATTTTTTCTTTCGTATATACATTATAACCTACAATATAGGTTTTTTGTTAGCATGTAAATACTTATATTTCCATTGATTAGCTCGCAAAATAAGAGGTGGAGTTTAATTATTAATCATTAAGATAGATCATTTTGTATTTATTTTTTTATTTAAAAACTACTTTATGGCATGTTACTTTTTTTTTTAATTCATAAAAATTATACTTTTAGCTATAGTTAAAACAAAAACTGGTTTAACTTTAAAAAACTGAAACATTGCTTGTCTCCACAGCTTTAATAGATATTAAACCCTTATCTGAATTTAAGGAAAACTTTTACTTTTACTCAAAATGAGGGTAGCGGTGAGGATATAAAAAAAAAAAATTAATTTTCTTTTAAAGACCATTTGAACTTAAAATCGCTATATTTATTACTTGTATTTACTTAATACTTAAACCTTTTCAAACTGTACTTAATTATTTGTCAAAGTTAAAAGTAAATTTAAGACTATTCAAAACACTTGTTAAAACTTAAATTGATCATGACATAACTATACAAGGTTATAAAAAAACAAACTGTTTAAAGTGTAACTAAAAACGAAAGTAATTTTAAAAATTGTCAATAAAGCTATATTTTCATTTGCAATTTCTTGGGTTTTTCTTGCTCGATTAGCAGCAATTCTAAAGCTCACCTCTAGCAAACCTTTTAAGAACTTTGAAGTTATTCACAGAGAGTTTTAACACGGTTTACACTCACGTAAGCGATCAAAAAAGCGCTACTTTTGTCTTTTCTTTTATTTTTAGAAACTATTTTTATCAAAAAAAAGTGTCTTATTTTAATAATACATAAAAATACACATTAGTTATTTTGTTAAGTTAAACCTCCTCTGTATTTTCTAGCATTTTAAGTTAACTGTACATGCTTTAGAATTTAAAATAGTGTATAAAATAGAAAAAGTTATAACTCAAAGGTGTTGATAAACTTATTTTGTTTAAGGGCTTTTAAATACGTAAAAGCTAAATGTTTGATGTATAAGTAGTTTATTGAAAATTTTGCCATTTTGTATTAACGCAAAAAGTCTAGGATTTTACTAAAAAAATGTTTTAAGCTATTTTATAATAAGTTTATACACATAGGTCATATAACATACTCAATAATTTTGTGAAACACTATCTAATTTGAGCGACCAACGTGCATATTGCTTCATCAAAACTAAAAAACACTATTCATAACTTAGATTAAAATTTACAATTGAAATAATGTAATTCAACAACTAGGAAACAAAGGATGTTTAACAAAAAAACTTGTCTAAAAACGATAAATGTTTAAACTTTGAGGACATTTAGAAAATATAGAACATTCAAAAAGGTAGTTGTATAGACAAAACCAAGTTTTTTCTTTTAACTAAGACTGTTTTAAAGGTTAAACTTGCATGAAAAAACCTTATTAGTTATTTTTAAAGCATGTTCTGTTGAAGTTTAACTTCAAAAGAGTTTCATCACAGAGTTAAAAATTCAAATTAAACTATTTCATACAAGCTTAAGGGCATAAGGGGGCTCCAACATTTTTTTATCCAAAAAATAACTTTGGCTTATTTATAAAAGTTTTTATTACAAACTACATATTTTATAGAATTCAAAAATATTATTTTTGAGATATATTTTTTTAAGTTTCCGATACAAACGTATGGACCGCAAATTTTTCGGGATCAATTTCTTCTGAAATTTTAAAAATCACTAAAAATCATCCTTCATTTTTCATGCAGTCTTCTTTAAATTTTCAGGAAATTTCCTTACATTACAAGAAACAACCATTTCTTATGAATTTTAATAATTTCAAAAAAAAAAAAAAGTTTTTACTTAAAAAAAGGTCTTTTTACTTGAAATTTTTTAAAGTTCAAAGTAATGTTTTATTGTTATTGTATAAAGATTAAACTGTAAAAGTTTAAAGAAGATTGCTTGAAAAATGTAGGAGCAGGTATATTTAAAATAAAATCGTTTTTTTTTTCCTTCCAATAGGCAACCTATTATGCAGCCCGACTTTGACCGGTCATATCTCAGAGAATTAATTGGAATTTTGTTAAATGGTAAAAAGCAACTTGAAGCTTAGTAAGAACTATATAAAATAATAACAATTTGTTAAAAACATGGCTTACGCCCTCTCTCTGGCCTTAAACTTTTTTTTTGTACTTTAATAACAAGTCAAAAAACTAAAGCTAGTTAAAACTGTTCGAGTAAATAAAACTTAATAAAATGCGTTAGTACTTTTTATTTAGTTTTTATGATAGCTATAGTCCAATCTATATTATTACTTAAGCCATGTATAATTTTTTTTTAATCTATTGTTTGAATGAGTAACAATATTCTTAAGTAATCTAAATGAGTACTTTTAAGTAGTTTTAACAGTTTTTAAATTAGGCAAAGTTTATCAAACAACAAAAACTAAATTGCAAGATAGATAAATACGTGGGCGATAGATAAAGACTGCATATAAATTTATTTATACTTTATCTAATCTATATATTTACTTTTTAAACTTATATACTTTACGTTTTAAATGTAATGAGGCAATGTTGTAATTGTTTTATTACTTAACAAAAAAATTGATTCTAATTTTAAAAAGTTTGTGAACATTTATGATATCAATTTAACTTTGTAATTAATATAGAGATTTTGGATTGCGTTATAATCATCAAACTACTAGTAGTATCTTTTAAACAGTTTTTTTGTATTAAACTATCAAAACCTTATTTCTATTTTTTGTTTAAAACTAGAATATGCATATATATTATGTCACTTTGTTTTTATTTCATCTTATAAATACTCAATCTAAACTTTGTCAAAAAAATTTAAATTTTCCAGTTAAAATTCTTTATTCATCTAGTAGTTTCACATTTTTATATAACATGTCTTGCATTTAAGAACATTGATTCAGTAATTACTCATCCTACAAAAATTTTCCTAATTTGTTTTGCTTTTCATACATTTGCTAAATTAGTATATAATTTTAAATAAATTCTTGTTTTCCCCAGCAGTTTTTAAATACTGCATTTACTTTGAAAATTTGGTAGCCCTAAATGATTTTCTAAATTCTGTTGTACTAACTGTTATTTTTCTTTTGAACAGTATAAAAGAGAGTAACTTTTATAAGTTGCTTGTGTTTTATACTTATATTATTCTATTTATAATAATAATGTAATATATATTAATAAACGCCAGAAACTAAATTATTTTTATATAATTTGATTACCCTAAATAATCATTATTGATAATTAAGAAAATTTTGAAAGCTATACAAACTAAACTATAAAAAAAGTTAGCGCTCAGGAACTTATTAACCTTTTTTCAAATAAAACTGTTATTTTAAAAGTTAAACTGCTAAATAATTGGTATATCAAAATATTTTAAGAAATAACTGAACGAAAGACGAAAATTTTGAAATACTTGAACTCAAAAAGTTTAACGCTTTGAGATACATTGGTTATAAAATAAAACCTTTGCACCATTTACTAACTTTAAATTAAAGCAACTTATATTTTTTCTTAATTACAGAAATTTTTTTAAATTCAACTTACTAAAAACTATGAAAAAACTTAGCTAAAAATTCATTTCATTAGCTATTTTTTTATTTTAACAAGAAACTCTTGCTATTCAACATTTAAGTAAAAGTTCGATATAACACATCAACTATTTTTAACTTAGCTTTGCATTTCTCTTGTTTGCATAACTTCTAGAAAGTGATTTAGTCATAAATGCCAACCGTATGTTTCTTAACTACAGCAAACTTAACATGTTAAAAAAAAACAAGAATATTTTACATAAAATTTTATTAAACAATAAAAACTAAAAACACATTTCAACGATACAAAATAAAAATAACTTAACAAAAAACAACTTCAAAAAGGTACTAAAATGAGCAAAAGGTCGTGTGAACAAAGGGTCGTTATACTACTTAAAATACAGTACTAAAAACCATAAAATTCAAAAGTCACAGTTTGCTACTCAAATATAAACACTAGTCGCGGAAAAATGTTTGCAATGCACATCTAAAATCGACTGAAACCGGCTTCTAAAAACTCTTTACACAAATTCTTGCACAAAAGTTCTTTGAGAATTCCCTGCAAAAACTGAAGACCTAATTGGCAATTTTTCTACAAACTTTCACGCCGCACAACATCACTTTTTAACCGCGGTGGCTCGTATCAGCTTGGGAGGCGCCAGCTTCGGGGGCGCAAGACTTTTGGACCGAGGCACCAGAACGGGAGGTTGCTTGTTCTTGGCTGAAGCCAGCACGGGCGGAGGTATCTTGCTGGTCAGGTTGGTCCTGGTCAGGTTTGGAGGGGGTCTCGCGGGCTGGGCGAGCAGTGGTGGCGGTGGTTTGATCGCGTCACGCATCGGCGAGCTGCTCTTCTTGAGTATGGACCTGGGCGAGATGGGTATTGACTTGGGCGACATGGGTGGGGAAGATTTCAGGATGGAAGTCGGCATTATCGGCTTCACTGCGTCGTCTAAAATTTAAAGTTGAATATCAATTTGCTACATTCAGAGGATGCGCATTTTGGGTTAAACTTTTGTGTTATATCTAGGTAATTTAAGAAAAGTTAAATACTTACAATGTTACAACTGTATAAATTAAAAAAGCTCAACTAAATAATAAGCCTGAGGCAGCCTGAATTTATGAAATTATCTATTGAATCAAAAAAAAAGTTTTAGTAGAAGTGACCAAAAATCTAGAAGTTAACTGTCAATAAAGCTGTAATTCGATAATTCAACGAGTACTAGGTAGTAAACCTTAATAAAACCATAATTAAAAACTAAAATTGACTGAAGTCATAAAAATATAGTAGAAAATAGCCTGAGACCAATTAATTTATTAAACTATCCTAAACTTTTCAAAAAAATGTCTAATTAGCCTGTGCTTACCTTTTTCTAAAACTTTGAAATGTTTAGATTAAACTGAGCTGGCCTGAGTTTTTCTAAAAATCCCAACTGGCCTGAATGACAGGAGAATACACTGTTTTTAACGTTAAACATTTAGTTAAACTTAAATGATAAAAATAAAAGTTATTACTTTATTTATTTTTGTCACTTATTAGTAGCAATTTTTTTAAAACTTAACCATAGCTTAGTTTTTTAGCAATTTATTTAAAAAAATAATAACTTAAAAAATTTTTTAAACCTGAAATGGACGACATTTGCTTTTGAATGTATCTTGGATCATAAGGAGCGATTTGCTCCATGTTCGACGGAGCTTCAGGGCTACTGCTTTTTTCAAAAAGCTCATTAACAGGCTCGATCAAAGATGGTAGTGTCATGTTTGAAACAGCTGAAGCGGTGTCAACTGTCAAAGTTGGCTTCAAAATCTTAGGCGCAACTGAAATAGTTGAAGGTGCGCCTTTTCTTTTTCTGAGTATTGAGACGGGTTTTTTGTTCAAACGGGGGTCTTTGTTGGGCTCAGGCATTTTAAACTCAGGCAACTTCGGTATTGACATGGACGGGGGTTTTTTCAACAAGGCCGCGGGTATTTGTACTTTGGAAGCATCGGGCGATCTACGCTCGGTTGCTTCATTGCGCTTACTGCGCACTCTGGGATCTCTTTGAGCGCTGATGGTAGTAATTACTGGGCTGCCCAGACTGGAACTAACACTCGTACTGCTACAGCTTTTCGAAACGGAAACCTGTTTGAACTTAGGCACCGGGGCAATGAATATTTTGATGATTTTGATGTTTCCGAATATTTTCCGCGGGTCTTGTAAGTCGTCACTTCCAATTTTCTTATGGAGGGGAATGTTCTTCGGGTCTTTCACTAGCTCGTTGATAGGAGTCGGATCTCGGACTCTCTTTAGATGTTTGCTGCTGGAAGTTGACTCAGAGGACGAATGCCTCTTCAAAGAAGGCTTGTCGCTTTTCGAGGTCTTCGGTCTCGGATCGTTCACTTCTTCCGACTTCATCTTGTTCTTGTACATTGAGCTTTCTACTTCGTGCTTCGATTTGGCCTTGATCAAGCATTGTTTCACTAAAATTAAAAAATGTTAATTAGAACCGTTGAAAAGTTATGGAATTGTTTCACAACATCAGTTTAGACCAAAAGTATACGTTTATATATTAAATTAATTAAAATAAACTAGATGCTACTAAAGTTAGTCTCAATGATTACTATGTAGTGAATAACAGTTTTGAGCTTTAAAATTGCAAAATATAAACTGAAGCAGTTTTTCCCTACTGTACACATACTTGAAACAGGTACATTTTACTGTGCACACTTAAGGAAATCAAAATTATAAATAATATTGCTTCGTCTTTATAAAACTGTAAAAAGTAGCGTATGTGTGTCAATATTTAAGTTACAAAACTTACAATCGTTGGCTTGCGAGCCATCGCATCCAATTGCGCTGAAAATTCCGCTCATCATGTTTTCTTCAACGGACTGCTTTTTAGCCGACTGGCTGGCCATGTTCAGTATGTTTTGAACGGGATTCATTTTGGGAGCTTCTTGCTTCTCATCGGAGGAGCTGTTTGCTTCGTCTGATTTGCTGATCTCGTCACTGTTTCGCTTGCGAGGGTCTTTCAGCGTAGAACTTTGCTCTGAAAATAAGTATCACAATTCATAAACAGTATTTTTTTTAAGCGTTTTGTTTATTTGATTTTTGTTATAGAGACTTGAATAATATTTTACTGTTTAATAAAATTCTGCAAGCAATGAAACTTTCATTAACTCTAAAAATTAAAACTTTTACTTTTTTCAGACTGAACAAAATATTTACAAGAGCTAAACTATCTTTTCTAAAACTGCCTCAATGTTGCTTAACTTCAAACAAAGCTAGTTATACCTTGATAAGATTTAGTTAACAACCTGCTTTAAAATAACTCGTGCTAGCATTTTTCACTTGATCGCTTCTTTTGTCAACATCAGTTTCGGTTGAAACTAAATCAACGCTTTTAGCTTGATTCATGTTCAACAACGGTCTTGTCAAAGGAGGCGGGGGAAGACAAAATTGATTGCAATTAGTTTCTGCGAAACTATTAAAAGGCGGGCAAAGAGGCTGATTTCGAGGTGCTGCCCCCATTATAAAAGGCAGTCTCGGCTGCATCGGTGCCAAGTTGCTTGGCATCATCGTCCTCATGTTGTCACCGAACATATGAGGCGGTCTGATTGGAATGGAACACCCTTGGGGTCCCGCGAGTTGAGGGTTGAAGCCAAATTCTCTGATTGGCGGAAAGGGTGGTCGAGTGCAGCCGAAATTCATTGGAGGAGGCTGAGAAAAGCAGGCTGGAATGTTTTGACCATCTAAAGTTGTGTATTGAAAATTTAAATTCATGTTTGCAAATGTTTTCATGCTTAACTCACTAAAAATAAAAAAATTACTCGACTGTGTCTAACTATCTACCTGACTGACTTTGAAAACATATTATGGTACTAAATACAGCTGAAACTTAAATAAAAAGACTGAAAAGAAAAGATATATATATATATAAACGGTATAAACTAGAACGAAATGAAACTTACGTGGAATGTCTTCTTTCACATTTTCATTCATCATTGAGTTTGGCGTAAAGTTCGTCGAAGGAAACTCGCCTAATATTCCAGGCCCTAAATTCGCATTCGGAGGGCTGGCAAGATGAACATGATTAAAGGGAGGACCTAAAAATAAAATAAGTTACAACCATTTCAAAACTAGAACCATAACAAGTTCTAATGAAAATTGCTTACTATTTAGCAAAGGAGGTCTATTGTTAAGCATGTTACCGTTCATCGGCATTCCGTTGCCTGGGAGTGTTGGTGGGCTCATGAAAGGATCTGACATCTGGTTGTTGCCTCCATTGAAGTCTGGCCAACAGTCTAAAATATTCATGTGACGTTAGTACTATAAATCATTAAAGCCATGTAAAATAACATTTAAAATTTCATTTTTTACTCGAGTTTAGACAAATGACAGTAAATTAATAATTAAAAATACTAGTAGAATAATAATTTTTCAGCACAAACTTGTTGGAGGTGGTCGAACAACGACAGGTCTTGGAGGAGAAAACATGTTAGGGAACCTGACCGGAGACATCATATCGTGGTTGATGTTGGGAGGCATAGAGTTGTTGATGTTGGGAGGCACAGGGTTGTTGATGTTGGTAGGCACAGGGTTGTTGAAGTTGTTGTTGAAAATTGGCGGCTGAGATGGCCTCGGTGACAGGTTGGAGGTGAAACCTTCCTCAGATGGACACATTTCCTCCTCCTCATCAAAAAGATCGTGCTCAATCGGATTCGGGTTGTTGAATGTTCTCACCTCGCTGCGATTTTTTAAATACTTTCTTTAAGATTGTGAAAATGTAGAATTGTAAATATAGTTTTAAATTGAAAACTTTTCGGTCATTTTTCCAATAAAAAACATTGTTACTAGTGTATTTGTACGAAAGCTACATTAAAGTATATACATTTTTCTACAACAAAATAAAAAAAGCTGAATGGTTTTATCTTTAAAAAAGTAAGTAATCTTCTAAATAAAACTAAAATAGTTCTTGCTACCTATCATTATTAACATATATATAAACGATTTTATAACTGTACTCACATATAGTTATTCTGAAACTTATAGCTTTTGTTACTTTCGTTACATCTGCTAACTGTTTGTCTGTACGGATAAATAATTTTATAAATAAAGTCCGTGAATTTATTTCGTAAAATAAGTAATATAAACCATGCTGTACTGTTCTTTTATTGTAAAAATTAAATTATATTATTAAGCTGTTCTTTTATTATAGCAAAGCTAAATTTAAATTAAAAAAGTTAATCTACTCTGATATTTAATTCAAACTAAAACTTAAATCTAAAAACATAGCAAAAATGTGTTTTAAATATACAAACGAAACTATTATATACTAAAACTACTACCAATTTTTTGCATAGCTTTTGAATGCTTTTTGCTAATATTTACAACCACTGAATACTAACAAAACTTTTAAGCTAATGTTATTTAACAATTACTGCTGACAGCTCAGTTTCAAAAGTCAAAGTTTATACTTTAAAACACGGTGCTTAAAATTTAATAAGCAAACTGTTATTAACAAACTTAAAGTGTTAAATAACTAAAAGAACGTTTTGATTATAAAACTTTTACTTATGTTCAACAAGCTTACTTAGAATTTATTTTCTTCTGCATGTCAGCAGTTGGAGCGACTTCCAGATCCATCAAAGATCTAATTCCGCTAGATGTCTCGCTTTGCGGAAAGTCATTGTGGTCTGGAGTGTTGCGAAGCGAGTTGGGAGATGCAGCTCCCTGCAGGTTCTTCTGTTCGAAGAGCAACTGAAGCATCTGCTTGGTCGGAGTTGGCAGCAGGGTTTCACCTTCGACCGGTTTGGGTTTAGGTGTGATTTTGTAAACGTCTTTCAAGTAGTTGATTTCTTTCGAATCGTCAATGGTGCTCATTTGGAATTTCCACTGTAACATTTTAACTTGAATATTAAACGATTTTTATTGTTTGTTAAGGATATTTGTAAGAAAAAAGAAGAAAATCTCGAAAAATTCATTTTATCTTATCATTAACGTTTTGATAAGAAATATTAAAACATTTAAAACGTCTTTTTAAGTTTGATAAAAAACAGCTATTTTAATTGATGAAATAAAACAAATTTATTTTTTAAAGTAAGTTTTATTTTAAATGCATTTTTAATATTTTTTATATACAAGAATAAAAACTTAAGAATCATCAACTTATAGTAAAATTTACTTTTTTAGCGTCTAAAAACTAGGACAAAAGTTGCAAAAAGCTTTGTGATTTCAAGTACCCTTAATAAAAAAAACTTAAGGATTTGGTTAAAATTAAAAAAAACAACTTAAATTTTAACCAGGTTTAAATTTTAGATAGATTTAAGAAATTCAATTCTATTACTTAAAATAACACAATTTTTTTCTCACGTAGTTGACGAGATGTTGCGCAGCGGAAGACAAGTTTCCGTGGGCAAACGGACAAGTTCCGTTGACGTAGCAGGTTCCACGAACAAAGTGACTCATGCACGGGTAGTCTTCGTGCATGAACTTGCAGTTGATTTCATTGCAGGTACCGTACAGCACCAAGTTTTGACAGTACTTCAAAATAGTCCCATCAAGCTCCTCTGGAAGCTCTTTCAGGTACTTGCAATTGTTGCCCTGAACGATTAAAACATATTAATATAAAACTCTGAAAATTAGAGAGTATAACTTTTTAACTTAACAAAAACATACAAAAACAGCAATAAAAAGCTCATGCATGTACAATATAATTAACTCAAACTCACTTGACTACTTGGCATACGATCGAACATGAAGCTGTTACTTTTATAATCACCATCAACGTCATCGGAGTAATTTCCACCGTACGAGTAGCCGTCCGCTTTGTTCGGGGAATAAAAATCCGCGTTGCCGTTGCTGCGGTAACCTTCGGGATCGTCCAGATCATCGTAGACGCGGCCCGACTGAAACTTGTCAAAGTCGTTGTTGTTGTTGTCGCTGCTTTTGAACTTGCTCATATCCTCGAAGTTGGCGTAGTCGCTGTAGCACGATCCGGAGTCGGAGTCTTGGTAGTTCCGCTTGCTGCCTCCGCCGTTGCTTTCCAGTCCGGAGTTGGCGCTTGGACGCGGGTTCAGGTCGCTCTTCTTCTTCGAGCCCCTGTTGCGCCTACGGTGCCTCGACTTCTTTTTCTTCTTCGGGCTCGGGCTGCCTGACTCGTTGCCATCGTTCTGTAGAATATAAGTTTTTTCGATGTGGGGTAGCACGGGTTTTTAAACGACAGTGGTAATCAAAATGGGTTTTTTGTTTTAAAGTGTAATAAATTTAAAAAATGTAAATGATTAGTAAATGATTAGCATCTAAAAACACAAAATTATTTAAACTAAACATGGTTAATAATCACCAATACTTCTTAAGCTTTCATAAAAACCAGACTAACCTTTCGCTTTTTATGCTTTGAAAGCTTGTCGTCGCCGTTGCTACGTTTGCTTTTCTTTTTCTTTTTGTGCGACGACTTTTTGTGACGAGACCCCTGCGAATCGTCGGAATTGTTCTGCGGCGAGATCTTGGAGTTTGATTCGTCGGAATCATCTATTTCGCCGTCTTCGAGCTCAAGGGGCTCTTCCTCTGCTTGAGGAGATGCTTTAATTTCATCATTGGAAACTATCATCGGCTCTATGTCCGGAGTATTCATTTTTAAAGCCATTTGTGAATAACTGCTTGCACAAATGTTTACCAAAAATAAGTATTTGTCTGAAATTAGTTATACTTTTTAAAACGTTTTTGTTTGCGTAATATATATTCCCATGACAATAAAATATTATTCAACCTTAACAAAATTGTTTAATAAGTGATTTATTATATATAATAAGTTATTTTTTATATTTAAATGGATTCAGTCTTGGACTTTAAAACATAATGTTTAAGTTTAATACGCTTTAAGTAGAGCAAAATTTTTCCTACAGTTGAAAAATGCTTCAAGTAGATAAGTAATAACCCTTGTACTCTTTTATAAATAGATTTATAATAACTTTTATATAAAACTGTTTTCATTTGTAAGAAAATGTTTTTTTTTATAAAATATTTTATAATTATAAAAGTTCAGATCGGTTTTACGAAAAAACAAATAAAAAAAGTATATACTTTACAATCACAAGTTTACGTGCGCTTATTACACAAACAACATTTTTTACATCTCTTAACTTTTACTAAAATATAATAATGTTATAGTTTGCTTTAAGTTAAACAACAGAAAATTCTCAACTTATGTAGCTTTAAGGATACGAATTAATTAAACAAAATAACAAAGTTTGTAAACATTGAATAACTAAAAAACCAAATTAAAAAATATACAGTTAATTAAATGTCAAAGGTAAAAGGACTCACAGGTATTTTGTCAAAAACTCAAGTTCAACATAAGTTTGTACGGAATTTTTTTTAAATATTGTAACTAAAAAAGTTCAAATCAGTACCAAAACCAAACTATTTAAATGTTATAAGAAATCAAAAACAAAAATTATTCACAAAACTGCAACGTGGAATGTATATGTAAAGCTTTAAGATATAAAGCAGTATCTAAAATACGTGGGTTTTTATGTGTTAGTGTACGTTTAGAATAAAGTTTGAAAAAGCAACTTATGAGTAAATTTTTTCAAACAATAAAATATTTATATCAAGAATAATTTCAAAAACAAACCAAATGTCTTAAAAAGTAGTGTTACTAGTGTAATTAAACAATACTATAATAAAAGCAAACAATTAATTTAAACAAACTTATATCACTTTTAGGTTTTTTAAAACTTAATTAAGAATAATTATATTTTATATAAGTGTTTAAACTAAAATTTTAAAAAACAAGTTGCTTTTTTGTCTATATTAATAAAAAAAAATTGACCTAAGTATATAATGTTTACATAATTTAGTTTTATAGTTAAGATATTATTTACATATCTACAAAAATAAATTATTTTAGTTGTAGTGTCTGTTCGGAAAATAAATATAAAAGATTTAATGTTTACTGAAAGGTAATTGTTAGTTTAACTGTTTTTTTTAATTTTGTAAGTCAATGTGTCTGAATAACATTTAAAATAACTTATATACTTTTACTTTAATTTACAGCAATAGTATTTAAGTTTCTCAAATCGTCCTTCTGGTATGTCAAATATTCTATGTGTGTTTTTTTCTTTATCTTATCTGCTATACATAAAAAGGTTTTATAATTCAAAAAAAAAAAAAAAACCAAGCTTTTATAGCTAGACTCATTATGCTTGAATTACTTTCAAATGCTTTGTCAGCAAGCAAGTAGAATAATAAGTTAATATTAGTTTTAAAATATTATTCTATTTGCTTGCTGACGAAGCATTTGAAAGTACTTCAAGCATAAAAATGACTCTAGCTATAAAAGCTTGGTCATAGATTTTTTTAGAGAATAATATTTTTTTATATAACGCAAATAAAACACAAAATAATTAAAATACTCTAAATTAAAAAAAAATGTGAATCGTATGATAATGGTGCATTGAAAACCTAGGAACTAAATTTCAAATAAAACTTGTAATAAAAACCAGTTCAAAGTCCAATAAACATTGTCGGTAAAACACATGTCTAACGAACTCTTATTACATCAGACTAATTTTATGTTTTGGAAAGTAGGGTTTGATATATTTTAGATTTGCAAGAAATTAGTAACAGTTTAAAATTATAAAGATTATTTGATTCCCTAAAAATTTATTAACAATCTTTCAGCTGGTTGTTATGTTTTCAAATTCAAAAATAATAATAAACTCCAATTGGAAAGAAGTTGCTTACAACTAGGAATTTGTGTTGTAAAAATACATTTTGGCAGTAATCAAAACAATTCCATTCAACAAAAACAATCAATATCATAACGTAAAATTTCTTACTTTACGAAAGGAGTTTGGACTGATTTAAGTTTTTCAACTTTCACAATATTACTTTATATACTATAAAAGTTATGTAATAAAAAATCATTGAAATTCAACTTAAAATATAGAGATAATTTAAAACCAACTTGCACGCACAAGCTGTACTAGAAAAGATAACAAGCTTGAAGCACATTTTATAATACATTCGATTATCATAAGAGTGTATTATCAAGCATAGTATCACTTACCTAAGCATATAAATTATTCAAAAGAAACACAGAACTTTAAGCAATGGGAACTAACTAATTATGACGTAATAAATATGCCCTGAAAACGATGTAACATGTAATGAATCTAGCCTTCTTAAAAATGTTATTAGTTGCTTACTTTTAAGTAATGTATGTACCGCTTCTTGCATTGGCTTTTGTTCACATAAAGATTTAATAATATTTTAGCTAAAAAATTTAAAATAAATATATAATAACATGATAAAGAATAACTATACTTACAGTTATCAACACAACACAGTTATTTAAGCTTTTTTATACAACACTTTGCGTTAGGCACTGTGCAGTGAATTGGTAGAAAAATTTATAGCATAATTATATTTAATACTTAGTTATAATAAATAAGCAACAAATTTCTTAATTATATTGTTTTAATAGCTATAAAACTTTAATTTTCTAATTAGTGTCATTGTTCCATAACACAACAAAAATACATTTATCCTACTTAGGCATTCAAAGTGATTATCATTGTATTATATGGTTTATGTGGTTAAAATAAATACTTAACGAAACAACTTTTAATCATCAGATAAAACTTTATCATAAAAAAACTAAGTATTTCTTAATACATTATTGATATGACTAATTAAATCGATTTAAAACAGCTTGTGAGCATTAAATCATAGCTTATTGTATAGCTTAAATATAACAATATGAAGTTAATTCTTAATCGAAGTTCTTATTTGATAAACCTTTGATAACTATTTAAAACTATGTTTGCAATAAAATTTTAAAATTTAGCAACATTTACACAAAATACTTATAATATTATGTCTGTTTTATATATACTTTTGTTAGTAACCTACCTTAAGTATTTGAAGATTTACTTAAATTTTGCAAAATTCTTAAATAATTTACAACTATCACAATTTACAGGTGTCAAGATAAAAGATAAACTTTAACAAAAATAAAACTATACACATCAATGGAGATTTTTAAACATACATATTATTAGAACATGCTTATGATTTTTTAAACTTATACTTAATTGTTCAAAACTAATGAGATTGTAAGTAAAATTCCGATTTTTGTTTAATTTAAAGGAAGAATTTTAACTTGTTGCTAATAATATAAGTATTTTAATTTGCAAAAACAAATGGTAAAAATAAACTATTTTTGTTGTAAAAGTTATATTTTTCTATTAAATATTTTAATAAAACAAAAAACTATATATTTTATAGTTATTTACTATGTTAAATATTATTTCTTAACTTTTAAAGAAAACCAGTCATAGTATAATAAAATACTAAAAAAATCGACAACTTAAGTTCATATACTTATGTAATCCTGGAAAACAAAAGTTGAAAGATAAAATTTACTACACCACAAAATCTAATGTAAAAAACAAAACAACACCACAAATCATGCACAAAGAATCTGAAACAAGGAAAATAGAGACAAATAAAACAAAAGTTGTTTATGTGTGACGCGTACGAATTAGAACTTTGCCTCGTGTAATTGCCTGATGTTGTTAAAAGTTATTTTTTGTCTTAATACAAAGTTTATACAACTGCTGAGGAACAAATGAACTGTGGAAAGTATGAGCACTTTTGCCTTAAAAATAAAAGCAAATAAATGACCACATTAACTTTTAATGTAATTGACTGCCTTATTTCTTTTAGTAGAAAAGAAACACTGTTACTTAACTAAAGGTACATATTTCCGTTTTTTAAAGACTTAAAATGTTTTTAACCAAATTAATTTAAAGAATTTTTCAAATTAATGACAAAACACTTTTAGGCTTTACAATAAACACAATAAATACAAAAAATTTTAGTAAATATAAAGTATAGTTTCTTTAAATTATGTATAAGTTAGTTTTTGATTATTCAAATAATACATTTTGAAAATGCAGCTTAAAAGTATTTACACTTTTGTTCCGTAAAAATAGATATTTTTAACTATATTTGAAATTAAATAAAAAACCTCTAATTATATACTCCAGCAATGCCGATTAAGTAAATTTTTTAGTTAAACATCTTTAAGTTGGTAGAAAAAAGCCTACATGCAAAATAATCACGTTAGAAATTAATCTAATTTTTGATTAGTCTTACTATTTTAGTAAATAATTTCAAAAATATTTAACAAAAATAATTCGAAAAAAGAGGTAATTGAAATAGTAGTTTAATAAACTTTAAAAGTTTATAAAGCACGTTCAAGTAATTTACCAATCAATTTAAGTATTTCTGCACTGTAAGTAAAAATTACGTAAACTTTTAGTTTTTGCAATATTAAACTGAAGTTGTTTCAAACTATATCAAGTTTTTCTATGTCAACTTTTTAGCATGTAGACTTTTAACTTATGATGCTTTAATAATTAGGTAATTCAAACTAATAAAGCACGCTTACTAAGATTTTCTCGTTGTAAGGAAGGTTTTTTTAAATTTAATTTCGAACTTTTCTGTTTGTAAACAAACAAAACGTGCAAACTTTTAAGCTGCAAAATTCTTTCAAACATTTTTTATACTGTTATTTAATTTTATGTGGTTATGTTTTAATATAAATTAAATACACTTTATACACTACGTTGACTCATTAATTTTTGTGCACTTTTTGTAAAAAGTACTTTTACTGTGTGATTAAATTAGCATTTACAAAGTATTTATTCTTAAAAAGATCAGCAGATTTAAACAAATTGCTCTTTGTTTATGAAGTAAGTTTTTTTTAAGTTTAAATACGGCCATCAATGTTTTCTGAAAGAAACTTAAAGTAGACTCTATTAAAATTTCTCAATTTATTAAAAATACTTATGTTCACATTGATCAAGCGTGTTTTTAAGTTCTTTTTTTAAAATAATTTTAAAAACTGGAATGATATAAAATTTAAAAATATAATGAATGTATAAACCAGATTCAAATGTAAACTTATAGAAAACTAACAACGTTTTTGTATTATATTTCCAACAATTTGTATTTTTTTATCTTTTACGCATGATCAGAAAGGTAAAAAATTTGCGACAGTTATACCTAATGTTTCAAACTACTTACATTTTTAGTTATAACAATGTAGTTAAATTTTATACTGATAACATATAGAATTAGCTACAAGCTATCGATAAAAACTGAAATGCTTAAATAATACAAACAGCTATTTTTGTATAAGTCTGCTGATCTTGATTTTTACATTAAATAAAATAATTATGGTATATATGTTAGTATAGTTATGTTAAGCAAAATATTATAAATTAAATTTTAAACTAAAGCAATATCATTAGTTGATGTATTTTAAGTACTTTTAATCAATAAATTAAGTTATTATGATTAGTTAAGCTACTGTAGCATTTAAGAAGGTTTTGGTATATTGTTTATATATTTTACCCACTTATAACTAATTATTGCTTTAACAAATCTTGTAATTTCATTACTGTTAATCAATATAAACATAAGTTTATAAAAAAACATCAATTACATTAACTTTATGAAGTAGCTTACAAGAAAAATAGTACTTTAAAAAAATGATAAATTTGAAGGACAAAACTTTTTCGTGTCTGCAATAAAATATTAATCGATAAATTTTAAAAACTAAGGTTTTGTAAAAGTTCTTAAAATAACATATATGAGTTACAAATGATGCTGATGGGTAAAACAAAGAGTTGGTTATATACACTGATAGGACAAAAAAAGTAAAGAAATAAATTTGTTCTTAGATGATAACATCAAACATGCCCACCTAAATTTTAAATTTATTAGCCACACAAAACTAAAAGCGTAACTTTTTGGCAATAGTTATAATAAACTAATATACAAAAGTAACATGTTATAAAATTTTTGTGAGGAAAATTTTTTTATACCATGATTATTTTATATGCTCACATTTCTTAATATCGCTTCGAGTATTTTCTATCAAAAAGTTAATTAGATTCAGTTACAGTTTACTTATAAAATGGTTTTGTTTTTAAGGAAGTGCTTTAAAGACAAGATGCTTAAAATGTTTACAAGCTAAGATTATAACTCAAAAACACTATAAGCTATTTAAACTGTGCGCAATACTGTAACTTAAAGTTTAAAGATTTAGTTAAGGTAGTGACAAATATCAATGAGTCTCAGGCTTAAGAATTTCAGCTCTAATAATTATTCACTAGCTAGGATGATAATGTTTCCAAAGTCGTTTAGCTACGATGTTAAGAAATGTGCGCATATTAAATAAAATATGACAAGTGGTTTATAATAATGGGCAAATAATTTGGATTTTAAACACTAAATTAAACTAACCCCTAGTTTGAACTGATATGATCATCTTACCTCACTCAATTTGTAACGTTTTGAATAATTTAACTTTTAAAGAAAAATCAAACATACATTTCAATGGCCGGCTTATTTGTTTCCTAAGCTTTAAATTTCAGAATTTTTTTTAATAAATAACTGAATTCAGCGCATAAAGAGTGAACATTATAGATGAAATCACGAAAACATACGTGTGAATTAAGAAAAAAAAAGTTAAGTATGCTATAGGAAAAGAGTTCAAAAAATCATTAATGAATACATAATTTATATAGTGACTATTAAAAATCATAGTGTATACGTTTTAATACATGTTTATCTTACTTATAAATACTTAAGTTTCAAGGGAAACAAAATAATTAACTTTATACTATAGAATAAGACTATTTATAACTAAATACTTATCTTTTATTATCCTTGTTTAGTGAGATATTTATGTTATATAAAACACTTTATGCAGTAATTTTAAAATGCTATCAAGATACTTCAGGCTATAACTAATATCATTCTAAAACATATTATTTTTTAAATAAACCATTTATAGCTAAAAATTTAACCTGTTTACTTATAGCAACAGTATACAGTTGGTAAAAACTGTTCTAAATGTTTATGGAATTTTATTATTTAGTTAGGAAATAATTAATTTAAGATCAAGTTCTAACCACCAATTTAGCTTGAAGTATCACAACAGTATTTTTTAATAACTTGTGTTTATACTCTTTTCTACAATATAACTTGTAAACAGTTGAAATTTTAGCTGTTTATTAAGTTCATAAATAAAAAAAATTAGAAACTAAGACCACTATCTTTCATTAACTTTACTAAGTTTTAAAATAAATAAAAATTATACATTAGAAAGCTTCTGCACGTTTTTTGGTTATTTTAGTAAAGGATTTGTATACATGATAACAAAAAGATTTAATAGTTTCTGAAATTCTAAAGTTCTAGTTAGGATAAACTTAATGAATTTTGAACAATAGCCAATGTGTAAGGTAAGCAGCAATCTGGATATTCTTTGATTATTATGTACAGATTTACCATATAACAACTTTTGTAAAAGCAAATAAACTGAATTGGTAAGTTGCATCAAGAGAAGTAAGCTAACACTAAACAAAGTCACGTGAGCACACGGCGCAATATAATTGGAGGAAAAATAAAGCTAAAAGAATGACGTAGTGACAGAATTTTATACTTGCTCTGCTCGTACTTTCTAAATAAACTAGCTTGCTTTAAGCTTATGGGCTTTATTAGCTTAATTTTTTTATTTCCTTGATACTAATAAACACATACCTATTGGCATTTATTTTGAGTTAACTTTTGAAATTTTGTTAACATATTATATTTATAAAAGTATACATAAATTATAATTAAAAACTTATCATACGTAGTTTTATTTACGTAAGTTTTTTATTCTTGAACTGTCTTTGTATTTAAGCTAATACATAGTTTTTGCTTTATGGAGTACAAAAAAATTGTTAGTTTATTAAAACTTAATATTGAAAAAAATTAAAAATCAGATCTTCGACGCACATATTATCTAAAGTTACAGTGCACTGTTACTTTCAAAAAGTTTAACTGGCATATCATTCAGTTGAGAAAGAAACTATCTCATGCTAAACAGGCAACGCCCGTAGCATAGCGCATTTTTTTCTCTTTTTTATCTTTGAGCATACCACAGAAGAGAATTTCTAACTGAGAAGTTTAAGCTATGCTTTATACATTGTTGTGCCTTATTTTATTAAACAACAAAAAAATATTAAACTTTTTTATCCTAGCTACAAAAAACAATTTTTAAGCCCTACACACACATCAAAATATATGTCGCATAAAATGTCTGTTTTAAAGTATGTTAAGTTTTTTTTAATAAGCATAATTAAGAATTTTTAGTTATATGCTTGTTTAATAATACGAGATACCATAAATATAAGCTAGGTATCAGCTTTAGTAGTTGTACAAATTTTACTTATTTTTTAGTCTTTTAAAAATTTTAATTGAAGTTAAAAAAAATTCTTGAACATTTTGATGTGTGTGCAGTTTTTAATAGTAAAAGTTCAACTAAAAACATGTATATGTGTATATTTTTAGATACTCTACAAAAAACGGTTATTTCAAATTACAAAACAATTGCTAGAAAAGCTTGCCTTAATTGACACAAAAGTAACGCACATTTTGTGCAGCAACTTGTGTTAACCCAACATAATAGTCTCTCAAAACTTCTAGAATGTTCTCTCTCGATTTAAGTAGTTTGCCTTTTGAGCTAAAATCGTAGTTCAACTACATAGGATGCTCTTGTCTCAAAAAATAGCTGTTATATCCGCATGTGGGAACTAATTGTTGTATTGAATAGCTGAATTACCCTAATCAAACTTAATTAAATTAATTTCTATTTTTTTAATGGTGATAATCAGTTTTTGTTTTTATCTAAATTAAAAGCAATTGAAAAAGATCTCCAATCTCATTAAAGTTTTAAAGCAAGAAGTTTTTTTTGTTGTTGATTAGCACAAAGCCTTTTTAAGTGTTTCATATTACTAAAAACACTTAAACTGCTAAATAATGCTTAACAAAATTACGCATGCAGTTATGTATGTACTAAAATTGCATACTTGCACACAATTACACTTTGAAATTTTTTAAAGTGGTCTAGCTTGGTTTAAATGCCCGAGTTCAACGTTGCACAATAAATAGCAATAATATTTAAATGAATACTACATAATAGTTATATTGTTAAAATATACATGTATTTAACCTTATTTAATTAATTATACAATAAACCACAGTTTTTTATAAATGTTTAATATATGAAATATTTCAATTTCATACAATCTTAAGAAAAAATATGCGCCGGAGATAAATGTATTTTACTTTATATTGATCTAAGTACGATCGTTCTTAAGACTTTTGTTTGGCTAATATGTTAAGAACACATAAAAATAAGTAAAATATATAAACAAAAGACTTTTAGTACACAATAACAATTGAATAACTTTGTTATAATTCGATAGTTCTTTTAGACTGTTCATTTGCTGCTATTCTAACCAGCAAAAAAAAATACTTTAACTGATTTATTAATCAGGGTTGTTAGAATTCTAGAAAAAATTAGTTCTGTATAAAAGTTTGTTTCATTTAACTTAAAATACTATACTCGAGTAATTGAATTGCGATTTTCTGATAGAAATCTGACAACTGTGTTATCAACTGTCGCTTTACCAAGGTCGAGTTCAAAGGCTTCAAGAAAGTGTTTATCTGCACTTAATACCGTTACAATCTTTTTATCTAAATTCTTTCAGAGATCTATATCTTTCTCAGTTAGATTGTAAAGTGAGAAGACTTACAAAGTTATTACAATGGTTTGGGTATTACATTATCTAATCTAAATTGATTTTTATTTAGTACAATTGAGATGGTAAACTGAGCGTATTGGTAAAGTTTATTATTCCAATATACAGGTTTTGACCACTCGGTCTTTTGCATATTTTATAAATAGTAACACAATTTAAAATAATCACTTTTGATATAACCTTCTTTTTTAAATATAAACTTTATGTGAGTATCAATCTAGGTACTAATTCACATAAGTATTGTATGTAAGTTTTAGAGTTTAACTTTTTGTACTTTTACTAGTTTAACCAATTTTGGTTAATCTTTATTATTGCTAAAATTAAAAACTTAAACATATCTACAGCAGTGTTTTAGTTAAGTGTAATGAAATCGACATTTCATTTTAATAATAACAAGTTAAACAGTATTTTAAATTCACTTCATTTTACATTTCAATTTATAAATATTAAGAATGTAAATAAATATGGAACTTTTTGTAAAAATAAATATTATTAACTGTCACTTTTAAGTATCGTAAACAAATATTATACAAAAAACTAAAAAGTAATTAATACTTATACTTTACAAAAGAACATTTTATTTACAATTTCTTGCAATAATTGGTGAAGGCGATGTGCTTTAGTATGTTGTATTTCAAACACGTTAGATGTAAGATGCTTCTTTGCCTTAAGCTCTAAGATACTTATTAGAATCTTAATGCTCAAATGTTTTGTTGTAATTTTAGTTTAGCACTCTGTAATCTCTGCACTTCATTTTGTTTAAATAAAATATATTACTTTAGCGTTTTCTTATGAAATAGATGGCTGTTTTTAACTAGGATGCAGTTAACAGTATATTTTTTTCTATAAAAATTACTGTCCCCATTTATCTAGCACTAGCTCATAGGTACTAATATACTTTACATTGGATGCCACGCCGGGTTTAGTGTAAATTTCATTAGCAAACCTAAAATTTTTCCATAACTATTTTTTTAAATGGCTTTCTTAAATTTATAACTGAAAAATAATGTAATAATTTATCTTAATTGTGTTAAGTAGGTATCAAACTTTGGTGTGCATACCTTTTGAATTTAAAGTACTTTTCAGTATAGCTTTTAAGGTATCATATTAATAATAAAAAAGTATGGTAAAAGGATGTGTAAAAGAGGCTAAAATTTACAGTATAGAGATAAATATTAAGAATTGGAAGTTATCCTTACACAAGTATCACCCAAAGTACAAAAGTGATGCTCCGTGCAAAACTATCACCTACCATTCTTTAAATATGTTTAATGGAAACTTTAAAAAAAAAAGTTTAATCAACATTCAATGCGCCATAAAGCAACTTTTTGTAAGTATTCAGTCGTTAACAATATTTCTAAAATTTTACATGCATTTTTTTGGAGAAGTTTTAAAACACTGTTGTTTTCTTAAGAACTAATTATTTTTAATTATAAGTGAGCATTCTTAAAATAAAACCATTTACAGAAACTATTGAAGTTATAAATTTTATTTTCCGTACAAAAAAGCAATACATTGGTATCGTAAAACTTTTTAATATTTGTTAATTTAACTGTTCCGTAAAATTAAGTACTACTTTTTTTTTTAATGAAAGTTTATTTTTTAGCTTTGTGTATAGTATAAAACTTTTCTAACAACTGTTCATACTTTTAAAATATCTAAGCCTTCAGTCAAGGTTAACTAATTTTAATTACTTTTTTTCTATAAAAATATAAATTAGATATATACTGAAAAATAAAGTTATAGCGTATATTTAAGCTTCAAAGCGATATACTGACAATTCTCATTTAATTTTTTTATTTATCTGAATCTATTACAAATTTTATATAATGTTAAATTTATAACAATTGCAAGCTTTTTTCGTAACACTAGGAATCTTTTCAAACATATATACATTAAGTAAAAATACGAACTCATATTACAAGACTTAGAGCTGTTTTAGGACTATTTATAGGATCATTGAAACGAATAGCTTAATTCCTACTTAGCTTTTAATTTTGTAAAAGATGTAGTTAAGCTTTTTTCTTACTTATTTGCATAGTTAAACTCAAATTATTTTAGTTGAAAAAATTCAATAAATATTTTTTAATTTTTAAAATTAACTTTGATTAAATTTTAAATTTTCTCTTTAATCGTTTTCCAGAGTACTAACATTTTCATGTTGATATGCTAATAATTGTTTTAAAAGCAGTTTTCATTTTAAAAAACACTAACTTTTTGGTGATTTGTACTACAGTTTTGTTATGAATCGTTAAGCTCACTGCCATGTATTAAACTTTTTAAATATTTTTATTCATTTTGTTGTAAGAAGAAACAAACGTTATAACAATAGTTATCGTTGGATATATATTAAATTTTAAGATTATTTTCATTAGAACCAAGTACTGGTACTAATTTACATCTACCTACTTTTAGTCGACATAATGTTTACTTTATTAATATATCTAACTAATATTTTATCGCTACAAGATTAGTCAAAACAAACATGATTTACAAAAAACTCAGTTTAATATAAAAAACGAAGTAAAAAAGGCTGTGACGAGAGGTGGAACTTAACTTTCACAAGAACTAAAACAAATGTCGAATAATTGCAACTCAAACATATAAGTTCTATGATTAAGCAAAGCACATACTAGTTGTACCGTTTCCATGGGCGGCTTTTATACTATCTTGCAGAACTTTCTCTTGTTGTTCAATAGAGTTTCCAGAAATCCTGTTTAATTATTTTTTGTCTTAATTAGTAATCACAATGTTTGATACTAACTTACTGTTCATACTCTTAGCTATTTTTTGTTTTATTACAATTTTTTTGAATTAAGTAAAACTAACTCAACAAAAAATTCATCAAGGTAGTTTCTGCAGCGATTTGCTACCAAATGAGCATAGTGAATTGGAGCGGGTAGACTGGCGTTTCTAATGTAGAGCAAGTCGGTGTTACAAAGCTGATAAGTCAAGTTTTTCAACTCATCGCTCTTGAATTGGTTTGAGTTCTCAAGAACGTGGTAATGAACAAGCTTCATTGATTGCTAAATACGAATGTGATACTTTCCATTACTCAATTTAATATTGTTGTATATTATTTTTAAAAAAACTGTTAACGTTTACTTAATTTAAGGAGATATAAAATTGTCTGTCAGCCAAAAATTATTTTAGCTCAAAAAGAAAAATTTTATTTAATTTAAAATATTTAATTTAATTCTCAACATTATTACGAATACTAACGGGGTTGGTGCCACTGGCCTGACTGCGGAGAAAAAAGTCTTGCTGACAAGGAACGCAAGCCTCGGGCACAATAGTGGTGCCAGGAGGTACTATCTTTTCTTTCTTATCCTCGTTTTTCGGATAGAAAAGTATGTTACAATGGTTCTTTTGTACTGATATGTAGGTAATACCAGGTTTTTGGTCAAACTTTGATCCTGCTAGCCTTACCTTAGAAATTTCTTCCTCGAAAACCTGGATAAGAAGTTAAGATATGATTTAAATTAATGTTGATGTATTAAAAATCACGCGTTGTATTAATGAACGAACACTTTAATTTAAAGAATTTTGACTATTTGTTAACAATTAAAATCAATTTATAACTACATGACCATTTTTGTTCTCATAACTACTAACCTTCTTATAAACACCATTCGAAAGGCCATTGCGATACACTAAAATTCTCAATGGTTTTTGTAAGCAGTTTGATATTTCCAATTTTTTCAATGCTTCTTCAATCATGTCACTAAGACTTCCGATTACCTCTTCACGTTGTGCTTGCAAACGAGCGATGGTTGCAATTTTTGACGGGTGTCTATCATTGTACGCCACAACCTTCATTTTACAATTATTTAAAAGTGTTCAAGTTTTTTTTTATACAGCTAAAAACTATTATTTGTTTTGAGTACAAGTTACAACTTCAACTTACAGTTGCAATTGAAGGTTTTCTGCCTTTTACATGGTCGTGACTCAAATGAATTCCAATTATGACAAAACCGTTATTGGATGCTGAAGATCTGTTTAAATTTGAATTAAGTAATACAATATTTTTATAGCTGTTTGACTGAAAGTTAACTGACATTTTTAAAACTTTTCTTTACCTAGATTATGTGTTAAGTTACAATAGTTTTAGTGTGTTTTTAAGTTACCCTTTAGTAGTCTCCATTACTTTAGTAGTTCCTCCAAGTTTAACGTTTATCTTTAACAAAATATTTGCCAGCGTTGACTTTTTAACTCTATCATTATTTTTCTTGTTAATTTTAACAATTGTATGAGCTTGCACACATTGCGTTGCTACTTTCAGTTCGGAATCTCCAATAGTCTTAACTGTATCTAACAAAATTAATGTGTAAGTTTAGTCACTTTTTATCGAAGTAGACAATTTTTCATATGTAGCTATTAAAGTTTAAAAAATACTTAATTAAAACTTAATCAACAAAATATCTGAAAATTCAAAAAGCTATGTTTTATAAGTTTTAATATGATGTTACAAAAAAAATATCTAATACTTTGATTTCTTAACACTTGCTTAAGTTCAACTTACTATAAACCCTTGTGTTGATTTTCTTTTCACTTGGTAGGATAACAAAAAGAAGCTGAAGTTTCTCATCAGTGCACATCTTACTATATTTATGATATTAAGTTACTGAAACTGATATTGAGTATGTTTGTTTATTATAAATTATTTTAATTTGTAACTGTTTCTTACCTAAGCATGCTTTTGATTGAGCTTAAACTACTAATGTTTAACTTCTTAACTTTACAAAGTCCACTTATAGTGACTCCAACTTCTTTTGAAGTTTTAGTTATTTCCTCAATAAATGTTTGAAGATTTTCTTCCTGTTATCAAGATTAAAATTCTCACTGTTTAATTTTTCTAAAATACTTATAAGTAAATAAGTTGCTCACGTTAATTTCGTTATTTGATTGGTTGATTTGATCAAACCACACTAAGCCCCATTCAACAATTTTTGTCCCATTAAAATAAGTTTTCAATTTACTTTTAGATTCTCGTTTCTGTAAAAGTATTGTATGTTATTTATAAGTTTTTTTTTAATTAACTTAAAAAAAACTAACACCAAACTGGAGTTTTGCTTCAGGTAGCACTTGACTGCCAATATTTTCCATCTTTTTCTCAATCTAAACAAACAGTTTAGTTAAATTAAACATAGTTTATTTTAAACATTTTATCAACTTATATCCAATTATTTGTTGAATTTTGATCGTTTTTTTAAGCATTTCTATTTTTCATATTCACGTTTGCTTTTGAGTTTACACTACTAACAATTACATATTATACTAAATATATAACTAGCTGTGTTAAATCGATAACCTTTAACTAGTTTTTAAGTAATTTATGTACTGGGTTGAATTGCTATAGACTATAAGTGTTTATAATTATTGTATAAGAAATAGTTACCTGAAATCCAAATTGTATTAAATTTTTTGATACTCTTCTATTAAACTCAGCATTTTGTAGCAAAAACTCTATCGTATCTTTACTTTCTTTGTGAGACTGTATAATTATTACAAATCATAATACAATTTAAAATAAAATTAAGAACCTTGAAATCCTCAATTTAAAAATGTTTAATTTCAAGTAGTTTTAATAGTACCACTTGGTAAATATTGAGTATAGACACAATCAGTTTTGTATACTATCTGTTTGTGAAGTTAAGTTTTTTATAGAAAGAGTCTCAAATGAAATAACGAAATGAAATAAATTAGCTATGTAGATAAAAAATCAAACTGCTTAAAGTACAAACTTGACATAAATCTTTTTCATCTTTTGTGACCAGATTGCATACTTCAAATGGAAAGCAAGCGTATTCTTTTTTCAAATTAGCTATTACGCAAGGAAGTTTTAAATATCTGAAAGTAGGTGTTAGCATTTATACTTGTCTTTATTATTTACAATTTTTATTTCAGATAAGTTATACCAAATTTGTTCTTTCATTTGAGTTTAAAATATTTCTTTAGTAGAAACACGGTTATAATAGTTTTTTTTTTACTTTTTTTTAAACTTACTGAAGATTTATTCCATGTTTCTTTTCGAAGTATTGAGTGAGTTTTACATATCTGGAACCATTCAATTCAATACATATTTCACTCAAGGGCTTGGTTGTTAAACTAATCACCCTGTAGTTTGCTGTTGACATTTCTGGATTTGCTAGTTCAACCTGTTTAAGTAAGTGATATCTTGTTTCTTGATTACTATCATTCCCGGATGGTATATAGCAACACTACAGTTTGTAAAACAATACACTGGTTTTAAGTTTTTTACTGTTGCAGTTTTAGTTTTAGAGTTTAAAACATGTTAAGTTCTTAAGATAAACTAACTCAATAAGCTCATTTTTATAAATGATTAAGTTGTAGTTATAAATGGACTTTTTGTTTAAAAATGTCTAGAAAATACTATTGATAATCATAAAACAAAAGTTTCAATTTTAACCTTTTTTCCCTGAACGATTTCTTGAAACTTTTCAAACTGTTTAACTTTTAGTCCTTGGTACAAATTGTAACGAGTTAGTCCAGTTGTTTCACAAAGAATTTCAATGAAGGGTTTAGACTTGAACAAGTTTACAGAAGATACTAAAAAAAAAACATAATTAAATCAGTTATTTATATTTTAAAATCTGCATAAACTACTTACTGTCAAGCTTATAATTCTGATTTGGCAGAATTGATTGTTTCAAGTTAATTTCCAAGCTATCATACTGTTTTAAAGTTTCTTTGTTAAGCTGTTCAAGGTTATTCTTTTTAAGTGGAAAGTACCTATAATTAATTTAAGTTAACTACCTTTTTAGGCAAAATATTAATAACTATAAAATTTAAATTCAAACATTTAAAACCTAATATTATTTGAAATGTTACAACATTATTAACAATTAAGAAAATAATTGAGCTTTAAGATTGTTAAAAAAAAGTAAAAACTTTAAAACACTTTATGTAAACTTTAGGATTTTTCAGTTTTTGCTTAAACTAACAGTTTGGCAGGCATAGTTTTCATAATTGTCCTTAGAGCATCATGCAATAAACTGCTATTATAACTGTTCAAGTCTACAGTAGAGTTGTACTTCAAATTTATTACAATTTCTATTAATTTTTCATTAATGTTCACAGTTTTCTTCAGTTTTTCCAACTTTAATTACAATTAATGTTATACATTTAGTTTCAAATTATGACAAAAAAAAATTTTAAAACTAGCTGCTAGTCTATTCCAAGTACTATAAACCGTAATAAAAAAATTATTAACCAAGTTTTAATTAATTTAAGATTATTGTTTAAACAAAAAGCAACTTTTTTCGACAACTATTTTTATTCCAAATTAATTTTGTTATACTGTTTAAATTTGTATTAAATGTTGTATTCTTACAAAACAAACTAGAACTTGCATAAGTATCCAGCTGACTTGGCGTGTAAAACTTCTTATTTTTAGCATTGAAATATCCAATATCTTTGTAATTTTTTAAAGTTTTCTTTACACTTGCATCAATAATCCAACTATTATTTTCAATGTAGTTTTCACAGCTCATACTTTTTATTGACACTACATCCACTTCGTACACAAAAATTTGACACCTTTTTGAAATTCCAATTTCAATATAATTAGATTTTATCTCAATATTCTCACCAGGCATAACTTTACCTGTTAAAAGTATGTAAGGATTATCTGTATATTTCAAGACAGTAAATTTTGTTTTGAATTTTTGTATAAAAATGTATTAATTACTCAGCAAACTAGTCACCTTTATCATTCTGATTTTCTTTAACTAAGTTGTCTATGTTTTCATCAGTTTTTTTTCTAGCTTTTGGGTGAGGTATTTTTAACATTTTAGGCACCGAATTTTCAAATCCACCATTAATCATGATCATATAACTTTTTTAAATCTTGAAAATATTTCGACATGATTTTTTTTTAGTATTCAATAGTTGATCCTTTTATACTGTCTGCTATTTTAGTCCTTACAAATTGTATAATTTTTCAAGAGTAAGTTGACATACGTTAACCGTTTGTAAAGTACACAAAAAAAAGTTGTGACAAAAAGTCACTAAGGGTTTAGTCAAACACTTAGATATACTAATCTACTACTACTTTTATCATTTACAAATGTGCACGTTTAAATATTTTATTGGAGGCACAAACTTAAGTATCTTACTAAAAATTGCTTTTTTTAAATTTAGTTAAGTAGTATATGATAAATACCTTTAGAAAAAAACTACTTGATCAGTAAATAAATTTACGTTTTTGTTTACTTTAAACTCTACGAAAACGCTATTATATGAATACTAAAATAGCGACTGTTAGATAGGTTGTAGATGTTCATAATAAATAAAATCAGTCGGTTAGCTTGAGATAAACCTGTCTACGAATGATTACTGTATCAATTTCCCGTTTAGATGGTTCACAGTTCAATTACAAAGAAATTTATTAAAAAATACTTGAAACCTACAATTTGCTATAATTTATTTGAAATGTTTTAACAAAATTTTACTTGAAACCTCTAAAATAATCAGATGAGTATTATCAAACATTTTTTTTAAACCTTACTAAACAAAGCTAAAAAAATCATATCAATTTTAGCACACTGTGATAATAGTAAAGTAAAATAATTGATTTACTTTAAAATTATTAGTAAAAATATAAACTATTTCAAAAATAAAGTTTTGACCACATACAATTATGGTCAATATACTTTGGTTAGAAAAAGCCCTTATCAAAGAGCTAAAAAGTATTTATTTGCTTTAACTATTTTGATTACATAGAAGTATAGCAATAATAAGTATAGCTTGCTTTAAAAAATTGAAAAAAACAAAACAACTTTAACGTTTTTAAACTGTAACAAAAATGTATAAAACTATTGCTTTAAAATTCAAAATTTAAACCACAATTTAGCTTGGGCTTTACAATAATTTTTCACTTTTTACTTGATTTGTAAAGTAAAGGTATAGGGGGTTGAATATTTTCTTAACAAAAGTTAACATTCGCCTTTGTTTAAAATATAAAAACATATAACTTTTTAACTTTTGAAATATAGATAATTTTCTTTAAATTTTTCGATAAAAATGTGACTATTTAAAAGTGATAGACAATTTTTTCAGATGGCTATTTTGAAAAATATACTAAAAACCTATCTACTTATACCTCTTTTATTCACTTAAGTTTTTATAAAATATTCTTTAGAAAGAATTTAAGGAACATTTTTCAAAAAATTTTAAACAAAAGTTAAAAAGAATAAAATTATTAGATTAAGGAAGTTTGAAAACACCACTAAAAAAATGTAGAGAATAAAATTTAATGTATTTTTTTATTAGTTTGTGTCTTCCATAAGAAAACGATTGAACTCTCAAGTTTTGATCGGTTACAGCAAAAAAGTTACTCTAAAATTTTAAAGGCTGTAAATTCAACAAGTGGCTCAACTTAAATGAAAAAAAAGTAAAACTTTTAAAAAGTGATTTCAACCCCCTTATGGTCATAATTTACATTGGCACTTTTTTGTTGCTCTTCCTACATAAGCATATATAAAAACCAAGTACAAAACATAGTGATAACTAAGTAGGAAAAATATTGTATCTGTAACTTATTTTCTTAGGCTTTCAAGTATTACATGTTAAATTTTCTTATCAAACAGTGTGTCTAGTCAGTCCTGGAGGCTGATTTTAGTTGCAAAAATTAACAAATGCCAATATTTAGTTTAAACTAAAATGTAAATAAATATTCAACCAGGAAGTTCTACAGTTTGATAAAACTGCTGTGATGAAAAATATTTATGTAAGGTAAAATAAAAATAAGTTAAAATGAGCTAAAAAAACTAAATTACATGACATTCACTTATTCACAGAAAAATCTAATAGTTTGTGAACAATAATTAAGCTATATAACCTATTTAAATTGAACAATTTCATTTATAATTTAGTTTACCAAACCCTTTACTTCTTAACTAATATTCTGTTCTTGTTATGTTGCATTTCACATGGCACCTTGTTCTAATGATAACTTAATGAGATTCAAATAAAGTTATAATTAACATTTTGGTGTTTTCCATTTATTCTTAAAAATTTTAGGGTTAAAGTTGAAGGTTTAAACTTATAATATTTAAGTAAAATGTGTTTGTTAAAAATAGTTTTTATATAATTTTTAATTAGCTAAATTTTTCAATAATAAGTTTTAAAAATACTAAAATAAATAAAATTTTAAGATAAATACAAAAAATTTAATTTTATAAAACTATAAGTTTTTATGTACACATAAAACACAAATAAACATAAACGATTCTTTATTAAGTGACAAAATAAAAACGCTCAAAATATTTAGTCCTTGGACCTTGTGCACGAAAAAACCTTTCGGATATAGAGTCGCACACCACGAATACCTTTTAACGTCTTGTTCAGAACAAAACTAAACATAAAAGACTTAGTTAGTAAAAAATAATATAGTTTTAGAGTAATAAAGTTGGATGAGACATTGTAAAGATATCGCACAGATTTTAATAGTTTACTCTAAGAAAAAATATTTAGAGCTAGCTTTATGAATCATTGAAGTTCGTAATTGTTCCATATTAGTTTTATTATCATACATTAACATCATTACTTTAATTTTTTTATGTAGCTTATATTGAATAGGAGTTGTACGAAATATCTAAATATTGTCTTTATTATTACTGGAAGTTAATTGTCAATAAGGCATCGAAACCCATGCAACCTAAACTGAAATACACATAAAACAAAGAATAAAAATAACACAAGAAGTACATTTTGTTTAAAACAAAAATAAAAACATAATCTAATTTAATTTTAAATTTGTAGATTAACATAAAATCAAAAAATTTTAACAGACAAACTTACACTTATTAACTTATTTACGCTTTGATATAGAAGGATTATGTCTATTCTCCTCCTTAAAAGCATTTCATCATTAATTCATTCGATGATCCTTCAGATACAAAGAAGCAAAAAGAGTCATACAGTTTTCCACTCCAACATCAACTTCCAGCATCTCAAAAATAGAAAACCTTATCCGCAAAATTCAGAAAAGAGATACTGGAACGCTCAAATCAATCATTTCACTGGTTTTGTTGTAAAATTCGGTAGCTTAGTGAGTCACTCACTTCTACATCAAAATATGATCACTTTTATTCAACTCAGCTAGAAAATTCTAGAATTTCAAAATAAAAACAGCAACAAGAAGTTCAGGACACATTTCTATTCTTTAACAAACATCAACTCGATACACCTCTCATTTTAAAGTTTAAGGTATATTTTATGTAATACTCACTTAACGTCATCAATAGTATACATATAACAACTACATATTTCGTTTTATTTTTACTCTGAAAGTAAAATAAAAGATTTCAGTTACTGAGCTGTATAAGTTTTGAAAAATGCAATAAAAAACATTGAAAACATTATAAAAATTTGAAAAATCATATAAACCACAGGATTTTACTTCTTCTTTTTTGCTTTGTGATAGACTATTATACAAACTGTAAAAATCTATTGAAGCTGTTTACAAGCAAAAAAAATATTTTGTTATATAATATTTTAATTAGTTCAAAAATAGATAAACAGGCAACTAAAACGTGATTAGTTTTTTAGTTTTTAGATATATGCTCGAAGTTTAAAAATTTACATTTTTATGTCCAGTCTAGTAAAACAAAATGAAACAATTTTTTGTTTTATTTAGCTTTAAATTTTCGAGTTAACTAAAAAAGATTTAAAATAGTAAGACAAACTTGAATATAACTCCAATCTACTACTAATAATGTGCTGCTATAGCATATTGAGCACAACAAAAAACAAGACTAAGAATTTTTATTATGTTTGCTAGATTTTGTAACACTGCAATTTTTAAAATATTTTCTTCTACAAGTTTCATCTAACAAAAGTAAACTTAAAGTCTATCACAATGAAAACACAACAATAACATTCAATAAACTGCTATTTAAAGTAAGTGAAGTAAAAATGAAACAGCAGTTTAAGCTAAAGGTTATCTAACTTTAACAAACCTATGCGATTACAGTAGTATGAAAATAAGTTCTGTGCATCTAGATTATAAGCTAAACACACGTTTCTTATACAAAACTATTTTAATTATGACCTATTTGTAAAGTTATTTTGAAAATTTGTTAAAAAACAGGTAATGAAAATAATTGAGATAGGAAACCTGCTTTATTAAAGTGTTATTGCTACTCGTTAATATTGTGCGTTTTTAAACAAAGTTATATGATACAAGCTGAAAGTTTTCAATTTGACTCATTTATACACCAACTAGCACCACCTAGAAATATCTTCTAGCATCTAGCGTAAAGTTGTTTTTTTAAAGTTAGGCAGGAATTAAAAAAAAGGTACAGTTTTAACTTTAGTTTTTTAACATAAACAAGCAATAAAAGTATTAGAACTGAAAAGGTTAATTTTATAATGTATCATGTAACTTTTTTTTCATTAAGTTTGATTATTAACAACGTTGCTTGTTTAACAAAACTTAAGTACTTCAAGAATATATAACTTATAACTAAGTTGCAACTCAGTAACAGTAGAAAGTAAGAAAAAAGATACTTCAATTATTTCTAATCAAAAATTTTTGCTTTTTCATAGTCTGACAATTATACTAAAAGTTAAACAATTGAAAAAACTAGATTTCTTCTGTTCAACACGGCTGTGATTACTGTGATTACTGTAGGTTAAAAGTTCCGACTCAGAACTTAACAAAAAGTCAAACCTCTATTTTAGAAAAAGTAACGTTAAATTTCAAATTACTAATAACAGATCAACAATTTTATTTAAGTCCGATTAAATTATTCATCCTCTTTAGTATTTTAATATAAATTGTAATGATTAAATGTTAAAACTCTTTAAAAAACCAAGTGCAGCTTAACTGATATAACTTTCTGGATCTTGAATATACAAAATTAATTGATTTTAAATAGTAAAAAAACCACATGACATATATAAATCCACTTAGTTTTATTTTTAAATTAACATTAAGAACTGATTTATATCATTTGAAGTAATCTGAAAAACAAATTTTTAAAAGTGTAAAATTTGTAGATCAATGTAGTTTTTTTGTAATTTGCGTTTCTTATGTTCAGCTGTTTACTTTGAAATTTACCTCTTTAATTGATGATAACAAACTGCATTTACCCTTATTTTTATACATTTATTACAAAATAATAAATCTATATAATAGACTATTTTTAAAACCTTCTTCCTTTTAGTAAACATTTTTAAGCCATTTGTTTTACCAAGTATTGTAAATTTATCAGTCATTTTAATATTTAAAAAGTCACCTTTTTTTTTTGTAAAGAGTACATTTAGACCAGTTAGTCTTTGTGGCTGGAGTCTAACAGTAAGATCAGCTCAATACACCTTTATTTTATAGCTAAGCTAATATTTTTTGATAATTCATGAAGACTGATAATGATACTTTTGACTAATGGAACTGTTTGAATAAAGCATGCTTCTAAACCACGTTTGATAGCAACTTTGTAGTTTTTGCTAACATAAGCTTCGATACTTCATTTATATTTTCTCATAATACATTTAACTTTGCAAAACTTTAGTTTTGTGATTTGAAAAAAGTTGTATAAAGTAAGTGTAGTTTGTAATAAATTTTAATCTTATATAACATTTATATTCTTTTTATTTATTATAAAAAGTGTTAATTTTAAACTAAACTGCTAACCCTTTATTTAGGGACAGGTCTAATATGCACGAATACTCTTTTGTTCGAGGGGACACTTTTGCACAAAGGGTTATTTTAGCACAAGAGTAAAAAAAATAGTAAAATAAGAAAAAAGTTACTAAAAAACACCGATCAAGGGTAAGAGTAATAGTGATAGTGAAAAATAAACAAGAAACCAAAATAAAAAATCCGACCAAGGGTTAGGGGTAACAGTGTTATGTAAGAAAAAACATTTATAACTTATTAAAATTAATGTATTAACTAAAGATAAAATTAAAGTATAGAAATTTTCAACCCGTGCAAAAGTTTTTTCGTTCAAAAGGACCCCTTGTGCAAAAGTGTCTTCGTGCAAACGTGTCCGTTCGTGCATACTTAACACATAACCTTATGTGGGTACAAGTAAAATATGCACGAAGGGGCACTTTTGCACGGGTTAATTTTTTTTTTAATTTTTTAATTAATTTTAATTATTCTATTTTTTTCTTGTATAGAATTTTTACTATCACTGTTACCCCTAACCCTCGGTAAGTATTTTTTTTTTTAGTTAATTTTATTATTATTATTTTATTTTCTATTGTTTTTAAGATTTTTATTGATAAGTTATATTAGTTATTATTTGTTTTTTACTTTCACTGTTACCCCACCCCTACCGCTTACCATCGGTCGATAACTATTTTTTTACAAATAATTTTTTTATTAGTTTTTTTTTTATCATTATTTTTACTCTGACTGTTACCGATTCACCTTACCCTCGGTCGGTAACTTATTTTTTCTTCTTCTTTTTTTAAATATTGTTTTTATTAATTTTATTTTCGTGCTAAATTGACCCTTTGTACAAGTGACCCTCCGTGCATATTTAACACGTGCCCTCTTATGTAGATGACTCTGGACTTAATGTCTATAAATTTCACTGAATCAGCTTTACAAAGTTATATCATTATCTTTTTTTTTACATCAATAGTCATAAACTTTTTTAACTACCTATTTCGACTTACTGAGCTTTTTTTCAATTTTCGTTTATTATTTTGTTTAATTAAGAATATTTGTAAAGCGTTAAGCTTAACTAAATAAAAAGATTTTTTATCACAAAAAAAAATTAGTCAAACTTTAAAAGCTTTGTCTGTATTAAAACTTGTTTCATTATGTTTGAAGACCTTCCAAAGTATATTCTAATAATAATTCAAACTTTGTGTTTTTTTAAAGTCTTTACTGATATAATAAATATCAAAAAAAATCTTTAAATTTATGCAATTTGCTTAGTTGTAGCAATGTTATAGAGTAGCACTTTGAAACAAGTTTTTCATCAACTTTATTTTAAAATATAAAACCAAACTATTTTTGAGGTTTAAATAATATTCTTAATAACGGTTTTATTGAAAAAAGTATTTTGAATTTTCATAGAAAACATGCATAAGTATAGAAGATTTAAGCGAAACACCCAGTTGATGGTACAAAACTAGTTAACTTCAACATAGTTTTTAAACGTAAATATAGCTCCTGTTTATAACTAAACAAAATGGCAATACAATATTTTTTTAAACAACGCTAAAATAGTTCATCATTTTGACTATTGTTAAATGAAGACATGTTATGGTTGCCACTGATCAAGCTGAGAAAAATTTCCTGACTTTTCTAAATCAGTTTTATTTGTATAAATTGTACACATAGTTTAATAAAAAACTACCCAAAATATTTAATATAAAATCCTTAAATATTTAATATAAAATCCTTAAATTATAAATCAATTGAAAAAAAATATACTAAAGTAACTTTAAAAAAAAGACATAAAAAAGTAAACTATATATCTGTTGTATAAAATATTTCCTCTTATCATTTAGTATAAAATTTGTAACAAATATATATACTCTTATTTACTTTAAAAACTTAAGTTACTCTACAAAAAATACAAACAATAAGTAAACCTAATCTTGGCATATACTTCTCTTATAACTTAATTTATAAACTTAAACAACTTTGAAAAAATTATAAATATACACATTAACTTGTTCCATAAAATACTAAACTAACTGCTTAGTTATAAAGAACTCAATTATTTACCTAAACAAAAAACACTTTGATTCTAAAACTATGCTGGATAAACTTTTGTGTATATATCACAGTTTCACTACGGAAGTGTCCTTGCTACAGATCACCAATACTAAAAAGCTTACAAAATCTGCTTGTTCATGTATGGTACTTGTTCAACATGTTAACAGAAAATTTTTGCAGTTTTACAAAGGATATTTTACTGATTTATATGAGGTGAAGGCATTAAAAATAAAATTAAATATTTTTGTAAATTTCTAGGATAATTTTGGAATTTTTTTCTGACTTTAAAGGACTTTTAATTAATTTTTACATTTAAAGGCTTTGGAAAACAAGGAATTTTGTAAATTTAAACTGACAAAACCTGACTTTTTTTTAAATTTTGTCAAATTTCCTGACTTTTTTTCAAAACCCCCCATTTTTTCCTGACTTTTGTCATTTTTTCTGACCGAGTGCCAACCCTGCATGTATGTAAAAATGCTTTAATGTTATATATATTTAGTCTTAATTTATAATTTTTTTTAGATTTAAATCCCATGTGAACAAGTTATTTCATGGAAGATACAGATAAGTTTAGGCACGATGTCAATCAGTTTAAAATTTACACCAAAAATGTTAGTTTTTTACTTTTAAATTCTACACTTAAAAAAGTATTCGTTTACAGCAGAGTTTCTCAAAGTTGGCCAAATGTTTTCTTTGAGGACCATAAGCTGCAAAGGGGGCTGTTACTAGTAAAAGGGTCATAACTTTAAACTTACACAAAAAAGTCTTGGGCGTATTTAAGGCTAGTTTTTTAGGAAATTCATTAGAACCTTTAATTTCTTCAAAGGGGACCTTGTAAAAAAAGTTTAGAAAACCTTGGTTTACAATATAAAGGTATTAGTAGACAGCTATTTAGAAAGCTGTTGTTTTGTATCACCTAGCTGATGTTAAAGTTATTTTTTTAAATGTAGTAAAACATAGGAAGGTATACCTTGTTAAACTATTACATTTAAATTTGCAATCTTTTAGAAAATCACCATGCTTGTTAAGGTTTTTCATAATATAATAGTTTTAGTATTATTTCAAGAACTTTGCGTAATGATTATCATGGTGAAATGTAACTGAAGTAGCTCACAATGGATGTTTTAGATCATATGATATTTACCAGGAATAACCAAAAAGTAGTACTTAAACCACGTCATTGTTTTTTTAATTATATAGATGTTTTATAACTTTTTATTTAATAAATATAAAATCAACTCAACTGAATTTTTTCGAGAGCTAACCTAGCCTTACATACAAGATGAACTTGCTAGTTTAAATTGATTTAGTTTTTAAATTTGAAAATATTCTCCGCGTTAAAAATGAGCAGACGTTCATGTTTTGTAATTACTATTAGTATTTATCTATTTACTTTTTTTGATAGTTGAACATTACATTAATGATGAAAACAAAGTTATATTTTTATACTATAAATTCAAATTGGTAATGTTGTTAAGCTCTTTATTAAAACATATTATCATTCAGACAACTGAGTAAAAATTATAAAAAAAATTGTAAGTAATTGATAAATACAGTTTTTTATTATTATTTAATTTTATTTTATAAGGAAAAAAAATATTGGAAGTAAACTAAGAGTTAAGTATCAAAAACTAAAGAAGTAATTAATAAAATTATTAAGTTTTCTGATATGCTATCATGTCAAAAAGAATAAATACACACACTGACAACAACAAACATTTAACAAAAATATATATAATTTTGCCTAAATTGTAGCTGCATTTGAACATTAAACAAAATAACTAAAATTTGGTTGAGGAATTTTCCAAGGTGAAAGAATCATAATTATTGAAGTACTAATCCAATCTGTGTAAAACGTTTAATTTAGTTAATTATAAATCAACTACTAGTTATAACAATATACTAGCTTGTATTTTTTACATCAAAAATAAAACAACTATTTAAATTACAGATATAAACGAGTTTTTAATTGATTAAACTTTTAAAAAATTGACAAATGCTACTTAAATTTAGACCTTTAGAAATTAAAAATAAAATTTTTGAAAAAGTACCTCGATATTTTATATTATTTAAATTTATAAAAACTAATAATCATCTCAATTCATTAACAAAAATTAAACCTCATGCTCTTCCATTTCAGGACATTTGAAATTGTACAAATAGTAGTGCAGATTTCCATCTCCGATGCCGAACTTCAGCTCTTTGATGAACTTCTGGTTCTCCATCAAGTCGAGCGTGTTGAAAACGTCATGGTCTTTCTGAAATGTAATTCAAAGTTTTACTTACAACAAAAGATGGAAACTTTCAGAAACGCATTTGTAAGTATTTCAAGCGATTAATGTGATACAAATTGCAAAAAAAAAAACAGGATCAACTGACCTGCTTGGCAACAACTAGCATGTCCTTCATGAGCGCTTTCAGCTCGTGCTTGGTCGCCACCGTGTAGTAGTTGTACGCCGCCTTCATCGACTTGTGCTCGGGGTGGTGCATCACCGACGAGGGAAGCGTGAAAAACGACGACATGTCCGTTATTTCACCTGAAAATTTGTTGTGAAACATTTTCAGTGTAAAAAACAGACTTATTAGAGCAACTAGTATATTTGTCGTTATTAACGAAAATTATTCAACTAAGGAGAACAAAACTACTTTTCAATCATTAACTTAATACTACAGCTCCTGTGGGTCATTACATTACTTTAAAAAATGACACATAGTTTATGTAAACAGGAAGCAACTACTTTGTCATAGACAAATTGCTAATTTAACTGCACAGGATACAAGTTACTTTCAAGATAGAAGCAACCCAAGTTTCAAATTTTTAAGTATAAGGTTTGCTTAGAATAAATAAATTAACTATTATTAAACAATTTGTTTGCTATAATTAAATTAAATCTAAGTAGAAATGGAATACTCATTTTTATAATAAATTAACAGATTTAAGTCTTTATCAAATGGAAAGCTAATAAAAAGTACATTTTATACTTTAAAAGCCACTAAAAGATAACTTTTACTTAATTTAACATTACGCTTGTATTGTAATAAAGTGTCTTATGCAAACTTATTAAAAAATTTCGCAAAATAATCCTATATAAGTCTGTTTCGATCAAAATTATGTTACGAAACTACAGGATTACCGAATTATGGCAAGTCATATAATCCGGTAGCTAATTACACTTGTGATCTGCAATTTAACACATACATGTTTTGAGGTTACTTCTAGCACGTATATATGTCTAAGTTTAATGAACTTGAGTATTTTAGATTTCAAAAATATGCAACACAATAAAACTTAATTGATGTCAACGCTTAATTACTAATTATAGATTACAAACAACAAAAACAAGTTAAGTAATAAACCCTTGCTAAGTCAATGGCTAAAATGTGATATATTTTAAATAACATTGTCAATTTGTAGCTTAAGTATTCAGTATTAAATTAAATTTGCATTAGTTAAACGAGCTTTATATAACTTTTATTTTTCGGAAATTTTTATTTTAACAGTAAATACTTTTTATTGTTATCAAGTAATTGTATACAAACACAATTACTTATGGTTTTATAAACATATTTTAGTTAAACTGAACTATATTTTAGTTTTGTCAAGCCATCTTATGAAAAATTTTATTTTTAAAAACAATGTTTAAAAAGATATTATTTTACCAATGTTTTTTACCTTAACTTTTTGAATTTATATCAGTAATGTAAAAAAGCATTAACTGCTCTGACTTAAACTAGTTGGTAATTTAAATGCACAGTATAAAAGTTACTTTCAAGATTGTAGCAATACAAAAGTATCAAAATTATAATTTAGAGTCTATTAGTATAAAGTTTGCTTAAAAATAAAAAAGTTACCTTTTTTAGTTATTATTAAAGTTGTTTTTTACTACTATAATTGAAGTATTGATGGAAAAACATTGTTCTTTAAAAAAAGATTTAGTTCTTTTCACATCAGAAAAGTAGTACTCAGCTTTGAAACTTTCATTGATGAAATGAAGGTATTAGCAACATGCAAATTAAAACAACTATCTACAAATAATAAAATCTTAAACCTTGTTCGTCCTCAACCACGTACGTTTCAATGATTCCGGACCTCGGCAAGAAATAGTGCCTTACTTCCTCCTGTAATATGTTAATAAAACATGTTAAGTACAAACTTATAAAGCACGGACAAAGTTTTAATTATTAACAGGGAAGAAATTAATCTCTAAGTTAATTTAAAATTTTGTAATTAAAACATGTTTGTTACTAATTTACGAAGTATGAGCAAAAACCTTGAAAAATGGTAACCAAAAACTAACAGGCTCGAACACGGGCGAGAGCTTGAACTTGCTGAGGTAGTCGGAGAGCAGCTTGTGACACGCGCCGACGTCCTTCGCCTCCATCGGCCTCATGCCCTTGATGTTCGTGTGTTCCGGGAGGCGCATGAGCTTCTGCATGCGCTGCATCGTCTGGTTCCTGCCGATGTGCGAGAACTTGATGTCGACCAGCTTCCTCGGGTTCAGCGGCCGGTGGTAGTACCTGCGTTAAGGTGTGTATATTGGGAACTTGTTTTTTTTTATTGACAAATGTCAAAGTTCTCAATGCAAACTGCAGAAAACAAATAGTGATAATAAACAAAACAACCAGTCTTCAAACAGCTGACGACTGTTTCAATGATAAACGCATATACTCACAAATATATATTAGGATGTATTTCATTTATAGGAAAATTCTCATAAAAAACAAGTTAAACTGAAGCATACAAGCATACCTGCACTTAGCAACAGGCTTGGGCAGGAGCACGCCGGCAGTGTAGGTCGCCTGAAACAGTCCCTTGATGTTGACCCGCCTCGTGATTTCCTTGATCAGCACCGGCGCCACTCGCTTCGACCGCAGCTTCTTGTGGACGCACAGAAAATTTATTTCCACCATCTTCTGCGTCCTGTTCAGTTTAGTTTTTAATTTAAATTTTTGTTTCTAAATTTGAGTGGTTAAATGGATAAAACATTTATATTATATAAATCTATCAGTATAAACTAAACTAATTTAACTTTACATTTAAGAACAAAACTATTAGGGTAACTTTGTAAACTTTAATGTCTAAATTAATTGAATTGATTGAGCTACAATATAATTACTTTTTATACACGTTTAAATACGAAGTCAAATTAAAGAATAGTTAAGAAATCGCTCAACTTTATTTTAACCAACCTTAAATAATATTTTCACAAGTTAACTAAATTACAATTAAATGTGTTACCTGCCGTGAACGTTCATAGTAGCCGGCACGGCGCTGATGAATCCGACCAGTTTCCTGTTGCTTTTCACTCTCACTCCGCAGTGCCAGTCACGCTGCCAGCCTAACCAGTTGAACATATATTGTATTAACACACACAACCGTTACAGTTTGATATTTTATTATCAATTTACTGATTGGTTTACCTTAATTTATTAGAAACAAACATTAACCTGGAGGTCTCAGCGCCCACTGGAGGAACTCGGAGCTGTAGTCGAACCTGAACATGTTGTCCTCGTCTTCGACGTAGTTCTCGTTGAGCAGCTTGTAAACCTCGACCACCTGCGAGTCGTCGGACAGGTCCAGGGTGTCCCACTCGAAGGAGGCGGGCAGGGAGAAGGGCATCTGCCTCACTTCCTTCTTGTCTTCTTCGATGGGCCCCACCTCGTCCGACTTGTCACCTTTGAAAAATTTATATTTTATTATATATGTGTAAGAAAATATTATACTTGAAAAAAATCAACTAAGTTTTTATTTTTCAGGCTCATTTTTGTTGCTTGAAGTACTTTTAAATACTTGGTCAGCAAGCAAGTAGATTTTATTATAGTACTTTTTGTTATAGAAAACTTGTTAAGTGTCCTGAAATATTTGAATAGTTAACAGTGCTACTTGGTAAACTTGAAATACAATAGAGTATTTAATGTTTTTATAATAAAGTATCAAAAAATAAAGACATCTATTTTAGTGAAAATTTAGCAAAATTCAGTGCTTTTAAATTTATATATGGTGGGCTTACTCAATTAAGATTGAGCTATATAAGTATGCGATAATTTTTTTTTATTTATAAGGAAAAAGAATAAAAATTATTAAAACTTAAACGTTTTGATTGGGAAGATAACTTTTCGTTGTTTCAAAAACTTTATTTATTTCTTAACGTAATAATTTAATTTAGCTCTGAGAACCTTTTTTTACTTCTCATCCGAGTATATTAATTAAAAAAAGAAAACATTTTAAATCAAAAAAATAATTTTCAAATTTTCGTGATTCTTTGAAATTTTTTTAATTATCGCCTATTTAAATGATATACCACCACAATATATTTTTGTATTCAAATAGAAAAGCATTTATATGAAAGAAGGAAAAAAAAACATATTGTATAAAATGTTTAAATTACAAACCAAATTTTGGAACGGGCTGTGTGTCCCAAAACTTCCATTCTTTTGCTTCGGGTTTGGCTTCTTTACTTCTATCCATGTAAGTTAGTGCTGCTTTTAAATCTTGTATGCTTAGTGGCTCAGGCTACAAATTAAATATATTAAGAAAACTTAAACTAAAAAGCTCATTAAATACTTATAAGATTAAACAAACGGGCGTTTAAAACTATCTATTTTATAATAAACATATGTTTTGAAACCAGATACAAATTGAATTGTTTTTTATTTATTTATTATTAACTTCATTCAGTTTTAGTTTTATTTTATATTACAGTTTATCAGTTTATAAAAAAAATAAAAAATCAATAGTAATACAAATACTATTATAATTTTTGGATTTCAATTTAGTTTAATTACTTTTTAACCACATAACAAATGTTACGTATACAAATTTTATAATGATGTTTGTAAAGTTATACAATCAGGTTAGTCTAAAAAAGTATAAGTTAATTACCAGCTTTGACTTAAACTTCAAAAATAAAATTTAAAGTTTGTTTGCAAATTTTTCAAGGTTTTATGAATTGTTTTAAAAATGTTAGTTCATTTTTGTTATGAAATTAAATTTAAGGTAAAAACCAATCATAAATGGTATAAAAACATAGAATAGAAACTATATTGCTACTATAAATTTTATTTATTAGAAAAAAGTTCAAGTAACAAGGTTGCCTAAGGATTTTGTAAATTTCTTTCAGGTTTTTAAACATAAAGTACTTTTAGTCTATTATTAGTATTAATTTTAACTAAAATTAAAAAACATATCTCCAATAATACAACAACATTGAAAAGATAAAGTAAAGTCTTTTTAAATGTTTTTAAATGAAAAAAACATAAATTAAAATTGTTTTATCTCTATGATAGATTTTTGTATGTAACTGATTTTTTTTCTTTACATAAAAAATATTTTTAAATCCATGTTTTCCAGGTTTTCTAATAATTTTTGTTCAAAATTCTCGGGTTTTCAAGGATTCCAGGTTTTTTTTGCAATCCTGTAACTATTTCCATTAAAAAAATAACTAAAAAATTATATAAAAATTATTTGATCCTAAACCAGTTTTACTTTCTAAGCTATTACTCCTACCTCTTAGCTAGAACTGATTTTATTGATGCTCTTTGCTAAAATATACTTACATTTTTAAATAAATTTGATGAATTATCTTAATTAGTTCCAATAAAAGAAGAATAACTAAAACCACACAATACTCAGCAGTTTAATAAGTTTTTTTTTTAATATTTTTAAACCAAAGTTGCTACTCGTTTTTCTTTTCTGCTTGAGCAAGACAGCATATAAGGAAAACCTCTTAATAGATCATAATTATCTTAGAAAAGTTTCAAACTAGGTTGAGCTGGTCAGAGTTTTACAAAAAAATTCAACCTAGTTTGTGGCAACCCTGTTATAGAAAACTGATTAAAAAAGTAATTTATCTCCTAAATTTTAAAAACTTATTGAGCTCATTTAGTTATTATAATAAAAAATATTGAATGTTTGCATTTCAAAAATTTTTTTTTTCAAAATTAAATTTAGTTAAGTAAATGCAAGAAGGTAATGGTATGTAGGGTTCTAATGGTGTACAACCACACCAAAAACTAACATTGAATGAAAATATTTTGTATTAAAGAACAATTGCAAACACTAACAAATATATCAAAACACAATATTATAAATGTTGTCAAAACATTTATATAACAATTAAATCTAACAGCAATATACTTTGAGGATGTTTTAAATAATATTTCATTTAAATATTTGGAATTTAAACAAATAAAAACTACTTATAATAAATACAATAGTTTAAAAAAAAAATTACAATAAACAACAAATAATACAGATGTCTACATGTTAGCAGTAGCAAGGTGGTCCAGAATGATTGTCATTGTCTAAACTCAGTGTACATCTGCTGAACATAGCCTAAGAAATATTTCATCAGACTCATTTTCACTGTAACTTTGTTCTAAATAATTCAGTATTTAACTAAATAGAACAGTAGTGTAGCTGGCATTACATTGCACTTCCTCTTCCTGCCATGTTGGAAGAGAATCTCACTCTACCCTTTCTCTCCCTTTTTGCTCAAAAAAAATCTCAACTTACTCTTGTTCTTCTTTTTTTCTGGTATATTTGCTTCTCCTCACTAAACAGTACAACTTTTCATAATTCTATAAAAGTAACAGCAAAAAGTATAAAAAATCTAAAACCATACAAAAAATATTATTTGTCTTGAAATTAATTCAAGAGAAAATATTTAAGCATTTTATAAGAAATAAAAATTCAAAAAAATTTATTTTAAGCTAAGAAAAAAAAAACTGTTAGTACTTAAAATTATTTTAAAACATTTTCAGATTATTTAATTTGCAAAAATTTTCAATAACTAGGCAAAAAAATAACACAACATTATAACAGAAACAACCTTTAACTAAAAATATCATTCACACTACCCTTCTTTCATAAACAAGAAAAAAAACACATGACAGAATTTAAATTGGTCTCAAAACTATTATTATTGTTTTTCAAAAAAAAAAGTTAAGTAAATTAGAAAATCAAATAATTAAACAATTTCTAAAAGAATGGTCTTTTAGTTCGAAACTTTTTTTTATTTTTAATAATCAAAAATACTTTAATGTGCTTACCAGAACTTTAATAATCCACTTTAACTTCAAAAACAATATTAATTATGTCTTACAACCTACTATTTAACAGATAAATAATAAACACACATAAAAAAAATCACTCAAATGTCATGCCTATGCAGACCCCTATAATACAAATTCCTAATAACTTTCAGCATGTTACTGATCTTTTCTGTCTTAGTTATTTATAAATATTGTGTTTTTCTAATATGCTATTAAGATTTAAGAGCATTACATGAAATTTAACATGACTCACTGTGTTTTTAAATTGGTCATCATTTTTTGTGATTTATTTATATTAATCCTTTGTCACTTCTACTGTTATTTTGTGGATTAAATATTTTAACTTCTATTTTGACTTTGTGGACTAAATTTTGTCATTTTTATTGTGACTTTGTGGACTAAACTTTGTCACCAACTTTATCTGATTTTTTGACTTATAGTTTGCCAATATTTTATGATTTGGACTTACAGTTTGCCAATAGTTTGTTTTTAATTGAGTTAATTGGGACAATACCCTTTGTAGCTTACTTTGACTTAAACCTTGTCCTCACTTTATGTGACTTATTAGGACTTAAACTGTGCCAATACACTTTGTGGCTTACTTTGACTTAAATATTTTCACCAACGTTCTGTGACTTAATAGGACTTAAATTGTGTCAATACCCTTTGTGGTTAACTTTGACTTAAATATTTTCACCAACGTTCTGTGACTTAATAGGACTTAAATTGTGTCAATACCCTTTGTGGTTAACTTTGACTTAAGCATTGTTACCAACTTTTTGTTTTTAAATAGGACTTAAATTCTGTTAATACCCATATTTCTTAATCCCCCTATGATACTTTGTTTAATATAGCCCCTATTGCCTATTCGTTTTCCTGACCCCTTATTCTTTCTGGTTATGGGTAAAAACTCAAAGACTTTTAAAAGGGCAGATAGTAAATGTGAGTATTGATTATTTAAAATTAAATGTAAGCTTTATTGTAAAATTCCTCTAAATCTACTGTTAAATAAAATGCACTGTATAATAAAAACGACAAAAATATAAGAGTTAGAGATAAAAATTTGATAAATACTGAGGTAAAATACTGTCTTTGTCTAATTTAACTGTTACCTAAAAGACTAGTTATTCTTAACCCGAGGACGCCATGTAGAGTTATAATGTAGTGTATAACCACTTTAAAAAACGATAAATATATTTTATACTTAACTTATATTGCTGATATTAAATAATACTTAGGGCTACTCTTTATAAACTAGACATGACAATGAACGAACATATTGCATTAAACAACAATTGCAAACACTAACAAGTATATAAAGAACATCATACTTTAGAAAATACGTTGAATGTGGTCAAAAATGTTACACAAGATTTAATCTAACAGGAATATATTTTAAGAATGTATAAAATAAAATTCAACTACTTAGAATGTAAATAAAAAATACTTATAAAAGTAACACTACTATTGAGAGTTTATACGTGGCTGTATTATGGGAATGCAAACTTTCATAAGTAAACTGGTGACTGATCTTTATTTTTTCCTTATCTAAACTTGCATCAGTAATAACATATCTTGTATGCTTTCTCTTAAACGCTTTGATAAACATGAACTTTGGCTCAAAACTTTTCATTAAATTAAAACAGTTATCAAATGCAATTTGATACGCTGTTACAGATATATATTTTTAAATTTCAAAACACATATAAAAATATTTTAACTACTATCTTACTAATTACATAGTTATTTGAGTTTAAAATATGGAGCAAACCTATTAGAGCTATTGTTTATTTTAAGTATCATGTACCATTTTAACAGGGTTGCCACTCTTTCAGTCAAAAAACTATCCAGAATGACTAAAAACTGTATTAATAACTCAAGTTTTACTTGATTACAGAACTGCCCAAGGTTTTTTGAATTTTTTTTCCAGGTTTAAAAAATACAAGTTTTTTGTCCAATTTTTCTATAAAATTAAGTTTAAGTTAAAAAACTGACAAAAATATTAAAAAGATATTGTAATGTCACTTTAAATGTGTTTTATAATACATATAAACATACAGATTAGATTAAATTTAAGTTAAAAGTTTAAAAATTATGTTTACCACAGATTAAAACACAACAACTTTAAAAAAACCTGAGCACTGTTTGCTTGGTCTCCGTTTGCAGCTTGCTTTTTCTTTTGTCGAATCTTTTTTTTCTTGCTTTTTGAGACAGCACTACCCCCTTCCACTACTACTGGTTCAGCTTCAACGACTGTTTCCTTGCTAAAGTACCATTTAATTTGGAATTTAGTTAACAATAAAATAATTTAAAACATTAGCACAGGATTTTCCGAGGCAATCTTTTTAACTACAAGTAGATATTTAAAGTTTAAAGATTTACTTTACCTTTTTTGAAGAAGTTGTACAGGAGATAATTGCACAGTTTATTGTATCATAAGCAAAATTATACACTATAAAAATGGTAATTTGTTATACATTAATACACAAACTAATATATTGCTTTGCATTACTTTGAATAGCTTTCTGTAGAAAACTAACCGATAAGAAATATATTTGTAACTGCTTAAAAACATAGGGGAGTAAAATATGTACTTCTCAACTTTATTGAAATGTAAACATTGACCACATTTTTCATCTTAAGAAACTTTAAGCTATTAACTTAAATTTTCAGAATTAATTAAGTAAATCATATAAATTTTATTACTGTTTGAAAGTCTAAGTTGCAAAAATTAAGCTTTTATTACCAAGTCTAAAAAAATACATGGGTAATCAAAAAAAACTCATTCGTTAGAATGTTTAAAGTACTTATAATTGTCTCGTTACAGAGATGTTAAAGGGGTAATAGGATTATTATAGTATATTAATACAACAATCAAAACAACACTTATATTTATTTACATAAACTAAACAACACAAAGATACAATTACATCACTCTATACGAGAACTAAAGTTAAACACACAAGAAAATATTAGTTCTTAAATCTAACGTGTTTAAAATGCATTTTAACTTAAAGCACACTTGCCGAAACTGCTACTGCACTGTAATTGCAAGTCAAATTCCGTTTTATAAGCACTAAAATAAATCTAACTCCTTTAAGTAAACAATATTGTTTATTGTTTTAGAAAATTGTTTTAAGAGTTATAAAAATTGTTTTGCAAAAGCTTGTTTTGAGAATAATGAAAATTGTTTTTATTATTACAAAAAATTCCATATTTATTCACGAGCTTTAAAATACTAAAATGAAATGTTAGTTTCATTACATTGTTTCTTTTTAAATTTTCAATTTTAACGTTTAAAGCCTGGTAAAATTAATTAATTAAAAAATAACTAAAATCCTTAAAATTCTACTTAACTTTAAACTTTTTAGACAGTATCAAAAGTCCGGTTTAAAAAAAGTAAGAAAAAGAAACTGTATTTCTTATTATCTCAAAAATTACATAATCTACAAAAACTTAGATAAAACACAACATAAAGACAAAGTAAGTAACAATGATAGTCATTTAGTTGTCCTCCAGCTTCTTATCCTTGGGGTTCTTGTCCTTGTGCCTGTTGTCCTCGGGCTCGTCGTCGGGCTGTTATCCTCAGGTTGTTATCCTCAGGTTGTTAATAGAGGCTTCTGAACCATCAATTGGATCATTGACAACGTCTTGTTTCTTTTAAGAAACATTTGACTTTCTGTCTTCTAGCTGGTTTGTTGAATCAGCAAAACATCACATCGATTGGTTTCGGAAACAATGACAGCAGGAATTTTGATCGTGACGTCATAGAATAAACACAAAATCTTCATTCAATCTTTTGTTTATTGTCGTACTTATAAACAACAAAACTTTTAAAGTTTCATGCAGTAGCAAGGTGTCAGGTGTGCTTAAAGCTGTGGTTATCAAACGACAATTTGCTTCAAACAACGTTAAAAAGATACAAACGCAACAATTTATTTAACAAGCGACGACTGCTAAATTCAAGGGGAGTTTATTTTTGATTTCTTTCAAAGGGAAAATTTTAACACAACTTTATACTTGAACTTGAAACGAGTAATAAAATGTGGCAAGAAACTTGCCATTTTACGACTAAGAAAGATGAAAACTCATTCAAACATATTTTTAAACTTCAGAAACATTCTAATTTAAAACAAATACAATCTATACTTTAATACAATCAATCAGCAGATCAAAACAATAAACTAGTAGTAGTAAACACATAGGAAAATTAGTTTTATCAGCTAAAACTCAGACGTTATAATTAAGAACAATTCTGCTGTTGTAATTCTAAATTTTAATGCGGTTCTTACTTTACATTTCTATGCTTAGAAAAATATAATAACTGCGCTCTCTTGGCAACTTATAAAATGCAATTTTGCACTAAAATACTGCGTCCCCTGACGACTTATGTAAATTGTAACATCTTCAAAAGAACATTGTGCACTAGAGTAAAAAGACCGTGCTTTTTATAATCGAAATACTGCGCCCCTATGCGACTTATGTTAGTTGCAACTTATATTATACCCTTAGCTAAAAAGATTAAGCTTTTTAGGATCGAAATACTGCGCACCCATGCGACTTATGTTAGTTGCAACATATATTGTGCACTAAGAAGAAGAAATATTATGCTCATTAGCAAATAAAATAAGCACCTAAAGACTAAAAAAGCATATATAAAACTATACATAGAAATCACCGCAAAAATTATATAGTACTTCCAGCAAAAAATCCTTGACATCAAGCTTCACTTTTAACAAAACTAAATAAACCACTACCACACACTTGTATTATAATTGTAGACTTGCTGTTTCAAAGTAGAAAGTTATTCAAACAATTTTTCTTACTATTATCATAGTGAAATGTCGCAAAGTAAAGTATTATCGCAAATTATACTGTCAAAATTTTAAACTCGTTAAAAAGTTGTTTAGTAATAAACTAAAGTTTTTTTTTTGCTGCGTTTTTTAATTGATAAGGCACCTAATTCCTAAATATCAGAAGATTCCTAAATTACAGGCCACACATGGTTTCCAATGTCTCGTTACAGAGATGTTAAAGGGGTAATAGGATTATTATAGTATATTAATACAACAATCAAAACAACACTTATATTTATTTACATAAACTAAACAACACAAAGATACAATTACATCACTCTATACGAGAACTAAAGTTAAACACACAAGAAAATATTAGTTCTTAAATCTAACGTGTTTAAAATGCATTTTAACTTAAAGCACACTTGCCGAAACTGCTACTGCACTGTAATTGCAAGTCAAATTCCGTTTTATAAGCACTAAAATAAATCTAACTCCTTTAAGTAAACAATATTGTTTATTGTTTTAGAAAATTGTTTTAAGAGTTATAAAAATTGTTTTGCAAAAGCTTGTTTTGAGAATAATGAAAATTGTTTTTATTATTACAAAAAATTCCATATTTATTCACGAGCTTTAAAATACTAAAATGAAATGTTAGTTTCATTACATAATAACTAATTGTGTAAACGTTAGCATTTTATTTATTAGACAATGACAAAATTTAATACTTTCAATAATAATATTGACGTTAATAAATTTAACCTGAGATTTTCAGCATTTCCATTTGCAGCTTCACAGCCGTTTGCTTCTTCTGTTGCCACTTCGCAAGCATTGCGAGCTTCGACATGTTCGGCTGGAACTTGCCCTTCTACCGTTTCACTCATACCTTTTACTTATTTACTAAACAGCTGGAAATTGTTTCAAGTATTTTCATCAGAAAAACACGAATGCACTAGATATATGAAAATAGACGTAATTTAAAGAGGCCAGGATAATTTGTTCTGACGACATTAAAGACACAGTTTGATAATTAAGAATAAGCTATTGTTAAAATTTAAACACTTTTAATAGGTTAATTTAATCTAGGTTAATATATATAAAACTTTTTTTAATTTTTTTGAAAAACAATTTATTATTTACATTTTGCTATATACTTAGTTCGTATAGTGTTTCATTGTAATCAAAAAAAATTTTTTAGTATATAGTAAAAGCTTCAGTTTAAACTGTTTACTTTTAACAACAAACGTTTCAAAAAAAAATTTTCTCTAAAAAGTAAGAAAAATATAAAGCAAGTTTTTACATTTCATACCTGTATATTATATCAAAACCAGTTAATATTTTTTACTTGGAGAAATTTAAAACTTAATAACTATAGTAAAAACAATTCAAACTTTTAAAAATAAAAAAATACTAGGTTTTTTATCATTTTCAAAGTTAAAACCAATCTGAACACTATTCATAAAACCTAAAAAATTCAACTAATACATAATTTTCTAAAAAACAGCGTATATATATATATTGCACAAAAGTTAAGTCAACATTTCAACAACTGCTTCTAGGAAGGATCGTGCAGAACCAATATTTGAAGCGAGCACGTGTCGCAGCCCACGACGACCGAAGCTTCGCAAGAAACTTCAGATTTCGCCAGCAAGTACAAGCCGCCGCACCTGCAGTCGTGGTAAAACGCGCCCTCCTCCTCGTCGAAGCCCAACTCGTCCAGCTCGAGCTCCTCGTTGAACGTCATCGAGGAAATTTCGGCGAGGTGCTGCTGCAGCGAGTCGTCGTACTCCCGCTTGCTTCCCTCGTCGCGCAGCACCTTCCACGCTTCGGTCAGCCGGAGGTACTTTTCGTTGTCGCAGTCGCGGTTCTTGTCGGGGTGGTACTTGATGACGAGTTCCCGGTACTTTTGCTTCACGCTGTCGTAGCTCGAGAACTGCTCGAGATTGAAGAGCTTGTACAAGTCTTTCATGTCATGTAAATATGTGTATAATTCTGTTAATTTTAAAATTAAAAGTTTAAGAGTTTTTCACTATAAAAAAGTTTGATTAACTTTAGCATTGGTATGTTTTTGTCAAACACATTTTTTCAATTTATACTTTTGCTCAAAACAAATAACTAACAAATATTTGCAGTTAAAACTTCAACACTATATCTAAAACAAAATAGTATATTTAATTTAACAAAACATGTCATTTAAGTCAATATTTTTAATTTAAACATTGTTGTCACAACTTATTAGCAAAATTATTCAAGAATCATCAGAATTTACTTTTCTTAAACACTGTTTATGTTAAGGGAATGAGATACTTAGGTTATCTGTCATGCTTTAAAACTATCTGAAAATATCAAAGTTTTTAGTAATTATAGCCAAAAAATGTGACTAGTTTTTTCCTTACGTATGGTATAAATTTTATGGTTTTAATAGCTAAGTTGCTTAAAATCAATTCAAAAATTTAGGTCCTTCCCTCAGCTCAATTTCTTAACTAAAAAATTTTAAGATTATGATCGTGATAAACAATAATCATTAAATATATACTTAAAGAAAGTAATTGTGTATATTTTATTTAGTACACTTACTATAACAGCTCATAGCAATATCAGAAAAGGTATTTATTTCTACTTAACTTATCTAATAAGTATTTATTTTCAACTTATGAATAAGTGTATATTAATAATTTTTTTATCTATTTATTAACTTTAAACTAACAAGCAAGTAATAAAAGCTTTTCTCTTTTAGTGCACACTATGATTAGTGTAAAAAATAAGACAGATTCAAGATTTTTACCAAACTACTTTTTTATATAACTAATGAAAGATTTTTAAAAAATTAAATGCTTTTGTGACAACATTGTTTAACTGTTAGTTTATTTTTTTAAACTTTTAAGAAGTGTTGAAGTCTTATATAAATAAATTAAAGTGTGTGCACTATGTTGTTGGTGAGCAGACATATGAAACTTTAGTATACAATCTTTGTAAGATACATTTAACTGCATAGCAATAATACATTAATAGAAATTAATTTTCACAGGCATGTAAAAAAATAACTTTAATGCATATAAAAAAATTAAAAATAGTACTACAGGTGTCCAGAATTGAGTGATTCTTAAATTTAAAAATTGTCAAGTTTAGTAACTAAAACTTATTACTAAACACTAATAATGACTTAACTCCTTCAACGAGATTAAGAACTGTATTTTAAAATGTTTCAATTTATTAGATTGAGATTTTAATTAAAATGCCAACGTTTTATTTATGAAAGTTTTAAAATTTAACCTACAACAAACTTCAAATGTTGGCAAAATTATCAAAAACCTGGCTTGTGAGTATTCTTCGCAAATCTTAATGCAAACAAAAGTTGAACTAATCAATTAAGAAATTTTAAATTTAACCTAATATAAGCAATGTCTTGTTTTCTATGAACAAAAATAATTTAAATTTTAAGACTCACAACAGTTTACACAGTACAAGTTACAAAAAACCTTAAACTGCAAATCACTAAGCTTCAAGTACTTAAACGTGTGAACAAATTTAAAATACAAACAAAGCTTAAGTAAATTAGTAATCCAGTAATTAGGCTTTATAAATGACAGTTTTCAAACTTTTAATTTATGCATTTGTCAATAACAAATTAATGAAATAAGCCTCGACAAACCAGGTGATTTAAAGAAGTATAGTTAAAATGTTTGTAAAATGAAATTAGTGAAATATATAAATTATTAAGTGGTTTTTAAAACTTTGTTTTTTTTGGTGAAATACATTTTGTACGTGTAACATGAAATTAAATCTATAATAAAAATATTTTCATGCAAAAAAATATCAAACTTGAAGTGCTAAAGTGATAAAATAAAATAAAAACCTAAGATAAATAACTGTGAAGTTTTATTACCATATCTATTTTGTTTGTTTTAATTTATTTGATACTTTTCTTAACATTAAGTTTTAATTTTAAAATAATAAGAATAAAATTTTGTATATCTACTAGTATTGTAGCTTCAATTAAAAACCGTTATATTCAGAGTTATAAATAACAAGTTAATACTTCAAAAACCTATAGATAAAATGAAAGAAAAACACAATAAGAGAAAAAATTAAAATTTGCTTATTAGACTAAAAACATAATCTAGGCGGCCATTTTCTAAAATCAAAACAAACTTGGAACTATTTTATTAATTTAAACTAAATGTATAAATAATTTAAGTTTAGCAATTTAACCTAGTCTTTCAAGGATTCATTGTTTCTGTGATCTATATCAGCAGCTTGGTATTTCCAAATTGTTGAAATGTTACTAGCTCCTAGACCAGTTGGTGTGTTAGACCTTTGAATGAACTCGAAAAACATTGTTTTTTCACTAAATACTGGTTTAGTAAACAGTTGTAAAATATACCATTCCGTGTCTTCAATTACCTTCAACTGATTTTCCAAGCTCAGGCTGTACATAGTATCATTACTTTTTAAAACTTTACACTGTTCACTTAGTTTTGGGCTATGGTATTCAAGTAAAACATTGCCCTTTTTCAACTCATCTACTTTGATCCCTAATTTTTTGACAGCTGCGGAACCAATAAGGTCTTCATAGTACCGTAACGGGTATTTTACACAATCTATTTGACTGGAATTAACAGCAGTTGCAGTTTTAAACAAATCATTGCATCCAAAAGCTAGATGCTGCACCCCAGGACCACCATGGTTAGTTATGAAATTGTCCACATTTGTAGGATTACTTTTATCATTTTTCAGAGACTCAGCAAACACTATCCTTGTTAAACTTTCACTGCATTGTTTACCAGTAAAAGTTGTTTCTTCTAGCATTGAAGGACAAACTACTTCCTTGAGGCGAAGACCATTCTGCTTTTGCTCTACTACAAATCCATCAATTTTATGATCATCCTGATTTATCAAAGCCCTTCTAAATCCAAAACAATGGGCATACCAGTTATATACAGATTCTGTTTGATTGAAGTTCAAACATACTGCAATATGATCAATGTGTGATATTAAATCTGCAGAATTACTTCGATTTTCTTCACAAACCTTAAAACCAGGTAAAAACTTACCATTGTAGTTTGAAAGTTCTACTAGAGTGTGGTATATGTTACCAATAGGTGATTTTATAACAGCCCATTTTACTACTCCATTGTCATCAGACATGTTAAAAACTTTAGCATCCTGACTAAAATTCTTTTGTGAATTCACACTTTTAACAATTTTTTCAATATTGTTACATTCAAGACATACATCAAAAGCAGTATCTGCAGGATAATTATTTATATCACTGTACAAAGAGGAATAAGGGTGAAAACTCAAGTTGTTTTTGTTTTGAACAAGAAACTTAACTAGCCCATGCTCATATACTGGAATTTCTTGATCATTTTCATGCTTAGTTGCTATTAGCTTAAATTTGAGGTTATTAACTAACATTGAAGAAAAATTTGAAACATCACTAACAGCAAACTTAATGTGATGGACTTTTAATTTAAAAGCTGATATTTCTTTGACATAATTTTCCATTTGATATATTCTTAATTATTTTAATTTCTAAATAAACACCTTAGTTTCAACTCTTAGTATTTAATTTAAGGTCATATCAAAATATTATGTTGACTAGTTTTATATATCCTTATAGTAAGTAAAATATAAATATGTAATTTATTGACATAATGTTGAGAAAATTAGTTTTAAATAAACATTACAAGGTTTAGTGTATTTTTCAAGTTTCTAAAGACATATCAAAACTATCAATATTTCTAAAATTAATTTTCATTTAGTATATGAAAGTTAACCATTGAGTTGAACTTATTTACAATTTGTGAGTTGCTGTATTGTTTAATAGATTAAAAACAATGTTTGGCATACAAGAAACAAACACAGAATTAAAAAGGCTTATAAAATGCAGATTTAAAAAACTAAATGATATTTATAATAACTGCTCTTTTTATTATCATTGAAAGTTAATTTTTAATTAAATGAACTATTCAATTTAAATTTTTAGTATTTAGTTACAAATCGAGAATGGTTTTGTGGAAATATCCAGAACTGTTCAAGTTAATTCTAAATTTGAAATTAAAAAAAATATATACTTACAAACAGAACTAATAGCAACATGGAAATCCTTAAATGGAATCTGTAAAATATATGAGTACAAATATTTAAAGTTGTTCCTTAACAAATATATAACAGTGGTTTTTACTTGAGCTAGAATTTAGTTATTTTCTAGTTAAGCTTATTTAAATACTATTAGTTATTTTAAATTAACAGAATCCAATCTGTATTTCCAAATTAACTACTTTTCAGCACAATTTGATGAGAGTAAATCACTTTTTAGAACTTAATCTCATTTAGTACATTTTAATAAGTTACAAGTTGCTTTTTACAACTTTTTAATATTTATGGTTTATGCACAAAATTAAGTAATTTTAGACTGAAATGCCACAACTAACAGTGATAAATTTTTAATATTGTTAGTTGGCGTCCAATTGGACTTAAAGCAGATAAAACAAGTTTTTTGTATATGTATATTTTTCAATTACAAATAAATCTATTAAATATGGCCTCTGGAAAATATATAAAAAATTCAGTGGTCTTAATGTGAGTTGTCAGGTAAACCCTATAGTTTGAATTTGAAAAAAAAAAACACACATAAAAAGGTCTGATTATTATAATCATGATGGTGAAAAAAATCAAAATTAAAAATTTGAATAAATAATTGAGTTTTGCTTTAAAAATCAGAATTTGAATTGTCCATTTTTGAATCATTGTGCACCCCAACTGTAATGTTTAAACTGTATAATTCTTAATAAACTTTCACAATTATGACGTATATAATCTACTCAAAACAAGATACCTTAATTTCTATTAGAAATTAATAAAGTTTCAAGCATTTGTTTTAACAAATACTGATTGATTTTGTCTTTAATAACTAAATTTAAATTACAAATAAATTCACATCTTAATTTGATCTTTTAAAAAAATTCTTAATTTTTTTTAATCAAGAATTTTTAAGCATTTGAACTGAGTAAAACTGAGATTCTTAAATTTTTATTAAAAAATTGATTTAGCCTGATGCTCACGAACCCTGTTACAAAGTTTTATAGCATTTGAACTGACAAAAACTAATAATTTACTCAGATATTCAAACTAATTTTTGGGATATGGCCAGTTAAAGTAGGAGAGTACAATAGGTTTCCTATGGGAGGAAACTAATATAGTAAATAAATATAAATTTATCTCCTAATACATTTTTTGGGATATACCTCAGATTTTAAGGAAATGATCCTTACAATGTTTAGAAAAAACTATTGCAAGATTTTTTTATATTTTTATTTGATTTCTTTTTTTAGTAATAAAACTTCTATTTTTTATTTGATCTAGTAAATATGTTTTAAATAAATTGTATCTATAATACATAGTTTATAGTGGTTGTAAGCTCTTTTTTAACTGTGAACACTTCAACTTTCTTATAGGTTTTAAACATTAATTCAGAAATTTCTAATATTGTTTTATTACCTTTTATTAAGACAAACTTTAAAAGAACTTTTTAAGCAGAACTTTTTAAACATGGAAAACATATAAATCTATTTTCTAAATATTTTAACTCTCTTATGCTATACTTACAACAAAAAAATATCATTTTTAATAAAAATGCACTTTTTTTAGAAACACCAGTGTACATAGTTTTACTTGAAGTAAAGAACATAGCTATTTTGAGTTTAATTATATGACAAGAAAATTGTTAAAAAAAATAGCTATTTATTTATTTTTAGTATTAAAATTTTATTACATGTGTAAAAAAATTAAGTGATAATATTTATAGTATAAACCTTGAATTAATTTTTTTTGACTTAAATCTGACTAAATCAACAAATATGTTTACGTATTTGTCTATAATTTTTAACGTATATATTAAAAAAAAACATTATATCTTTATAATTATTTTTTAGTTATGATTGTTCAGTCAAAAATCATCAACAGTAAAACAGAATTAATAATAAACAAAACTGTGCATAATTTATGCATATAAAAAAATTATAAAAATAAATTCTTCAACTGATTTGACAGGTAAAATATATATTCCATGATACTGATTTCAGCATTCTTTGTTCAAGTTCTGGTCAAAAAATATGATAATTACCCAATGATAGTTTTAAATAAAAGTAAAATAGAATACTAACTAGTTTAGTAAGACAAGGGAATAGTCAGGTAAATAACTTTTATTTTTACATAAATAATTAAGCTACTAGTTACTTTTAATTAAAGATTAACTTAACCTTTGAGATTTGAACTTTTAAAGCTCCCTATGAAAGATGTTAACAAGCAAGGAAAAAAAATACAATCTCACTAAAAATTTATCTCCTACAATTTTACAGCAATTGTTTTAGAATTTTACCTATCTAATCTTTATCAAAATTATATAAACCACTGGTTATTTTTTTATAAAAAACTGATAAAAACTATGATCATTTTTTTTTTTTCAAAAATTTGTTTTATACAAATTTTTTTAATATTGCAAGTATAAATTATCAGAATATTTGAGTTCTCTAGCTCATAAAAACAATTGTTTGACTGGAAGTTTCAAAAAAGTTTAATACAAAAAATTGCAGTCTTAAGGTTTGTATTGGGAACTTTTCAAAAAAGAACTATACCCAGGGTTGCCACTTTTTTGTCAAAAAAAACTTTCCTGAGTGACCTTAAACTGTCCTGAGTCAACTAGTTTTTTTTTCAAATTTTTAAAATAACATTAACAAAACATTTATCAAATAAATCTCATTCAAAATTTAGACATAAATTCTAGTATCCTGAAAGTTTATAAAAAAAAACAGAACTATCTTGAGTCAGCAGGAGTTTTAAAAAATCAAATAAATAACATCATAAGTTATCCTGAACTGTCTTGAGTCATCCTTAATTGATTTTAAAAATTTCAAAATATCCTAGTTAACCAGAGTATACCAAGTATGTGGCAACCCTGTATATCACAAAAATAAATATTATATAAAAACAGACTTATAGTTCATTGTTTAATTTTTAATTCAGAGTCTATTTTAATTTTAGAACCTTTTTATTTTTAAATCTGCCACGCTTGTAAACACAATATAGCTAAAGTAAAAGTTTTCACTTTTAGCACTAGTTGCTGTTTTTGGAAATAAAAAAGTTAGTAAGACTACTAACTATTCTGAGTCAGTCTGATCCTGTGTTAAGTTTGAAAATTGTTAGTTAAATATTCAAGTTGTAGCTGTAATGTTGAAAAATTTTTTTAAATGATAATTAACTAGAAGAAAATATATGACTAACAGACATAGTTAATGTTTTTAGTTACCTTTCCATAAAACTAGCACAAAAATAGCTAAGGTTTTATAAAAAAATCAAATAGCTAGAGTCAGTGTGAGTTTTTCTCAATCCATATTCAATTAGATTTTAAATCAGGGTTGCAAAATTATTTTGGCAAACTTTCTCCCAAGTTTTCAAAATTTCTTCAAGGTTTTTAAAACTGCACGTTTTAAGGTCCATTTTTAGTTTAGAACTAAGTTTGAGGTACAAAACTGTGTTAAATAGTATAAAAACATTGAAAAGATACTGTGAAGCTACTTGAAATGTGTTTTTGATAAAAAAAATTTTTGATGATGACAAATTTTTTTTATCTATACAGTAGATTTTTTGTGTCAAATCAAATTTTTACTACTTCACATGTAAATTTATTGCAACATTAAATTTGTAAGCTATGACAGATACTATAAATAGAACTATAGTTTAAGACCCCAAATGATGACTTCATAATCTCTTTTCTAAAATAAAACTAATGAATACTTATTTAGTTAAGGTATAGTTAAGGGCATAGGGGGGTAAACACCCTTTTTTGGTTTTTGATCTTATTTTATATAGTTTTTACCAAGCTACAAGATGCTTTTAACAGATTTTAAAAATTCAAAATATTTTTTGAGATATAGCCGGTCAAAGTCGGAGCCAACAATAGGTTCCTTATGGGAGGCGCAAACTAAAACGGCAAAAATAGACTATTTTACTAAAAATCTATCTTCTCCTACGTTTTTTGAGATAACTACCTCAAACTTTCAGGAAATGTTCCTTGATATATTCAGAAAATTCTGTCGGAAAGAATTTCGAAAAAAATAAAAAATAAAACAGTTTTTTTTTGTTTTTTTGTTATAAAATTTTTATTTTTTAATTTTTTTAAATTCTGTTCCGACAGAATTTTCTAAATACTGCAAGGAACATTTCCTGAAATTTTGAGGTAGTTATCTCAAAAAACGTAGGAGAAGATAGATTTTTAGTGATTTCTAGTTATTTGCCGTTTTAGTTTGCGCCTCCCATAAGGATCCTATTGTTGCCTCCGACTTTGACCGGCTATATCTCAAAAAATATTTGCATTTTTAAAATCTGTAAAAAGCATCTTGTAGCTTAGTAAAAACTATATAAAATAAGATCAAAAACCAAAAAAGGGTGGTTACCCCCCCCCCCTATGCCCTTAATAGTTAGTACAAGAAGCAGCTAATTAACTGTATATTTTTAAGATTTCAAAACTGAATACAAAACAGTTTAAAACATATTTATCTTTTATCTTACAACTCATGGTTTTTAAATTCTAGAAATTTCAATAAGCAGGTCTGACTGAAAACTACGAATAATAAAATAAGTAAACTACAAACTAAATTTGTTAATGTTTTTGTTTTCTTCAAGGGGTAGAAAAGTTTAACATTAATATTTTTTCAACTGATATTCATTGCATTTATCAATTTTGAATCTTTAAAACTTTATTATTTTATTTTTCCTTTTTAGAATTTCTTCCAGGTTTTCTAAAGTAAAAGCTTTGGGTCTATTTTAGTATACTACTAAATTAAGGTAAAAAATGGTCTTAATTAGTATAACATCATCCATATGAAATATTTTATGTGCCAAATTTATTTTCTTACTTTAAATGTAAAAATTGTTATAACTTCTAGGTTTTGTAGTGATATTTGTTCAAAATTCCAGATTTTTCAAAATTTTTCAAATTCCAAGTTTTTCAGACTTTTTGGTAAAGTGTCAAGTTCCAGGTTATACCAGGATTCAAGGCTTTTTAGCAACTCTTGTTAAGGAAAAAGTAGAACTGACTTGATTAATAACAGAGTTGCTTCATTTGAAGCAAACAAGCCTGGTTGATCAAAAGATAGGTTAAATCTATGAGAAAATTGATTTTAAAGTGCTATGAGCTAAAATATGCAAAATGTTAGTATTTTAATTGAGCTAGAATATTGAAAAATGTAGTTTCTACTGACTAATTTTATGACATATAAGTGTTTAACTTTTTTTATTTTTTGATCTTAATTTAAAGAGTTTTAACTAAGCTTAAAGATGCTTTTTACAGTTATATTTTACTTATAAGACATAGCTCGGCAAGGTCAGAGAGTACAATAGCTTCCAAATAAGAGGAGAAACCTAAAACAAATAAAAATCACGAGAAATTAATCTATCTCCAAGGCTTTTTGAGGTAAAAACCTTAAATTTTCAGGAAATGTTCCTCACAATATTAGAAAAAAATTAGTTTTAAGCTTTATGATAAACAAAACTACAAACAAAACTTTTGCTCGTAATAAAGTTATTTTAGAACAATTTAGAACAGATTTTTAATTTTTTTGACTGGTTTTATTAAAATTTTTTCTTAATAATAAAACAACAAATAAATAAAAAATACACAAATTTTAGGTAATAATAACTATGAACACCTTATACATGTTAACTTTATGGTTTTATCAAATCAGATTCTCACCAATTAATTAGCTTTATTTTATTATCTTTTATCTTACTTTTTTATTAGAAATTGATGGTGTCAGTGACCATGCATTGCTATAATAACATTATAATTTATTCTAAAAAATTGTCATTTTGATAATTTTTTGAAAACAATTACTGGATAATTAAAATTTATTTAAAAATTAAAAGATAAACTAATTGAGCACACATTTTTTATTTAATACAATTGTTTTCAGATTGATCCTTTTTTTAGTCTTTAATTTGGTGCTGGTTCAATCTTACAACTTATAATTTTTAAAGATACTAACTTAAGATAATGACTAAAAATTTTAGCAACTAACTAGATCAGGGTTATCACTTTTAGTGGAAAAAAAGTAGCCGAGTAAATTAAAAAGTTTCAAAATTTTTTGCACTTTGGCAAATTTATCTTCAAGCCAGTTTGCATTGTGCACATTAGTATGCACATAAACATATTGAACTTTAAAAATTGTTTATATAAATGCAAAATCAGTTGTGATTTATTTCAAAGTCATTTAAAATACATATACAAAATTTATAGATAGATTATATGTTAAAACATCTACTGTGCCCAAAATTTTTGTTATGATTTACTGTACAATTTTTTCAATGTTTAGAACCACTGTTTTCTGATTATATATGTTATTTACTGTTAAATGTATAGAAGCAATACAGTGCTTTGACACTTTATGTTCACTAAAGGATATGGAAACAAAAAAGTTATATTCAATTAGAGCTAGATGAAAAGTGGAAAATTTTACTTAGTTATTTTAATATTCACTGTGAAATTAACAAAATTGAATTAGTTTAACATGTAAAAAAACATTTATATAAATATTTTATTACATATTATTTAAGTATATAAATTTTTAAGAATGAATAATTTAAACTCATTTTAATTATTACAGTGTGTAGCAATCCTGTAAAATGTCTCTTTAATTAGTTTAAGCAATACTTTTATCTATTTTTTTAGAACTTTTAAATCTGTTACACAACACTGTATACTTGAACAACTTTTTGCAATTCATTACTAGTTTAATTGAAGTGATTTTTTTTTTAACAAACTAGTTTAATTAAATTAAACATTAAGGTACTTAGTAAAGTACAATTCAGGATTTTCTTTAGATGACTTTAACTGACCAACTATAACTAAATGAAGATAAATTTATTGCTTAATTAAGTTATTTAATTTTTTATTACATCAAGTTTTCAATCAATTTTTTTCAACATATTTATTTTCCAAAATTCAATTGTTATTTAAAATTTAGTAAACAAGAACATGCAAACAAAACATTTGATCACATGTTATAAACATACAGGTTAGTGAGTTCTTACAACTGTGTCTTCATCACTTATAAGTATCCCATAAACTTTTAAAGTCTTCATAACTTTGTAAACAATATCACCTAAGCTAAGTAATATTACAGTTAGTTAAGTAAAAATTTATGCAGGCTAAAATGTTAACAATGCACCATTTTGTCTATGGAAACAGTATTAATCAATAGTTAAGCTATTAAGACCATTAATTATCTTAAATCTGTGATATACAGAGTTTGATAAACGTTTTATAAAAGCAAAACATGCCTTGTTCACAAAGGTTTGCTAGAAACAGCGAATTCTGAACACTGAAAATTCTTTTTAAGCACTCTTTAAGCATTTATCTTCGTTTAATAAAACTTTTATGGTCAAGTATCTTTTTCATTGATAATAAATGGATAAGCAATTGCTGCAATTTCTAATGGTAAAAATAATTTACAAGTTCATTTTTGTTTAAACCAGAGTTTCCGAAATTAGTTTTCATAATCGCTCCTTTAGTAGAAACTAAAAAACTATCGCCCCATTGTAAAAGATATCACCCATTTAATTTTCTTGCGGCTTTTCCAGGGGGCAATACTAATTATTGCTTGCAGGTAGCAAAAATTCACACAGGAGCTGGCATTACTGCCCATATTGTTCTGGACAATCCGTGGTGTGCGACTCGATAACCAAAAGGTTTTTTCGTGCACCGGGTCCTAGGACAAAATTTTTTGAGCGTGTTTTTGTCGTTCAATAAATAATATATATATATATATATATACATATTGTAAAAACCTGGTTTAAAAAAAAACACTTCCAAGTGTCCAACTTGTTTTTAATAGTCGAATACCAAAAACTAATAATCAAATCAAAATTCAGATGGTCAGCCAAAATGAAAACTACAACTAATTAGGTATTTACAAAAGTACGAAAATATTTAAGATAAACTCAGTTCTGTTGTTATTTAACTGATTTCTGAAAACAAATTAAAGGTACTTCGGATAAGCTAAAGTTTGACTCCTTTGCTGTTTATTTTATGTTTGAAATATTACTCTTATTTTTCTAAGTTTTGTATGCTTGGGTTAGGTTAATTAGTAATCAGGTTTAGATTTAAAATATTAGAGAGATAAAAATTAAAATGTTAGTAGTGTACTGCTTTGTTGTTGTCTTTGGATTATATTATTTATGGGAAAAGACCCAAACCTTACTATTGCAGCCGACCCCAGATTGAATAGTTTTAAATAGATTTAGAGGCTAAAATTTATAAAAACCAAAAAATTGTCTGGAGTTTATTTTTATTTTATACGTTTTTGTTGCTGCCGCTTGGAAAGTAAACCTAAACGTCAGTCTGATATGCATATTTGCTGAGTCATCTTTTTTTTCTAATTTTTTTTTACCCTTATTCCTTATCTCAAACATTTTAACATTTTAAAAATTAAGCACAAAGGTAAAGTTTTAATAGCTAAAATTAAAAATAGCAACAATGAAAACAAAAAAGCGACTCATGACTCACGACTGGCCTAAAAGTTTGCCGCTTGAAGATTGGTGGAAGGCTCCAAACCAAACATTGTTTTGAAAAACTTCAAAGTTGGACTGATGGATTTTAAAGCTCTATTTGCGAAGTATGAAATTAATAACTAATATCCTCGGCTGATGTTAACGCTAAAGAAAAATACTTCGTTTACAAAACATACAACTTAAATTTTTTTATAATTAAACTGGCTTTTAAGACTATTTATATCACGTTCTCTCGTAAGTTGATATGAACACAGTAAACCTTTTAGCCTCTATTATACCGTTTTGTTTGACGTGTTAGTATATAGTTGTTGTAAACCCTGTTCAGTCTGGTTTACAAGACTTTGATATGCTTTAGGTAATACTTTATTATTTATTTTATTATATATTTTTTCAGAATAGATGTTAAACAAATTGTTACAAAAGCTAATGTTTAGAGACCATTGACTTCTCTCTAAAAAATTTGAGTGTTTTGAATTATGATCGTAAAAACTCCAACAACTTAAACAATTCCGAAGAATTGAAACATTTTTAATGCAGGTTTCAGTTCTTTTTTGAAATTTGTTTTAACTTGTTTTTATAACCTTGCTCAGCTGTAAAAATAAGTGTTCTATATAGTTTTAAATTTTCTAGAAAAGAAAAACAATTATATATTTGCTTAGGAAAATTTCAATAAGCTTTCCAAAAGCTAATATCCGTTTTAAACTGTTTTAAATTTTTAATCAATGATAACTATTTTTATGCTCTACTTTTTAATTTATTTTTGTAGGTGGGTTAATGATTCATACTTATATTAATCAATTAAGTATACTTTTGAATGTGATGTATGATAATTTAGATTATTATGAATCGTTATACATGAAAATAAGCTCTTTAATATTTATAAAATGAAATCAATTTTAAATAATAAATATGTTATTGTATCATACTTACTTCTGAGTTAATATGCTTCATCCAAGTATACAAGGTTATTAGTTTCTAAAAACTAAAATGATTACTTTATTACTTATAAAACAATGTTTTTTAATTGTAGATTATGTTCTTTAAACATAGAACGAAAGACGTGTTTGTTTATGCTAAAAAAATAAAAACGTTTTTTAATATTTTTAAGCTTAATAACTTCTGTGATAAATTCTGCAAGTTTTTTTACTACTTTTAACACATTTAATATTTGGTGTTGTGTTGAAGTTTAAAAAAAAAAATGTTCGTAGAACATAGAGGGTTAAGTTTTTTATTGTTTGTAATAATAACTTAAGTTTTTTTTTACTTTTGTTAGAGCGCTGGTAAAACTAAATATTTACAAACTTTAACTGTTGTGTGTTTGAAATTGTATCAAAACTAGTGAATTATGTTATTATAACTTTTGATCAACAAAAACATCAGCGAAAATCAAAATCTACAGCGCCTTAGTCTGGACTTTCGTAAACCGTGAGATAAGCTCAAGTTAACATAAAGGTTTAATTTCAAATTATCATTATAATGTTAAAACTTTTTTTTAATACTTTCTATCTAAACCAGTCCTTATAAGTTTTTTTTTTCTAGGTAACCATACAAAGCAAAAACTGAGTTTTATGTTTAAACATTAATATATATTTTACTTGATACAAAATGTATCAAGTAAACGTTGTATTGTTTTGTTTTTATTGTTACTATTCAAGACCTACCAAGAAAAAAACAGTAAAAAGATTTTAAGATTCTTTTATTAAGTAGTATTTTTATATTGATTTACAACTATAAGCTTTGTTAGCTACTAGTTTTAAAATGAAATTTCTACCTATTTTATCAACACTCGTTATGGTAAAATTTAATAATTTTAACGTTATCACTTAAAATAAATACAAAAACAAAGTATTTATTCAAAACACAGCTTGTAAAAAAAACATAAATTTGAGATATTTTATAAAAAATATTTTAATTTTCAGAACAAACAAGTGCTAAATAAATAACTATTTTATTTTAGTTTTAGTTTTATGAAGTTATTTCAATTTTTGGGAATATATTTTTTTAAACTACGTGGCCAGTAAGGAATTTTTTTTGACAAGTCCGGCCCGCGAACAAATTTTATAAAATTTATTTGCTAGTTAGTTTAGCCTGACAACTGAAAAGTTTTCTAAACTCTAATCTAAGTCAATTAAAAAACTAAATTTTACTTTCGTTACAATAAATCATTTGTGTGAAAGTTTCAGATAACGCATATTAATTTGCAAAAATATAATAACAAAACTCTAATTTTCGGAATTCAATTCTTTTTTTTAAGTATTTTAAAGTTCCTTTAATTTCCAAAAAATAAAAAATAAAACAAATTTTACCATAAGTATTTACGTAATTAGACAATTTAAAAACAACCTAATTAAGTTCTAGAATCTAGATAATATAAAGGCAAGATATACCTAAACACTGCATTTTCTAAACAACTTTATTAGTTATTTATAAGTCGAGACCAAAGACTCGGACTTTAAAACAATATAAACAGCTTTCAAGGAACTTACAGGCCAGAAACTTTGACTGTAGATCGATGTTAAATAGTTTTCTTGGGAGTGCAAGGTAGCGTACATGAATTTTAGAACAAACACAGTTATAAATTTTTATGATTTATACAAACAGCAAGCCTTTATTCTGTCTTAATATATCTTTTTCATTAAATTCCATCATAAAACCTAAAGCATGTTAAATTTTTTTTAAGTTTTTTTTAGTTTTGAGCTTTGCGATATCTATAAGATGTTCTAACGCTAATAATTTAATTAGTGACTATATCATATAAACCATTATAACTTAAAAAAAAATTAGTATAGTTTAAAGTTTACTTAAATTTAATTTTTACAAACTAAAAGTTTTTTTTTTTTGCTTAATATAATCCAATTAAAAATACTTTTACAATGTTATTTTACTTTTTTGTCATAAAAACAGACGTTTAACGGATAATTTGTTATAACTTGTTTTTATCTTAGTAAGCTAGGTTTTACTTTGTTAATATACTAAATATTTAACTAAAATTTAAGTAAGCTTTCGGAAATGTAATAGAACCTTATTTGAATAATTAGAAGAATATATGAAGCTAAGTTGCTACATGACTCTGAATTATTTGCTTTAACAAATTACATCTGAATTTTAGTATTAGTAATTTTTATTTATCAAACAGACAGTTCAAAAAACAGAACAGCTTTAAAATTACAAGCTTTATAAGCAATAAAATTACAGAAAACAAATATACTTTTAAATTAACTTTTTTTTTTTACTTTCATACCTATGTTTAAAAATGTTTAGTTAAGTAAAAATAATCTAGTGAAAAAACATTAGTTCCAACATAATAATTAAAAATTTTTAAAGAATTTCAATAGAAATTTAATCAGCTTATTTTAACTTTTACAGTTTTAACAAGTTCTAACTATTATTTAAAATATGTAATAGTTCATTACTAAAAAATAATTCAAAATTTTTACATATTTGCAGACAAACTCAATAAAAGCAATTATCAATAAAGTTACTTCTAAATTTAAACTTAATTAACCAAATTATCTTTGTGTAATCTTTATTGTAGACACGATTACTATCTTTCCTTTTCTCTGAAAGCCGGCAATCCACTGCTATCAATGCTCAAGTCTGACAGGTCGTAAGTCGGTTCGCTTCTGAAACTGGGAAACCGCGGCAGCTTTGGATCGAGATTGATCATGAGTTTTTGCCAGTGTTGACGCAGCAGCACGTTGTTTTCTTCGTTGTAAAGAATGCACACAAGGAAGAAGAAAAAACCTTTAATTTTTTTTGTTACGGAATAAGATTTATTATACTAAAATGAAAAACTCATTAAAAGACAACTTCTTATATTTTTTTTGTAATAATAATTCACAAAACTAAAAAGATGTTTTAAAAGTTATATAGAAAACTTACACTTCTACGGTAAATAATATTTCTAATTGATGCAAATGAAAGATTATCTAAAAACATCGAAAGTATTTAAATAACGGCTTTAGTTTTTAGAGTTTTATAAACGTAAACCAGGGTTTTGAAACTCATTTTCATAATCACCTCTGTTTGCAGAAATTTAAAACCAAATTAACTAAATTAATAAATAACACCCCTTTACTACTTAATTACTCATATCCTTTTATATCTCCGCACTAGTTATTACCCCCTTATGTCGCCCATATTTTGAAACCAAGGTTTAAAACTTATCTTAGAATAAAAACTAAAAAGCAGTTTAAAATTATTCAATAACAAGCTAAAAAGTAACAGCTGTATGACTTAACAAAATTTCTAAATCGATTCCCTTTTGTCCGTTTTTACTTATTGTCCGCTAACTTACTAAAAGCGCCTAGAAATAGTCGACATCACCCCTTTGGGAAACCCTGACTAAAACATTAAGACATTAAGTAATGTTCTAAGCAATTTGCGTTTATTAAAAAACTCAAATGGCTCAAAATTAAACAAAGTTTATCTTAAGAACTTTATTTTGTTTTTATATTTACATAAAACATATTTCCACCAGAAAAATAGTCACTAATAAAACGACTTGCAAATTTCCATGGTGTAACAATAGCTTTTGTATCAATTTGCTGACACTTTTTTTTTACAAAACTCTTTCTGAAAACAAAATAAAAACATTAAGTCTTTTTTTAAGCATATTAAAACCTTGTAAACCAGACAGAACTGTATGTACAATTGCAAGGATGCAAAAAACTTGAGTGTTTTCAATTATAATCATGAAAACCCCAACTATCCAAGGAATTCCTAAGACCGGTAATAATCTTACTGCAGATTTCAATCCTTTTTTGGCAACTTCAATCGATTCTTTCAACTTGTTTTTTCTCATGTCGCTTGGCTGCAAAGTATATGGTATATATAGTATAAGTTTGTCTAAAAAAACAATATAAATAAAGTTTTCTAAACTAAAGTTTAAAAAGATCATTGACTTTTGAAATTTTTTATGCTATTGTCGGTTGCTTTTTATTTTTAAAACTTATTCAATATTGACTGGAATAATAGCTTTTGTTTGTTGTTCTTATATATTTGAACTATTTGTAATTTAGTTTGCATTAAAAATACATTTTAAAAGATAATACTTATAATTTAAACCAAACTCTGAAAACATCTTATAACTTCTTATAAATCTAATGTATAATATAAATAGATCTTAAAAAACTTCGAAATTAAAATTTATAGAATAATGAACTAAAGTTATTGAAACGATTATGAAGTTTATAATACAAGAATAATTCTAAAAGATAAAATATCTCTTAAAGACAATCCAAAGATAACTCACTTTAAGCTTTTGAATGACATTAGTAACTTGTATTACTTTGATAGTAATGTAAATGAAAGCACAGATGTTAAATACCATTGCAAACATCACAGATCCTGTTGAGATCCAGTTCAAATTCAAATCAGCCAGACACACTATTTTTTTTAAGTTAAAAGAAATTTCAGTCTTGTTCTTTTAATTTTTTATATATTAGTAATTACTGCTATATACACTTTTTTTTACTTAAGTCTTTAAACGGTTTTAAATTATAGTTACATAACAGAAAAATACAATAAGTTTTAATACATAATTTTAAAATGCAGATATGTATTACTTAATTATTAATGAAACTTAAAAAAATTATCGAAATATCAAAATATATTTGTAAAATTTATTACAAGGGTAAAAAAAAAGTTAATAAATCTTTTTTTTTGTTTCAAATTAAGAAAAGCTTGATAACTCTTCTCTTGATAATGTTTTTATTTAAAATAAAATAGACAGGTAACATTTGATACTTAACTATCTAACTTATAGAGGTTATTAAGATAAATTTTAAATCTTTATCGGTTTCAAAAATATAAATTCAAACAAATTTAATCGATTAACACTAACCATGCTTGCTTTTATTTTTTCCTATCGGCATGCTTTTCGAAAGGGAGTCTGTAAAAGTTTTTTTTTAGTATCTACTCTTTACAACACGAATTTTTTACACTAAAGTTAAAATACAAACTAACTTCCACTCAGATTTGAGAAAACCAATGTAAATAAAGTTATAACGAATGGAACTCCCCAGCCTGTTAAATATTTAAGCGAAGAACATTTATAGTCTGACTCTACGCTTTTTCCACCGCAAAAAACAATCTTGGTGACAATTGAAAACGCTTCAACGAGCGACCAGTAGAAGACGGCCAGCAGGGAAAACTGCGTCACAACCGTGGCAACGTCGCAGTATTCAATTTCAGACATTCCGACCACCAGTGAGATGTTGAAGAGGAGGAGGGCGAAGCACATGTGAACGTGGAACGTCACCCTTGGGATGCTCTCGTTCGTTGATATGGCAATGAGCGTGAAAAGTGTTATGCAAATCACGAGGAAGATGATTGAGACTATTCCCGTGAAAATTTGGAGACCCTAAAAAATCAAAGTAAGAAAATAAATGTATGTAAAGTTTTTGATAAAGCTTTTTAACTTACCAGCAACTTTGTTAAACAGTCTCTACTGATGTTTTTCGGATGAATTTGTTCTGAATTACCAGTATCTGCTACAAGCAAAAGTGCGAAAATTGTCGTGTGGTTGCATTGGCATTCTGTTGCAGTTTCTTTTTTGATATAAGAACAGCCTTTATTAGACCAAAGTTTTGTTGTGTCATTATAAAAGATGCAATAGTTTTTAAATCCCTTTTTGGTATTATTAGGAAACTCTATACATATTGGTCTAGAAATCGGAAGATTGTTTTTGAAGACTTTTTTTGAAACAACATTACTATTGTTTAGAAATTTTGCTATTTTACATCTACTTAGATTTGAAATAGTAGAGTTGTTTAAATCAGAGCAAATGCTACTGTCTAGCTGATAAATTTCGCAAAAAAAATCTTTTGAAATATTGCAGTTTCTATCCATGCAGGTTGCATTTAACTTGTTAACATAAAACTCATTGAAAATATCCACTAAAGTTGTGTATTTAACTGTTACGATTTTGTTTGAGTTGTTTTCAAAATCTTTCTTCACCTCTAAGTTTTCAAGTTTAACAGGCGATGTAATGTTTGAATTAAGAAACTCTAAAGCATCGTTCAGTTGCTCAATTGAATTTGGGATGCTGACTGAAAATTGTGAATAGTTATTGTAAAAAAAAGTCTTAAAAGAATAAATATATTATTTCTCGTTCAGTAGTTGAGATTTCTTTATTTGATTTTAAAAGTCAAAACATAAAATAATAATAAAAAAAACATTAATTAAACTAATATTTAAAGCCTATTTAAATATAATAACACTAAATTTGTGTGTTGTATTCTTAAAAACCAAAATTAATTAAGCTTTTATTGTTTATAAATCACCTGCTTAAAGTTACTAAAACTTAATTATAAGTTACTTATGTGACCTTTGAATAGAAACTTTTACAGCATAGAAAAGAATAACTTTATACAAGACGCTTAAGAAATAAGCACAAACTACTATATTGATATCTTATACCGTATAACTTACTGATAGCTTGTTGATCTTTTAAAGCAAGTTGTACCCAGAAGTCTATGTTTTCAATATCTAGTAAAAAACTTGCTACATCTAAATACGACTTGTTGATACTTTCAGCATCCTATAAAATATTTTAAATTAATGAAACAAAATAATGTACAATACAGTTTCGAAAACTTAATCATATGTTATCCAGTTTTTATGTTAGCTATTAACGAATAACGAGTTTGTTTTTGTTGGGGCTAAATTATAGGCTAAATTATAGGCTGTATAAACATTTTAACATTATAAATATTCAAGTTGATATAAAAATATTTTTAAGAAAAAAAAAAACTTATTAAAAACTGTTTAAATTAAATATTAATTTTACAATTAGTAAAATACAACTCATTTATAGTATAAAAAAATACATCTGATTAATGAAAAATTTAAAACAAGGTCATCAATAAAGTATTATTCACAATTGAAATAAACAGAAAACGTTTTTAATATAATTTTTTTTATAAGATTAAGAAATTATTTACATTTAAAAGCTGTTCTAAACTATGAAAAAAGTTAAAATATAAAAAGAAAAACCAACTAAAAAGAATTCGGTTATAAAAAAGTTATAAGATTTAGGTTAAATATTAAAAAAATTCAAGATACATTTAAACAAAAAATAATTATTTAGTTCAATATAAAGATACTCTCAACGTTAATGTGAGATATTATCTAGTATATATAACATGTTAAATGAAGCAAAGACTGCTGTAAAAGAAAAGTCACAGGAAAAATAAAGCAGCATAAGTAGAAGTTAATTAAACAACTTTATTTAGTGCAAACTGATAATGTTGTATATTGTTAAAAAACTTTTAGTTTTTTTTTTTGTTAAATTTTTTAAGATTTCATCTTTTAAATTTATACTCTTTAAGCACTTTAAGACGTACGTTTCTCAGTTTCAATCAAGCAAATACTTCTCAATCTTTTGTAGTTTTTTAATTAAACGAACATTTTTATTCGAATCTTTTTGAGGAAACATTTTAGTAATATTAACATTTATACTTTAGTTGTTTATAAGTTTCGTAACGTACTTACCTCGTTTGTTAAATTTTTGTTGATTTCTTTGTTTTCTACGAATGAACTTGTGTTAGACAGATAATACACAAGTGCTTCAAATTCACCTTGACTTAAACTAAAATTACTAGTGTGCCTGTTTTTAACGATTTGCAGGTTTTTGGAAATTTGAGTTATATTATTCTTACCGTCATGGTTGCATATAATAGCTTTGTATGTACAAGGGGGAGGTTCGGGTGTTGTACAGTAGTAATTTTCGTTTAAACTTGCACTAACAAGAAAAAACAGAGTAAAAAATAAACTTTTTTGCATAACGTAATTAAACTCTGAAAAACTAAGTTTTTTTTTTCTCTTGCAGCTTTTTTAGTAATATATTTTTTTAACGTTTTTCACACACTAAATCGTTTTTGTTAAAATAAAAACAAAAAAAGACACATTTTAACTTAACACAAATATATTTAGCTATATAAGTAAATATAGCTCAAATTTTCTGAATTGACAAACCAAAAAAAACATCATACTTATGTTTTTAAGCTTAATAAGTTTTTTCGTATTATACATAATTTTATATATTGTTTAACCCGTGTGATTACTCATGTAATTTCAACTACGTTAGTTTTACTTTCTTGTATTACGTAATCATAATAACACCTTCTACACAGCTAAAAATAAAAATTGTTGATAAATTTTGTGAACTACTAATTCTACTTTAAACATACCCTTACGTACCGTTTTATTAAGAAATGCTGCATTTTGTGATTATAACTTACTTATAATTTTGATTAATATTTTAATCTTATGTATAATATATAAAACTAATTTAGCTTTTTTTTATTATAAAGGTTTTAAACTACTTAAGGTGAAAATAATCTAAAACATTTTGTTTGAAATTTTAACAGTATCTATAGTATTGATTATCAATACTTAATCAAAACTGAGTAAAAATCAGTATTTAATAAAACCTTAGATTTTATACCTTAGATTAATCTGTTTTTTAGCATACTTTTTACTTTTTATTTTCACAATTTTTAAAAAGTAACTTTTACTTGATAATTAAGTTTGTGTATTTTTCGTTTTCACCTTTTTTTTCTAATTGAAACAAATCATTACACTTGTTCTACAAAAGTTGTTTGAAAGTTATATTTTTGAAATCGAAATAATTTACAATAAAATGACGTAAAATAATGATTACAAATAGTAACAAAAATATAATTAATTAAATGATGCATTATAAATTTTATAACCGAGGTAAGTTGTAAGTTCTAAGTCAGTAAAGGGTCATACTCATTTGTGTACATTCGGCCGCCTATTATAAAAATCAGGTCAGTTTTTCTGAAAAAAAACCCAGACTACATTAAAAGTAAAAAGTTATTTACAGGCCACAGTATTTTTTATAAAGCTATAATGTATATAAGTGCTTATTGAAATAAAAACTAAGAAAGCCACTACAGTATAAGCAAAAAAAGAATATTTGTAAACTATTATTATAAAAACTGCTACACTTGATCTTGATAAACTTTTTGTCTTTTAGCTAAAAACACGTCGCAAGCCAGAAAATTTTCTTTTGGTGGGCCGAACTTAGCCTGTGGGTTGCCGAGCCCTGGTGTATATTGCTTATAAAAATATAACAGTAAAAGGTTTAAAGAAAGCATAGGCGAAAATCTGTCGGAGCCGAATTCTGGACTTTTATGTGCCGTGAGACTGACCGTTTTTGGGTTGAAAGTTGCAACTGACTAACGAAGTTTTATTTAAACGAAACCTGGGTCTCAGTCTACCGAAAGCTTGTGGTCTTATGATCGAAGTGGTATGATCAAAACTTTATAGTAAAAGATTTATGCAAAAATTATTTGTAATTTTTATTTACTACATTCTTTTAAACAAAGTTTTAACTTAGTTTAAAAAAAAAACTAGAAAAATAACTTAAAGAACTAAACTTGCACTAAAAAATATTACCAATTTTTTACCATATTACACATGTTTTTTTTTTTACTTTGATCTTTAGAAAATTTTAATGTTTACAAGTATCAGTAAATTCATTAGTTTTGACTTCTAAAGTGCGGTGTGTAAAAAAAACAATCTATAAATATACAACAAGATACACAAGACACATAGTTCAGTAAACTAGGACAAGGGGAATGGTTGTGTTTTAATGAACAAATCTGACTATTTAGAAAAAATGGATGTTATAATTGGTGACTCATCAAAACTTAAACATTTAGGCTCGGCAAAAGAATTTGATAATGTTCATAAAGTTGAAAGTGAAATTATTAAGTTTCTGAAACAGTTATTATTTAAGAATGAAACTAGTGAAAATATATTTAATTTGGTTAAACCAGTTGGGTCAGTTACCCAACGTTTGTATGGGTTACCAAAAATTCATAAGAAGAACATTCCTTTGAGGCCCATTTTACCTATAGTAAACTCAGCGCAGTTGGCGAAGTTTTTTAACTTGTGTCTTCAATCAGTTTTAAAACTGATTGAAGACACATATTTCAGCATATTATTTAAAAAATTCTATTACGTTTGTTAACAAAATTAGGGATATGGGAGCAAATAATACGTTTATTGCGTCGTTTGACGTTTAAAGTCTTTTTACTAATGTACCTCTGGAAGAGGTCATTAAAGTATGAATTGATACAATGCATAAGATAAGTAAACCTACAATAACAAAATGAATTTGAAAAAACTATTGAAACTTGCAACTTCTAGGGTTAAGTTTAGTTTTAATTATTTAATTTATTTTTAATAAGAAAGGATAGTTATGGGATTACCTTTGGGGCCAACATTGACTAACATAATTATAGATTATATCGATTTAAAATTTGTTCCTGCTTTCATAAATAAGTTATTATACCTCAGGCATGTTGATGATTGTTTTGTGTTTATTAGAAGCGAAAAAATTATGGATGAATTTTCAAACATTTTTAAGAATGCTCATAATCTTGACATACTCACAATGAAAAAATAAAATAATTATGAACTCGCTTTTTTAGATGTACAACTTAAACGGAAAGATAATAGACTTTTAACATTGATGTATAGAACGAAAACCTTTAGAGGCTGTTATTTGAATTTTCAATCTAATTGTATTTTAAAGAGAAAAGTGAATCTGATCAGAACTCTGTGTCATCGTGCCACATAAAAATTGTTCTCCAGAGTTGTCACTAAGTGAAATCGATCTGATCAAGTTATTATTAAGCAAAAATGGGTACCCACAACAGTTACTTAACAAAACAACTTTTTTACATTTGCAAAGTTTGGATAAAAGAAAGACTTTAGGGCCTGAAAAATGTTTAGCTACTTTAAAACTGCTATTCATTAACAAAAGATCAGAAATGCTAGAATATAAATTAAACAATTGATAAGGAAAACTTGTTATGCAGCAAGCCTAAGGATTGTCTTCACGTCAAAACCACTAATAATACCAGGTGGTAAAGACCAAATATCCAATTTAGATAAAACTATGATAATTTACTATTTCAGCGGCTTTTGTAAAACAAGCTATATCGTATTGACAACAGGACAACTAAGAAAAAAATTAAAAGATCATGTCCCAAAGAGTTTAGAGAAATTTTGCTATTAAGAAAAGAAGGATGATACACCAATTTAAATGCTTCAAAACGTTTGTCTTTTGCAGATCATTTGATAAATAACTCAACGTGTGCAAACGGTTAAAATCTAAATAGTTTATAAATAATTGGAAATTATAGTAATGTTTCCGATTTAATTAAACTAAAAGCTATTTGTGTTTTATTAAGTAAACTAGTTTTAAGTAAGTAAAATTAATTTTAGTGTACTAAATCTTTATTTTCGTAATACTCTACAAAGCGTGTTATTGTCTTTATATTAATTTATAGTTTTACTATGTGTTAAATATAATGTTAGTAAGTTTAAATTATTTAAATTTTTAATAACTGCTTTTGCATTTTATTACTCACTTGATTACTTTATGATCACTTTGTTACTATATAAATTTGTAAGATCTTACTTTTTTACCTTTATACTCTACTGACGAGAACTGCTGGAAATATATTTAGTTTACCTAATTGTGTTTCTTGTGTATCTTATTGTATAACTAATGGTCAGTAATGTTTCAATCTATAAAAATACTAGCTAAAAGTTATTTGAAATCGTACAAATATGTTTTTATTTGTTATTGTTAAATTTTTTAGGTTTCAAATCAATTTAATTACCTCCCAGAGTTTGAGTTTCGAAAAATGGGTAATGTATGTAATAAATTACTTAGCTAATATGAAAATAAAAGAACAGCCTACAATAGTTTTTATTCCTACATGTTTAGCTGTGTTTACATAACTTTAAAATTAAAAAGTTTTAATTTATATAAACTAATTAAAAATTCTTAGCTTAACTTTATTTTATGAACAAACATTAACAAAAAAAAACCCCTTAGTGGAGTTACGTTATCACGATTAATTTTTTTGTGTAAGTGTTGTTGACTATATTATATGTTTGGGTTTTAAGAAAACAAATAGAGAGATCTCAACTGCTGGAGCTTAAATAATGAAATTATTCTTTAAAGAATTCACTTTACAAACTAAGCTTCGGTCAAAGACCTCGTCAGTGCTTAAATAAATCTAAAAAGATATGTGACAGTCTTAAAATTTTAATTATATAACTAAACAAATTAAATTTCAATATTAAGATTCAGTTTAAGGTAAAGTTTAAATTTTAGTTAAGTTTTAAAATCAATATAAAAACAATAATAATAATAAAAGCTGTATGTAGCTTTCTTTTTACTTCTACTTAATTTTCAAAGTAAACATTGCTTAAGCAAAAATGTAGTTAATAAAGTGAGTTTAAAGTTGAGGTGCATTTTAACGTAGCTTATTTTAATGGTGACGTAACTATTGGAAATTTAAACAATCTTGTGCTTGTAATAGCTATGGAAATTTGAAATCCCGCCCGAATGCTTTACATAAAAACTTATAGTTTAAACAAATTCTTACCTTAAAATAAAACAAGTTAATCAAAATATTAAGATTGAATTTGTGGCAAAGTTTAAATTTTAGTTAAGTTTCAAAATCAAAGGAAAACACAAATAATAATAAATATCTGTATGTAGTTTTCTATTTTCTTCTAGTTGATTTTCAAAGTAAACATTGCTTAAATAAAAATGTAGTTAATATTAATAAGTGAGCTTAAGTTAAGATGCATTTTTAATCAAGTTAATTTTTATTGTGACTTGACTATTGAAAATTTAAGTAGTTTTGTGATTGTATTAGTTACAAAAATTTGAAATTTTGCTTGAATGGGTAAAAAAAAACCTTTTAGTTTTAAGAAAATAATAGCTACACAAAAAAGTATTAAAAGCTTGCATAAAACCTGTATAACGGGCAACTTAAGTTTTGAAGTGGAGTTTTCGCAAACACGGGTAGGAATAAAAGAGCTCGTACCGTTTATTTAGGTTGTCCCTTCTGTCTGCTTTGGCGATCGCGACCTTTTCTAATATACAAGTACTGCAAATGCTTTGTGGGTTTTTAACTTTGCCAATATGGTGGATAATTTCCCAATCTATTTTGTAATCAATGTTGTTATATTTAAGCTTCCATATATACTTCGATATTTCTGTTCCGTTCTCTTTATAGTTTTTAAAGTCATTATTATGGTTGTACCATCTTTTTTTAAAAGTGCCACCCGTTGAGCCCAAATAGTTTTTTGTTTCGTTTTCCGATCTGATTGTCGCTTTATATATTACATTTTCGACTTAGCATTTATTCTTAAGGGGACGTTTGTTTTTTGTTCGACAGTTGCAAAGTGATTCGTTTTGTTCATCGTTTTTTGTTTTTGAGTATTTTCGATTATGTTTTTGGATTAAATTCTGAATAATGCTCATACAGCTATATTAAATTTTAAAATTATTTCTGTTTATTATTTTGTTTAACTTGTGGTCTTCTTTAAAATGTTTATCTATTAGTTGCAGAAAAGCTTTACCTATATTGGTTCTTACTTCTTACTGACTGACAGTAGTGTGTGTTGAAGTAGATTGTTTTTCTTGTTCGTGCTGATTTCTTTTTGTTTTGGTTATTTTGGTGGTTTGAGTATTTAAATTTGTGTTTAAAATTTGAGTTGATTTTAAAGCATTCTGGTATCCGGTTATTGATTTATTGAAAGTTTCTTCGGTTTTTAAGAGTCTATTGAGTATTTTTTCGATCATTTTTGGTAGGTTCTTTTTGATAATGGACGGGTGGTTCGAATACTTGTTAATATAATTGTTGTTGACTATAATTGTTGTTGACTGTAGTAAACATAATGTTTACACTAATCCAAAAAGATAGACTCCTTACTTATGAGTATAAAAACGTAATAGCTTTTAAAATCAGTAAAAAATTGTTTAAATATAGTATTTGACACTTTAAGTTAAATAAATCTTAGTATGTTATAAACTTAGCATTATTTGTATTTTAATATCTATTGTTAATATTTGTTCAGTTTAAGTACATGGTATATTCTACATTTAACTTGATAATACCTACTTTATCAAACAATAGAAACATAAAAAACAGCGAATAGTTAAGAAGTTAAGTCGCAAAAGCATAAGCTAGTTCTAGAAAGATGACGTCGTTCTAGCTGTTTAATTTTTGCATACAAAACATTCACTATATTATGTTAAGTTATATTTACCCATAAATAATTTGCTTATAGTTACTAATTTAGCTAACAATGATTTATGTAAATAATATTCGAGTGTGAAAACTTTATTTAAAATATTTTATTTTGTATCAAGTATTTAGTGTTGAGAATTTTCGATTTTTGTAGTATAGTTGGTAATTATAGCTTCGCTAGTAATAGCCAAAAATACATTTAATAATACAGTTTATTGAGGGAAAAAAAAGAAACTCGAAATTCTTGTTCTTAGACATGGTACACGAAAAACCTTTCGGTTATCGAGTCGTACACAGGTACACTAAAGATACCTTTTAATGTCTTGTCGGAGACAATATTAATTAATATAAGAGATTTATAATTTAAAAATTTCTACAAAAACTAATTTCAACCAATGGAAAAAGATAACTAAACTGGCAGTGTTCTTGCTTCCGTCAGTGAAACTTTGACGTTTTTGCCGTCATACAATTAGCACCAATGGATCTTCAACTACAGTTTCTGGCTTCTGTATCAATTAAAGACCGGTTTCATTCTTTTACAACTTATTAGTCAGACACAGTCGCGACTTGAGAGAAGTTACTAGTCTAACTAAATGAGATTATGTTTAAAAGTAATGATGCACCTGATTGCTGGTCAAAATAAGTCAAAACAGTGAGTAAAGGCGCGAGTCGTGTTGTGACTTGTGACTTGTGAGTCACAAGTTGTGACTGTGTCTGCAACCTGCGTTATGATTACTTATAAGCAGGGTTTTCAGAAATAAATTCACTGATTAAAAGTTTATTTAAAGTACTTAATTCTTCAAGCCCTGTAGTTTTTTGTTAATTAAATGGTTTAACATTGGCAACTCTACTCGTAAGAACGAAGCTGATTTTGGACTGTAGTGGAAAATACTGTTAATATTCGTGCGGTGCTGTACAGTGCTAAATAAGATTAGTTGTATTTTATTGGACGATAAAAAGAGACGCTCAAAATATTTGGTCTTAGGACTTAGTGCACGAAGAACCTTTTGGTTATCGGGTCGCACACCACGGATACCTTTTAACGTCTTGTCCAGGACAATATAGTAAATATAGTAAGTATAGTGCTTACTGAATGATGTCGAAAAAACGTACCATCTTAACTCTAATCTTGCAAACGCTTTCTGCAAACGCTTTCTCTTGAACTTTGTAATTAATCTAACTGACTTACTTTATTTTAAATTTATTGGAAATATATTCAAGTATTGCTAAAATTATTTCTTTACCCTCAACAAATCTACGAGTCTTATTTAAATTTTTTACATTAGACAAGGATAATTACAATAAAATTATTTGAGTAGTAAGAAGTTATTTGGTTTTACAAAAAATATGCTTTATAATTATTTCATTACTATTTGTTATTATATGCAATCTTGCAGCAAGAATCTGAACTGTTTATTCACAACCAATAAAGCCAAAATAATTTATTTGTACTGATAAGCACTTTTTGAAGAAGTTGCAATTTAAATAGAGACTAGTGAGCTTAACAACTAATGCACAAAATAATATATTAACTTTAATATACATAGAAATTAACTTAGACTAAAATAAATGTATATTTATGCATTTTCTATAGGTTTAGTGTTCAGAAAATTTGAGTCTCTTCTCATAATTGTGAGAGTTAGTTTTCCTTTTAATAATCTTAAAAGTTGTCTTAGTACTTATTTTGCTCAAAAATTTTAATAAAACCTATAAAAAAAAAGTTATGAACAAATAAATGTTGGCACATTATTTGTTTAGTAAAATCATTGGTAATTACCTAAATTACCTAGGATGGTGTTGCACCAATATCAAACTGAAAATATATTATATTCAACATTTTTGGTCATATTTTTCAACTAAAAAATTGTATTTTATTGATATATAAATAAAGTTAAACTTATTAACATAAACTAATAAAACTTAATATTAAATCGCTTTTATTTGACAATATAAAGCGATTATATCAATACATTAACTTATATTGATTACAATATTGTAAAATAAAGTTGATTATATTTTACTTTAACATAATTAAATCTAATTTTTACTATATATTTATAAATCTTGTTTAAAACAAAGTATCTTTTTAGATTAAACAAATTAGACTTAAAACATTGATTTTTAGCCTATAATTATGGTTAAAAAATACATCAAATATAATAAATTTTCAGTTTGATATTGGTTCAACACCATCCTAGGTTTTTACTAGAGGTTTACTTTTATATTTTCAATATTTTAATATTATAAGAACTTGAACATTTAATTCATGTTTGCCTCACACTCAGGATAACCAAAGCTGGTTTGAAATTTTTCAAACTCAGACTAACTTAAACTAAAAGTAAAAAAAAAAATCTGGCTTGTTTGATTGCTTATTGCAAAGTTTAGACTAGTTTAGATATTTTCCTATACTTCTAGCTATTTTTAACTTAAAATTCTTCTTAATAATAAATCCTTAAGATATTTTAGCATAATTTTGAATTTAAGCTTAATTAAGTTTATTTTTAGTTTTTTGTTGATTTTTCTACAGTTTTGTCATACTCAAGCTAACTCAGGCCAACTTAGTATAACTTAAGGCCATAGGGGGTAAAACATGTTTTTTACAAGTTGATCTTATTTTAAAGAGTTTTTTCTAAGCTTGAAGATGTTTTTTATCGTTTTATAAAATTCAAATTATTTTCTGAGATATGACCAGTCAAAGTCGGGCCGCATAACAGGTTTCCTATGGGAAGGGAAAACTAAAACAGCAAAAAAAGACTATTTCATTTAAAATCTATCTCCTCCTACATTTTTCAAGCAATCTTCTTTAAACTTTCACAGTCTAATCTTTATACAATAACAAAAAAACGTTACTTTGAAATTTAAAAAAAATTGTAAAAATACAATTTTTTTAGAAAAAAAAAACACTTTTTTTTAAAATTTTTGTGATAAAATTATTAATTTTTTACATTATTTATATTCTAAAGTAACGTTTTTTCCTTTTAATATAAGGAACATTTCCTAAAAATTTGAAGAAGATTGCTTGAAAAATGAAGGAGGAGATAGATTTTTAGTGAATTTTTAAATTTCCAAAAAAATTGACCTTAAAAAATTGGCGATCCATACGTTTGTATAGGAAACTTTTTACAAAAAATAAATTATCTCAAAAGTTAAATTATATTTTTGAATTCAATAAAAACAGGCTTGTAGTTTGTTTTTAAAGCTTTCATATAAAAGCCAAAGTTATTTTTTGTGAAAAAAAAAAGTCGGACCCCCCCTATGGCCTTAAGCTAAGTTTAGGTCATTTAGGCTGGCTTTTTTGTTCAAAGAGTGGCAACTCTGATAATTAAAACAGATAAATTAATAGTTTTAGTTTGCGTCTCCCATAAGGAACCTATTGTTGCCTCCGACTCCTGCTATATCTCAAATTGTTTTATGAATTTTTAAAATCTGTAAAAAGCATCTTGTAGCTTAGTAAAAACTATATACAAAAAAGTTTAAATTTCAAAGACACTGTTTACCCCTATGCCCTTAATCCAGTTTCAATATTTTGTTCAAAAGAATTTTAACTATTTTCAAGTGCTGATTTAGAATTTTTTTTGCCTTGCGGCTAGTTATTCAATATTCTTAGAATTAATATTAGGGAGTTAAATCTATATGGAATTATACTTAATCAAAATTAAGGACTTGAAAAAAACTCAAGGAAGTTTAAGGTTACTCAGTAAAGTTTCCGGTCACTCAGGCCCAAGAGTAGCAACCCTGTGTGTAGTTGAATGCCTAGGAGACCTTTCTTCTAGGGCTGCCACACACTCAAGCAAATTCAGGCTAGTTGATGTTTAAAAAAACTCAAGCCAACTCCAGCTAGTTTAAAAAATTTTCTGGTTTAATTAGTAAAATTCAAGCTAAAATGTTGTTTTTTAGTATAACTCATGTTATTTTTTTTCTCAAACATCAGGTTTTTTAGGTAAATAATTTGTTTCACAATTTTATGTTGTTTTGTTGAGTTTTAATAAAGCTTCAAGTTGCTTTTTTCATATTTTTGAAATTCCAAACATTTTTTGAGATATATCCAGTCAAATTTTGAGACTACAATAGAATCCTTATGGGAGGCACAAACTAAAAATGCAAAAAAAAAAGATTATTTTACTGAAAATCTTTCTTCTCTTATGTTTTTAGAGATATTTACATTAAACTTTCAGGAAGTGCTCCTTGCAGTTTAGAAAATTCTGTCATCACAAAAATAAAAATAAAATAGAAATATAAATTATTAAAAAAAAAACATAAATACTTTTTTTGTTCGTTTTTTTTGTCATAGTTTTTTTTTTCAAATTTTGTTGCTGCAGAAATTTGTTGATATTGCAAGGAACATTCCCTGAAAGTTTGAGGTAATTGTTTTAGAAAATGTAGAAGCTATATTTTTAGTAGTTTTTAGTTGGCACCTCCCATAAGAACCTATTGTAGTTTTTGACTTTATAAGCTTTATCTCAAAAATGGATTTAAATTTTAAATATCAGTAAAAAGTAACTTGAAGCTTTGTTAAAACTCAACTTAGTAAGATCAAATTGAGAAAAAAAATTATACTCCCCTATGCCCTTAATTTAAGTTGATAAATGTATTTTTTTTAGAAAGTAGTTACTTACATTTAATTCTTTAATATAAATTTATTATAAGAAGTATGAGTGAGTCTACTTTTTATTAAAAAAAATTTTTTTTGAAGAAAGTTCTGGATCTTTAAAGATTATAGAATGTTGTTGAAAAGGAACTTTTTTACATGTTGATCTTGTTTTAAAGATCTTCTTAGCTATCAGTTGCTTTTTACCGTTTTGGAAAATTATAATTAGTTTTTGAGGAATTAGCCCAGGGTACAAAGTTGGAAAGCTTAATGGAAGGACAAAAATAAAAACGCAAAAAAAACTATTCCATTGAAAATTTATTATCTCCCACAATCTTTCTGAAACTCTCTCGAGTCAATTTAATTTAAAATAAATAATTATTATTTCTATTGTAGGAATTTTACTTTGAGTAAAAATATTTTTTCTATGAAAAAACTAAAAAAATATTGATTTTTTTCATTAACTTTGGTCATAAATTTTTTAAATTTCAGTTTTTGTTCTTACATTCTAGGAATTTTCTATTAATCTGGGTTGCCACTTTACCTGGAAACCTGGAATTTGAGAAATTTTGAAAAAACCTGTAACTTGAAACAAAAATCACTTAAAAACCTGGAAAAACCTGGAATTTTAAACAATTTTTACATGTTAATTAGAAAAATTTTGATTTGACACAAAAAATTTACCATATTGATAAAAATGTTTTGCCGTTATCAAAATTTTTTTATTAAAAAACACATTTAAAGTAGCTTTACAGTATCTTTTCAACGTTTGTATACTAGTTAACACAGTTTTTTACCTTAAAGTTAAGTTTAAAATGAAAATAGATACAAAAACAAGTACTTTTAAAAACCTGGAAGAAATTTTGAAAACCTGACAAAAATTAGCCAAAAGTCAGTGGCAAGCCTGATTAATGCGAGGTACATTTCCATAATTGACCAATAAATGAAAAAGAAGATAAATTATTAGTGAATTTTTAAAAATTCCAAGAAAATCAGAAATGAATTTTTCTTTCTTTATATGTTGTATTGGAAGCTTTTTACACAACTGACAATATCTCAAATGTTAATAAATATTTTTTATTTGTTAAAAAGTATCTTATAGTATGTATAACAAGCTTTTATATAAGGTCTAATGTTAATTTTTGTAAAAAAAAATGTTGGACCTCCACTCCCCTATTCTGTTAAGGGCATAGGGGGGGTAAACACCCTTTTTTGGTTTTTTATCTTATTTTATATAGTTTTTACTAAGCTACAAGATGCTTTTTACAGATTTAAAAAATTCAAAATAATTTTTGAGATATAGCCGGTCAAAGTCGGAGGCAACAATAGGATCCTTATGGGAGGCGCAAACTAAAACGGCAAATAACTAGAAATCACTAAAAATCTATCTCCTCCTACGTTTTTTGAGATAACTACCTCAAATTTTCAGGAAATGTTCCTTGATAAATTTAGAAAATTCTGTCGGAACAGAATTTAAAAAAATTAAAAAATAAAAATTTCATAACAAAAAAACTAAAAAAAAATTGTTTTTTTTGTTTATTATTTATATAAAATTTTTATTTTTTAATTTTTTCAAATTCTGTTCCGACAGAATTTTCTAAATTTATCAAGGAACATTTCCTGAAAATTTGAGGTAGTTATCTCAAAAAACGTAGGAGAAGATAGATTTTTAGTGAAATAGTCTATTGTTGCCGTTTTAGTTTGTGCCTCCCATAAGGATCCTATTGTTGCCTCCGGCTATATCTCAAAAATTATTTTGAATTTTTATAATCTGTAAAAAACATCTTGTAGCTTAGTAAAAGCTACATAAAAAAAGATAAAAAACCAAAAAAGGGTGTTTACCCCCCCCCTATGCCCTTAAGTAAAGTTTCTTAAAACGTTAATCTGATGAATAAAAATGTCATAGTTATGTGTATGTAAGTATATTTAGATCAGACTAGCCATTTTACATGGAAATCTGAAGTTTGAAACTTAAAAATAGACATAGATTATATTGAAACTTAAAACAAAATATTATTTGAAAAATCTCTAATTTTGAACAATTTTGTTAGGTAAGAAATAAACATATTAGAAAAATACATACCAACTACAAATTGGTTTCAAACTTCTTCAGGTTATTTGAAATTACTTCGACTTGTTTGCAGTTTTTCTGAAGACTCTGGCTAGTATTTATGACTTTAAAACAGTTTTTTTAAATGTTTTTTTTCTTTTAGGTGTTATAATTATTTTCTTTTCAGTGTGATATTTTTAAGTAACAAGCTTAATAAACATTTTTTTTAGTTTTTAGAACTAACACTTGCTAACTTTTTTTATATTTCAAAGTGAGACAACTTAGTCAATTCCCTACTGAAAATTTGATAAAGAAATGAGCAGAAAACTTTTAATTAAAATTCATGAATTTTTGATGACTTATAAAAGACGTTAAAAAAGTTGTGTTAGCTCTATTATAATATAAATTTTACATTTGTAAAGTACAATAATTCTCAGCTATTGTAAAATACAGTAAGAACCTTTTGCTAAAATTTCTTACAAAGTTACATAAAATTTCAAACTTAGTTCCACACTTTTTGTATAATATGTGCTAATTAGCAAGTTTTGATCTAGCACCATTCAAATATTGCAAATATTAATACAGTTAATAGAACCTCTAAGCCAACAAGTTACAAAAAACAACCATTAAATATATAGTACTTATATGTACTAAGATAAAGGTCTTAACTTAAGATAAATTTGTAATATACAATCAATTTATTTATGCCTTTAGTTCTCAAAGAAAGTTGGTGCCTTTAAAAAACAAATTATTTTGTATTAGAAATGACTCTGCAAATAATTGGCCTTTGCCAAAATAGAGCAATATAGATCCGTAAGGGAAATCCTGATTTACACCCTTGAACATGTTATTGTGTTCCTTTCATTTTTTTATCTTTAAGTGATTTAATATGGATTAGTCTAACTTATGCTAATTTAGCTCTAATTAAATGAGATTAAGTAGCTTTAGGCCAAAGTTGGTTATCAGTACATTAAAACAATGTTGCCAAAAAAATCCTGGAAAACCTGGAATTTTATAAATTTAGAAAAGAAGTGGAATTACATGGAAATTGAACAAAATCAAATAAATACCTAAAAATTTGAACCATTTTTACAAGTAAAAAAATAAAACTTGGACTATATATGAAAGTTTAATCAAATACATTATACAAACGTTTTTTTATTGTACTATTTAATATTTTTTATCATAAAACACATTTAAAGTATCATTATAGTATCTTTTAAACATTTCAATACTATCTAAGACCTTAAAATTTTACTTTGAATACACTAAAAACAAACTAAAAAACTTTTACATCTAAAAACCATGAAGAAGCTCAGAAAACCTTAAGCAACCCTGAGTATAGCTTGTAATAAATGGGTATTTAAAAAAACCATTTTAAATGTGTTTTGAATTGATAGATTTTATGTTTTTTATATATTTAGAATTTACCACTATACAGTTTTTGTTTAGAAAAATTGTCAAGTTGTGTTTAAAGTATAAAATGTAGTTTATTGATATTATTGCAACAAACATATTTTAAGACTTTTTTTGCTCAAGTGATAATTTAAATTGTTGGCAAAGTTAACTATCTTTAAGTAAAGAGAAAAGAATAAAAAATTACAACCATTGGACAGGTCATTCACAAAGTTTAAAATGCTGATCTTAAACTATAGAGGGTACCTTTTTTTTGTGTGCAAAAATTAAGATTTGCTTGTAGTTGAAGCAGAGTTGCCACATATTCAGCTTTGTTAAAAATTTTAGATAAACTTCGATTAGTTCAGGATTTTTTTTTTTGAAAAAAACAGGATAATTGTATTTTTTCCTAATTCACATTTCAGTTTTTATAACTTTAATATTACTAAATTGCTCAATAACTAGTATGTCCTTACAGAGTCTAAATAGTAATTCATTTTATATGATATAGATTGATTTTCAAACTTATTGGGAGTATTTTTTTCTCTTACTCAAGGCTTAAATTTTAGTCTTTCAGGCAGAATTTTTTGAATTAAAGAGTGACAACTTCTTCAAGAAAAATGAAAGAGAAGAATAATATTTTTCAATTCTATAAAAACTGGCTTGTAGTTTATACTTTGAGCTTTCATATGAGAGCCAATGTTATTTTTAGTAAAAAAGTTTGACCCCTCCCCTATGCCCTTAAATATAAAATGATACGTATAAAATTAGCTTACTTTAACTTTGTATTTCCAACTTTTTACAAGTTAGATAGTATTTTATTTATAATAACAAGTAACTTAACTGTGTTATAAACTAGAGATAAACAGTCTTCTCAACAAATTTGCTTAAAATATCTTTTTTGAATAGAATTATCAAGAAAAACTAGTATGTGGGACATATTGGTTTTAAGGAGTTTTACAAAAGAGTTATAAACAATTGTTTAAAACTGTTGGTGTTGGATAAATAGAAATTTTAGTTAAGTCTGTGAGCCAGGTTTAAATTTAAGTTTACTAAAGTGTATGCTTTTAAGCATTTGCTTTTAACTTTTCAGTGCAAACCTTTTAAAACAATATATCCCACAAAAAACTTTCTACTTATTAAGACAGCCAAAAAATGAGTTATTTGAGCAAATTTATTCAAATCATTGCCCTCCTAAATTTTATAAGTTTTCACACAAGAGCCAATTTTAATTTTCGTACCAAATTAGCTTTTAGCTTCTATAATTCAAATTAGGACATTTATTTTGTTTTTGTATAAACTATAGTAGATTTTATTATTTAACATAAATATCAAAGATAAGTATTGTGTCAGTACAAAATCTGAATTTTAAACATTAAGTTTATAAACAAAAAAAGTGTACACCTTGCAAACATTTTTATTTTCTAAAATAAGTTGTTGTTATTTTATCATAAGTTATTATGATTGATAGCTCTTCCACTGTATCATAGAAAATCCATAAATATCAGTTTAAAGAGAACTTTTTTAATTTTAAAGCAAATTATCTGAATAATAAAAAAAACCTTCAAGACTACAAATTTTGACTATTATTAAAACCAAAATAGAATTTTACTTCTAATTTAAACGAATATTTTAGCTTTAGTTTCTAATATTGAATTAGTGTTATAAATAGTAGTTAAGCAATCAACACCCATGTAAAAAAAATTTTTGAATTAAAATAATTCAATTAGCTATAGATTTTTAAACATTTTTATTTTAACTGAAAATTTTCTAAAACAAAAAAACGATAATGTTTTTTAAACATTTGTAAGGGTAACTATAGCCTTTGATAAAAAAGTATTAAAAAATTGTTTAAATTATTTTTAACTTTTATACTGTTTTTTTTTTACAGTTTTCTATTCTGGTGGAAACTCTAATAAGCAGGAAAAGTTAACTTGATATAATTTTATAGATAATTTTTATTTAAAATAACTTTATAATTCTTTTGCAGAACTTGATATTCTTAAATCAAATTACACAAAATGTCGGACAAGGTAGCCAAGCAGCCCAAGAACGAAGAGCCGGTGAAGGAGTCCCTGGAAGAAGACGACGAGTTCGAAGAGTTTCCGGCTGACGAGTGGGGCGAAGCTGAGAAAGAAAAGCAGATCCACTGGGAGGAAAATTGGGATGACGACAACAAGGAAGACGACTTCAGCAAGCAACTGAAGGCTGTGCTTGACTCAGTGAAAAAATAAATTCTTTCTTAGAGCATTTATTTTGTAAACAAAGTCACTAACATTTGTTTATTTTGTGCTTGTAAAATGCTTAAGGTAGTAAAAGTTTTATAAATGTACTAAATTTATTCTATATAAAGAGTTAATTGTTAAAGTAGTTTTTCAACTATGTTTCAATTTTTATTTGATAAGTATTTGGAAACAAAAAATATAATAGTTTATTGTGTTAAATTTACAAAATAGTTATTATTTAAAATGTGACTTAATCTCTAATAGACTAGTATTTTGTTGGTATAATAAAATAATAAAATTGATATTATTTAAAGTTGTGTTTTTATATAAAAGTTTTATAATACTGTTTTTACCTATCGTTCTAGTAATCTTATTTATACTTAAAATACTTCCAATTCAAGAAAATATTATAATTAATAGCTTGTTGATTACAATGGTTGAGCTAACAGAAGACAAATTATATGACGAATGCGCTGTTTTTGGCTGCGTTGTTGCTACGGCCTCCACTGATTTCGAACTTTCAAGCTCCATTGCCATGGGCCTCACTGGCTTACAACATCGAGGCCAAGAAAGCAGTGGTATTGTTACGGGAGGTAAGGATTCATTTTCTCCTTTAAACCAAAAAAAGGGGATGGGATTAGTTTCGCAAGTGTACAATTCGGAAAATCTCAGCCGTCTAACTGGTGTTGCAGGCATTGGGCACAATCGGTATTCAACGTCCGGCAAGTCTGAGCTTTCAAACTGCCAGCCTTTTATTGTAAACATGCAGTATGGAGCCATGGCTGTAGCGCACAATGGTGAGCTTGTTAACAAAAAAGTACTCCGAAAGGAGATACTAGCCAGAGGAGTGGGCTTGTCTACAAGTTCTGACAGCGAGCTGTTGACGCAAATCATGTGTCTTCCGTTGGACTCTGAAAACGGACAAATAAACATTGCAGACAGAATAAAAGGGCTGATGAAACGGTCGCCCACATCCTACTCTATGTTGGTGCTGCACAGTGGAGCAGTATATGCTGCTCGAGATCCGTACGGAAACAGGCCTCTTTGTTTAGGTAAAGTCCTTGACAACTCTCCTTCTCTCAACGGTGATAAGAATCCTTCCGCGGAAGCTTACGTCGTTTCCTCAGAGTCTTGCGTCTTTCAGTCGCTTGGAGCTGCACTCATACGAGATGTAAATCCTGGAGAAGTTGTTAGAATTGATTCGTCTGGCTTCACGACAATGGGATCTATTGTACCCCGCCCTGACGGAAGCGCGTATTCCGCCTTTTGCATTTTTGAATACGTTTACTTTTCCCGCATGGACTCTGTTTACGGTTCAAACACGGTGTACAATGCACGCCGCGATTCGGGCATCATGCTCGCCATAGAAGCTCCGGTCCAAGCCGATTTCGTCAGCACCGTCCCGAACAGCGCCACTCCGGCGGCCATCGGTTTCTCCCGCCAATCCGGCATCAAGTACGAGGACGTGCTTGCTAAGAACTCCTACATCGGCCGCACCTTCATCAAGCCGACTCAGCGACTTCGCAAGCTGGCGGTCGAACAGAAGTTTGGCGTGATACGAGACAACGTTAGGGGCAAGCGGATTGTGCTGGTCGACGACTCGATCGTGAGAGGGACCACGATGCAGTGCATCATTAAAATGCTGAGGAAGGGCGGCGCGACTGAGGTTCACGTCAGAATCGCTTCTCCGCCGGTGAAAAGTCCCTGCTACATGGGAATCAACATACCCACTTCGGACGAGCTGCTGGCCAATAACACTCACGTGGACGACATCGCCACCTTCTTGAACGCCGATTCCGTCCAGTACTTGTCGCTCAAAGGTCTGCTTCACGCCGTGAGGGGTCCCGCCCACGAAGACGGTTTGGTAGGTGAAAACGGGGTCAGTAAGCTCAAGGTTGGTAAAACAAACAAAAAAGTTGGCCACTGCACAGCTTGTTTGACCAAGAACTACCCGGTCAATTTAGAATGGTAAAGGGTTGGTATAGTTAGCTGTACATAGAAGAAAAGAAAGTAGTTAATAAAACGGTTATTTATATTGATCGATAATTAGGTATATTTTAGAGTTTGTTACCGTTATCTTCTTTTAAGTATTTGTCGGTACTTTAAAGTTATAGTTTTTATTTTTTAGGTTCATTAGCTGCTAGACCTGCTTTTGTAATGTCTGCATGTAGTCTACTTGATGTATATAGAAATCATAGTTTTTTCTGACACCACAACTAAGCTGTTTTATGTATATTCAAATCATTAACTTCACGTCTACCTTATGATTAAACTTCATAATCTACTAAAAACAACTGTTTTAAAACAAAATATTTTTTGTCTATTACTTGAAGCATTCTAGTAGCTTATGGTTCAATCTGGAAAGGAACCATAGTTTTTTTTTTCTGTACAAATTGCTTACTGAACAACTTTTTGTTTTGGATTTATTTAATTTTGCCTTTCAGAACTTGTTTTATTAAAACAATATTGAAATACTTGCACCTTATTTAACTATTATTGTTTTTAGCAATAAATAGTAGAATTTAGCTAAAAATAAAAATATTTTCATAGCCCAAATAGCCATAAATTTATGTTTTTATTCTAAATGTTAGCCGCAAGGTTCTGTATTTATCTTAAGTGGTTTTACTTCTTAAAATTATAAGAATTTAAAAAAAGACCGTATGGAGTAGACTACACAAAATAGATGCGATGTTATTTGCATATAATATTTGTAATAACATTGGTTTAAAACATAAATGATATGTTTTTGTTTAGTTTTTTCATTGAAACTTCTTCAATATTTTAAACCAGTTATCTAAAAAATGAAATTCAAAGCTTTGTAAATTGTCTGATAAGACTGTTGGACATAGACACAGGTCAAAAAGTCCTATTTATAAAGTTTAATCGTGTAGAAGTCTCAACAATTATTAATACCCTTTTTATTCGTAAAATCTGAAAGTGCTATCCAAAGTTGAGTCTCATGAAATTCGTTTTATAATTTGATCAAGCTTGTTCAACGTGTCATGCTATTAAGATTTTTGTTCTAACATGGTTTATTATGTTTCAAATGACAGTTATTACGGATGATAAGTAACAAAAATACTTTCCAAAACAATCTCTTTAAAACTATTTTCTATGTTATTTTCATGTTAGCAGTTTTAAATAAGTCATTATATGTACATGATAAATGATTTTTTAAATAATAATAACTATTATTAATGAATCATAAGGTTTGAAAAAGCCATAAATTATAATAAATTGAGTAGTTCAAAAGGTTACTAGGTGTCAACAAGCAAATATTTATGAAAGAAAGATAAAAGGTTACTTTTATAACTATTTTAAAGTTTATAAAAAATCATTTTACTTCAAATTTAAGAAGGTTACGAAGCTTGTATTGATGAAGTGAACTTACAAGCAATTAATATATCAAACTTGAGACAATTTTTTACGATAACATGAAATATTCTTAATTTATCACATTAGGTTTAAGTACATAAACCTCTTATGTGAATCCTAAAATATCTACTATCTTGGGATGGGCAACTCAACTAGTCCAAATATAAGTCTTTCGAGGGTCTCGTTGTTCAGAAAAAGTGTACTAAATGTATTAAAAAAAATTTTAGAAGCAAAATTGTAATTAGATAGTCGCTTAAGTTGCACCATGTATTTAATGTAATGTACGGCTGTCAAGCGACTATTGATTTGTAGGTGAGTAAAAAGTCAAACCAAGTGTTCTATATAATTGAAATAAACTAGATTTTTGCATTTAAAACTCTTCTGCATCTAAAAAAATAGCTTGTAGTTACTAATTAGATCTACATACGCATATTTTTATTTTTTTTCAAGTATACATTACTTGTTGAGTTATGTCCCTTTAACTTAATTGTTTGAATAGTCGTGCACCTTTTGTTACATAGTAATTCGAATAAGTTCAAGCAGAGTTGTCAGAATTTTCAAACTTTCACATGTATTTTCAACTATATTTTTCTAATAAAATCTAGCAACCCTGAGTTCCACTTTTTTTTATGTTTTACTATTGTAATCCGACTAAACATAAATACCTATGCCTGTTTTCAATACTTCCTTCGTTATCATTTCAAGTTTCTGAAAAATAAGATAAGTTGCTTATTTTTTTCTTTTTTGGTATAGTATATTATTCATTTAGGAGGCAAAAAATGAAATGCTGCTGTAAGTAAACAAATGTTGAAAAAATTTGTGACTAGTTTCAGTGGCGTAGCGTGGTATTTTGGTCAGGGGGTGCGCAAATTTTTTTCTTAAAAAATCCTCTAAATTAAAACTTTTGTAATTAGCTATAAAAAAACTTTTTATAAGTAATATAATTGAAATAAATTTATTAAGTAAAATAAGTTCGTTAACTGTTTTAAAAAATATTTGTATATTACAAAATTAAACAATCAAATACAAGTATAAATTTCATTAGAATTACTTATACTTGCAAAAATGTAAACTTACTAAATAAAAATGGTTTTTATTACTTATAGTAAACTTAATATCTTTAAAAATTAATATATTCAATAAAACGAAAGTATCTGTTTTATTTACGAAAAAAATATCAATCTCTTTAATATACAATACAACAGTGATAAGAACACCTCATTGCACAAAATTTTTATAAAGTTATACAGAAGTTAAAATAGACCAACTTTATAACTGTTATTACAGTTTATTACAACTTTGTAAAATAGTTAAAAGTATACTTTTTAAATTTAATTCATTTGATTGTATTTGTTTAAAATAAAAATCACAAACAAAGTTTATTTCTCATAGGCCGACACGCTTATCTTGTATGTTTACAAAAATAAAGTTCAGAAAACTAGCAGTAGTCTTAACAATGTAGCATAAAAAAAAAATTATAAAATTGTTTAATTTTTCTTTAAGCGTGACGTATTTTTGTAGAAAAATAGTCTCCCATAAGGTTGTACTACAGCGGTGCGCTATATTAATTGCGTACTTTTTGAGTCTAAATTCTTATGAAGTTATAAAATTTTTCCTTATGGAGTTTTTCATCAACATCGGTGCGCATTTGCAATTACGCACCGAATCAGTATATTGAGTAATAACATGTACTTTCCTAACTTGTCACGAATTGGTAATCAAAATTTCGTTTAACTTTTTGAATACTAGATAAACATAGTTGAAAAAAGGCAAATTGAGCAGAAAAAATAAACTATAAAGGATAAAGATATTACATTCTTTTTTTTTTACATTTTTCTTTTTTTTTGGTGGCACGCATGCGCCAGTGTCCCTCCCCACGCTACGCCCCTGACTAGTTTTAATATGCTTAAATGATTTTTCAATACTTCAATATCAGAACTTTATTTCCTGTTTCCATTAACTGTTTTTCTAGATTACTAATTCTTAAGATGTTAACAGATGTACACAATAGTGATTTACTGGATTCAGTTGGATCATAAATTTTATTAAAGATCCGGATACTAGCTGAGATTTGTCCGGATCCAGTTTATTGTACAGACTTAACTTTTCTGTGATCAGCTTTCTTCAGTTTTGTATTTATATTATTACCGTTTTGCTTAAAAATATTTTTAGAACCATTCAAATAATCAATTAAGACAGTTATTTTTGACAGTTTCAGAATTAGTTATTTATAATAATCTATTTAAAAAAAGAATGCATACATATAACTAAAATACAATTTAAAGATTTCTGTAACTATAAAAAGAAAGTATAATATTAATAACTGTGAAACTTTTTTAAATAATGAATTATTGAATTTAACAAAAAGAGGTGTTTTAAAATTTAAGTAAATACTTAATGAAAGAATTTTAGTCATTAGTATTTAAGATTTTTGTATTTAGTGAAAAAATGTAAAAAACTTAGTATTAATATTTACAAAATGATTTTCTTATTTCTTCAATTACAATAGAAAAAAAAAATCTAGATATATTTTAGGTAAAGGACAGAAACACTTTACTAAGAGCGTTATTTGCAGTACTTTATGTTAAAAGGTAAAATTAACATAGCTTGTAATACACAATTAAAAGTTAATATCTGTAATAACGTTTTTTAATTTAGCAGTATTTATTACTTAACTGTGTTATTTTAATTATTTTTCAAAAACAATGCTGTCTACTTTTGTAAGGTTTAAGATATATAAAGTAGATTGAAAAACGGTGTATGTATTAAATAAAGATTTTGTAACAACTGTCAGTGGTTTTATTAAGAAAAAAAACGTTATACCCTAATTTGGCTTCTGTTTTTAAATTAATATACTAATGTTTTTAAACAACCAAACAGAAAACATTTTGTCGAGTGTGCAATTTATACAAGTGATGAAAAGCCAATGACACCTTTGACAAAGTATCCAGGAACAAATTATTCTCTTGAAGAGCAGTGCAAATATGGTGGATACAATTAGAGGACAGTTTTAATGAAAATAATTTCCAAAGTTTAAATATTAAGTATTATCTTTTACAAAATGTAAATATACGTTTGTTCAGTTTAAATAAAAACTTCATGTAAATTTATCAATGTTACTCTTTGAAGTTTTGCTCATTAAACTTAAAACAAATTTAAAAACACAAATAAAAAAATAAGAAAATAGTAAAGTAGTTACAGTTGCAAAAACCTGATGTTTCTAAAAAGGTTAAACACCTTAGAATAACAAACAGGTCTTTATTTTTAAAGTTTGTTGTTTTTTAAGACTGTTTTTTACATTGGGACGGGACAAATATGCACGAAGGTCACTTTTTCACGAAAGTAGATAAAAAAATAAACACAAAAGTAAAAAAAAAATAATTTATAATGATAAACTAAAAAACATTGAACAAGGGTAAGGGTTTGGGTTAACAGTGATAATAAAACTGAAAATGTTAAAAAATTAAATAAGAAATTAATTCATTAAACAAAATTGAATTTAAAATTAACTTTAACCCGTGTTTAAGTCTCTCCGTGCAAAACTGTCTCTTCGCACATATTTTACACCTACTCATTTAAAATACATAAGTTAGTAGCATAATAAGTAAAATTCGTGTAAATATTTAAGAATACTTTAACTTTAGCCATAATTTTTATTTATAAAGATAAATATCTTTTTCAGACTAATCAGTGTTCTCAGTTAATTTGTGATACAAAAATTAATGCAATGCAAGCTATGAAGAACTTAAGGTCGGTTGGTACAGTTTGGAAAGGTCACATTCAGACGGTGTGATAATCGACGTATTCTCAGGAACTAGTTGTGGTTCGTTGAAAAAAATATTTCTATAATAATATTTAAAGACATTTAGATAAAACATTAGCTTGTTCGTATAAAGAAAACATGTGATAGATTAATTATTTAAAATTTCGTAAAATTATTTAATTGCACATTGTCAACCTGTTTTCTTGAAGTGACTTGACATAAATACACACCTTAAAACTTGGATTAAATGCTAAATGAGTTAGTGTATAAAATACATATTATAATATATTAAATTAATTATAAAAGTATAAGTTTTCTTTTAGAATTCAATAGTTAGTTGTATTTTTATACTAATTTTTAATTCTTAAAAATACTATTTTTTCCAATAACTTAATTTTTATATGATTAAGATTTGTTTAAACAACAAATGCATTGATGAAACAAACAAAATGGAAGTTATCAATGGAGGTTGGAGCAGTTGGACTGATGATGAAGATTATTATTCTGTAGAACCGGGATGTCGAAGCACTTGTGCTAATGGCGACATTTTGCAAACTCGTCTTCTTCAAATTGTACAAAGAAACCTTTCGGTTATCGAGTCGTACACCACGTATGAATAAGTAAAAAAAAAAAATTTTTTAATTGGTTTTTTAAGCCTACCCTCTGCTGATAAAGATAAATTATTATTTTAAACTCTTATTTTGAGATAAAAAGCTAAATCTAAAAATATTATTATTTAATTTAAAAGATATAAACAGCGACTCCTTTTTAGTTTGTTATTTAAGCTTTTTTTTCTTACAATTAAAAAAAAAAAGGCCTGCCATGCACAAGTACTTTAAACTTTTTGAAAAAAAGATTTTTTAAATTTAACTTTTTGGACACATACTGGATAAACTTATTAATAGTATAGATTAAACTTATAAATATATATATTGAAAATTTAAACCTAAGTTTTTGTTTTTTATTTTTCGAAATGGTTGTAGTAAGCTTTCAAATATAAGCATATTTAAAAAACTTCCGAAGAACTAATCTAATATCATAACAGTTTTTATAATTAGTTTTAAGAATTTTCATTAGTTTTAGAAAACAATTATCAAAATGTAAAACTTCAAATGTAAAAACTTAATTAACACTATAATTTACTAAAGATTTGTTTAAACAACAAATGCATGGATGAGACCAACAAAATGGAAGTTATCAATGGAGGTTGGAGCAGTTGGACTGATGATGAAGATTCTTATTCTGTAGAACCGGGATGTCAAAGCACTTGTGCTAATGGCAACATTTTGCAAACTCGTCTTTGTAACAATCCAAAGTGAGATTATTAAATTTTGTGACAAAATTTGAATATTGAAGTTAGTTTAACTAAAATTAGTGAGAAATATACCTAATTTAAAACATTTCGAAACGACATCAGCTAGAAATGTAAAAAAAAATATTAATAGATACATAACTGGAAACTAAATATGTTAAAACTATTTTTAATTTGTTTAATTATCATTTTCAGACCTAGTAATGGAGGTAAACAACGTGTCGGACCAAATACTATAACACTAGAATGTACTCAAGACTGTATTTAAGAAGCTAATTCAAAGTCACAATTATAACTAAGAAGCTTGTTTTGAGTGTTTTATTTTAGCGTACAAAATTAAACTTTAAAGAACTTTATGTCGTTATTTTCGTGAATTTTTATAGATAAAAACCAACTATAACTATAATTATAGAAATTTTTGAACAGTACTAAATATATACTATTTTAGGAATATTCTTTTGTAACTTATTACTAAAAACAAACAAAGTTTTTTATTCAAGACAACTATATTTCAACAAATTTTCATCGGTGTGAAACACAAAATAAAAAACATTAATAACTTACTTATAAAGCATTATATTTACATCAGAAATTAGTTTATCAAGCAAAAAACAAAACAGAAAAGTAGCTAAAATTCTATACAAATATAACATGAGAGCACCTAATTAACTAATCACTTTATATTACCTTTACTCTTTATGATAAGATCTCCACAACACGAATTGGCTAGGTATTTAAATAACTTGTAAGAACCCGTTTTGAATATGGCCAATATCTTAATGGGTCATTTGGAATACTAAATATTACCTGAATTTAGATTAAGGTGTAAGTATGTAAGATACGTAGACGATTGTTTTATCATTATCGACAGTAAAAAAATAGTTTTTTGTTATTTGAGAAATTAAATTCCCTACATAGAGCTTATATGTCTACCATAAAAAAATAAGTAAATAATCAAATATCATTCTTGGATGTTTCAATTTTAAGAAAAGATGATAAATTTATCACGTCGGTATACAGAAAACCTTTGTTCACGGTCTTTACCTAAATTTCAAATCTTACTTTAGCAAGAGAAGAAAATTGTTTGATTGAAATCTTATTTCACATATAGAATATATGTTCTCTAGAAGTTTTTCAGATTAAACTTATGTTATAAAAGAAATGCTGTTAAAGAACGGATATCCTAATTCTTCGATTGATAAGGTTTTAATAACTAAAATAAACAGATTAACTTACATAAAACCTTATGGTCCTGAGAAATGTCTAGTTCTTTTGATTTAGCCTTATGCAGGCGAAAAATCTACTCAGATTGAAAGAAACATAAAGAATTAAACGGGAAAAGTATATCGTGCAGCTGAACCTAGAGTTATTTTTACATTAAGTTCTACTTTGATTCCTAATGGTAAAGACCTTACATCTAACAAATATAAAAGTGTTGTGGTTTACACGTTTGAATTTTGTTGCTCAAACCTCTAAGTACCTTGAAACCAGAGTTAAAAAGAACACTCTAAATTGTGAAAAAAAATATATTTAAAATAAGCCAAAGACAATTAGTATACCAACTTTAAATGCACGGAATAAATCTTCAATATCAGAATATTTAGATAAAAATCCATTTTGTCGAAAAACTTACAATGAAACGAAATTAAAAACATTAAGAAATTGTAACAATGTTTTTGACCTGGTCAAAATTGAAGCCATATACATTCATTTAAATAAAACTAAGTTAAGTAAGCGGAGATATTTTGATTATTCATTATCCTTGTTTAGTTAATTAGTGCTCTCATGTTATATTTAAATATGTTTGGTCAGAATTTTAACTACTTTTATTTTATTTTTTGCTGAATTCAGTAATTTCTGATGTAACTATATAAGGCTATATAAGTTAAAATTCTTCATTATTTCGTTAGAATTGTATCACACTGATGAAAATTTGTTGAAATATACTTGTATTAAATAAAATACTTCGGTTGTTTTTAAACAAGTACAATAGCAGACTAATGTTTAAAATTATAACTTATTGTTAATATTGCTAATTAATTTGTTAGTTTCTAAAAGTTTTTACTTCAACAAACTGACAAATAAATTAACTTGTTGAACAATTTTTAGCAATTACTTGCAAAACTCAGACTTGTTTTAAGACTTAATTGTATTTTGTAGTAATCTTGAACAAATATAACAACCTTTCTGTTCAAAATAACTTTTTATCATTCATAAAAGTTAAGACTAGATTAAACTGTATATCGTTAAGTTAGTTTAACTTATATGAAGTGGAACAAAAAGGTTCGCGCTAGTTATTATAAACGTATTCTTAGTTTTTAATAATTTTAAAAACAACTAAAAGTTTAAGGGATAATTTTTATACCGATAGCTCCAAAACTTTTGTTTTGAGATTTAATGCAATAAACTGATTATGAAATAATATATATTTTATACCATTAATAAGGAAAATAAAATTATATCAGCCCTTTAAACCATTTTAAAAACAAACTGCTTACATATAGAATTCCGCTTAAAAATATATATCAATAAGTCAAACATTGTTTGATAACAACAAATATTCGGTCCTAGGACCTTGTGCACGAAAAAAACCTTTCAGTTATCGAGTCGTACACCACGGATAACTTACAATGTCCAGGACAAACAAATCAAAATGAAAATACATAAGAGTAATTTTGATTTATTTTCATCCAGTGATAAGTATAATAACATAAGTTTATATGTTGCTATATATTTAAATAATAATGTGGTTGTGCTATAACATTTACTAACATTTAAAAAAACCTTAAATATATGTTATACATAATGTAAATAAAATTTTAGAAATTAAATGTTCGACTCAGACAAACGCTTGGTAAAAAAAAATAAAGTTTAAAATTTTTATTGGTAAACAAAAAGTTTAGAATTTTTAATATTTTAATATAATTCGTGTACAACATTTATATAAACATATATATTTGTTTATTAATTTACACTATAAGTTTGTGTTTACCATTCTATAGTTGGTAACTAGATTATAACTTATAAGGCTAAACTTTAATAAACTTTAACTTTATATAACTATTTTTTTTACTACATTGGTAAAAAATTATGCAAAAGTATATATTGAACTTATTTTAAATGTTTTAACTATTAAGTATTGCCTATGATTTTTATTTTATAAGTTAAGGTGTTAGTGTTTTGTTTTTGTAATACATTATACCTTGTGATAGATTTTACGATTATTAACTAAAACTAAAAAAACATCTTTTCTAAAATCGAACACTGGTTTGAAAATTTATCACAATAAAGTTATAAAAAATCTTTAAAATAATTTCAAAATATAAAAAGTTAATAATGAAAAAGGTTTTTAAAAACTATAAGGTTACTTAAAATAAAAATAGTTTAAGATTAATTTTATAAGTTTTGTTTTCAAAAGTATGTATTCGGTTTTACGAGATGGGCTATTTCTAGAAAAAATAAAAGTTTTATGGTTTTGGTTTAGTTTCGCCTTTTTATTTTATAAATAATAAACTTTAAAAATTTCAATATCTTTGAATGTTACATAAAAATTATACAGCACTAAAGTATTTAAACTAATATTATCAATTTTTTTATATATTTATAGTTTATTATAATGTTATGTTTAATTTTTATTACACTGTTTTATGCTTGGTTTTACGATTTATATTTTAAAATACTTTCAAGAGCTATTTTCGATTTCTGTAAAATTAGAGCTTAAAAAAAACTTTTGTAGAAACTGACTGTTTTGTTTTCAATGTTTACTTTTGTCTTGGCAAGTACAACTGTGATTTAACATTTTTACAAATTTAGTATAACGCCTAATTTAAGTTTGTACCACGACAAACAAACAAAACACTTAAATAAAGTAAAAAAATTAACCATTAATTATTGAATCAATAAATTTTTGTTGTTTTACTTTTTATTCACAGTAGATTACATATAACTTTTCATAGCAAAGCGATTAACTGCTTTTCCAAACATAAAGAATAAACTATCTAACTTTATAATACAAAATAAATAGCTAATCCTAATTTTCATATATATGGTGACGTAACTATTAGATACATTTTGTTCAATCATTAGCAACCGGTAAATAAATTTGGATTAGTTTCTTCGTTCCATTCATGTAAGTAGTTTATATTATGATTTGTTATTTTATTGTGTACTTTACTTGATTTAGACTTAACATTTACATATATTATATAGTTTTATAACAGTCGGACTTAACATTTAGTATTTTACCTATAATTAACCATTAACCTCTAAAAATCTAAAGAAATTATTTTTATTTTAATGAACACATGTATACACCTACCTTAGCTTCTATTCTTTTTCCTTTACAGTATTCATATTTTTTTACAGAACCCAGTTAAAGCGTGTTAATCCGTTAACACACAGAAACATATGTTGGTACAATAAAAGAAGATACTGTATAATTTGTTTTTATTGTATATTCCAATGAACTTATTTCACAAGGACCTTTTGTTAACAAACACTTAAATCTATATTTAGAATAGTTATATATATAAAGTTTTAGTACAAGAACATCTGTGGTATATATTCCGATAAGCTTACAGTTTTATCAGGTTAACCTTTTTAAACTTTCCTAAAAAGCATAAAATAACATTCACAGCGTATTTCAAATTCAGCTAATCGTACAATAAACTGTACCATTACTACGTCACAATTATTATAAAAATTTTAAAATCAAAATTTCTGTTCACTATTATAATAAACTGTAACTTACTGACGATCACATGAAATTTTACATTTCAATGTGTGAAACAGCTGTTTAAATTATAGTTTTTTATATAATTAGATAAATATTTAGCTCCAATTTAATTTGTCGAGCACTATCGATCAGAACTTTATACAAAATCTTCAATATATATATATAGATATATTGTTTATTGAACGATTAAAACAGCGCTAAAAAGTTTTGGACTAAAGACCTGGGGTACAAAGGAACTTTTTGGTTATCGAGTCGTACACCAAATGCTTATAAAGTTTCTTACGAGCTATTACAAATATTTTTTTATAATTTAAATGCTTAAATCTTCAGTAATAAATCAATCAATTAAACGAAATGAAAGATAAGAAAACTAAACGAAAATTAACTGAATTTTCGTTTAAAAACGTGCTTGAAAACGTGTTTAGTAACCTAAGAACTAAAAAAATATATAACTTTAAATTAACTTATAAAAGGAGATATACAATACTAGTAGCAAACATGTGAATACTTGAATGATAGGTTACAACCTCTTTAAAGCAAGTAAAGAAGTAATATACTGAAATATTTATACTTTAATTTTATCAGTATTTTGTGATAAAATTGTAATTTTTGTTTTATTTAATAACTTTACTTGAACAGTAAAATTAATTTTACATTTGAATAGATAAATAAACTAATATATAATTTTTTTATAATTTTAAAGAAGTTAATTCTACCATAACTGAACTTAACTTTTCTTAATGAAAATACAAAGATAAGTACTGTAAATGCTATGCTTTTAGTAAGAAAATAAAAACAATAATAATATTAACAACAACAAATTTCCTTTTTTTTTTTATATATATTTTTTAATATATTTTTTTACATTTTGGATACTTGTCTAAGTCTAAAACTGTATTGATAAGAAGCAAACATAAAAATGAAGAAACTTTTATCTTTGATTTCCTCAAAAAAAAAAGATTTCAAAACATAAATTTGCTTGAAACAGTTATCTCACTATTTAAATACTTAATTTTCTGTTAAAGTATATACATCTATAACTTTTTTTTTACGTTGACATGCTAAAAGAAATGAAAAGTTTGTAAGTATTCTGAACTTAATTCAAAATAGTAATCTTAAAAAATAATCTGAAGAGTAACCAGATAGAAAGTTCTGCAATCTAGACTAAACCACTGTTATTGTAACCAAACAATTCAATATTTGAACAAAAACAAACAAAAAAATAGAAAATAAAAAAGTTGCTTAAAATCACAAATACTATTAACTCTTTAAACCTGGAATAGGTTTCTTTGTAGCTTTATAGCGTGGATATGAATAATTTTTTTTACAAATTACTTACTTTTACGGATCTAAACACTTGCTTTTAAAGCTAATTTTCATTTTATTCATCTGTATATAGAAGTTTAATTTAAGTTTATTATACAAATTATAAAAAAAAGTTCGTTTTGCATTCTTAATTGACATACATATTACGTTGTAATATATAGTTTTCATTAGTAATTTTACATTTTTGTATAACGACTTTAAATATTTTGAAATAAAACCTGCGTTGTTAGTTGTGTGTATCTTGCATGTATTTTATGCTAAAAGGCATATTATTCAGTTTTCTTCAGATTGTTTTATTTTTGCTATAGTTATAGTTTATTGAACGAAAAAAATTGCGCTCAAAATATTTGGTTACAAGACCTGGTGAACGAAGAGCCTTTCGGTCATCGAGTCGCACACCACTTGGATTCCTTTTAATGTCTTGTCTTGTTCAAAACAAAATAAAACTAAAGTAAAACAAATTAAAGCTAAAGTCAACTTAAAACTTAAACATTAGACAAAAAGAGTAATTTTTGTAACAGGTTAGTAAAGAAAAATGTATTAGTTAAAGAATGTACAATGTACAAGTATTAGACATACTTAGTAATGATTTCTGTAAGTCGTACTCGTACATTACAAGTATACTAAGATGAATTTGTAACTACAGCCATTTTCTCTAAACTTGTTATTTTTCATAAAAAAAATTAGGTGCTCTGTTATAGATTAGTTTTAATTTAATAAGATGACACAAAAAATGCCAGATTTGCCACACAATTACTTAAGGAATAAATTGTTTAGATAAAACTAACAAACTTATATTCAGTGTATAGTATTATGTAATTCTACTATTCTTGCAACTCTGATTGGTAACTCAAACATATATATATATAAACTTCAACTTGAACTGAATGAAAACTCAAAAGTTTTGGGTTTGTTTTTTTATTAAAACAAAAACTAGATTTTTTAAAGTCTACTCTGAGATAATATGATATAACTTTTAATTTTTTTAGATTTTTTATACATAATTTTACTTATACTACATACTACCTGGTTATAAAATAATTACACTTAACTAGAACAAGAAGTTTGTTATGTTTAAAAACAGTTTTATTTTGCAGCTACGATGAAAACTAGTTAAACTAAATAGGCGAATGAATCTAATTTAAATTCTAATCAATACTGTAGTTCATCTTTGTGCTTAGAGCAAGTGCAGCAGTTGGGAACGATAAGGTACTTTCCCTGTTGTGAAAGTTGAATTTTAACTTTTTCAAACCCCACCGCCATCAGTTCGCCCATCGCCACACAAAAATTCCCGCCTTTTTTCGTGCTCTGCTTGAACTCTATTGTGGTATCATCACCGCTTACGTCATCGTGACGTGTCATCAGCAAATTTAGTAAAATTTGTGAATGAACTTCTTAGTGGGGGTTTTCAGTGGGGAGAAAGTTCTTGCTTGGCTATTAAAATAAAACTTTCTCATGTTTTAGGGCTTTAATATTTAGAGTGATTTTAATAATTTTTGTTTAAAGTTTTCAGTATTACAACTTGTTTTTGTTTGAGTGGTTTTTAAAGCCAATAACAAACTAGCATCTCATTTTTTTTTTTACTAAACACTACAGCCAGGTTTTAGTATGATAGTAAACGAAAACAATTTATAACTTTAATCGCTTCTAATAAAATACCTTTAAGTTGTTTTAGTACGCGTAATCATCAATAAAACTTCTAAGTAACAAAGCTTGGAAAAATTAATTACTTATTAACGTATTATTTGAAAGATAAAGTTCATAATACATAAACACAATTTTTTTTACTAGAACAATAGGCTTATCTATAAATATTGGTTACGTTTTTTATAGTAGATAAAAACAAATAAAAACAGTCTATTCATCTACAAAAATAGTTTTTATTCACTAACTCCTTCTTCCTTAAAATAGAAGCTGATTGCATAAATTTAGTTATGCGTCGGTTTTGATTCTGGAAAGATCTTTTAGTTTCGAAGCTGCTCGTTTTCACAAACAAATATTCCATACTGGGTTCCCAGTCCGAAGCGTTTCCCAAGCAACTTCTGTCGTAAGTTTCAGATCTTTTCACTACCATGCTTCTTGTTCTCTTTTGAGTATACTAACAACTTATGCCTGGTAGTAAAAGTTTTTCTCGTAAAAAAGAGAACAAACGCTCAGAGTGCACTTAGTATAAAAGTAAAAAGCTAGAACTATACAAACTCAAAACTAACAAAGAAAGCGTTAATAGTGTGATAATTTTTATTCTCTTTTAGCATTCAAAAAATATTTAGCAAGTTTTAAATATAAACAGACAAAACACGCGGAAGCTAATTAAATACTACAAAATTTGTTCAGTTTTAATTAACTTTCTCTTCTGTTAATAAAATAACTGGTTATATAACAACAGTTGTATGTTTTTAATAAGTACCTATTTTTGCAAACAATTTTCGAAACATCTAGTGTTGCATGCTTCTAATTTTGAATTTTATTAATAACAAATCTTTCTGCTAAAATTGTTCTAGCTTACTTATTGCAATTAGTAAATCATATTTTGGTTTTTAATCAACTTGTTAATGTCTTTATGTATTTTGTTTGAAAACAAACCTAACATAAGACTATTTAAGAACAAAGTAAGTTTTAGACATACGATATTCAAGCATGGTGAAAAATATGTTTAACTTAGGTATTAAAAAAAAGAAAAACTTAAAAAAAACTCGTTGTATATACGAACATCTTTGGTTTTAAAACTATACATTTATTAAACATAATAAACTCTTTTTACAAATAATGGTAAACCTATGTAATCATAAAGTTATAAGTTAGCTGTATTTATATATGACTAAAAGTAACAGTCAAAACTGAAGATAATTTTTTCAATAATAAAGCTGTACTGTAAAACATTTACACAATGTTATTACAGATCAGCAATGGGCAGGGTTTTATAAGTGGCGGGCTTTTTTCCTAGAAAATGTTGCTCACCGTCTACATTTTATATAAAAATACCATCTTCGGACCGCAATTACTTAAAATAACAAAAGTTATCAAAGTAAAAACAATTATTAAAACCAAAAATTAGATAAAAATAAACAAATGGCACTAGTAATAAGATTTTCTTATATACGGATCTTAATTGTTAGTTTTAACAACAAAAAAATATTGTTTTATTGATATTTTTTTTTTAGCTGGAAAGTTATTGACGGGAGCAGATTTATTTTTGCAGCTTCGTTTGCCCCGCTAGCCGTAGATTGCCATTTTCTGCTCTAAACAAGACTACTTGATATATTCACCGATACAATTTTTAAATAGTTTATAAAGTTCTATAAGGTTTGTATGTGTAAAAACATTTTTATTTTAAATTTTGTAGTAAGGGTTTAGAAAAAAAAAATATTTTATGAGTAGAGTATACTTATAAAAGTTTTCAAACTTAAAAGGTAGTTGAGTATTTATACTTTTTTCGAATGTTTTAATTTAAAATAGATACAAGTTTAGTAAATAAGTAAAGAACGATTTTAATTTTTTTCAAAATTAAATAATTTTGAAATTTAATCAAATTTTGTTATCACAAAACTAAGTACATTGAAATAAGTAGTGGGTCGTATAAAAAATACGGATGTAAACATAATTAGTTTTCGCAAATAAAATGTTTTCCTCATAAATATATAACTTTCAAAATACTATTAGTATGTTGAAAAAGCAGAAGTATTTTAAATCTATTTAAAGAAGTATAGTTTTAGATTTTTATGTTTTTGTTTTTTAAAAATATTCACTTAACTTATACTTATTTTTTCAGCGTTTTCTTGATATAAGTTTATTATTCGTAGATTTGATTTACAACTTTAATTAAAATAGTTATTGTTAAAAAACTATTACAAGTTAAAATACAAAAACGTTAAATAATATGAAAATCAAGTTATGATGTATAGTTGTACGTTTTTTATTGTATTTAAATGCCTCTATTATGTTTATTAAACTAAAATAAAACTTAATTCTAATCTTAACTTTTTTGATTTATTTACAAACAAACCAAAAATTTTATATATTAGATTCAAACAGTTTGTATTGGAGGGTTACTTGTAAGCGGCATAAGCTTCGATTACTACGCTTCTAATGGGGAACCTATTTAGGAAAATTTGTTTGTTAAAGAAAGCAAAAGATAAATTGAAGTTATTCTTCCTAACTAAAAAAAAATTTATGTGAAGTCGAAGTTTATTGCGACAATTTAGTTGCATCAAGGGATGATAAGTCAGCAGTTTGAAGTTTGTTAAAATCAATGAACAAGCTTTAAACTTTTTTTTTCGAGTATTTAAAAAAATGTTTTTACTTAAAAAATGTGATTACAGTATACTACCGCTTAAGTACGCACTTTTTTTGGTACGCATCACGCCTTAAGTACGCACTTATCCAGAAAGACAAAGTGAAGGATGTTATACTAGAACTTCAAGAAATTCCAGTTTTTTTGCCTAAATTTTCAATCATCAAGTTTTTCCAGATTATTTTATGTTTCCAGGTAGAATGGCCAACCTGCTGAGTTAGCCTGATACTTTCACAACTTTTAAACTAGGGTGAGTAATCCTGAGTAGGCCAAGTGGCCTGAGATTGAGACAGTCCTGTTATTAAATGTTAACAAACTAAATACTTATGTAGTGGTTGCAGAAAAGTAAAAAGAATAATGATATTTGAGCTGTAATGCTATAAAATAAATAAATCTAGATGACAAAATTAAAAAAAACCTACATATACAAAATAGTTAAGTCATAATTTAATTTAAATGTACATACATTGATGTTTTGAAAATATTTGGTAAACACAAAGTAGTTTGGTACTTTCCCTCTAACAAAACAAAATGTAGCTTAATATTTTTTTTTAAATCATTGACTGACATTGACTTTCTATATTAAATGTATGTATTAATTATGTAGAAGCTTTTGATAGAAAAAATAAATCATTTTAAAATCTATTAAAAAAATTTGCAAATTAGAATTATGTTTTAAATGTTATTTAAAATAAATGACTTGTTTATTTGGCTTAATTATTTGGTGGCTAGTTGTAAGAAAGAAAACAAACAACTAAATTTCATATTATACTATATCGTCAAAAAGTACGCACTACCCGTGCTAAGTACGCACTTTTTGGTCGGGTTCAGTTTGCGTACTTAAGCGGTAGTGTGCTGTATTATTTAAAAAATTTTTATAGATTATTATTAATTCGATAATCAGTTAAATTTTTAAGATAAAAAACCACTTCATATCTGAGTATTTATAGTGTAAAGGTAGACTAATAGTTAAAACTTTTAGTAATTAATGAACTAAGTAAAAAAATATTATTTTTATACTATAACAACAACAACAAAATTGTATATAAACATCATTAACTTTTTTTAGATAAAAAAGACTCACAAATTTAATAAATAAGATATATTTCACGCCATTTTTGTTAGCTGTTTACAAAGCAAGCATAAAAAAGATTTTAACACTTATACAGTAGTAAATCATAAAGTATTTAAAAAGAGTAATTAAGTAGACAGAAATAAACATTAATTTATTAATTATAATAAAAATATGGTGATAATAGAGTTTTAGTGTACAAACAGAGAACTAATATTTTAATTTGTAAAAGCAGAAAAGAAAGTCACATTAAAAAAACTAATATAATGCGAATACCATTTGTAAAAATTAAAAGCTTCTTGTAAAATTTTTTGCTTATATTTCATTTTACTTTATATAAATTTACTTGATATAATGTTAGAATTATATGAAAACTAAGGACTTGTTTTTTTATAAATATACTTTTATGTATCTATTAATAGACGAAGTTTTTCTTTTATTTTACTTTCAAATTATTTAATACTTATTTTACTGTAAATATACACACTTTAAACTGTGAAACTGCAGATTAACTAATTATGAGCAAATTAAAAAAAAAAGTACTGTTAAATTGAAAAATAATTGATGCATCGCTTTCAATTAACTCATTGACGCTACACTGCATGTGCAACCAACCGGAACGTCCATAATGGTCGTTACCCAAACTTCACTGCCATCAGCAGGGCTTCTTTTCTTCACTTCCATGGGTACTGTCACCTGGAAGGAGTACCTTCTGTTGCCGTCTTTTACAAACGAGCCAAAACTGTCCCTTTCAACGCAACTTCTGCAGGTGCAACAAACCATCAGTATCCTGACTGGAATCCTATCATGGTCGTAGTCATAAGTGAAAAAGTGTTGAAATTATTAGAATTGAAAGCACTTAGAGTACTTTATAATAAAGTATTTTGTCTTAGATAAACTTAAGTAAATTCTGTAGCTTTTATTTCTTTGTATCTTACAAACTTATATTTATCAATTTTAATGACAGTTAATTTTTCTTAAATTTAAGACTTTTTTGCCATAAAGTACTACAACAAACTTACAGTTGTAAAATATGATTGATAATGATTACTTTTTTGAATTTAACCTAACTTTTGATGTAAAATACTACAACACACATACTAGTATGACCAAGGTGAAGAACTTCTTTTATTTATTGGAAGTCTGTAATAACTAGACCCTTTCCATTGTTCGTCAATAAAATAATTTGAATAAGGACACGTTTCACCATCTTTTTTGCATACCTCTTCCTTTATAAAATATTTAATTAGTTATAAATGTGTAAGTTAAGGTCTATATCTGTTTATATACTTTTTTATACTTTTTAGAAAATGTTAGTAATTTAATAATACTTTGACATATTTATTTATTTGTTGTTTTTTTTGATAAGGCTTAGTTTGTTTTGAGTTAAATGAAATATATACCTCTTTAGTTTTCTTTTCTACTACTAACAATAGAAAGAAAACTTTTAATATTTAAACATAACTGCTTATCAAAATGTATAGTTATACTTCTATATTTAAGGGAGTTTTACTTTTTTATTAACTTACTTTTATTTGGTTGGTATTAAGTCTTCTTCTGTTCATTCTCGGAAATTCAGCATTAACTCTGTCGTGCATTTTATTTAAATGTTATAATTTTTTTTAGTAAATTTAAAAGTGACATTACTAGTAAACTTTTTTCACCTGTCAGATGGATTACAGTCGGTAACTTTGATAGATTCGCTTATTAAAAACAACAAGCAGATGGTAGTTACGACGAGCTTCTGAAAAAATTCACTTTATATCAAATAAAAAGAAAAAAATCGATTTATATAATACATTATGATCACAGCACTAATAATAAATAACAAGTTCTAAAGCATTGTTCAATTTTGTCAATAATCGATAAATTGTCAAGGATTTAATTGTATGAAATCATACTTTTAGAGCTAGAATCACTTTAAAAAAAGTTTAGTTAATTACTGAAAAAAAAACATGAAAAATATAAACAACAACCTTTTTAATGTCAAATATTTGGGGTAAAATTATTTTGACTATAAAAGATTTCATAAATTTTCTTACTTACCATAGTTAACTTCTGCTTGTCTAAATAGAAGTTTTTCAACAAGTGTAAGTAATCATTTGCTGTATAAGCGTACTTTGAAATTAAAACTTAAATCTTATATACGGTTTTTAACTTTTTCCCTATATGTTTTTTTTTGTAAAACTTAAAGTTCAAATATTAGTTTTGAGTTTTTATTTAGTCTCTAGTTTATGCTAAGTCATTTAATTGATTTATTAGTTTCAACTTACGGTGAAGTTCTAAAATCTGAAACTATTTAATATAACGTTTAGAAACTTGGCTTGTTTGCTTTAATTCAAAACCTTTCTATGTAATGTTGTTAGAAGAAAAACAACTGGGTACAATACTCTCTGCTTGGTAACTATGTACAGCCTATTGAATTTCAGTAACAAAAATATTGCACAGTTTTACGAAATAAATCTACCAACTGTAATTGTTAGCTTAAACACAGTTTTCTTTAAACCCGCAAACAAATTAAAGTGTTTTATGATTAATAAGCGTTCAAACGAATCAATCAAATATCTTTATCATTAAGTTAGTTTTAAAACGAATTATTCAATTAAGGTTTTTTGAGTAAAAAGTGCGTACTTAGCAGTAAGTGTGTACCTAAAAATTTGCGTAACTATGTAGGAGAGTGATGTATTTTACATATTTTAAGGTAAGTATTAAAACTACAAAAGAAACAAGACTGAAAAATGCTTCTATTATTAAAAAAAAAGTTATTCTATAAATAAGAAAATAGCAGTTTATTTCATAGTGAAACTTTCTCACCGTTTAAATTTAGTGATTCCTTTAGATATTTCTCACAAAAAATTGTGTTTAAACAGGTTTTTACTGATAATTAAAAAAAAAAAATATTTTGATAATTTAATTACTTAAATGAATACCGAAATAAAACTAGTATATCGATTTAATTAACTATATATTTAACTTGACACAGTTTTTTTTTTCTTAGAGTTTTATATTTTTTATACGTCTTATGTACTTTGTTTACTTTCGCTAGTTTGTTATAATCGCGTTTAAAATAAAGTTTGTTCATTATTTAAATACTCATAGATAAAACGATTTTAAACTAAAACATAATCTAAAAAAACTAGTTTTCACATAAAAACTGTATTATTTTTTCAGTTTGAAACTTTACTTTATATGATATAACTTTACTTAAAATGAATTTAAGTTTGATGAAATAATATAAAATGAATAAAACTCCATGTTTTTAAAAATGTCTTTGTTTTTTGTTAATTTTGCACCAACTTAAGATTGCTGTATTAAAAATGTAGTTTTAAAACCGCAACGTTTTATTTACGTCACTAATTGTGACACTTTATAACTTAATGATGTTTGAAAGTTTTTAAGTGTTTATTAAGATTAAGCCTTATGGGAAAAAAATATATATTGCTATAAAGTTCATGTGAACAAATTTTCGAAGCATGAGTTTTTTCTCAGTAATCTAAATAAAATAATCAGTTTTTTTTATGGCATTATTAAACCAAGTAAAAAGAATATTTAGTAAATATGTAAAATAATAGTTGAAATATTTGTTAAAAATTGTGCAGAATGATTAGTGATTTTGTTTATTTGCAGATTTTAAACAAAATAGCAATGAAAATGATTAAAAAAATTTATTACACAATGTGATACTAATCACACGTATATAACCTTATCTTAGACTATATTGAATTTATTTGGTGACAACTCTCATTTTTAGGAAAAGTTTTGCAGCTGTGACGATCGCTCGGCTCTTCGGTACTTTCCCTAGACGGAGCCGGCGGTCGAGACTTCTCTGTTTCGCTAACAACGGGATCAGGCGCGTTGGCTGACTCAGAGCGAGTTGTCATTTTGGCCAATTTCTTGGCAACTTGTTTTGAATTCATGTCGCGCTACTTATCGATTGATATACCGCGAATGAATGGTCAAGTAGTATAAACTAAAACCAAAAAAATGTATAAACACAATTATTTATTAAAAGAACTCACAACGTAAAATATAAAACACAAATAATCTTTATAATCGTAAGTAATAAACACAAATATAATATAAGACTAAAACTAGCAAAAAGTAAAACAATGACTTTTATTCTGTATCGTCTGTGCGATCAAGAAGCGCACGCGATAAAAAGCGACGTAATCATTCATGCGTAGTATATATAGTGCTTTAACAACCACTTTTTCCCAATTCTCTCAATTTATAACAGAGCATGTCTGTTAGACTGCTACACTCCGTCTAGCCCGAAGAAGAAATGACTGTGAGGCTTAGGGATTTCAATAACGCATTTTCCGAGCGCTCCCCTTCCCCCACTCCAGTCATTTTTTTTGAATTTAATGAGAGTATAGGAATTTTAAGGGTGTTATTATCACTTATACCACGAAATTTGATTACGTGCAATACTAAACAAGTTTAATACACAAAGCATAAAACTTAAAATAACGTTGATGTAGTGTTTTTTTGTAATGTAAGCTAAAAGAAAAAAAATTATGTACAAAAAAATTTTAAGTGACAAAACATAAAAAGTAATACAAAGGAGTAAAAACTTAAACCTTAAGATTTCTTCTTTTAGAAAACATGCCAATAATTTGTTGATATTGTAAGGTATGCAACACTACTTAAAAAAATGACAATGTAATCAAAAGTAACAATTAGCAAATCACACTAATACTTAAAATACAAATAAAAAAGTTTCACTCTTTTGTTTTATAATTTCATTTTGTTTATAAGGTATTATAATTTTGTTTTAGATGTACCATAAATTTAAAGAAAAAATAATTTAAATTCAAAAAATTAAAATATATAATGAAACATACAAACTTTAAAATTTCAATTAAAAATTTAAAAGTATACACAATCCTAGAATTATGTTACTCAATCCCTAAAAAGGTTTACAGTTAGTTGGCTCTTAGCAACTTGAAGCAGTTCTATAGTTCTGTAGCCAAGTTTCTTTTCTCCACTCTTGTTGCGATAAAACGGGTGGTTCCCGCAATGAATATCACAGTTGTGATGAAACAACTAGATGCTAAAACGGTTAAGCATTTCCACTGAGTGGTTTTGACTATTAGCGAAGTCTCTTCAACATCGTGGTATTCGTGAAACAATGACGTGTTAGCGATTACCAATGCTTCATCTTTTTTCACGAATTTTGTACGGTAAAAATGTGAACCTCCATTTGCAACCAAGTAGGACTCATTGTGACAAATGAGGTGTCCTAAAGATTCTTTATGGCGTCAATACTTCCATCCATTGTGATTGTTTATTTTAAAAAACATATGTAATATAAAATACAATGTTAAATATAGCGTAAACATTAAAATAGTTTAATAAAATTGTCTAGTTTATTAACTAAACATTATGTTCATAATGACATTTACTATTTTTATCGTTTAACGTAAAAAATGAAGTAAGCACTGATGTCAAACAATAACTGAAAGAATGCTTCAACCGGTTGATACAATTTTTTGTTTTGAAAATTAAATCGTAGTCTTATTGTTTTTGAAATAACTTCAGTTTTACCTTTTTAATAGTTATCTAAATATCAGAACAATAATTAGCTTTAAATTTGCTTAACAAGGTACAATATTTATTTAACAATTGCAACAATCATTGCTACACGTCGTAAAAACCAATTTGCTGAAGCATTCTCGCAATATAACAATTATACAAGAAAAGATGATATTTACGGACAAAAAAGGTTAACGATTTACAACTCATTTCTTTTACTTTGAACTGAAACAGAAAACAACTCTGACTGATTGTCTAATAAGCTTAACAATTAAGAAAGTAATTTGTTACTCAAGAGAATAAAAAGTTCAATCATTGTTTTTTGCTAGAAACACTGCTCTTAATTAATTCAATCAGTATTCTCATCGATCGCAGTTCAGAATTATTGTTGCATAAAGTTCACAACAACAATTTAAGATAAATTAATTTTTTGACTGAACTTATTAAGTTTCAAATAGATTTTCATTATTTATTTCATAGTGCGTTTACATTATAATATGTTTCCTTTAATTAGAAGTAAAACAATAATTAAGAAATACATTGTCAAAAAAAAACATATCAGTATATATAAAAATGTGGGAGTTAAAATCAAAGCTATCGTTCTGCATTAATTTTAAAACAAGTACAGGAAATAAGTTGTTTTGAAACGATAAATTAACAACAACTCCTATGTATTTAAAAATATATCAAAAGTAAATATTTGATGTTTAAACAAAAATAATTTAACATATACTTGTTTACTTACGTAATAGACTTGTCATATACTCCTTAAACATGACTTGTTTAACAATTTTACTCTATGTTATTAGTATGAATTTCAAATAACAACAAAATTTGCTAATTCAAGGTAAAGAAGAATTCTTAGTTACTACGCTTGAAAATTGTAACAATTTCAAACCTATTTAAGGCTTAATTCTATGTTTAAAAGTGTATAACAAATAAAAAATTACTTTTTACATTTAAACAAAAAGAAGAATAAAAATATTAATGTTTAAGAAAAATATAAAAAAATTAACACAAACAATAAACAACACTGACATTAATTGAAATTAATTTTTAAACTTTGCAAGCATTTCAAACGAAAACAAACTAATTTCTAAAGAATGTAGATCATAATACAAACAAAGAAAATAACAAACATGTATTCAACATTTTCTTAAAACTTGACCCTTCATTCAAGGAAGAAAAAATGCGTTAATTTTGCTAAAAGACTAAACTTGTTAGTAACGCTTCTTTTTATTAAGAAAAACATCAACGCGTGTTTGATAAATTGCAAGTTTAGAATACAGGACCTTTTAACGTGCTTTTGTTTTGCTGCGCATAGCTAAACAAAAACTAAATTAGTTTTATTGCTCAACGCTAAAACTCAAGTGCCGCTGATAATAATTTAACTGCTTTGTAGAATTAGTCATCGCTCGGTTCGTCAGCGTAATTAATCGTGAACTTGTATTTTACGCAAACTTATAAGGTTGGCTTATTTTATTCACTGGCTCATTGTAAATAATGTTTCGCTGCTGATATCGCTTAAGATGACGAATATTTTTAAACGCTTTACTTGTGCACGAATTATTGTTTACAAGCAATGAACTTGAAGTGTAATTACTATTAGAAGGGCTGATATAATCTGTATTGACAATAAGTTTAGAACGTTGATACGGTTCTTCGAAACGTTGTTTTTCTAGCTCATTATTGACTATATGTGTTTCTGCACTTGTCATATTAAAGGATTTTACGGTCGGCACGGGTAGCCTTTTCATAGTCGAAGGCTGCTTTGTTATGACGTCACAATAGGCTTCTGCGCTATCAACCTCGTTACTATCTCCAACCGGCGCGAAAGACGTCGATTGTTGTTCAGCATCAACCTGAACATCATCTGTATTGCTAAAATTTTCTGACTCTCTTAACTCGTTTTCCGATTTCAGAGAAGTCTTAAGGTTACTAATATCGCCGCTAAGGTGCGTTAACGCGGTTGATTCTGAGTCGGAATCAGTTTGCTTAGATGTCTTAAAAACACAGCCGACTGTCTTAACAAGAGGTGAATCTCCCCTCTCCTCCCTACCTCTTACTGTCGGGAGGAGGGGTGCCGTTTTTTGGATTAAAGGAGCCCTGCCGATTATGAAAATTTTGGTTGTTTGGGGGAGGCCCTTGACTATGAAAACTTTGATTGAATGGAGGCCCTTGACTTTGGAAGTTACTTGGCCCATGGGTATACCCTGAATTATTATATCTATTATTAACCTGAACGGGGTTCTGGTTAAAACCTTGGCCGTTTGGTGGCATTACATTCTGATACTGCATGTGGTTCGGCTGAACGTTGCCGAACCCCATGTTATTGTTCGCTACGTTCTGATAGTTTATATTACTGTCGTAACGCGCGTTTTGATTATTATAATCGTTTTGTTTATCGTATTCAACTTGATTACTTTGATTATGTCTATAAGGCCGACGCGAAGATTGCTGTACATGCGAATTTTTATTATTATTTTGTTTCTTTTTATGAAAATTCTGTGATCTTTGCTCATAACGAAATTCTTGAGCTTTTTCTAGAATCTCCGAGTGAGATCCAGAGTAAATCTGTTCAATTTTTACTAAAAAATCTTCTAATTTAAGCGTAAAAGCTTCTTCAACTTTCTTTTTTAGTTCGATTGGACATATAGCTGACATAAAATACTTTATCATACTTTCCTTATCAGCTATAGATAACTTTTCAGCTTGGCACTTATCTGACTGGAAAGACGCCTGCCCTAAGGTACTCTGTTTAAATCGAAGTATGTGTGGCAAACTAGATTTTTTGCCAATAAGATAAGTTTTTAAATTAGGATAATTAAAATGACACTCGCTATTAGTTTCGCGAAAATCTATTATGTCATCTCGAGGCCAAATGTGAATTAATAACTCTAGTTTCTCACGATCGCTATCGATATGAAACGACTTACAGCGCGACTCGAATAATTCGAGTTCCGCGCGAGGTTCCAAAATATTTCGAAGTTGTCTAAATAACTTCGAATTTTCGATTATCTTACGGCGCAATCGATCTTGTTCAGTTTCAAAACATCGAGCGCCGTTTTCTAAATTATAAACATTGTTATTATCTGACAATGATTCTGTCATTAGCGCACGTAACTTGTTTCGTAAAGCGTTCGTGCGACGATTTTCTTTTATTGTCTTAATCCTTAGCTCTAATTCGCTTAGGCTAAGATTTTCTATATCGTCCTGCCTATTACTAAGGTGCGGACTAACTTGTACAATTTCAGCAGCGTTTCTTTGATAAATCGAAGAGTGCGAGTTATCTACGCTTGCTGTATATAAATCGTGCGAGTTTTGTGGATACGAGGAAGCTTCGTTGTTCGCTATCGTTCCTGGTTCGCAATAAATTCTTTCTGGGTGTGCAGAGGCTTCATTGATCGCTTGCACGCCAGAATCGCAATTCTGCCTATTATCTAAGGTATTATATTTTTTTATAATAATGGGTTCAGACCCGAGGAGGACGCCACTGTGACGATCGCTCGGCTCTTCGGTACTTTCCCTAGACGGAGCCGGCGGTCGAGACTTCTCTGTTTCGCTAACAACGGGATCAGGCGCGTTGGCTGACTCAGAGCGAGTTGTCATTTTGGCCAATTTCTTGGCAACTTGTTTTGAATTCATGTCGCGCTACTTATTCGATTGATATACCGCGAATGAATGGTCAAGTAGTATAAACTAAAACAAAAAAAATGTATAAACACAATTATTTATTAAAAGAACTCACAACGTAAAATATAAAACACAAATAATCTTTATAATCGTAAGTAATGAACACAAGTATAATATAAGACTAAAACTAGCAAAAAGTAAAACAATGACTTTTATTCTGTATCGTCTGTGCGATCAAGAAGCGCACGCGATAAAAAGCGACGTAATCATTCATGCGTAGTATATATAGTGCTTTAACAACCACTTTTTCCCAATTCTCTCAATTTATAACAGAGCATGTCTGTTAGACTGCTACACAGCTCTGGGTTTTGCAGCTGAAAAAGAAGAGCTTATTAGTTGCTTAATATTCTTCAATAAACAATCGGTTCTAATAAGCTCTTCTTTTTCAGCTGCAAAACCCAGAGCTGCAAAACTTTTCCTAAAAATGATAGTTGTCACCAAACTTTTTCAGCTGCAAAACCCAGAGTAGTTTTTACCTCAAGTCCTATGTTGACACCTGAAGGCAAAAAACAAATACCCACATTCGATAAAAGCATGGTATATACCTATTAAAATGCATAGCGAAAATAGGCATATCAGTCTTACAACTAGACTGCTGAAGGAAAGGGTCGAAGAACATATACCTACTTGCATTGATAAGATTTTGAATTTAGGTGATAAAGAAAAAGAAAAGTAGTCTATAAAAATTATGAATGCAATAAAAAGATCTGCTATTGCAGGACATTCGGTGAACAATCAAAGTTGTGCTGAAAATTTCAGTTTGGAGAGATTTAAGATAGTTAAAAGTTGTTGTAACGGGTTTGAATTAGTTAAAATGGAACCTATATGTATTTTAAATAGAAAACCTACCCTTTGAAGGCAAATAGTGTTGGTTTATTTACTTAATGATCTTTTTGGTGTTTTTATTTTTATATTTAATAAGCTCTAATAATTAGTATTTAGATTAGTTTTGTGTAATTGTCTTTGTATGTAATTGATATTTTTTTATAATCCTTCCTGGACAAGACGTTCAAAGGTATCCAAGTAGTGTACGACTCGATAATCGAAAGGTTGTTTCGTGCACCAAGTCCTAGAACCAAATTTTTTGACCGCTTTTTTGTCGTTCAAAAAACAAAAAACATGATGATTTCTATACAAGTTAAATTTATCTTTTATTTATTGCTATGTATCCACTGATGAAAATAGCGTGAAATATATCTGGATTTTTGCACTTAGTGTCTTTTGTACATTGTTCTAAAATTTCTCAGGTACGTAAAAACCTTTAAACAGTTTGAAACTACCATCAAAACAGAATGCAAAATATTTAAAAGTAATCCAGCTGTTAAAAATTTCAATAAAATAATTAGAATATAAACCTAGGTCCAATTTTTATGTACATTGTGAGAATTTTTTGTTACTTTGTGAAGCTAACATAGATAACTAAATGTTTTATACATAAGAAACTAGAAACTAGTTACTAATCAAGATTAGTAATTACCTTGTCTTAATAGTAAAAAAAACATGTATATATATATATATAATTTATTGAGCGACAAAAACTACACCCAAAATATTTGGTCCTAGAGCCTGTTGCACGAAAATTAACGAGTTGCACACCACTGATATCTTTTAACGTCTTGTCCAGAACATATTCAATGATATGTGAATAAATTGTCAAACAGTTCCAGTTGAAACAGTTTAGCTAAAATCAAATTTATATCAAAAACAGATTACATTTAAAAAAAAAACTAAAAGCACAGTTGATTTTTTTTTACAACTTGAATAAAAAAAAAAGAAAATATAAAACTACGGTTTTTCTAATGTTGTAAAAATAAAAACAATATGTGATTTTGTCAAAAGTTTGCTAAATTCAAAATGAAACCCTTCGAATTGTAAAGTCATTAAAAAATGTTTTTTAAAACACTTTTGATTGGCTAATTTTAAATGAAAAGTTTCCCAACTCAAATTGTGCAACTTTTAAATTTTAAACTTTTATACAGTTTATATATTTTTTCTATAAAAAAACTCTTTAATCTACGTGATTTTTGACATAGTCCTTTTTAAAAAACATTAGCTATAAAAAAATTCAACAAAAGACAAAGTAAATTACAAAAAATTATTTATCCATTCTGAATAGTAAAAGCATCATAACACAATTTAAAATTGAAATTAAAAAAATAGATATACTAAAAACTAAAAAAATAACGTACCGACCGAGGTTAAGGGTTAGGGGTAACAGTCATAGTAAAAAAAAACAAAATTAAAATAAATTAAAATTAATAAAAATATTAAAAATAAATTAATAAAAATATAACCCGTGTAAAAATGTCTCCGTGCGAAATTTTCTGCTCGTGCAAAAAAGACCTTTCGTGCAAAAGTATCTTCGTGCAATTTTGTGCACTCGTGCAATTTTGTACGCTCGTGCAAATTTGACAGCTACCCAAAAATTCATGTTCATATGTTAACTTTTCGGTATCAAGGAAAATTTATTATATGGATTGTTTTCGCTAAACTGAAGTAGTTTTATTATAAATGACTTAAGTTTTATAAAGAAAAAAACATATACTTAATAAGAATTTTATCATTACCAATGAGAGCTCATTTTAAAAAGAAAACTTTTGTATCAGTATTAGCCAATAAAATTTTTTTTTAAACTATCTTGAATTATTATTAACCTCTAAGGGTTTTCTTTTTAAATAGGAAACGATTGAACAGTTCGCATAATGTTTTTATATTTACAAGCTTAGGGAGACCGTTATTTTACAGTTTATTTTTTTCATCAAGTTGTAAAATAATTGTTCATGTCCGTTAGTAGTTTTTTTTTTTAATGTGATTTATTTTTGATTTAAAGTAGATATTTAGGTAAATTATTTTAATTGGAACTGTTTGACTAAGTAATTTATTTACATATAATTAAATTTTGTTTTTTTATAGTTAAGACAAGTTAATAACTAATTTTGATTATTAGTTTGTTTTTAGTTTTTATAAAAGTTTTCGTTATACATGTTAGCTTTACAAAGTAAGGTAAAAGTTTACATTGCCAATAATAACAGGATTTAGGTTTATATTATAACTATCATACTCAACGTTAAAGAACTGGATTACTTATTAAAGTTTTGCATTCTGTTGTACTTGTATTTAAATTTTTTTTTCAATTTAAAATTTTTTATATACCTGAATAAAATTCAGACAGTTAAGTAGTTTACAGTTATGTAATTTTCTAAAGTATATTATTAATAGCTATTTCAAAACTACTCTATTATCGGAAAAAATATACCCCACTGAAAAAGTCTAGATACGTTCCTAGTTTGTTCTTTATTAATACTACATAAAGCTTGAAATATTTAGGATCTAGATTCGACCGGGCCTTAAACTAAAAAAAGATCCGGTAGATCACTAGCATAGAAGCCAAATGTAGCTGAAACGCGGAAAATTGGTTAAAAAATGAGCTATTTTCCACAATAGCTGTTAGCTTAGCATAAACCTCTTTTAACCTAAATTTTTATTTTTGTAGCAGAACGGCCTAAGGGGCGTCACGTAAACGTAAAGGGGAATCCCGTTATACAAAACATTTTGAAAAATAATTTATCAAAGTTTATAAACTGTAGTAACAATGCTTGTAACTACAAGTTGTAAGGTTTAAAATAATAAATTTAAACTGTGACAAGTTAAATCATTGTAAAAGGTTCTAAAGGAACACTGCTCTTCAAATAAAGTAAATTTGGAAATATTTAAAAAATGCTCATAACTTTTATAAAAAAATCATCAGTATTAAAAAGCCAATTTTTAGTATGTTTTAAAATTTCAGTTAGTTATACATATTTTATATTTTTTCAGATAGAAAATTAAATAACTTATTTAAATGTTAATTTAAACTTATTTAAACTTTTTTATATTGTTTTACGAAAATAAGACGAAATAAGACTTTCAGCAAAATAGTAAGCTTAGTAAGTTGTTTATGAAACATTGCCAAATCCTTAATTACACTAAAAAAACAAATTTTTAAATTTACAAAGTGTTCAATTTAATGTTAAGAAGCAAAATAGAGGAGGGTGGAGTAAATCTGATGGTTGTCTACCATAAAAAATTAAAATATCCTAGAAATAAAATAATAAATTGTGATTAAAGTCTTAGAATACTTAAAGATTTTTATCAAAAAGTTTTCTTTTTATTTAAACTTTTGTATTCTATTTTATATGTTTGAATGTTATAATGAATTTTTAAATGCCTTATTTAAATTTCAAATTTTATGATTTCATTCAAGTAATATAGTTTATAACCAAAACATTACTATATTCAAATTACTATTTATTCAAACATAAGTTTATCATTTTTTCAAAATCAAAAATAAGGTTTAACATTTTTTTTTAGTTTTTAGAAATGTCTCTTTGACTTAATTTTTGCACATTTTTGCTGGTCACTCTTTACTCAAAAAAAAAACAACAGATTGAGTCTTAATGAAATTGGTAAATAAGATTTCTTGTAACAGTCTATCTGCAAATTTTAATTTAATTATGTCTTGCATTATAAAGTCTAGGACTGTTTGTATAGTAGCCATATACAAAGTAGCCTACAAATGTGCATAATTGTGTTAACCATTGAAATGATGAAATTGGTTAACCTGTCCAGTTTTATAAGCTAACTCTTATTAAAAATATCTTTAAAGACTCTCCTTTTGTAACAACTAAATATTTTAACTGTATACTTATTAATTGTTCAAAAATTATCTAAATGACTTTAGACTAGTAAAAAACACTTTACCTATTATTTTAGAATTTAACAGTTATATAATGTTTTCTTTTTAATATTTATCATTTTATTTACTATTTTTAGCCCTTTTTTGATTTCTTAAATAAGTTCTTCTGTTATTTGATAAATATTTTTGTTACAATTTTGGTTTTGATAAATTATGTTTTACAAGAATTCTAGAAGTTATGATTTTATAGCTTAAGTTTAGAAGTGTACAAATTTTTCTGAAAACAGCTGTGTTTAAATCAAAACTAAACAATGTCTTTTATTCACTAAAAACAATTAATCAAGTATTATGTAAAATAATCCTAAAAAAATTAAAAATAAGTTTTGTGTAATAAGTATAACAAAATAATAGTTAAATAATTAATCTTAATCATCTAATTGTTATAAAAAAGAATCATTAAGAACAGTTTTATTAAATATTCATTATAAAATTTGATGGATTTGCTTCATTAAAAAAGTTTTCAGCTCACATTTTCCATATCCTACAATATATGAGCAAACAAGTAAAGTTATGGCTTTTAAAGCATTCAAATAGCCAATGAAAATGTACTTTAATTTTTGTGGTGGACTTTAGATAAAATGTTTGTGCTAAGATTTAATGTTTCAGTTTTAAAGTTTGTTTGTATCATGTAAAAATTTAACATCAGTAGATTAGTTTTTTTTATAGTATCATCCATCAAGTCTATACTAAGATATTTTATACAACTAAAAACAGTTTCAATTAACTTTTAAGATAAATTCAGTTAAAAAAATTTTCAGATACATACTGTGTGTGGCACTCTTAGGCTAGTATGAACTTTTTTTGAAATCTCATGCTAGTGCTGATATCCTTTAAGTATCTCATACCAGTTTTTATGCCTTAATTATTTCTTATTTCTTACAAATATTGATTTTTTTAAATTCTTCTGTAATTAATTAGGTATCTTTTTGTATTTAAACTTAATTAGTATTATTTTTAATCAAAAAATTTATAACAAAAACGTTTTGTTTCTATTTATTTATAAACTCTAACTAGTCTGAGGTAACACAGACTGACTATTTTGTCTCAAAGAGTGGCAATTCTGATTATTATTAACTCAGCTAAATTATAATTACATTAACTTAGTAGTTAGAATAGTTCAAAGCAGAGTATACATTTGTAAGTTGTTTAAAAAGTAGGAAAAACATCTATCTAACTAACTAATGAATTTTTATTAAGTATTAAGTAAAGAAAAAATAATAATATTTATTTTAATAGCTTATTACTAACAAAACAATGTTTTACTTCTATAATTGCATATAGGAGATCCTCAGTTGTTGTTAACAAATTTGAAAAAAAAAGTTTGACCAAATAAATGAAAGTAAAATAAAATTAAAAACAAAATATTGAAATAGGCATTTAAGTCAAGAACTTTAAATTGATTAGTTAAAAGAAAGTAACAATATTACTAAAAAAATATGTACAATTATGATTCCCAATATTTATTTAATCCAAAATACTAAAAAAATATTATTTCTTATTTTATGATAGTTAACTTTATAACAGCCTATTTAATATAAAGCACTAAAACATTTATTTGTCACAGCTGGTTAAAAATGACAACTGTCAAAATTGAAGCACCTACTAGGAAGAATAAACAAAAATACACCTCTAAATGGAAATCTGTTCCTGAGTTTAAAGGTAAAGTAGTTGATTATTGCTTTACATAAATAAGACTTATCTATTAAATATAGAATATGATTTTACTAATAGACTGGATTATGCCTGATGTTTCTAGTTCATACCACGTAATGGTGTAGATATTTTAAGAAGAGATTTAAGTCTTAAATACCATGCTAATACTAGCCAACATTTGAAAAAAGTTAGTTTTAATTAATCATCCTACCAAAAAATTGAATAACAATTAAAAACATATTAAGGGCATAGGGATGTAGATCACCATTTTTACAATTTAGTCTTATAATATTGAATTTTAACTAAGCTTCAAGTTGCTTTTTACAAATTTAAAAAATTAAAATTATTTTTTGAGATATAGCAGGTCATATTGGACAGCAACAATAGGTTCCTTTTGGGAGGGGCAAAGTAAAACAGCAAAAAAGACTACTTCACTAAAAATCTATGTTCTTCTACGTTTTTCGAGATAAATGCCACAAACTTTCAGAATATGCTTCTTGCAATTTTTAAAAAATTGTGTCGGAAGAGAATTTAAACAAATAAAATAGATAATTTGTGACAAAAAACAAAAAAAAAAGCTGTTTGTTTTTTTTTTATTTTTTTATAATTTATTTTTTTTATTTTTCAAACATTCTTTCTGACAAAGTTTTGAAGTACTTTAAACAACATATCCTGAAAGTTTGAGGTATTTATCTCAAAAAACGTAGGAGAATATAGATTTTTAGTGAAGTAGTCTTTTTTTTTGCTGTTTTAGTTTGCCCCTCCCTAAAGGAACTTATTGTTGCCTCCCACTTTGACCTGATATATCTCAAAAAAAATTTTTATTATTAAAACCAGTAAAAACCATCTTGTAGCTTAAAAACTCAATAAAAAAAGATCAAAATGTGAAAAAAGTGTTAACCTTCCTATGCCCTTGATACTTTTATTAAAATTTGTTTGCATTTCTTGATTTTAAAAATAACTAAATTAATTTTCATACTGCTCTACTTTTAGCATGTAGTTTTCTTAGATATTCATGATTAAAACTTCAATAACAGGTTTGATTCATTATTTTTTTCATAAATGGGCTAGATTATGCATGCTTGTTTTTAAAATATTATCATTTTGTATAAACTTTACCGGAACACAGTAAGCTGAAAACGGGTTAAAGCGGCCATTGGTTATAATAAAATAATCTTGCTAAAAAAAAATTCTACAAAGTTTTAAACACAGTTAAACAAAGTATGATTCTTTTTGTTTTAAATTGGTTTTTTTGTTTTTCTGCTTGAAGTATTTAAGAAGTTATGTAAGTTTAAATCCAATTAGTTTTTGCTTATACAGTTTGAAAACTACTCCGAATTCTTAATAGTTTTGACAAAATTTTCTTGCAGAATGTTAGAGAAAAATTTCTGTAAGACTAATTTAGAGAAACTTTTTTAGCATTTTTCTTAAACTTTGTTGAAATAGTATTGGAAAATACAATAAGTTATTTAAAAACTTAAAATTTTTAACTTAATTTTTTTTATTTGATATTTTTTCAAAAAAAAAAGTGCAAATAGGCATCAGGATGTTGCTTGTATAAACCTAAAATTAGTTAATTTCCTAATGATTGTTTTATTTTGTAAAATTGTACATAGAATTTTTATCACATTTGCTTAACCATAAAAAAATGAAGATATTTCAGCACCAAGCAGTTGAAATATTCTCTTTTAAAAGTACTTTGTAGTATATTACCATAAATCATCAATGAAATTTTCAAAAGATTATAAGTTTTAAATTGAGAAAATTTACACTTTTTTTTCAATTTTTTAAAGAATTCTGACATTTTTTAACACTAAACCAAAGAAATCGAAAAACCTAAAAAAGTTTTTATATAAAAGCTTCTAAAGTATTTTTTAGCAGTTGATGTTGGCCTTAATTTTGATAAAAATTTTAGGTTTTTTCAACTTATTTCTTTTTTTTAAAAAGGAAAAATTTGCTACATTTAAGCTTACATAATTTAATTTTATTCACAGGCCACAAATGAGATATTTATATATTCAATACTTTTATAATTTTTTTTACTGAGATATTGTTTCTTCCAAAGTATTTAAGTCCACAGTTTTCATTTAATAAGAATGTTTACTATTAAGTTTTTAATTTAATTTAAAATTTATTATTAAAAATAATTAAGAATAATATACTACACGTACATTTTTTTCCATATAAAAGCAATTTAATCTAATTAAATTATATTCGAACATTTTATAAACATGATAAAAGTATTATCAGTAAATATACTATTATTTCTAGTAATCTATTAAGTTTGATAAAGTGTATTTGTATGAAAGTTGTTTTTTATTTTTTGTTTAACTTTTTAATTGAAATATTTGTACAAATTAATCAATTTTTAATGTTTTATACTTGAATAAATTTTATAGCTTTCTACTTTTAATTATATTTTTTGTTTAGTATTAAATGTGTTTGTTCTAGTTCAACCTATTTTAGAAATTTTTTTTGACTAAACAGGAATTTATATCACTTGAAGTACTGATTTTAGTAAAGCCAACTGCAAAAAGTTAGTTAGATTTCAAGAGAATTTTTCAATTTGATAGTGCCTGTCAAAGTTGTAAAACAAGTAGGATTTTAATTGTCCCAGGAGCACTCATCTCTTTAAGTTAGTTTTTGTTTTAATATTTCATTTATTCTATTTAACTCATCAGTGTTTGTAATTTATCTATTTATTTTTAGACCATCTTCCCTAATTAAAAAGATACTTTGGTCTTTAAGTTAGTTAAAAAAAAAAGATTTTTACCTTTCTAAAGTTTTTTTTCAACTTAAATAAAAGTATGATTCCAATTTTTCCACTTCATAATATCTATATTGTTTTTCTAACTCTTCTTTTAAAATGTATATAATATTATATTTAACTACAATGGATTTTCAAATATTTAAAAAAATATTTTTGAGTGATAAACAAGTTTTTGAAATTCTACTTCTCTATAAAAAGTTTCAAATACAAACATATGTAAAACAAAGCTTTTGTAGTTATATTTAAAAGTTTTAACTAATTTGCACAACTTTTCTTATGTTCTTAAGCAAAAAACCTTGAATTAATTTTTTTTTTTTTTTGCAATGAAGAAAAAAATAAAATTATCAATTAAACTTAGATATAAATTTACTCAAAAATCAACAAATTTTAAAACTTTTGTATAAAGATTTTTATTAGAATGCTAATCCAAGTTTAAGTAAACATTAGAGATTAAAAATACTCAAAGTGCTTTATTTTTGTTATAATTTGCTCTTGCTTTGTGTCATGTAATACAACTTTCTGATCAAAAGAACTGTAATTTTTATTTTTGGTTAACTTAAGTATTACTTCATGAATACTGTATCAGTTGAATTGAAGTTTAATAGATTCTAAAGAATTTTAAAACAATGTATAGCTCGATCTTACTTTGTAGATTTTAACTAAATTTTATGTTGTTTATTTACTGTTTATTTAATTTATTAAACAAGTTTTGAAATATAACTGTTTAAAATTGAGAGCACAATAATTTTTAAAATATTTAAAAATTTTAAATTTACAATGATAAAAAATTAAATGATTTAGATAAACATTTGAACTAGAAGAAAAGTTTTAAGTTAGTTTTAAATAAATATATATAAAGGTATATGTTCTGTAACTATAAATAAATAAATGTTTGTTATATGCCAGTTATTTCATTTCCTAATTGTTTGCAGTTTTAATTATTATACATTAAAAATAACATACTTCACTGCTAGGGTAACTTGAATAATTTGTTCTAAATGTTTTTTTCAGATTAATAAAAAAAATATAACTCTTTTAATTTTTAATTAGTTCAGTTTATATTTATTATTATATTACTAACAGTTTTATGTAACAAATTTTGCACTTAAGTAAATTTAGTTGTGTTAAATATGTTCACAAAATGTTGTTCTTGTGTTTTTTGAAGTTATAGAACTAATAGTTTTATCACTAACTGTTTTGTAAAACAACTTTAGTAATTATATAAACTACTTGTTTTTTAATTAAAATGTGTTCAAAAAATATTTTTTGTTTTATTATATCTTTTAAATTTATTTAATTTTGAACAAAAACATAAATTTCTGGTTATTATTTATAGTCATGTTTATTAAAAAAACAAACATTTTAAAAGTTATATACTGTAGCAATTGACTTTTTAAAGTGATGTATGTTAAAAATTAATGTTTTCAATAGAAAATTCCTCCTTTGTGTAGTTTTGTTCCATTTTAGTGTTATTTTTCAATCAGAAATAAATAATTACGTGGCTTAAAAATAAAAACATATACTGTTTAAAGCAATTTGTTTTAATTGCTTTAGAGTTTCTTTATGTTTTAAGCCAACTTTACAATCTACAATATTATTACTGATGTTTTTTTCTGATTATTTTAATTAAATAAGAGTTTATTTAGTTTAGTCTATTTAGTCTATTTTTTACATTAAATGTAAAAATTTACTAATTTAGTATACTAACTTTATTAAAAATTTTAGAAATAGTAAACAGTTTTTTATTCAGTGTGTCAATTTATGAATTGTTGGTTTTGTTAAAACTTATTTGTCTTGTTGATTTACTGAATTACTAGTTTTTTAGGAATGCTTAAACAAATTAGTTGTATAAACCAAGCTTATGTGACATTTCAAAATATTTTTAGATTTAATTTGTGTTTTTATTAAACCGATATTTTCGCTCAGATGCTTAAAACTAAGTGAAATTTTTACCTCGTACCTTGGAAGTTTTGTTTTTAATAGAACATTTTGATATTCAGTATTTTTGGTCTTAAAATGCACTTTAAGCTGTATCTTTTTATCAATTTTCTTTATACCAAGTTTAAAGTTTTTCATAATTATTTTATCACAAAAGCTTTTATAGAAATGAAATTTTGAAACTACAAAAGTAAGCTCTACTTTTTACGTGAAAACTACCTTTTAAGAATAAATAGTGTAGAAAATATCTTAAATCTATTTGATTAGTCTTTTTAATTTCACAGTGGATTATATGATGTTTTTTGACCTATTTCTTATTAATTTTTCAAATTAATACCTAAAATAATGACATAAAACAGTTAATTATGAAGCTTAAATAGTAATACCTATTATTTTTATGGATTAGTTTTAAGGAGTACCAATAGAAGCAATTTAGTTCTAATAGCTTTAATCCATTTGTTTTTCATTATTATGATGAACAAAAAAGATTAAAAGACCAGCTTAAAATTTAAAATAAAGTCTTCTAGGTGTTTTATATTGTAAAATAAGTTTTAATGCTTATAAGATGTGTTTTTTAGTTATGTAAATAGTTTTGCAGGATTTTAGACAGTGAACTATTACAATTTATGCAATTAATATTTCTGCAATTACTTTGATTTGTTTTTATTATTTGTACTTTTTATATGTTGACTATGATAAAGCTTTAGTTTTTAATATATTCTTTTTATCTAATTTATCGCAAATTTTTTCAACAAGTAATATTTTTTAGGTATTGGAAAAAATACTTAAATTAGCTACAAAAATTAAACTTTAGGCTAAGGAATTTTTTACATTTAAAAGTTTTCTGTATCCTAAAGGTAAATGTACTGAATTTGTATACGTCCAATTATTAGAAAAGATATCTTTTTCTTTAGAGTTTATCCAAAAATTATATTTACTGTAGGAATATGTACAAAATAAATGAACTAAAGAGTTTTTTGTTTATATAATTTATTATAAAACTGATAAATAACCTTTTCATTAAATACACTTACTAAACTTCACTTTGTATTCAAAATAAAAGTCTAAAACTATATAAATATTACAGTTCAACACTAACTTAATGTATTTTATAAATTACTCTATTAATAAAAAAAAAAAGCTTTTATCCAATATTATAATTAAAATTCAAACCAACTTTTATTACAAAAAGGTTACATACTTTGAAGTTACTGTAAATTTAAAAAAAAATCATAGTCTAAACATTAAGTAGAATTTCATTAATAGATTTTTAAAAGAATCGTTATTTAATAAAAATAGAAAAAAATCTTATAATTTACTTAACTTACAAAAAAAAAAGTGTTTATTGCTGCTATTTTGAGACTGAATTTACAGAAATATAAAATTAAAGTTCTCAATTAAGAAATGATTTCTTTGATTAGAACATTTAGTACATTTAAAAGTTTTAAGTTTCGTTTTTCTTTAATTTTCTAATGTTTTTATATATTTATTTAAATAAATTATAAAAAAATTACTCATTTAATAATAATATTTTGAAGCAAATATTAACCTTAAATTCACTTAACTTAAAATTGAAAAGTTAAATACTAAGCATTTTTTTTTAAATTTTAAATCCAAACTTAAACAGCAGTGAGAACTCAATATTTGCAAATTTAACCGACTGTGCGAACTCAAAAAACGCAATCCTAACTGATAGACTTCTGCATTTGAAAATTTTAAGTATGAACAAAAAACTGCAAGCAACTTTTAAATCAGGTAAAAAATGATACCGGAACTTGTACTTTTAGTTTGCAAGAAATATTCTTTTAGTATTTTAGTATAAAGAAGTTAATTTCAGTAAACTGGAAGTTAATAAGAATAGCACTATAGTATAGTGTTTTATTTGTAGACTAATTCATTTACTAAAATTCAAAGAAAACCAAACTTAGCTCTTGGGCGATACTTAACGGTTCAAAATTTATATATGTCAATTTTCCTATAGAAGTTGAATGAGGGCAAAAATAGCAGAAAAATTCTGGCAACTATGATTCACTAGTACACACTTAGCTTTAATTTAACTTAAATTTCATGTTTTTTGAGATAAAACATGGTATCAAAAGAAACAATATGGCTATTGAACAAAAAATAGAATGTATAAACTTCTTTATATAATATTTAGCAAAAAAAGAATTTAGGCACAATGTATCTCACTAAAACAACAAAATAAACTTTGCTACATCGTTATATTTCAAGTTTGTTTTTTAAAATATTTTAAAGTTTTGTTACAGAAAATTTTTGTATTGTTTTGTCTTGTATGTTTTTTTAAAACGAAAAAATCATTACAATTTAATGTTTTAAAATTTATTGTTAATTGCTTAAAGTTATAATCTATTTTTATAGAGTTTAGTATTCATTTTTATCTTAAAATCGTTATGTAATTGTTTTTATACCTACTATTAACATTTTATCTATTTAAAATAAAAGGAAGTATGTAATTTATAAATTTGAATACTTTTTTAAAAGTTTCAACTCTATATATATTTGTAGTTAAAAAGAAACCTGAAGTTTGTTTTTGTGTTTTTAAAAGTTTAACTTCAATTCTATACATATAACAAGCTAAAATAATGTTTTTATTAACCTACAAAGTGATATATTCTATGTTTATATCAATTTATACATTGACAAGTTAAAACTTAAAATAAATATTCAACTTTATTAAACAAAACAAAATAATGAACAAAAAACTAAGTTATGAGTAATATAGTTTTTAAGCAAAACAGATATACATTGAGTTTTCAGCTATAAACTTATTTAAATACATTTTAACAGCATAAATTTTTGTAAAATATAAAATATTTCGAAAATAATAAAACTGAAAATTGTTTCTTTTATTAAAAAACAGCATAGAATTTAGTTAGTGTTGTATACACGTACTATAGAACGCGAACATATAGGTTACTAAAAAAAAAAGCTTCAGTTGATATAAAAGATCGATTAGACTAATAAACGTTGATTATGTATTAGTTTGTAAATAACGAAACATTTGAATAGACTTTCACAAGCCAAATAAATAAACTTTTATAATAGTATTTGATTTTGGAATCCGCGGTGCAATTCTTTGTGAGGCATTACAATCGAATTTCTTATGACTACTTCAGAAGGAACACTTACATCACGACCTAAAATATTTGTTTTCATTGTGTAAGAACAAAAACAGATCGAACTTAAAAGTTGGTAAAATAGCTAAATCTTCTTTTTTAAGGAGTAATAAACTGTTAAATGGCTAGTTTAAAAATAATAAAGTTTTGTTAATCTTCAATAAAAAATTTATTTATTAAGTGTTTTGTGTGGTTCACAGTACAAAAAATACTATAAAGAACCGAAAGTTAAGTACATATTTACTAAGTTTTAGTTTATAACCTTTAATAAAATCTAAAACTTTAATTTTCAAAAAGAAAAGTTTCTTATAAGTTTTATTCAACTATAAACATTACTTACATGATATGTTTATGAGCTTTATGATATGTTTAAGTAACCAACAAAAATAAAAACTTCAGCTTACTAGGCAAACTAAATATTTCATGAATGTTGCTGCAATTTTGTTGCACACACAAATTTTAATAACCATAAATTACAAAAAGGATATTAGTTTTTAGCAAATGGTTTTAGTAAAATTTTTTAAGGAAGTTTTAAACAATCTAAATCGTTCGATATAAAAGTTTTCTTTAAATATTTTTCGCATACAATAAAAGAAACTAAAACTTCATTTTAGAAATGCTATTTTAGAAACAGCCTGCTTGATAGTTTATTATAGTTTATTGAACGACAAAAAAAAGACGCTCAGAACATTTGGTCTTAGAACCTGGTTCACGAAGAACCTTTCGGTTATCGAGTTGCGCACCACAAATATAAATGGTAATCAATATATGTTAGTAAACAAGCCACATAAAGACCTGTAAAACTTTCTACATTTATTTCATTTTATCGCGGGCTACAACTGCAATTTACTAAAGCTGTATAAAATTTTTATAAACTTAGTTTGGTGATTTATTTGAAATAATTACTTAGTATGTAAATTTCTTTTAGTACATATTTAAAATCGTTGCAACTTGTAGCTTTTTAAATAAATAATAACTATTTCATTACTATAAACATTGACATTTTGTTAAATACTTTTTTGGATTATTCACGTAATTTTTTTTTATAAAATTTTATAATGTTACAACTTCAATTCTTTAAAAATGGTATCACTTCAAAATCAGAAAAAATAATAAAAATGACTGAACTTAAATAACATTTAAGTTACTGTCAATGAAAGATCAAAATAAATCGTTATGGTTGTGCAAAACAAAAATAATTTAGTTTTATATCTTAAAAGTAACATTAATTATTAAGCAGAAATCGTTGTTATAATGATCTAGATATGCAATTTATAATTAAAATAAAATTGTTAAGATCTTTAACTGTAGATTACAGTGGAGAAAAACTTTTGCAATAACTTATTTTTTATTTTTTTTTTCTTAATAAATTTAGAGTATTTATAATAATATACTATAGACGTTAAAAGGTATCCGTGGTGTGCGACTCGATAACCAAAAAGTTTTTTTCTTACAGCAGGTTATAGGACCAAATATTTTGAGCACTTTTTTTGTCGTTAAAAAACTATAACTACTTGCTAACAAAATTACTTGTAAAACCTTAAAATTTGTTTAAACGAAAGTTAAAAACACATGATAATAATTAAAATTAAAAAAGGTCTTTCATAGTACAAGAAAGTTAACAACAAATTGATAATGTAGTTATCATTACAAAAAACTTTTTGACTAGAAAAAAAAAACTTACAAGTTAAGTAAATTCTAATAAGTTACATTTACACTAATCAAAGTTTTATAAACTGAATCTACTTAGGTCTAAAATGTTGATTCAAATTAAATGGTAACTAATTGCATGTTCAAACTACAGAATTTTGGCTTTAAAATGTATTCAACAAGGTAAAATGTTGAAAACAAATGTAATTATTCAAAATATAAATTTAAGTGTTTGTTAACAAAAGATTCTTGTGAAACAAGTTCACTGGAATATATAATAATAACAAATGTACTTTTTTTCGTACTATAAACAAAGCATATTAAGTATTTTGGTCTTTAATATAAATTTATTACCGATTTCCTTTTAGCTGGTTTGAAAACAAATGAATTAAATAAGATTTATATGAAATAAATATAAACTAGTAGAACAAAAGTTAACTTCTTCACATTTTATTTGTTTATAAGTGTTTAGTAAAAAACCGAAGAAAATACATTGATTACGTAAGTACATAAAGAAGTTTTTTTATTTGTTTTATTTACTCTTAAAACAACCTAAAATTGTTCAAATAAGTATAGGCATAAGTGTTTTCTATTACTTTAAAAGAGGGTCTCCCAAAGTGGGCATTATGGCCCACTTTGGGTAAATTTTGATTTCAGGGGCCAAAATAAATGGGTAACTAACTAGTAAAAGAGCGACATTTAATAAACTAGACAATTATTTTTTCTGAAAGAGGCTATTTTGAAACTGCGGTTAGAAAACTCCACTTTAATGCTATATAAACTAATGCTATAATTTAACTAAAAACTTGCTTGTTTTATATGGTATCTCTTTTTTATATGGTATGTATGGCAGGGGTGGACAAACTGCAGTCCGCGAGGTACTTTTCAGCTCAAATATAACTTTTTTAAAAACAGTAATAAGAAAACTTTGCGGTAAAAACTTACAATTAGGCTCTTAATTTAGTAATTACTCATTACTAGTGCTCTACTATTGCTTTTTTTAACACGTTTTTGGTTTAAAGTACTACTTTTATGTTATTTATTACAAATGTTTTGAAATATGGATGGCCAATGAAAACTTTTTTTCGTATACAGTGTGGCCCGTGAGCAAGTTTTTTTTAGGAAAATTAGCCTGCGACTTATAAAAGGCTGCCGACTCCTGTTTTATGGTAATATAAAGTTTTTTAGACATACTAACATCATTTTTAAATTTTGTTAAAAATATTTTTTTGATATATATGATAACAAAAGTTACCCAAAATCGTTGTAGATGGCAACAGCTTTCCTTTTTTATCGAACAAATAGAAGTTATCTGTTGTTGCGTTGGGAGAGTCTGGATCCAGCTCTACCGGTGTACCCTCTACTCTTGCCCACTCTCCAACTATACAGTGCCATCCGATTATGCTATTTAATATGCAACTGTGGTCCTGTTTTATTTAATAATCAACTTGTTACTACTCTAAAGTAATATACAACAACAAAAAATCATGATGGAATAAAACTAAAATTTTATACAAAACTTGTTATTTGCTGTATATTGTGTAATGATTTATTAAATACAACTTGCTTTAAAATATCTAGAATTTAAAATATTTTTGCTGTACATGTTATATTTTTTTAAACATTTTTATAATCATAGTATTTTAGTTTTACTTAAAATAGTATCTTTATGCAAGTTTATTAAAAGTTTAATTAAAGTTTCTGTGAGAAACATAACTTTAGTTAATGACTTACTTTTAACTCACTAGCATCCAAAACAATTGAATTTTTGACTCGAACTCCTTTTCCGATTATAACACCTGATGAAATTGTAACATTTGGTCCTATCTGTAGAGATTTTATTTTGAAGTTGTTTTTTAGCTACAGCTTTGTTTTTAAGTAAAAAGAATAAAGCGTTGAAGTTTTTTTAGAGCTAATTATAAAAAATAGGTTAAACAAAAACAATTTGGTATATAAAAGCATAGTATCTTTTATTTTTTAGATCTAAAAACTCTTCACCAAGCGTACCAAAATTATCTTAAAGTTATACATTATAATTTACGAAAAAAAAAGCTTTTTAAATCGATAGTAATTTTTTTTAGTAAAATTTTGATTCCAAACAAATAAAGACTCGTTTAGACATCATTTAGTTTAATAATTCATTAAGTAAATAAAGCGCACAAAGTACATAAAGACGATACAAAATATTCAAAATTTATTAGTTAACTATTTCTAGGCCAATATGTTTCTATTACTATCGTTACTTGACATATACTTTTTTAATCAAAAAAATAAGAAAATATTAACAATCAAACAATCAACTGCAATGGTTAAAATACTGACCACAGCGGTCGGATCCACCTCGGCGCTGGGGTGAATGTAGACGTTCCCCCGGCAGTTGTTCTGCTCCGTCAGCAGCTCCGGGTGCTTCTTGTTGTACGAATCCAGTATGGCGCGGTTGGCGAACAGCGCCGATCCCGCCGACTTGATCGACAGCCAGAACCTCTCGGCGCGGAAAGCGAACAGCTTGCCGGTTCCAGCCAACTCAGGGAGGACGTCTCCTTCAAAAGAGATCCGCTGCGCTCTTTTCATGTTCTCCAGAGAGTCCTCGTCGAATCTTTTGGTAAATTGTTTGCTTTTTCGATTAGATTGTAAATAATTAATATATATAATGGTATTTTAATTTAACATATCAGTACTCTAAAAACCCTTTCAAGAATAGTTGTGCTTGCTTATAGTGCAAAAAAAATTGTAATTTTAATGAATATTTAGAACAATATCAAAAAGATTGAGTTTAGTTTGTATAAAGTGCATATAAACTAAAACAAGTTATGATTTTTAAATAAGGTTTTTATACATAAATTCTGCAATATCCATAAAAGTATGTTTGTAAATTAAGCATTTTTTATACTTCTGAAAAGTAAAAGTGACATTATTGAATTATTGTGCAGTTTAAATAAAAACTTTAGCTACTATTTTAATAAAATGAGTTCTTTCTGAAACTTTTTATAGAAACGTCAAAAACTAAGATGAAAAAATACTAAAACACCTGATTGAAACTTCTTAAAACTCCTTAAAAGTTTTTGATCATAAAAAAATATGTTCAAAACAAAAACTAACGCTCCACTGAAACTAAGTGTGCGCTTCAATTTCTTTTGGAAGTGACTGGCAATGATGTTGAAGATGTTGAAGTCCATGAGGAAGACGCCGGCGTTGATGTCTTTGGACACGAAGCTGGTCGGTTTGTCCGTGTAATGCACGATCTCGTTCGTAGTTGAGTTGATGCCGGCGCATCCGTAGTCGAGAGTTTGCTCTTGAGATAGCTACGCATTTTTTTTTTAATTCAAGTTTAACAAATTTGATATTTCTTGTTCTAATAAACTTAACAGTAAACAGTGAAAATCATACCCAATAAAATTCTTTTTAAACAATCGCAAAAACATTTACTGTAAAATTAAAAACCACTAAAGCGATAGTGTTAAATTGATAAAGTTTTAAATTTATTTTTATATTAAGTTTATTGAAAAAGGGAGTAAAACAAACTATTGAAAATGACTTAAACTTCAATGTGCAATAAAACATCTAGATTTTTATCTCAAAGAGTCATCTGACTATTTAAATACAAGAACTTTGTAAAAAGTTGTCTCACTTTCACGGTCATCATGAGGTATGGCATGAACTTCTCCTTGAAGCTGATCATCTCGTTGAGGGGGAAGTCGCAGTAGGCGTCGCTGTGCAGCAGAAAGAACCCGTCGTGATCCCCGTTCATTATGACGTCACGAAAGTGGTAAACGCAACCTGCCGTTCCAAGCATCGTGTACTCTTGCAAGTAACTGTGATAGTAAAAATTATTTGTAAGTTTGAGTGATTAATTTAATATATAAGATTTTAGTTTTTGTCTTGTAACTGTATGCTTTCCAGGTTGTAATAGATATTGTGAAATGATGTTTTTTCTTTACTATTTTTACTTGAAGCTTGTAAAATAGAACATGTTTTCAAAATTTCTAGCATCCGTTCTAAATAACACAAATTGATTTAAAGTAACTTCATATTCTAGGATTCATTTTAACAAACAAAATACAATATAAACTTGATAGGCTTCTTGAAAACTTGCATTTCCCCTCTGATAAACCTCTTGAACGCATCGTTCATTTGAAAAGAACCAATCAAAAGAATTTCACTTATTTCTTCCACCTGAACATAGTTACAATTTGTCTTAGACTAAACAATATATTATAGTTTTTACCTTGCAGCACGCTTCGATATGGTGGTGAATGATTGGAAATCCGGCGACAGGAAACAACGGTTTGGGCAAGTGCAAGCTCAGTGGGCGAAATCGAGTACCTGTAAAAACTTTAACTATAAAAACAAGTGCTTCATTTTATTTATCAGACAAAAACTGTTTACTGTGAAAAAAATTACTTTTCAAATGATGTTAAGCGCAAAAGTACTATACGTTTTTATAAAAACAGCCCAAATTTGTTTGATATCTTTAATGTTAGTCACATCATTAAAGGGTTCTCTTTTGCAGACTTCGTTTAACAAGAATTTTTATTTGTATTTCTATTCAAGTTTATTTAAGAAAATTAGTATAGTTAGCTCATTAATTTATTTTATATATTTTATAACAATTGCTTTTATTTTTTAAGTAAAGTGGTTTATGAATGAGAAAGTTTTACAAACTATAAAAAAAAACCCTGTGTTTAAATAATGTCTACTAAAGTATTTGAAAAATTTGCGAATTTCTTGATAAAATTCAATTACGTTTGACTTCTACAAACTATCTTTTTTTTATGTTTTAGCTAAGCTCTTTTCTATCATTTTTAATATCAGTTAATAGTTATCAATAGGTGCAAAGTTACTATTATCACAAAAATATCATAAAACTTAATTGCACGATCTAAGAAATACTTTATTTTATTCAAGTTTTCACTTTGCATGAAGAAGTTTACAGATCGATAAAACTTTATTTCGCTTTTTATTTCAAACAGAGTATTTAGGAACTCACACTTATAACAAAAACAAATAAACAATCAAGTCTTTGTATTTATTTTAATATTATAAACAAGTAATACCTTTTTCAGGTCCTCCAATCAAAATTACAGCCTTAAGTCTCATCTTGTAAGTACGAATATGTCGCTTAATCTTAAAAATTAAGCTTAATTTAAAATTTTATTAACAATACAATGTTTCACTCGCTTGAACCTAGTCAAACGAGATCCTCAGTTGAATAAAATCTGTAAAATTTTTTATATAAACATGCAAGAAGACATTAGGCTAAACTTGAAATAAAAAACTAAAACAAAATACCAAATAAAACTTATAGTTTAAACCTATCAATTTAGGAAAATCATTGTGTTATCAGTTTAGTTTATGTTATTATTTGATAAATGTAAGCTACTTAATAATATTATAATTTTAAAACTTAAGCAACAAATAAATATACTTACATTTAGCAGGCATGTAAAATTTGTTAACAATAAAAAAAGAAAACGATACTTGTACCATCTTGTGACGTAACTATAAAAGTATGTTTATAAAATTGGTTTTAATATTTGCTTGTACAAGTTAAAATATAAATGCATTTATCAAATGTTCTTAAGTTTTAAAATAAAGCTTTTTAAATGTACACATAAACATATTAATTCGTTTCTTTTATCTAAAAAAGTTCCCCAATCAGCGGGAACACAATATATTTCAGTCGAGATCTTTTATTGTTATCTATAACGTAAAAAGTACACAAAATGAAGCTTAATACTAAACTAAAAACTCACTATGCTCGTTTAAGAAACGGATAGTTTTGCGTAAATAGCCTACGGCATGTTAAACTATTCCGATGAATGCAGAATTTCCAGTTAGCATCTGAAGTCATTTCACTGACATTGATAAGAAAACCAGTTTAGCAAGATAAAAGCAGAAGCTAACTAAAATATATTAAGTATTAGATATTTAAAACTTATATTATGTAAAGTTCTAATCGTTCTTTTTAGGAGGCTTTTCGATTGCAACACGACTTAAACTTTCTATGTAAATGAGAGGTCTTTTCTAAATTACGTTTAAAGATAACTACACGTTATTAAACCTAACATTTAAATGAAAAAAGTTATTTAGATTCTAAGTATTTAGCTTTAATATTTTTTTTTAATACTGTTAATTTCATTAGTTTATAAATTTTTGATTTTTTTTCTAAAGTAAATTGTTTTAGTTTCTTATATAGAAATTTTATACTTTTTACAAACAATCACTTAACGTTAATATTATTTATTATTCTTTTTTTATTCAAGTATTGGGTACTTTAAACTTCTTTTGTGAATTTTTACTTGTAATTTAAATGAGCCAATATGCTTTTTAATATTACGGTTTAGCAATAAGCTTTAATGCCTATGTTATAATATAAACTTGTTTTTGTTCGTTTTGAACGAAAGTGAAGCTCAAAAAATTAAAGTTTGTTTAATAAGCTTATGATTCACGCAAAATATTTCAAGTTATAAAACATGTCTATTTATACAAAAAATTCATATTTTCTCGTCTGAACTGTATTGTTTTTAACCGAATTATTTACAAGTATATAATTACGTACTTATGAAATTGTTTTTGTGCGTTAAGTACAAGGCATGGTATAATAAGAGAGTCATGCTTTTGCATCAGAAACTTTTTCCAATGTATATTTAAACTTAATAATCTTTACTTGAAATAAACTTATTAATTTAATTTAAATGTAAATTGTTAGCTTTTTCGTTTTTATTGTACGTTTTAATTAAAATGCCTAGCTTTCAGCACTTTTTGTATGAAAAATTTAAAACATTTTAAATATTTAAAATTGTTTAAAAAAAAAGATAAATTTCAAAATGCTATTGTCTTTTTTGACTGTACTTATTTTATAGGGTTTTAGTATTCTCTCTTTCAATTTTATCATTTTGAACGCTTATATCAAAATACTTGTATGGACTCTATTAAAAATAAAAACTTTGCAAAATAAAAATCAACTAAGTTGTTATTTATTAAACAACAAAAATAGCACTCAAAAAGTTTGGTCTAAGGACCCGGTATAAAAAAACCTCTCGGTTATCGAGTCGTACACCATGGATACAGTTTAACATCGTGTTCAGGACTTATATTTATTATTAAGGTTATAATTTATTTTTTCTCCTTCTATCAAAGCTTAAGCTATAAATATTAATACATGTTTGTTAAGGCTCTTTAAACTAAGAACGTTTTAATGAAGCTCTTTTATTGATGAAAATTTCTGTTATATTATATTCTACTATACTTTAGTATTATATTACTTAAACAAAAAGAATTAGATATGGATTAGTTCTATGCACTTAAATTCTTGGCTTTTTATAGTAATAAAAATACATAACTTCTGTATTGTTAATAATAAGGTTTTTACAAAAAACAGCTTTTAAGCAAGAAGGTTTTAAAAATAATCCTAGTTTTTAAATACATAGGAAATAAATTAAATAATTGTATCTTAACATATTAATTTTGTCTATACTTACCTTTTTACATTGCAGAGATTATTAATATTTTTTATAGTGTTCTAGTCTTGAAATATTGTGTTCTAGTTGTGTTGTATATGAAAGTTAAAATGTAAAACAACAAGGTAGTCATATGCTAAGTATAAACCTGCAGTAAAAAAACCTACTAGCTCTCTAGTATTCATATATAACACAATTTACTTATTTAATATTTAAAATATCTGTATGGGATATTTAAATTAAACAGCCGACTCCTACTTTACCAATTAATTATTTTATTAATTATAAAATACAATATATATTTAATTTAATTCATTATGATTTTATGTATGTCGCTGTAAATTAATTATCGGTCAGTACATTGTAAGCCCAATAAACATTTTTGTATTTTTTTTTGTGTTTTGGTTTTCCTCAAAGTTTAATTTTTCATTTTTGATTTTTACACGTGAACTAAATCTGCTTCCTAATTGTATATAATTTTGATTTAATCATTAAAAACATTCAATATATAACATACACGTTACATCGAGTTTCTGTGACTTTTATTGCCTTCACCGTCGATAAGTTTTATTAAATTTTATTGATTCTTTATCTAATGGATAATGTTTTATTTTTGTTCAAAACAGATTACATAAAAACTAAATTGATGATCTTTGCAATACAAATTAAATAGTTTAAATAACCTCGTTTTCATTGTGACGTAATTATTAGTTGCAATGAATATATTTTTCATTAGTTAACGACAATAAATTTTGAATCAGTTATCTTTCCCATTAACGTGAGTTGTTTGTTTATATTATAATTTGTTGTTTTGTTGTGTAATTTAGCTTACTTTACTTATTTTAGACTTAATAATCATAAATATTATATAGTTTTATAACATTCGGATTTAATATTAAGTATTTTACCTATTAATAACTATCATCTGTAGAAAATATCTTATGAAAACATGTATACACATACTTTATTCTATGCTTCTATTCTCTCATTACAGTAATTATTTTTTTACAGAACCCAGTTGAAGTGTGTTGATTTGTTGACACACAGAAACATATGTTGGTAGAATAAAGAAAGATTACTGCATAATTTGTTTTTATTAATATTCCAGTGAAGTTACTTCACTAGGATCTTTTGTTAGCAAACAATTAAAACTATATTTTGAACAGTTATCTTTAAAAATGAATATATTCAATAAAACGAAAGTATCTGTTTTATTCACAAAAAAAATATAAATCTCTTTAGTATACAATACAACAGCGATAACAACACCTCATTGCACATAATTTAAATAAAGTTAAACAGAAGTTAAAAATGACCAATTTTATAACTGTTATTACAGTTTATTACAACTTTGTAAAATAGTTAAAAGTATACTTTTTAAATTTAATTCATCTGATTGTATTTGTTTAAAATTAAAATCACAAACAAAGCTTATTTCTCATAGGCCGACACGCTTTTTCTTGTATGGTTACAAAAATAAAAACTAGCAGTAGTCTTAACATTTATTGTAGCATAAAAGAAAACTTGTAAAATTTTTAATTTTCCTTTAGGCGCGACGTATTTTTGTTAAAAAATTTGCCATAAGGTTATACTACAGCGGTGCACTACATTAATTGCGTGCTTTTTGAGTCTAAATTCTTATGAACTTAATGAAGTTATAAAATTTTTCCTTATGGAGTTTTTCATCAACATCGGTGCGCACTTTCGTTTGCGCACCGAATCAGTATACTAATTACTAGGTAACTTTCCTAACTTGTCACTCATTGGTATTCAAAATTTCGTTTAACTTTTTGAATACTAGAGAAACATAGTTGAAAGAAGGTAAATTAGTCAGAAATGATAAAAAATAAAGGATAAAGATATTATTTTCTTTTTTTTACTTCTTTTCTTTTTTTGGGTGGCACGCATGCGCCAGTGTCCCTCCCCACGCTACGCCCCTGGTGGACAGTATTCAACTAGAAAAAGTCTTTCGCTGACCAGATTTGTTAGAAAACGTTCTTCTCAAGCTTACGAAATTCTGAAAATATGAAACAAAAGCATTGAAAAAGCATTATTAGAACGAAAATGCAATTTTTAATATTGAAAAACAAAAAAAAGCTCAAAATACTTATTCCTAAGACCTGGTGTTCAAAGAATCTCTCGGTAATAAGTATAGTTTTTCAAATTTATATAAAGAGCACACTTGTAAACATTGATTATACAAAACTCAATTTAAGTTATTTTACATGAGGTATTTTAATCAAAAAAGTACGTTGCAGTTCAAATCTGGCTCGCACACACTGAGTTTGCTGACCCTACTAATACAGGATGTTGACTTTGTAGAACTAAAGTTTTAAAACTTTTCTCAGCAGATTTTATCATACCTTGTTATTAATTTTACACATTGCAAAAAATATTCTTTTACTTAATGAATAAATTCTTACTTTAGTATTATCAAAGGTTAAAAGCATAAAAATTTTATGAAAAAAGTATTAAATAGAACAACTTTTTAAACCATTCATGGGACTTTTTTCAATACGCATTATTTATGCTATATTTACTAATAGCTTTACTTAAAAAACATTAATTTTCAAAGTAATTGTAAAACAGACTAACAAAATAGTTTTAAAAATTATTCTTATTGTTTGTTTATTCAATTTTCTTAACTTATTTGATAAAAAAAACATGAGCTAATTATATTTTTGTTTTATTATAACTATTAACTATTGTTGCTCTATTTTTGTATTTTAAAATATTTTTTTATACTAAACTAAAAGTTAAAACTTGTGGAAACAAAACTATTATGTATTTTTTTTTACAAATTTAAAGAATGTCTATTTAAATTTTAGCTTTTATTTTTTTTATATTGTTAACTTTTATTATAAACTATTTCGTTATGAAAATTTTTAACTTCTCGAAAAAATTTGTTATGTCTCCTTATTTACTACATTATAGTTTTTTAGTTTAAAAGGTTAAATTTCTAATTTTTTAAGACTTTTCGTTTAACTTACTTTTGCATCCTAAAAACTAAATAAGCACAACTTTACAAAATGGTTGAAAATCATGTCCCTGCTTGAAGTGACGTAAAGACCACTTTAGCAACAATAATATTCTTTCATATAATTTTCAATATATATTATAAACTAGATAATGCTGTTAAACTTAATGCAGAGCTGATGTGATGCCTTGGCAGGTGCTGCAAGTTGTCTGATTTCTTGCTATGAATTTACTTGTTACCTGTTCAACATGATTTTATTCCAAAAGTAATTTATAACACTTATTTAAATTATTATTAAAAGGGTTATTCAAATAGCATGCAATTAAGTTTTGTCAATTATAAATCACTTCAATTTAATTTCAAAATAAAAAAATAGTATATGGAGAAAGAATAAATTCATTATTTCTCCTCTAGTAGTTTAGATATCTTTATTTCTTTTTTAAAAATCAAACATTTAATTAAAAAAATAGTTTGAAGTTTTCAAGTTTTTTTTTTTTTTTTTTTTTTTTCAGTCTCAAACTCTACCCCTTGCAACGATAAACGTTGTCAGCATTAACCCTAATTTTATGAAAAAGTTAATACTAAGGCCTAATTATAAAAGGTACTAATTAGTAACCTAACAACATGTTTAAAAACTTACTGAAACTTAAAAAATTTACTAATTATTATAGTTTATATACACATTTACCTCTAGTAGGTAAATAAGCTGGAAAACACTTTGTTTTTCCTACAAGAGATGAACGTTAACTTATTTGCTTATGATTACAATTTTCATAAAAGCATTAAATTACTATTTTTATTTATATAAAATTTTTGTCCAACACAGCATTTTAATAAATGTTATAACTTTTTAATGAAATGGGTCAATTTATTGTTAAGTATATGGATATTAATTTTTAGGTTTGTTATGTCCTATGCTATTTTAAGTTATACTGTACACTTGCTTACAGACTTGTTTATGTATTTAAATATAAAAATAAAAATCTTAAGTTTTAAAATTTCCAAGGCTAAAATTTTTTTGACATGTAATAGTGACTGTAACTTTTCAACTAATATAATTAATATTTTAATATTAAGTACTTACTTAAAATGAGCAATAATTGAAATTTAAGGTTGCTGCTCCTTCTACTCAGAATAGTTAAAAATTTTGGAATAACTTGAGCTAGTTCAAATGAACTCAGGTTAGTTGAGTTTTAATATGAAATTAAAAATTTTATTTTTTATATGGTAAAAAAAATTCTCAGACTTAAACTCTACTCCTTCTTGCAACAATAAAAGTTTTCTGGAGAAAAGTTAGTTTGTTTTATCATGTGTAATTTTACCTGCCCTGTTAATATTCAACTTTTAGTTATCTAAAAATAAAACAAATAAAAAACTATCTTTTAAATGATTAAAAAAAACCTTGGTGACACAACATTTCAAGCTCAACAACTCTCTTTTCTTGATTGTGAGCTCCTCCTTCAGTTCCCTTACATCCTCTGTGAAACTCCTCTTACCTTTTCCTAGGTCAGTCTTCACTTCCAAAATCAATTTATCCAAACTCTCCAGGGTAGTTTTTTGCATTGACATGTAATTTATTAAAATTAAACCTTATTCAAATAGAGTAGAAGTTGTGCTTACTCTGTGTAATTTTGTTTTTTTTTGCAATACTTTGGCTAGTTTGAATTTACTTTGAACTTTCAGGCTTTTCAATGGCTTGGCAGTCAGTTTTTTCTTAAAAGTCAAGATTTTCATTTTAAACAATATATTATTTTTTGTTATTGTTATTTTCTATAAATTTAAGCTTGAATTTTTTTTCATTTTTCTTTGGTTTACACTATACCTGTTTTTAATTTCTTATAATAAACTTTGGCTAGTTTTTGTCACTAAGACTAGCATTTTGAATAGGGGTAGGGAGTACTTGGGTGACTTTTGCTGGACTTATGAGTACATATGATTTGGATGTGTTTTTGCTTCATTAAGATTAAAATAAAATAAAAAAGTTTGCCGCCCAAAAAACCAATTGCAACCTAAAAAATCACATACTTTTGGATTTTTTTACTTGAACAGTAATAAATTCACTTATACATGTCCTGGAATTATAATTTATATTTTAAATGAAAGCTTATAATTATAGGCATATATTAATGACTGCTTTTGTTGTATTATGACGTCATTATTACAGGGTTGCCACACACTCAGGGAACTATGGAATTCAGGGAAACTCAGGGAATTTTCAAGTTGTAGAAAATCTCAGGGAAACTCAGGGCAGTTTTGGTTTTATCTAGAAATTTCAGGGAAATTTTAAGATTTTTTTAAAAATCTCAGGGAATTTTTTTTCTAGATCTAGAATGAGATTTAGTTTATTCAGTTTCAATATTTTGTTAGAATAAGTTAATTTTATTTATTTTTAAGTGCTTATTTAGAAATTTTATAGCCTTGCGGCAGGTTCTTCAATATTCTTAGAATTAAAATGGTAATTTTTTAATAAATAAAACTTTTTTTAAATATTAGAAAAAAACTCATGGAAACTTGGGAAAGTTTTATGGTTACTCAGGGAAGTTTTTGGTCACTCAGGGAAGATTTTTTGACTCAAAGAGTGGCAACACTGTTATTACACTAAATATGCAAACTTTGTCTGTAACATTGTACTTTATTTTCTAATATAAAAAGCAAATTCTTCTGATTTTTTACTTTTAGTTTTTTGATTTAGAATATAAAATGTGTCAAGTCAGCTAGGCAGAAAGATATTACTGTTACTGATGTAATGTCATTTCAATTGCATGTTAATATATTTAAAGTACATTTTAAATCACTTTCTGTTATTAGAAGTTATGATTACTGAGAGCATTTTATATAAGTAAATACAATAACAGTTAACTGCTATGAATTTAAAATTAAAAAATATTTGATAAAAAGCTTTAACATTAGAGAATTAAAACATTTAAACAAACTAACAAATTAAGTTTTAATTTATTTAGATGTACAATACTTACAAACGTCAACTAATTGTTATTTTAAAAACAATAACATACTTAAAGCTAAAAAAAATTAATACAGATAAAGGTTTATTGTTTATTAAATAAAAATTCTTAAATTCAAAGAACAAAATTGCACTAATTTTAATAAATTTACATGTTTTTTCTATGATATATAAGTCTAGATCTTTTACTCTTAGACAGGTGCTCTCAATAGTCATAGTTTCTAATAACAGACAGTGATTTAAAATGTACTTTGTATATATCAACATGCAACTGAAATGACTTTACATCAGTAATATCTTTGCCTAGCTGACTTGACACATTTTATATTTTAAATCAAAAAACTAAAAGTAAAAAAGCAGAAGAATTTGCTTTTTATATTAGCAAGTAAAGTACAATTTTACAGACAAAGTTTGCATATTTAGTATAATAATGACGTCATAATACAACAAAAGCAGTTGAAATGTCATTAATATATGTCTATAATTATAAGCTTTCATTTAAAATATGAATAATAAGTCTAGGACATGTATAAGTAATTTTATTGCTGAAGTCAAAAAATCAAAAAATATGTAATTTTTGGGGTTGAAATCAGTTTTTTGGGCAGGGACTTTTTTTTGCAAAATTATCTTTTTTTGTTAGATTCTTTTTAATTAAGCAAAAATACAATGGAATCATATGTACTTGAATGAATATTACAATATGACCAAAAACTGTGCTGTACTCCTTACCCCTACATTTTACAGACACATTTTGCACATTTAGGGTGATTATGAAGTCATAATTCATCAATAGCACTTAATATGTATTTAAATATATGTCAATAAGTATAACCTTTCATTTAAGACATAAATTATAAGTCTAGGACATGTATAAGTGATTTTATTATTGTTTATTATTATTTAAAAAAATCGAAAAGTATGATTTTTGGGGTTGAAATTCTTTTTTTGGGCGGCAAACTTTTTTTTTGAAATTTTTTTAGTTTTTTTTTTCAGATTCTTCTTAATGAAGCAAAAACACATCCAAATCATATGTACTAGAATGAATATTACAATATGATCAAAAAAGTGTGCTGTACTCCCTACCCCTATTTAAATATACCAATTGCTTTCACAGTTAATAATTGTCTTCAAACACTCTTCAAACTGAATTTAGTTTAAACTACATTTTTACTTAACAAAAATAATTTAATATTTAGAAATAACGTCTAATCATACTTATTAAAGATTACTTATTAACTTATGTTATTAAAAAAGATAACTTAAAAATAAAATTCCAAGATCTAACTACTTTTTAATGTCCTAACCCACCTTTACTGTAAACCTACTTTGATAGTAAACCTCACCAGAAGTTTTGTAACAGTTTAACTACTTTTATCCCTGACCAGTGCCAAGGGAGAAACATGACTATGTCATAAGGGATGCTCAGAATTAAAAAATTATTATATTTGATACTAAATAAGGCAACTATGTTAAAAATGTAAAAAAAAGTTAAAAATAAATGTGTTTTGGCAAATAGTTCGGTTGTAAGGTTTTTGATTTTTTTTTCATTCATAACAATATTCAAATAAATAAAGTAAAGTAATAGTACAGCAGTATACTATTAACATGTAAACCCCTATCCTTAATCTTTTTTACAAAAATTCTAATCTAACAAAGGGTTGTTGCTATGCCAACTAAACATTGTTTTGATTGTTTAACTTAATGTCATGCACCAGTAATTTTTGCAAATAATTGTAAATCAAAATGGATTACATGACAACTCAAATTCTTGATAAAAAATTTCAAAGGGCCATAACTCTAAAAGTAATATCAGGGTTGCCACTTCCCTATAAATCCCTATAAATTTTCAATATTCTGAAAAATTCTGATAAATCCCTAGAAAAAATTGAAAAATATGTGAAAATCCCTATAAGTAACATTTTTTGCTTGCTGATTGAAAATGGAAAGCCAAATCAGCGACACCTTGTGGTGAAAAAATACATAAAAATAAAATTTAGCTATTTTCTTTAAATTAATTTTTTCAATCTCAGTACAAAACTGTGACTATATGGTGCCACCTAGCAGATAAAAATTTCCTATATTATATTAAATACAATTATCTAAAGTTTGCTTATTTAACTAAAATTAGAGCTCAAAAATCCTCAAACTTTTGTAAATTTATTATAAAAATTATGCTTATAAATGGTTAATGACATATTTACTTTATGTACCTTGAAAGTATGTTCAAAACATTTGAAATTCATTGTTTTTTTTTGATAATTTCCATTTTAACAATTACATTTTAAAAGTATTTATTTAACCCAGAGGGAGCAGAACAAAAATGGAACCATTTTGTTATGCTTAAAATAGTCTACTTAATACTAATTTTTTGAATCAAAAAAATTAGGCAATAGGTTATCTTTTAAAGATAACATTTAAGTGTTTAAATATTTTTTATAAGCAAAATTATCTTAAAATAGTTGCAGTAAAATTTTGGCTGTGGTCCACAGGGTAGCTGTCAAATTTTCACTAGGGTACAAAATTGCATGAGGGCACAAAATTGCATGAAGATACTTCTGTACAAAGACACTTTTGCACAATGGGAATAAATTACACAACAACACTTTTGCACGAAGGGTCACTTTTGCAAAAAGACAATTTTGCACGGAGACATTTTATCACTGGTTGAATTTTTTATATTAATTAAAAATTTTTTTTATATAAATTTTTAATTTTTTTTTTACTTTCACTGTTACCCCTTACCCTCGGTCGATATATTTTTTTTCTTTCTTTTTAATTAATTATTTTTTTTTTGGTTAGTTTTTCTTGTTATTTTAAAATGATAATTTTTTTTTTTTTCCGTTATCACTGTTACCCTTTACTCTTGGTCAGTAACTTTTTTTTTTGATCTTTCAATTTTTTTTTTTTTATTTTTTTCTGTTTTTTTACTCTTGTGCCAAAATGACCCTCAGTGTAAAGTTGTCTTTGTGCATTTTTGTACTCTTGTGCAATTTTGTTTTTGTGCAATTTTGACCCGCTCCCAGTCCACAGGTTGCAGTCTGCAGACACATGATCTAACTAATTTAAAAGAAATTTTTGATATTTAAAAAATCAGGGTTAACATCTACCTGGAATTTGAAAATTTAGCAAAAAAATCTGTAGTTTTGACCATTTTTTGTATGTTAAACAAAGAAACTTAGGTTTATTTTGTTATTTTTATGAAATAACTATCATATACAACAAAAATGTGTATGTTATTCATAGTTAAATATTATCAAAAGCTTATTCAACAACTGTTAATTTAGCTAACACTCTTTCTTCTAATAGGATCTACATAGCTAATAATGTAACATGAAGCACTTAAAAATATATAGTAAGATTAGGTAATAAAAAAGTAATTAGTAATCAATCTTTCATCATAGTTATGTACTCAAGTAAATTAAAGGTAAGGGAGCTAAATATTATAAACACATTTAAGGCCATATAGGGGTTCAGCATTTTTTTTACAACAAACAACATTAGCTTTTCTTTGAAAGTTTAAAGTATATACTATAAGATAAATTATATGGAACAAAAAAACTTCAATTGACTTTTGAGATATAACCAGTTCTTTAAAAAAATCTGATACAACTGTTAAAAGGACAAAAGTTTTCAAGGTAAACTTTTTAGGATTTTATTATATACATTAAGTATTTATCTCCTCAATTTATTTTGAAGCAATTTTCTAATTTTTAGAAATTAAAAAAAAATATTTCAAACAACTTGTAGAAAGCAGATTTTTAAGAAAAATTGACCAAAATTAAAAATAAATTTCTTTTTATTAAAAAAAGAAAGATAAATTTTTTAATATGTTTTCTACAAGTTGTTCAAAATTTATTAAAGATTAGTCTGATCAGCTTTTAAAACAATTGCTCAAAAACTGAAGAAGGAGATAGATTTTTAGTAAAACAGTTTATTTTTGTCTTAACAGTTTAAACCTCCCATTAAACACCTATAGAACTCTCTAACTTTGATCGCTTTTATCTGAAAAGGGTTAACACCTTTTTTTTTTTGAAATTTGATCTTATTTTATATAGTTTTTACCAGGGTTGCCAATTTACCTGGAATCCTGGAAAAACCTGGAATTTGACAATTTAGGCAAAAGAAACCTTGAAAAACCTGGAAAAACTTAGAATTTTAAAGAATTTTAACATGTTTAGTAGTAAAGTTTTAATTTGACTTAAAAAATTTATCATATACATAAAAAGTTTTTGTCATCACCAAAAATTTTTTTATTAGAAAAACATTTGGTTATGGTTGCTTTTAGGGACACATATTTCACTCATTAAATTCATCTTTTTCAGAGGTTACTTTTTGAAATTATATTCAATTTTTTATATTTTGCTACGCCCTGCTAATATTTACACTTATTATCAAAGTTGCTACAGTACTAAACTATATTTACTTTGGGAACAGGTCAAAATTGCATTACGACAAAACTGCACAAAGACAAATTTGCATGAGATGACAAAATTTCACAATCAAAATTTTTCACCAACGGTCAATTTTGAACCAAGATACTTTTGCTCACAGACCAAAATGCACAAGGGTAATAAATTTCACAAAGACAAGTTTGGACAAAAGGACAAAATTGCATAAAGACAATTTTGCATCAAGGGTCAATTTTGCACAAATATACTTTTACACCAAGATAAATTCGCACAAGAGGACAAAATTGCACAAAGATAATTTTGCACCAAGGGTCAATTTTGCACAAAGACAAATTTGCACCAAGGGACTAAATTGCACGAGGGGTTAATTTGCACAAAGACAATTTTGCTTCAAGGATCAAATTTGCACAAAGATACTTTTGTAAAATTGAATTTTGAAGTAAAACTGTCTTAGTGCAATTTTATCCCCTCGTGCAAATTTGTCTAGATGCAAAATTATCTTAGTGCAAAATGACCCTTTGTGCAGTTTAGTCCCTTGGTGCAAATTTGTCTTTGTGCAAAATTGACCCTTAGTGAAAATATTTTGATTGTAAAATTTTGTCATCTCGTGCAAATTTGTCGTAATGCAATTTTGACCTGTTCCCAAAGTAAATGTAATTTAGTACTGTAGCAACTTTGATAATAAATTTAAATATTAAAAATTGAATATAATGTCAAAAAGTACCTTTTAAAAAGATTCATTTTTTAAGTAAAATACGCGCCCTTAAAACCAACCATAACCAAACATTTTAAGTAGGTTTACAATATCTTTTTAATCTTTTTATACTATTTAACACTGTTTCTTACCTTAAATTTAACTTAAAACTAAAAATAGACCCAAAAATGTGTTTTTTTTAAAACCTGGAAGAAAATTGAAAAACCTGGAAATTTTTTTGAAAAAACAAGTGGCAACCCTGTTTTACTAAGGTACAAGATACTTTTTACAGATTTTAAAATTCAAAATAATTTTTGAGATATAGCCGGTCAAAGTTAGAGGCAACAAAAGGATCCTTATCGGAGGCGCAAACTAAAACAGCAAATAACTAAAAATGACTAAAAATCTATTTTCTCCTACGTTTTTTGAGATAATTACCTCAAATTTTCAGGAAATGTTCCTTACAATATTTAGAAAATTCTGTCAGAACTAAATTTAAAAAGTTTTAAAATTAAAATTTTATAAAAAAATTAAACAAAAAAACCTTTTTTTTTTGTTTATTTGTTATAAAACTTTAATTTTTTTTAAATTTAGTTCTGACAGAATTTTCTAAATATTGCAAGAAACATTTCCTGAAAATTTAAGGTAGTTATCTCAAAAAACGTAGGAGGAAATAGATTTTTAGTGATTTCTAGTTATTTGCTGTTTTAGTTTGCGCCTCCCATAAGGATCCTTTTGTTGCCTCTAACTTTGACCGGCTATATCTCAAAAATTGTTTTGAATTTTAAAAATATGTTAAAAGCATCTTGTAGCTTAGTAAAAGCTATAAAAAATAAGATCAAATTTCAAAAAAAAAAAGGTGTTAACCCCCCTATGCCCTTAATGCATCAAAGTAGATTTGTTTTTTTATATAAGTCTAGTTTTGTTATGTAAGTAAAAAAGAAATTTAATCTTTTTAAACATTTGAATCTGTTTTATCACATCTTATGCAGAGTTGACACACACCCAGGACAATCAGGAAAACTCAGGGTCTTTGAAATATTAAAAAATCTCAAGACAGATCAGGATACCCAAAATAACTCCCTTAAAGTTTAAAAATGTTATAACTCAGGCTAGTATGAAAATTAAAAAAAGTTCAGGATAGTTTAAGTCAGTATTGTTTTTTTAATGAAAAACTAAGGATAGTTTTAAGATTTTTTAGAATCTTGGTTTTTGATCCCTCAGGATAGCTTTTGATAGGGTACAGTTCTGTTTTAGTTTTGTCTACAAACAAGAAAGTTATTGTTTTATGATGTAGTCTATTGATGAAAAGAGTGTTTTTTTCAACTTTAAATTGTGTGTATTTTCTTATTTAGTTTTAAACTCTGTTAAATCAATTTAAGTATTTTTTAATTTAATTTTCTTCTCAAATGGTATAGACAATAAATTTGCAATGATAAAATAAAATTGTCTTGTAATATCTAAAAACTTAAATATTACTCTAAGTTAAAATAAATTTGACATTACTATCATTTAAATCTGGTACTATTGTTTTTGATTTTAAAAATAATAACTTAAAAGTTTAAGTACAGTAACCTCTCGCTTATTTACGCACATTGTGTCCACAAAAAAAGTGCGTAAAGATATGAGAGATCGTAAAGATACGAGAGGTACCAAATATACTTACTGTAATGGCTGTTTTTTGATATTGCTTCAGTTATAAGCAGAATTGAGACTTTTCCACTTTTGAAAATTTGCTTACTTTATTTATAAATATGAAAATAAAATATAAAACTATACATATACTAAAAAAAAGATTTAAATTTATATAAAACAATAATACTTGAAGTAAAATTTTACTAATTTTAATAATAATATTAAACAACTGAGATTTGTGTTAATTGTAAGCTCTATATTTATTATGTACCACTGCTACCTTTTGCCAGGAAGTTTAATTAGATTAATTTTTTAGATGTTTATTCATATTTAGGGCAAGAGTGCTGTATTATTTATTTGTGTTTTAATTTCTCATTAATTCACTATACTTTCATTATTTAACAAAGTCATGTTTTTTTTAGAATTTTAATTTAATCTGTTTTGTTAACAAAATTTCTGATATACTTAGGTATAACTAAATGTTTATTAGTTAGTCAAGGAATATAAGTTTACAAATTTTAAAGATATAAAGGGATGAGTTTGCATTTAAAAACATATTTTGAGTTAAAAATATACAATAAACCTAATTTGTGCAATATTACAGCAATTTAAAATTTTATTTTTTGAATTTTTTAGGATTCTAAAATGCGTAACTAAACGAGAGTGCGTAACGTCACGAGTGCGTAAAGATGTGAGAGGTTACTGTACTTGTGAAAAGAATCACATTAAATTTTTAATTGTGAAGCTATTTTTGAAACCTTAATGTCAACATTTCAGCTCTTATCAACTAAATAATGAAACTTGTATTTAAGAAAATAAACTACCATGATGGATCAGGAGAAGTGGGATTAATTGCTGAGAGTAGTGAAGATTTGTGGCATGCTTACAACTTGCTATTAGTAGGTGACTGTCTGAAATCCACTGCTAGCAGAAAAGTAAAAAATGAGACTGGAACCTCTACAGTTTCAAAAAGAGTTAAAACAAACTTGACTGTAGAAATTGAGGGCATTGATTTTGACACAGAATCTTGTTCATTACACGTCAAAGGCAGAAATGTTGAAAAGAACAAGTTTGTTTCCTTGGGAGACTACCACACACTGGATCTTGAGCTTAACCAGAAGTTTACAATCAGGAAAGCTTGCTGGGACAAAGTTCATTTGTATAGGATAAAGCAAGCTTGTGACCCTTCAAAGCAAGCTGATGTGGCGGCTGTCGTAATGCAAGAAGGCCTTGCTCATGTTTGTCTGGTCTTGCCTAGCATGACAATGATAAAGAAAAAAGTAGAAGTTTCCATACCAGGCAAGCGTCGTGGTCACAATGATAAGTATGAAAAAGTAATGAAAAACTTCTACTTCCAAGTAATGGAAGCGGTAGAAAATAACATAAATTTTGATGTAGTCAAGGTTGTTGTACTTGCCAGTCCTGGTTTTGTAAATGAAAATTTTTACAATTACATGATTTCAGAAGCAGTCAAAAGACAAACAAAAGTCTTGATTGATAATAAGAGCAAGTTTGTTAAAGTACAATCAGCCTCTGGTTATATTCACTCTTTGAATGAAGCCTTGACAGATCCTTCAATAGTATCCAGAGTCACAGATACAAAAGCATTGGAAGAGCTTAATGCTATTAATAGGTTGAAAAAGCTGATGCGTGATAGCCCGGCTAAAACTTGCTATGGCCTGAAACATATAAAAAAAGCTCACGATGAAGGAGCAATTGAAACACTTATGATAACTGACGACCTGATCAGGTCGCAAGGTGTTGTTCAGAGGAAAGAAATGATAAAACTTTTAAACGAAGTGCAGAGTATTGGTGGAAAGTTAAAGATATTTTCAGCCATGCACAGCACTGGCCAGGAACTGGCTGACATGACAGGCATTGCTGCAATTTTGAGGTTTCCAATTGACGATGATCAATATGAAGACGGCGATGAAGATAGTAGTGACAATGAAGAGTTTTGTGGACCTTTAGCTTTTTAAAATTAGTATTTTTACTATAATCTTACAGTTCAAACAAAGTGTAACTTAAACTTTATTTGTTTTTTAAAATAGTAAATTGTTTTATTTATAGAATTATGTATAAAGGGCCATAGGGGGGGGGGGGGGTGTCCAACACTTTCTTTTTACAAAAATTAACTTTAGCTTTTATATGAAAGCTTTAAATATAAAATACAAGCCAGTTTTTATAGAATTCAAAAAAAATATTTAACTTTTGAGATATTTTAATTTTTATTAAAAGTTTCCAATACAAACGTATGGACCGCAAATTTTTCAGAGTCAATTTTCTCTGAAATTTTTAAAATTCACTGAAAATCTATCTCCTCCTTATTTTTCAAGCAATCTTCTTCAAATTTTCAGGAAATATTCCTTATATTAAAAGGAAAAAGCGTTACTTATAAATTTGAATAATTAAAAAAAAATAAAAGTTTTATCACAAAAATTAAAAAAAAAAGTGTTTTTTTTCAAAAAATAATGTTTTTACAATTTTTTTTTTTAATTTCAAAGTAACGTTTTTTTGTTATTGTATAAAGATTAGAATGTGAAAGTTTGAAGAAGATTGCCTGAAAAATGTAGTAGGAGATAGATTTTAAATAAAATAGCTTTTTTTGTTTTAGTTTTCCCTCTCCAAAGGGAACCTATTATGCTGCCCGAATTTGACTGGTCATATCTCAAAAAATAATTCGAGTTTTTTAAAACGATAAAGAGCATCTTGAAGCTTAGAAAAATCTCTATAAAATAAGATCAACTTGTAAAAAAACATGGTAAACCCCCCCCCCTATGGCCTTAACTAATTATATGTATTTTCGAAAATTTACCTATGGTTAGATTTTATGAGACACTTGCTATAATTTATAGTTAATTAGTTACGCATTATTATTTTTTAGGATACAGAAATTGTAAGTTATTATTATAAAAACGTTAAGTAGGTGATCAAAAGTACTTTAACCCTGAAGATTTTCAAGTTAAGTAATTATTACATTCTATGTTCTGCATTTATCATGTTAAAAAATGCGTATATATTAAAATAAATTAACCAGATTTAAATTGAGTTTATTTGTAGATGTTTGTTCTATTGATTACTTATTTAGATTGTTGTATTAGGGGCATATACACTGTCATCATTAATAAGATATATTTTTTTACTTTATTTCAATAGTTTCTTTAGTATTTAAGTTAAAGAACTATTTAATAGTTCGAAAAAAAATCTAGTAAAATTGTTGCCTAGTTTTGTTTTTAGATAAATTATTTTTACGTTTTGTTATAAATGGCTAGATTATCCTACAAGAATTATACAACTAATATGATAATTAAAACACAAACTAACATCTTTGTTATTAGTTTACTTCATTAGTTAATTTTATCTAAATTCTCATTTTTTATTTGAAGAAAATTTACTGTGAGCAAAATAATTTCCGGAATTCGCCAACAGTTTAAAGTATAAGCTTTTATTTTTAAATTTTCCAGTTTTATTGTATGTAACTATATTTATTTTTTAACTAATGTAACTAACAACTTAAAGTAATTTATTCAATAGATTAAAACTTCTAATTGCTTGCATTTAAAATTTTACTCATCTTTGTGTATTTACTTATCATACAAATTACAACTTGTTATCAGCAAAATACATTTTCACACAACAGTTCGGTGTTAATTTGATTGTTACTTAATTTTTTTACAGTCTTTTATCATAGTGTACATAAGTGAAAATACATGACTCCTTACAACGATGCCTCATCGTTGACGAGCAACGAGAGTGTGGTGCGGCGCAGATCTCAGAGAGCCAAAAAGAAACCGAACAGGCTGAGAGATTCGTCCTCGGAAGACGAGAACGATCCCGAAGAAGATTTAGAAGTCGGTGAAGAGTATTCTCCCGATCATGGGTCTAGAAGAAGCGTGAGTTAATATTCCGTTTATTAGTATTAGATAGTCTGCGGTTAGTATACAACAGTTTTTAAACAGTTGTTTTTCTTAAAAGTTTCCAAAGAATAAAAAATCTTACAGTAGAGTATTATTAACAACTAATTTACAAAAATATTTAAATTGTTTAAGTTTTACTGTATAAACTGGTTTACTTTTTTTCATAGATTATTAACTCAGTTTATTTAATTTCAATTTGAACATGACAAACTGGTAAATCCATACTTGTAAAGGCTAAAAAAATAGGTGTAAAGTTTTATGCTAGCTCAACTTTTAATGATAAGTTGTATTCTCTTTTACACTCATTTAGGTCTGGAGAGTGAAGGTATTTTTTTTATAAGAACAACATAAGTTTTCATAAGAAAGTTTAAAGTAAAAACTATAAGTCACTTTTTATAGAATAAAAAAAAACTAACTTATTTTTGAGATGTAGTTAATTGTATAAATAGTTTCTGATGAAAATGAACAAACCACTTTTTTTTTTCTCTCAAAAGTTTAAGAAATCATATAATCAGGGTTTCTGCTTTTATTGACTTTCCTTGATATTTGCGATTTTACAAAAAACACTTGATTTCCTTTGAAGAAATTTAGAAAAGTTAAAAAACATTTGTTTTTAAGTTTTTGCCTACTGTTAGACCAATTTTTAATTACATGTACAAATATTTTTGATATTATTTATTTATTTTGTAACAAAATATATTAGTTTTGAATATTATTTGCTTATAATCAAAGCAATTAAAGATCTAAGTTTGAAAAATTTAAGTTAGTTACAATATTGTTTTCTACAGTTAGATAAAGTACCTAGTTTTATTAAAAAGGGCTCATCAGCAAAACAATGTAGACTATTTTGCCTATCATTGCACTTGTAAAATGCTATTACTATTATGTAAGATGTATTTGTTAGATGACAAACTAGACTACTTATATTTATTTCCAAAAAGTAAACTTATTTAACTAAATTTAGGTAGAAATAACCTACACAATTTTTCATTTTTAACCATTGTGGTTTGCTAAATTGGCAATATAACTATTGCTTGAAAACTACTAAACTGATTTTAAGTTATGACTTATTTATTTTAGGAAAACGTTCATTATTTTGAAGTTTATTTTAAATCTTAAAATTACCACATCTTAAACAAGTATTTCTGATTATAATTTTTATTTGTTTAACACCCTTTTTTTGTTTTTGATCTTATTTTATATAGTTTTTACTAAGCTACAAAATGCTTTTTACAGATTTAAAAAATTCAAAATAATTTTTCAGATATAGCGGGTCAAAGTCGGAGGCAACAACAGGATCCTTATGGGAGGCGAAAACTAAAACGGCAAATAACTAGAAATCACTAAAAATCTATCTCCTCCTACGTTTTTTGAGATAACTACCTCAAATTTTTAGGAAATGTTCCTTGATATATTTAAAAAATTATGTCAGAAGGAATTTTAAAAAAATAAAAATTCTATAACAAAAAAAAAAACTTTTTTTTTGTTTATTTTTTATATAAAATTTTTATTCTTTAATTTTTCAAAAATTCCTTCTTACATAATTTTCTAAATATATTAAGGAACATTTCCTAAAAATTTGAGGTAGTTATCTCAAAAAACGTAGGAGGAGATAGATTTTTAGTGAAATAGTCTATTTTTGCCGTTTTAGTTTGCGCCTCCCATAAGGAACCTATTGTTGCCTCCGACTTTGACCGACTATATTTCAAAAATTATTTTGAATATTTTAAATCTGTAAAAAGTATTTTGTAGCTTAGTAAAAACTATATAAAATAAGATCATAAACCAAAAAAGGGTGTAAAGTTGAAAATAGTCTTTGAAACTTTTTAAGTATTGTTGTATAACTTTTAATGCAGTTAATCACATGGTGCATCTTATGAATTAAAATAAATATTTGCAGCGGTCAAAAAATGGAAGGATGAGGCAAAGAGAAAAAAATCGCCGTCCTAAGATGTTTTCTTCTCAACAGCACAATCAATCTGCTGAACCACGAAGGTAAACCATGTGTATATTTGGCCAACAACGTATATGTCTATTGAAATTTTAGAAAAGATCAATGAATTGAAGTATTACAAAATAAATAAAGTAGTGATCTTTCTTTCTTAGATATCTAATCATTAATTTTTACTTCACTGAAGAATATTTTACTTTTTTCACTGATTTACCATAAAAAAATTAATTTTATATTTTAGGTCCGGACGCACTAATGGTTTTAGCTACCGTGATCAATTTTCCAATGATGAGTCATTGTAAGTTTTCCTTTGTATATATAATTTAAACTTGTTTTATTACTATTTGTTCTAGTTGTAGAAATTCAGTCGCTAATTAGTTAAAAGCCTTATTGAAAGTGATACAAATTTATGCTAATGTAGAAAATATTGTTTTGTATTTAATATTTAAAAAAATGAATTATTTTGTTTGAAAAACATAAGCCATATTTATAAAGTTAATTTTTTATATTAACTTAAAATTCGAGCTTATATTATTCACAACAATATCAAGTGTTATGTTTTAATTAAGAATTTATTTCTTCAGCAGACCAACAAAATAAAAAGTTGCATAGTTATAAGTTAAATTACTTAAGTTACTCAACCCTCAAAAGTGCTGTTTTATTTTCATAGAAAATATAACTATTAAATTTATAATAATTATTTATAAAAATTTAATGATACATTAAAAACCTTTTACTATACTTTTCAACTCAAATGTTTCTGAAATAGTTGTTTTATCATAATAAAACTCTATGTGATAACAACTACCAAACTTAATAAACACGCTTGATAATTCAATGATATCTTTGTATATAAAAGTTTTTAAATAAATAATCTCTGTGTAAAGTTTATTTTTTTATATTAGGTTGCATATTGTAAAAACTTAAGTTAATTAATTAAAAGCCGTAGACCAAAAGCTCTTATGAGTATGACTATGTAATTATCATTATTCATTAAAATAACTTGCATTTTTTTTTTATGCAAAATTAAGTTAATCTGTATTAACATTAACTTGTTTAAACTGCACCGAAAAAAGTATAGAATTTATAGTATTTATAAAACTACTATGTTCTTTTAAACAGGCCAGACAACAACGAAAGTGTGAACTATGCCGGCTCTGTTGAACCAAGAAAGACAAGGTTAGCAAAAATTGTTTTTTCACATAATTTTCTGCATAATTTTCTGTACCAACTATCAATTTTTATTCAGATCGAAAACATCGAACAACAGCGAGACTCACAATAAAACCAGCTTCGAACAGGGATCGATGAGCGCGAAGAGCACTCCCGTGCAAAGCAGGTCGACGAGAAACAAAAGACGAAGGACCACGGAGCTGGAGTCGCTCAGGAAGGCCAACGGGTACAACACGGATGAAGTGAATATTCTTTTATTTAAAAACTTTTATGATGATTTACTCTTTTGTATAAGATATTGTGTTTGAATAAAAAGCTGTGTTTTAAGGCGCAATTAAGAAAAGTACAATAAAGGACATATTTATTGATAAATATATTTTTTTAGTTCTACTTTATTTTAGTCATTTATGTCACGTTTATTATTTATAAAGAGTTAATTTGCGATTTAAACAAATCGTCTAATAAAGTTTGGAAAGTTAATCTCTTTGTAAATTTCTCAAATTACAATTTCATTGCTACATAACTACTTACTCTTCACAACTAACAAATAACGATTTTTGTCTTGTACCACAAGTTTGAAAAACTTCAGAACCTGCCATCGCCGCGCAAGCGCAGGCTGAGAAAGCCCACGGAAAAGCGCCGCATGAACAGCAGGTACCTGCAAGATTCCGACGAAGAAACCATGAGGAGCAGCAAAAGAAAGCGGAGGAAAACCGGTTAGTTCGCAAATAGTTTTTGAATTTTTTTTAAGATAAATGCAAATCAATTAATTGATATTTTATTTATTCCAAGCTCATTGTTGTTGCTTTCTGTTTTAGAAAACAAAAATAACTTTGCAGGCTACTCATCTAGGTAATCTATACACTTTAACAGGTGGCTAAAAAACCTTGAATCCTGAAAAAACCGGAATTTGACAATTTAGGCTAAAAAAAACCTTGAATTTAAAACAATTTTTACATGTTTAGTTAAAAAACTTCGATTTGACCAAAAATATCTATCAAAGAGATTTAAAAATGTCATCGATATTTTTTTATCGCAAAACACAATTAAAGTAGCTTTACAGTATCTTTTCAATGTTGTTATACAGTTTAACACTGCCTTAAACTTGTTTTTAAAATTTTAACTAAAAATAGACCGAAAAACGTGTACTTTCAAAAACCAGTGGCCACCATGCTTTGAGCACATAACCTGTTTTATACAAATATTTTATTTAGTGATACCTTGATTTTTATATGCAAGCTTATAAAAAGTCTATATTTTTGTTCTGTTATTTATTTTACGCTGCTTTTCCCGCAGAGAAATCTCGAGAATCTGATTATGAAGAAGAAGAAGCTGGCCGAAAGTACAATTTAAGAACGAGGCACAAAGAAAACAATTTGTTTGGTAACAAAAATTCATTGTAAAAATTTTCTAAGTTAAAAATGTATTGTAAATTACTTGAAGGTAGCTTATGAATTCAATTGTCTAGCTGAGTTAAACATTTGTATTAAAAGTAGGTGTTAGATTTGCTTGGGGTTGCTGTAATCTGACAAAAAGTTATTCCTGATATTGAAAAATTTCAAATCATAATATAAATTTAATTTGATTCAAAAATGAACAATTGTGACACTAAATATAACTTTTTAATTACAACGTTAAGTAAAATAGAAACTTAAACTGAATTTTGAAAACTAACAAAAAACTAAGTTTTTTGGTATATATTTTTTGATTTATACTTGAAGTATAAACTGTTATATACGTATATTTTAAATGATGATTTAAGTTGGGTTTAAATGATTTTTATTAAACAATTCTCTTGTGTAAATGTATACTTTTTGTTAGACTACGAAAAATGTATGGGAAGACGGAAAGCATTATTAGGCGGTGACATATCAGCAGGAGCTAGGAATAAAAGAAACGTTAGTTTAGTTATTTAGCTGCACTTTGAATTTTTTATTTTTTATCAGAATCAAAATTTTAAAACAAATTTCTTAAAAATGTTATAGTTGATAAGAATTTATAAAAGTTAATTATCTTTTGAAATGAATGATTGAATTTATCACTGAAAATGTTTAGGGTGGAAATTCAAAGAAAACTATGAACATGTAAGTTGTAAAATGTAGATTTGGCTTTTAACATTAGTTATGTGGTTTAATTTCCGTTTATTTTACTCATTGCTTACCCATTATATGGGTAATATAGATATTTTAAAATAAAACTTGATTAATTATTGTTATAAGTTCTTGCATTTCTAATATTTAAGTACTCTTAAAAATAATTTTATGTAGTTTCACAGGTGTCATAATTAAAATGCCGTTTTTAACCAAATTTTAATCACAACTATTTGTACATTCTGTTAAGTAGTAAATGTAAATCAAATAGCTTCCCGATAAACTTCACCCGTAAAGATTTCGAAGAACGTGGATTTACTGCACCGGCGAATGTTGATACTATGAGCAGATTCGACACCACTGTAAGTTTAAATTCAAAGTTATAATTACTGTTCGTAAAACGTAACACCAGGGTTTTTGAAAGGAGCAATAACTTGAAATTTTGAGCAGTTATAGATTTTTTACTCTTTTGTTCAATTCAATATTTGACCTTGAGGTAAGATTAAACATAAAAGTCCATTTTGCTAATGTAAAATATACAAAAAAAACTTGTGTTCTTAGCACAGGATTTTTTTAAATGGGCAATATTTTGGGCAAAAAAATAGTAAAGAAACGATATCTGATAAATGGGGAGATAATGAAAATGAGCTTGAGATACTCTGCATAAAATGAATTATGCTTTAGTATTTTCTTTTTTTTAATAATATTTTTAAAAGTTAGTTTATATATATTCAAAAACTAGTTATTTTATCTTTTTAATAAATCTGGACAGTTAAAAAGCTTAGTGCATACTACAAGCCTAAAATTTATTATAAAAAAATCTGATTTAACTTGTGTTATAAAATATTTTATTCACATTCTTCAAAGTTAAAATTTTTTTTGCCTCAGATTGATTTCGATTCAATTGGTGGATTGGAGACTCAGAAAGCTATTCTTCAGGAATCGCTGGTTGCTCCTCTCAACTACAAAGAAACCTTGAACCGCCTCAACTTGGCCCCTAGAAAGTAAGCAGGATACGGAAAATTAAATAAATTAAAACATCATAATAATTACGTTGTTTCATGATGTTTTTTATTGACTAAATTTTTATTTTAATTAAAGTATAAACTGTTGTGATGTTTTCTATGTGACAAATTTCATAAAACTCTCTAGTATAAAATAAATTTCTAGTAAAAAATAAATAAAAAACTAATAAATCTTAAAATAAATTAAATAAGTATAAATTTCCTCTAGTATAAAATAGGTGTTATGTAAGTAGCTTAGTTTTTTAATAAGATATATATTAATATTAAATTCACTTTATTCACGTTAAACTTGTTTAATTACAGACATAATAAGGTCGCTCCATAGTAAACACTGACTCTTAATTAACTATTGATTAAATTTTCAGGGGAATTCTTTTCCACGGATCTCCGGGTACAGGTAAAACGCATATAGTGAGAGCGCTAGTCAACGAGTGCAGCAGGGTGTCCAAGAAGAAGTACGCGTTCTTTCAAATAAAAATTCCCGATCTGCAAAGCAAGTGGATTGGCGAGGCGGAAAAAAATCTGCAGAGCATTTTCGAAGCCGTTTGTTTTTTCACTTGTTGCTTTTTATTTAACTTGGATTTTGAATAAAACTTTTTTTTTATGATTTTTGTTAATTTGTATAATTTCTAAAGTATATAAATCTTTTTTAAAACCTAACACTTTTGTAAAAACGAATTAACTGCCTTGTAGTTGAAATTTTATAATACTTTAAAAAGCATGTGAAGTAATAAAAGTATTTTGCATCAACGCTCAAACCCTTACCACCGTTGTTAACGTGCGCAGGCGAGAGAGTTCAAGCCGTCGATAATAATGATGGACGAAGTGGACGGGTTGTTTTCCCAACGAACGCAGAACGAGCGCTCCGACTACAACAACGGTCTGGTGAACACCCTCCTGTCCCTCCTCGACGGCCTCGAAGTCAACAACGACGTTTTCGTCATCGGTTTGAAATTTGCAGCTTTTTATAAAAACTTATGTTCAATGTTTTCATTCGCTTCTCATTTTTAAAATAATCAATCTCTTAGTGATTAGTTGTAAAATTAAAGGTGCAACAAACCGGCCCAACGCCATTGATGCAGCCGTGAGAAGACCGGGAAGGTTTGACAAGGAAATTTGCTTCCCACTTCCCAACGATCAAGTTTGCACATTTTATCTACTCTTACTGTAATTTAGTAAAATGCTAACTGTATAATGTTTTGGTACCGTGTAAAGTATTTCATCTTTATTAATTAGCTTTATTAATTGCGAAAGTCTATTTGCTCTAAGCTATAAGATTCAACAATTTTTACAGCAACGGTTGGAAATACTGAAGATTCACACGAAGACGTGGGAACCGAAAGTTTCCGACGGCATCCTGCAGAAAGTCGCAACTCAGACGGCTCGCTTCAGCGGCGCCGACCTCAAGTCGGTCTGCCACGACGCCGCCATGATCGCCGTCAGAGATTCAGCAAAAACGCAATCCCTCACCCTGGACAACGTGGCCAACCTGAAGGAGACCAGCAAGATCCAGGTGCTGGATGTTCACTTTTTCAAGGTAAGTTGTTATTGAGTATTCCATTTAAAATAAGATGTCATTAATCAACTGAAGATCTCTTTTAAATTGTTTTTTTGATGAGGTTTAAACAATTGGAGTGATATTATTCTCCTTATTTATAACTAAGAAGTTTAAATGTAATTTTAAAATTTAAAAGTATAAAGGTTATCTTTGTTAAATTGGTATTTTTCATGCTTGAGTGGAAGCAGAATTAACTTAAATATATTTTGAAGGCTTTGAAAAATGTGAGTCCGTCAATAATGAGAGGGTTGGAAGGCAGCGAGCCGGTTGACAAACAAATCAGCAGATTGCAATCAAAGCAGCTCGAAATGACGCTGAAACTTATTCAAAAAAGTTTGCCTGTCGTTGGAGGTAAGTGTTGAGATTTTGAGTATTAAATTAAACTGATGAAATTATACATACAAATTTACAATTATATTTTTACCATTAAAGCTTTAAAATCATTACATGCAGAAAAGTCCAAAATACTCCGAGATTTAGAGAAAGTCGAGAAGCCATTGGAGGAAAAGTCGGAGTATAGTGCATCAGATAAAAAAATGCTAGAAGAATTGACCTGTGATCTCATGTATTCCAATCCTGCTACCTCAAAATACGCTGACTACATCACTTCGTATGTTGACCTTTAATAAATCTGACATTTCATCAACGAAACTGATAAAAAAAACTTTTTTTTAATTTTTTATTAAAACTGTTTTTTCTACTTAGTCTTACCAACAGTAAACAACTGGTGTTCCAACCTCGCCTAATCATACAAGGCGACACTTCAACCTGCCTTCACATGAACTTCATTCCTTCGCTTCTCGAAGACTTGGAAGGATTCTCCCACCACAAGATAGACATTGACGTTTTGAACTACCAAAGCAATTTATCAGCTGCTTACAGTACCATAACCAGTGTAAGTTTTTTATTTTTTTAATGTTGATATATTATTTTGCCAGTATTTAATTTAATAATGGCTATTTATTATATTAAAAAACTTAAAAAAGAAAAATAGCCTCGTATTTTTTTTTTGTTAAATAATTTTCTTAAAATCAGTTTAAGCTCTGTTGTAAAATATAAAAGTGTTGTTTTATATTTGTATTTAAGATAAACCTACATTGCAGTTTTGATTATATTGTATAAATTAAAAGTTAAACATATTTTGGCATTACTAATAAATGTTATACCTACAAATATACATATACATGTCGAATGCAGATTGTAGCCGAAGCAGTTTCATCATCTCCAAGCGTGATTGTCGTTGAAAAGCTCGATTTCATCAGAAAAGTAACAAACGATCATGTGATGGAGCACCTCAAAGAAAAGTTGCAGGAAATCAAGCCTTGCAGCAATGTTCTGGTCATCGGTTAGTCGTTTGCTGCTGTTTTTAATATTTATTTATTTTTAGGTTGGACTTTGACCTTCTTAATAAACCTTTTAACCCATCAATTGTATGATTATCTGTGTTGACTAAAAAATTTGCTCAATTTAATAGGTAAAGACAGGAACGTAAACAATATTGTTTAGTGCAGTTTTACTATTTTAAAAATATTTCCAAGGTCTGATTTTTTCTCATCAAAACAAAGTATCAAATAGAATATTCAATTTGCACTTTTATTATTACTTGACCCGTCAACTAAAAACTTTCGAAACAGCCACGGTGAAAGACGAGTGCGTGCTGGAAGAAAAGTGGTTGAACGACATATTTTCGAGGAGGCTGGGAAGGAGCGAGTACTGCCTCCGCCACCCCAACGCCCAAGAAAGAAGGGAATTTCTCGCTCCCATCTTTAAAAACTCCGTCTTTCGGATTTTCTGCCAGGAAGCAATTGCTTCTTGTTATTTTTTTTTAAATACTTGTTTCTAGACGTTTATTGTAATTGTTCTCTTAAACTAATTGCTTAATCCAAGTGTATAAACACATTGTTTTAGAATTTTTTAAACTTGTAAAGTTTATCATCTATTCTCAAACTAAATTTAACTTTTAAAATATTTAACTTTTAAAATTTTTAATAAATTAAGATAATTTAAATAATTTTGTTTAAAAAGATTCTACTTGCTTTTTTTGCTTATTCTAAGTTTTGAAAAAATCCATGTATTCACAGTCAAGCAAGTAAAGGAGCGCGAAAGACTGCGCAAGGTGCGCAGAGAGGAGCAGAAGAAATTGATGGAGGAAAAGAAGAATGAAGAGGTGTACGAGTCGAAAATGATGGACAAAATAAAGAACCACCTCAACACCTCCATGCAGCTGCTGTTTGCGGTGAAAGATAATGATGTTTGTGATTGTTTTTATCTATTTAGTACAGGTTGCCACTTTATTGGTCTAGTTTAAAAGAATTTACTGTGTCAAGCTGCTTAAAACTTTGTTGAGCAATATAAAAAATATTGACTCAAGCTATTTATAGTTTTTTTTCTAAGGCCAAATTGCATTAATTTTTTAGACCTCTGGCCTAATTTTATCTTAATGAACTTAGTCATGATATTTAATAAGTTATGTAATCTATTTTTAACAAACTATGGCTTTTTTACTTAGCTATTTTCATTCTTAATATTAAGGCTTAGTAAGCAATTTATATATTCCCCATTTAGGCCATTACCATTTTATCCTTAGTTTTTCTTTGGCTCAGGCTAGTTTTCAATGCTTCAAACTGTTTTTTTTTGTTTCAAAGAGTGGCAACCCTGTTATCAGTTTGTTAAAATTAACTGACCTATTCTTAATTGGAAAGTTTTAGTAAAGCTCATATAGTTATTATCTTCGTACAGTACTTGATTATACTAAGAATATCGAAACCTTTGCAACACATATCAAAACCTCATTTACCAACCTGCAACACATTCAAACAGTTCAAAGACATCTTCCTGAAGCTGGTCGATCCGGACGACGTGGATGATTACTACAGGCACGTGAAGGAGCCCATGTGCTTGGAGTACGTGCAGCACAAGATCGAGCACGACATGTACGACAGCAGCAAGCAGTTCATCGGTGATCTTCAGCAGATAGTCGACAACGCCAAGGAGTACAACAACCCGGAAGACAGCTCCGGTTATTTGCTTTGTAACAGTTTCCCCTAAAAACTAAAACTTGTTTATTATTAGATAAATGTGTAACAAGCAGTATTTTTTTCATTCATACCTTATTTTTTCTCGAAAAGTTATTTATTACGCCTTAAAAGCCTAGCTTTGTAATAATTACTAATAACTGTATATGGTATTTAACAACAAGTTATTTTCACTCAGGTGCTGAAGTTCTTGAAGAAGCAGACAAGCTCGAGAAATGGATCAATGAAGTGGGCGTGAAAGAAGGCAATAATCAAGAAATAACTGAAGCGTTTTCCTGGGTGAAAGAGTACAGAGATAGAAATGGACTTAAAAGCCCGTTTGTCAGGTACCAAAAGTTGGACGAAGTCATGAAATTAGGTACATTTTTGTTTCAACACTTAAACTTAAATCATTTGTGAAACTTTTCTTCAGTTTTTCTAAATTACCTAAAGTTTTAAATTAACTATGTGTTTAAAATCTTACACAAGTTCGGAGTTTGTAAGCGTACATGCATTTTTGTATGCTAGTTTTGTATATCTAATTATCTACTTTCAAGCTAAAAAATTGATAAAAATAGTTATTGTTTTACAGCTGAAAGAATGGAAAAAGAAAGAAGACACCGTAAAAGTCAAAAGTGGGCAAATGGAAAGTTGGCTAATAACCCTGTAAGTATGACAAAAGTAATCTCGTTTTTTTAAATAAGTTAATGTAAGGATTTATTCAGGTAAATTTGTACTATATTTATAGTTTTACATTTGAATCAATAACAAAAAGTATTTTTTGATAAAACAGGATCGCCACTCGAGACTGGTCGACGACACGACGGACAGCGAAGACGATCAACCCGTTGCCAAGAGAAACCGCCGCAACCGCTTTCTTGACGACGAGGCCGAAGAAGACAACCGGTGAGTTGCACTTGATTTGTTGTTAACACTTGAAGTGGTGAGTTGTTATAAATATTTGTTGTAACAGCTTCCAAGTGACTGAAGACGAGAACAGCAGATCGTCGCACTCTAGCGTGACCAGCAAGTCTTCGCGGGAAAGCGACAAGTCAGAAGTTTCACGCTTCAACGAGCAGCTGCTGGCGGGAGGGGGAGACATGAGCATGTCGCAAACCTGCCAATCACAAGACAGCGTCAACGCCGATGTGTGCGTCAACGCTGAAGGTTTGTGAGTTTAAGTGGTTAAGGGGGGTAAGGGACTTTGTACATGTTGGTTTTACTTTAAAGATCTTAAACTTGGCTAACAGTTGCTTTCAATCGTTTCTCATAATGAAAATTAGTTTTTGAGGTATGAAGGGATAAATTTGGATAGTCAATAAGATCCTTATGGAAGGGCTAAATTAAAAAGGCTATTAAATTAAAAGTATATCTTTACCTACAGTTTTTAAGCAATAATTCTCAAGCTTTTTCAGTATAGTCTTAGCTTAATACTAAACAATCATGTTGTAGGAATTTTTAAAATTATGTATTTCATTTTAGAATCACCGCGCAAAAACTCCTGTGTGAAAAATTCCCCGGAACTGAAAGTGGAAGTGAGCAGCTTGCCGGGTTCTCCGACGCAGTTGAACGAAGACCTGCTGAAGAGCAACTCGATGCCGTCGGCTCCGTTCATGCGGGCTTGCGAGCCGCTGTTCATCTGCGATCAGAAGAAAGTCGACTTCCTCTACGACCTCGTCGTGCAGGTTTGTTTTTTTGTTAAATCTTTTTGTTAATACATCTCTACGACGTAAAACAAAAATTTAATGTTTTTTTACAGAAAACGGACGGTTATTCCGCTTTGGAAATGTGCCAAGTTTCTTCGACCTTGAACAGATTCTGCTCTGTTTTTGTTGGGAAAAGAAACAAACGACCACTGTTAGATGTAAGTTTTATTTGAGGATATTTTATCATAGCTATGACTTATTTTAAACCCTTTATTTATACTTTAGATGATAGAAGCTTATACAGAAAATGAACTTGTCTAACGTGATGAAAAGATAGGCAATAAACAATTCCAAAACCACAGTGCATTTACTACCTTATAAATTTTTATAAAGTTTCTACTTATATGTTTCGTCTTAAGATGTGGCTTTTCATAGTTTTATGTTTTTTAAATGTTTACAAGACTAGTTTTTCGTTGTGTGTTTTCATTAATTTATACAAACTTGTATAGTTTTTGTTTGTCGTTAAAAAACGTGCCTGTCTTTAGATTTCTTTTTGATGGTAATGAGTTGTTAATAAACAGCGCTAGTCACCTATTAAAAATACTGTCGTTTTTTGCGTAATTATAACAAAAGTTTTTAAAACTTAAATGTTTGTAACATAAGTACAATTTACACTTAGTAACTTGAGGTATTTATGTATTTTTATCGAAAATTTTAAACCTTAACAAGTTAAGTATTATGTTAGAAGCTATTATCAATAATTCTAGTATTTTTATTTTAAAAGTTTGATTTTATGTAATTTCGGATGATTTAGATGATTATTATACAAAAAACAGTTAAAAAAATGTTAAGCTACCTTTTTAGTTCTTTCTGAAAAAAACATTTAAAATATTAAGCCAGTTGTAGTGGAACTATATGCACAAAAAATGTTTGAATGTCTTTAATTTTTTTATTACTAGAATAAATATTGATTGAACTAAGCACATTAAATAAAATATAGTTTGATAAACCTCAAAACATTTAAATGTTTTGAAAGTTGAATAATTTAAAAGAAACATAAACAACTTAAGATATTTGAAAAGTTAAATAAGAAATAAAATTTAGTTGACCTATACTAAAAACTATGCATTTTTTACGCTTTTACTTAAAAGTTTTCAAATTTTCTGAACTGAACATATAGTATTTTGAACGGGGAAATTGCAAAATAAAAAGTACATAATTATACAATCTTAGTACAGTAACTTCTCGCATCTTTACGCACTCGTGACCTTACGCACTTACGTTTAGTTACGCATTTTAGAATTCTAAAAAATAAAATAAAAATTCTATTGCACAAATGAGATTTACTGTATAATTCTAATTTAAAATATGTTTTTAAATGCTAACTCACCTCTCTATATCGTTAGACTTAGTAAACTTATGTTCCTTGACTAATTAAAAAACATTTAGTTATACCTCAGTATATCAGAAATTTTTATTAACAATAAGATTAAATTAAAATCCTGAAAGAAATAGGACTGCGTTAAATAATAAAAGTATAATGAAACAATAAAAGTTTAAAACACAAATAAGTAATACAGCACTCTTGCACTATATATGAATAAACATCTAAAAAAGAAATCTAATGAACTTCCTAGATAAAAGAAGCAGTGATACTTAATAAATATAGAGCTTACACTTAACACAAATCTCAATTTTTTTAGTACAGGTATAACTGATTTTCATTTGACCTTTTTTTTAAGTTGTTCTTCTGTAACATTTGCTTTGCACAGCAAGCGTTGAAATTTTTCGCAATGCAAAACAACTTTATCCTTATGTGGGCAAAGATCAAATTAAAAAAAGTTGTAGTAACATAAACAATTGTTATTTAACATTTTTCTTTTATTTGTATATTTTTGGTCAAAAAATTTTTGTTCAAAAGAAATCCATTACAGCACCAAATGCATATTTTTGTAAAAGGCTAAAGAAACAAAATTTGTTATAGAATAGACACGACACCATTTCTTAATTGTAAACAAATGCTTAATTATAAATTGAATTTGCTAAGTAGAACAGATTATAAATGTTAAGTATCAAATAAGTCACATATAAATAAAGATAAAAATATAATCTACTTATTATTAAAATTAGTAACATTTTTCTACAAATACAGTGCTTCCTCGCTAATCCGGCCAAGTTGGGCAAGATTTTTTTGAAAATACAGCCGGATTTGCCTTTGGCCGGATAAAAACAAAATATTGCTTTTTTTACAAATTATCTACCTTAGTTATATTATGAATGTATATAACAAAACGTACTAAAAAAATTCTGCTAATTTAATTTATTTTACTCTATTCAAAGAACAAAGAATTAAAATAGACAAAACTAAACGAAACAAAATTTTATAAGTACAAAATTAATGGCAAAAACCAAACTGTTAACACTTTAACTAAATTAAGATTTTGTTTTGAAAAAAGAAAGAATGGAAGATTGTTTTACAGTGCTTTCTCGTTTCTTAGCAGAAAACTCACGAAATTGGATGAGTTTTGACACATCTACAGGTGTGGCTTCTGGTTGGCAACGATAGTAAGCTAAGTAATCGTCCATTTTTTGCATGGCTTCAGCATGAGAAAATTGACACTTAGAAGACTGGGAAACACCAATTTCATCTTCAACAACTTCAACAGCCTCTTTTTCGTTATCCCCAGTAACCAGTTCAACAATTCCTTGCTCGTCCATATGCTCATATCAAGGACCATCGCAACTCATCCATCTTTGAATTTTGCAAACTTTTAACTTGTTTTCAATTTTTAGTTGAACGCGTTTTCGTTTCTTTGCTGTCTTATCCATTTTTTAACCAGATATGTTGATTGTAGTATATTAAAGTGTAACTTGCTTAGCAAAGACAGAAAAATTGAAATGAATAATAAACAAGTTTGTTACAACTGAGCGGGATAAGTATATAAAAAAAACTTAAGATCATACAAACGATACCTTATTATGACGTAACAATATATTGCTTGCATACTTATAAAACGTAAATTGAATACTTTTTCGAAGTAAAATGAAATTAAACGCTAAAAACGCTAAAGTAAATAAGTCGACTTCTCGACTAAAACCGGCCGGATTAGCGAGGAACCGGATTAGCGAGGAAGCACTGTATATATATATAAAATTAGTCAAGCAAAACAGACAAACTAAAGTTTAAGTAATTCAACTATTTGTTGTAAACACACAGTTACGGTTAATACATCCAATAGACTAAAAATAGTAAATTATTAATTTAAAGTCTCTTGCAGACCCTTCACTGACTCTATAATTTAGTTCTATTATAAACTTAAGATAATTCTTTTGTTGGTATAAAATGTTTATTTATTTAAATATTTTTTTATTTAAATTTTATGTGTATCAACTTATTAAAAGTCTTTACAATTTAATTTAACTATTTTATTCTCTTTTAGTTATACTAAATAATGTAAATACTCTACAATAACAGCTCATTTAAAATTTGGTTACTGAAAATAGTTCAACTAAATTTTTCCCCGGCAGTTTATTTAACATGAAGGCTGGTATGTTGTTATTAGAATACTCGCAGCACCCTGATTCATTTAATAGCTTCAATTGATTATTAAAGCTTAACTGTTTTCAGAAAACAACATAAGTGTGTTAATAGCCAAGGCCCGTCGAACTGTTAGCCACTTTAATCATTCTTCTACAGCGTGCGAGAAACTAAGAAATACCCAGGTCACTTTAGTTTTGTCAGTGCCAATGCAAAAAGTCTTGTTACTTGTGTAAGATTTTGAAACGAGGTGGAACTCAACCTAACTAATGCTGAAAAGATAAAACAAAATAAAAACAAATGTTCAGAATTACGTGGCTTACAACAAACTTAAACCCAAAAATATTCTTACAGTTGACGAATGGAAACTTGTTAGTCTACCTTACGAGCTGCTCGAACACTTTTACACAGTAACGCAGCTGTATAGTAAAACAACGCATTGCTGTCAAGTGTAATCCCGCATGCAAAAGTAGAAAAACTTTTTTTAATTATAAAGCTTATAGTCCACCAGGTAAAAGTAGTTTTACAATCTTAGCAGCCTTAACAGAAAATATAAAAGAGCCTTTTGAAAAAAGTTTTTATACTACTTACTGCACACAAATAAACCTTTATGAAAACGATTTTTTTTACTCACAACAGCTGACTTTTTACTTGCTAATCTCTAACAGAAGGTTGTAAAGCTACTTAAATTAGAAGTAAAAATTCATAGTTTTTGTGAGACTGGTCAAAGTGGGCAAGTTCCTCTAGTACTGCCTAATAAACCTAAGGCTCGACTACCTAAAAATGATGTTTCCAAATTTATTTTTGTTGTATTATACATTTAAATCGGAAACAAGCGCAAGTTTTCACGAAAGTGAGCAAAATGATTCAGTTGATTATGAGATTGGGACAAAAACTAAGTTTTTTTTTTGGCTGAAAAAAATTAATCTGCTGAATAATTTAAAGAAGCTGAAGTTTTGTCTTGGTAGAACTCAAACAGGAAAAAGTAAACTTATCTTACCAGGTTTGCAAGAAGGTATCTTTTGGCACCGACATCTTCTGAAAGGTTGTTTTCAGGAGCTGATAACTTGTACGAACAAAAGTGAAATCAGTTGCTTCCAAAAACTGGCGAAAAACTTTTATATTTTTATATCAAGTTAAAAAAACAAGAATAAGGTTCTTTGTAGCTCAGTGGCGTGGATATGAGTGAATGCTATATACTTAATTACTTAATTTCATATTTCTAAACACAAACAGTTGCTTAAAAAGTAATTGTTCATCTTATAGTTCTAACTTTTATAAATAAAAGTATAATTTAAAGCTTGGCATAATTTAAAAATAAAGTTTGTTATTTTCTAAAGCATTCATATATTTAGTTTCCTTTTCTTTTATGTGATACAAGGTACGATTTCAAGTTAAGTCGTATAAGTCGCTTGAAATTTTACAATTCAACTGAGATTTCATATAAATAGATTTTCACAACGTTCTTTTTCCTAGTCTTAAAATAAAATATTTAGCCAATAACATTGCGTTTTCTTAAACAAAATATTTGTATCAAACAATTACTACTAATTTATGGCATTATATTAAATAAATACTTAAGTTTATTCTATTGAAACTGTATAAAACATTTAGGATCCGATTCTAGACCGGATTTAAGAGCCGAGTCTTTGTTTGAAAAGTTGGATCCGGAATCGGATTCGGTCGGATCCTAAATAGTTGATCCGGTAGATCAATGTTATTAATGCTATTTAAGTTTATTATTGTTTCAGTTTTCGTTGCCTCTTAAACTCAGCGATAAAATTTCAAGGTTTATTGGTAAGAGTATATTTAACAAATTAGAACAAGTAACTCTAAAGAAAAGGGCTCTGAAGAAAATATTAGTGTACTATAGTAGTAAAGGGGTTTCGGGTGTAATTTTATTATTTCATATTAATTCTCAACCAGAACTCTGCTAGTAGATCTCAATAAACTAATAACTGTGTCCAACATTATTTAGTGGACTTAACTTACTAACTTATAAAACTAACTTAATTCTGAATACTAACTAGTAGATAATTTTACTTGGAGCATGCTAACAGCTTTAAATAGTGAGTTTATTTATAACGTTGATCGTATAAAAACATTATACAACTATTTTACAAAAAATAATGAAAATGAGACAAACTGAAATCAGATACTGGTTGAAATAAGCTCATTGTTAAATATGTAAGTTTATCACAAGCATGTAATAAGAAAGTATAGGTATTCTATCGTATATTTCGGTTTTTATATACATTGCCTTATGAGTCTTTTTGTGCATTTTGACACGATTTCATTGTTTTTAATGCTTTTTTAGCGAATAGTATTACACATATTTTACTTTATGTTTGTTTTTAGCCTTTATAGTTAAAAAATAAACAGATTTTAAGCAATACTTTAAAACTTTTGGATAATTTCTTCCAAGAAAAAAAACTTGCTCAACTAAATTGTGTTTGTATTAGTGAACCAATATCTAAAATACTTACAAAAATAAAAGTATTAAGCTTCGCTAAAATTCTGCCAATTCTAAAATATTTTTAAATAAATACGAATGACTAACATTAAACAGTTAAACGTATAAAAGCAAATACTTCAAGACATAAATCGAATTAAATCAGTAATTATTTGTCAGTAACTACTTATTTACTATTATTTTTAATAAATATTTATTGAACTGGTTTAAAATGTAAAAGTGAAATTTGAGTATGTTTATACGGTTATAAACTAATATTTAATATCACATGACTATAAATTCTAAACTTTCACTATACTAAGTTAAATTATTAAATTATAGCTTATCTAACAAACAGTACATAATCATTTTTGTATAATTATATTACTTTAAACTTGTAGTTAAGTTATCTAAAAAAACACTGCATAAAAAAAAAGGTTTTATAAAAAAAAAAACTATTTTAGTAATTTTTTTAATACATTTTATTTTTCTGAATTTATTTTTTAACTTTAGAATAAAAACAATTCACTGTTAATGAAAAAAAAAAACTGACATTTGTCTTAAAAGATTAACTGTTTCTAAATATCAAAATAGATAATTAAACTATTTATGCTGCTTTGAAATAGTTTTTTAGTAAACATAACGCTTCTTAAAAGTTTATTACATTTTAAAGAAAAAGTTTTCAGCATTTTACTGAACTTTTAACATTGAAAAACGTTTATTTAAGAAATATATTTCAGAATCGTGACATAATAGGTCGATTTTAGAAAATGAAAAATTATTATCACTGTAAAATTGTACAGAAATAAAAATATTTCAATTTTAACTAATAGCATTTTTTAACAAATTATTACCGCACATATATTGTCATTGTCCTGGACATGACGTTAAACTGTTATGGTGTATGACTCGACAACCGAAAGGTTTATTCGTGCACCAGGTCCTTGGACCAAACTTTTTGAGCATTTTTTGTCGTTCAATAAACTATAAAATATATTAAAGTTACATTTTTAGATTATTTAGATAATGTGTTTCTTAACAAGAGTTTATTTTAAAAGGTTTTGTTATAAATTTCACATGTGTATTTAAAACTGTACCAACAGCTTTTTAATTAACTCAAACAATAAGCAACCTGCATTTTGCAAATGCAGGTAAAGATTTAATTTTTTTTTAATGACTTTAAATTGTTTTTTATTATATTCTTAAAATGAACCGCACGAAAACCAACAACAACCCATGCAACAGACTGTGACCTGTTTGCATCCTCATTATATTTCATCAAGCAGGCATAGTCAAGGTAAACTCTTGCATTAGTCTGACCAATCGCATAAGCTGAACCATATTAAATTCTAAAAAAACTGTTTCTGTGTTGTTGATAACTTATGTTAACATTTATTGAGTTGTTTGATTAAAAAAGCTTTTTAAAATCTTTGAAAACATATCAATTTCTGCTGTAAATTTTCAGTAATTCTAAGAAATTTTAATAGTAGCTATCGATACACAATCTATTAAAATTATTTTAGTTTTATTAATTTGATTAATATTTGTTTACTTTATTTTTTAATACATTTAAAAACTATACAATTTTAAGCTAACCGTGTTAAAATTTTATTAAATACGATTTTTATAAAAAAATTCTTTTAAAACAAAACTAGTATCTAAATTTCTGTTAAATGACTAAATCTAAGTAAATAGGTTCCATTACTTTTTGCATCAATGTCTATTTAGTAATGTAAACTGCGAATATTAATATATTTACTTTTTTATTATCAATATCTGTTTATTAGATGTTCTTCAAAAGTTTTACTATCGAGGTATAAAGTAAACTATTTTATTATAAATATCGTTTAAGTTATTATTTGAATAGTTAAAACTAAATAGTTTTTAGTTGCTTATTACCATAATAAAGTAAAACTATTTAAAATTTTTCATATGAAACAGCACTACATGCAGTAAATATTTTAAATCAAGTCGGCTGCTATGCATTGAGTTTTAATTGTAATTTGTGCTTTTTGCTTCAAACTAATCAGTAATTCAAATTCATCAAACTTAACTTTTCTTGACTTGAAGAGCTTATCAAAATTCATGTTTCAGTTACTCAAGCTGTTTAGATTTATACACAAACTTAGAGTAAAAAACTAAAACTTTTAAGTTTTATAAACAGCTTTTATTTTTACTTACTCAAATAAAGAAGCTGACTAGTTTTTTTTTTGTATTCAAGTATAGTTTTTTCTATTCTTAAAGTGTTTAAAATAATTTTAATATAAATAAAAGTAGATGATACTAATGTTATCGAAAATTTAAACTTGACTTTTGTGTATTAGATTAGTTTTTCAAAACTACAAAAGTAATGTTTCAGTTTCTTAAGTTTTGTAGTTTATAATAAAATATAGTGTAAAGAATTGATACTACTATCAGCAAAAAAAAATAAGATTTTATTTTTACTTACACAAATGAAAAACTTATTAGTTTTGTTTTGTAATCCAGTATAAATGGTACTTTTCAAGTAGTTTTAGTAATTTTATAGAAAAATTTATTGTAAATGTTAGTGTAAGTTGTAGCAAATGTAATTTATGGTTTTGGTTAAAAATATCAGTCAAATTAGTTGTTGATGATTTGATGAGCTTAGCTAGTAGTGGTAGTTGTAACTTTTGCAGATAAGTATCATGAATAGAAATTACTTATTATTTGTACATAGTAATTGTTGTTAGTAAATTAACTCTTAAGTCTTCTTAAAATTGACAACTAAAACTAATGAAATAGATATAACATAATTATATTTTATGTTTTTTTTCAACAGTATTTTACTTCTAAATATGACGAAAAAAAAAGATCCAACTTTTGCTAAAAAGAATGATCCGGAAAAGATGACTGAGAACAAAAATGGAGCTGCTCCTCGTGTTCAGATCGTTGATCCAAGGGATGGAGCTGCTTCTCATGTTCAAATTGTTGATCCAAAGTTTTTTAATGTTATACTTTAATCTGCATAAAAAGTAACTTTACACAAAAAACCCTGACTCTTGACCTTAATTGCTATCATTTAACAATTTATGATACCATTTTTTTTTTTGACTCAAAATAATTACCAAGCATCACATCCATCTGTAGTATAGATTTAACCAAGCAAAAGTAAAATTTGTTTTGTTTTCTTACTTACAATAACATATAACAAACACAAAATTAAAGTAAAATTATAATTGTATACTTTTATTATAGGAAGAAGTTATAAGATAATCGTAGACAAAATATATTTTTAGAATAATTATTTTTTAACAAAAATATCTTTAATTTTAGGTAACGACTCAGTTTCATTTAGTTTAATCAAATTTTGAACAGTTATTATGATATACAAATGGCACAGCACAACATTAAGATGCAATTAAAATAATAGTGTTTTAAGTCCTATTTTAACACTTTTTATTACTTATTTTAAATAACGTTTACAACAGTATATTTTGAATGTTTGGATACACTTGAGCTAAGCGCAACATTTCAATTTATAAACTAAAAGAATAGTTTTTGAAAATTAAGGGAGATATACAAAGATAAGGCTACATTATTGTAAGATTATTATTCTTTTTTTTTTGAAATGTGCACTAACTTATTTAAAATTTTTTATTATTTTGGAATAAAAATATTACTATTTTTTACTATTTAGAATTTATGTTATAGTAGCCTCATGTATGGTAACATATAGTAATTGTCATGATTGTTATTTATGTGAGAACTCTTAAATCATAGCAACCTGCTATTAGGTGAATTTTCCTAATGTTTAAACAACTTATTAACCCTAATCTTTAACTATCTATTAATCCTATTCCTTTAAATTTTTGAAAGAAAAATTATCTTTGCGTAAATAAGTTTTGTGATAAGGCTTTATGAAAGTATTTCGGTAATCATAAGCTATTCTTTAACTAAATGTAATTTATTTTTTGCGGTTTTAAGTATAACATAAAAATTGTTCTAATAAACAAAAAAAAAGCTTTTTCTTATTGACTACATGTTAAAGTTTATATCTAGTATCAAAATGTTACTATATAGAAAATAGCTTTTAAACAAAAGTACTACTACCAGTACTACTAGAAAGCCAGCTAATATAAACATACTACTAAAACCAAATGTTTTAAAGACCATTAAAACTTGTGTTTTGACATGATTTTCTTAAAGGACAGAACATTATAGAAAAACATATTACATTAAGACCTTTTATAAAACTTAAGTCCGACTAAAGCTAAATTGATGAGTTTAAAGTAAAATTATTTAAATAAGTATTAATCTTTTTGCAACCTTAAAGTTTAGTTTATATCAGCTACTATAAAATAAGCTAGTTGTAAAAACAATATTGATTTGCTTTTTATACTGAAGCATGGTTGACTCCTAAAGTCAACGATGCTATAATCTGTCTGTCCTTCTAACTATAATTTAATCTGTAACGATAAGACAACTAGGGGTAGGGGTGCTGCTGTTCTTTACAAAATTCCCTTAAAGTATTAAAATTTAAAAAATGTTTAGTCTCTATCAAGATTATAAATTTTGAATACATATGTGTAGACGTAATTAGAAAAAATAAAACTAATATTTCTCTCTGTCTACCTTCTCCCTATGTCTGCAATTGTACACTTACTCTTAAAAGTTAAACTAAAGTAATTAAAATGTTTTTGTTCGAAGTAACTATTCTTTTTATGCTTTTTGGAATTTTAATTTGCCAAACATAGATTGGACAATTCCTAGCGCAGACGTATCAATGTATCTTATGAGTGTTTTCTTAATTTTTGCACGGATAATTTTTTAACATGGGAAATCGAAAGTCCAACTCATAAAAATGGAAACATACTTAAATTATATTTTGCAAAAGTTTTGGTCTAGATAGAATCATATGTCGTTCAACTACTTTTCCATTAACAAATACAAGTGACCATAACTTAATATCATTTAAATTTAAAATTGAAAGTCAAAAATTTATTAGTGCTAAAAAAAACATATGATTTATGAAAGGCAGATATAGAAAACATTAATAATTACCTGTCAAAAAATAATTGGACCTCATTATTTTGCAAGTCAAAAAATCTCCGACATTTTATTACCAATTCATTACCTCAATTCAAACTTTAATTAAACGTTTTATACCATTTTATTCTAAAAATAACAAAAATAAAAAATATCCATCTAACATTAAAAAATTATTAAATTAAAACTTATTCTGTACTAAAAGTATAAGGAAAATAAATTATTTTCTTTAGATTATAAAAATAACTCAAAAGGATATCAATTAGCCGTTACAAAATTCAATTTTGAATATAAATAAAAATTCCGCAAAAAACAAAATTTTAAAAAGTTTAGAAACTACGTAAAATCTAAACTTAAATTAAGGACTATGATACCCCTTTTATATGACAATGATAAAGATAAAACAGTAACACTAGGTTTTGATATAGCCTCACTTTTTAACAGAAGTTTTCAAAAAGTATTTAAAAATATAATAACCACCAAAGTTTTAAACTAGCTCAAAAAAAATTAGTAAAATGGAAAAAAATTTTTAACTTATGAAGACATTAAAAATTCAAATGACTACCTAAAAAATAGAATCATTAGATCCAAAGAAAATATCCCACCCTATTGATTTGTATGCAATTTCATCAATAATTTTTTCACTTTCATTAAGTTCCAATTGCATTACAGAACTGGTTGACCAAAACAATGGGAAATTTCTTTTGTCACTCCAGTCTATAACAAAAGTTACAAACACAACGGTTTCTATAAGCTAATATCTTCAACTAGCTTTTCTCGAACTTTTGCACAAATTATATCTAAAAAAACTTTTATTAACTTGTTTGACTATAATCTACTATCTAATAAACAATTTGGTTTCGTCCGAGCCGCTTGTCAAAAATGAAACTACTAACATGCTTACAGTCATGGATAACTAATTCCTTATCTCAAAAACGACTATATTAAAGTAGTTTACACTGATGTTAAAAAAGCTTTCGATTCAGTATCACACAAACAATTATTTAAAATATTGAGTCAGTATGGACTACATGAATCTTAATGAAGTGGTTCAATAGTTTTTTAATTGGTAAATAACAAAAAGTGGTCATTAATGGTACGCTGTCAGACCCTTTAACAATATACAGTGGAGTACCAAAAGGTGGTGTAGTTGTTCTTTTTTTAATGAAAGATTTTAATTTAAATATTGATATCAAAAGTGATATGAGTTTATTTGCCCATAAAACAAAAGTTTTTAGTGAGTCAAATATATCTTTACAATTCACTTTAGATAATATCTACGAATGGCTAAAAACAAGAAAACTTGATTTAAATCCTAACAAATGTAAAGTTCTTACCTTAAAAAAGCAAACCGTATGACCCGATCGACCTACTAATCAATAACACTAAGATACCAACAGTTAAAGTTTTTAACGATTTAGTAATATAAATCTCTTAAATTTAATATGGAATGAACACATAAATTACTTGTTTATAGTTGCATAATTTCCATCCTACCAAATACCAAATATGTCAGCAATTATTCTGACAAAACTATTTAAATATATGTTCGTCAAAAGCTTGAATACAATACCCAAAATAAACCCTATTATAAAAAGTACATTAATAACATTGAGTCTGTGCAAAGAAACTTTATCCGATTTATATGTAGTCGTTGTAAAATTACCAAATAGTTATAGATTAGCTAAACTTGGATTGAGTGATCTAGAATATGAAGATGAGAATTTGGTTCATTTATTCTTTATTTATTCCCACAAGATATATCAGTTTAGAAGAAATATTAGAAAAAAATGCAAAATATTTTTAACAACTATCAATCAGTAAGATTTATTATTTTACTGAGCAAAGACTATGTGGAGCAAGTTACCACAGGATGAGGTATCGTGTGAGAAGTCGGAACTTTTTTAATTAAAAGAAAAAAGATTAAATGTAAATACTATAAATATAAGTAAAATTCAATAGACTTCTATTAAAAACAATGAAAATAATAATAGTAAAATACTTATTTTAAATTTATCTCATCTAAATTATTTACTGATTTGTTCATTTTCCTATTTGTAATATTAAATAGTTTTATTTCCCTACGTCTCCCTTTAACAGGCTATTAATTTATCTATATTAAATATCTATATTAATTTTGTAATTTAATTTATTTATTCGATTATACTTTCTTATGGATTGCATTTGTTATATATTTTTTGTATGCACTAAGTTATAGTCATTTATATTTAGCAAACAAGATTCAACTTACTAATGAGTTCTTTATATTTTAAACTTTTTTAATTTTTTCTTTTATAGTTATTTTTCCAAGGTTATAAATTCACTTTAACTTTATTTTCTTCTTGTGTGTCCTGTTTAAGTGGCTCAGGTTTTGATGCCTGAGTCCAACATTGCACAATAAACAATATAATAATAAAATAGAAAAAAAATTATTGTAAATAAAAGTTAATTTAAACACACACACAATTTAAAAATTAACTTTTTAATTCTTTAATACTGAAAAATAAAAGAAAAATATTTAAAATATGCAAGAAGTTTATTTTTAGACTACGAATCTTAAAATTTTTTATTAAAAAAATCAAACTGAAAAAAACAGATTAAAAAACGTTTTTATAGAAATAAAAGTCTACTAAATATTACAAACTGACTTAATACTTTTTAGTTTTAAAAAAAACCCTAGAACTTTATGCATTAAAGTATTTGAAGGAAACAAATCGATGAACATTTTGACAAAATGGCTTTCAAATGTTTTAACATTTTAAAACTAAGCGTGAATTTAGTTTAAAGAAGAAAATTTATAAAATAATTTTATTATTTTTGTTATATTTTTAAATTACTTGTTTATAGCATAATTTAAGTCAGAAGTTGCCAAAATGTGGTCAAATAAGCAGAAATATCGAACCCGCGACGTAAAATTAGTTTGATAAAAACTTGTACAAAACTTATTATATCTAAAAGTTTTACAATAAAGTCTTGCACTTTATATATATATATATTATAAAACAAAAAAAAACGCTGAAAATATTTAGTCCCAGGAGCTGGTGCACGAAGAACCTACGGTTATCAAGTCGCACACTACGGATAGAATTAGCATTTAGCTTATAACTAATAGTGATAATTTAGTTAAAGTTATATCAAAATTTTACTATTAAACTCTAAAAAAAGTTTATATAAGCGTATTTTGCAAATACATTTTTATTACTTTATAAGGTACCCAACGGGCAAAAGCTACTTTATTTTCATAGTAAGTTAAATTATAGAGTTTTAGACTTCAGTAAAAATGTTCAAAGAAGGGTTAGTCTTTATAACAGCTATAATTAGTTCTACATTTTTGAAAGCTTTAGCTCAAGCAAAATACCCTAAAATCACTTTATTTTAATTAAAACTAAAGGTTTAAGTATTACTGTGAGTTATTTTTTTAGTTGTAATTTAAAATTATAATCCTTCTATGTGACAAAAGTAGTATTTTTTACAATAATAATGAATATAGTATAGAATAGAAACTATAGAGTTTGTTTTCTGCTAGTTGACTTTATATTATATAGTTCTATGTTAGCTTTAAGACACTTCTTAGCTTTCACCACTAAACGAAGTTCAATGTGAGCACTCACAACTAAAGTTAATGGGTTGGTGTGGAAAAAGACCTTTCGGTCATCAAGCTGCGCACCATTTGCTGGTAACTAATACTTTGAGCTAACTTTAAAACAATAATGAAAAAATTAAAATAAAAAACAAAAACTTAAAAAGTAATTATTTATACAAAAAAAAACAAAAATTAAGTTAAAAATGGTAAGCACCCTTTTTTAAACCATTACTGCCAGTATCGACCATAAAAACCATAGTCTACCATGGGTTCCACACCGTATCCTCCCACTGCGGTCTTTTCAGCCTCAAAAATTGATTAATTCCCTAAAAACTGATTAATAACTTTTTCTTGTGCTTTGTAGAGCCAATATCATTTGCTTTTATTAAATTTAAAATCTTAATTTAATTTAATTATCTAAATTTAATTTAATTTAATCTTAATTTGAAATTCGAGCCATTTTTCACCTGTTTTTCTTTCTTAAAGTGGACATGGTATATTATATTTAAAAAGGCAAAAAAAAATATTTTACAAAAAATATATTTTTTCCTACGTTTTTTAAAATAATTAGTTCAAACGTTTAGGAAATGTTCCTTGCTACACTTAGAAAATTCTGTCGGAACAAAAACATTCTGTTTTTTTAAAAATAAAACGTTGGGTACCTCTTACGGCCCACATCCTTACCCAGTCTACCTCCGCCTTCCTTATATGGGTGAAAACTCAATAAGACTGGCTAATCAAGCTTCATTAGCTGTAAAATCCACCTTTAACAACGTTTCGCTACGTGTTGTGTACAACACCAACCGCCCGCTTAACGGAATTGTGAAAGATGCCACGCCTACCCATGATTTGAGTAATGTAGTATACTTATTTAAATGTCATTGCAGAAATGACTACGTAGGTCGAACATCTCAACATTTCCACGTCAGGCGAGAGCAGCATGTCACGAAAAAGCTAAAAAGGTTTATTTTTAATGACGACGTGAAGCCCTAAGGTGAACAGTCATCTATTCACCAGCACCTCCTCAACAACCCTGTTTGTGCTGAGAACTACCTGGATAATAGGTTTGAAATCCTATCTCGAGCTAGAAACACCTACCATCTTTCAGTTCTAGAATCTTCGTTTATTAGAACTCGCGAGCCAAAAATTTGCAAACAATGAGATTTTTACAATTTAAAACTTTATAAATAGCGTCTTTAGTAGTATCATTGTTTTCGTTTTTGTCGTATTTTTTAATGTGCTTTTTATTCAATTTAGTTTCAGGTAAAAATTTCTACTACTTTAAATGTTTTTGTTTTAGCTATTTGTCTTATAAATTACTTCAAATTAGTTCAGTACAACTCAATTCTATTTTTCAAACTTTTTCTAAACAGACTTTTATACTTTATGACGTAACTATTTATAGCTTTTCAAATTCACTGTATATAACTAAAATTACTCTATAATATTAATAGTTTTTAGCAATATTATTCTGAGGAGAGCTAAACGAAATTAATTAATAAACTTTTTTCGAAAATGAGTGAAACATGTTTAAACTTTTTACTTAAATCAGTACCAAAACCAAACTATTTAAAAAATAAATAAAAATCTATAAAAAACTGAGTTTTGTTTTTTTATTGCATTTTTTTTTTGATCCGACAGAATTTTTTTAAAATGGCAAGAAACATTTTCTAAACGTTCAAGGTAATTATCTCAAAAAACGGAGGAGAAAATAGGTTTTTAGTAAATTAGTCTTTTTTTTTTCCTATCTAAATAAACTGATATAAAGCTAAATTTTCAAAAGTAATTAGCTGTAACCGGTTTAAAGCTAAGAAGCTAACTTTTTTGTGCTGTCTATTTATGTAATTTCCTACCTAAAATAAACTAAATGCAAAAATCCAAAAATTTCATTTTTGAGGAGCAACAGATGCACCCTGGTGGGCTTATAAAATTAATCACGTTTGCAATTCCTATTTAATTTAAACAAATAACATCTTAAACGATTTCTTGTGCTTTGTTGAGCCGAGATCATTTGCTTTTATTAAACATAAAAGCTGATAAATATTAGTTTTTACATCTGAAAGTTAAGCTAATTTTAACCTGTTTTTCTTTGTTAAAGTGGACACGTCCGCAATTCCTATTTAATTTAAACAAAAAAAAACATTTTAAACGATTCATTGTGCTTTTTAGAGCTGAGATCATTTGTTTTTTTATGAAATATAAAAGCCGATAATTTTTTTTTCCATCTGAAAGCTTTTTATATATTTTTTCATTTTAATACGTCATAATAGATTTTTTAGCTTTGTAAATATCTCGTTAACCGCGCTCATTTTAAAATAGATTTAGATGTTTTATGTAGAATAAACAAGAATAAAATTAGTTAAACTTTTAAGTTTAAAATAAGATAATTTTTTGATTTTTTTATTTAATGTAAATTGAAAATGTCATACCTACAAAGCAAGACAAATATAAAATTCCTATTTTAACATTTCAGATGTTTTTTTTGTCTAAGCTGAATGAGAACTTTAAGCTCCATAACTTTTTTTACAAAAACGTGTATATAGTGAATAAGTGTTCAAAAATGCAAATATCTGATTTTTAATATACGCGAAAATTCAACTTACTGGTTCATAACTTATTTTCTGATTCCTTTAGTTTTGATTAATTCTAACTTAATACAGTATTATTTATTTTGTATTACTATTTGAGGTTTGTTTTTAAAATTTCAAAGTAAAAAAATTGCATCATTAACACAGGGTTTTTTGGCTTGAAAAGCGTAGCATATCGGCATACGTACCTAAAAAGTGCGTACCTAGGTGGCAGGTCACTGTATTGAATATTCAGTATGTGATTTTAAATATTTTATTTAAGTATTTTATTATAGTATATACAATGATACGTCCTAGTTTTGAGTTATTTTATTTTTCAAATTATTTTCTAATATAGAGAACGTTCAAAGTGAAGTAGTAATAAATGTTCTACCAAAAAATAATAAAAGCAAAAAAAGGGGAATTTTAAAACTTTGGAAAGTTTATGTTTTTTAAATAAAACTAAATTACGTTAGATATTCTTGGGTTTGTAATGATTAAAGGGAAACAATTGTTTTTTAATTCTTGCTAAAGGAGGGACTTTTTTCAAGGGAGCGATTATTCAAATTAGTTCGGAAAACTATGGTTTGAAAACATAAAACTCTGAGAACGAAATAGCTAATAAAATAAATAATCTATTATTACAAAACTTAATTTGAATAAATTTCACGACAATTCCAGCCTTTTTTTTTTTTGCAAATGTTATATTTTGCAAAAACTCTCTTGCTCAATTTTATCAACAGAGTTCAAAGGGCTATTTTAACTTTACAAATGTTAAAAACTTTACAACTACCATTAAGGATATATTTTAAAAGCTTTTTATTATAATTGTTCTGAAAAGTAAAAAATTTAGTATTAAGATTTAATAATTTACCTTTGATAAAATTTATCAAACAATGACTATATGAATGAAGTCGTCTTTTTAAACTGCGTTTAATATAAAGAAACTAAAAAGTTTTATTAGTTTACCTATCTATTTTTATAAATTCTTAGCATTATTCTAAACTAACTTTTACATATAATATTAATATATATTCTAAGTTTTTCACATTTTACAAGCATTAAATTAATCAACTTTTCTATTATGTACAGTTTATAACAAAGTGTAAATATTAGTAACCACAGTGATGAGATACCTTCATTTGTGTTGATAAACATTAAGGCCAGATCGGTGATAATTTATAGAAAAAACCAAAAAGACGAAGTCAAAGTTGAACGGATCGAGTACCACAAGTCGGTGATGACACAATGACTGGTGACAAGCTTGCACGGTGGTCACTTCTTTTTTTTTAATAAACACATGTGAAACTTCATTAAATTAAATAAAGCTTTTCGCACAATCTTTTTAATTGATTATATTTAATGTATAAAAATTAAACAGCTCTATTAAAACGCAATGTTTTTGAAATTTCGTATCTAATTAAAGTTATTATTTTTTAACTTAATTTTTTCAAGCTTCTGTAATATTTTGTACAAACTATCTTAATTGTTTAAACTAAGTTACTTTAATAAATTATAAAATTAAAAGTAAAATGTAGCTTAATTTTAGTAAATTTACTTAAACATATACTGAATTCTACAAAATCAATGAATGGTTTTTGGTGATATTATTATACTAAAAAACAAAGTACCTAAAAAAATGATTTATTTAGTGTTTTAAAAACAAAAAATATTCACAGAGCTTCTAAATTCACTGTAGCTTAAAATATCCTAATTTATTTCAAAAAAGTGCATTTTGACGTGCATCCAACTTTTAAAAGGAAATCATCAGTTTTATCTAATGATTCATCTTCTGATATATTTATTTCAAAAGAAAATTCGTAGTTATTAGGTTTAAGTTTAAATTTCTGAAAATAACTTGAATTTGCACATCCTTTTTTATCTTTAAAAGAAGGATCATCAATAACACACCAAGGTAGTTTGTAATCCAAATCTACAATCCGGCTATCAGTACCAACAGTAGCAACTTTCAAGTTAAACCCACATAATATGTGTGAATAAGAAAAAAGGTTTATTAAAATTGAAGATGGCTCTTTAATGCAGGCTTTCCAAACAACTTTTCTCGTCACTTTGTTCATAAAACGGAAATTTACTTGTTCGTTCAGCTTCAAAATAGATTTGTACTTGTCTTTAGGTAGCAAGGAAGAAATAGACACATGTCTTTTTTTGAACTGATCAACTCTTACCCACAGTTCTCCCTTAGCCGGGTCAGCATTCATTGTCAATGACTTGGGCAAATTTTTGTCCGATACACACAGATCAGGGTCGCAGTTAGGGTCATAAAGCTTTACAGCTTGGTAACGACAATTGTAGTCGATGACAGTATATGCATGTGAAGAATTTGCTTGCTCATCTGATTTGCAATTAAACCTTGGGGCTAAACCTAGGACGATAGAACTTTTATTATTTACTTCCGATTTAAGAAACTCCACTGCACTATCTTTTGACTTATTTTTATCCCAAATTCCTCTTACACCCATACAGTCACTGAAAGACGTAAGAGCAAAAAGCGGATCTGTTTTTTCGCTTTTTTTATAAGAATTAAAACAAGCTTGTTTGACAAAAGCTTTTTCAAAATAAGACGCTAAGTAAAACTTTTTATTGCGCGCGGACCTCGCGTAGATCAACGAATTATTATCATCTAATGGAAGATTGTAATCAACAGTTACTTTTAGTGGTTTACCTTGTGAAAATATTTTGAATTCAAGTTTTTTACCATCTCTATCATTGATAGTTTTTGGTGCTATTTCTTTCAAGAACTCAGGTCGTTTTGGGAGTGACGCTAGCGAAGCTATTAGTCCGCAGTTTCCTAAATGACTCTGCTTAAAATCATGTATCTTCAGGTTTTTCCTTATTATTTGTGATAACCTCTTCATTCTAAAAATTTAAATTTCTTTTAAATATAGTGATTTTATTTTATATAAAAGTACAATCGTGACAAAAGTTACAACTAAGAAATACTTAAATTTAAGTTTATAATCTAGATTCTAGTACATTTGTATTACTATGTTCATGCCTGGTTCATTGTAATAATACCATAAAATAGTAATATTTTTTACTAATCTCCGTAAAAACTATAAAAGCTACAATACAAATTTTAGATGATCTTTTACCAACAAATTAGGTAAACTAATTTAAGAAGTTATATATTTAACCTAATTTTACTTAAAAAATCTAAAGAAAAATTGAAAAAATTATTTAATTGTATAGTAATCAAAATGTTGTTTTACAAACAACTTTTATTTATAATTAGTTGACATGGGCTTGCCTATAATCCAACAGGAATTTACGCATAGAGTATAAAAACAACCAAACATTTTATTGTGACTCTTTTCAATCGCATAACTAAATATATATACTATATTATATTTTTATATAAAAATAAATTTATATTTTTGTTTAAAACTATTACATGTAGTTAAGAGTTAAGACATCAATAAGTAGTAATTTTTATATAAAAGTAATTTATACTTTTGTTTAAAGCTATTAGATGTAGTTAAAGACATCAATACAAAACGATAAGTTTTTATAATAAACTTGTATAAAATGTACATAAAACTTGTTGTAACTTTGACCAATTTTTTAAATTATTAACTTAAGGTATTATTTTTGTACTTGTAACAAAAGTTTTTATTTAAAGCTTAACTAAATAAAAACAACTAGCGTAGATTAGCTTCCTGAAACTTTTTTCCTACAAACTATTTAAATGTTTACTTAAAGAATTTAAAAACAATGTCTTTTTTCGGTGTTATAACTACTTCTAAAATGGTAAACATCCTACTCTTTAAGTGTTTAAAAAAAAAGTTTTATAAAAATACAACTGCAAGCTTATAATTTTCCCTCTAGAATCTTAAAAAACAAATATTGTTTGAAATAACTGTGCAAGTTGTACTTATTAGGATTTTTATTTTGGGTTTACTTTTAAAACATATTTTTACAGCTTTAATTATTAAATAACCCAAGTAATCTCTTTAAAATTAGTGATTTTTATTTTTTAAACTAAATTTATAAATTTATTTGCATTTTAACAATTAAGAAAAACAATATTTAAGGAATAAAGTTTCTGTTTTATCTTCTTTGTTTTTTTTTTTTTTTGAAAAAGCAACAACTTACTAAGGACAGTTGTTTACTTAATACAAAATTTGTTTTTTTTTTATTGCATCGTAAATCTTCTTGTTTGTTTATTATCAATTAAAACCAGGCAGTTTTTATGTATATTAAATAAGTTTTTGAAAGTTTATACTTTAATCTGCATAAAAAGTAACTTTACACAAATAACTCTGACTAAAACTCTCAACCTTAGTTGGTTATCATTTTTTAACGCATAATATCTAAGCTAAGCCTTGTTTTTACCCAAAATAATTATCAAGCATCACACAAAAAGTTCATTCGTGGTACAGGTTCACCCTAGCAAAAATGAATCATGGTTTGTTTACTTAACGATATGACAACCGCAAAACTAAAATAAATTTATACAAGCAAAATTTTGTTATAGAAAAAAATAACTGGAATTAAAGATTTTCTTTTGAAAGTGATTATCATTTTGTAAAAGTATTTTGATATTAGGCAAAAACTCAAAATTTCATTTTTTTATAATTATAATACTTATTATGATAAATTTAAGAAATTTCAAATTTTCTCAGAATTCAAATGTAGTTGAATTAAAATATCTGTTTTAGTAAAGTAAAATTTTAGCACTTTTTACTTCAATCTTAAATATTGTTTACAATGGTACATTTTGAATGTTTGGTTACATTTTAGCTACACGCAACATTTCGACTCAAAATGACATTTCAACTTTTAAACTAAATATTAAATTTTAAAACATACACTACAGATATTACAGATATTACAGATATAGTTACCTTGTTGAAAAACTATTTATTTTTACGTTCACTAAAGCGTGTAAATATTTATAAATTTTATTAAAAAATACATCATTCTGGAAAAAAATAGTACTATTTTTTACTGTTTTGAATTCATTTTATAGTAGCCTCGTGCATGGTGACATATAGTAATTGTCATGATTGTTATTTATTTATAAATTCTTAATTTATGGTAGCCTATCAGGTGAACTTTCAAAATGTTTACTAAAATCTTTAGTCCTAATTTTTAAGTAGCATATATCTTAATCCTTATATTATTTTTTTTTAAATTATTATAGAAACTAATGTAGTGACAAAGCTATATGAAAAATATATCAGTAGTCATTAGCTATTTTTTAACATAAAGTAACTTTTTCATGGTTGCCACTGATCAAGCTGAGAAAAATTTCCTGACTTTTCCTGACTTTTTACAAAAATTTTCCTGACTTTTCTAAATCAAACTCTTATATTAAACTTATTCTAAAATACATAATCTAACACTTGAAACTATATAAAGCTTTGAATCTAATTTTAATACAGGTTAAAAACAACAGTTTTTTGCTGAATTCTATCATCAAACTTCCAGTACACCACTTAAACCATCTGTGTATGATTGATGTTTGTAATAAACAGCTCTATCAGCAAAATACTTGTGTTATTACCTTATAAACAGAGCTTGTCTGAAAAAAGACACAATTTTTTAGCATTGCCTAGCATAAATGTATCTAAATAAACGAAACGACATATAAGGAACTTTAACAATTAACACCTTAAATCAATAAGGAACTTTTCAATTCAAACAATAAAACAATAACGAACTTTTACAGTTAAAACATAAAAACAAATAAGTACTTAATAAAATACTGTTTTTTTAAATATATGTACTAAAATTTTTTTCTCTGTTTTTTTATTAGCACTTCAACCTCTTCATCAAATGAAGATATGGTTTCCTTCATCTGAACTGCATTCCACTTCATTTTCTTGGCAGTTAAAATCATTTGCCTCATTTTATTTAAATCGCTCTCATCTGCTACCCTTACACTTGTTGAAGAGAATCTTTTCTCTAAATCAAGCCACAACTTATGGGCTTCATTTCTTTTCTTTTGGCACTCATTTATTTTTACATTCATTTATAAAATATTTACTCTTATCATTTAGTTTGAATTTGAAACAAATAAGTTATACTCTTATTTACTTTAAAAACTTAAGTTACTCTACAAAAAATACAAATAATAAGTAAACTTAATCTTGGCATATACCTCTCTTATAACTTATTTTATAAATTTAAACAATTTTGAAAAAATTATAAAGAGGTAAAGTATACACATTAAATTGTTACATAAAATACTAAACTAGCTGCTTAGTTGTAAAGAACTCAATTATTTACATAAACAAAAAACAGTTTGATTTTAAAATTATGCTAGATAAACTTTTGTGTATATATCAAAGTTTCACTATGGAAGTTTCCTTGCTACAGATCATCAATACTAAAAAGCTTACAAAATCTGCTTGTTCAAGTAGGGTACTTGTTCAATATGTTAATAGAAAATTTTTGCAGTTTTGTATAGGATATTTTACTAATTTATACCAGATGAAAGCATTGGAAATAAAATTAAGTATTTTTTTAAATTTCTGGGAAAATTTTGGATTTTTTTTCTGATTTTAAAGGACTTTTAATTAGTTTTTACCATTTGAAGGCTTTGGAAAACAATAAATTTTAAACTTTTAAACTGAAATTTAAATTTTTTTTTATTTATCAAATTTCCTGACTTTTTTTCAAAACCCCCCCATTTTTTCCTGACTTTTCCTGAATTTTGTCATTTTTTTTTAATTTTTCCTGACTTTTCCTGATTTCCTGACTTTTCCTGACCGAGTAGCAACCCTGCTTTTTATGTGTGTTTTTGGGATATTAGATTAAACTTGATATAATAAATACTTTAAAACAACTCAGATTTAAAAGGTTTTTTCTTATATTATAAACTTATATTTTTTTAAAAAAAGTTTACTACGTGTTAAAGTATATATCGTGTATTACAACTTAACTATATAGAAAGTAGCTTTTAAACAAAAATACCACAACCAGTAGTACTAAAAAGACAGCTAATTTAAAATTAAAAAGTAAAAGACGCGAAAGATTTTAAAGATTATTAAAATTTGTTTTTTGACATAAACTGTATAATTTAGGGACAGACCATTACTGAATAATATATAATACATTAGAGTATTTTTAAAAACTCAAGTCTGCTTAAAGTAAAACTATTTAAATGAGTTATAAACCTTATTTTTTCAACCTTAAAAGGTAGTTTATATCAGGTACTATAAACATTCAAAAACAAGAAGTTTTATAAAAATTTTATTGTAAATAATAGTTTAATATAACAAACACAATTTAAAAATGAACTCTTCAATATTAGTATACTTAAACATAAAAAAAAACTTTAAGATGCTATATATTTATTTAAATCTTTGAGCTCATAAATCTTGAGAAATGTTGTTTAAAAATGAAAAAAGAAATACTTAAAACTCTCTTTATAAATATAAAATCAACAAATTATAGCACACTGATATTTTTGTTGTTCTTTAAAACCCTAAAACCTTTATGCATAAAAATAGTTTAAATAAAGGAAACAAATTATTAAATATTCTGACAAAATGGCTTTTAAGAAACTCGTTTAAAAGTTCTAAACTTAGCAGTTGCCATTTGGCTAAAATTATAAAACTAAGCGTAATTCAATTTAAGCAAGAATTTTTTTTAATTATTTCTAGTTTTTATCATAGTTTTAAGTTACTTGTCTATAGCATAGTTTAATTCAGAAGTTGGCAAATTGTGGCCCAATAAATATCGAACCCGTGACGTATAATTAGTTTAACATGAACTTATACAAAATATGTTATATTTAAACGTTTTATTATAAAACCTTACACATTATATAAATATTTTATAGAAAGACGAAAAAAGACGCTTAAAATATTCGGTCCTAGAACCTGGTGCACGAAGAACCTACGGTTGTCAAGTCGCACACTACGGATACTATTGGCATTTAGTTTATAACCAACGGTGGTAATTTAATTAAAATTTTGTCAACATTTTACTTTTAAACTCTTTTTTTAATTAAAGCGCATTAAATACATGCAAATCTAGTTTCTTACTTTTATAAGGTACCAAATGAGCAACGGCTACTCTATTTCAATATTAAATTTATTTATAAACTTTAAGGGTTGAGTTAAAAAAGTTCAAAGAAGGGTAAGTTTTCATAACAGCTATAATTAGTTCAATATTTTTAAATGCTTTAAAATATTTTAGCATCATGTACTTAATATTTTTCTTGTTTATTAAACAAAGAAAAAAAGCGCTCAAATATTTGGTCCAAGGACCTGGTGTACAAAAAAAACCTTTCGGTTATCAAATCATACACTTTGATACAGTTTAAAGTCATTTCCAGGACAAATTATATAATTATATAATTTAAATTATAGTAAATATGTAATAGAGTAGTTTTTGCTAGTTAACTTTATATTATATAGTTATATGTTAGCTTTAGGACACTTCTTAGTTCTCACCATTAAACAAAGTTCAAATTAACTTTCAAAATATAAAGGATCGAAGTTGATAGCAGCCTTATAAAAGGCACAATTTAAAAAGTGTAAAAACAAGATTATTTTGATGTATCAACACTAGTGTGTTTAAATCTTACAGTATTAAACTATTACATTTTTCAACTATTCATTAGAACCACTAAATTACGAAACCAAACTTAAATTTTTACTATATATCTGTTATTTTGTAACTTTTTAATCTTTCTTTTTCAAACTTTTATAATCATTATTTTTTTGTATATATGTTGACAGGGTTACCAAAAAACCTAGAATCTTGAAAAAACCTGGATTTTCAAAATTTAGGCAAAAAACCTGGAAGTTGAGAATTTTTGACAAAACCTTGAATTTCTAATAAAAATCATTAAAAAACATTGTTTTTGATTATTTTTACATTTTAGGTAACAAAATTTCAATTAGATCCAAAAAATCTATCAAAAAGATAAAAAAAAATTATTAAATACTATTTTTTAGTAGCTTTAGAGTATCTTTTTATTATTATTATTATTATTATTATTATTATACTATTTAAGACAGTTTTTTTTAACTTAACTTTAATTTTATACTAAAAATGGAGCAAAAAACATTTTTTTTTTAACCTGAAAGAAATTCAGAAAACCTAGAAAAAATTTACAACCCTGTAGGTAACCAAAAACTCTGTTGACCACTAGGTTTCGATCTTGCAATGATTAACTCAGAGAGCCCCATCAGGCTTTACAGCTGTAGCTGTAGTTTTATAATAACTAAGATTAATTTTATTGGGAACAGGTGCAACCTTTTTAGAAACGTTTAGTAGTAACATAAAGTAAGTTGACTCTATATTTATTTTAATTTATGCCTTCATTTTTGGCCTCAAAACTTAATGATATCAATGCTTTGAACATATAGTTTTTTTTTTCTAAGCTTTGGTGTTAAGTTTACTCAAAGTAAGTTTCAGCAAATATATTTTCTCAATTGTAAATGTACTAAAACAATAGATAATGTCTTTAAATTTAGTAGATAAAGATTCTTTTGTCTCGTTTTAAAAAACTACAGAAAATTTTGAAAATTATTGATAGTTTGGTCAGTATTATGTTTTTTGTTGCAATTTTTGCATTGTGTTAAAATCATAATATTTTTAGCTATAATAGTAAGCAATTATTTCATGTCACTTTAGCTATCATTTAATTTTTTGTTGAATCACTAAACTTGTTTAATGTATAAAGTTTTATACTAGAAATAATTAAGACATAGATAAAGCTATAAATGCAACCAAGAGAGAGTTTTTGTATTAAAATTAAAATAATTAATTTGTCATAAATAAACAAAATTGAAATAGGCAAAATTGTTTAAAAGCTGTGTTCCATTAAATTAAAAGGTTTTTTTTTTGATTGACAGCATTGTTTAGATTTTTTGTCAAAAATTTTTTTTTAATCAGTTGTGTTTTTAAGTCAAATACTTGAAAAAAAAAATTAAATACACACTATATAATGATAATTTAGTTTTCATTATTTTTAGGTTTATAAATTAATTCTAAATTCCTTATTTTTTAGACTACATTAGTGATAAATTCATGAAAAAATGACTGAAGAAGCAAAGCAAGTTGTTGAATTCCTCAACAAAAAACCTTTTGAAAGAAGTTTAAGTTTTATCTCATATCAATCTTTGGGACAAGAGCAAATTTTGCAGCTTCTTAACGATGTCCTTGCTGAAATAGACCCTAATCAGGGTGGTGACATAAGGTCAGTTAAATGAATGATGTTTATGTGTGCACTGAACTATTTTTACAAAAAATTTTACTGATTTAGTTTAAATATTTTTCACTAAACATGTAATCAAAATATATTTCATATCAAGTAGTTCAAATTTATTTTCACTCTTACATTTTGCAAAACATTTGCACTATAGCATTTAAAGTTTAATTGTGTATTAGAGTATACTTTTTATAAAATATAATGAGTCTATTTTTGGTATTGATACAGTTTATAAACTTGGCTGCTTAAAGAATTTTAGTACTTTATTAGTTTTTCTATTTTTCACACTTTGAGTTAAACTAGTTTTTTTTTTAATTGTGTTAAAGTTTTTTTTTTTTTTGCTTTTAACTTTGATTTTAAATTTAATTGTTGTATACTTTGTCTAAAACAGAGTTTCCCTAACTTATTTTCATAATTTTCTTTATTTTCAGAAAGTTAAAAATTTATTGCTTACCTTTGTTACATATCCCAAAATATCTAATTTAGATTTTAAATTTCATACTTCCCATCAAAAAATATCCCTCAATTTTTTTCTTTATTACAAACCCCAAAATATCTAGCATAAGTTAGTCATTGCCGCCTTACTAGTTGTTGTCAACTTATTGCCTAAAACTTTAATTGCACCCTTACTAGTTATTACATGCACTTACTAGGTTGCCCAAATAGGACAATGTTGCCTTGATTAGGGAAACCTAATGCATGCCTGTTTATACATAATACTATCTTTAATCTATTAATATAGAATTATAATGGTTTAGAAACGTATTTTGTAACATATACAAGTATTTGAACTACAGTTTAATATTTATAAAAGCAATAAAAAGAGAGTCTTAGTTTAACCCCTAAGCATTTAAGTTTAATGATTGTGAAATTATGTTTGTGCTAAAGGTTTAAGTTTTCGAAAGTTTAGTTATTAAAAAAAATATTATTACACAAGTGAAATTAGTTTGTTTCAATTATTGTTACATCTTTATTAATATATATGTTTTTATTGTTTTGATGTAATGTTTTTACATGCTTACATTATAAGACTCATCATAGACTAATATCCTTAACCCGTTTAATCAAACTCTTAACAGGGGTGCCACACACTCAGGCTACTAAATATTAAATACTCAGACTATTCTGAAGTTTTTAAGCTAAGTCAGCCAGCTCAGGATAATTTGAACTTTTTTGATTCACTCAGGCTGACTGGATTTTTTCGCAAAACTCAGGATTGTTTGAATAGTTTTCAAATCTCAAGTTATATTTTTGACTTTAAATTATATTTTAGATATTTAAACTTGTTAACAGTTTTTTTTAGTGTTTGGCTTATATTAATTATTTATCAGTTTTTTCATAAACTCATAGTTTAATATAATTTAAGCTAGTGTTTGGTCACTCATGCTGGCTTTTCTCTTAAAAAGTAGTAATCCTATCTGAATATTTTTTTACTCTTCAGAATATTCTATAATTAAAATTCTTAAAAGTAGATGTAAAGTTTTTAACAGTTGTAAAATTAAAATAGCCCTTTGAACTCTTTTGATAAGATTGAGCAAGAGAGTTTTTGCTAAAAAAATATAACTTTTGCAAAAAAAATGGCTGGAATTGTCATAAAATTTATACAAATTAAGTTTTGTAAAAAAAGATTTTTTTTTGTTAGCTATTTCGTCCTCAGAGTTTTATGTATTCAAACCATGGTTTTCCTAACTTTTTTCAATAATCACTCCCTTGGAAAAAAAAACCAGAATATATAACGTAAGTTAGTTTTTTTTTATTTAAATTTCACAAAATTTTAAAATTCCCCCCTTTTTCTCCTTTAATTTATTACCCCTTAAGTTATTGAAATTACCCAAGAAGAGGCGATATCTCCCCCTTTGAGAATCTTGATGTAAACTTTATTTTCTGTCTGTTGACATTATATTACTAGTATTACAACACTTTATTTATATCAAATTATGTTATATATAAAAATATTTTTGTGTTTTTTGACTGAAATTACAAAGAAAAAACATTTTAAAACTCAGATATTTCAAGTTTTAGAATTGTTTGCCTATTTCTAAACTTTTATATGTGACCCTTCTCAAGGTAGTTTAAAAAATTTATAATTTTTGCTCTTGAGTTGATATTCTCAAGAAGCTCAGATTTATATAGCTGATAAAAGTTATTTACAATTGTACAAATTCCATTGATTTGGTTAGACTAGAAGCAATCTCAATATTTTTAAATAAACCAGAACTGTGTAAGTAGAAAGAGTTTGGCTATAAGGTTTCCTTTTTTGTTTGAAAGTTTCCTTGGTTATTTTATATACTTAAAAGTGTCTTTGTTTGTGTTAAACATTTTGTTTCGTTTCGTAATTTAAAATGTTTGTTTTTTGCGTTAATTACTATTTTACATTAATTGATTTTTGTTGATAGGTTTTTTTACAGCAATCTAATTACTTTAGTAGTTTTCTAAAGTTTATTGTTTTTAGTTAAAAGCTAACGTTTTACTTCAAATGTCTGCAGTAAGTTTCTGATTAGTTGCAATTAAAGTATATTAAAACTTTTATTGAAAAACATTGATTGTTATTTATATAAGTAAAAACTATAGTAGACTTATGTTTTAGTGTTAAAAAAGATTTTTTTAAATTTTATATATGTTGATATAAATTTAAAGTGTAAATAAAAATGCACAATTTTTTATATTTTTATCAAGTTAATGAATTTTTCACTAAAGTAATAATTGTTGAAGACTAATAAAATAAAATAAAAGGTTAGTGAACAAGCAAACTTGAATCAGCTTTATTAAGGCCTAAACAAAAACTAATAAATTTCTTCCAAAGTCTTTGCTTAACTACAATCTTTACATAAATGTGTTTATTGCAACTATACCTTTTATATTTAAACTATAAAATTGTTGTCTGTTAGGTACTCATGATAGTTTTGTTCATTATTGATTGTGATTTTTTACAGGGAAGAACCTTCTGATATTAGAGCTCCTCGAATGCTTAGCTGCCTTAAAAACTTAAAGTATGTGCCTCCTAGCAATGTTGACGTTTCAACATTTAGACAAGGAATTGTTCTTGGTGAAAAGTCTGTTGTTCAACCAATTTTGTTCTACTTACTAAAAAATCTTGAACCTCTAAAAACTAGAGCTTATTTGGCAAAGTACCTTGTAAAGCTCCCAGTAAGTACAAATGATTTAAATGATGTTTATTTGTTTTTGAAACAATAAGTTTGTAAAAATTTATAGTTGTTTAATACTATCTATAACTATGTTTTTTTTTTTTTCTGAACTACATTTATGAATAATTTTGTGTTTAGTTTTAAACATAGATTAGGCAATTAAAGGTTTTTTATTTTTTAAATGCACATCATATACTTAAAAATGTGTCATAAAATTGTAAAGATAATGGTACATTTAAATTTGTTATTTCTAATCAAGTTAAATTGAAACAAGGTAGTAGTTAAATATAAAGTGTTGGCTTTTTATTTTTAAATGAAATAGAAATTTTTATAACTTATAAATCAAAAAAAAAAAATTTGTCATATATTTTTGTTTATAAGTCATCAATTACTGACAAAGGATCTTTTTATTTTCGTACAATTTTATTCTATGGTTTACTGCAATAGAGCTTTAATAAAATAAGTTCTAAAGTTTTGATTTACATATTTGAATTTTAAATGATTACTAATTTTGCTAATTTCTGAGAGCAAAAACCTTTTTACTTAGTATTTTTACTTTAAAACATTCCTGTATTACGATAGTTAAGTAAAAATGTTTGGGTTTTTTTCTAGTTTTGTTTATTTGACCCAAGTACTTTATATAACTACAGATTCCAGCTGAATTGTTACATGACGGTTCTGATTCGCAATTGCAAGATCTTTGGTCAAAGGTTTAAAGAATGTTTTATTTACTTTTTTTGAAAAATTTATCATGTGCGCTACTAAACTGTATGATTTGGTTTAGCTATTATTTCTACTAAAATTTCATAAGCTACGTAGTCTTTTTTCTGTTTTTTATCATTTGTAGTAGTACCAATACATATAAATGAAAATACCTACTTTAAGTTTTTATCATTATCTAATATCTTTAACACCTTTCTGTAACTAATGAATTAAATTTTATTAAACTTGTATTACTTTGAATGTTAACTTTTCAAACAAGATAAGTCAATTAAATGTTAAGCTAAAATATATGATTTTCTATAGGTTTTAAAAGTTTTTCAAACAATTTTGCATTTATAACTCCGTTTAAAAACAAAAACATATGTCAGTTCAATAAAGAAAAGAAATGCGCAAATTGTATTTGTTATTTATTTATTGTATTTAAATGATCTACCGGATCTAGCAAGATCTTAACAAAAATTAACTTGCAAATATCTGAACATTAGGTCTATCTTTTAATATTTAGTTGTTAGGTCTTTCAATTTAAAACAATAGTATTTTTTAATTTTTAAAATCTTTTTTTTTGGTAGATCGAAAGACTAAACTGATAAAACTTAGTTGAATAATATTTTTTTTAGATCCGAATCTCAATTTGTTGATCCGGTCAGACATTAATATATAGAAATTTATTTTAAAGACAAATAAAACTGTATAGTACCTACTATTAAGTCTCTGAAAACAATTACTTGTTTTTTTTTTAAAGGCTTGAAAAAAATTACCACGCTAAAACCAACTATGAATGTCTCCATTATATTTTAACTTTTTTCAAGTAAATATGAACTCATGCTGTCGTAACAACGAGTAATGTTTCGCAGTGCACTGAGCTCCAGGAGCAGTTTTCAGCGATGCACAAGGACCTGGTTGAGCTGAGGAAGTCCAGCCGCAGCACGAACGAAATAAAAAACGACATAAAAACGATGGAGGACGAAAAGGAAAACCTACAGAAGGTCTGTTTGTTTTATATCTAAGGCCCAACAGAAACTTTTATTAGATGTTCAAGTTGATCCAACTACAGCACAGTTTTCTTTTGGTTCCTTGCGTGGTCATGTCTTGTTTGAAAATCTCACTGCACAGAGAGATGGTATTGACCAGCATTTAATAAAATAACATACCTGTTTAATAGTTAAACTTTTTTTTCAATGTTTTATCAATCTTTGCATAGTTTGTCTATTTGATGATTTTTTTATTGCAGAAGTAAAGTTTTTAAATCCGTTGAGCGGCGAAACTGAGTAACTGTAATTTTTTTAACAAACTATGTTTTTAATTTTAATAAAACAACCAATAAACAGAAAGTGGACAGGACGCGCAAGAAGGTGGAGGGGAGCGCGGACTTCAACGAGGCGCTGCAGGTGGCGAGGAACATGCGGAAGGAGCGGGAGAAGGGGGAGGTCGTGCAGGAGAAGCTGCAGCAGCAGCGCAGGAGCATGCAGAACACGGAGCAGCGGCTGCAGAGGATCAGGTTTCTGTTTGTTTAAATTTTGTAGCAGTAGTTTGATACACCCTAGTGAGTTTTGTTTTGAAAAACACAAACTCTTATCTTATGTTTAAAAGAGAATGCAAGCTTCATTGTTTTCTCTTTAAATTTAAACATTGTGAGAGTTTTTCTCAACTTTACTTTTGATAATTTTTGTGTGTGTGTAAAAGACAATCATTTTGATAAACATAGTTTTGGTAAAGCAGAGACTTTTTTTAAATATATTTAAAAATATTTCTTAATAGTTCTGTTTGGATTTTTCTTAGAAGTGCAGTAATCTTCTGCTTGATTATAACTACGCATTTTTAAACCAACAAACTGTATGTTCCAACTGCATTTTCGCTTTTTTTTGATTAATTTGTACACACTTCCAGTTTAGTATGCTTTTTGTGGTTGTTTTTTGGGCGTACTCAAAAAAAAAAACAACTGTATATATGTTTTAATAGATTTAATACATTTGTCTCATAGCAACTACAAATTTTTAGGGAGAACATTAATATATAACTTTATTACTACTTTACAAAAGGAAAAGTAATAATGTAGTAAGGAATAGGTATGTAGTAAGGTAGGAAAAGTAATTTATATATAAATAGAATGAAATTTAATTAGCAAAATAACTTGTTCTCTAAACCAACGTTCTGCCCAATTTTTTTTTTTTTGTATCGTTTAGGGTTTCCAAAAAACCTTGAATCCTGAAAAAACCTGAAATCTGCGATTTAGGCCAAAAAAAAACGTAGAATTTGAGAATTTTTTTTTTAAACCTGGAATTTTAATAAAAACCACTAATAAACCTGGAATTTTGAAAACAAATAACTATAAGGCCTGGAATTTTTAACAAATTTTACATTTAAGTAGTAAAATTTTAATTTAAAAAGAAAAATCTAGAATACAGATAAAAGTTCTGTGTAATCATCAAAAAAATTTCATTTAAAAAACACATTTAAAGTAGCTTTACAGTATCTTTTCAGTGTTGTTATACTACTCAGCACAGTTTTTAACCTTAAACTTAGCTTTAAACTAAAAATAGACCCAAAAACGTGTACTTTTAAAACCCTGAAAGAAATTTCTCAAAAAAATTGGCAACCCTGGTCTTTTAACGGGAACGGGTCAAAACTGCACGAGGGCACAAAATTGCACGAAGATACTTTTGCACGAAGACAAATTTGCACAAGGGGACAAAAATGCACGAGGAGATAAAATTGCACGAAGACAAATTTGCACCAACGGTCAATTTTGCACGAGTTACAATTTTGCACAAGAGTAAAAAAAACTGAAAAAATATATATAATAAAGAACAGAAAAAAACTAAAAGACAAATTAATAAAAATACAAAAAAAAAAGTTACCTACCGAGGGTAAGGGTTAGGGGTAACAGTGATAAAAAAAAAATAACTAACAAAAGTTATTAAAAAAAAAAGGTGCTAAAAAAAAAACTAATTAAAAAAACCCAAAAAAAGCTACCGACCGAGGTTAGGGGTATCAGTGATAGTAATTTTTTTTTTATTGAAAATTAATAAAAAAATAAAAATTTACCGACCGAGGGTAAGGGTTAGGATTAATAGTGATAGTAAAAATAAAAAATAACTAACAAATGTTATTATTTAAAAAAAAAAATTGCTAAAAAAATTAATTTTAAAAAATAATTAAAAAAAAAAGATACCGACCGAGGTTAGGGGTAACCGTAATAGTAAAAATAATTTAAAAAATAAAATAATAAAAAGAAAAATTTACTGACCGAGGGTGAGGGTTAGTGGTAAGAGTGATAGTAAAAAAAAATCAACCCGTGCAAAATTGTCTGCTCGTGCAAAAGTGACCCTTCGTGCAAAAGTGTCTTCATGCAATTTTATCCCCTCGTGCAAAAGTGTCTTCGTGCAAAAGTATCTCCGTGTAATTTTGTCCGTGCAAATTTGACAGCTACCCTTTTTAACATATATTTTAAATCAAATAGCTGAAGATTGCTTTTTCATGAAAAGTTAATGAAAACTAACGTTCAAGTGTACACTACAGAAAAAAGAGGAAAAGTTTGTTTATTCCTTACTGTAGATTTGAGCTTTAATTTTTAATTTTAATAGCTGATGATTTTAGCAATAACCTACATGAAACAATAGGTATACTTACAACTCACCCGCGATCAATTTCACCCAATCTTTTTTTTTTTTTTTTTTTTTTTGTTATTGTTTTATTTTTATTTTTTACTATCATTGTTACCCCTAACCCTTGGTCAGTAAAGGTTCTCGGATTTAATCGTGTGGGAATTGCACGCGGGTTTGAATTGAGCAATTCCCAAAACAATTGTACTATTTTTTTGAATTTTTTGTTTTTTTATAAAGCATTCAAAATCGTTTCAAAACTAAAAAACATTTTTTTAATATGCATATATTCTTAAATTAATAACAAAACTAAATTCAGTGTAAATTCAATCTCAGGCAAATTTACTAACTTTTCATACATTAAGATTATTACTGCGTCATAATACCTTTAACATTTCTAAAGTTTCATAAAATTTCTAATAAACAAACGTTTCCTGGTGGTCATATACAACAGCATATGTGAAACATGTGTAAAAAACAGTGTTTTGTTGTATAAATAAATATGTATACATATATATTGTATTAATTTCCAAAAAAAAAATGTTACATTAGCTTATTGCTACAATCCTCAGCTATTTGAATTAGAAATAAAAACTCGAATGTACATATAATTTTTTAGAGCCCTTCCAAGCGGACTCAGTGAAAAATTAATTGAATCTTATTGTATCTTGTATATTTTTTTTCTGTATACATATATGAAATAATGTGGTTAACAAGATAGATATGTATGATTATGATTGCTTTATGAAACATATATACTAGTTTTTTTTTAAATTGACATTTCTTAGTAAATTAATAACATATATGTATATATGTTATACTAAGTAAGTAAAATTTAAGTTAATTACTTTAATTTGTATACAATAGTTTAAGTTTTTGTTTTTTACATAGTTTTTAGTTCTTTTTTAGTTGACTCTATGATTAATTCAATGCATTTATTTAATTTTAGAATTGTATTTATGTTTAGTATTTGCAAAATATTTCATCATTTATAAAACAAAGTACAATTGTAAATAAAAATAAACTTTATTAATATTTTGAATATTAGAAAATTAACTACTATTGGTTTAAATATTATTGAAAAAAAATTTGAAAAAAAAAACAAAGTATACTGTATGAAATAACGGTTAGAAATAAATAAAAACTTAAAAAGTTTTTATAAGCTAATTGATATAAAGAAATCGTTAAGGAGAAAGTTTTAGTACAACTAAGCGTGGTTTATATTAGGAGATATTTCGCTTTACGCACAACTGGGTTGGCCGAGTGGTTAAGGCGTTGGACTTAAGTTCCAATGGACGATTGTCCGCGTGGGTTCGAACCCCACACCCAGTACTTTTTATTTTAAAAATTTAATTTTTTTTTAAATATTGTTCTATAAAAGGAGATCGGTCTAAAATTATTATTAAAACTTTTTTTTGTGAATAGTTTATAAATTAAGCTTTAAAATGAAACTTTTTAATTGAAGGTTTTTTTTAATATTTATTTGACCTCACGACTTCGTTTTGAAATTTTGTTAATTTTACTTATAGTAATTTTTTTCTTGATCAATTACTTTATTTATTGTGAATTGCTTTGAAAATTCAAACATATTTATAGAAGCAAGAAAATTTGTTTCATTATTAAGTACAAATCGAAACACCAAGATGTATTAATAAGTTTAGTCATAACTTAATAACAAATAATTCTAATAAAGTTTATATTAATTGAAGCAAAGCAAAAGTTTTTGTTGTATTTTATCAAAGAAATCCTAGTATAAGTACTTATATAAAGGTAAAAAGTTTTTTTTTTATGTTTGAAGTTAGTTCAGGGTTTAAAGTATTAATATTTAATAATTCAAATTATTCTAAATATTTTAATTTTTTCAAAGTTTTTTAATTTTTTGTTGTTATTTTTAAAACTTTTTTTTATCTTGAGGCAGTTTTCAGTTTCTTACTTTTTTTTAACCTTTTTGTTTCACCAGACAATACTAAAAGGTTAAAAGAAAAATTGTTTTAATATTTTACAAGCAATTTTGAAAAATTATCTATATAACTCAAATTCATCCGAAGACTTTGAGCTAAGATAACTGAATTCTACAATAAAGTTATATAAAATTAATTTCTTTTTAAGTTGTTATTTTATGGGGATTCTAAAGTTATTTTTAGTGTTTATCAGCATTAAAGTGTTTAGTTGTTTATACAAAAACATTTAAATACAATCTTTAGCTCTCAGTAATTCTGTTGTATAATTGCAGTTTATTTTCGCAAACTATGATCATAATAATTTTAGTACTCTTATAACCGTACTTTTTTTTCATATTTCATTATAAGTGTTACACATGTTATAGGAACAATTTATAATACTTTTGATATACTAAATTTAAATGAAGTAACTTTATTTTTTAACATCTACAGCTATAAAAACATTATTTTTAAATTTCATTTTACTTTTAATCAACAAAAATGTACAAGTATAGCCAAAACCTTTTGTAAAACATTTAAACAACATACGAAAGCTATAAATAAAACATTAAATAAGTTTTTTTTTTTAATTTTTGAAAGAACGTATAGTTCTAATTGATTTGTATTAATTTTAAGTTGGAACTGCGGTTTAAATTAGAAATGATCCCAACCCATTGTTTTTTTAGCTTAAAAAAATATTCTATTTAACTATTAGAAAAAAAAGCTTGTTTTAAAAGTTTAAACAAATTTCATACCAATCTTGTTTGTTTAGGATATTTGTTTTTATTGTATTTATAAAAATCGAGATAATTATTCCAAAGTTATTAAAAATATGTATGTTTCTGTGTAATTTTTGTAACTTGCTTACAAAAATTACAAAATCTACATTAGTTTAATTACTTAGTCAGTATGTATATAATTTTAAATCATACAATAAAGTTTAAAAGCGTAAGTAAAAAAATATTAAATGTTCTCTTACAAAATAAACTTGAAAAATTGTTTTATGACTTAGCTTATGACTTTTTTTGGTATACTGTATTGAAGTAGTGTTTTTTCCTAAGTTTGTTTGTAGAACTACACCAAAAGCTACTTAGCTACAAGTTTTGATTTTTACAGGTTTTAAAAGTTCAAAACATTTTTTGAGATATAGCCGGTCTAAGTCGAAAACTACAATAGGTTCCTTAGGGGAGGCGCAAATTAAAAAAGCGAATAACTAGAATTCACTAAAAATCCATATCCTTCTACGTTTTTTGAGGTGACCACCTCAAACTTATAGGAAATGTTCTTTGCAATATTTTCAAAATTCTGTCGGAATAAAATTTTAAAAATAAAACTTTTATGACAAAAAAAAAAATTATCTTTTTTTTTTAATTTTGTTTCAACAAAATTTTCTAAATATTGCAAGTAACAATTCATGAAAGTTTGAGGTAATTACATCAAAAAACGTAGGAGGAGTAGATTTTTAGTGAAATAGTCTTTTTTTTTTGCCTTTTTAGTTTGTGTCTTGCATAAGGAACCTATTTCGACTGGCTATATCTCAAGAATTATTTTGAATTTTTGAAATCTGTAAAAAGCAATTAGTAGCTTAGTTAAAACTAGACGAAGTGAGATCAAATTGTTAAAAACGTGATTAACCCCCTTTATGCTCTTAATTTAACTTTAAAACTAAAAAATAGTAACTTTTTTTCAAGTACACAATTCAATAAAAATTAAACAAATTTTAAACAGGCAACAAGTGTATGACATGCAACAGAACAGTAATGACACTTCTCCAGAATCACTCATATCAAGAATGGAGGAAGACAATCAGCTCAACAACTATCTTGTCAACGAAAAGCTTCCTAAGGTGTGTGTTGCTTAATAATTATTGTATTAAATATTATATTAAATAAAGTAACTTATTGGATTTTTAAGGCATTTAGGATAATTTATCCAATTTTAGGGCTTCAAAGTCTAAGCATTGCTTTTATAATCAATGAAAATACTGATTTTTTTGGTGGTTTATAGTTTTTTACAAAATTTTCGTGGCATATTTTATAAAAAATCTACTAAGTTTTATAATACACTTACTCATTATTTACAATTGTTAGTTTTTCAACGTATTTAGAACACAAAGTTTTCATACTTTTTAAAATTTTTAAATACTTTTGGATTCTATGTTAAAATTTTATAGCAAATAATTTATTAAAAGGTTTACAAACATAAACGTATTCATCTCTAGCTTTTAATTTCAAGATAAAAAGTTAAATCACAGTTATATGACGTAGATAAAACCTTGAAGCTTTTTATATATAGGCGTGCTTTTTTTTGGAATCATAATTTCTACAACTTTTGTTTTTTTTTATATAACTTATTTTCTATTCATACATTGATTTGAAAAATAAGTTTTATAACAAAAAAAATATATTTTATTATTCACTCAATATGAATCGCTCATTTCCCATCTGTCTTGTCCACTCAAGCCAGTTCGCACCTAGCTAACTCATTTTTCATCGATTCCCACAAAAGCAACTTACATTCTAAAGTTTATAATAAACAAACCTAAATAAAGTCTTTATATTTTGAATTAAATGAATGACTTTTGTGCTATTTTACGATATATTTATATACTACACTCTCTAATAAATCCCCAGTATAGTTTGCAACTGCCAGTTGTACAACAAGCTTATAAAGTAAAGTTGTAGAACATATTTTTAAACAAGCTAAACTTTTTTTTTTATTTGAATAAGCTTTTTTGTGTCTGATGAACTGTTTTCTAGCGAAACGACGTTACACAAACAAAAAAACTAGTGTAACACTTTTTTAGTACAACTTTACAAAAGTCTATGTAACCTGGACCTTTAAACCATCAACATTTGATCACACCCTAAACTGAATATGAAAAAAATAAAAGTTAAAAAAAAAAAGCTTTTTTACTATTTTAAAACCTGTACATTTGGATTGTAATTGGTTTGAGAGTGAAATAATGCTCATTAGAACAGAGTTTTTTAAAATAGGTGATATCGCTCCCTTTTGGTCGATTTTGGATATCAGAGGGCAATAACTAGTACTGGGCGAAAACGTTAATTCGTAATTAATTAGTAAAAAGGCGATATCCAATAAAGGGGAAGACTATGAAATATAAATATAAGTTTGGGAAACCCTGTATTAGAATGATTAAAGTAGAAACTAAAATGAACAAATGCACCTACTTAGTTGTTGGTAGTTTTTTCAATGAGAGCTAAATAAACTTGTAATTTGTTTTCCCAAAAACAACGTTGATCAATTAAATATCATCGCAATCACTTTGACTATGTAGTAGTTGGGGGTCATGAAGTTGATTAACCTGTGTATTTTTTTTTTGTAAAATCCAACTAAATTTAAGCATTTCGACCATTATGCATTAGAATTTGTACATATCAGGGTTCGTACGCTTCTGTTTTTTTTTTTTTGAAAAAGTAACAACAATTAATTTTTTGTGACTTCAAATATGCTTGAATTTCCAAAATAAACTTGAGAGTAATTTCGATTTTGTCCACTTTGATCGATTATCATTGTCTAATGATTTTCTTGTTAAGATGCAGCATTTATACGCATATAACATTTTCGACCAATCAGGAGCTGGAGGGGAAGAGGAAGCGGGTGCGGAACCTGAGGAAGGTGGCGGGAGGAGGGGTTGTGAGTGAGAGGGACGTGGAGAGGCTGGAGGAGAAGATGGGAGCGGTGAACGCGGAGATAAACAAGCTGGTGGAGAAGAAGATGATGAGCGGGAACCCGGGGAAGGACAAGATGAACTTCGTCAGGCAGCAGGTGAAATGTTTTGATTGCAAATAATTGGATGGTGCTAAATAACTGTTCAAGTTTACTTTAGTTTATATGTCGGATTTTGAAACAGTTCAAACTCTGTACAGTTTTGAACAAAAAGAATCAGTTGTGTTTTCTTAAAACCATGTTTTAGATGTGTTTTTTTTTTTTTTGAGTTTAGTGATAAAGCATTGGGCTCTTAAGAGTATTAGATGATATAAAATAAATAAAAGTTCAGAGTTGTTGTGGATTTATAAGATATAAAACGCCGATAAATAAGTTTTATACTGATAGCTTTTAATGCAATTTTAGAAATTATTTTTTGGTAATGAGTTTGCATTTTCTTATGAAACGATAGCTATTATGTGCTACTATACCATTTCAAAATATTTTTATTGCTTCAAAAATGTATTATTATGTAATTATTTGTTGAAATGTTTAATTTTACTAGTAAAAGTTTCTACTTGTCCCATAATGGTCAACAAGTAATTATTTATTTAAAATAATTAACTTTAATAAATTTTTAAAGCATCTATAAAAATAAATCTACAAAGCCTTAAAGGTCAGAAAAAAATTCAATCATGAATCGTAGTGTTCAATAAAACTTGTTGACCAAAAATTTACTTTGCCTTAAAACTGAAAACAGTAATAAAACCACTAATTTAAATCGCCTGAACTTTCACTCACTTTCAAACTGTGCACTTTTAAATTGTCATCAGGCTCGCATACTGTCGCACAAGAAGGAGCAGCTGGCGGAGGAGGTCCAGCAGAAGAAGGAGGAGGCCGCTAGTTTGAAGAAGGAGCTTCAGGAGAAGAGGAACGAGTTGAAGGAGATGGGAGGAAACGTCCTGAAGGGAGATGAGGTTAAAGTTCTAAATATTAGTAAAACTTGTGATTTATAGTTATTATACTACATTTTTAAGGTTATTTAAAACTAGTTTAAATATTATTAATGTGTAGAATAGTGATAAAATTTGTTGTATGTTATTTGTTCTTTAACGTTTTGTATATAATTAAATGAGAAATCAAAAGCTAAAATTCAAAATTTGCTAGTTTGTGATTGAGTTTTCTTAAACTAAAGTATTACTTGATGATGTTAGTTGTAGCTTATTTGACAGTTTTAATCCAGTTATTTAATTGTTGTTTCATTACACAGTACAAGGAGTATGTTGGAAGATTGAGAACGAAGAGCAGCATGTACAAGAAGAACAGGAGCGTGTTGGCTCAGTTGAGAGGGGAGGTAGGGATCCTGCAGAGAACAGAGGCCATTCTTCAGAAGCAGAACGATTCCATGAACAGGAAGGTCTCCGCACTCGAGAACAGGAAGGGAGTCACCGGTTTGTAGTGTTTCTATTATATTTTCTATTAGTTTTGTCAAAACAAAAAGTTTTAATAAAATTCCTTAAAAAATATTCATTCGCACTATAAATTTTGTTACAAGTTTTCTTTTTTCAAGCTTTATAAAAAATTAAATACACAACAACGTTATTTAAAAAAAAATTAATTTAAATTAGGCTTCCGAGAGACGCAGGACGAGCTCGAGAAGGTTTCGGCGTTGAAGAGCGAAGTTGACGAGACGAAGGGGAGAACACTGGATGATATGAGCGCGATGGTCGGTCAGCTCAACAAGAAAATTAATGATAAAAAATCACTTCTCGCCCCCATAATAAAACAACTTCGCCCGCTCAGACAACAACATCAGGTATTTTATTTAACATGTTTAGAGTATTTAATATATTTTAGTTTTTTATTAATACTTATTTTAAGACGTATTCTGCTAAATATTTCTCAGATAAAAAAGTATAAAACCTTTTTATTTTTTCTTTACTAACTGTTTATATTTTTTTACTTTTGTTTTACTAATCTTTTTTTTCAATAACAACTATACTTATGAAATTTAAAAAAATATATCATAATAGTACTTCGTCCGCTCAGGCAACATCATAATGTTTTTTCGAGTGTTAAATAACTTGTGGATTTTTTTATTAGTTCAATTTTAGTAAAGAAATAACTGAAACTTTTTTAGACGAAATAGTATTAAAAATTTGCGTTATAAATTTAAGAATTTTATAAGTAAGTTTTAATAAATAATCTCGTAAAACAACTAAAACTCTGTTAATTAAAGAACATCGCACAATATTGTTATATATTTTTAACACAGCATGATTAAACAACATTTTAGGAGCTGACAGCGGAATACGAGGAGAAGAAGACGCAGTACGACGGGACGGCCGCGGGACTGGAGAGCAACCGGGCGCAACTGGAGCAGACGGTGAGCGCGCTGAAGGAGGAGTGCTTCCAGGGGGAGAGCAGGTTTCACTACTACCAGTCCATGTGCAAGGTACTTTTGTATATGCATAGTAAACATATTGTTATCAATCAAAAAAATAATTGGCTGTCACTTTGTTGATGAATCAGTTCAATATTAAAGTTGTGAATGCGATTGTTAGTGGTCTACCGGATCCCAATATTTTTTTAAATTGAGAGATTAAAATTTTACCCACTTACTTATAAATTTGTTAACTGGCTGTTTTGGTAAAATATCACAATGTTGTGAATATTTTTGTGTGAATCAATATATTTCTTACCAGATATTGCAAACGAAGATCGACAGAGCCGTGCAGGAGGAAAAATATTACCAGACTGGAGACAAGCGGCAGTCGTACAGAGAACGGTTCAACAAGAAGATACAAGAACAAGAGAACCTGACCCGAGTTTGTTGTTTTGTTTTAATCATCAATCTATAAGTTTTGCTATTTTTCTAATATTTTATCAAACCTTTATTTTCAAGCTAGTTTGAGGCAGTCTCCTAGTAGCTCTTTACTTTATATAAACCATAGATTCTTTTAGTGTGAATGAAAATAAAAACCTTGCATAAATCCTTGATACAAAACAGATTCTTCGTGAGAAGCAGAAAGACGTGAAACAGAACCACGAGAGCGAGGCAGAACAAGCGAGCATGTGGAGAGATCTTGAAAAAATCATGAAAGTTAATAAGTTGAAACAAGTTAACTTTTAAAACTTTAACTGTTATTTTACTTGAGAAATGTAACTTAGTGGTTATTAAATGTATTATTGAAATTTAACCAGTTTTAAGCTACAAAAATAAAACTTTTTTTTAATGATATTAGTTCAAGCAACAACAGTCAATTAGTTCGATAAGTAACTTATTTAAAAATTTTTAAGTGTAAGCTGTCAATTCTGAAGAAGCAAAGGGACGAAATAAACCAAATAAATCAGGTGAATTCCCAAACGAGAAACCCGTTGAGCAGGGACGCAACCCAAGACCGACTTGTTCTGTAAATTTCAAAACATTATCGTCAATAATTTCTGTAATTTATTTCTTTTTCTGTGAATTGTTCTTACTTTTTCGTCTTTGATTTATTTAATAAACTTTTGATACTTACGACAAAAAAAAAGTTTGCTTTTAATTTAGTTTAATAGTTATTAAGGTTTCTCAGAATACTCGAGAAGCTTTATTCCAAAACTGTATAAAAAGTTTACATATTTAAAAAAGGAATGAAAATAAATTTCATTTTTCTTAACCAAATAGTAGTTACTCTGATTTAGAATTTCAACCGATCTGTTTTTTACGTTAGCTAATTACATTAAAATACCTTTTAGGTTTAGCAATTTTTTAAGAAAGGAGTTCTAATTAAATACTCTCAATAGTTAAGATTTTCTAAGATTTTTTACCGAGTAACGTTTTTAAGAGTTATCTGCTGAAGAATACGAACTACTTGAGCGTCTCAGATTGCATTGATATTGTTTCAATTTTTTTAATCGTCTGTCATCTAGTTTTATTTAAAATTTCAAACTATAACAAATATTAAGGAGCAACTGATCGGTTAACAGGTATATAAAGAAATCATTCTTCAGTTTTTTTCTCAAGTAAAAATAGACTTTTATAACAGATTAAATATTGAGCAACCAAATCAGAAAATCATGTTTGTAAGTTTATTAAAAGCGATGTGCTGGAAGATATGCGGAACAAATATTTCTGTTGTTTACTTTCGAGTTTGTTGGTGTTCTCATGCGTCGCCAATGTTGTAGACAAAAATATTTAGTCAAATGGCTACACTTATACACAATTTATTTGAAATTTTAATTGCTACATATTTGTTTTTGTGAACTGTATATCTATCGTAAAAATCTATTTATCTAAATAAATTAATTTTTAATAACATATAATTAACTTTAAAAGACGCACTACTGAGTTTTTCTTACAAACATATAAAATATAGCAGACATTCCCTCTTTTTTAAATATGGTGTAAATCTAATTAAACAGAAACAACAAAAAAATTAAGAGTAGTTATACAATATATTTTTCACAGTTTAAGATGAATCAGTATATTTTCATGATTTTAGTTGTCTATGTAAAGCAAAATGCTAGTAACAACGGAAGAGTTTTAAAATCTAAAGAATTGTGTTTAGTTTTACTTAACATTGGTTTCTCATTTTTGTGGATACTTCAACAATTACATGGAACAAATATTTTTTGCTAGTATAGTTTATTGGTATTTAATAAGTTTAAGAAAAATTATGTACTATAAAGCTGACTTTTTTATTACAATATTTAAAGTTCGAATAATAAAATATTTTAGAACAACTTGTAAAAGTACATGAAGTATAAATATTAAGGTGTTTTACTCATTTCCAAATTACTGAAAATTTCAGAAAACAAAACTTTGTTTGGTTATTTATATTTACTAAATTATGGATTAAGTTATATTTTATCTAAAAAAGTTTTAGTTATATAATGATATATTTAAGAAACTAGTTCAGAATAATTTGAATAAAATTAGCTTATAAACTTCAGTTGATTTTTTAAGCTTTTCTGCCTTTAAACACCTTGTATTTATAATTGTATGCATATATTAAATATATTTATTAATTTTTTATGGATTTAAGTTTAACTTTTATTGAATTAAAGTTTTATAATAAATTTTTAGTACTTTTTATTAACTATTTCATCTTAAGAGTAATACTAAAGCTATTGTGAGTCAAAACAACAGCTCAATTTTATAGGAAAAAGACTAACTTTTTATTTTGTAGTTTTAAAAGAAATTTGAAAAAAAAGCTAGTCTTAATATTCTTTGATTAAAAAGATGAGTTTACATTTTTTTATTTTTCTATTACCTGGTTTTAAAGGTTTATTACACTACTTATTTTCAATAAAAAGTAAACTAAATTAGTTCCTGGTTACAAATATCAAAAATCTTATGAATTTTAAACCTTTTGTACAAAAATCTAAAAAAACATTAGTTTTTATTAATATAAAAAAATTGTAGTATTCCAGTACAAGTTGGCCCGTAGGTTTTACACAGTCCTTAATACTACTTGTAGAATATTATTCTTACAACTTATATGCCTGATAAAAACTATATTTCCTAATAATTTATCACCCTTTTTTTGGAGTTTCCTTTGTAAAGCATCAATATAATGCTCTGAAACTTTAATCTGATGTATGAGCCTTTAATCTGTGTTGATCTGATATAACATTAAATAGTTAATTGAACAAATCAAAAACTAGTTTAAATCTATATCTTAAAAATGTTTAATGAAATAAACTAATGTATTTAAATTAATAACCTAATAAAAACTATTCTTATTTTGTATATTAAAAAATACAAAACTATTAACTTAAATAAAGTAAAGGTTTGATCACAACATTTTGATCATCAGACCACAACTTTCGGTATACTTAGATCCGGGTTTCGTTTTTATTGAAACTCGTCAGACAGTCTCAACCGAAAAACCTGCAGTCGTCAATCTACAAATAGTTTATCGTGGTTTACCATGAGTGTTACTATTTTAATTTCAATAAAAATGAAACCCGGGTCTCAGTCTGCCGAAAACTTGTGGTCTGATAGTCGAAGTGGTATGATCAAACCTTTATAATAACTAGAGCGTTTCTCACGGCATAAATAATTCCATGCTTAGGCTCTTTTAGACTTTCGCCGATGATTTCTTTAAATAAAGTAAAGTTAATTATTGAGTAAAACTTATTAGTAATAAACAAGTAGTATATCGTTTACTAATATTTTTTGTAAACAATATTTTTGAGTTACTAATTATTATTTTGAATAATAGTAAAACTTTCAGATGTGCTTGTCATATCACATTGAATTCGTTTTTGTTACTAAAATTTTAATCATAACCCTGACTCTTTTTTTAACTTAATTTATTTTAATTTATGTAAATAAAAACTTTACTTTGTAGCTTCTAAATTACTTAACTATTTTACTTGTATGCACTTACAAAATGTAAATAAATAAATCTTTAATAGTAAGTAATGTACACAAAGACCCATATGTTTCTTACACACTGATGCTGATTAAAAAGTAAAAAACAATAATAAATGTTTTTTAACATTTTACAACATATAAAAGTTACAAAAAAAAATAAACTTTAAATTTTAATCTTAAAGTTAGAATTAATAACTTTTATTGTGCGAGTTTTTTGAAATTCTAGTTCTAATTTTGGGAGACAATTTATGCTGGTAAAAAAGTCTAAATTTATTCAAACCATTTTTCATAGAAGTTAGTTTAACAAACTTAAACATTTTATACTTTTAAAAGCTCCGTGTTTTTTCAGTACTTACAAACTTTTTTGTTGCTTCTACCGCTTCAACTGAGTGCTGATGCTGACTGTATCTACAACTAACTGCTTCAATAAAAAAAATTATTTACAAATTTTGTGAGCGGTGTTTGGTATACTTTGACAAGATTTGAAGTTTTACAACAAACTTTTAAGATCCTTTGTATAGTAGTAAGAAAAAAAAAATTGTAGTTCAAAGTACAAGAACAGAAACCTCTTTTGGCTATTTGGTCATAAGCTTTGATCTAGTGTTTCGGAATATTTTAAAGTATTTTAATCACTTTATTTTCTTTATTATCGTTTCATCAAATATTTGTAAAAGTAAAAAGTGCAATTCTGACATAGTTTAAACCGGATTGTGCTGAGCTTTAAAAGTCTTATATTACTAATGTACTGATTTTCACAAACCAAGCTTAATAAGATTACTATAAAGTATGATATAAATATATATAAAATAAAATTTAATATTATAGTTAAAATGGTAAATAGATAAAATTTACTCTCAGGTAAATAAATAAAAGTAAGAAATTTAGTTAGACATAATCTTTGCAAAGATTTCCCAGTTAGCTTGTTGGTACAATATGTGTGTTTTTGTCAGTAAAGCTTTAACGAGCGCATTAAACGCTTTAAGAATTAATCAAAATTCTAAAACTGTATAATAATTGTACGAATATTTTTTTTTCGACCAGCTATTTATCTGTTATATTTACTCCAAAGTAGAACTTAAAAGAACTGATTCTATTGTTATTCAAATAATATTTCGCTAGAATTATTATAAAAAGCGCTCGTAATTTGAAAAGTGTTAGAAAGTTAGTTATGGAGGACTATTGAATTAATTATAAAAATGTTTTTTTTTGTAAAATAGTTTTGGGCTACCTGAAACTTTTTTTATTTTCAGATCTTCATGATATTTAGTAATATTCAACTTGATTTTAATAACGTTGTATAGTTCTTTTAAAGCTGCTTTTTAAAATCTTAATAAAACGCATAAACAAAAATCTTTTAAAAAACAGGCTTTTGAAGTAAAAAGCATCAGTACTTACTATCAACTATTTTTTTATTGTTTTATACTTCTCAATCACAACTTGGTTTGTTATTAGTTTAAAAATACATGTAAATTTCAACTTTTAAAAAAGTAAATCTAATAAAATTAACTAGTCCTGGACAAGACCTTAAACTTTGTCAAGTAGTGTACAATTCGATGACCGAAAGGTTTTTTTGTGTACAAGGTCCTAAGACCAAACTTTTTGAGCGCTTTTATTGTCGTTCAATAAATAATATATATATATATATATAAACAAATTATACAGTAATCTTCCTTTATTCTATCAACATATGTTTCTGTGTGTCAACGAATCAACACACTTCAACTGGGTTCTGTAAAAAAATAATTACTGTAATGAGAGAATAGAAGCATAGAATAGAATATGTGTATACATGTTTTCATTAAAATAAGATATTTTCTACAGATAACAGTTATTAATAGGTAAAATACTTAATATTAAATCCGACTGTTATAAAACTATATAATATTTATGATTATTAAGTCTAAAATAAGTAAAGTAAGCTAAATTAAACAACAAAACAACAAATTATAATATAAACAAACAACTCACGTTAATGGGAAAGATAACTGATTCAAAATTTATTGTCGTTAACTAATGAAAAATATATTCATTGCAACTAATAATTACGTCACAAGGTAAACGAGGTTATTTAAACTATTTAATTGGTATTGCAAATATCATTAATTTAGTTTTTATGTAATCTATTTTGAACAAAAATAAAACATTAACCATTAGATAGTTGATCAATAAAATTTAATAAAATTTAATAAAATTTAATAAAACTTAACGACGGTGAAGGCAATAAGAGTCACAGAAACTCGATGTAACATGTGTATTATATATTGAATGTTTGTAATGATTGCATCAAAGTTATATAGAATTAGGAAGCAGATTTAGTTCAAATGTAAAAATCAAAAACGAAAAAATTAAACTTTAAGAAATAACCAAAACACAAAAAAACAAAATTGTTATTAGGCTTACGATGTACTGACCGATAATTAATTTACAGCGACATACATAAAATCATAATGAACTAAATTTAATATATATTTTATTTTATAATTAATAAAATAATTAATTGGTAAATTTTTATTTTATTAATTAATTAATTTATACAGGCGATGTTGTCTTTTTACAATTTGAATATTTTAGAAGTCACAGTTCTGTAACTTAATAGTTTTAAATCGTTAAAAAAACTGTTCTTCCAAATTAAATCAAAACAGTATGCAGCGATTACTACAAATTAGTAAGCACTAGAATGCATCTCCCGACCATCAACAACAGTTCATGTGGCAATCTGCGAACTAGTTTTGCTCTCATTAGGACTCGCCAGGCAGACATAGCCACAATAAACCGTTGTATCAATATGTATTACACAACCCGAGACTTGAAATTTTTCAAACAAAATGCATTTTGTGTAGGGTATTTATATTAATTATAATACTTCTTAAACACAATATTTCCGGTGTAAATATCTTTCAAACAGGGCTATAGTTTGTAATGATTGTTTTTGAGTTTATGTATAGATCATGTTGGTCATTTAGAATTAACACAAGCAAGAATTTGGCGATAACAGGACAAGTTGTGCAAATAAAACCTTTGAAGGCCGCAATATTAGTTACAACTTGAGATCTTTTTATTTTTCATTACAAACCCTGTAATACCTAGTGTGAATTTTGAAAATATTATTAGTAAGTCATACTTATAAATGTACTTATGTGCTCGTGGGCCGCACTTTGCCGACACCTGGTACAGATGAAGTACTTTATCCATTATACTAAAATGACTGTTGTGAATTTTTTTAAAGTCAGTAACTCAGATATTTTTTTATAGAATAAAATCAATAATAAAAAACATAGTATGTCAATAACAATTTGCACAATTTACATTTCTATTTTTTGTTATTTTTACCCTATAATTCAAGTTTATTTTAAAAGCTTTGTTTAAAGTAAGTTCTATTCGATGAATATTATATAAGTAAGCAGATATTTTAGATTACTTCAAGTTTAATATTTGTGCTGTTGCTAAATAATACAATTGATTATTTCACAAAAACTACTCTATGGTCGAACTAATTTATGTAGACAAAATACTACGTGACATTTTTTTACTCTTCTTTGCAAACCACAAACATATAAGTTTTAGTTTATTTGGTTAAGTGGATCAGATTTACATTCTCGCGAGCCCCGGTTTCACCACTACACAGGTCGTACGTTTCCCACTCTTTACACTAATTACAAAAGCAGTTTATTATTTCAAAATTTTGATTTCAATATTAGAAATTTTAAATCCTGTTTTCAGCACATGTTAACCTCGTTCACACCGTCAATGGTTTGGGTGATAGTTATCATTGAATGTAAGATTTCAAACTGTATAAAATAATTGAAATAATTATAATTCTGCTGTTTGTTCTTTTATTCACAAAAATTTTGGACAAAATAAAACTTGATAAATAAAGTTTTTAGACAACTGTATAATTATATTTATTTTAAAATGTTAATTTTGCTCAACAAACTAATTGTTAATAAAAAATTATGTTCTTTAAAGTTTTATCATAATTTTAGAATAATTTCATTTGTCCTAATTGCCTTTAGAACGGTAAGTAAAACTTTGAACAGATTACGATCTACTGACACAAATACTTTCCATACTTAAACTTAGAAAGTATCTAGAATTGTACTAAAAGAAATGATGAACAATAAAATACTAAAAATCAAGGCCGTAGGTAGGGGTAAGTTTTTTTTTACTAGTTGATCTGAATTCAAAGATCTTAAACTTTCTAGCAGCAGCTTTTTTAACGTTTCAATGAATTCTAGTTAGTTTTAGAGATATAAGGCTTCAAGTCAGAAAGCTCAATAGTTTCTTGTGGAAAATCAATGATAAAAAGCTTGTACTAGACTAGATACTTACGGTAAATTTTGAAAATAGCAACTAAACTTCCAGATAGTTTTGAACTTAGGGTGCACAAAATTGTTTTACTTTAGTGTACACAAATTCAATTACCGAGAAGACCACTGGCCTGAGCAATAAATAAGATAAGTTTTTTTGTTATTTATAAGTTCTAAGTAATTTTTTAATTGTTTTTTGTCATGTGTTTGCATCACAACCATAAAAAACGGACTGTATCTCATAAGTGGACTAAAATTTATGTATTCATTATTAAAAAAATATCGTTTTTAGTTTAAACTTTCAAATAAGACATGATAATTTTTGTAAAGTAATGTTTGACACCCCATTATGACCCTGAACCTTGTTGTATGGGCTATATGAATTAACTCATTTTTTTTTATCAAATTTTAACATCTTTTAAAATAAACAATGATATCTTAACTAACATTTAAAAAAAAATGTCTTAATATAGTTTGTATAGTTATAATTCGTATTCATTTAGTAGTATAGAAACAAACTAATTTTCTTTTTGAAGCTATACTAAGACTGTCAACACAAAAAAGTAAATAATTTATCACTTAAGCAATGTTTAAATTATTTATATTGAAGAGTACATAATGACACTAGCTAAAATGTATGTTAAATAAATAAAGGTCACATGTCGTAAGCTTATTCGCATACATATTATTCAACATAATTTAAGGGCACAAACCATGAAATTTGGAATAACCAATTTTGTATATATTTGTTTCACCAAGATGATTTGTTCTTAACAAGTCTTTTTCTAACAATTAAAATCCCAAGTAGCTATACTCTGTCATTTCTTAAAAAGTCACGCATGTTTTGAGTTAAAAGCAAAAAAAAAGGCTTTTAAGTTTTTTTTTTCTAATATCAAGGTAACTTTGGGTGAGTAAAATTTTGTGTTTACCATATTATATTTATGCTCACAAGTATGTTTTCTAATATTTCCTATAAGAGAAATGTTAAAATGGTTATAGTAGAAAATTTAAAAAGCGGTTTTAGTAAACTTAACTAATTTATGGTAGTAAAAAACTGGAAACAAATATTAAGAGAATGTTAAAAATCACTTATTTTTGTCATGTCCAAAAAATTGCATCAGAAATAAGGGCTTGTAGATAATTATGAGGCATACATGCTATTTTTCAAATATTGTATTTTTGAGTTAAGGACGTTTAAATAATTATCTAAGAATATACATTGTTCAAATTAGAGTAGTCATGCACCCAAGGCCTCTAGCACAAAAGATAGATTTTTAGTTTTAAATACATTCATATTATTTTACATATTAATAACAAATATTTTTAAACTAATTATCAGATAATTAACTTTTTTTTACACTTAAATAACTTATTTTCAACATTTTTCTACTGAAAGTTATGTTTTTTAAGCTTTTAATTACAAGCAATATTATTATTTTTTCAAAGTACTACTACTTCCCCTCCGCCCTTGGTTTTAAGAAAAAAAAAGTTTAATCAACACTATTACAATTGTAAAATGTTAGTGGCTGAAACGACATGATTAGATTTTAGTTAACATCAAAAGAAATTAATTAGTTTTAAATTAAAAAATTTAGCATTTTTTAAAACTAACATTCTTTTTTTGAGGACAGTTGTTTAAAAAACAGGTAACTTATTTTTAGCAAAAATACTGCCCATACAATAAAAAATAAATTGAATATTAAATTGTAATCTTATTTAAAGCACTTCATAATCATTAATAAAACAATGATTATGTCATTATAAAACTTAGTTTTTTAATTAAGTATCTTATTCTTTATTAAGAACTTTGACTTTACTTACTGCACATTTTTTTATTAAAATTTGTACAACCACTATCAAAAAGCTTATTAAAATTACTTCTTAGTTTAATTTTTACTCATTCAGTAACCATGGAAAGGCAACATTTTTTGACAATTACATTGGCCATTACATGAATGCTCAAATACTTCAACCAAAGGAAATAATTCACCGAATTTAATAATTTTAATTTGTAAAAAGTTTGAAATACAAATGTAGGATAGAAAGCTTTTTCACCGACAGTTTTCTTAGAATTTTAAGTAACTTTTAAAATTATAATTTTCTCTAGTTTTTGAAAGCAATTGACCTTGAAATTTCAAGAAATTCATATCCTTGAAGCAAAATAAAATAATCTGTTGTAACAATTAAAAAAAAATAATTATCTTATTTTTCAAGTAAAAATTGTGTTTCGCAAAACAGTTTAAATTCTAAAATTAGGTTATTTAGCTTTATATAAAAATAGACTACAAAGTTTTAGAAGTATTGCTTAAAAACTATATAAAATAGTTACAAAGAAATAGTCTCTTTTTTTTTGGTAGATTACGGTTATATATTTAACCCATAGGGAACCTATTGAATTCTTTTACTTTGTACCTTTGGATCTTATCAATTAAAACTATATGAAACCATAAAAAGCATCTGCTAAACAGGTTTAAATTTTTTTTAATGATATCAACATGTAAAAAAGTGCCTTACTCTCTGTCCTTAATTTAGACAGGGTTGTCGAATATTTTTGGCAAATTTTTTCCAGGTTTTTTAGTGATTTTAGTTCAAAATTTCTCAAATTCCAGGTTTTTTAGCCAAATTGTCAAATTCAAGACTTTCAAGTATTTTTTGCAACCCTGAGACAGTAATTTAATTTAAATTTATATAAATTTACAGGCAACAATTTATCTATTGTAATAATAATTGTTTTTTATTAGTACACAAGTTTTAATAGCTATATGCTAATAAGAGGGTTGCCAATCGTTTTTTCAAAATTTTTCCAGGTTTTCCAAACTTCTTCCAGTTTTTTAAAAGTATACATTTTTGGGTCTATTTTTAGTTTAAAGTTAATTTTTAGGTAAAAAAGTGTGTTAAATAGTATAAAACCACCAACAAGATACTGTAAAGCTATTTGAAATGTGTTATTTATTTAAAAAAAATTTATAAAAACAAAAAAATTACATGTGACATAATTTTTTAATTCAAATTGAAATTTTACTACTGAACACGTAAAAATTCCAGGTTTTTCCAGGTTTATTTCTAAACTTCTCAAATCTAGGTTTTTCCTTTTTTTTTTTTCATAAATTGTCAAATTCCAGGTTTTCCAAGGTTTTATAGGTAAAGTGGCAACCCTGTAATAAACTTTCTCAAAAACAAATTTTGGCAAAAATCTATTTTATATTGTGATGTCATTTTATTTCTGTATCAATTTGCATTAAATTAGGAAATTTGAAAATTTGGGCATAAAAACTGGAATTTGAGAAATTTTAAACAAAAATCACTAATAAACCTGGAATTTTAAATAATTTTTACATGTTAAGTAGAAAAATTTTGATTTGACAAAAAATTTATACCATAAAGTTTAAAAAATTTTGTTATCTTCAAAATTTTATTTTTTAATAAAAAACACATTTGAAGTAGCCCTACAGTATTTGTTCAATGTTTTTATACTATTTAACAGTTTATTACCCAACTTGAGTTTAAGATAAAAATATTAGTAATTAATTAGTAATTAAAATTAAAAATTAGTAATTTAAAAAACCTGGAGAAAATTTGCCAAAAGTCAGTGACAACCAAGTAAATAATGTTTGATTTCTTTTTAACCATAAATTTAGGCTAAAAATACAATGTTTTTCCTTCCATTGATAAAATATTTGGGAAATAATTATCTGAAAGTCCATTTTTAGTTTTAGCTCAAAAATAAGTAAAAGTTTTTGAAGTTTGGCTTAAAAATACATAATGTACAAATACAATCTCTTACTTATTATCTTATAAACTTTGTTGATTGAGGTTTAGTATAACCATGCAAGTACTAGGAAACGTGTATAGAATGTACATTTGCTTTCAAGCCTATAGACAACTTTTGTTAAATATCTTGCATGATATTGAACTAATATCAAACCAAAAATAAAAAAATATTTGTAATTTAGGCCAAAAATCAATGATTTTTGCGTAATATGTTAAGTATTAAAAGATACTATGTTTTAAACAATCTTTATAAATACACAAACAGTTATTTCCTATTTAAAAAGTTAATAAGATAATAATAAGTAAGAGATTGTATTTGTACATAATGTATTTTAAAACCAAACTTCAAAAACTTTAATTATTTTTGTGCTATAACTAAAAATGGACTTCCAGATAATTATTTCCCAAATATTGTTTAATGGAAAAAATAACATTGTAATTTTAGCCTAAATTTATGGTTTAAAAAGAAATCTAACATTATTTACATGGTTGCCATATTTTTGGCAAATTTTCTCCAAGTTTTCAAAATTTCTTCCAGGTTTTCTAAAGTAGTTGTTTTTGAGTCTATTTTTAGTTTAAAATCAAGTTTAGGGTAATAAACTGTGTTAAATAGTATAAAAACATTGAAAAAATACTGTAGGGCTACTTAAAATTTGTTATTTATTAAAAATAAAAATATGAAAAAAAAATTAATATTATGGTAGAATTTTTGTGTCAAATCAAAATTTTTATACTTTTAAGTGATTTTTGTTTAAAATTCCAACTTTTTTTTCAGCATTTCTCAATGCCAGTTTTATTTTTTGACCAAATTTTCAAATTCCAGGTTTAGTGGCAACCCTGTATACAATTTCAGCTTGATATTGGTGCTTCATTGTGCTAAGTAATTACACAATGTTTTACATCACTATTAATTAAATTTAAAATGACAATAATTACTGTAGTTAATTTACTTAAATACTTTCAATAAACTTTTTAATAATTGAAATATAAAAATCAAGCAAACAAATAATCACACTATTTGAGCAATTTTTGTTAGGTGAACTTTTTATTTTATTTAAAATAATCTATAAAATTAAAAACATAAGAGCCAATAAATACTACACAAAATTCTTATGGTTCAAGTATAAAAACTTAAATAGGAGCAAAAATATCTAAAAAATTTAATTATACAAAAAACAATTTCAGTATTTATCTATTTTATTCAACATTTAGCTACACCATTTTAAAAATCAATTCAATGTTACTAAAAGGTAAATAATTTATCTAGATAAAATGTCAATTTTATAACAGGAATCACCATACAAACCAGTTTATTTGTAGACACTGTGGGTGATGACTTCCTTGCCATCAATGTACATGTCGTTCAACAGAACAAAGAAGTCCTTGGTCAGCTTCTTGGTGCTGTCAGCATTGTTGTCCAGCTTCTCCCAGCTGTATGTCTCATAGTCGACCTTCCAGTCGTCACAGAGCTCAAAGGCAAGGTCCTGACCTCTCCAGCACCACAAACCTTCAATTTCAAAGCCTGAAGGGGTCTTGAGAAGGCACATGATACCAAAAGCATGCTTTCTGAGTTTCTCGAGCCTCTGCAGCATACCGTTGATGAGGTTGTTGGCAAGGAAATCAAGGGTCAACTCATCGTTGTACATGTATTTGCCTCTCCAGATGGAGTAGGTGTCCTTAGGGAAGTGCTCTTCAAAATATTTGAGGTAGGTGTCTGGCTTTTCATTGCTGTAGCACCTCTTCCATGCATCCATGTCCATGGAGGCTGCAGGTGAGTTGGCCCATGGGTCTACCTTCTTGGCGGGTGCTTGCTGAGCTGGTGCAGCAGCTGCTGGCTTGCTGTCTCCAGACCCTTTCTTTGCCTTAGCGGCTTTCTTTTCTTTTTTGGGGGCAGCTTCCTTCTTCTTGCCAAAGATTTCATTGTATTTTTTGCCATCAAACTTGGCTTCTTTGGTGCACATGTTAACTTTGCCAATGACAGACTTGAACTCTTCTTGGTTGACACAAGTAAGGAACCATCTGTTAACATTGGGGTATTGGTTGCGGAAGGAATCATCCATAACATGTTTGTATAGCATGACCATGTTGCAGGCAATAGAAATATCAGCAAGAGTAATTCGCTCACCTACAAGGAAGGTTTTGGTCATAAGGTGGTTGTTAAGCAACTGCATGGCACATTTGACGGTTTCTTTTGCCTTGTTGCATGCATCATTGTTGAATTGATACATGCCCAAGGTTGGGTAGACCCAAGTGCATGCTGCTGGCTCCAAAACACTGTCAGCGAAAGACATCCAGTTAAGAACATGGGTCATGTTCTCACCACCTTTAAGTGTGTCATTTGAAAGATGGAATGCAATGGCATTAGTCTCATTCAAATTGACATTGGCATCACTGTATGCTGGGACTTTTCCCATTGGAAACTTAGCCAAAAACTCCTCAGACTTTTCGGTGACACCAGCACAGAATTTACCCTGAGCTACATCCTTTCCACTGTACTCAGCAGCAATCAGGCATTTGTGTGCACGGAAATTGTTTGGGTAAGTAAAGAGAGTTCCTGCCATTTCAAATTTATGGTTACAGATATACAAAATTTGCCCAAGAAAGCCAACTGTTTGGTGATGTGGAAATTTTGAACTAAAAGTAACCTAAGCGTTAAAATTGGTGTATTTTTTCAACATTCACACTAGTACAAGAATATTCTAGGAAAATCCATTATTGCATACAACTACTAACCATGACGAGTAATTATAAAAACAATAAAAGCAGGATTAAAACAAAATAACAACGTTTTCTTTTGTATGAAAAATATTTTTTTTAATTTTCAACCGTATGATTAATAAAAAATCAAGTATAACAGTTTTTATAACTGTTTCGTAAGCATAATTTTTTTAATTATTTAAGTTTAGTTTATTAAACTTGCTACTAGTTGGTGCTGTTTTTTGACAACAAAAGAAGCAAAAATTTTATAATTATGTTAAGTATACTACTAACCAGAATTGTTAAAAAGTTAAGAATTGTTAATACTTAAATAACTTTTAAATTTAGGCGATATGCTCCTCAGCAAATTTGAAACTTTGTTACCGACTAAAGTTTTCTAGTAAAATTTAAAATATAAACGTATTTTGAAAAACAAATAATTTTCAATTTAACAACTTCGTTAGTCAAATGAACTATATTTGATAAAATGTTACTTCTATTCTAAGATAACTTGAGATTAAAATAGAAATAACTAACAAAGATGGATGTAAAACAATCTTTAAAAAAAAATTTTTTGATTTACAGTAATTTTTGATTTGTAATTTTAAACAATAGCTTCTGAGTATTTTCTATGTATTATAGTAAATTACAATAGACTTATGTTTGTGCATTTAAAAAGATTAATTTAAAAAAAAAACAGTTATATTAAAGTCAACGAACCAAAAGACTTTTTTATAAACCAATTTACTAAAACAAAATGTAAAAAACACTCAGTTTAAAAACGTTATATATATTTCGTTTGTTTAGTTTATATCAAAAAAGAATAAGAACAGTTATAATATTTTCGTTAAATTGTTACGTCAATAATTGTACAATTTATATAAAATATTAAATATAATTTTGACAACCAATTCATTCATATAAATAGAATATGTTAAATTATAGTTTAAAAAAGTTTAGCAGTTTTAGCTTTCAATAAGAAAATAAAAAAAAGTTTTTAACTGTTTTTAACTCATGAAAATAAGTAATAATGATTAAGTCAGTAATCATTTTAAAAAATACTTACAAAATCAAACAGCAATGTATATTATTAAAAAACAGTCACTTCTTAAAAAATATCAAAAACCTCTAGCTTTATTCATTATATTTTGAAGTATAAGTAGATTTCTTTAAATACTTTTATTTGTAATAGTTAGCTTAGATGTTAGTAATCGGTGAGATATGTAACAAAGTTTTATTAAAATCAGAAATCAATATCCTTCCTCCTTAGATATCAAGAATAGTTTTTAAATACTTCTTGTGTGATTTTAAACAAACATACGTCGTTTAAAAAGTTATTTTAAGCTTTTTTTGGAAGTTCTTTTTTTTCATTTAAAAAATCTAGGTAAAGAGAAGTTTAAAAAGTTATATTTTAAAAAAATAAAAGAGTTTTTTTTGTTTTAGTAATATTTGATGTGAAAGAATCTGATTTTATCATAATTTTATATAAATTGACATAAGTTCAGACATTTCTTTGTAGAAAATAAGAACAAATTTTTGTAGTTACTGAGTAAATATTTTTTATTTACATTACGTACAATGAAGAAAGTTAGACAAAAACAAGATAGCAAAAAATTTAAGTTGTTATTAAATTGTTCAATCACGCTTTATAGATTTTAAAACCTATTTTAACTGGTAGATAACATGCAAAACTAAAAGTATCAGACCACTTATTTTGTTTTTGTTTTGTGTAAAAATCTAATTACTTATCAGATTAAAATAATTAAAAGCTATATAAATTTAACCTGCTAGAATAAATCCAATTCTCAAAGCAGAGGTTCAAAAACTAGATCCGACCAAGTGCCAAAAACGCATTTTTAGCTTGAAAAAAACTAAGAAACTAAATAAACATCGTATAAAAAAAAAGTGTATATTTAGTTTCCTTCTGGAAATACTAGTAACAATTAAATGATCATTACATTACCAATTTATATTAAAAAATAATGTACCAACTTTCGTAGACTTTTTGTTTTGTTTAAATTAAATTAGTGAATTTATTTAAAGCCAGTAATAATGTTGTACTTGATTAAAAAAAATTAATCAAAGTTAAAAAAAAGCTTACAAAATCGTCAGATACGTTAAAAAAACACGATTTCTATTAAACTTCTTATAAATGTATCCGATTTATTCGATCAAAGTTCGGAAAATAAAGTTTTAATAAACACTAGCTCACACAATTTAGTCTTGTTTTGTAAAATTTTAATTAAAGTATGATTTTTTTCGATTGCTGTAAAAAATTAAAGTATTTATGACAAATATTCAATAAAAAGTAGAGTTTTAAATTGACTTGCCATAAAAGCAGCAAACTAAAATAGTAAAAAAATAAAAGTTCAATAAAAAAATATTTACTCCTACAGCTTTTAAGCAATCGTTTTTAAGCTTTTTTAAGTAAATCTAAAGCTTATAAAAACAAAACAGGTTTTCAAGCAATTGTTATTTTTAGTTTTTCAAGCAGTTTTTATTTAAATAAAAGCTTATTTATTTATTTTTACTTTTCTTACTTAACAAACATCTTATAAGTTTTTTAAAAGTTATAAGGACATAGATTTTTAGCAAGTTCTTAGAAATTTTTGAGATGGTTAAAAATGAAATTTTTTCGCTTTATGTAGTTATATCTGACTCTTTTAGAAAAAACTGACTATATTTTAAACCCTAATCAAAATACTTACTTTAAAAATTAAAAAAAGGTAATTATAGCTTATATCTAAAGCCTTTAGATAAAGATCGATGTTAGTTTTCGTAAAACAATTTGGATCTGCTCTATGCTCTGCTCTTTTGATTTGCTCTATGCCTTTTTTATGATGCATATTAAATAAAATGCTAAAATAATTTTTAAAGGTGGTAAAAGTTATTAGAAAATATACACACATGCATACTTTTTACAAACATATATATAAAAACTTTACTTTTGTTTATATATACTATCGGGCTAAAAACTGCAGCCCGCAAGCCACGTCCTTTTTAAATTTATTTGTTATAGTTTTTTTGATTTTGTTTTTGTAAGTTTAACAACTTTTTTACAAACTAGTCTACCCCAAAAAATATTTTCTTTTTAATTTGGCCGAAAGTAGGTTTTTTAAGCATTTTCAGATCGTTACTTTTAGAATCTGCAGACTCCTAATATGTATAATAGTTTTTTCTATGTGAAAAAGTACAGAACTAACTTACTGTAATAAAAAATAACTTAAAAACAGTTTAGTTTGAGTAGTAAATATACAAATGGCTAGTAAAGTATATGGTGATATTTTATAAATTTTGCTTTACTTTAACTAAAACATAAAAATAACGACTTCTAAAAAGGTCTAAAACAATTAAATTTTTGATTTTCTACACTAAAGAATTTTTGCTGTGAAATATTTAGTTGCAACACCTATTTTCAAACATTTTTTTTGCAAATTTTGGTCAATATCGGTGAAATTTTGAATTAACTGTGTTAAGTTTAAATTTGTCTTTTGTTACAAATTTAAAATTTCGATTTATAAATCAAACAAACCAAATCAATACAAACAGAAAATTTCATAGAGAACTTTTACCAAGTCTGCTCAGGGGACTTTTTTATTTCTTATGGAAGCGAATCGCAGGTTATAATTTTAGGTTAAGTCAATATTTCGTAATTTTTTCATAAGATTACGTGTTGTTCAAAATTGGTTCGCCGTATAACTTTTCAGTGTTTACCCATTTTGTTAAAAGTTGCTTAAGTATACAAACTTTTTGTAATTTAACAGAAAATAAAATAATGGACCTCGCTGAGAACTGTTTAGTTGTAAAATACACAATGTTTTTAAGACAATACAACTTTATCAAAGATAATTTACGTAAGAGTTAAAATTTACGTAAGTTATAGATAATACTTTTATTTCTCTTTCAATAAAGAGTTATACTAATTAAACAGTTTTTTCCATTAAAACTTTACATCTAACTAAGTTTCTTATATTATTAGTATAATTTTTTGCAAAACAGACTGCGTTTTGCAGTAGATGTTTGCTAAAAAATCTGATGATAAAATTTTTAGGAAACTCAATCAGTACATCAGTTTGACCCCCGAGCATGTAAATATAGCTGGCTTAACCATAAGTTGTTGAAATCACATTAGATATTCTAGAGTTTGTAATGAGTATTTTGAAAAAAGTACCGTAGTAATACCTCGCAACCCCTGTCTTAGACGAATATACTTTTGCTAATATGTCTATGTATTTAAAACAATTGAAATAGTTTTTATTTAATTTGTTTTTATTAACGAACATATAAAATCAAGATACACCGTGGACTTACTGCTTTGTAAACTATGCATTAAAAAAAGTAAACGTTAGAAAAATATTTATAAAACTTAATTTGAAACTGCAAGCGCAAAATGTACTGATTAAAAAGATTTAAAAGTAAGCAATAGAAAGTTTAGTTTGTTTACAACCTTAAGTTAATCTTAATTAAAAAACTTATAATATATTTGATAATACTATGGAAAATTTAAAAATAATATTTTTTAAGTCTTCTTAAAAGTAAAAAAATTAATCTACTTCGTACACTTGGAAACATAAAAATATAACGTATAAGGAAAATTAAAACTTTTTTCTTGTTTTTGATTTTATTTAAACTACCAAAACATAGAAATTTATGACCTATCCATAATTATTAAATGTGTATACATTAGTTTTCAAGTAAAAGTTTTTAGCTCAAAATGTTTTAAGAATAATTATATAATGAAAAATACAATTATAGCTGTATCTGCGGAACAACAGTATAGTTAAAAAGAAGTAAATTTTATACCTTCTAATATTACTTTTGACCACTCATCTTTTTCTACATCACAAATAAAAGCGAAACTTAAGTCATTTCTAGTGATTAAAAGTTTTTTACCTATTGAAAATGATTCAGTTTCTACACGAAAAAGTTCATCTGTAAGCTTTTTTGGTTTTTCAAAGCAACAAAATTGTTACAAGCAGAATCAAAAACTCCACAAGTCTTATTTTTAGCAGTGTTAATATTTTCGATAACGTACAGCTTGTTTGACGGAGCAACTGAACTGTGGCAAAGTCTTTCTTCAATCATACTTGGCAGTGACGACCATGTGTCAGACAAATGATCATATGCCTCAACAGTGTTTAGAAAACCGTAAGAATTTCCACCTGTGACTACAACTCTCCATTGGAAAACTGTACATGCTGCATGTTGCCTCGTTCATTTTTGAAACGTCTTTCCATTTGTTTTCTTTCATGCTATACTTCATACAAGAATCTAAGAAACCATCATTAAAACCACCAACAAGTAAAATTTAACTTATAAAAGCACATGCACAAAAAATTTCTATGTATTCAGAGATTTATATACTTTTCCCATACTTTAGTAATCAAGAATACTTTTATTCCTTAATTAGTTAATTGCTTCCTTAATTTATAATTAATTAATGCTTCACAAAATTAAGTTTTTCATCACGTCCACCAAGCACGTAGATTAAATAAAATACTACATCTATAGTAAACTGTCTTGTGTTCGCATCTAATTAATTTTGTTGAAGCTAGCTCCTTTACAACAGAAAAATCTCTGCAAGTTTGCTTTTGTACTCTTTTAAGACAGACTAGTTCTTTTAATAAATTAATAAAACCTCCACCAAAAAAAAAGTTAAATAAGTTTTGACTACAAAACCTGTTTGCGTAAAAATTACTTGTCTTTGTTTGATAAACAAATCTTCTGTTTTGTGAAATATCTCTCAGTAGTTCAACACATTCTTCAATTTTGTAAAAAGACGTATTAATTTTCTTAATGCTGTTCAAAGTTTGTTCTTCTAAGACTTCGTGCAAAATTGTCTTCGTGCACATTAGACTCCTACCCGTTTTTAATGTAACCTCTAACTACTGTAGTTTTATTTACTAATTAAATTTAATATAAGTTTATAGTTTTGTTGTGTTACTTAATCTAAACTAAAAGCTTATACGACATGAAAAATAAAAAACAAGATAGTATCTAATAAACTAGTTTTAATAATAAAAAAATGTTTTGGTTAGAAAAGGGTTAAAGAAATATAAGTTATAGATAACTTTGTTCTTCAATTTACATAAGCAGAAAAATGCCATAAACTTCGAGAATTAGAAATATTTATTCGATGATTTTAATTCATTGAATATTGATTTATTCATTAATAACATTTAATTTTTCAACAATTTTCATATAGAAATTTTTCATTTATCTGATATAAATTTTCTATACACGTGCAGAATTCAAAGAGAAAAAGTTTTTGTTTATAGTATAATCCCATAGGTTATTTTACATAACAAGTCAATACACTTGAAAAATCTGTTGCTCATTTATAGTATTTTATAATATTTCAACTGCAAAAATATTTAAAAATTTGATGTTTAAAAGAAGGGAGGATTAAACTGGAACCTGTGCTAACCCTGATAAGCAACAAAAAATAATTCTAAAAGTTTTTACAGGTGTACGGTGCATTGTGCACACGGAGGTTTTCAAAATTCCAAAAATATAGAACTGAGTAAACATTTTTAACTATAAGTTTTATAGACTAGTAGCTCTGGCGAATTGTGAAATAAGAAAGGTTATTACAAATGATAAGAAAAAAAAACCTTAAAGTATAAAAGTTAATTAATAAAGCTAAAACAGAGTCATTTAGGAAACTGCGGACTAATAGCTTCGCTAGTTCATTTCAAAAACGACCCGAGTTTTTAAAAGAAGTAGCACCAAAAACTACCAATGGTAAAGACGATAAAAAAATCAATTCAGAATAAGGAAAAGTAACATTTGATTACTATCCTCCCGTAGATGATATTAAATCGTTGATCAACGCAAGGTCTGCTCGCAATAAAAAGTTTTACTTAGCGTCTTATTTTTAAAAAGCTTTTGTCAAACAAGCTCGTTTTAATTTTTATAAACAAAGCAAAAATACAGATCCGCTTTTTGCTATTACGTCATTCAGCGACTGTATGGGTGTTAGAGGCATTTGGGATAAAAATAAGTCAAAATATAGTGCAGTGGAGTTTCTTAAATCGGAAGTTAATAGCAAAAATTCTATCGTGTTAGGTTTAATCCCAAGGTTTAATTGCAAACCGGAAGAGCAAGCAAATTCTCCACATGCATATACTGTTATCGACTACAACTGTCGTTACCAAGATGTAAAACTTTATGACCCTTACTGCGACCCGGATCTGTGTGCATCGCACGAAAATCACACCACGGATACCTTTTATTGTCCTGTTCAAGACTAGTAGAATGCTGTGATTAACTAGTTGACATTCTTGAGCTGTAATAACCAAATCACGATCGTTTTTATAGTTAGCCACATAGTACCAGACACTTTATTTTAGATTTTTCAGTCTCTGTACCATAAAATTTGTTGAGTTCCACCTTGTATCCACATCTTTAACAAGAAGAAGGCTTTTTGTTTTACTTGTGCGTGGTCAAAATCTATCTGTTTTTATAACTATTTGCTCGCTTTAGAAGAAAGACTAAAATGGCAAACTAATTTTCGTACCTTTGCTGATAGAAACTTTATACTATCGTCCTCAAACAATGAATACTTCATGACTAGCTGAAGCGTATGGATAAAACAGGGTACTGACGAGGTTTTTAACAATTATATTGCCTTTTTAATGTTTCTTTTGTTGTCTCGCAATAAACGTAAACACGATCCAAGGTAGTAATCCAATTACTAAGAATATCCTGATTGTGATTACAAATGTTTTGACCAGTGTGCTCACCCTCCATTTCCCGGCAATGCAAAACATCAAAAATTTGAACTCAAAATTTTCATTCAACTAGTGCGCGGTTAAAGAAATATATGGTGTTATGGTTTATTGTTATGTTTTGCATTCATGAGAATGATATAACTTCAATTATTTTAAGATTTTGTTTTGGTATCAATCTTTTAATCCAAAAAATAGAACATAAAAAAAAAAAAGTATTAAGGTTTTACTATCAACATACTTTTTTTCTTTAGAACATTGTTTTTTAAATAAAGTATCAAAATGTTTGAAGTTATAAATTACATGTCATAAATTAAATAGTTAAACAAATAATAAAATAAAAGTATATAGCTAAAAATATGCAATCATCTGCTTTAATGTTACATATTTAAGTAGCATTTTTTTTCTTGATTTAAATAGTTGACCTTTATATGAAAAATCTTAAAAATAAAAACAACCTTATTATAACTGAGATTTTTATTCAGGCTAACAGGCTCTCCAATAACACAAAAATTAAAAAAAAGTAAAATATGTATATCTTATTAATCCTTCTCACAAGTCATTTAAGACACAAATAAATAAATAATCAATAACATCTAAATGGAGACTAAAAACCATATTAACCAAACAAAATATGTTTTAATTAATTACATGGTCTTTGTGAATCAGACCTCCCTTCTAAAAATTGATTCATAAAATATATTTCATAATTTTACAAGATAACCTTAATAGAGATGTTTAGAAAAAAATCCTGGTTAGGCCTGAGCTATGCAGATAAAATTTCACTGAACTGAAAAACTTTACTTAAATGAAATTAATTACCTACAAGCACATTTATATTCTCGTAGTAGAAAAGCCAAACTGTTGTTTAAGTAAAAGCTGTTGTCCAAAAAGCTGAGATCAAACACCTTAACTATGTACTTAATTTATTTGAGAGTCCAACAAAAATAATTTATCATAGTACTATACTGTGTCCAAAACTCTAAATCAAAGTTGAGAATGCTGTTGTAAGTTTGAAAAAGCACTGTTTTATCCACTAAGCGTAGAATCATTAATTACTTTCACATTTTATTTAACTTTTGACAAACAATAGAGTACAACTCAAAAGTTTAAAATGGTCAACCGGATCCAAAATTTCGGATCCGGTTCAGAACTTGGTAGACCACTAGTTACAACTATTGGTGCTGATAGCTGGATGGTAGATTTAGATTACAAATTACCTAGTTGTGTTATTAATGAGCCTGATCAAAAAGAAAAAAAATGGATGTGCAAATTCAAGTTATTTTCAGAAGTTTGAACTCCAACCTAATAACTACGAATTTTCTTTAGAAAGCGTTATATCAGAAGATGAATCATCAGACAAAAAATTATTATTTCTTTTAAAAATTGGATGCACTTCAAAATGCACTGTTTTATAATAAAATAACTCAAGATATAATGGCTTTAGTAATGTTATCTATAGTTTTTAGTATAAAAAATTAATCACTAACAATTTGTTCGTTTGTATTATTACATCTTAACTTATGTAAATAACAACCATGCAGCTAAATTTTGTTCTCTTTAAATGTCTTGGTTTAAATTAATATGACAATGAAGTTAAAAAAATTTATACAAGTCAAAAGAAATAACCAAATATTTAACTACATTTAACAAAATGTATTAGAACTATCACTCATAGTTTAATCAAATAAAATATATTAATGAAAATAGGCTTCTTAAAAGACTTTACCTCTTTCTTCTTTAATGAGATCTAGAAAATTACAGTCACCAGTATATACTATATAAATAAACTTCGAAAAAGACTTATTCTTAGAAAAAAAAAGAAAAAAAACTTATATTCAATATGTTCTAAAACGGTTTAGTATATAAATATTTATTTATTAAAAAAGTTATGGTAAGCACAAATTATAAAAAGTTTAGGGGTTTCAAAAAACAATGTCATATTATTTTTAGATACAATGTAGAAAAAGTAGGTTCGATATCTGTGAAGATAAACAATTGTAAAGTATATGCAATCGCAAAGATTTTATTAAAAGACAAAACTTTTGATAAAGGGTTAAAAAATATATTTTCATTTAATTTTATTTATTATTTATTAAAGCAGCATTAAACCTAATTTACTTTTTTATTGTAAATTTAATTTGACCGGAGGGTAATGGAGTTTTAAAAGAAACATTTTACATAGATATCATTGATATTTTGAACATAAGTTCACAACCTAATATGTGAGAACACTAAACAAGAAAGAATTAAATTATTCAATGAAAGTGTGATGAAAGCAGAAAAAAAAAAACTAGTAAAAAATGAAACGATTATTTAAGTTGAGACTGAACCAAGGAATTTTAAGTTGATTGCACGATATGCGGAGAATCACACAGATTATGACGTCACCAGTCATTGCGTCATCACGACTTGTGATACTCGATTCGTTCAACTTTGACTTCGTCTTTTTTGTTGAGCTGGTACACATAAGTGACCACCGTGCTGGCCTGAATGTCCATCAACACAAACGAAGGAATCTCATCACTGCGGTTATTAATAATTTAAGTTAAAATAACTCAATTCTTGGACCATTTAAAATCTTTGTACATTTATGGCTATTTTTAACTCACAAATAGTTCTAGTAACTATATAAATTAGATTAATAAAATTTTAAAATTATAACATTACAAAATTATTTAATTGATCTTTTTATAATTAATTTAACTGTCTTGCGTCTGCAACTAATAAAAAAAGTTTTGTGTTTTTAATAAAGTAAATGAAAAATTTAAAAGTAAGTATTCAAGTTGAAACCACTTAGAAATGAGAATATTATTTTTAAGTGTTTTTAATTTATTAGAATTTAAAAAGTGAATTTTATATTTCCCTTATACTTACTTTTTACTATTATAAAATTTTCATAATCTATATACCCATTATACCTATATATTTGATAACTTCTTAATAATTTTGCAAGTAATGTTTATAAAACTCTAGACTATGATGGGTATAGTTTTATTAAAAACACCATTAGTACTTGGTTACTTTACTACTTAATTAAATTCATTTAAATTTTCCATAGAAAATGCTCAAACTTTACCACTTAATTACATTTATTAAAATTTTTCGTAGCAAAGTGTTTAAATAGATAAAAGCGGCATTCGTTATAGATATTTTTTTTACAATTAATTTAATCCCTTTGGCAAAAATTTAACATAGTTCCGTGTTCAAACAATAACAATATGTTATCCAATATAAAACATATAAACTGACGAGTTAGTGGGGGAGTAGGCGCCGGTGATGCTGCCAGGGTTGATGTAGAACTTGTTCTCGTGCTCGTACACTTCGCACTTGTGCGTGTGCCCGAACAGCAGGATGTCCACGTCCAACTGACGCTGCATCAGCGCCAGCGACTTAACGTCACCCCACGGACATATCTGTTGATGTTTTAAACGTGACATAATTACAATTCTCTGCTTGATTCTTTTCAAGTGCATTAAATTTATGCCTGATTACAAAAAAAATGTTACAATTTGGTGTGTAAATCTCAAAAAGTGAATTAGATTTAATCAAGGTTGAATAAAATAAATTACAATTCACAGTATCGATCTTATTGTTAATAATGTATTAACTGAAAATAAGCAAGTTTAATAGCAGTTAATAAATAGTTGAAAATATTTTAACACAAATTGAAGTTTTAAAACAGCCATTAACAAGTGCCCAGTATAAAAACATTAAATATTTATTTGTCCGAGTAAATTTTCGATACCTGATGACCGTGACACATGCCAATACGGAATTGTCCAACTGTCACTACTTTTTGTTCAGGATAATTGATGTTCTGTAATAATATTAACTTTATATAAATGAAACGCGATTGAATTTATAAACTGTACATAAAACTATGACGTAAAAAAAGATCATTCGATAGGTTTTGTTGAGCCTGTGTGAAGTTTTGTGAAGTCAAAACTAAAACTTTCCATCATACATTTAAAGAAAGAAATATGAACTATTTAAAATATAATCAAAACTTGTGTAACAGCAGTACTTCATTAAACAAACAAAAATAGTTTTTGGAGAAATGTGATGTGTTCATCTTTCAAAAGTTTTTGAATCATTAATTGAAAAGAAAATTGTGTATAGAAACGGATACTAAACACCATTTTGAACAACTATTTTGGTAGTGATTTATTAAAAAAGTAAGAAATCAACTATGACTGGTTGTATAAAATAATAGATTAGAAGATTTTACAATTACAGTATGTGCTACAATGACTGATAATCTAAATACAAACCTCAAAAACAATGTACTTTAAAGATACTAGTTAAACAATATAATTTTATAAATATTTGCAAATATTAGTCAACCAGGGATTTTGAATGTAAGATGTTAGTTTATACAAGACAAAAAATGTTGTTGAAATTTTTTAAATATGAAACTTTAATATTTTTCACTAAATTGTTAGATTTAAGGATCTGCATATAATCATAAGGTAGATTTTTTTTTTTAAATAATAAATTTTCTTCTTAAAATATTAATGTAAATCTATTTTGTTAGATTTAAGGATCTGCATATAATCGTAAGGTAGATTTTATATAAGTTAAATAATATTTTTTTTTAATAAATTTTCTTCTTAAAATATTTATGTAAAACTATTTTGTTAGATTTAAGGATCTGCGTATAATCATAAGGTATATTTTTTATTAAAATAATAAATATGTTTTTTTAATAAAAACAAATTATACAGTAATCTTCCTTTATTGTACCAACATATATTTCTGTGTTTAAACGAATCAACACACTTCAACTGGGTTCTGTAAAAAATAAATACTGTAATGAAAGGATATAAGCTAAAGTAGTGTATAAAGGTGTTCATTAAAATTAAAATAATTTCTACATATTTTAGTGGTTAATAGTTAATAATAGGTAAAATACTTAATGTTAAATCCGACTGATATAAAACTATATAATATTTGTAACTATTAAGTCTAAATTAAGTAAAGTAAACTAAAATACACAACAAAACAAAAAATATAATATAAACAGACCATTTACTTTAATTTAGACTTAATAATTACAAATATATAGTTTTATAACAGTCGGATTTAACATTAAGTATTTTACCTATTATTAACTATTAACCTCTAAAATGTGTAGAAATTATTTTATACACCTACTTTAGCTTCTATTCTTTGATTACAGTATTTATTTTTTTACAGAACCCAGTTGAATTGTGTTGACCCATTAACACACAGAAACATATGTTGGTACAATAAAGGAAGATTACTGTATAACTTGTTAGTATTTATATTCCAGTGAAATTGTTTCACTAGGATTTTTTGTTAGCAATCACTTAAATCTATATTTTGAACAGTTAAAATTTTTTTTATGAATTTTCTTTTTACAATATTAATGTGAAACTATTTTTATAATAAAAATTTCTTTTGGTTTCACAGTAATTATATATTAACACATTATTATTAAAAAAAATCTTCTTATTGTAATTGCGTTTTACGCTTGTCTGATTTTTTGCCTTTATGATTGATATATTTTATAATAAAGAATAAAACTTAAGATGTGAAATAATTATTTCAAAATAACATGATTTAAAAGTAAAAAAAAACACAAATGACTTAAAAACACTTAATTAAAACTGTGATGCAACATTTAAAAAATAATCTTATATTGTAGTAATATAACTAAAGTGAAAATTAAAAAAAAAAAAACGCATTATTTATGACCATATTTTGTAAACTAGTTGTTCAACTAAAAAACAGTAGTAATTAGAGACAGTTTGAAATCCAAGTAAAAAAAATATAGAAATAAAGAAACTAAATCTGAATATTACAGTATGTATATACTAACATTCAAGTTTTAGTAGTAGAGTTTAATTTTTCATATATTAAATAAAAAATATATATAGACAGTGCGACATCTACAATGGAATTTTGTTAATAATATTAAGACAACTTTTCCATGTGAAATTTATCAAATCGTTTTAAAGAGTTTTAAAATGATGTAATTTAAATTTATACATGTTTAAACAATTAAGTAATCAACAAATGTAATTATTTATAGAACAATATAATAAACAAACATAGAAATTTATTGAATGCTATCTTAACAAACTATAAAACTTTGGAACACTCCAAAAAAAAAAAATTGTATTAAGTTTTTATTTAAACAGCTGTATAGTTTGATTATGATATAACGTTTTCTGGTAGTCCATTTCAACAAATAATAAAATACAATTGAATTAAGAATATTTTTTTACTGCAAAATAAAATTATATCAAAAAAGTGTTTGGCATATCTTAATGATTTTGTCTGTAAATTTTAGTTGTAACAAAATAAAAAAATTTCAACTCACAAATTGAAACAACACCTTTTTACACAAAAAAAAAGTTATGATAAAACATAGAAAACTTACATCATCAAAGTCACCTCTCACCACATGAACATCACTTGCAATCGTTTTCAAATAGTCATATGATTCCCGCGTTGACAAATTTCCTGTGCAAAGAATATGCTGTATTTTGCCAGGCAACAAGAGCTTCTTGAACTGTGCTGAAAGTCCAGCAGCTCTGTATGGTATGTGCATGTCACCAACAACAAGAACGAGCTGTGTGGAAAAAATACTGAGATTGTAATGAAGTAAGAAGATTGTAACAGACTAAAAAAAAAAAAAGTATAAAACATACTTACATAGTAATCCATACGAAAATTCTTAAGTTACACTTAAAAAAATTACATGGGAAAAAGTAAATAAACTTAAATTAATCAAAGATCTACTACTTTTCGATTCTAGTGATAAAAAATAATTAGTTATAACTTATAAATATAACTTTTTACCTAAAAAAACTTTTATTGATAAAATGTTATACCATTTTTTGTTGTTTAAAAACATTTATTAAATGTAAAAAAACTTGAAAAGTAACTGCTTTTAGATTCCAAAAAAGTATTGTAATTAAGTTATAAATTGAAGTAAATTAAAGACAGATAAAGATCTAAACTTGAACTACAAAAATAAAGAGTAAGTTAATGTACATTTTATAACTAAATATATTAATTATTTTTCAAAAAAGAAACAAAAACTTACCACCATTTTATAAAATTATATTTTGTTAAAATCTAAAAAAAAAGTTTATTTTTGGTTTAATACAAATTTTTAGAGAACTACATGAACATAAAATAATTTTGTATAGTATTAAAGTTATTATAACTACTTTACTAGTAACAGAGTTGCCAAATATTTTTGGAAAATTTTCTACAGGTTTTAAATAGTACAAATTTTTTGGTCTATTTTTAGTTTAAAGTTAAGTTTAAGGTAAAAAACTGTGTTAAATAGTACAAAAACATTGAGAAGATACTGTAAAGCTACTTTTAATGAGTTGATTAATGAAAGTTTTTTGATGATGACACTATTTTGATCTATATGGTAGATTTTTTGTATCAAAATTTCTTTTTTTAACATGTGAAAATTGTTCAAAATTCTAGTTTTTTTTTTAATTTCCAAATTCCAGGTTTTTACAGGTTTCCAAGTTTTTTGGCAACCCTTTAGTAATTCCAGATGGATTTAGTTCATGCTTTACTTGAAAAATACTGTAAGAATATCATGATTGCCTTTCTTTAAGAAAACAAAAACTGTCTTAAGTAACTTTAAACTGTCCTTAATCATTCTGAGCTTTAATAAATCCTTTAAAATATATGAACTTTATTGATTCTATGAAAATAATGTTTGATGGTATTCTGTGATGTCAGCTTTAGTGCAAAGCTTAATACACTAAAGCTAACGATAGTTACAAAATAAACCATGACAAAGTGTTTGCAGATAGACAACTGCAGGTTTTTTTGTTGCAATAGTCTGAGAAATTTCACAAGAATAAAATTCTGGTCTCCCAAAAGCTTGTGGTCTGATCAAAAGTTTATGTTAACTTGATCTTGTCTTATGGCTTACAAAATTCCAGGCTTAGGCTCTATAGACTTTTTTGATGTTTTCTTTGATTTAAAAAGATTATTGATATATTTACATTTTAGCTTTGGTAGATACATGTTTGGGATTTGAACTACATAATTTTCCTGAACTTGGTGGTTTTTGATATTGCAATTTTAACCTTGTTTGGTAAAGAAGTGTTACCATGGGTATATTTTCTTATTTTTTTAGATTAATTTATTTAAATTGTTCAAGAGATAAGGTAAAATACACATGATGCAAATTATTTGAAACCTTTTTTTAAATGTATTGGTAAGCTTTTCTACCACAAAAAAATTACATGTATATATACATACGGCTTTGAGTGGAATAATAATCACCAAAAGGCTATTCAATGAAGTATAAAAAACTATAGTCTCGTTTTCTAATTGAAGTCAAATTAAATAAAGTATTTACTGGCAGGCACTGCTAGCTTTCAAATAAGTAATTAAAGTTGTTCAGCAGATCAAGTCTAGCAAAACACAAAATATTCTATTATAAATAAATGTATTGTATATATTATCAAAAAAAGTAAGTTATTAAAAATATTTTACAATTATACAATTTTGTTCATTTTCTTTTGTTTTTTTGTTAAATAAGTATTTTCTAGGGTTGTGGTAAGGTAATCTTGCACATAATTAGATTATTTTTGGTCTTTTAGTTAGTTTCAAAGCAAATCCTTTTGGGGTTTAAAGTCTGTTAGTACACAATTTATCCTGTCTCTGTATTTTTCTATATATTTAATTTTGCAGTTACTTTATATCAGTGATGTACATAGCAGGGATGATCAAACAAAGCAGCTATTTTTTGATAAATTTCTTTCATGATTTTGAAAGTACAAGTCTTCTTGTCTCCATTATCAAAAAAGTAAATTTGAAGTCAAAAATTGTATTCATAACTTAAGAGCATAAAACTACTAGAAAAAAAGTAAAGCAACTTTAAACGTGTTTTATAGCAAATAAAGTTCTAAAAAGTATATTATTAAGTAATCAAAATTTTTATTTTACACTTATAAATTGATCAAAATTAAAGGTTTTTGCCTGAATTTTAATATTCTGATTTAAGAAAGAAAGAAAAATGTGAAAGCTCACTACTATAGTCAATGGATTGGTGTGAAGAAAGACCTTTTGGTCATCAAGCCTCACACTATATATTTTATAAATTTTTTTGAATGCCCAGGTTTAATGGTCTGGCCAACCTATAGAAATAACCAGTTATGAGTAATACATAAATTTTTTTTTTACTGGACTTTTAATGTCATGTTTGAGTAACTTTGACTACACACTCATAATTATAACAGTAACTATAGTTTAGAATAGTGTGCATATAAGTTATTTCAGTTTGTAAAACAAATCTTTGTGAAGTAAAAAAATATGTTTAGTTTTATGCAAAATCATTCTTGTTCTAATACTCAAAGATAACTCATTTTAACAAACAATGAGTTTTAATAACTAATTATAAAAAAAAACCTTTGAAAATATTTATATTAATGGTTTATTATGCATAAAAAATTAAAGATCTTAAGAACCACTGCTTTTGGCTTGTGTATACTTATATTTCAAATCAGAAAGAACAGAACTGTTAATATATGCTTTTGTACTATATGTTTATAAAAGACTATGAAAATATTTTTTTAAATATATTTCTTTATATGTGTTGACCACTGGGTTTTGATCTTGCAAGTTTCAACTTAGAGAGTTATCAAACAGTCATAAGAACCCTTTAACTATCGGGTCACACATTTAAATTTAAGTGAGATGCAATGTGAAAACTTGTAACTCTAAATTAAAAAAACACTGCAAAACTAAAAAAATTAAATATTAGACATTGAATTAACCAGAAAATATTTAAAAAAATTGTAACCAAATATAATCAAAATAATTTAAGACACAACAAAAACACCTAGCCTCAGTTTTTATAATACTAGCCATAAATTTTCATAAAATTTTACATTAGCCTGTGACTGAGTTTGTAGCAATTATGTATATAACTGTAATACACTTATAGTTTAAAAATTGAAACCAAATGAATTGTGCATAATCAAGCTTATTAGTTAGGATTGGCAATATTAAAAAAATAAACCTTTCAGTTTATACTATTGTTTATTGAAAACAAAAAAAAATTACTAATTAATTAATATTTGGTACTAGAAATATTGCACGAAATTTTTTTTTCTCGTTGTTCGAGTCGCACACCACGGATACCTCTTAACGAGTTGTCACGGTTAGGACTCACGGACATAAAATTTTTAGACTACTTCATATTGATAGTTTTTAAACTTTTCAAGCAGGTCAACAATTATTATTTTTTAAAAAAACTTATCAATTTTCATTTCATATGACTTAGATGCTTCTTAACTAATAACAAAAAGACTAAACTAAAATTGCCAGAAATAAAAGTTTATGAAAACTAAACTAGAACTTTTTAGTTTAACTTAAAATGTCATGCTAATTGTTAAGTCTGGCAAAAACGGTGTAGTCTACCATTTGTAAGTAGTTTTAATGAAATACTATATACTATTTACTTTGACTAAGTAGGTGCTCTTAAGGAAATATAACGCAGCATATAGAAACAAGTAAAAAAAAATTCGTTACGAAACATTATATATAGCATATATAGAAGTCATTTTGTGTATAGATGGTCGAAATTTATTAAATAGTCTACAACAACTAAAGTAAAAGCGTAGTGAGATGGTTCAAATTAAAAAAAATAGTCTAAAGTAATTTAACTTTGTCTTGTTTTTTTATCTAAACTTTTAAAAACTTACGAGAAAACTTTCCTTTGATAAATTTATTTTAAATCCTATTTAGAATGCTGAACAGTTAGTCACCTTAAAAAATATATCATAATGCTATTATTATTCTTATGATGCTATAAAAATGTGATTTTAATTGTTATGCCATCAGTAGCTCACATATTTGAGTACTTTATTTATAAATAGTTTTAAAAAACCAATTAAGTATTAAAATTTCAGGTTAGACAAGTTTTTATAAGAATATTTGGCTAAAAATCAGTTTTTGTCAGTTTAATAGCTTTAAAATTTTTGAACTTAAAGAACAATTAAGAATCACTTTTTAATAATTAAATTATTAGTTTATTGATAAATAAGCATTTGGTTTGTTAATTTTTGTTAGAATGTTTAAAATTTTTTTAAAAGAAATTGGAGAAGAATATTTTCTGTAGCAATATTTTAAAATTTCAATATTTGTCTGTACAAATCTTTAAAAAAGTTCTAAATGTTTTAGAGAAGTTCAAGAATTAAAAAAACATAGCTATTTGAAAAATAAACTATAAAACAAACATTAGTGCATCAATAATACTTTTTCAAAATAAGCATTTAGTTTTTGTAGCCTAAATTTTTCTGTTGTTTCAAAAAACATTACTATTTAATTTGTGTTAATTGTAAATATGGTAGTAAATTACTCTATTTAATTATTTGCTATAATTATGATTTTTGTTTTAATAAAACAAATAACTTTTTTTCAGTAGAAGTGTGTCTGTAGTTTGTCTGAGGAAAACTTAAGTTCATTTACTTTAGAAAGTATACGCAATGTTTTTTTTAATCTCTATTGTTTATCTTAATTTATGTTTAATAGGAACACAAAACCATTATTTATTTATTTGACATTTTATTTATTTAATGCTTAAAAACTTATTTCTCAAAACCTTACCCCTTGAAACAATAAACGTTTTATGGGAAAAAGCATTTTTGTTGGCAGGCAATTTGTACATATTAAGTTAAAGTGTACTATAAAATAAACTAAGGTGTGATAAAGATTGAAGTTCTTCATAAATAACACTTTTTAGGTATATAATAACAAAATAAAATCAGGAGAGCTATATAAGTTTTAATTTAACTTGTGGAGAACATCTATTTAGTTAACAATAATCAGGGTTGCCAAAAAAACCTGAAATCGTGGAAAAACCTGAAGTTTTTAAATTTTGAAAAAGATAAACCTTGTAAAACCTAGAATTTCAGAAAGAAAAACTTAGACAAACTTAAAATATTTAACAAATATCACCAAAAAACCTCAAAAAAACTGGAAGTTAAAAAGTTTTAACTTGTAAAATGAAGAAATTTTGATTAGATACAAAAAATCTATCATAAACAATATTTTTTAAAAATTTCATTTAGAATTTATTTATTATGGAATGCATTTAGAGTAGAACTACACTATCTTTTTGAAATTTTTCTATTATTTAAGAATCTCTGTACTAAAAATGGAGAAAAAACTTGTGCTTTCGAAAACCTGGAAAACATTTTCAAAAAACCTTCGGCAACCCTGAGTAATTAAAATTATTGAATATTGTTTGTTGACTTCATGCCTTTTTAACTTAAAGCTTAATTTGTATGCAATTTGAACTTACAGCTAAAATTAATTAATTTTTTTTAAAACTAACTAAAACCAACTTAAGTTATCAAAACAGATGCTAAGATGTTAAGGACAATGATGGTTTTCTTATTATAACTAGTTACTTTTTATGTAATGAAATGTTTCTTGAATGATAAAAAAATTAAGCATTTTCAAAATAGATAGTAAACAAGTATTGTATTACATTACAATAAAAAAAGTCTTTAGAATTTATAGATTTACAAAAAATATTTTAAATCTGTAGAAGTGTAAGAACAGTAATAAGCAATTGGTAGCTTATTTGATTATAAGTTATAAAAATACTAATTGCCTATGGATTTTAAAGTTAATTGTAAATATTTAATTTATAAAAATTATACTATCAAAATAGTTTTTTTTTCCTCAGAATTTAAAGTGAGTAGAAAAAGACAATTTTGTCTTAAAGTGTTTAATTTTTTTATTTCCATTAGAAAAAGTAATTTTGAAAATTAATCTAATCTTGATTACCCTATGTCAAAATTTTATTCTTAAAAGAGTCATTTATAATTATGAAAACATTTTGTGGTGTTTGATGATATAACTTGTTTACAGTATTACATTTTTTAAGGTTGTAAGAATAAAATAAATATGGATGCAAAATCTGAAAGCAGTAATATTTCTGCTAATTTAGACCCAAAAAATGTAAGTTTGACTATCCAAAATTATGTAATAAAGTAAAGTAGTAAGATAACAATATTTTTGACTTTTGCATATTTTTAAATATTTTTCCTAAACATAACCAAAAAATAGTGAACATTAATCTGTGATTTTTTAAAATATTTTGTTTTTTGTAGATATAAAACTTTAAAGTGAGAGTAAAATAATAACTAAAGTACATTTAGAATGCACCTTATATTAAAAGCAGGGGTCAGCGTACTGCAGCCTGCGGCCAAATGCAGCTGCTTTTAAGACATAAAGCTGCAGCCTGTTATGTACTTCTCAGCTAAAATTTCACCTTTTTAACAATATAAAACAAATTATTTTCTAGTAAAATATACAATTAAGCTTTTAATTTCATAATTAGTATTTACTAGTGCTTATATAAAATAGTATTTTTTATTGATTATTAAAATTTTTTCTAAAGATCTAATTTTAATTAACTTGTATTTAAAATTAAAAAAAAATAGCACAAATTAAATAAATAAAACTCAGGCTTATTGTAATTTAAAGGCATAGGAGGGAGGGGGTTAAACACTTTTTCACAGTTTAGTCTTATTTTATTGAGTTTTAACTAAGTTACAAGTTTCTTTTTACAGATTTTTAAAACAAAAAATAATTTTCAAGATATAGCTGGTCAAAGTCGTAGACTACAATAGATTCCTTAAAATTCTTAAATATTTAAAAAATATATCGGAAAAGAATTAGTAGTCTGTGCGCCTCCCATAAGGAACCTATTGTTGCCTCCAACTTTGATCTGCTCTATATCAAAAACTATTTTGAATTTTTAGAAAAATTAAAAAGCATTTTGTAACTTAGTTAAAACTTAGTAAAATAAGATCAAATTGTGAAAAAAGTGATTTACCCCAAGTCCTTGATTATTAATTATTTGTATTAATCTAACTCAGATTAGTTTGATTTAATAAATTTATTTGAAAAACTCAAACTGACTTTGACTTATTTGTAATTTTTTGATATATTTAAATAAGTTTTTAAGATTTTTTGGTTTTTTTTTAATTGTGTACTTTTTCTAAAGATTATTTTTGTAAATTTTATTACGTTTTAAATGTATATTCAAGCTTGATAAACAGTAAAATTTTCAGTTTTTGGCTCTTGATTTAATTTTTCAGTTTTCTTATTTATACTCAGGGTTATTAAATACTGTATAATATATTTGTTTAAAAATCTAAAAAAGAAAAAAAAAGACACATATTATGTTGTTGTAGTACAATATTTAGTATATTTCTTCATTTATGATCAAAAAGAAACTGTAACTTAACTTTAATACTTATAGTTTATATATATATTATTTTAAAATTGCATTAAATACTAACAGGCACAAATTACTTCAGCTTACAACAATTCTCAATACAACCAACAGAATGGTGTTTATCAAAATTCACAACATTATTCAAACTACTACCATGTAAACAAACTTCTACTTGTGCAACTACTAACTTATAATATTGTTTTAAAACTATTATGTTGTTTAAGAACTCAGAACTTTATTTTTATTTTACAAGATGATCTTGTTTTCTAAATACTTATTATAATAAGTAAAGTAGATACTTTGAAAGTTTTACTGATTGAAATAGATAATTTTTTTTAAGTTTTCTTTTACAAAACAATTTTTCAAAAAACAGAAAAATAAAATTTAAACATTTATTGAATCTCAATATTATAGTAATACATATTTTTCGTCCTTGTTTTAAAATTAGTATCTATATAAAAGTTTCTAAGTAATGCTTTTGTAAAAGAAGTAAAATACTTGACTGCAAGTTTTTTTTTTAAATTTTGAAGGTTGCTTAAGTAAATTGTTAAGCACTTTATAAACTTAAGTTTTACTATGACTAGAGAGAATTCTGTTATTTATATTGTAAGAGTTCAATTGGTCTATCATTAAAACAAGCTAAAAATTAAAATATACATTTGTTTACAGTTTTCAAACAGTGTTTAAGTTTTTACACTAAGGTATAAAGTAATATTTATTTCATTATAGTTTAAAGTTGATAGGTAGTTATTAAATTTCATTTCTTTAAAAGAAACAATTATGTACAGAAAAAAAGTTTGTTAATATTATTATACATTTGCTTTTAACTTTACCAAATCATAATCAACAATTAATGCTATGAGGAGTCCACCTTGATTTTTACATGTTAATCTTATTTTGTAGAGTTTTATATGAGCTATCAGACATTTTCAACTGCTTTAAAATAACAAAGTAACTTTTGAGATACAGATCAAAGTTGTTAAGCTCAATAGGCTCCATTACGGAAGGTGAAACCAAAAATGGGGAAAAAAGACAATTTCATTAAAAATCTAACTTCTTCATATATTAACAAATATTGTTCAAATTTTTACAGTAAATATATTACTAACATTTAAATTGATTCAATGATCCATTACTTGAAAAATAAGATTAAAGATTTTTTTCTTTTTTACTTAAACAGTCAATTTATTAATATCGAAAAAATTCCTAATATCTTAAACTATAAAAGAAATGTTTCCTGAAGATATGAGGATCTAGCTCAAAATGAAGGTCATGATAGATAGATGTTTACTGATTTTTAAAATTTCCTAAAAAATTAACCCTGAAAAATTTGCAGTCTATACATTTGTATTCAAAGTTTTTTACAAAAGTTGCAAAATTTTAATTGTTAATTATTTTTAAAAAATTCTTTAAAATCTGGCTTGTAGTTTATATATTGAAAGCTTTGATATAAGAGTCAATGTTATTTTTATAAAAAAAGTTGGACCCCTCATTAGCCTTAACTTCCAGCTTTTGTAAGGATATGATAACAGAAATAAAATGATAATTTTTTAACAGAATTACCAGCAACATTACCAGCAACACCAGTATCCTCAACACAGCTACAACCACAACTACCCTCCGCTTCAGCAGCCCATCCAGCCCCCTCCTCCCCCTCCACCAGCCGTGCAATCGTACGCGGATGTTGTCAAAAGTAAAGATAAACCACCATTGCCCTCTGACCAGGCTGCTGAAAAGACTGCTGGTCCGGCTGCTAAAGGTATTGCTTAAATAAAATTTCAGTGTATATAGATTTTAAACAAGAATTATGTGTATATACTTCTTTTTCATAAGTAAATAGACAGTAGAGAGGCTCTCCACAAGTACTGTACTTTGGTTTTGTAAATAAATCGATTATTTATGTAATGCAGTTGGTTTGCTGACCTTCAAAAGTAAATTAGATCATTTCACAGTGGGCTGGCAAAAGGCCATTAACCGCTTTAGTGACTTTAAAACTAAACCAAGAAATTTATTTACTTGCTTAGAGCTGGACTTCCTCTTTTATAAACTGGGTTTGGTTCTATTCTTCTTTAAGTATACTAAAAGTTATGTAAGCTTATTGTAGCAAATTTCTGCTATTTTGAAGTATAAAAATAAGTTGAAAGAACCTCAAATTTATGTGAAAATTAAGGTCTACAGCAACTGCTAAAAATACTTTAAAAGCTTTTATACAAATATTTTTTAAGGTTTTTTTCTTTTCTTTGGTATAGTGTTAATTAAAATAATTAGATTTCTTTGAAAATTTAAAAAGGAATAGAAAGTAAATTATTTCTTATTAAAAAAATTGCTATTCTTACGATAATTTTGTTGGGATATTTAGTGAAATATAAGGTATTTTTATGAGAGAGTATCTCGAATGCCTAGTGCTGAAATATGATCTTTTTTTTATGTTTTATCAAATATGACAAGGTTCTATATACAAATTTATAAAAAATCTATCATTAGGACTGTAACTTTTTTTTTAGGTTTATGCAAGTAATATTTTGATGTCTAATTGCTTTTTTTTTTGAAAAAAATATCAATTTTTAAAAACAAAAATTTTTTTTTAAATTTTTAAGTTTTTAAATAAATTACTGTATTTTCCAACGCAAACTAAACCAAATTTAAGAAAAATGGTAAACAAGTTTTTCTAAATAAGTTTTACAGGTATATTTCTGTAACTTTCTGCAAGCAATTTTGACAAAAACTATGAAGAGTTTGGAGTAATTTTTAAACTGTATAAGCCAAAAACTGGTTGGATTTAAACTTACATAAGTTCTTAAATACTTAAAGCAGCAAAATAACTAAACCAACTTTGAAAAAAAGAAACTAAGTTTTGTCTAACTATGTTTAACACTTTTATAATTTTTTTTACAGCAAAATTATTTCATTATAATCAATGGCCGCTTGAACCCTGTTTTCAGCCCTTTGTGCATTTGTCAGTTGAATCACAAAAAATTAATTTATACTTACTCATTTTAAATTTGAAGGAATGTTAATTCGTATAAACTTTTATTAACAACTGTTATAGTTAAGCATTTTTATACAATTTTACTGCTCACAACTTATAATTTTTATAAATAGTTTTTACTAGTATATTGTTATCATATTGATGCGAATATTACTATTTTTATTATTTAGATTTTACTCATCATAGCTGTATTAAGTTGAATATAAAAATTTAAAATGTTTTTTATATTCATACAACACATATTAAATATTTTTTTGTTTTTAAAGTTTGTCCAAACTAGTCATTTCAGTTATTTTTTGCAGCACCAATTAGATTTAACATAGCGTCTAAAAGCAAAGTGATGAAGAAAGTGTCAGAAGGCGATCCGATCCCCCCTCCTCCTCCGACCGAGGACACCGAAACTCCTCCAGGCGTTTCTCCTCCACCTGCACCTGTGCCACCCCCGCCTACATCTGCGGCTCCTCAACACCAACAATACAACAACATGCACGCTGCACCCTATAACGGGTTTTTATTTGAAACTTTTTACTTTAAAACTTATAAATTAATTAGCAAAAAAATTATAGTCTTTATTTTTTATCGCAACCATTAGTTAATTGTAAGTATTTGATTTATTGAAGTTTTGAAAACTTGTAGAGTATAAGTGTTTTTTTTGTAACTTTATTATTATGATAGTAATAATGGTTGGTGGAACGGCAACCAGCAACATTACAACAACCAGCAGCAGTATTACCCGCCACCAGCCCAGCAATACAACCATTACAACCCTCCGATGCAACAACCCTACATGTACAACAACATGCCACCCTACAATCCAAACCAAAATTTCGGCAACCCTGTTAGTTAACACTGTTTTTGGTTTTATAAATATTTTGTAAATTAAATTATTTTAATTATAAGTAATATTTTTTTATGGCAATATAAATAACATTTACTTTTTAATTTTAAAAGTAGTAACTGACATTAAAAAAAAATCATTCTAAAAATTTGTATACATTAAGTTTTATATACATATTTTTTAACTATACACTCTAATTTTAACTATACAAATTTTTATTGTTTCTGTATTCCACTAAAATTACTATAATATAATAAAATAGTTTCGAGTTCAAAACAGTAAACATAAAGTCATCTCCTATAATTTGATAAGGCTATGACGCTGTTTCAAAAACCTTGACTCTTATTTAAAATCTGGAGGTATGAGCTTTTGTAGGGGTGAACAACTTTTTTAAACAACAAGGTCAGATTTGTTAGAATAGTTCGTTTCAGGTCGGATAAAAAAAAAGTCGAAAATTAAAAAATAAAATGTTCACACGACAATTCAAAGCATTTTTGTTAATTGTTTGAATTAAATTTCTGAGGAAGAGCACTGTATATTTATTAGGAACAATGGCTGTCTTTATCAAAAGATATTAAATTTAACTTTAAAAAATTAAACAAAATTAAAAAAAAAATTGTTGAAAAAACTGTATTTAACTTTGTACTATGAAAATTTATACAATTTTTTTTATAAGTAAAAGGTTACTAAAGATTAAAAATGATTGTTAGAAAATTGTATGAGGCAATAAAATTTAATTACATATTTTTTTGTTTTAAAATTTTCTCCTTTAAAAGGTACAAAATAAACTCCTAAACTTTATATATATATTAATTTCAATTTCAAATGGGGTAAAAAGCAACTGATATCTTGAATAAAAATTTGCAAAACAAAAATATAAAACAACATCTTTACTTTCTAATTGCCATATTTTTTCTCAGGGATATTTCTAAATACTCAGGTAAATTCGAGTGTAATCATACAAAAAAGTACATGCACAGACTCATGCTAACTCAGGCTGACTCAGTTTAGTTTCAATTAAGCCAGGTCAGTTTTTGGTCACTCAGGATTGTTTTTTTTTGCCCGGAGGAGTGGCAGCCATGAAATGATTTAACTTTAAATAATTTGTATACTATTTTTTTTTGATAACCTTTTTGTTAAAATAAAACTTGTTTATTTAATTTTAGCGTTTGTTAATAATCGAATATATAACAGAGGATTCTACACCAGCTTCTTTTTATAACCTGATTACTTAGGACACTATTTTTTTAAATGTTTTTAAAGATATTAAATAATTTATCAACAAACAGAGGATGCCCCGACATCCATCAAATTTCCCGCAGAGAGGCCCCCAACCCAGACCCCCGCCGCCCCAACAACCTCCCAAACAACCGGCAGAAAAAAAAGAAGAAAGAGAAAAGTGGCCTCCTGCCATACAGTTGGTTGAAATATATAAATATCTAAATAACTTTTTTTTATTTGCTTTTAATTTACTACAAAGTTTTATTTAGTAATATGTATGGTTTTTGTTACAGTTAGTTGAAACTCTTACATCGGTTGTATTATTTTAGGTTTGCCAAAAACGCTGGAAAAACCTAGAATTTGAGAAAATTTGAAAAAACTTGGAATTTTAAACTATTTTTAAATGTAAAGTAGCAGAATTTCGACATTATTTGAAAAATCTGCCATAAAGATATGTTTTTGTATCATAAAAAAAATTCATTAAAAAACACATTAAACACTTGTTTATTTAAAAGTAGCATTAATTGGAAAAACAAAATTATTAACAATCTATTAATAAACATACCTTTAGTTTTTAATTGCTAAATCTTTAATTTTTGTATTTTTGAATTTATTCATACGTCATAATTTAAAGTTATTTTTTGAGCTGTTCACTTAACAAATTTTTTTTTCAAATTTCATTTAAAATTTATTACTTGAGAATGAAACTCGTATGGTTTTGAAAAGCTTTGTGTAATAAAAAAAAAAAGAATAATCTATTGATATTAAGTTGCAAATGGTATATAAATACGTTCAAAGACCTTCCTATAATAGTACTTATTTTCGATATTCTTATACTATTTAAGACAGTATTTTTACTTAAGTATAATTTTATACTAAAAATCGACCAAAAAAATTATTTTTTTTAACCTGGAAAATGTTCAGAAAACCTGGAAAAAGTTTACGAAAATTTGTTGGTAACCCTGTTGTTTGCTTTTATTTTACTACAAAGTTTAATATATTACTTTGAAAGGTTTTAATTAAAACCCTGCTTAAAAATTATACATATGTCTTGAATTGGTTTTTGTTTAGATGTGTACGTAGATTTAAAAATATTCTTGTAATGAATTTTTATCGTTTGTTACACTTAAAAAATTACTATCGTGTCAGATATATTATTTTTATTTAATATATATCTTTCAAATAGCAGCTTTTTATATTAGGTTTGATTTGCAAAGTACTTATTGTTCTTAAAGGTATCCGTGTTTAATTTTTGTTTTTACTCAAAATAGTTCTCAATAAAAGTAACATTTGTTTTAGTATTGATGTCATGTTTAATTTCAAAAGTCTCCGAAACAATTTAGAAAAGCATATTTGAACAAACTAATTAGAAGTTCCAAATTATGATGAATAAATATAAATGATAAAGTTATTGATATTAAGTCATGTTCTTTATTTATTTCAAAAGCGACTACATCAACCGCGCGTTCAAAGCTTGCAAGTCGGAGGCGGACAAGGACAAGGTGGAGCACTACCTGAAGACGGTCATCCACTCGCGCATGAACGACGGCACCGCTTTCACCATGGACTGGTCCAAACAGCTCCTTCCGACGTTCGCTGCTTGTTTTTTAAACAATTAATACGTTAAATCATTTTTTTACTGGTGCATAACTTATTCAAAAAATACAACAAAACACATTTTATTACTATTTATATTGTAAAAGTTTTTCATAATTCTTGGTCGAAAGTACTAAAACAAATAATAATGAAATTTATTTAGTTATATTTTTTGAACTAATACTTACTTAAACTTCCATCAATGGAATAATTTTCGACACATTTCAGTTTGGTTTTAATTAGAGAGTGGTAATCTGAATCAGTTTTATTTTGTTTTAATCTTCTTTAGCTAGGTAGAACTATATCAGAGTTATACTGGTGCATTTTAAGTTACTGTCATCTGTAAGAGCGTTCTTTAAAATATATTAAACATTTTACAGCACTTTAGATTTCTTCTTTATGTAATTACTGTTCGAAGAAGTGTGTGGAGTTTTAATCTTTTTATTAATTTTAAATTTTTATCATTTTAGTAAACAACTATAGAGTCTGTTTAATACGTATTCAATCACGTAGTAAATTGTCAAAAAATCAAAAGTGCTTGAAAATTGAAACATAAGGTAGTTTCAGTAGAATTTAGGAAAATTGAAATGCTTTAAAACTATCTAAATATACTTAGGATGTACATTATATATTTGTTACATGCAGCGAAAAATTTTCAATCTTTAAACTGGGTATTTATTTGTGTGCAGAACCTAAAAATATCTTTTATTAAGGCCATAAGTGGGCCAAGCTGGTCTTATATTATCTCAGCTAGCAGATAGTTTTTACAATTATAAAAAAAAAAAAGAATTGTTTTTTGAAAATGTTGATATGGTCAAAGTTGAATTTGAAAGGTGCAATTAAAAAGGGCATGAAAAAGACGATTTTATTTATAATTTATCTTCTCGTTCATTTTTATAGAAATGTTCTTTGGTTATTCTTAAAATTATGTTAAAAGTTTTTATACTTTTAAGAAATGGCCCTTTTTTTAAAGAGTATTATTTTTTTGAGTTTTGACCAAATATTTTATTTATTTTTATATTCAAGAATGTTCAACTTAATAAAATTACTGTTAAAAGAAAAATTCTGGATAATGTTTTTCAATTTAAAGTTTTTTTAAAAAATGTATTTTTATAAAGTTGTTTTATTGTATTGGTTTTTAAAATAATCAAGCTTGATTAAGAGTTTTTTTTTAGTTTTTGGCTTGTAATAACAGTTTTTTCACTTTTCTAATCAACTCATGTCGACTAAGGCTAGCTTGATGTATGTTAGACTGTTTTTTGCCTTAAATAGTGAAAATTATTTTTTTATCTGAAGCTTTTTTAAAAACCAAAAAAACTAATTAAATCTTTTTCATTTTTTAAAACATTACTTATGATTCACATTTTGTAAATATCCCCTTTGATCTTGATGCGATGAGCAAGTATTAAAAAAATCATAATGTTCATTTTACACGGTTTCAGCCAATCAGTTTGTATATTATTTAAATTTTAATCATCTTTTAAGTTTATTGTGCATAAATTTTTAATTAAAAAAACATAACAGAGCCATCAACATTCCATCGTTGGACAAAACACAAAACAAGTGGAACAAGAACAAGCCGCAGCAACCGAAATGGATGCTGAACATGAAGAGGAACGACCAGCTAGCCGCCATGAAGCAGCTGAGTTCCAGCAAGAAGCAGAACAACTTCAAGCAGAATCCGGCGCAGTTCAACAGCAGGCGCAGGCCGAACAACAACAGGTCTTTACTAGTTTTAATTACATTTTGAAAACAAGTTCAACTTTTACACGCTTTAAAAATGTTTAAGTTATTTTGACTAATGATGTTTGATAGGCAACTCCACAGATTTTTATTATTTAGTAGATTTAAACTTTTTAAAGATTATTTGTTCTATGGAAGTTACTTACAAAGTTGTTAATTTTGATTGATTCAAAAGTATTTATTGAAATTATAAGTGATTTATATAGTTATTAGTACTTGTTGTTTTTATACTAAAGAAACTTTGTTTATAATTGATTATAAATTATATGAAATAAATATAAAATAGTTATATATTTTTTGCAGCATCAGAAGGAAACGATCCAGCAGTAGATCAAGGTCCAAATCTACATCTCCAAAAAGATCTCGTTATCGACGTACAAAGTAATTTTTAATATAATTTGTATGTGTATTAGTTTAAGATATGTTTAAATTGATAATTACTTATTCTAATTGAGTTTTTAGTATATTCTAATTTTTGAAGAAAATTTTTGTTCCACATTTGAATCTGCTGCACAAGATCAATAAAAAAATTTAAATATTTATTTTAATTTTTTTTACAAAACTTATTAAAAAAAATTAACACATAACTATATTGTGATAAAAAATGATATGTTTTTTTTGTTAATTATAAGGAGCAGGAGTCTGTCTTCATCATCGGCATCGTCAAGATCTTCATCGTCTTCTTCTGACAAACCTCAGAAAACTTTGTTGATTCACAAGCGCATTGGAAAGAGAAATGAAAATTTTAAGCAGAACGTCTATTCGCCGAAAAATCGTAATTTGCTTAAAAAGAAAGTACGTTTTTTTATACAAACATTTCTTAATTATAAAATTATAATAGCTGTTTGTAATAGGTAATTGAATTGTCTGAACTGCCCAATTTAAGCTATTGTAAATTACTATAAGTAAATTATATTTCAAAATATTTATTAAAAGCGGCTGCACTAACAATTTTTCTGTTTTTAAACAGCAGAACAACAACAAACAGCAGAAAAAGCAGCAGAACAAGAAGAAAAACCAACCGAAATGGTCGTTGGACGATCCGATGAAAGAAGCGAAAAAGTTGGATCGAGCAAACAGGTTCGCCAGTAAACCGTCGACGCCCAACAAACTCACACTGGATATACCCGACTTGAATTTAAAGTTTGTCTTTTCTAATTTGTGTTAATCAATTGATTGTATCGGAATTTTATTTTTTTTTTTCATTTCATTTAAATTTAATTTAACATACAAAAATATCATTATAATGTACAAATTAACTTTATACACAGTTTTGAATTACTAAATCATAATATATTTTTTTTACTATTTTTTTACTTTGTTGCATAAATGTGTTTTAGTTCTATTAGTTTGTTGAAAGTTTATTGAGGACGTACTGTAAATCTGAAAACGTTTCAAACAAATGTAATGTTTTATAAAAGTTTGTATATTTTTATAACTATCATTTAATTTTTTCTAATTAATAGAATAGTTAATGTTAAAGACTAATAATTACAAATTTATAATTTTATAATTAATATATAACATTACTACTAAATAAAATAAAATGTTAACGCTTTGATACTTATATTTTGATTGAATTTTTTTGTTGTTAACATTGCTAGTTTTATACATTGACCATTTTATTTTTTATGTACCAAAAGTAAGAAATTATTCAAAAGTTATATATGCTTAACGGCAACTTGTTACTAATAAAGGTTTTAAATCGTGTGTAAAGTTAATTTATATAAAAAAAACAGCACTGATAGAGTTGGAAAGAACAAAATAGTAGGAACCTGTTGCGATGTGTTTAAGGATTACTTCAGGTTAACGTCAGCTCCAAACCCTTCACAAGTCCGTTGCTTGCTGTATTTGAGTTTGTTTATAAAAATTACCATAAGTTATATGTTGAATTTTTTACATGTTTGATTTAATAAAGTTGCATCTTTTGAGCAAATTATTTTTGTATTTGAATTTTTTGCAGTAAGTTGATAAAAGAAATTTTTTTACTTTTGCTGCAGGTTCGACCACTGCAAGTGTTGAAAGTGTCGTTGGAAAAAGTGAAGGAAAACTACAAGGAAAAGAAGGATTACAGGTACACCTGCCGACAAATGAAAAGCTTGAGGCAGGACCTCACTGTAAGTTAAAAGTTTATTAATTGTTTTTTGACGAAATCATAACTGCTAAAAACTTTGTAAAGTTACCTGTGTATAAAGTTTTTTTTTAAGGTAGTAATCAGAAATCCTTAATTACGAATATCTTAAATATTTATGCTCATTAGAAATACTGTGTTGCATATCAAAAAAAATTAATAGTCATAATTTATAACTAAAATTGTATCTTTAGGTTTATAGGTAACATTTGTAATGCATAAATAAATATGTTTTAAATATTGTTTGTTCTTACTATAAGAAGTACTTGATATTTAATATAAAGAAATTTTTCTATGAAAGAGCATATCAATATTTTCAACTAGCTTTTAATTTTTAAGTTGTATCTTTCTGTTCTAAAACTAATTGTAAAGTTATTTTATAAAAACTCCTGAACAATCCCTGAAAAAACAATGTGCTTTAACATTGGCCAAGTCATGTTGTTTTTAAATAATTTTACTTAATGGATAAATTTGTTTTGAGTAACTAAACAGTTTTTATTTAAAACTAATATTTACTATAAAAAGTTATTAATGAGTTTGCACACATAAAACGAGTGATATACTATATAGATAGAATAGTAATATGAAACACTTATAGAAATTAACAAATCATACATAGTGTTTGCAACTGTTTCATCAAATTAATTTATTTCTGCAACCTTAAACATAGAATAATATATAAGAACTTTGAATAAAGTCTGTTTTATTACTTTGAGTTCAGGCTCAACTAATTTTGATAAAATTTGAAACAGTATTTATTACTATATATAAAAAACTTAATATTGAAGAATTTTTATGTTTAGTAAATATCTAAATTTTAGGTTTGTGAAATACAAAAAGGTTTATATCTTAAGTTTTAATTATAAACAAAATAAAGAAGTAAACTGTAATAAGTTTGTATTTGTTTTTATTTATTTGAGTAACTTCTAATAAATTTTATTTAGCTGATGCATTTTTATTAATTAGAACTATACTTAAATGAGCAGTTTACAACTGGCTACTAATTATTATACTAGTATCAATTATATACAGCTGTTATAAATGTTTCAATTTAGATGTAGTATATATGTATACTAAATAAAAAATTACATAAAAACAGCCAAATTTTTATCATTTTAGGAGTAGTTTCTTGATTTACTAATAGTTATTACTTTAGTTCTGGCAATAAGTCTAATAAAGTTGTTTTTAATACAAAATTGAACAATAATTTAATTACTACAAAATTTTTAGATACAAGGAATTAGAAACGATTTTACTGTGAAAGTTTATGAAACACATGCTAGAATTGCTCTTGAAAAAGTTAGTTTGTTTAATTACTTTATACATTTCAAAGGTTAAACTTAGGCCAAACAACTAGTTTTTAATATTAACTGTTATGCTAAAAAAGCAAATAGAGTTTAATATTTAAATTTGAAACAATAAAATAGTGATGTAAATCTATTATGTTACTTCCAAAAAAGTATAATGCGAAATACCTCTGTTCAAAACGGTAAACAAGTTTTTCTTAAACTTTTCCTGTTGTTTGAGGTAATAAAAAAAAGTTTTTAACTAAAACAAACGGTTACTATTTTGATTTTATACTCGCCAAAATATTCCAGTGTTTTAGCAATTTTCAAACGATTTTTCTGATAATTTCTTATGATAAATTAAACAAGGCGGACCACGAGGAATTCAACCAGTGTCAGAGCCAGTTGGCCCAACTGTACAAGGAAGGTTGCGATGCTACCAACCGGCCTGAATTTATTGCCTACGGTATCATATACTACGTGTACACGAAAAATACTACCGGTTTGTTTGATGCGTTTATGTTTAGCTTTTTGTGTTTGTATTCATCGATTTTAATTATTGTTTTTTTTTTTAATTTTACTTGAACTTTTTCTCTGTATATTATTGGATTTTAGTTAGAGTAATTTGTATTTAATTTTTTTTTTCAGCGGAAAATATTAATTTTTGTATATATTTTGAAACTTCAAGTTTATTGTATTTAAAAAAAAGAGTATTCAATTTAAAATCAACAATTATATATTGATGTACAATATGCATTGATATTAGTCAACTAGCAAGTTAAACGTAATAATAAGCTGTATAGTTAACTGTAAGTTGTGCTGCCACAACTATTTAGCGGTGCAAACTTGTTAACTGCTCATCTAAGCTCAATTAACTTGCTTTACAAAACTTGTGAGGTTTATTAACTTCGTAAGCCATCTAAAAACTTAGCACTCTAGTTTTGACGGGAAAGTAAAAAGTATTTTCTTGTTTATGTAATTATTTTTTCAAATTATTGTAGGTTATAAAAGTTTTTTTTTATAAGACTTTGTTTAGTAATTTTTATTTTTACATGTATTTTTAATTGAAATTACTAAATATAAATAATGAATAAAAATTAGATGCTAATAAACTACTGATGAAAAAAAATACAAACTTAAAAACAAAGTTTGTACTGATAATGAATAAGAAGTACAGGGTTGCCACTTTACCTGGAAACCTGGAAAAACCTGGAATTTGAAAAACTTTGAAAAAAAACCTGGAATTTTGAACAAAAATCACTAAAAAAACTTGGAAAAACCTGAAATTTTAACGATTTTCACATATTCAGTAGTAAAATTTTGATTTGGCTTAAAAGTTCTATAATAAAAATTAAAAAAAATTGTAATCATCAAAACTTTTTTTTTTAAAGCATACTTAAAGTAGCTTTACACTATGTTTTCAATGTTTTTATACTTTTTAACACAGTTTCTTACCTTAAACTTAACTCTAAACTAAAAATAGACCCGAAAATGTGTACTTTAGAAAACCTGGAAAAAGTTTTGAAAAAAGGAGTGGCAACCCTGGAAGTAACACTAAATACATTTAAATTAATACTTTTTTGTTTATTTTAAATGTTTATTGTTAGTTTATATTTACTCTCATTAATTAGTTTGAAATAGTTTAATTTAAAAAAAGAATATAAAGTTTTAAAAGTTTGCTTAAATAATTAATAAATGAAAAAAATCCTGTTTATTCTTGAAGTTTCATTAGTCCATCAGCACAAATTGAGATTCTGGCACAACTATTTCCCTAAAAGTTTTGCTAGCAGTCTTTACTTTTACATGAAAATATTCACAATGAAAATTGATAAAATTTAGAATAGTTTGATTTTGGTACTAGTTTTGTCTAAAAAAATTGTATATAGTTCACTCACTTTAAAAAGGTTTATTAATTAATTTCGTTTAGCGCATCCTCAGAAAAATCTTGCTAAAAACTGATAATATTATGGTGTAAATTTAGTTATAAAGAATAAGTTTAAAATGTCTAGTAAAAAATAGTTACGACAAAAAGTATAAAAGTCTGTTTAAAAGGTTTAAATTAGAATTGAGTTACACTTAGCTGATTTGAAGTAATAAGACAATCGCTAAAACAAAAACATTTAAGATAGTATAAATTTTTTACCTGAAATTAAATTAAATAAAAAGCACATTACAAAATACGACAAAAAGCAACAACAATAATAATAAAATCACGCTATTTAAACAAAGATTCTAGAACTGAGAGATGGTAGGTGTTTCTCGCTCTGGGTAGAATTTTGAGCCTACTATCCAGGTAGTTCTCAGCACAAACAGGGTTGTTGAGAAGGTTATCTTGAATAGATGACAGTTCACCTTTAGGCTTCACGTCGTCATTAAAAATAAACCTTATTAGCTTTTTTGTGACATGTTGCTCTCGCCTGATGTGGAAACGTTGAGATGTTCGACCTACGTAGTCATTTCCGCAATGACATTTAAATATGTATACTACATTACTTAAATCATGGGTAGGTGTTGCATCTTTCACAATTCCGTTAAGAGGGCGGTTGGTGTTGTACACAACACGTAGCGAAACACTAATAAGGTGGATTTTATAGCTAATGAAGCTTGCTTAGCCAATCTTGAGTTTTCAACCTTATAAGGAAGGCGGAGGTAGACTAGGAAAGGATGTGGGCCGAAAGATGGAAAGCGGTTCATTTTAGTCTGAGTTGCCTTAATTGTCTTCTTGATGACTGTTTCGGGGTAACCTAATGAGATAAAAATTTGTAAATGTTGTCAAGTTCTAGATGCAAACAGTCGGCCGTGCAAATTTTAAGCTCTGTTAGTTATGCACTGTATGATCTTTAATTTTTGTTTGGTGGGGCAATACTAATTCCAGGAAATGTAGTGTGGACTAAAATTTTCTTTTCTGTACACAGAAGTAAAAAAGGTGTTGTTGCTGTTTCTAGTAACGTTAATGTCTAAGAAGTGAATTTTACCTGTTTGTGCAGAGAACTACCTGGATAATTGGTTCAAAATTCTATCCAGAGCAAGAAACACCTACCATCTCTCAGTTCTAGAATCTTTGTTTATTAGAACTCGCGAGCCAAACATTTGCAAACAAAGATATTTTTACAATTTGTTGTTGCTTTTTGTCGTATTTTGTAATGTGCTTTTTATTTGATTTAATTTATCGTAAAAATTTTTACTATCTTAAATGTTTTTGTTTTAGCGATTGTCTTATAAATTACTTAAAATCAGCTAAGTGTAACTCAATTCTAATTTAAACCTTTTAAACAGACTTTTATATTTTATGACGTAACTATTTTTTACTAGACATTTCAAAATTATTCTTTATAACTAAATTTACACCATAATATTATCAGTTTTTAGCAAGATTTTTCTGAGGATGCGCTAAACGAAATTAATTAATAAACCTTTTTAATATGAGTGAATTATAATTAAATTTTTTGATAAATTAAAAAAAAAAAAAATTCGCAGACCTCATATCTGCTACTGAGATTTCAGCACCCATTTATCAGTTTTTTTTTTGCAAGCAGTTTTTGTCATTACTTACTAACTAACCTATAACAGAAAAAACAAACAAACCATTTTGCAGACCTGACGTCGACGATGGCGGTTGTGTGCGAGGACGCGTGGCTGAAGCGGGACGAGTCGGTGAAGCACGCGCTCGGGGTGAGGGAGGCGTGGGCGCAGGGCAACTACGTGCGCTTCTTCAAGCTGTTCGCCAGGGCGCCCAAGATGGCCGGGTACCTGATGGACAAGTTCGTGGGCAGGGAGAGGAAGCAGGCGCTGTTGAGGGTGTGCCGGGCGTAAGTTTCAATTTGAATTCTCGGTTTTGATTTGTTAAAAGAAACTAGGTTGAGTGTGTAGGTTGGACATGTAAATGCAGCATAAGCGGTTATTTCAGTGAGTTCTTTAAAAAATCTTACTACTGTCAATAATGAGCGTAAGATGATAGATATATACTGGGTAGTAAATTTAGAAGTTCTTGTAAACAATAGTTAGAATAATGTTTAACTTACAAGTTTAGTTCATAGCATAGCTTATAATTTTTTAAAAGTAACTGAATTTAGTTTAGAATTGTAGGTATATAAACTTTTAAACTTTTGTATAAGTAGAGTGTCAGTTATTTTGATTATATTTAATGCTTTAAAAATATTATTAGTATGTTTTCATTATAAAAGGATTTGTGAATTAACTTAAAATTTTTTTAGATTTATATTTTAAGCTTATACAATTAAAAAACTTTAAATGATGATTAGAATTATGTGGTTAAAAAATGCTAAATAACCTTAATTTAAATATATACAGTGATGATATTATATATGTCTTATTCTTTAAACCAATAGTTTTAAAAATTCCATTGTATAACAATCGAGCACTTTCTTAGAGATTATTATTTTATAACTTGTCTTAGATGTATTTCACTTAAGGTTTTGGATATTAACTAAGGAAAAAAAAGGATGTTAATATTTAGAATTATAATGTTTAGTTTTGTGAAACTGCCCTTCAATATAGTTTAAAATAAGCTTCAAATGAAATGTTTCAAATAAATTTTAGTTTAATTAGTTTAAAGAAGTTTTTTAAAATTATGATAGTATGTATATAAAAATATACTTACAGGGTTGCCAAAAAGTCTGAAATTTGACAATTTAGGCTAAAAAAAAACACTAAAAATCACTAAAAAACCTGGAATTTTAAACAACTTTTATTTCGAATTGACACCAAAATCTATCGTTTAGATAAAATTTATTGTCATCCTCAAAATTTTTTAATATTGAAAAGCTCATTTAAAGAAGCTTTGAGATGTCTTTTTAATGTCGTAATACCATTTAACCTAGTTTTTTACCTTAAAATAATTTTTTACTAAAAATAAACCTTAAAACGTGTAATTTTAAAAGCCTGGAAAAAATTTAAAAATCTGGAAAAAATTTGAAAACCTGGAGAAAATTTTCCAAAAAAATTTTGCAACCTTGTAATTAGAATTTAACCATTTATGATAGCTAACAACAATTTATAAGATTTTGCACTTAAAAAGATGTCCTAATGTTTGTGTCCTTAGTTAAAAAATCCCTCATATAAAATCATTCATCATAAAGATAAAAGAAAACCCGTGTAGCTTATTATCTCACGCACTTTATCACTACAGTTTCTAACATATTATCAGTTATTTTACCAGCTGAAGCAGAAGACGAAAAGACCACTGATCAAAGTAATAGAAACGGGGAAAACACGAATGCAGTGAAACAGAAATAAATTGCAGCTGTTACGAAAAAAATACGAGGTTTGATGATGGAAGAAGTCCAGATAATAGAAAGCAAACTTCAAAAAGCGACGGAATACTGGAGTTGTAGTTGCAAGTTTTTGATTTAAAAAACATACAGATATTTCAAACGGTTTGTTGCGCAAAACTCTCAGTTATTGCAGGTATTGTTAAAAAAGAGCAAATAATATGTGATAAATTTACAAACTTTATTGAGCTCTTTACCAAGCTACTGGGCTCAAAGTCTCGATGAAAAATTGTACTGGGCACTTTACCACGTTACTGTGCTCAAAGTCTTGATGAAAAATTGTACTGGGCACTTTACTACGTTACTGTGCCCTAAATTCTGATGAAAACTTACTTTTGACTCTTTATAACGCCACTGAGTTCAAATTGAAATTCTCAACGAGCTCTTTACTACGCTACTGAGCTCCTTAATGGTAAATTTATCAACTTATCATTGTATCAAATGAGTTTGTAAAATTTTGGTTTGATTGAAAAACACATCTAACTTTTAATAAAGATTACGAGCTTTATATTGTAATCTCAAACTTTTTAATTGTAAGAAGTTTTATCCTTTACATTATAAATGTTACTCCACAAAAAAACTATTTCATTTGAAAGAGCAAAATGTTATTTTTTATTGCAAAAATTTTGTTATATCTGCTTAACAAACACTTTTTCCGAGTTAAAGTTTTTCCAAAATCTATTCTACTGTCTTTATCTTATAGGAATATCCAATGAAGAGTTTCTTTTGTATTTCTTTTGGATTCATAGGTCGTAGGGTGTATATTTTTCATTTTAAGCTTAAGAAAACAGTTTTAAGTTGTTCAATTATCCACTAATTTGCGAACCACATTAAACAGATATATATTATGATTGGTAGAAATGTATTCAGTTCTGTACTATTAAGAAACTTTTGCATTATTTCAAACAAGGTATACTTTAAACTGTTTTTTATGAATTACCCGAGTTAAGAATAATTATGAAAACAAGCATAAATTGTAAAGAACTTTAAGTTAAATAACGGAGTAGTTTTTATTTATTTTTTTTTTAAGAAACTATTTTACTTACATGGTAAATATGTTCATCATTAGATTTTACAGTATAAAACAACTTCGTAACATGATTTTTTTTTATTCTTTAAAAGTGAAGCCAAACATTATTAGCAACTATAAAATATAATAGTATCTTTAATCGCTGTTACACAGTTTATAAAAATATTCTACACTGGATTAAGCTAAATAACATAAATTTCTATGATGAGGTTTTGTTTTTCTATCATACTGGACATGAGATTAGAAAATTGTAATAAGAAAATTTGTATACTTGGATGGCAAAATATTATTGATTAACACATACTGGTGTTACGAAATCAGTAACACATATTTATAATGTTACATGAGTTGTTCCTAATTTTTTTTAAATAATATACATATTAATTAATTTTAAAATTTTAATAATTTAAAGTTGTTTAGAGTTACAGGTGAGTTATGTTGTTTAATAAATTACATATTCATTAACTCAAATTAGTTTTAATTAATTTAAAACATTTTCGCTGTCTGTTATAAATTTTAAAAAGTAAGAATTTTTCGTTTGCAGTAGCTTTTAATAAAATAAAGTACTCTAACAAAGTAAACTTGAAAAAAATAATCTAATAATTAATTAAAAATATTTTTTAAAGTTAATAATTTGCATGAAAATCAAGAGTGAGAAAAACAAAAGCCGACCAAACTAGCATGTAAGATTATAAAATAAACAATAAGTAAAAAGTCAATGCTTGCAAACTTGAGTTTCCTTTTTCAAACAGAGCACAACTTCTCACTCTCTCGATTTAATTCTAGATCAAAAACTAAACAAAATTTTTTTATTATAAACAGAATGAGGCCGAGTATTGAGTTCGATTACTTGTTCGAACTTCTCGCCTTTCAAGAAGCAGCCAAATGCCGCGAGTTCCTGGATGAGTGCAACGTGGTTTACTCGAACAAGGATAGATCCGTCATCGACTGCAAGAACTCGTTTGCAGCCATGAACTGCTGATATATCATGCGTATGCGAGTATAAACATTTCGGGTATAAAGTTATACGAGTTCAGGATGAGTAGCGTTTTCGCCGGTTTCATTTTGTTTTGAGTTTTACAACATATCGCTTCGCTTCTTATTGGTTTCGTGAAGGCAAGTGTTTAAACTTTTATTTTTTAACGTTTCAAATAGTATAGGTAGTATATTTTTAACGGTAGATAGATGTTGAGATAAACGTTTGTTTTAAATGTTGAATAAATTTTTATTAGTGACTACATATAAACCAACTGTATTATATTAAATAATGATTTGAAGTACATATTATATTTTTATATAATATCCATGATTTTAGCTTACAAGTTTTATTTGTATTTAGTAGACATCGCATAATTTATAAAATAAAGCAAAACTAAAGAAAATTGTTGTTCTTTTTACTATGCAGTAATAAATAAGAAATTTTACGATGATCCCTATTTGTTTAAAGGGTGTTAGAGTTTACATAATGTCACATTTGCAATGTTGACAGCTTTTCACAGATTACCGTATTAAGTAATTAATTTTTATAGGTGGCACTTTTCCGCAAGTAATTTTTTTGCAAAGGTGTATTTTTTAATGTAGAACTCTAAATTTATCCTTAATTCTTAACCCTAAGTTCTTAGTTTCTTGCTTAAGTGTTAAATCTTAAAAAACTTATCCTATGAAATTAAGTCTTACGCCCACATCGTTAACTCATTTTATAGTCTAGAATTGTTATATATACTTTTCATTACAATTTGTAATTATTTTTCATTCTGTTTCACTGATATTTTGAAATTGTTTTAAATTAATTTTTGTTTATGTAACTGAAAGATTTTAGACAATTATGTAAATTTTAAAAGTGTGTTGTTAAAGCTAGTACAGACAATACTGTATGTTGATCAAAATAAAAAGTGCAACGCCACAGAATAAAGACTAAACACGCCCCTGATCTAAATTAATTTAAATTTCAAGTTTGTATACAAAAAAAAAACGCAGATTGAAAGATTTTTTTAAATGTATATAATGTAGTACTTATGCATTTGTAATGAAAATAATTAAAAAGCTAAAAAGAATAACTAAACTTAACAGGACTAAAAGTAATGTGTCAAAAATAACTGGTATATTAAAATCAGGTTCAATTTTATACAACGTTGTACAACTAAAAAATTTAAAAAAACAAGTAAAACATTAAAGTTTATATTTCCTAGATACTTTTAAAGTTGGTTGATACAAGAAGTATTCTCAATTAAATTTTATGACAGGTGTGTAAATTAACACCTTATTAACTAAAGCTTAGGTTTCTTAAAGTTTATAAGAAATTTATTGTACTTAAAATGCTTTTAATAAACTTTTAAACTAAAGATTTTACTCTTTATTAGGTTTTTGTCATTGCTTTCTTGTCCATCTGATTTTTATTGGTGTAGTAATGTTTATGTCTCGTTGACAGTTTTTTAACTTACGTATAAAAACTGTGTAAGATATTTTATCAAGTTCAAATAAACATAAACCAAAAGTAAAGAAATTTTTAACTTGAAAATTTTTTTAGCTACCTGTTTCATATGTGAAGCCTTTTTATTTAGATTAGGAATATGATAATTCTTCGAGGAGAAACTTGTACCAACACTTGAATAAAAAGCAGAAGATAACTTTGCTTTTAACATAGACAACACCATTAGTTATTAACGGTTCTTTTTAAACTATCAACGTACTTTAGAGTTTCTAAAAACATGAAACTTTTCAAATTTAGTAAACTGGACTAAAATTATTCCACATAAATAAAAAAATTATTATGTATTTTTAAATGTCAAACAAAAATAGATATTAAAGATTATAAAAATGTCAATTACATTGTTCAAGTCAATTTTATTACTTTTACATTTTCTACAATAATAGTACAAAGCTAAAAGTTTGTCAGTTTTACCTACTTGGAAAGTTGTACTTATCTTTTTTTGGGTTATTATAAAAAACTTGACATATTAAAAGACATATATGTAAATTTATTGAACAACAAAAAAAAACGCTCTAAGTATTTTGTCCTAAGACCTGGTGCACAAAAAGACCTTTTATATATACTTCTTACAGAAACTTCGCCCTCTTTGGAGCCATTTTGGCTGATAGGCGGCAATAGGGGTGCGAAAAAGTAAATAAAAAGTAAGCGGTATAGACGCGCTGTTTTTGATAAAGAGGGGTTACTTTTTAAGTTTCTGACATGGAAGTGAATTTAAAATAAGTTTGGGAAACCCTGCAATAAAGTGTAGATCAGGGGTCGGTAAACTGCGGCCCGAGGGGGAAAACGCGGCACGCAAAAGTAATTGCTTTTATGTTAAACTATCTAGCATTGTTTAGTTTTAAGTAACTTGATTTTCAAACATTAACGGTAAAGAATGGTAAACAATTTTTTATAGAAAATTTGGTCATTATTTATATTGTAAATTCAATAGTTTGTTTAGTGAGTCAATCCATTAAAATATACACGCTACTTAATAAAAGTAAATTTAATATATAGTTTGTTTTTTTAAAATTTGTCTAAAAATAAAATAACCATGAATTACAATTGAATTTCTTAATAAAAAAAAATTAGAAACGTTATTTTTAGGTGGTATATTTATAAAGGCAAATAAGTAAGATTTAGAAAATTTTGTATGAGAACTAATAGTTAAATATGTATTCTAAAGTAGTTTATTACAACAATGTTTCCTTAAATTAGACTCGTATAATAAATCACTTTTTGATAAATCAGGTTTAACATGAAAAATTTTTATGACAAACTTTTTGTAAATATTTTAAAATCAATCTTTTGTTTACAGTTACCTTTATAGGTGTAATAATTAACAATTTATTGCACTAAGTATTAGAAAATTCAAGATAAATTCATTATAATCGATAAAAAAAATTTTAGCCGTTGACTAAAACCTTGCTATAGAGAAAAAAGAGTTAAAACTATCACTTCAATACTTTTAAGAAAATTTTAATAACTTTTAAGTTACTAATAATTAGACTTTCCATTAACATATTTTATTACAAAACTGCTGCAAATGAATTATATAACTTATATAATGTATATATAAAACACACTAAACAAAAGTGTTAAAATAATACAAAGAACTTATAAAACATCAGTTACTCTCTTTCAACAAACATAAATTTAGCCGCGTTCACCACGGATGCGACGGGCAAGTTGAATGTCCTTAGGCAGGATTGTCACTCTCTTTGCATGGATGGCACACAAGTTTGTATCTTCAAAAAGTCCGACCAAGTAAGCTTCGGCAGCTTCTTGCAGAGCCATGACTGCAGTACTTTGGAAACGCAAGTCTGTCTTGAAATCTTGTGCGATTTCGCGAATTAGGCGTTGGAAGGGCAGCTTGCGGATCAAAAGCTCAGTGGACTTCTGGTAGCGACGGATCTCACGAAGAGCCACTGTTCCTGGGCGGTAACGATGAGGCTTCTTTACACCTCCAGTTGCTGGTGCACTCTTGCGTGCTGCCATCGAGCCGATTTTTAAAGCTTTTCCTCCAACTGGTTTGCGGGGAGCTTTTCCTCCAATTGATTTTTTCGCAGTTTGTTTGGTACGAGCCATTTTTAATTTCAACTAAGTATCCTATTGTATTAGAAATATTTTAAAATACGATTTTTTTGTATTTGCTTAAATTATTGAAAATTAGTAGTTCTTAAATTTACATTTAGGAGTCATTATAGACTATATTAGACAACAAGTATTGAACAACAAAACTTACAAGCACAAAGTTATTGAATTTTTTTAGATAAGTAGCATTTATGACAATAGTTCTTTTTACTTTATTATAGGTTTTATGACAATTACTTGTTTACAAATTTAAGAGGCTACATCTCAAAATATACTAATATAATGCAAATCAAAAAGCTCTTGCTGGTCGAAGTATTAATACATTGGTAATGAAAAATTCAAAAATATTTATAGAGAAAATCATCAATTAAAAAATAATTTTATTTATTAAAATATGTTTATGTGAGTCTAATTTAAAGTATAATATCATAAAAGTAACATTTATAAAAAATTAAATTAGTCATAATTAAGTAAATAAGTGCTAACAAAAAAGTATTAGATCTTGAACTATCGTGCTGCTTTAATATGTACCGCTAAGGCAACCTTAGTTGATAAATTAATTGTTATACAGAACACATCTATATAATTTTGAAAAAAATAAAACTTTCCTAGTATAATTGAGACAACATGGATATGGATTATCTTTTATAATTTAGTGAAGGAAAACTAAAATATTGTGTTTAGCAACAAAATACAGTATTGTTTATATCGATTATTTAATTTAATATGACTTTATAGAGTATGTATAGCCAAACTAATCATTTTAATTGGCTCTGTTTCTAATGAGTCTCAATCTAAAATACGCATATGAGCATGAAATCATTATAGTAAATAAAATATTTTGAAGTAACATATATGGCCGTTTTCAAAAAAAAATTCTGAAAAACAATTACAAGTTTAATTAGTTATAGAAATACTTTGGTGAAATTTACCAAACGAATGTTTAAACATTCATTTATTGTAAACAAATCCAGACAAATTTATGCGAAACTTTTTTTTTGAAAATATCAAAAAATAGATGTCTTTATTTTTAGTATCCACAGCTATTACTTATTTCAATAATGCTAATTTAATTTTATGTTTTTTTTTAATTTCTAAAATGAAAAACTTTACAAAAAGGATTTAGGATGTAAGTTTATAACATCATAACTCATTCAAATTGCTTTTAAACACTTTTTCTTAGTTTTATGTATCTTAATTCATATATTAATAATGCATGATGCACATTTTTCAGTTTTTAATCTTTTAATCGGTTAAGTTTAACAAAAGTTCGATAAATGCACCTCACCTTACAGAAAGTCTAATTATTAAAAACTTAAAAGTTGGTGTTTTTCTGTAAATATTAAAATTTTCTTAAAACTGTTGAAGTGGTTAATAAATACGTTTTACATGAAGCATTTAATGTATGAAGTACATGAATCATGATGTTATCACTGATAAGTAATATATTAATTCGATGTATTATTTTTAAACTGCTAAGATAATTCAACTGGTTATAAAATTTCTATGGAAAAATGTTAAAAAGGTTCCAATTTTATAAATATTTCATAAAATTAAACTGAGAATACATTAAAACTAACTTTGAAAGAATCTAGTAAACAAAATTTTAAATGTTAAATTCTATTTGCAATTAACTTTTTAGTGTTTATAATAAAATAACTTTGATAAATGTTATCAACTTAGTTATATTATTCTTTTTGTTTCTTAATTTTGTTTAAATTATATATATATATATATTCAAAACAAAAGTATAATGATATATGCGTGTTTCTTGTAGAAATAATTTAAGTCCAGCTTATTAAGTTGTAACTTTGAAAAGTGAAATTTCAAAATATGGTTATTAGTTTCTTATAAAAAATAATTAAAGACGACTTTTAGTCATAAAAAGACAAATCAGTTAAAACTAATTTAACAAGTTTTGATTTTCAAACAATCTAAAAATTAAGACTTTCGATTCACTTCGTATTAGTAAACAAATAATTTAAAGTAGTAGTTTAATTAGTAATTTCTGTAAATATAAAAATTTAAACTGTAAATAAAAAAATTTTTAATTGATTTTAGTTTTAGCATCTTTTTTGATTAGGCATTTGTCATTGAACGTTTAGGTTAAAACTTTAGGTGATTATTACTAGTATAAACAAAGATAAATATTTCAACTAAACTTTGATATAGATAAATGTTTTTTGAATGAATTATTTAACAAAAATATTGTACCAATTATAATGTGAACAATTATAAATTGTTTTGAATTAATTTTTTATGGACCAATATTTTAACGTTTAAAAACAAGAATAACTAAAACAATTTGTTTTCTTGTTTACTTTATAATTACTTTTAAATAAATTTTAAAACGTCTAGTCTTATAGTGTCTAAATGAAACATCTGTTTTTGAATCTTATCTTTTAAAGTACGCAACTTATCCTTACCAGGTATGATTTTATTTACTTTATTTAACAATACTAGATGAAGTGTATGTAGTATCCAAGAGAAAAGTTTTAACTTTCAATTATGTACACAGTAAAAAAAATATTGTTTCGAGAAGTTAAAATACCAAAAATTTTATGAGTTGATTATATGAAGATACTAAAAAAAATTTAAACTTTGCACAAGTTTATAAATTTTGTAGGAAAATGACTAAACATTTTCGTGATTTTACTGTTACGTTCTAGATCTTACTTTTAATAATAAAGATTTGTTGTAAGTTTATATATATACTTAGTAAAGCTTATTGAAAATAATTTTTAAAGTTTGTTATAATAAAACTATGTTGTTTCTTATCTACAAATTGTTCATGTTTTAATTGTTTAAATCAAATTTATCTTTGAACGATAGATAATGGCTGTTTCAATAAAAGATTAAGTAAACTTAAAAAAAATCAATGCACCAATATGAAAGTAATTAGTTTAAGCATAATCTTCTTACTTTAGAGCTTTCCAAACAATTCTCAGATTAAAATATCTTAGTTATTTGTAATTAGTATTACCTATTGTTTGATAAAAAAATTTCTAAGTATTTAATGTTTCGATTTTGTAAGAATTTATATAAATTTTTATGTAACAAATATTATCTGCTTTGAAATAACTGTTAAATGTTTATATTAATAATAAATTACCGTTCTTTAAGATTCTTTTTTTAGTTTTTAGCAAAACGTAACAATTAAGGCTATAAGGAGAAAACTAAAAACTTTTTCTTAGCTTTTATTTTTATTATTATGATGTTTAAGTTATTTACTTATTTAGTCTAAAGTTAGTTGAATAAAATTTATAAGAAATAATAATTACAGTTTTCTTTCTCTTTAGTACACTTTTTAGAGCAGATTTACTAAAATTGGAAAAATAAAGTTCTGTATATTGAACAAATAATTTTTTTTTTTAAAGTTATAACTTAATGTTTGAATAGTTGTGTGGCCGTTTGCTAATTGAAGGCTATCAACAATGATTTAGAGTAAAAAAATTAGAGACAATTATGTTTAATAAATTTTTTTTTTAAATAACACTTCAACTTATGAAATTTAAAGGTACCCATTTCCTGCTAAGTAAGCACTTTTTTGCTGTGTTCAACGTGTATACTCAAGAAGAAAATTACTGTTTACAATTTATATTAATTAACAGCTTTGAAAATTATTTCATCTACAAAATATGCATAATAGCATAAAAATTATTTAGAAGTTTACTAAGTAAAACAATTAAAAAAATAGCTTTAGATATTTATTCTATATTTATCAACATTATGGTCTTAATAACAGCAGAAACTTTAAGAAGTATGTTTAATGCTCCAATATTAATATGACAACCATGAGTTCTGCAATAAATTAAAAAAAATTACGTACTGATTAATTTTATTTCCACAAATTGTTGATAATTTTAATTTTTTAACTAATTGTTCGACTTTTTAGGAAATACTTTTGTTCAAAACTCAGTATGCGTTTTAGTTTTGGTTTGTTCATATCATCAATACTTCTTCCTGTAAGTTTTTTGAGCATTAAAAGAGTTTATTTTATCAATAACTTTTTATGCTAACAAATAAGTGTTTGTATTTTAAAAGAATCCAAGTTTTAAATAAAGTTATGTTAATTATAAGTTAAATTTAAATTGAATTATTTGATTTTTGAAAATTTATAAAACATATTTTTTTAAATTATGCTTATAATATTAAAAACTAATTGACAATAAAGTGTTTAATTTTAAGTACATGTATACATTTAATAATAATAAAACACTATAGTATTCTCTAGAATTTCTAATCCTAATAAATAGGAAAGTACATCAGTCAGTTCTTTAAACAAACAAACACATAAATAACTTTGCATTTTTAAATTCATAAATTTTATATACCTATGGTTAACTCAGGGTTGCCAAAAAACCTGGAATCCTTGAAAAACCTGGAATTTGAAAATTTAAGTTAAAAAAAACAGAAAAAATCTTTAATTCGATTGGTTTTGAAAAAACACTTAATTTTGAACAAAAATCACTAAATACCTCGTAAATACTGGAATTTCAAACAACTTTTACATGTTAAGTAGTAAAACTTCGATTTGACACAAATAATCTATCAAATAATTTTGTAATCATCAACAACTTTTTTATCAAAAAACACATTAAAAAAAGCTTTAAGATACGTGTTTAATGTCGTTATACTATTTAACACAAATTTTTAACTAGAAATAGACCCTAAAACGTGCAATTTAAAAAACCTGAAAGAAACTTTAAAATCCTAGAGAAAATTCAATAAAAAATTTAGCAACTCTATTAACTATTAACTGTTTTAGAACAAATTTCCAAAAATTCTTTCAACAATTATTTATGCAAAAGTTTAATTATTATTAGTTTATTTCGGTAAAAATGTTAGTCAATTAATTTTTTAAGCACAAAAAAAGGTTATTGGTTTATCAAATTTTGATATTAAAGTAGGATAGTAAAATTAAGTAGGGTATACTTACTTCACAATTTATCAACTTTATTGAGAAACACTTATATTTTCAAATCTTATATTTACTAAAAAATCCTTTCTGTATGGTAAAAGCTTTAGTTGTAAGTAATACATTTTTGATTGTTTTATTTTGGTTTAAGTAAGAAAAGAGGAGTTTTAATTAAGAATAAATTGTTGTAGCAACGAAAAGTATAGCAAATAATACGTTTTTTTTAGTTTATAAACTAAATATTCATAGAAGTGCAAATTAAGTATTTTATTTGCTACCTGGTTGAATATATCTGTTTCAAAATAACTAAGTTTTATTATACTTGACAATGTAGTAATTTTTTTGTCACCAAAACCTTGTAGTACATGAATATTTAATTTCCCCTTATGTTATCATTTAAATAAACTGTTTTCATTTCAGTAAATTGAGCATTATGTTTTAGTTAAAACAAATAGCTGTATAGTTAATAAAAACAAACCTAGAATATTAATTTTCATCTAACTGATCTTTTTCAGTTTGTCTTTTGTGCTTCTCTGAGAAATGAAGAAATTTCAGACATTTTTGTTTCAACCAGAAATGGAATGATGATTAGTAAAGATTTACTTAACGCTAAAAGTGTCACACAGCAGCACTATATGGAAAAATTCAACCGTTTGTTCAAAGTAAGAATTTATGTTGTATTAAAAAATAAAAGTTACAAATGTTGTAAAAATTGTACTTTTGATATCCGAACTCTAGTCAATTAATAAGAAATCATTTTAGACGAAAAAATTTATATTTATATAGTTATTTAAACAAGTTATGTTGAAAATCTACTTTAAAAAAATTGTTACCTACAGCAGTTTTTCTCAAAGAATACATTAGCTAGATTTTGAGATACATTAAGTTATTTGACTACTTCAGCTATTTGTAAAAACAAATCTTACCTACTAGGTTGAAAGTGTTTTTGTTTCGGTGAGAATTGGACAAGCTAAGCCTTTTATTCTACAATTAGATGCTTCAAACAATGAAACATGCAATTTCAGTGGAAAATATGTTGATGATTCGGAAATAACTGTTGAAGTTGTTTTATGTAAAAAAGTTGTAAGTACTGAGTTTGAACAAATTCTAAACTATCCATTTTAAAAAGAAAGTAGTACTGAAAAAAAAGTAAAATCACTTTAGTAATAAAGTTTAGTTTTAACTTAATATGTTTAAGTTTGATAAATAATAGTTTGAATGATTAATGAATAATAGTTTGACAAAAAAGAATTTATGGTTTTAGATTTTATGTTGATTTACACAAGTAATTTTAACTGAAAAGTACCGAAACTTAATACCAATGATTCTTAAAAAAATTAAAGTAGACATTCCTTTAACAAACGAATACGTAAATACTAAGGTTTCAATAAAGTTTTTGTAAATACTGAGAAAAATTGTTTCTAACAAATTTATAAGAATATTATAAAATCATCATTTAGTTTAGCTATAAAGTAGAGTTTGACAACTTTTTAGTCTGCAGGCTAAATTTGCTGGAAAAATATTATGCGTGCTGGAATTAATGAATAAAGTGATAGCGGTCCACGTAATTTCGTAAAGTTATACTATAAATTTTAATAAAAAACTCATTATCAAAAACTTAGGCTAGAATTTTTAAGCTTAAAAAAAGGCGCACCAAATATTTCTGTTATATAAAATCGAATTAAAGTTTAATAAAAACATAAATATTGACTAGTTAATAAGATTTAAATTTTTTTACTAAGGCAATACATACAAGCAAAGGTGAAAGTTTTGTACGGAGTCAAAAAAGGATTAAAAGAGAATCTGATATAGAAAAAAACTTATTTACCGAAACAGGTAATATTTAGTTTAAAATTGTTGTTAGTTTTTTAATTATATAGACCTGTTTCAGTCTATTTCCATAAACTGTTTAGTTTAATTGTTTTACTCACAAAATTAGGTGTTTAAATAAACTTCACTTAAATTTATTAATTTCTACTAAAAATTATACACATAACGTAGAAATTTATCCAGATTAAATATTTTTTGTTAACCTAGATGTAATAGTTTTTTATTTTTAGTGGCTTATGTCACATTTTTAGAAACCTAAAGCTTTTAATACTCACGTATGTTACGGTTTTATAAATTGAAACTTTAGTTTTTTCATTTCTTGTGTTTTTTATAATAAATAATTTATGTTTTGCTGAAAAACTTATGTTAAAAGGTAATTAAAAACGTACAGTATAGTATGTTTTAGTTAAAACACTAAAATAAAATTCACTTTTTTAGTTTAAATGTACTCTAGGACTGAATAAATCTCAACAAAAAAGCTCTCATTTAAAACTTAAAAAATTATTTCTCAACTCATTTAATTAATAAATTTTCAGCCGAAAAGTTTGATTTTGTTACCGCTGAGGACCTTGAAAATGCGGACAAGTTTTTTGAAAACAAAAACTTTACGAATCTTAACTTAAGCGTTAAATACTTGGTTGACTATAAAGCTCAGAAAATTTATGAAACGAAAGATGAGTTGTTGAACTATATTTTTGCAATTCATGGGCAGGTAATTATTTTTTATACCTTTTGTAAAAGTTTTATAAAACTAGTGCGTATGCTTTAGAACATTTTTACAATACAGAATGGTTTGGTTGAGAAAAAGAATTACTTCCAAAATTGATACACTGTCTGTCTTATAGTTTCTTAAATAGCAATTTCTCAAACTTATGAGATAAACTAAATAAAAAAAAATTATCGAGTACTACGGTTACTGGTTTACTTTTAATGACTATGCTTTTTTGATTTCTCACTAATAATTAAGTGTTTCATAGTAAACTGTATACTATATTTGTATAAAAAACTTCCATAACAACATCATCTTGTTTTGTTTACGTAAGTAAGAAGTAAAGTAATTTATTACCTATAATATTTAACATTCTTGCTAGATGTATTTGGTAAACTGAAGGAGATATTTTAAATTTGTTAAAGAGTTAGCTATATTTAATTTTTTTCAAAAGTCTCACCATTAGAGTTATTATAAGACTTTAATTAAAAATAATTTTTATCTAATTTTCTTAAATATTTTTTGATATTTTGAATTTTTTTTTTGAATAGTCAGTAAAAACAGTTTGATTGCTAAAAGAACTTTTCAAAAACTAACACTTAAACAATTTTTATAATTTTTAAGCTAGTTCTAATAATACATGGTATTAGTATGTTTTAAGTAAGATAGTTAAAAAAGAAAGCAAAATTGATTCGTTAATTTCATTTTAAATTAATATTAATAAAAAAAACATTGCCAAACAAACGAAGTCAGTTTATATTTCTACTGTTGATGTTTTTTAAATTCTATTTTTATTTTAATTTTTCTAAGTTTAAAAGGCTTCATATTGTTAGTGAAAGTTATATACACTATTTGGTGAAACTTAGACATATATTTTAATATAAGAAAATAAAGACTTAATTATGCTAGAATTCTATTTTGTTCTTTTACTTGAGTTTTAAACAACTTATTCTTTTCGTATAAAATATCAACGTTAAAAACTACTTAAGAAGGAATTACTTATAAAAGAAAATTTTTTAGGCGGAGTACTATTTTAGCAGAAGTTTTGGGTATCCACTAAAACTACCAGTTGTTGATATTCAGCTTCTAACTAAACAAGAGGTTAGCAGTAAAAAGTTTATTTTGGATTTTTACTTTAAAACATGTACTTGAATGCTTGAAATTATGTCCTTTTGTTTAGTAATACTTTTATTGTCGAAAATGGTTTCTTTTCTAACAAAAGCTGATAAGTTTATTTAACATTATTTAGAAAAATTTGATTTATATATAAGTACAAATTGTTTTGTTCTAACAATTTATAAGTTAATTCAATAAATTTATTGTTATTATAACAAAAGAACAAAACAGATTTTTTTAATAACATGTAACCTTTAAGTGTCTTACAATTATACTAAAAATGATTTTTAAGCTCGAAATTTTATAAAACTATAAGTTCTTCGTATATAGTTACTTTTTACCGATCGAACGATGTTTTTACTTATGTTTATGCGACCTAGCGATTAACTGACTTAACGCGTTATAACAATATCGGTGACGGTTACTTAAATGTTTAGAATTGATTTAGCTAAATAACTTAGACTATCATTTACGCTTAGCCTAACTAAGTAGTAAAATTGTTAGAATGCTTAAACTAATAGTACAAAGAAATCGAGTCTCTGAACAAAAAGGTGTATTACAATGAATAAAAATACGACTAAACAAATATAGCAAACTGTACAAACAAACTACTTTAATTCAAAAGTTCATATGAAAAACAATCGCCATCGTACAAGTGTACGATGGGAACAAAACACTTTGTAAGAAATAGAAGCGTTATCAACTAAGACACTGAAAACTAACTCCCCCAAAAAACAAGCAGCGCGTTTACTGAATTTAAGGTAAATAAATTTGAGAGAAAATAAAGAAAGAAAGTCACTTTCAACTGCAAAACACTATCAAAGTGTTACAACTTGTATTTGAACAAAAATAATGTTTTTTAATATACTTATGTTTCATAACTTACATGATAGATATTACTTCATTTTTTATTTAAACTTACAAAAAACAATATTTTTATTTTATTCGGTTGTTTTGTCCCTATTTTACTAAAGCAGTTGTAGACTCGTTTTTTAATTGTATTTTTTAAGTAATTAACTTTAAGTTAGTCTGTTTTTTTTATTATATCTTTTATTTATTAAAGTTTATTTGTTGAGATGTTATAAAATACTTTACTTAAAAAAAAACTTTAACCTTGTATTTCTTTTTATAACAGTAGTTTTAATATTCATAATTTTTTTTGTATGTTTTAAGCTATTTAATGTCTTTTATTTATGAAATTTGTTATTTACCACAAATCTTACATTTTTGTTTCTTCTCCTTATGTTTTTATTAAATAATTTTACTTAAATTTTTTTGGTTGTTTGAAATTATTTATGTTTTTGCTTTGCTGAACCTTATTAAGGTTTTAAGTTTTTTATGTAAGTGCTTTTTTATCTTGAAATTGCAACTAAAACATATATTATTAATATAACCATTACAAAAAAGCTTTTGTATAAAACATGATATTTATTCTTTTGTTTAGGGAAGTATTTTTTAAAAGGTTTCAATCTAAGTGCAACCAATTAATAACAAAATGTGCAAATGTGGACTGATAAGTGTCTAAAAACAATTTTCTGTGCACAAAAACCTGATAACAGTATTCTAAAGACAAATATATTTATATCTTAGTTTGTTATAAAACTTTTTCGATTTAAATTACTCATTTCAAAGATTATTAACCTACATGTTTAAAAAAATCAAGTTTATAATTAAAGATAAAAACAGAGTTGTGTTTTAAAAAGACTTCAAATCAAAATGACAATAAAAAATGTTTAACGTTATTTATTTATTTCTGTAGTCATCACAACTTGTTACTGAAGATCTAAAGTTATTGAAAGAAGTATGTGCGGAAGAAGAAGGACTAACTTTAGAAGAACTAGAAAGTGAATATGAATCTAAGTATAAAATGGCATACTTATGTTTATCTGATTATCAAATGTTAGCCTTAGGGCAGTTAACAATTAAAAAAAACTTATTTAAAGAAGGATCTCCAGATGCTGTAATGCTTATCACTGGCGAACTTCCAGACTCTATGGGTAAGTATTTTAAAATAAAAAAAGTTAAATTACTTTAACACACTTCGAGGTTTTTACAAAACATAAGTTTATATAGACCAATAGAATTAGACTATACTTTTTTGAAAAATAATAACCTGATCAGTAAATACTAAAGCTTTCATAATACTAGATAATGTGTTTTGTAGAAATCATATTAAGTCTATTGATAAGTGTTTAAATAAGTTAGATGAAAAAACACATTATAATTAAAATTTAATATAAGACAGTATCTTTGTTTTTTATTACTAAACCTAAATAATAGTTCTGTAGAGAAAACGCATCAAATGTTTCAGTAGGGCAATAGAATTAAATTTGATAGGAACATAAATCTATTATAATTTTGTAAAATGTTGAACTCAATTTAACTGTTAAAAATACTTTTGATTTAAATATTTTGGGTTATCTAAAAAAAGGATCCATACATTTTTTATTTAACCTAACACACATTTACTTAGTGATACTTAGTATTTGATATTGAGTTTAAACTTTATTGCAAATTTTGGCTTTAGAATTATAAAATATTTTAATTAAGGTACAAAAAACATAATCGAAAAGCCTTGGAAATTTTGTTTACCTAAATAACTTCTTTTTCTTAAACATATTGTTTTAAAAAAGGCTATGCTAAAAAACTCGAAGCGATTGGAACAAATTCTTCCTTCGGAATTCTTGGAGTTAGAAAAAATAGTTTTCATGCTGCAGCATCTTTAGCCCATGAACTAGGCCATTTGTAAGTTTTGATAAATAAGCTTTTGAAAACCCCATTTAATATCAATTTAACGTTTTTAATTTCTTTATAAATAAAATAGTAGTGCAAGATTATATTGTTCATTGTTCTTTTAATTATAAACTTCAATAAAGCATTTCTTTTACTTTTCAATATAAACAAACTTTTTCATAATTAATTTTAAATCGCAAGTTATTCCTTGCACTTAAATTGTATAACATAAATTTACAATTCCTAAACATATTTAACTTTATTAAACCTAAAATGTACTAAAACCTTTTAATTACTTTTACTCATGTTATGAAGCTTAAGGTTTATCATCTTACAAAAACCGTAAAAACAAAACTAAACAAAAAGTTTCTGAAGTAAGCAAATGTTGTTTGTAGTTAAAATATTTTTAAGATTTCAACCAAAAGAATAACCATTTGTTTTTTTTTGCAGAATTGGGTTGCAACACACGTTTAGATTATGTAATGTAAGTGAAGTAGAAGCGAACAAAACACTATATATCATGGATTACACGCCTCGATGGGGAAGGTTTGCCGAGTATACTTGGTGCCCTTGCAATAGAGTTATGTCAAAATATTTTCTTCAGTAAGTTGCTGTTAAAAGCTGTTTAAATGTGTAGTTGCTTATAAAACACAGAAAAGTTATCATCATGGAAACTTAGAATTTTTTTTTTTAGTTTTACACTTATCATTTAGGATTTCATTTTGTTAAATTTAAATATTTTAAATTTTTCTGAAGTATAATATTTTCTGGTATAGGTAAAAACTAAATTCTTACTAGGTGAAAATAATCAAAAACTTAATACAATTTTTACCGCTATAAATATTAGGATTATAAATTTAATGACTCTGAAAGGTTATTTAAATAATTGCTAACTAAACTTTATAATCTGTACTACAAAAGTATTATTTTATATGCAGTTGTTTTAATAAAAGCTGCTTTTAGTAAACATTATTTATTTTCTTCAGTGAAAAACTAGTTAACACTTTATAAAAGCGTTTGTATAATTGAAGCTTAATTTTTTTATCACTTTTTTTGTATTTAAAGACAAGCTAGATTTGTTAAGGAATTTTTTTTATGTAAGATTTTTTTGTCAACTTCATACTTTAAAAAAAAACACTGAAATGATTAAATTTTAAACTTGATTGGAAATAATTATTTTAATTTTTATAAGTTTTTTCATGCATTTTTGCAGTATATAGTTTTTCATATTTTTTTTAGACAATAGCAAAAAGATTATAGTCAGTCGAATCGTAAAAGTTATTTTTCAAATATAACTTTAGCATGAAAATTGACTAAACTAGTTTCCTGTTTAATACATTTTTCGATATAATTATCAATAAAGTTTATTGTAATTGTTGGTAACAACTGTTTATAGAAAAAAAATAGATAAAAATATTTGTTTGAAATTAAAAAAAAATAGCAGAATGCTCTTATATTCATTTAAATTGAAAAAATTAACTTGAACTAAAGTTTTTCGTTACTGATAAATAAAAAACAAACTGCTATTGTCTTTTATCGTACATATTATTATTTTAATAGAACATTTGTGGCTGTACATGTTTTCACATATGATCAAGTAATTTTAAATGATAGTGGTGATTTTTATTATTTTTAAACTTACAAATGGCAATCAAGTTATTTACTTATTTTTTATACTAAAATTTTGTAAAGTAATTAACAGATAAAAAAAAGAATTGAAACATAAATACAGTTTTCTTTTGAATGCTTTAATTATATTTGTTAAAAATTTGTGACATATCTCCTTACTATAATTTAAAGACTTGCGACTATATAAGATGTCGGTAGGAAAACGATAACACTAAAATTAAGTATTTCAAAAACCTTTTTAAACATAATTATAGTTTTTGCTTAATATATACTGTTTATTTAAGTTTTATAATTAAAATTTCAGTTTTTTACATGGATATGCATAAATTTCATATAATTAAAAAATTCCTAAGTGTTTTTTGTTTGTTCGAGATTTTCGTAAAAAGTCAAATAAAGCTTTGTTTTATGAACTTACTTATTTTTATAAATTTCTATATACTAAAAAGTTTACCGAAGCTTTTTATTCAAGATTTTTGTGTTAAAATAAAAAAAAGTTGCTTTGAAAGCACAATAAAAAAATCTTTGTATAATGTAACAATGTAAACAAACATTTTTTAAAACTAAAGAAAAACAGTAATTTATAACAAAGATATATTTTTTAAAATAAATATTTAATTTTTTGGTTTTATTAAACAGAATTCAAATAATCCAGTACATTTTTTAGATGATGAATGTACTATCTCTTAGTTTATTTTAATTTAATTTGTTAAGTTTCCTAACAACCAAACAGAAAACATTTTGTCGAGTATGCAACTTTTAAAAATTATGAAAATTCAATGACACCGTTGACAAAGTATCCAGGAACAAATTATTCTCTTGAAGAACAGTGCACATATGCTGCACTCAATAATATGAATCCTTATGATAAAGACAATTTTCAATACTTTTATTCTTACGAGTACTTTCCTATACATAATGTAAGCATACTTTTATTCTGTAAACTTGTAAAATTAAAACAAGTCTATAAATTTCACTTTTAAATTTTTTGACATCAAAATACTTATTGTCATCCTAGATATAATTTAAATATACTTTTATTCTATTTATCTATTAATTTGATACAAATCTATCTATCCTTTTTAAGTCTTGATTTAAACTAGGTAACTTGATAAAAAAAAAAAAACAAACAAAATTATATAAAATAAAATAAGTATAACTTTCTGAGCATGAGGTGTTTTTATAAAAATTTAATAATGTAGATGTTAAACGTTTTTATGACTATTTTTTTACTACATAATTTTTTTAACATAATGATTGAAAAATCGAATCAGCTTCTAAGGATAATTTAACTTTTGCGATCATTTTTATTGCTAATAATGTATGTTTTTCAGACTAATCAGTGTTCTCAGTTAATTTGTGACGAAAAAGTTCATATAAATGCAAGCTATGAAGCTGCAAGCTATGAAGAATTAAAGGCCGTATGGTACAACACATGGGAAAAGTATTCATTACTATGGGATCCATATGCTATGATAATTGATGTACTGCCAGGAACTAAATGTGGTTTGAATGCGGTTAGTTAGTTTTTTTTAAATAACATTATCGAAAATTATTCTAATAAAACATCAACTTTTTGGTTTAACAAAAAATTAAAAAATAATTAACATTTAAAATTTTGGATAATTGTTTAACTCCACATTGTCAATCTGTTTTCTTGTAGTGACCTGAAATATATAAATACCTTAAAACATAAATTAGTGGCTTGCTTTGTCAGCTTACCAAAAAGCGTAATAAAACATATAACAAAACATATATTTTTTTAGAACTTAAAAACTTTAATTTTATTTCTATATTTTGCTTTTAACTTTAAAGAGTAGTCTATTTTGCTAAAATTTTTTAAATATCACTAAGATTTGTTTAAACAACAAATGCATTGATGAAACAAACAAAATGGAAGTTATCAATGGAGGTTGGAGCAGTTGGACTGATGATGAAGATTATTATTTTGTAGAACCGGAATGTCCAAGCACTTGTGCTAATGGCAACATTTTGCAAACTCGTCTTTGTAACAATCCTAAGTTAGATTATTAATTTTGTTACTAAATTATAATTACTGACTAATGCTTTTATATAGCTTTTATATACCCTTTAAATACATTTTTTAAAACAAAGGTTTTTAAAATATACAACAATGCGAACTTAATAGGTTAATTAGCGTTCTAAAACTATTTTTATTTATTATCAGACCTAGTAATGGAGGTAAACAATGTGTCGGACCAAACTCTAGAACATTAGAATGTTATCAAGACTGTATTGAAAAAGCTAAATCAAAGTCACAATTATAACTAAGAAGCTTGTTTTGAGTGTATTTTAGTCATCAAAATAAAACTTTAGTACTTCTAGTGTTGATTTCTATTTTGTTAACTTTTACAGATTAAAAATAGAAATATTTTTAGTTTAAAAATAATTTATGATAAATATTATAAATAATGTTTCGACTTTTTTTTATAAGTAATAAATTATGAATTTTACCACTCGACCATCAACGACAGTATCTAAGACAGCCTCCGACCTTATTAGGACTAATCAGGCAGGTATAGTTGCGAGAAACCACTGTTGAGTTTAAAAAAGCGGGATTAAGTGCATATGCACTTTAGTGTCCGTTTATGCATAAAGTCCGAAAATTGAGGCAACTAAATCCTACACAGCCCACTGCTCAGGCATTGTCAGCACATTGTGAGATTTTGTTCTACGCTTGTTTGATCAGTTTTAACCAGTTATTTTATAAATAATAAGCTTTAAAAAGTTTAAATTTTTGGATGTTTTATAAAAATTATGCAGCACTAAAATTTTAAGACTAATTTTACCAACCTGTTATCTTAAAATTTGAAAATACTGTCTTAAGCTTTAATTTAAGGTTTATATTCTAAGATATGTTAAAGAATTATTTTTGTATTCTGTAAAATTAAAGCTTAATAAAGATTAGTTTATTAAAATTACTCTTATTTTTCAATGTCTACTTTTGTCTTAGCAAGTATCAACTGTATTGAAACATTTTTATAGATTTATTTAAATTTGTTACTTTTAAGATTAGACTTAGACAATGTAAAATACTTAACATATTTATGAATACTTACTAGGGATTATAAGAATTTTACTTAAAGCTCAACGACCATGTCATAAAAATCTAGAAACGTATACTAAGATAACAAATATTATTTTAAACAGCTAAGCAAATTACGGTTACTAAGGTTAATCAGAGAAAACAAAGATTTTGTAAACATTCTAAGATGTCAACTGGCTATTTTACTTAAAGTTCTAGCAAAAATAAATTTTAACAGCTCTTTTCCGGTGCATAACTTATTTAACAAATATAACAAAACTTATTTAATTTTTTTTTTAAATTTATTTGAGATCTTTCGTAGTAAGTCTTATTAAAAATTGTATCTAACTAAATTAAACAAAATTGAAATAGAAATAAGATTATAATGTATTTTAAAGTTATAAAATATAAAATGACGTATTATTCAAATGTAAAAACTAATTAAATGCTTAAACTGTAGAACTTTGTTATACTAATAAAACTCGTTAGATTAAAATAAAATTAAAATAAATCAGCGATAAAAATGATAATAAAACTACACTTAAAAAAAGAAGAATTTTACGAGAAACTAGTTATTTTAAAATTACTCAATATAAGGATTTAAAAAGTTTAGTTTGGTATACGAACTTTTTCTGCTTTCATAAACACGAGCGTGAACTTAGCTTGAGAGCGTTTTTAGGAATTTTATAAAAATTTCCAAACTTAAGACCAAATTATTTTCGTTATCTTAATAGCTAATTATTTTTTTTTATTCTAAAGAACGGTCTTTTGTCTTTAATTTAAAAAATAAAAAAATTGAATTTGGGTTTGACTTTTTAAGTGGTGACCATTTAAATATTTTGTGTTTTTTTCTTTTTTATTTTAATTATACAACCTTTTATCCTTAAGTAATAGTTTTTTTTTCATTAAAAAAAAAACTTTTGAAATTAGGTTAATGATAAATTATTATTATTTTTTCAATTTAAAACATAATTTTTTTTATACCATAAGCCTGAATAAACTTTTCAGAAAAATTCCAATATTGCACGATTTTTGTTTTTCAAATATTCAAATTTTATGCAAAAATAAAATATTTTTTTAGTAATTTTTATTTTTAACAGATTTGTATAGTTATGTTTTATGATGTTGTAATATTTTTCCCCGGTTTATTATTGCTAAAAATATATGACCTATACAAGTTTTACCTAAACTCTTAGCACTTAGGCAAGAAATCCCTCAAATAGCGTTGCTAAGAATTTAGGTAAAACTTGTATGGGTCATATATTTTAAAAGCAATAATAAACTGGGAAATATATCACAACATCATAAAACGTAAGTATACAAATCTGTTACAAATAAAAATTAATAAAAAATATTTTATTTTTGCATAAAAGGTTGTATATCTGAAAAACGAAATACGTGCAAAATTAGAATTTTTCTGAAAAGTTTATTCAGGCTTATTGTATAAAAATAAATAAAATAAAAAAATAGAAAAAAAAAAAATTACATCATTATTAAGCTCATTTTTATAAGTATCTAAAAGAAAATTAAAAAAAAAAAACTACTACTTTAGGAGAAAAAGTTTTATAAACAAAAAAAAAAGAAAAAAACACAAAATATTTAAATAGTCACCACTTGAAAAGTCAAATCCCAATTCAATTAATTTTTTTTTAATTAAAGACAAAGGACCGTTCTCTAGAATAAAAATAAAGTTTTTAATTTAGCTATAAAGATAAGGAAAATAATTGGGTCTTAAGTTTGGAAATTTTTATAAAATTCCAAAAAAACATTCTCAAACTAAGTTCACGCTCTTTTCATAAACTTGGCCTTAAAGATTGAATGCATAAGGCTTCTATAATATGTAGCTTAAAAAAAGTTCTCTGCTCTAACTCACACTTATCTAGTTGTAGAAATAAACAATTTATTGCAATAAGTATTAGTTTTGTATATTGTTGTTACATTTTAGACTGCTAGCTAAACAAAAACTGTTTAAAACCAATGCGTTACTTTACCTTTGATACATAAAATTCAACATTTTTAACAATGAAACACTTTATTTTTATTAGCTTTTATCCTAAACCCTTCCATATTGAGATAAATAACTACTGTAAGATTAGTAAAAAATTTGCATGAATTTTTGCGAACTTTTGTAAAACTTAACTTTTTCAATAGATTTTATTTTGTTAGATTTAAAATTGATTATTATCTTTAATTCTTCAATGAGCATTATGCATTATTAATCTATGCCTTATAATACATGAAACTATAACTGTTCTGGACAAGACGTGAAAAGGTATCCAAGAGGTGTGCGACTCGATAACCGAAAGGTCTTTTCAAGGACCAGGTCCTAGGATCGAACATTTGAGCGCATTTTTGTCATTTAATAAAGTAAGAGCAGTCAAAGCTGTTTAAAAGAAATTAAAAAGAGTTATGATTTTGTAAGCATACTTCTATAGTTCTTTTTGTGAAGTTTGTTTCACAAACTTTAAAAAAAGATATAAAATGTATAAAATTCAATAAACAATATTTTAATAAACGATATTTTTAGAAGTTGAAAATAGAAACATAAGTTATGAAATTATAAAAAGATATTCTGTATAGATTTGTATTAAATTTTTTACAATAAATAAATGTTTAAACATTTGTTCGGTAAGTTTCAAGAATGTATTACTAAAACTGATTAAAATTGTTTTTTTTTCAAAAGGTAAAATTTCATAATACCCATATATGTTACTTCAAAATAGTTTATTTACTATATTGATTTTCGTGCTCATATACGTATTTCAGATTTAGACTAATTAAAACAGATTCAGCTAAAATAATAAGTTAGGGTCTTGCTTTATATACTTTAGAAGCACTCTATACTAAATACTTGATATTGAAAATTCAGTATCTTGATGCCAAACACATAATTTGAATTTACCAAAACTAAATTACAAAAAAAAAGATTTTCTTTTATTGAAATTGTCTCCTTTGTATCAAGAAAGCTTTATCTATTTCAAAAATATACTAAATTTTTTTCTGTACAACAATTTACTTCTCAAGTTTGCCTAAGCGATGTACATGATAAAGGGGCACGAGAATATAAGTACTAATAGTCTTTTGTTTGCTTTTTATTTCAAAGATTACTCAACTAATTAAAATTATTGCAGTATTATAAATCAGACCTACATAAATATTATTTTAAACTTAAAATATTGTTTTAAAACCCAGTTAAGTAATGCTATTTATAGATATTTTGAGGTTTGTTTTTCATATATATTTTCAAACTTTCTATTTCATAATCTTATTAATTTGACTTACATCAGCTTTTTTTAAAATTTGTGTTACAGAGCTCCTTAATCTGATAAAAATTAACTTTCATGAAACCCATATTAAAGTAAAAGCAAACACTTTCATGAATTTATATTTATCTAATTAAATCAAATAATTTTGTGCTTGTAAGTTTTGTTAGTCAATACTTGTCTAGTATTATAGTCTATAATTACTAAACCGAAAATTTGAAAACTTCTACGTTTCAATATTTTCAGTGAACAAAAATAGTTCTAAATTTAAAATATTTCAATACAATGGATTATACATAAATTTAGTTGGAATTTAAAATGGCTCGTACTAAACAAACTGCAAAAAAATCAACTGGAGAAAAAGCTATCCGCAAACCAATTGGAGGGAAAGCTCCAAAAATTATCACGATGGCAGCACGCAAGAGTGCACCAGCAACTGGAGGCGTGAAGAAGCCTCATCGTTACCGCCCAGGAACAGTGGCTCTTCGTGAGATCCGTCGCTACCAGAAGTCCACTGAGCTTTTGATCCGCAAGCTGCCCTTCCAACGCCTAATTCGCGAAATCGCTCAAGATTTCAAGACGGACTTGCGTTTCCAAAGTACTGCAGTCATGGCTCTGCAAGAAGCTGCCGAAGCTTACTTAGTCGGACTTTTGAAGATACAAACTTGTGTGCCATCCATGCAAATTATTCTTAGTGAGATTAGTTTTAGCTATGAATTATAGAGCATCAGTATAAAACTTTAGTCATTCAAAGTTAATAAGTAAGTATTATTTTAAAGTTTTAGAAAAAGTAAGATAACTTCGCAAAGTTTCTCTATTTTAAGCAAACCTCAAATAAATGAATTGTTGTAACTTAGGCCAGACTACCGAGAGACATACAAAGAGCTGTTGAACAGGCTGTAATAATGTGCGAGCTCTTAATTTGAACCTGAAGTATGTGTTTCTAATATTAAACAGTAAAAATAATGCTTGTAAAAGAATTAAACACTACAAAAAGTTTTTCCTATTACAAACTATTTGAATACATAACACTAGTTTAAAATTATAATGATGACTTTAAAAATGTAATTATTCTTAATATTAAACTACCTTTTTACTAAACTTTCTGAAGCTTTTTTAAAAACCAAAAAAACTAATTAAATCTTTTTCATTTTTTAAAACATTACTTATGATTCACATTTTGTAAATATCCCCTTTGATCTTGATGCGATGAGCAAGTATTAAAAAAATCATAATGTTCATTTTACACGGTTTCAGCCAATCAGTTTGTATATTATTTAAATTTTAATCATCTTTTAAGTTTATTGTGCATAAATTTTTAATTAAAAAAACATAACAGAGCCATCAACATTCCATCGTTGGACAAAACACAAAACAAGTGGAACAAGAACAAGCCGCAGCAACCGAAATGGATGCTGAACATGAAGAGGAACGACCAGCTAGCCGCCATGAAGCAGCTGAGTTCCAGCAAGAAGCAGAACAACTTCAAGCAGAATCCGGCGCAGTTCAACAGCAGGCGCAGGCCGAACAACAACAGGTCTTTACTAGTTTTAATTACATTTTGAAAACAAGTTCAACTTTTACACGCTTTAAAAATGTTTAAGTTATTTTGACTAATGATGTTTGATAGGCAACTCCACAGATTTTTATTATTTAGTAGATTTAAACTTTTTAAAGATTATTTGTTCTATGGAAGTTACTTACAAAGTTGTTAATTTTGATTGATTCAAAAGTATTTATTGAAATTATAAGTGATTTATATAGTTATTAGTACTTGTTGTTTTTATACTAAAGAAACTTTGTTTATAATTGATTATAAATTATATGAAATAAATATAAAATAGTTATATATTTTTTGCAGCATCAGAAGGAAACGATCCAGCAGTAGATCAAGGTCCAAATCTACATCTCCAAAAAGATCTCGTTATCGACGTACAAAGTAATTTTTAATATAATTTGTATGTGTATTAGTTTAAGATATGTTTAAATTGATAATTACTTATTCTAATTGAGTTTTTAGTATATTCTAATTTTTGAAGAAAATTTTTGTTCCACATTTGAATCTGCTGCACAAGATCAATAAAAAAATTTAAATATTTATTTTAATTTTTTTTACAAAACTTATTAAAAAAAATTAACACATAACTATATTGTGATAAAAAATGATATGTTTTTTTTGTTAATTATAAGGAGCAGGAGTCTGTCTTCATCATCGGCATCGTCAAGATCTTCATCGTCTTCTTCTGACAAACCTCAGAAAACTTTGTTGATTCACAAGCGCATTGGAAAGAGAAATGAAAATTTTAAGCAGAACGTCTATTCGCCGAAAAATCGTAATTTGCTTAAAAAGAAAGTACGTTTTTTTATACAAACATTTCTTAATTATAAAATTATAATAGCTGTTTGTAATAGGTAATTGAATTGTCTGAACTGCCCAATTTAAGCTATTGTAAATTACTATAAGTAAATTATATTTCAAAATATTTATTAAAAGCGGCTGCACTAACAATTTTTCTGTTTTTAAACAGCAGAACAACAACAAACAGCAGAACAAGCAGCAGAACAAGAAGAAAAACCAACCGAAATGGTCGTTGGACGATCCGATGAAAGAAGCGAAAAAGTTGGATCGAGCAAACAGGTTCGCCAGTAAACCGTCGACGCCCAACAAACTCACACTGGATATACCCGACTTGAATTTAAAGTTTGTCTTTTCTAATTTGTGTTAATCAATTGATTATATCGGAATTTTATTTTTTTTTTCATTTCATAAAATTTATTTTAACATACAAAAATATAATTATAATGTACAAATTAACTTTATACACAGTTTTGAATTACTAAATCATAATATATTTTTTTTACTATTTTTTTACTTTGTTGCATAAATGTGTTTTAGTTCTCTTAGTTTGTTGAAAGTTTATTGAGGACGTACTGTAAATCTGAAAACGTTTCAAACATATGTAATGTTTTATAAAAGTTTGTATATTTTTATAAATATCATTTAATTTTTTCTAATTAATAGAATAGTTAATGTTAAAGACTAATAATTACAAATTTATAATTTTATAATTAATATATAACATTACTACTAAATAAAATAAAATGTTAACGCTTTGATACTTATATTTTGATTGAATTTTTTTGTTGTTAACATTGCTAGTTTTATACATTGACCATTTTATTTTTTATGTACCAAAAGTAAGAAATTATTCAAAAGTTATATATGCTTAACGGCAATTTTGTTAATTTTATTGTTAAAACTAATAAAGGTTTTAAATCGTGTGTAAAGTTAATTTATATAAAAAAACAGCACTGATAGAGTTGGAAAGAACAAAATAGTAGGAACCTGTTGCGATGTGTTTAAGGATTACTTCAGGTTAACGTCAGCTCCAAACCCTTCACAAGTTGGTTGCCTACTGTATATGAGTTTGTTTATAAAAATTACTATAAGTTATATGTTGAATTTTTACATGTTTGATTTAATAAAGTTACATCTTTTGAGCAAATTATTTTTGTATTTGAATTTTTTGCAGTAAGTTGATAAAAGAAATTTTTTTACTTTTGCTGCAGGTTCGACCACTGCAAGTGTTGAAAGTGTCGTTGGAAAAAGTGAAGGAAAACTACAAGGAAAAGAAGGATTACAGGTACACCTGCCGACAAATGAAAAGCTTGAGGCAGGACCTCACTGTAAGTTAAAAGTTTATTAATTGTTTTTTGACGAAATCATAACTGCTAAAAACTTTGTAAAGTTACCTGTGTATAAAGTTTTTTCTAAAGGTAGTAATCAGAAATCCTTAATTACGAATATCTTAAATATTTATGCTCATTAGAAATACTGTGTTGCATATCAAAAAAAATTAATAGTCATAATTTATAACTAAAATTGTATCTTTAGGTTTATAGTTAACATTTGTAATGCATAAATAAATATGTTTTAAATATTGTTTGTTCTTACTATAAGAAGTACTTGATATTTAATATAAAGAAATTTTTCTATGAAAGAGCATATCAATATTTTCAACTAGTTTTAATTTTTAAGTTGTATCTTTCTGTTCTAAAACTAATTGTAAAGTTATTTTATAAAAACTCCTGAACAATCCCTGAAAAAACAATGTGCTTTAACATTGGCCAAGTCATGTTGTTTTTAAATAATTTTACTTAATGGATAAATTTGTTTTGAGTAACTAAACAGTTTTTATTTAAAACTAATATTTACTATAAAAAGTAAATTAATCAGTTTGCACACATAAAACGAGTGATATACTATATAGATAGAATAGTATTATGAAACACTTAAAGAAATTAACAAATCATACATAGTGTTTGCAACTGTTTCATCAAATTAATTTATTTCTGCAACCTTAAACATTGAATAATATATAAGAACTTTGAATAAAGTCTGTTTTATTACTTTGAGTTCAGGCTCAACTAATTTTAATAAAATTTGAAACAGTATTTATTACTATATATAAAAAACTTAATATTGAAGAATTTTTATGTTTAGTAAATATCTAAATTTTAGGTTTGTGAAATACAAAAAGGTTTATATCTTAAATTTTAATTATATACAAAATAAAGAAGTAAACTGTAATAAGTTTGTATTTGTTTTTATTTATTTGAGTAACTTCTAATAAATTTTATTTAGCTGATGCATTTTTATTAATTTAAAAAATATTTTAATGAGCAGTTTACAACTGGCTACTAATTACTATACTAGTATCAATTATATACAGCTGTTATAAATGTTTCAATTTAGATGTAGTATATATGTATACTAAATAAAAAATTACATAAAAACAGCCAAATTTTTATCATTTTAAAAGTAGTTTCTTAATTTACTAATAGTTATTACTTTATTTCTGGCAATAAGTCTAATAAAGTTGTTTTTAATACAAAATTGAACAATAATTTAATTACTTTAAAATTTTTAGATACAAGGAATTAGAAACGATTTTACTGTGAAAGTTTATGAAACACATGCTAGAATTGCTCTTGAAAAAGTTAGTTTGTTTAATTACCTTATACATTTTAAAGCTTAAACTTAGACCAAACAATTAGTTTTTAATTTTAACTGTTATGCTAAAAAAGCAAATACAGTTTAATATTTAACTTTGAAACAATGAAATAGTGATGTAAATCTATTATGTTACTTCCAAAAAAGTATAATGCGAAATAACTCTGTTCAAAACGGTAAACAAGTTTTTCTTAAACTTTTCCTGTTGTTTGAGGTAATAAAAAAAAGTTTTTAACTAAAACAAACGGTTACTATTTTGATTTTATACTTGCCAAAATATTCCAGTGTATTAGCAATTTTCAAACGATTTTTCTGATAATTTATTTTGATAAATTAAACAAGGCGGACCACGAGGAATTCAACCAGTGTCAGAGCCAGTTGGCCCAACTGTACAAGGAAGGTTGCGATGCCACCAACCGGCCTGAATTTATTGCCTACGGTATCATATACTACGTGTACACGAAAAATACTACCGGTTTGTTTTATGCGTTTATGTTTAGCTTTTTGTGTTTGTATTCATCGATTTTAATTATTGTTTTTTTTTATAAATTTTACTTGAACTTTTTTCTTAGTATATTATTGGATTTTAGTTAGACTAATTTGTATTTAATTTTTTTTTTCAGCGGAAAATATTTAATTTTTGTATATATTTTGAAACTTTAAGTTTATTGTTTTAAAAAAAAAGAGTATTCAATTTAAAATCAACAATTATATATTGATGTACAATATGCATTGATATTAGTCAACTAGCAAGTTAAACGTAATAATAAGCTGTAAAGTTAACTGTAAGTTGTGCTGCCACAACTATTTAGCGGTGCAAACTTGTTAACTGCTCATCTAAGCTCAATTAACTTGCTTTACAAAACTTGTGAGGTTTATTAACTTCGTAAGCCATCTAAAAACTTAGCACTCTAGTTTTGACGGGAAAGTAAAAAGTATTTTCTTGTTTATGTAATTATTTTTTCAAATTATTGTAGGTTATAAAAATTTTTTTTTATAAGACTTTGTTTAGTAATTTCTATTTTTACATGTATTTTTAATTGAAATTACTAAATATAAATAATGAATAAAAATTAGATGCTAATAAACTACTGATGAAAAAAAATACAAACTTAAAAACAAAGTTTGTTCTGATAATGAATAAGAAGTACAGGGTTGCCACTTTACCTGGAAACCTGGAAAAACCTGGAATTTGAAAAACTTTGAAAAAAAAACCTGGAATTTTGAACAAAAATCACTAAAAAAACTTGGAAAAACCTGGAATTTTAACGATTTTCACATATTCAGTAGTAAAATTTTGATTTGGCTTAAAAGTTCTATAATAAAAATTTAAAAAATTTGTAATCATCAAAACTTTTTTTTTTAAAGCATACTTAAAGTAGCTTTACACTATGTTTTCAATGTTTTTATACTTTTTAACACAGTTTCTTATCTTAAACTTAACTCTAAACTAAAAATAGACCCGAAAATGTGTACTTTAGAAAACCTGGAAAAAGTGGCAACCCTGGAAGTAACACTAAATACATTTAAATTAATACTTTTTTGTTTATTTTAAATGTTTATTGTTAGTTTATATTTACTCTCATTAATTAGTTTGAAATAGTTTAATTTAAAAAAAGAATATAAAGTTTTAAAAGTTTGCTCAAATAATTAATAAATGAAAAAAATCCTGTTTATTCTTAAAGTTTCATTGGTCCATCAGCACAAATTGAGATTCTGGCACAACTATTTCCCCAAAAGTTTTGCTAGCAATCTTTACTTTTACATGAAAATATTCACAATGAAAATTGATAAAATTTAGAATAGTTTGGTTTTGGTACTAGTTTTGTCTAAAAAAATTGAATATAGTTCACTCATTTAAAAAAGGTTTATTAATTAATTTCGTTTAACGCATCCTCAGAATAATCTTGCTAAAAACTGATAATATTATGGTGTAAATTTAGTTATAAAGAATAATTTTGAAATGTCTAGTAAAAAATAATTACGACAAAAAGTATAAAAGTCTGTTTAAAAGGTTTAAATTAGAATTGAGTTACACTTAGCTGGTTTGAAGTAATTTATAAGACAATCGCTAAAACAAAAACATTTAAGATAGTAGAAATTTTTTACCTGAAATTAAATTAAATAAAAAGCACATTACAAAATACGACAAAAAGCAACAACAATAATAATAAAATCACGCTATTTAAACAAAGATTCTAGAACTGAGAGATGGTAGGTGTTTCTCGCTCTGGGTAGAATTTTGAGCCTACTATCCAGGTAGTTCTCAGCACAAACAGGGTTGTTGAGAAGGTTATCATGAATAGATGACAGTTCACCTTTAGGCTTCACGTCGTCTTCATTAAAAATAAACCTTATTAGCTTTTTTGTGACATGTTGCTCTCGCCTGATGTGGAAACGTTGAGATGTTCGACCTACGTAGTCATTTCCGCAATGACATTTAAATATGTATACTACATTACTTAAATCATGGGTAGGTGTTGCATCTTTCACAATTTCGTTAAGAGGGCGGTTGGTGTTGTACACAACACGTAGCAAAACACTAATAAGGTGGATTTTATAGCTAATGAAGCTTGCTTAGCCAATCTTGAGTTTTCACCCTTATAAGGAAGGCGGAGGTAGACTAGGAAAGGATGTGGGCCGAAAGATGGAAAGCGGTTCATTTTAGTCTGAGTTGCCTTAATTGTCTTCTTGATGACTGTTTCGGGGTAACCTAATGAGATGAAAATTTGTAAATGTTGTCAAGTTCTAGATCCAAACAGTCGGCCGTGCAAATTTTAAGCTCTGTTAGTTATGCACTGTATGATCTTCAATTTTTGTTTGGTGGGGCAATACTAATTCCAGGAAATGTAGTGTGGACTAAAATTTTCTTTTCTGTACACAGAAGTAGAAAAGGTGTTGTTGCTGTTTCTAGTAACGTTAATGTCTAAGAAGTGAATTTTACCTGTTTGTGCAGAGAACTACCTGGATAATTGGTTCAAAATTCTATCCAGAGCAAGAAACACCTACCATCTCTCAGTTCTAGAATCTTTGTTTATTAGAACTCGCGAGCCAAACATTTGCAAACAAAGATATTTTTACAATTTGTTGTTGCTTTTTGTCGTATTTTTTAATGTGCTTTTTATTTAATTTAATTTCACGTAAAAATTTTTACTATCTTAAATGTTTTTGTTATAGCAATTTTGTCTTGTAAATTACTTAAAATCAGCTAAGTGTAACTCAATTCTAATTTAAACCTTTTAAACAGACTTTTATATTTTATGACGTAACTATTTTTTACTAGACATTTTAAACTTATTCTTTATAACTAAATTTACACCATAATACTATCAGTTTTTAGCAAGATTATTCTGAGGATGCGCTAAACGAAATTAATTAATAAACCTTTTTAATATGAGTGAATTATAATTAAATTTTTTGATAAATTAAAAAAAAAAAAAATTTGCAGACCTCATATCTGCTACTGAGATTTCAGCACCCATTTATCAGTTTTTTTTTTGCAAGCAGTTTTTGTCATTACTTACTAACTAACCTATAACAGAAATAACAAACCATTTTGCAGACCTGACGTCGACGATGGCGGTTGTGTGCGAGGACGCGTGGCTGAAGCGGGACGAGTCGGTGAAGCACGCGCTCGGGGTGAGGGAGGCGTGGGCGCAGGGCAACTACGTGCGCTTCTTCAAGCTGTTCGCCAGGGCGCCCAAGATGGCCGGGTACCTGATGGACAAGTTCGTGGGCAGGGAGAGGAAGCAGGCGCTGTTGAGGGTGTGCCGGGCGTAAGTTTCAATTTGAATTCTCGGTTTTGATTTGTTAAAAGAAACTAGGTTGAGTGTGTAGGTTGGACATGTAAATGCAGCATAAGCGGTTATTTCAGTGAGTTCTTTAAAAAATCTTACTACTGTCAATAATGAGCGTAAGATGATAGATATATACTGGGTAGTAAATTTAGATGTTTTTGTAAACAATAGTTAGAATAATGTTTAATTTATAAGTTTAGTGCATAGCATAGCTTATAATTTGTTAAAAGTAACTGGCTTTAGTTTAGAATTGTAGGTATATAAACTTTTAAACTTTTGTATAAGTTGAGTGTCAGTTATTTTGATTATATTTAATGCTTTAAAAATATTATTAGTATGTTTTCACTATAAAAGGATTTGTGAATTAACTTAAAATTTTTTTAGATTTATATTTTAAGCTTATACAATTAAAAAACTTTAAATGATGATTAGAATTATGTGGTTAAAAAATTCTAAATAAACTTAATTTAAATATATACAGTGATGATATTATATATGTCTTATTCTGTAAACCAATAGTTTTAAAAATTCCATTGTATAACAAGCGAGCACTTTCTTAGAGATTATTATTTTATAACTTGTCTTAGATGTATTTCACTTAAGGTTTTGAATATTAACTAAGGAAAAAAAAGGATGTTAATGTTTAGAATTATAATGTTTAGTTTTGTGAAACTGCCCTTCAATATAGTTTAAAATAAGTTTCAAATGAAATGTTTCAAATAAATTTTAGTTTAATTAGTTTAAAGAAGTTTTTTAAAATTATGATAGTATATAAAAATATACTTACAGGGTTGTCAAAAATTCTGAAATTTGACAATTTAGGCAAAAAAAAAACACTTAAAAACACTAAAAAACCTGGAATTTTAAACAACTTTTATTTCGAATTGACACCAAAAATCTATCGTTTAGATAAAATTTATTGTCATCCTCAAAATTTGTTAATATTGAAAAGCTCATTAAAAGAAGCTTTGAGATGTCTTTTTAATGTCGTAATACCATTTAACCTAGTTTTTTACCTTAAAACAATTTCTTACTAAAAATAAACCCTAAAACGTGTAATTTTAAAAGCCTGGAAAAGATTTGAAAATCTGGAAAAAAATTGAAAACCTGGAGAAAATTTTCCAAAAAAATTTTGCAACCTTGTAATTAGAATTTAACCATTTATGATAGCTAACAACAATTTATAAGATTTTACACTTAAAAAGATGTCCTAATGTTTGTGTCCTTAGTTAAAAAATCCCTCATATAAAATCATTCATCATAAAGATAAAAGAAAACCCGTGTAGCTTATTATCTCACGCACTTTATCACTACAGTTTCTAACATATTATCAGTTATTTTACCAGCTGAAGCAGAAGACGAAAAGACCACTGATCAAAGTAATAGAAACGGGGAAAGCACGAATGCAGAAATAAATTGCAGCTGTAACGAAAAAATACGAGGTTTGATGATAGAAGAAGTCCAGATAATAGAAAGCAAACTTCAAAAAGCGACGGAATACTGGAGTTGTAGTTGCAAGTTTTTGATTTAAAAAACATACAGATATTTCAAACGGTTTGTTGCGCAAAACTCTCAGTAATTGCAGGTATTGTTAAAAAAGAGCAAATAATATGTGATAAATTTACGAACTTTTTGAGCTCTTTACCAAGCTACTGGGCTCAAAGTCTTGATGAAAAATTGTACTGGGCACTTTACCACGTTACTGTGCTCAAAGTCTTGATAAAAAATTGTACTGGGCACTTTACTACGTTACTGTGCCCTAAATTCTGATGAAAACTTACTTTTAACTCTTTATAACGCCACTGAGTTCAAATTGAAATTCTCAGCGAGCTCTTTACTACGCTACTGCGCTCCTTAATGGTAAATTTATCAATTTATCAGTGTATCAAATGAGTTTGTAAAATTTTGGTTTGATTGAAAAACACATCTAGCTTTTAATAAAGATTACGAGCTTTATATTGTTGTAATCTCAAACTTTTTAATTGTAAGAAGTTTTATCCTTCACATTATAAATGTTACTCCACAAAAAAACTATTTCATTTGAAAGAGCAAAATGTTAATTTTTATTGCAAACATTTTGTTATATCTGCTTAACAAACACTTTTGTCCGAGTTAAAGTTTTTCCAAAATCTATTCTACTGTCTTTATCTTTTAGGAATATCCAATGAAGAGTTTCTTTTGTATTTCTTTTGGATTCATAGGTCATAGGGTGTATATTTTTCATTTTAAGCTTAAAAAAACAGTTTTAAGTTGTTCAATTATCCACTAATTTGCGAACCACATTAAACAGATATATATTATGATTGGTAGTAATGTATTCAGTTCTGTACTATTAAGAAACTTATGCATTATTTAATACTGGTATATATACTTTAAACTGTTTTTTATGAATTACCCGAGTTAAGAATAAGTATGAAAACAAACATAAATTGTAAAGAACTTTAAGTTAAATGACGGTGTAGTTTTTATTTATTTTTTTTTAAAGAAACTATTTTACTTACATGGTAAATATGTTCATCATTAAATTTTACAGTATAAAACAACTTCGTAGCATGATTTTTTTTTTCTTTAAAAGTGAAGCTAAACATTATTAGCAAGTATAAAATATAATAGTATCTTTAATCGCTGTTACACAGTTTATTAAAAAATTCTACACTGGATTAAGCTAAATAACATAAATTTCTATGATGAGGTTTTGTTTTTCTATCATACTGGACATGAGATTAAAAAATTGTAATAAGAAAAGTTGTATACTTGGATGGCAAAATATTATTGATTAACACATACTGGTGCTACAAAATCAGTAACACATCTTTATTTTATAATGTTACATGAGTTGTTCCTAATTTTTATTTTTTTATAAGGTATATATCTATTAATTTGAATATTTTAACAATTTAAAGTTGTTTAGAGTTACAGGTAAGTTATGTTGTTTAATAAATTACATATTCAATGACTCAAATTAGTTTTAATTAATTTAAAGTATTTTCGCTGTCTGTTATAAATTTTAAAAAGTAAGAATTTCACGTTTGCAGTAGCTTTTAATAAAAAAAAGTACTCTAACAAAGTAAACTTAAAAAAAATAATTTAATAATTAATTAAAAATATTTTTTAAAGTTAATAATTTGCATGCAAATCAAGAGTGAGAAAAACAAAAGCCGACCAAACTAGCATGTAAGATTATAAAATAAATAATAAGTAAAAAGTCAATGCTTGCAAACTTGAGTTTCCTTTTTCAAACAGAGCACAACTTCTCACTCTCTCGATTTAATTCTAGATCAAAAACTAAACAATTTTTTTTTATTATAAACAGAATGAGGCCGAGTGTTGAGTTCGATTACTTGTTCGAACTTCTCGCCTTTCAAGAAGCAGCCAAATGCCGCGAGTTCCTGGATGAATGCAACGTGGTTTATTCGAACAAGGATAGATCCGTCATCGACTGCAAGAACTCGTTTGCAGCCATGAACTGCTGATATATCATGCGTATGCGAGTATAAAAATTTCGGGTATATAGTAATACGAGTTCAGGATGAGTAGCGTTTTCGCCGGTTTCATTTTGTTTTGAGTTATACAACAAATCGCTTCGCTTCTTATTGGTTTCGTGAAGGCAAGTATTTAAACTTTTATTTTATAACGTTTCAAATAGTATAGGTAGTATATTTTTAACGGTAGATAGATGTTGAGATAAACATTTGTTTTAAATGTTGAATAAATTTTTATTAGTGACTACATATGAACCAACTATATTATATTAAATAATGATTTGAAGTACATATTATATTTTTATATAATATCCATGATTTTAGCTTACAAGTTTTATTTGTATTTAGTAGACATCGCATAATTTATAAAATAAAGCAAAACTAAAGAAAGTTGTTGTTCTTTTTACTATGCAGTAATAAATAAGAAATTTTACGATGCTCCCTATTTGTTTAAAGGGTGTTAGAGTTTACATAATGTCACATTTGCAATGTTGACAGCTTTTCACAGATTACCATATTAAGTAATTAATTTTTATAGGTGGCACTTTTCCGCAAGTAATTTTTTTGCAAAGGTGTATTTTTTAATGTAGAACTCAAAATTTATCCTTAATTCTTAACCCTAAGTTCTTAGTTTCTTGCTTAAGTGTTAAATCTTAAAAAACTTATCCTATGAAATTAAGTCTTACGCCCACATCGTTAATTCATTTTATAGTCTAGAATTGTTATATATACTTTTCATTACAATTTGTAATTATTTTTCATTCTGTTTCACTGATATTTTGAAATTGTTTTAAATTTAAATTTTTTATGTAACTGAAAGATTTAAGACAATTATGTAAATTTTAAAAGTGTGTTGATAAAGCTAGTACAGACAATACTGTATGTTGATCAAAATAAAAAGTGCAACGCCACAGAAAAAAGACTAAACACGCCCCTGATCTAAATTAATTTAAATTTCAAATTTGTATACAAAAAAAAACGCAGATTGAAAGATTTTTTTTAATGTATATAATAAAGTACTTATGCATTTGTAATGAAAATAATAAAAAAGCTAAAAAGAATAACTAAACTTAAGGCCATAGGGGGGGGGGGGGGGGGTAGGCCATGTTTTTTACAAGTTGATCTTATTTTATAGAGTTTTTACTAAGCTTCAAGTTGCTTTTTACCGTTTTTAAAAATTCAAATTAGTTTTTGAGATATGACCAGCCAAAGTCGGGCCGCATAACAGGTTCCTTATGGGGAAGGAAAAACTAAAACGGCAAAAAAAGACTAATGCATTCAAAATCTATCTCCTCCTTCATTTTTTAAGCAATCTTCTTCAAACTTTCACAGTCTATTCTTTATACAATAACAAAAAAACTTTATTTGTGACTTTAAAAAATTTCAAGTAAAAATACCTTTTTTTTGAAAAAAAAAAATTTTTGATAAAAAATCACTTTTTTTTTTTTTTTTTTGTCATAAATTTTTTTTTTTTTTTTAAATTATTTAAATTCACAAATAACGTTTTTTTCTCATAATGTAAGGAACATTTCCTGAAAATTTGAAGAGGATTGCTTGAAAAATGAAGGAGAAGATAGATTTTAAAGCCCGTTTTTAAAAACTCGAGAAAAACGGCTTTAAAGTTACCCTTTATATACCCTTTATATAACCTGTCATAAAAAAAAAGTTGCTTAATATTTTTAAAATCTAAAAAAAGCATCTGAAAGATTATGAAATTTACTATAATATAAGTCTATATGTTATTTTTGGTCAAAAAATGGCTTCTACCCCCACCCCTATGGCCTTAACAGGACTAAAAGTAATGTGTCAAAAATAACTGGTATATAAAAAATCAGGTTCACGTTGTACAACTAAAAATTAAAAAAAAACAAGTAAAACATTAAAGTTTATATTTCCTAGATACTTTTAAAGTTGGTTGATACAAGAAGTATTTTCAATTAAATTTTATGACAGGTGTGTAAATTAGCACCTTATTAACTATACCTTAGTTTCTCTTAAAAGTTTATAAGCAATTTATTGTACTTAAAATGCTTTTAATAAACTTTTAAACTAAAGATTTTACTCTTTATTAGGTTTTTGTCATTGCTTTCTTGTCTTATCTGATTTTTATTGGTGTAGTAATGTTTTATGTCTCGTTGACAGTTTTTTAACTTACGTATACAAACTGTGTAAGATATTTTATCAAGTTCAAAAAAACATAAACCAAAAGTAAAGAAATTTTTAACTTGAAATATTTTTTAGCTACTTGTTTCATATGTGAAGCCTTTTTATTTAGATTAGGAATATGATAATTCTTCGAGGAGAAACTTGTACCAACACTTGAATAAAAAGCAGAAGATAACTTTGCTTTTAACATAGACAACACCATTAGTTATTAACGGTTCTTTTTAAACTATTAACGTACTCATGAAACTTTTCAAATTTAGTTAACTTGACTAAAATTATTCCACATAAATAATAAAATTATTAATATGTATTTTTAAATGTCAAACAAAAATAGATATTAAAGATTATAAAAATGTCAATTACATTGTTCAAGTCAATTTTATTACTTTTACATTTTCTACAATAATAGTACAAAGCTAAAAGTTTGTTAGTTTTACCTACTTGGAAAGTTGTATTTATCTTTTTTTGGGTTATTATAAAAAACTTGACATATTAATAGACATATATGTAAAGTATATCCTAAGACCTGGTGCACAGAAAGACCTTTTATATATATTTCTTACAAAAAATTCGCCCTCTTTGGAGCCATTTTGGCTGATAGGCGGCAATAGGGGTGCGAAAAAGTAAATAAAAAGTAAGCGGTATAGACGCGCTGTTTTTGATAAAGAGGGGTTACTTTTTAAGTTTCTGCCATGGAAGTGAATTTGAAAATAAGTTTGGGAAACCCTGCAGTGAAGTGTAGATCAGGGGTCGGTAAACTGCGGCCCGAGGGGGAGTTGTTTAGATTTAAGTAACTTGATTTTCAAACATTAACGGTAAAGAATGGTAAACGATTTTTTATAGAAAATTTGGTCATTATTTATTTTGTAAATTCAATAGTTTGTATAGTGAGTCAATCTATTAAAAATATATACACGCTACTTAATAAAAGTAAATTTAATATATAGTTTGTTTTTTTGAATTTGTCTAAAAATAAAATAACCATGAATTACAATTGAATTTCTTAATAAAAAAAATTAGAAACGTTATTTTTACGAGGTATATTTATAAAGGCAAATAAGTAAGATTTAGAAAATTTTGTATGAGAACTAATAGTTAAATATGTTTTCTAAAGTAGTTTATTAAAACAATGTTTCCTCGTATAATAAAATACTTTTTGATAAATCAGGCTTAACATGAAAAAATTTTTATGACAAACTCTTTGTAAATATTTTTAAATCAATATTTTGTTTACAGTTATCTTTATAGGTGTAATAATTAACAATTTATTGCACTAAGTATTAGAAAATTCAAGATAAATTCATTATACAGTACACTACCACTTAAGTACGCAAATTGAACCCGACCAAAAAGTGCGTACTTAGCACGGGTAGTGCGTACTTTTTGACGATATAGTATAATATGAAATTTAGTTGTTTGTTTTCTTTCTTACAACTAGCCACCAAATAATTAAGCCAAATAAACAAGTAATTTATTTTAAATAACATTTAAAACATAACTCTAATTTGCAAAGTTTTTTAATAGATTTTAAAATGATTTATTTTTTCTATAAAAAACTTCTACATAATTATTACATATATTAAATATAGAAAGTCAATGTCAGTCAATGATTTAAAAAAATATTAAGCTACATTTTGTTTTGTTAGAGGCAAAGTACCAAACTACTTTGTGTTTACCAAACATTTTCAAAACATCAATGTATGTACATTTAAAGTAAATTATGACTTAACTATTTTGTATATGTAGGGTTTTTTAACTTTGTCATCTAGACTTATTTATTTAATAGCATTATAGCTCAAATATCATTATTCTTTTTACTTTTCTGCAGCCACTACACAAGTATTTAGTTTGTTAACATTTAATAACAGAACTGTCACAATCTCAGGCCACTTGGCCTACTCAAGATTACTCACCCTAGTTTAAAAGTTGTGAAAGTATCAGGCTAACTCAGCAGGTTGGCCATTCTACCTGGAAACATAAAATAGTCTGGAAAAACTTGATGATTGAAAATTTAGGCAAAAAAACTGGAACTTCTTGAAGTTCTAGTATAACATCCTTTACTTTGTCTTTCTGGATAAGTGCGTACTTAAGGCGTGATGCGTAACAAAATAAGTGCGTACTTAAGCGGTAGTATACTGTAATTGATAAAAAAAAAATTTTAGCCGTAGACTAAAACCTTGCTATATAGAGAAAAAAAAGAGTTAAAACTATCACTTCAATACTTTTAAGAAAATTTTAATAACTTTTAAGTTACTAATAATTAGACTTTCCATGAACATATTTTATTATAAAACTGCTGCAAATGAAGTATATAACTTATAATGTGTATATAAAACACACTAAACAAAAGTGTTAAAATAATACAAAGAACTTATAAAACATAAATTACTCTCTTTCAGCAAACATAAATTTAGCCGCGTTCACCACGGATGCGACGGGCAAGTTGGATGTCCTTAGGCAGGATTGTCACTCTCTTTGCATGGATGGCACACAAGTTTGTATCTTCAAAAAGTCCGACCAAGTAAGCTTCGGCAGCCTCTTGCAGAGCCATAACTGCAGTACTTTGGAAACGCAAGTCCGTCTTGAAATCTTGAGCGATTTCGCGAATTAGGCGTTGGAAGGGCAGCTTGCGGATCAAAAGCTCAGTGGACTTCTGGTAGCGACGGATCTCACGAAGAGCCACTGTTCCTGGGCGGTAACGATGAGGCTTCTTCACGCCTCCAGTTGCTGGTGCACTCTTGCGTGCTGCCATCGTGGCGATTTTTAAAGCTTTTCCTCCAACTGGTTTGCGGGGAGCTTTTCCTCCAATTGATTTTTTCGCAGTTTGTTTGGTACGAGCCATTTTTAATTTCAACTAAGTATCCTATTGTATTAGAAATATTTTAAAATACGATTTTTTTGTATTTGCTTAAATTATTGAAACTCAGTAGTTCTTAAATTTACATTTAGGAGTTATTATAGACTATATTAGACAACAAGTATTAAACAACAAAACTTACAAGCACTGAGTTATTGAATTTTATTAGATAATTAGCAATTTATGACAATAGTTGTTTTTAGTTTATTATAGGTTTTATGACAATTACTTGTTTACAAATGTAAGAGGCTACATCTCAAAATATACTAATACAATGCAAATCAAAAAGCTCTTGCAGGTCGAAGTATTAATACATTGGTAATGAAAAATTCAAAAATATTTATAGAGAAAATCATCAATTAAAAGACAATTTTAGTTATTAAAATATGTTTATGTGAGTCTAATTTAAAATATAATATCATAAAAGTAACATTTTTAGAAAATTAAATTAGTCTTAATTAAGTAAATAAGTTCTAACGTGCTGCTTTAATATGTACCGCTAAGGCAACCTTAGTTGATAAATTAATTGTTATACAGGACACATCTATATAATTTTGAAAAAAATAAAACTTTCCTAGTATAATTGAGACAACATGGATATGGATTATCTTTTATAATTTAGTGAAGGAAAACTAAAATTTTGAGTTTAGCAACAAAATACAGTTTTGTTTATATCGATTATTTAATTTAAAATGATTTTATAGAGTATGTATAGCCAAACTAATCATTTTAATTGGCTCTGTTTCTAATGAGCCTCAATCTAAAATACGCATATGAGCATGAAATCATTATAGTAAATAAAATATTTTGAAGTAACATATATGGCCGTTTTCAAAAAAAAATTCTGAAAAACAAGTACAAGTTCAATTAGTTATAGTAATACTTTGGTGAAATTTACCAAACGAATGTTTAAACATTCATTTATTGTAAACAAATCCAGACAAACTTATGCGAAACTTTTTTTTTGAAAATATCAAAAAATAGATGTCTTTATTTTTAGTATCCACAGCTATTACTTATTTCAATAATGCTAATTTAATTTTATGTTTTTTTTTTTTAATTTCTAAAATGACAAACTTTACAAAAAGGATTTAGGATGTAAGTTTATAACATCATAACTCATTCAAATTGCTTTTAAACACTTTTTCTTAGTTTTATGTATCTTAATTCATATATTAATAATGCATGATGCACATTTTTTCAGTTTTTAATCTTTTAATCGGTTAAGTTTAACAAAAGTTCGATTAATGCACCTCACCTTACAGAAAGTCTAATTATTAATAACTTAAAAGTTGGTGTTTTTCTGTAAATATTAAAATTTTCTTAAAACTGTTGAAGTGGTTAATAAATACGTTTTACATGAAGCATTTAATGTATGAAGCACATGAATCATGAGGTTATCACTGATAAGTAATATATTAATTCGATGAATTATTTTTAAACTGCTAAGATAATTCAACTGGTTATAAAATTTCTATGGAAAAATGTTAAAAAGGTTCCAATTTTTATAAATATTTCATAAAATTAAACTGAGAATACATTAAAACTAACTTTGAAAGAATCTAGTAAACAAAATTTTAAATATTAAATTCTATTTGCAATTAACTTTTTAGTGTTTATAATAAAATAACTTTGATAAATGTTATCAAATTAGTTATATTATTCTTTTTGTTTCTTAATTTTGTTTAAATTATATATATATATATATATATTCAAAACAAAAGTATAATGATATATGCGTGTTTCTTGTAGAAATAATTTAAGTCCAGCTTATTAAGTTGTAACTTTGAAAAGTGAAATTTCAAAATATGGTTATTAGTTTCTTATAAAAAATAATTAAAGACGACTTTTAGTCATAAAACGACAAATCAGTTAAAACTAATTTAACAAGTTTTGATTTTCAAACAATCTAAAATCTAAGACTTTCGATTCACTTCGTATTAGTAAACAAATAATTTAAAGTAGTAGTTTAATTAGTAATTTCTGTAAATATAAAAATTTAAACTGTAAATAAAAAAAATGTTAATTGATTTTAGTTTTAGCATCTTTTTTGATTAGACATTTGTCATTAAACGTTTAGGTTAAAACTTTAGGTGATTATTACTACTATAGACAAAGATAAATATTTCAACTAAACTTTGATATAGATAAATGTTTTTTGAATGAATTATTTAACAAAAATATTGTACCAATTATAATGTGAACAATTATAAATTGTTTTGAATTAATTTTTTATGGACCAATACTTTAACGTTTAAAAACAAGAATAACTAAAACAATTAGTTTTCTTGTTTACTTTATAATTACTTTTAAATAAATTTTAAAACGTCTAGTCTTATAATGTCTAAATTAATCATCTGCTTTTAAATCTTATCTTTCAACGTACGCAACTTCTCTTTACCAGTTATGATTTTATTTATTTCTTTAAACAATACTAGATGAAGCGTATGTAGTATCAAGAGAAAAGTATTAACTTTCAATTATGTACACAGTAAAAAAAATATTGTTTCGAGAAGTTAAAATACCAAAAATTTTATGAGTTGATTATATGAAGATACTAAAAAAAAAATTAAAACTTTGCACAAGTTTATAAATTTTGTAGGAAAATGACTTTTACTTTAAAATGACTAAAAATTTTCGTGATTTTACTGTTACGTTCTAAATTTTACTTTTAATAATAAAGATTTGTTGTAAGTTTATATATATACTTAGTAAAGCTTATTAAAAATAATTTTTAAAGTTTGTTATATTAAAACTATATTGTTTCTTATCTACAAATTGTTCATGTTTTAATTGTTTAAATCAAATTTGTCTTTGAACGATAGATAATGGCTGTTTCAATAAAAGATTAAGTAAACTTAAAAAAAAATCAATGCACCAATATGAAAGTAATTAGTTTAAGCATAATCTTCTTACTTTAGAGCTTTCCAAACAATTCCCAGATTAAAATATCTTAGTTATTTGTAATTAGTATTACCTATTGTTTGATAAGAAAGTTTTTAAGTATTTAATGTTTCGATTTTGTAAGAATTTATATAAATTTTTATGTAAAAAATATTATCTGCTTTGAAATAACTGTTAAATGTTTATATTAATAATAAATTACCGTTCTTTAAGATTCTTTTTTTAGTTTTTAGCAAAACGTAACAATTAAGGCGATAAGAAGAAAACTAAAAACTTTTTCTTAGCTTTTATTTTTTTTAGTATGATGTTTAAGTTATTTACTTATTTAGTCTAAAGTTAGTTGAATAAAATTTATAAGAAATAATAATTACAGTTTTCTTTCTCTTTAGTACACTTTTTAGAGCAGATTTACTAAAATTGGAAAAATAAAGTTCTGTATACTGAACAAATATTTTTTTTTTTGAAGTTAAAACTTAATGTTTGAATAGTTGTGTGGCCGTTTGCTAATTGAAGGCTATCAACAATGATTTAGAGTAAAAAAATTAGAGACAATTATGTTTAATAAACTTTTTAAAAAAATAATACTTCAACTTATGAAATTTAAAGGTACCCATTTCCTGCTAAGTAAGCACTTTTTTGCTGTGTTCAAAGTGTATACTCAAGAAGAAAATTACTGTTTACAATTTATATTAATTAACATCTTTGAAAATTATTTCATCTACAAAAAATGCATAATAGTATAAAAATTATTTAGAAGTTTACTAAGTAAAACAATTAAAAAAAAAGCTTTAGATATTTATTCTATATTTATCAACATTATGGTCTTAATAACAGCAGAAACTTTAAGAAGTATGTTTAATGCTCCAATATTAATATGACAACCATGAGTTCTGCAATAAATTAAAAAAAAAATTACGTACTGATTAATTTTATTTCCACAAGTTGTTAATAATTTTAATTTTTTAATTAATTGTTCGACTTTTTAGGAAATACTTTTGTTCAAAACTCAGTATGCGTTTTAGTTTTGGTTTGTTCATATCATCAATACTTCTTCCTGTAAGTTTTTGGGCATTAAAAGAGTCTATTTTATAAATAACTTTTTATGCTAGCAAATAAGTGCTTTTATTTTAAAAGAATCCAAGTTTTAAATAAAATTTTGTTATTTATAAGTTAAATTTAAATTACGCTTATATTATTAAAAACTAAATGACAATAAAGTGTTTAATGTTAAGTACATGTATACATTTAATATTAATAAAAAACTATATTTTTCTTTAGAATTGTTTCTAATCCTAATAAATAGGAAAGTACATCAGTCAGTTCATTAAACAAACAAACACATAAATAACTTGGCATTTTAAAATTCATAACTTTTATATACCTATGGTTAACTCAGGGTTGCCAAAAAACCTGGAATACTTGAAAAACCTGGAATTTGAAAATTTAGGCTAAAAAAAACAGAAAAACTCTTTAATTCAATTAGTTATAAAAAAATACCTTAATTTCGAACAAAAATTACTACATACCTCGAAAATACTGGAATTTCAAACAACTTTTACATGTTAAGTAGTAAAATTCCGATTTGACACAAATAATCTATCATATAAATAAAATTATTTTTGTTATCATCAAAAACTTTTTTATTAAAAAACACATTGAAAATAGCTTTAAGATTTCTTTTCAATGTCGTTATACTATTTAACACAAATTTTTAACTAGAAATAGACCCTAAAACGTGCAATTTAAACAACTTGAAAGAAACTTTAAAAACCTAGAGAAAACTCGCTAAAAAAAATTAGCAACTCTACTAACTATTAACTGTTTAGGATAAATTTCCAAAACTTCTTTCAACAACTATTTTATGCAAAAAATTAATTATTATTAGTTAATTTCGATAAAAATGTTTCGTCAACTAATTTTTCAAGCACAAAAAAAAGGTTATTGGTTTATCACATTTTGATATTAAAGTAGGATAGTAAAATTAAGTAGGTTATACTTACTTCACTTTTTATAAATTTTTGTTGAGAAAAACTTATATTTTCAAAGCTTATACTTACTAAAATTTCCTTTGTGTATGGTAAAAGCTTTAATTGTAGTTAATACATTTTTTGATTGTTATGTTTTGGTTTTAATAAGAAAAAAGAGTTCTAATAACGAATAAATTGTTGTAGCAACGAAAAGTATAGCAAAAAATACGTTTCTTTTTAGTTTATAAACTAAACATTCATAGAAGTGCAAACTAAGTATTTTATATGCTATCACGTTTAATATATCTGTTTCAAAATAACTAACTTTTATTATACTTGACAAGGTAGTAATTATTTTGTCACCGAAATCTGGTAATACATAAATATTTAATTTTCCCCTATGTTATCATTTAAATAAACTGTTTTCATTTCAGTAAATTGAGCATTATGTTTTAGTTAAAAAAAGTAGCTTTATAGTTAATAAAGACAAATCTAGAATATTAATTTTTAACTAACTGATCTTTTTCAGTTTGTCTTTTGTGCTTCTCTGAGAAATGAAGAAATTTCAAGCATTTTCGTTTCAACTAGAAACGGAATGATGATTAGTAAAGATTTACTTAATGCGAAGAGTGTCACACAGCAGCACTATATGGAAAAATTCAACCGTTTGTTCAAAGTAAGAATTAATATTGTATTAAAAAATAAAATTTACAAATATTGTAAAAATTGTACTTTTGATATCCGAACTCTAGTCATTTAAAAAGAAATCATTTTAGACGAAAAAGCTTATATTTATATAGTTATTTAAATGAGTTATGATGAAAATCTACTTAAAAAAATTGTAACCTACAGCAGTTTTTCTGAAATTAGCTAGATTTTGAGATACATTAAGTTATTTGACTACTTCAGCTATTTATAAAAACAAATCTTACCTACTAGATTGAAAGTGTTTTTGTTTCGGTGAGAATTGGACAAGCTAGACCTTTTATTCTACAATTAGATGTTTCAAACAATGAAACTTGCAGCTTCAATGGAAAATATGTTGATGATTCGGAAACAACTGTTAAAGTTGTTTTATGCCCAAAAGTTGTAAGTACTGAGTTTTAACAAATTCTAAATTAGCCTATAAAAAAAAGTTGAAAAAAAAAGTAAAATCACTTTAGTAATAAAGTTTAGTTTTAACTTAAATTATGATTTTTTTATTCCAACTGCTATAGTTTGATAAAAAAGACTTAATGGTTTTAGATTTTATGTTGATTTATACAAGCAATTTTAACTAACAAGTACCGAAACTTGATACCAATATTCCCAAAAAGATATTGAAGTAGATTTTCTTCAAACAAACGTATACGTAAATACTAGGTTTCAATAAAGTTTTTGAAAATACTAAGAAAAATTGTTACCAACAATTTTATAAGAATATTACAAAATCGTCATTAAGTTTAGATATAAAGTAGAGTTTGGCAACTTTTTAGTCTGCAGGCTAGATTTACTAGAAAAATATTATGCGTGTCGGACTTGATGGTTAAAGTGATAAATGTCCACGTAATTTCGTGAAGTTATACAGTATTTTTTTTAAAATTTTAAGTTGATACAAAATTACTTCTTAATAAGGACCACTGTTTAATAAAACATAACTAATATTACAGTTAAAAACTTTTTTTTAATAAAAAACTCATTATCATCTAGCTCATGCTAGAATTTCCAAGCTTAAAAAATGGCGCATTAAATATTTTTTTATATAAAACCCAATTAAAATTTAATAAAAAAACATATACTGACTAGTTACTAAAAATTTAACATTTTTTTACTTAGGCAATACATACAAGCAAAGGTGAAAGTTTTGTACGGAGTCTAAAAAGGATTAAAAGACAATCTGATGTAGAACAAAACTTATTTACCGAAACAGGTAATATTTAGTTTAAATTTGTTGTTAGTTTTTTAGTTATATAGACCTGTTTCAATAAATTACCATAACCTGTTTATTTTAATTGTTTTACTCACAAAATTATGTGTTTAAACAAACTGCATTACTAAAAACTATATACAAAACGTACGAATTTATCCAGATTTAATGTTTTTGTTAACTCAGATGTAACACATTTTAATTTTAGTGACTTATGTCACATTTCAAGAAATCTTAAGCTTTTAATACTAACGTATGTTATGGTTTTTTAAAAACTATAACTTTAGTTTTTTCATTTTTTAAGTATTTTATAATAACTACTTTGTGTTTTCCTGAAAAGTTTATACTAAAAGATAGTTAAAACTGTATAGTATAACAAATGCTTTGATTGTAAGACTCAAATGCTTATTAAGCTTAAATTTAATCTAGGAATGTATAAATCTTAAAAAAAAAGTGTTTATTTTTGAATTTTAAATATTATTTATCAACTTATTTATGTAATAAACTTTCAGCCGAAAAGTTTGATTTTGTTACCGCTGAGGACCTTGAAAACGCGGACAAGTTTTTTGAAAACAAAAACTCTACGAATCTTAACTTAAGCGTTAAATATTTGGTTGACTACAAAACTCAGAAAATTTATGAAACGAAAAATGAGTTGTTGAACTATATGTTTGCAATTCATGGGCAGGTAACAATTTTTTTTAGATCTTTGGCAAAAGTTTTATAAAACCAGTGTATGTGCTTTAGAACAGTTTTTCAATACAGAATGGTTTGCTTGAGAAAAAAATTACTTACAAAATTGATAAGTCTCTGTCTTATTATTTCTTAAATACTCACTTCTCATACTTATGAGATAAACTAAATTAAACAAAATTCTATCTTAAACTACTGTTACATTTGATTTAATTTCAATAACTATGCGTTTTATCTTGCGTTTTATTATGCGATATCTCACTAATAATTAAATACTTCATAGTAAACTCTATACTCTGTTTGTGTAAAAAACTTTCTAGATAAACATCATCTTGTTTTGTTTTGTTTTTGTAAGTAAGAAGTAAAGTTATTTATTACCTATACCATTTATTAGTCTTGCTAGATGTATTTAATAAACTGCAGGAGTTATTTTCAATTTTTTTAAGATTTAACCATCTTTATTTTCTGCAAAGTCTCATCATTAGAGTTATTATGAGACTTTAATTAAAAATTATTTAATTTAATTTCTTAAATACTTTATGATATTTTGAAACTTTTTTGAGTAGCTGGTAAAACAGATTGCTAAAATAGCTTTTCAGGTAGTAGAAACTAACACTTCATCGATTTTTATAACTTTTATATTAGTTCTAACAATACGTAATGATAAAATGTTTTAATTTTAATAAAAAAAAACAAATTTGATTCGTTTATTGCATTTTAAACTATTAACAAAAAAAAATATTGTTAGACTAATGATGTAAATTTATAATCGACTTTAGGTTTAAAATAATTTTATTCTTATTTGGCTATTCTTAAGTTTAAAAAGTTTCATAATGTTAGTGAAAGTTGTATATACTATTTAATAAAATTTAGACAGACTTTTTTCTATATGAAAACATTGGCAGGATTATGATAAAACTTTATTTTATTCTTTAATTGAGTTTTAAATAACATTTGCTTTTTGTATTAAATATAAACTTTAAAGACTACTTAGCAAGGTTTTACTTATAAGAAAAAAACTTTTTAGGCGGAGTACTATTTTAGCAGAAGTTTTGGATATCCACTAAAACTACCAATTGTTGATATTCGGCTTCTAACTGAACAAGAGGTTAGCAGTAGAAAGTTTATTTTTAGTTTTTACTTTAAAACACGTACTTGAATGCTTGAAATTATATTTGCTTAGTAATATTTTTGTCGTGGAAATTGGTTTCTTTTCTAACAAAAGCTGATAAATTTATAAAATATCATTCAAAAAAATTTGATTTATATACAAGTACAAATGGTTTTGTTTTAACTATTTATAGGTTAAGTTAATAAATTTTATATTGTTATATAAAAACAACAAAACAAAGTTTTTTAATAAAATGTAACCTTTAAGTCGTTTTACAATTATACTGAAAATGATTTTTGTGTTCTAAAACTTAAAAAACTATAAGTTCTTCGTATATACTTAATTGCATTTGAACAAAAAAAAAGTTTTTTAATATACTTCTATTAGATATCAATTAGTTGTTTATTCAAATTTATAAAAAATCAGTACTTTTATTTTATTCGGTTGTTTTGTCCCTATTTTACTACAAAAGAAGCAGTTGTATAATCGTTTTTTAATTGTATTTTTTAGATTTTAACTTCAAGCTAGTCAGTTCTTATTATTGTATCTTATATTTTTGAAAGATTTATTTATTGAGGTGTTATTAAAAAATTCACTTAAAAAAAGCACTTTAACCTTTTATATTTCTTGATTACCCTAGTTCTAACATTCGATTTTTTTTGTATGTTTAAGCTATTTGCTGTCTTTTATTTATTAAGTTTGTTATTTTCCAGAGATCTTACATTTCTTTTTTGCTCCTTATGTTTTCGTTAACTAATTATACTCAAACCTTGTTTAGTTGTTTGAATTTATTTATATTTTTTGCTGTGCTTAACCTTAAGTAAGATTTTAAACTTTTTTTATGTGAGTTCTTTCTTAACTTAATATTGCGACCATGACATATATGAATTAACATAACCGTTACGATATACTATTGTATAAAACATGAATTTTTTTTTGTTTTACGAAGTATTATATAATTGAAGTTAAAAAACAGAGTAGTGTTTTAAAATGACTTCACGTCAAAATGATTAAAAAAAATGTTTCACGTTATTTATGTCGCATAATTAATTTCTGTAGTCATCACAACTTGTCACTGAAGATCGAAGGTTATTAAAAGAAGTATGTGCGGAAGAAGGAATAACTTTAGAAGAATATGATTATTATAAGACATATATATGTTTATCTTATTATCAAAGGAGAGCCTTAGGGCAGTTAATAATGAAAAAAGACTTATTTAAAGAAGCATCTCCAGATGCTGTAATGCTTATCACTAGCGAACTTCCAAACTATATAGGTAAGTATTTTTAAAGAAGAAAGTTATGTTTTATTAACACATAATGAGTTTTTTTTTACAAAACACAAGTTTATATAGACCGATAGAATTTTACTACAATTTTCTGAAAAATAATAACCTGATCAGTAAATACTAAAGCTTTCTTAGTAATAAATAGCAGGTTTTATAAAAATAAATTTTATTAAGTCTTTTTATAAGTGTTTAAATAAGTTAGATGAAAAAACACATTATAACTAAATTTTAATTTAAGACAAAATCTTTGTTTTTTATTACTAAACGCTAAAAATAGCTCTGCAGAAAAAACGCATCAAATGTTTTAGTAGGGAGTTAGCACATTTGACAAGCACATAAATCTGTTATAATTTTATAAATTGCTCAATTTAACTATCGAAAATATTTTAGTTTTAAACATTTTGGGTTAACAAAAAATGAATTTATACATATTTTATTTAATCTAATTCAAATTTACTTAGTTGATATCTAGTATTTGATATTGAGTTTTTTACTTGACAATATTGGCTTTATAATTGTAGCAGATTTTAAATAGAGTATAAAAATATATTCGATAAGACTTAAAAAAAATATTTTACTAAATATTTTTTTGGTAAACATATTGTATTTTAAAAGGCTTAGCTAATAAACTCGAATCGATTGGAACGAATTCTTCCTACGGAATGGTTGGAGTTAGAAAAAATAGTTTTAATGCTGCAAAAACTTTAGCCCATGAGCTAGGCCATTTGTAAGTTTTGATTAGTAAGCTTTTTTAAACTTCCTTTTTTATTCAACTTTAATTTTTTTAATTCTTAATAAATAAAATAGTAGTGCCAGATAATATTTATCATAGGTCTTTTAGTTTTAAACTTCAATAAAGCTTTTGTTTTATTCTTCAATATTAACAAACTAATTTTAAATCAAGTTACTCCTTGCACTCAAGTTGTATAACATAAATTTATCTAAACTAATTATTAAATCTAAACGTATTTAACTTTTGTTAACCTAAAGATAAACTAAAACCGTTTACTTACTTTTACTAATGTTATTAAGTTCAAGGTTTATTATCTCACAAAAACAGCTATAGCAAGTGTCGTTTGTATTCAAAACATATTAAAAAATGCAACCAAAAGAATAACCTTTTGGTTTTTTTTTTGCAGAATTGGGTTGGACCACACGTTTAAAAGCTGTAATGTAAGTGAAGAAGAAGCGGAGAAATCACTATATATCATGGATTACACGCCTCCAGAGGGAAGGTTTGCCGAGCATACTTGGTGCCCTTGCAATAGAATTATGTCAAGATATTTTCTTCGGTAAGTTGTTGTTTAAAGCTGTTTAAATGTGTAGTTAGTTAAAAAAAACAAAAATGTTACCATCATGGAAACGTACAAAGTTTTTATTTTGTTTTACGCGGAGCATTTATGATTTCATTTTCTTAAGTTTACAACTTTAAAACTATTCCGTGTTATAATTTTTTCTGATATTGTTAAAAGCTAAATTCTTATTAGGTGAAAATAATCAAAAATATAATAAAATTTTTACCGCTCTAAATGTTCGGATCATAAATTTAATGACTCTAAAAGGTTATTTAAATGATTGCTAACTAAACTTTATAATCTGTACTAGAGATATATAGTTTCATATGCAGTTGTTTAATGAAAGCTGCTTTAAGTAAAACTATCTATTTAATTCAGTAAGAAAATATTTAAAATTTTATAAAAACGTTTCTACAGTTAAAGCTTATAAATTTTAGCAATTCAATTTTTGTGTATAAAGACATGCTAGATTTATTAAGAAAACTTTTCAAATATTAACTTTGTCCTGTATAAGACGTTAAAAGGTATCCGTGGTTTACGACTCGATAACTGAAAGGTATTTTTGTGCACCAGGTCCTAGGATCAAGTATTTTGAGCGTCGTTTTTTTCAATAAAGTATTTTGTTTTCAATTGCATATTTTAGGAAATACCGAAATGATTAAATATTAAACTCATTTGAAAGCTATTATTTCAGTTGTTGTAAATTTTTTCAAGTATTTTTGCAGTATATAATTGTTTTCGTATTTTTTCTAGACATTAAATAAAACTATAGTCAGTCGAATCATAAATTTTTGATATAATAGTATTACTGTTGGTAAAAAAATAATTTAAAAAAAATTTATGATCAAAATGTTTGTTTGAAGCTAAAAAACTAGAAAAGATTATTTTCATTTGGTTGAAAAAAAAACTATAACTAAAGTTTTTAGATACTTATAGATAAAAAATCAATTGCTGTTGACTTTTATCGGTTATATCATTAACTTAATAGAACATTTGTAGTTGTACATGTTTTCATATATGGTTAAGTAATTTTAAACAATAGAGATAATTTTTATTGTTTCCAACCTTACAAATGGCAATCAAGTTCTTTGTTTACTTTTTACCATAAAAATTCGTAAAATGATTAACAGTACAATAAATATAAACATCGAAACATAAATCTGTTTTTCATTAGACTGCTTTACTTATAGTTTTTAGAAATTTCTCAAACATATCTTTATTATAATTAAAAAAATTGAGAGTATTTAAAATGTCGGTATAAATACGATATCACTAAAACTTAGTTCTTCAGAAAATCTTTTTAAACATAATTATAGTTTTTGCTTAATGTATACTAATTATTTAAGTTTTAGAAATAATATTTCAGTTTTTTACATGGATAAACATGATTTTTATCTAATTATAAAAACCCTAGGTGTTTTTTTTTGATGGATATTGATTTTGTACAAAGTAAAAGAAAAACTTTATTATATGAATCTAATTATTTTTATTAGTTTTTATATACTTAAAAGTATACTTAAGTTTTATAATCAAGATTTTAATGTTAAATTAATAATGAAGATTGCTTAAAAAACACAACAAAAAATCCTTTGTATAATTTAAGAATGTGAACAAACATTTTTTTCAAAAGTAAAAGAAAAACAGTAACACCTTTATTACAGTAATATTTTACTTTAAATTTCTTGTAATACTTTAAAAAGTAATTGTTTAAATTTCTTTGTTTTAATTAAACAGACTTAAATAATCCAGTTTGTTTTTAGATTATATATTGCATACTATCTCATAACTTATTTAAAACTTAATAATTTAAATTTCCTTACAACCAAACAGAAAGTATTTTGTCGAGTATGCAACAAGTAATGAAAAATCAATGACACCATTGACTAAGTATCCAGGAACAAATTATTCTCTTGAAGAGCAGTGCACATATGCTGTATGCAATAACATAGATCCTTTTAATAAAGACAATTTTCAAACCTTGATGTATGAATATGACATGATATATTATCCTATGCAAAATGTAAGCATGCTTTTGTGCTAAATAGTTAAAAAAAAATACTAGTCTATAAATTTTACCTTTTAAATTTTTGAGATTGAAATACTGATTGTTATCCCACACATAATTTAAGTACAATTTTATTCTATTTACTTGTTAATTTGTTACAAGTCTATAAATCTTTTATTTAAGTCATGCTTTAAACTAGGTAACTTAAAAAAACGTTAAAAAAACAAAAATAAACAAAAGTAAATAAAATAAGAAAGTATAAATTTCTGAGTATAAGTTGTTTTTATAAAAAAAATAAATATTGTAGAGTATTAAAATGGTATTATTCATTTATTTTAAAGCTTTCAAGACTATCTTTTTACTACATGAGGTTTATAACATAATGAGTGAAAAAATCTTATCAGCTTCTAAGAATAGTTTTACTTTAACGATCATTTTAATTGCTAAAGATGAATGTTTTTCAGACTAATCAGTGTTCTCAGTTAATTTGTGACAATCATAATACAAATGCAACCTATTATGATGCAAGCTATGAAGAATTAAAGGCCGTATGGTTCGCTCCGGAAAAGAACGGTTTGTATTGGAGTTCATATGCTGTAATAATCGATGTACTGCCAGGAACTAGATGTGGTTTGAATGCGGTTAGTTGAGTACAGTTAAATCAATAATAGTATTCAAAGTTATTTTAATAAAACATCAACATTTTGGTTTAACAAAAAATAAAATAATTCATTATTTAAAATTTCGTAAAATTTTTTAATTGCACAATGTTAATTTGTTTTCTTGTAGTGACCTTATATACATTTACACCTTAAAACTTAAATTAGTAGCTTGTTTTGTTAGTGTATCAAAAAGGGTATTATAACATATTACAAAAAAATGTTTTTAGAACTCAAAAACTTTAGTTTTATTTTTATATTTTGCTTTTAACTTTAAAGAGTAGTAAATTTTTCTAATTCTTTTTCAATATGAACAAGATTTGTTTAAACAACAAATGCATTGATGAGACAAACAAAATGGAAGTTATCAATGGAGGTTGGAGCAGTTGGACTATTAATGAAGATTATTACTTTGTATATCCGGGATGTCCAAGCACTTGTGCTAATGGCAACGTTACTCAAACTCGTCTTTGTAACAATCCAAAGTGAGAATTTAAATTTAAAAAATATTTAAACTATTAAGTTAATTAACCTAAAATTACTGATTAATGATAGCTTATATATACCCTTTTAGAAAAATTTTAAAATGACGTGTGCAAAAATGTTAAAACTGTATTAAAAGATATAAAGCTGCGAACTTGATAGATTAACAAGCGTTATGAAAATAATAACTATTATTTTCAGACCTAGTAATGGAGGTAAACAATGTGTCGGACCAAATACTATAACACTAGAATGTTCTCAAGAATGTATTGAAGAAGCTAAATTAAAGTCACAATATTAACTAAGAAGCTCTTTTGAATATTTTTTTAGTGAAAAAAATTAAAACTTTAGTCAATTTAGTATTGATTTCTATTTTGTTAACTTTTACAGTTTAAAACTAAAAACATTATTGGTATAAAAACTATTCAAGATATATTTTATAAATTAAGTTTTTAAGGTTTTATACTCCGTTTTACAAGACAAGTTGTTTTTAGAGTAAAATAAAATTTTAATGGTTTTGGTTTAGTTTCGCTTTTTTTCCTATAAGTAATAATAATGAGTTCTACCACTCGACCATCAACAACAGTATCCGAGACAACATACGACTGGTAAAGTCTTTTTTAGGAATCATCAGGCAGGCATAGTTGCGCCAAATCGTTGTTGATATATAAACAAGCGGGATTAAGTGCATATGCACTTAAGCGATTGTTTGTGGGTAAAGTCCGAAAAATTGACGCAGCCAAACCCTTCACAGCCCAACGTCTCAGACATTGTCAGCATATTGTGAGACTTTAGTCTACACTCGTTTGATGAGTTTTAACCAAATATTTTTTAAGTAATAAGCTTTAAAAAGTTTAACATCTTTGACTGTTGTACAAAAATTATACAGCACTAAAATTTTAAGACTAATTTTACCAACCTGTTATGTTAAGCTTTGAATATACTGTTTTAAGCTTGGTTTTAAAATTTATATTCTAAGATATGTTAAAGAATTTTTTGTATTCTGTAAAAATAAAGCTTAATAAAGATTAATTTATTAAAATGACTCTTATTTTTCAATGTGTACTTTTTTCTTAGCAAGTATCAACTGTAATTTAAAATTTTTATAAATCTATTTATTACTTATAATATTATACTTAGACATTGTAAAAAATATCTAAAATACTTTACAAATGTATGAATACTTACTAGGGATTATAAGAATTTTACTAAAAGCTCAACGACCATTTCATAATAATCTAGAAACGTATACTACGATTACAAGTATTATTTTAAACAGCTAAGCAAATTATAGTTACTAAGGTTAATCAGAGAAAACAAAGATTTTGTAAACATTCTAAGATGTCAACTAGCTATTTTATTTAAAGTTCTGGCAAAAATATGCTTGAACAGCTTTTTTCCGGTGCATAACTTATTTAGAAAATATAACAAAACACATTTAATATTTTTCCTTAAATTTATTTTATATCTTTTGTAGTAAGTCTTATCAAAAATTGTATCTTACTAAATTAAACAAAGTTTAAATTGAAATACGATTTTAATGTAATTTAAAGTTTAAAAATATGAAATGACGTAATAATGTCAAAACTAACTAAATGCTTAAACTGTAGAACTTTGCTGTAGTAATAAAACTCGTTAAATTAAAATCAAACTAAAATAAATCAGCGATAAAAATAGTAGTAAAACTAAAAAAAAATAAACATAAGTCACTCATTTAAAAAAGGTTTATCAATTAAGTTCATTTAGCGCATCATCAGAATAGTCTTGCTAAAAACTGATAATAATATATTGTAAGTTTAGTCATAAAAAATAATTTTGAAATGTATAGCTAAAAATAGTTACGTCATAAAGAATAAAAGTCTGTTTAAAAGGTTTAAGTTAGAGTTGAGTTATACTTAGCTGATTTGAAGTAATTTATAAGACAAAATTGTTAAACAAAAAAAATTAAGACAGAATATTTTTTATCACATGAAACCAAATTAAATAAAAAGCACATTACAAAATAGGATATAAAACGGCAATAATAATACTAAAAACACGCTATTTATAAAGTTTTAAATTTAAAAAATCTTTTTGTTTGTAAATTCTTGGCTCGCGAGTTCTAATAATCAAAGATTCTAGAACTGACAGATGGTAAGTGTTTCTCGCTCTGGATAGATTTTTAAACCTACTATTTAGGTAATTCTCAGCACAAACAGGGTTGTTGAGGAGCTGTTTTCTTTTTTATAATATTAAATTTATTTTAAATATTTCAAACTATAAAAAAGAGAACTTTTCAGTAATAAAAATCACATGTTAAAACTTATTTCTTATTGTTAAAGAAATGTATAAATACTAACTTAGAACTAGTGATGTACCGGACTCGGATCCGGACTTTGTTTTCAAATTAGAATCCGCCCGGAACCGGATCCGGATTTTTTTTCAAATTAAGATCCGGCCGGAACCGGACCCGGATATTTTTATCAAAATAAATTCCGGCCGGATCCGGAACCGGATTCTTAATACTCCAAGTTATTTGTTATGAAAGTAGTATAAAAACTACTATGTACGATAATGCAATTTTATATAACTAACTATTAACTAAGTATAATTGTGTAAACTTTATCTTTTACGTGTTATATCTAACTATATACTATTGAAATTTAAAAAATTATAGTTTAAAAAAAAATAGACTGAAAGTATCAATGTGCTGCTAAAATAATTAAATAATAAGAAAGTTTATGATATGTTATTAAGGTCTAGTTAAGATTAAGAGTTAAAAATAGTAGCTGGTATGTTTGCTAATTTTCTGAACAATATTTACATTTAAATTTTATTAAAATTGAAAGAACAAAAAAAAAAATTGAAATTGAAAGAACAGTAAAAAAAACTTCAAACTGAAAGAACAATAAAAAACACTAAAATATATTTTTTGCTAAACTTATAAAATACCATGATTTTTGGCAACCAGAATACCACCTAATTTTAGCTAATATCAGGGTTGCCACTCTTTGATTCAAAAAAACTAATCTGAGTGATTATAAACTTTCCTGAGTCAGAATGAGGTTTTCGAAAACCAAAAAAAATAATTACTTTAAGCTAATAATCAGTAGAACAGCTAGCCACAAGGTTGAACATTTTAAGTAATGTTTACAATTAAGGCTATAGGGGGGTTAAACACTTTTTTTACAAGTTGGTTTTATTTAATAGAATACTATCTTAGCTACCAGATGCTTTTTATGGAACGGGTCTTAATTGCGCGAAGACAAAATTGCACGAGGTTACTAATTTGCACGTGGGGAATAAATTGCACGAGAAGAAAGTTGCACAAGTGTACAAAATTGCACGAGGATGCTTTTGCACGAAGACTAGTTTGCACGCGGGCAAAAAATTGCACGAAGACTAATCTGCACGGAAGGTCAATTTTGCACAAAAAATACTAACTCAAAATAACTAAATAAAAAATATATATTTTTATATTTATACATAAACCTTTATATTTCATAGAAAAAAAAAGCATGTATTAATATAATTAATTTTAATTTAACTAGGTTTGTATTGATTTTATTTATTTTTTAAATTTATTTAGCTTTTTTTAAATTGAAACTAAACTATTGTGTTTAAAAACTAATGTAAGTTTAAAAAAATTTACTAAACATAAAATTAGAATTTTATTTTAATAAAAATATCCCTTAATGAAGTATAAACATAAATTGATGCAAACTTAAATTAAATTAAAATTATACTAAACTTCAATATGAAATAAAACAAGACAAAAAATAATAATATATAACTAAAATTTACATGTGTAGGTGTTAAAATTGCACGAGCGTACAAAATTGCACGAGGGGACAAAATTGCACGAAGATACTTTTGCACAGAAAAAAACGACCATGCAAAACAGTGAGACAATTAAATAAATTTAGAAAGGAGGAAACCCTTCTGATGAAATTTTTTTTGTGCGTTGTACAGAAAGTTCTGTTATGGCTGTGTATTTCCATAAATTATACTTGATATTGTTTTTTTTAGTTTTATATAAAAGTTTTAAACATAATTTATATAATTATTTTCTATATGTCTAAACTTTATCTTAGTTGCATCAATATTTGCACGCGTTTTACTCTAATTATATTTTAAGTTTCTCCTGCTCTTTTTTTTTATCTTTATCTAACCCAGACTTGCGCAAAAGCACTGTCAGAAGCAATTTTCTTCTCACTTTTTTAGTAGAAAAGGGAGATACAAGCTTTTAACTAAAATAAAACAAACAAAATAATACAACAGCTACAATTACTTAATTTCTATTTTTAACAAAAAAAATTAAAATAAACAAAACTCTTTTTGATAATTAGGTTTTAATAACGGTTAGAATCTAATTTTATAATCTAGTTTTTATTTTATTTATATAAATTTTATTTTATTGATTTTTGTTTATTATTAAATTTGTTCATTTTGACTTTTATTATTATTATTATTTCTTTTAAGTTTGTTTAATTATTTATTTCATTTATTTTAACTGTTTTTATTAATTTTATTAACTTTTGTTTTGGACTTTTATTTAATGTATTTATTATATAATTTATTAATTTTTAAATTTATAAATTTTATTTATTTTTTAATTTTTAAAAAAATTATTTATTATTTAGTTATTATATTTTTAAAATTCTGACTTTTTTTATTATTTATTTTAATCTATTTAAATTTTATTTTTATTTTTTAATTGAAAATAAATTTTTTTTGACTTAAAAATGTTATATATATTTTTTCTTTTTAGTTATTAGCTTTTTTTTTTTAATTAATTTGTTATTTTTTACATAATATTAATTTATTGTTTTATTTGTAATCGATTTTAAATTTTTTATTTAAATTTTTTTACTTATTTTTATTTTGTTTTTGTAGTGTTTTTATTATTTAGTTATTAAATTTTCTAAATTTAATTAAAACCAAAACCAGGAATTACGACATGCAGGTTGTGCTTAAAAGAAGCTCTACTTATACTCGAATCCGGTACAAATTGCATCAACAAAAGAACGGAATTATTGAACTCATGCAGACACAGAAACAGATTTTTACTAATAAATTGGAAAGCAGACACAACTTAAACCAAATCATAATTAAAGTAAAAAATAGGTTATTTTTCTTAATTTTTTCATTGAGTTTTTGTTGACATTTGGCTTAAATTGAAAAAAAGTTTTTCAAACAGTTCTTAATTCAACTTCGATAAATTTTTAGAATTTTTTTAGATAGTTCTTAAATCCGTTTAAATTTTTGACTGTTATGTTAACTTAAGACAAATTAGATTTTGAATTCTTCAGCAACTTTGAGTTTTATTAATATTTTGTTGACTCTTGGCTTAAAAACACAATTTTAGACAATTCTTAATTTCATTTAGATAAATTTCAAGGTATAAATATTTTATTTTAATTTTTCTCTTTTGTTTTTTTAAAAAGCTCTGGATTCAGGTTTTTTATTTTTGACTCATTATATTAATATTAATTCAATCCGTTTTTTTTTTAAACTAAAACCAATTTTACCTAAGTATACTCTGATATGCTTGAATTTTCGAATATGCAACATTTTTGTTTTTGTTTATATTCTTCACGCATGAATAAGTTTTTAAACAACAGTATAATTAACTAACATTGTTATATGCAGTTTCATATTTTATTTTTGCTTGAAAAGGTCGCAATCTCTTGCCACCGAAACCGGTCGCGAATAAAATATAAAATTTGCATAAATCTATTTAAATAAGCTCTTTACATCACAGTAAATTGAGCATTCTTTTTTAGTTAAGGCAAATAACTATATAATAAACTTTATTAAAAAACTTTAAGAAAGTTTATTTATACCGTACTTAAAGAAAGTACAATATTATGCTTTAATTTAAAAATAAAGTTTAATTTTGCAATATTGTACTTAAAAAATATTTTTAATATCAAGTTTAAATTTTAGTTTTAGTCTAGCTTTGTTTTGAAAGATATAAATTTTTTGGTAAAACGGTTTATTGAGACTTTGATTTTTACAAATTATAAAAACAAAATATAAGATACAAGTAATTTCCCTATATAAATACAGAAAAATGTTTTTCTAGCTTCGTATTAATAATTATAGAAAATGAACTATTGTTATAAAAAATCTCGAACAAGGTGTTTGGTAAGTTTTTTATTAGCTTTAAGATATATCAATCAACTCTTATTAAACTTTATTGTTAAAACTTTTCTATTCTTAGAGCTTCTTGAGACTCCGTAGATCTGTTCTTAAATTTATTTGAGAGCAGTGAAACGCCGTTAGTCGGAATAAAGTTTTAATACAAAAACATCTGTGGTATATATTCTGATAAGCTTAGCTTATCAGGATCTCAGGATTTAACGCCTTTTAACGTTACATCTTATCTCAACCAACTTTATTTAGTCTTTTAAAGGTTTTATTTATTTGGAATTGTATAACTATAAATAATTTAAAACAACTAAAACTTTAGGAAATGTTAAGTCTTAAGTAGCTCTGAAGTCTGTTGATAATTTCAAAGAAACCGTGTATGAAAAAAGTATGGTTTATCATGAAAAGAAATATTTTTTCTGTTGTTTAACTAGTTTTGATACTTTATTGACAACATTCTGATAAAATGGTTAGAACTTGTTAGGAAAGTTTCGTCCCCCGGTCGATAAGTTTAAAGAAAACATCATTTAAAATATAAATATCAAAAGACATCAGTCAGGCATTATATAGATTAAAGTTTTGTTATAAATAACAATCATTTTTCTTTTTTTTTATTATAAATCTTTTTAGATTTAGTCAAACACTCGATGGTCAGGCTCGTATTTTATATTAATTACTACCGACCGCAATTACTAAACATATGGTGTTACTACTTTAAACTTACAATAAAAACTGAAAACACTAACACAGTCTTTTTATTTGAATAGTAAAAATATCACCGATGCCGTAAATGATATTAATTTAATAATTAAGAGCACGTTAAAAAAGCAAAAAAAAGAAAAGGATTTAGTAAACACTAAATTTTTAGCTTAGAAGTGTTTTAAAAATATCATAAGTATAATTCAACTGTTTATGATAAAATATGAGAAATCAATTTGTAGTTGAAAAAGTGCTTAGTTTAGACGGTTGTGATGAATTTGGTATGCTTCTGATAATAACTAACTTTAAAAGGATCTAGTAAATAATCTCTTTACGTTTTACTGATTTTACGTTTATTTTTTTATTTATTATCTTGTCTTAGCTTAAATTTAATTTTTTAATAACAGTTAATTTCGTAGCATTATGTTTTAATTCGGTTAAGTTTACTTATTTTTTTATTTAAGAAAAACAATTAGTATAAAAATCTTAAACTTTATTTACATAACAAGACAGAATTAGGTTTATTCATATAAATCAATCTTCACTGATCCCGATTGGATTAGCTTTCAAATATTTTGTTTTAAAAAGAAAAAAAAAAAGAACAATTGTTTTATGTAACTAATTGTCACAATCATCAATTATTACAATTAGAAATAAAAACTAACTATAGACTGCCAGAGAAACGAGTTTAATTCTTTTGTAGAAATACAAAAACGCATCTGTTAAAACTTAATCATTTTTAAAGTCAATAATTGAGATTTCCTGTACAAGACGTTAAAAGGTATCCGTGGTGTGCAACTCGATAATCGAAAGGTTCTTTGTGCACCAGGTCCAAGGACCAAATATTTTGAGCGCTTTTTTTGTCGCTCAATAAACTATATATTTTATAGTATGTTAGTTTTTTTTCAATAGTTTGTAATTTGTGTGTGTTGAATACAAATTTTAAGTTGAATGGCTGAAGAATACTATGGATCAAACATGTGTAAAAATTTTAAATTTAACATTTGAAAAAACTTATTTGTATATATATTTTAAAACAGTTTTTTTTTCCATTTGAAAGTTTGTTTTTCTTTTTTAAAAAAACAAAATGTTTTGCAAAGATAAACTTAAAACATGATAGTGAGTAATATAACGAAGTTTATTTTATTTTCTAAACAGTTGAAACATTACAATTAAAAGAACAGTTTTATTCATCAAACAAGACTTTAGTTTAAACGCAGTTTAAAAAAATAAATATTCAGCATGAAGAAGTACTGCACTGAACACTACTTTAACTAACGATTGTGTAAAAATATAAGTTGAATTACTGAAAATGAGCACACTTATAGCTTCGAAGTTAATTACTAAGTAAACGCGGTATTTTTAATAAAATATCAACGGATACGATTGCTTTATGTACAAGCCTACTTAATACCATAATTTTACATTAAATTTAATAAATAAACTGAACTTTATAAGATTTTTTTTTACTTAGTGTTAAAAATAATTCAAACTAGTCATTTATTTTCTAAGAGTAAGTTTTTTAACTTGGCTAGTGCAATAATAAAGGTGAAGAAAAATTTACATCATTTAATTTTAATAATTTTAATATAAAAATAATTTCAAAAACATTTAAATGTAGCTATCCTAAAAAAATAAGAAAATTTCAGTTATAGTTGTTGGCTAAATTTAACTCTTAAATTTCTAAAATGTATATAAGTTAGTGAAAACACAAATCTAAAGCAAATTTTCTTCTGTTTTTTCTGTTTTTCAGGCCGTTCACTTTGTTATTACTGTTACTTTGTTTGTTTCCACTTTATGCTTGTTATAATCATAGAGATGACAACATGCTAGTTATTGAGACGAAGAGGTTACGAATGGATCTGCAAAGATCCAATTATCAATTAGTTGTGAGAAAGTTTTCAAGTTAAACAACCTTACATATTTTTTTCATGTAAAATAATTTTTAATCATAAATATTTTTTTAGTTTTGCATTAGTGTGTTTAAAGTTTAGTTTCAAGTAGTAGTTCTAGAAGTTAAACTTTTGTTAATGCATTATTTTAGGCATTTCCTGTTCCTAAGCCAGAACATTGTAGGTACAAAGAAAACCCATCAAGCTAGTTTTAGAACCGATTTTCACATATATCTATCTATTTAATTTGCTTGAATATTTTAAACAAAGTGTTTAATAAATTAATTTTTAAAATTTTAAATTCCTAAAAATATTAGTTAAGCATTAAAACTTGTTTACAAACAGTTTTAAAGTGTATACCTAAACAGATCTGTATGCATGTCTAATTTTTTCATAACTTTTAATCCTAGGCTTAAGAACAAAGTGTTATACATCCAAGCCGTTTTGAAAGACGTTGAGAAAATATGTAAAAAGATTTTACTAGTCGAGCCAAAAACCATGTTTACGAGTACTGAAGAAGATACGTAAGTTAAAGTTTCCGAGCATCTTTGCTAAAATTTATTATGTACTATGTATCTTTAAAACACTTTGCAATATTTTGTACACGACTTATATTTAATATTTAGTTAAAGATTTTGTTTTACACAAAATAGTTGACATATACTAAAGAATTTTGAAAATGTTTGTTTCTACAGTAATACAATACTTTACAATACATTGTTATAATACAATGTTGTTTGAAAAAGATTAAATTTATACTTATTTTTGCTAGACGATTTAGTAAAGAAAATTATCTTTTAAGTTATATGTTTTAGAAGTAAAACAATTTAAAAGATCTTTACCAAAAGAAATATTTATATAGAGATTAGCTTTAGTTATGAATTATAAGGCATCAGTATAAAGTTTTAGTTATTTAGAGTTATCAAGTAAATAATATTTTCACAAAATTTAAGTAAAATCTTGATAACTGTTACTTCGCAACTTTTTTTAACAGAACCTTTTTTTAAGGTATTTTATGCCGGACCACCGAGAGACATGCAAAGAGGTGTCGAACAGGCTAAAATTATATGCATGCTCTTAATTCGAAACTGAGGTAAGTGTTTCATACATAATTATTATTAAACAATAAAAACAATTCTTGTAAAATAATTAAATACTACAAGAAGTTTATTCTAAACTAACTATTTGGTTACATAATAATTATGTACACTAATGATAATGACATTTAAAATGTAATTTTTCTAAATATTTAACTACCTATTTATTAGATTATTTTTTACATTAATGTTTGTGTGTTTTTTATAACTTATTTAGTTCAGTTTAAGCTAAATGCAAACTAAATTTTATTAAAAAATTAGTTTATTATAATCTATATAAAAATTATAAAAGTTAACAAAAAACTTTTATACTTTAAACATATACTTTTTTGAGTTCTTATTTTATGTAGAAGTAGATTAAATTGCAATTTTTAAGTAAAACTTATAAAGTTATTACTAAAAATTACAGTTAGTTTTTATTTAAGTAACACTTTATAGCTTATGCTCAGTTTTTTATTAAAACATTTGCGAAACTTTTAAAAAATATTTTTTTTAGTTGATAGTAAACATCTTTTTTAAAAATTGCTTTTAAACTTAAAAAGTTTAATTTTAAATAAACCATCTACTAGTACTTTTATTTTTAAAGAAATTAGATAAGTTTATTTTTCACCTTTATGTACCAATATTTGTTTAAAGAACAGTTTATTCTCCTTATTAAAATGAGAACAAATATGTAAAAAAAATAAGTCACATAAACCAAGAAGTATTTAATTACTACGTTTAAAACATAAAGTTTAATTGTTTACTTTTTTTTTAGCAACTATTAAGTAAATAAATACAAGAGTTTTTATGGTTTTATTTTTTTAGTAATAAATATTATATTTGACACAACACTAATTGACAAAAATTTCAAAAAGGTGTATCAGGAAGATCGTTTACGGATGATTTTAGTATCGATTCGATTCAACAGACGTAAATTCTCTACCGATTATCGAAAAACATAATAAAAGAAAACTTTAAAAACTGAGATTTTTTTATTTAGGCTAAAAACTTAAAATATTAAGTAAATTCTAAAACTTTTCTGCTTCATTTAACAAAAAAAACTTTATTATATATACTTTTGCAAGAACTTTTAGTAAACTAGCTAGTTGACATCTTAGAATGTTTACTAAAACTTTGTTTTCTCTGACTAACCTTAGTAGCGATAATTTGTTTATAATTGTAATTATAATCGTAGCATACGTTTCTAGATTTTATGACATGGTCGTTGAGCTTTTAGTAAAAAATCTAATAATTCCTAGTAAGTATTTACTAATAAGTAAAATTGTTTAGATATTTGTTTTTTATTAGCTAAACATAATTTTAAAACTAATAAATATAATTATAAAAATGTTAAATTACAGTTGATGCTTGCCAAGATAAAAGTATAATTTGAAAAATATTAACCATTGTATAAAAGTAATCTTTTTAAAAATTTAAGTTTTTAGAAAAAAAAAAACTTGTTTAAAATATCTTGTAATAAAAATTTTATAACCAAGCTTAAAACATTATGATCAAAATTTAACATAACAGGTTGGTAAAATTAGTCTAAAACTTTTAGTGCTGAATAAATTTTACGTAACATTCAAAGATGTTAAACTCGAAAGCTAGTAAAATATATCTAATAAAATAGCTAGTTAAAGCTGATCAAACGAGCGTAGAATAAAATCTCAAAATATGCTGACAATGTTTAAGACGTTAGGCTGTGAACGATTTAGCTGCGTCAAGTTTTCGGACTTTACCCACAAACTAATTCCATATGCAATTAAGCCCGCTTGTTTAGATCTCAACAGTGGTTTCTCGCAACTATGCCTGCCTGATGAGTCCTGATAAGGACAATACCGGTCGTAGGTTGTCTCGGATACTGTTGTTGATGGTCGAGTGGTAAAGTTCATTATTAATTACTTATAAGAAAAAAAGCGAAACTATTAAACTTTTATTTTACTCTGAGAACAACTTATTTAGTAGAGCCGAGTATACAACCTTAAAAATGTATTTTAAAACATTTATCTTAAATAATTTTTATCCCAAAAATACTTTTAGTTTCAGTCTGTAAAATTCTACATAATAAAAATCAAGACTAAATTCACTAAAGTTTTATTTTGTTCGCTAAAAAAACACTCTAAATAAGCTTTTTGTGTTAAAATTGTGACTTTGATTCAGCTTCTTCAATACAATCTTGAGTACATTCTAATGTTCTAGTATTTGGTCCGACACATTGTTTACCTCCATTACTAGGTCTGAAAAAAAAATAGAACGCTTATTAACCTATCAAGTTCGCAGCTATATACAGAATAATAAAGTTTAAACATTTTTTGCACACGTAATTACAAGTTTTTTTAAAAGGGTAAATGTAAGCTTTAATTAGTCATTAATTTCAGTTTAAGTAACTTAAGTAGTTTAAATTTTTAACAAAATTAATAATCTCACCTTGGATTGTTACAAAGACGAGTTTGCAAAATGTCGCCATTAGCACAAGTGCTTCGACATCCCGGTTCTACAGAATAAGAATCTTCATCATCAGTCCAACTGCTCCAACCTCCATTGATAACTTCCATTTTGTTTGTTTCATCAATGCATTTGTTGTTTAAACAAATCTTAGTAATATTTAAAAAATATTAGCAAAATATACTACTCTTTAAAGGTTAAAATCAAAATATAAAATTAAAACTAAAGTTTTGAATTTTAAATAAACTATTTTTTTTGTTGCATATTTTGTTACGCTTTTTTGTACACTAACAAAGCAAGCAATTAATTTAGGTTTTAAGGTGTATATTTATTTCAGGTCACTAGCTAAAAAATGATTGACAATATTCATTTAAATAATTTTACGAAATTTTAAAAGAATAATTTTATATTTTTGTTATACCGAAAAGATGATATTTCATAAAATAACTTTCGATAGTATTAGTGAAATAAATATTTCAACTAACCGCATTCAAACCACATTTAGTTCCTTGCAGTACATCGATTATCATAGCATCTGGACCTAAATTTAAGTTGTACTTTTCCCATGTGTTCCATACGGCCTTTAATTCTTCATAGCTTGCATCTGAATCTTCTTTTGCGTCACAAATTAACTGAGAACACTGATTAGTCTAAAAAACATTCATCATTATCAATAAAAATGATCGTTAAAGTAAAATTATTCTTAGTAGCTGATACAATCTTTTCACTCATTATGTTATAAAACTTATGTATCGAAATGATAGTCTTAAAAACGTTTAAATAAATAAATAATTATTTTTATACCTATATTTTTAAAATTTTTATATAAATATTATACAATCATTAAGTTATACTTACTTTATTTTATATAGGTTTGTTTATTTTTGTTATATTTACGTTTTTCTAAGTTACCTAGTTTAAAGCAAGACTTAAAAAAAAAGATTGATAGATTTGTATTAAATGATATAATAAGAATAAGTAAATAGAACAAAAGTATACTTAAATTGTGTATAGGATAACAATCAGTATTTCAATCTCGAAAATTTAAAAGGTAAAGTTTATAGACTTGTATTAGTTTTATAAGTATACAGAACAAAAGTATGCTTACATTATGCACAGGATAATACTTGGTGTTAAAATCCTGAAAATTGTTTCCGTTATAAGCGTCCAAGCTATTGTATACAGCATATGTGCACTGCTCTTCAAGAGAATAATTTGTTCCTGGATACTTTGTCAATGGTGTCATTGATTTTTCATCACTTGTAAAAGTTGCATACTCGACAAAATGCTTTCTGTTTGGTTGTAAGGAAACTTAACAAGTAAATTTTAAATAAATTAACATATAGTATAACATTTATCTAAAAAGTGTACTGGATTATTTGAAGTCTGTTTAATAAAACCAAAAAATTAAAACTATTATTTTAAAAAGAAAAAAAAAATTGTAATAAAAGTGTTACTGTTTTCTTTAAGTGTGAAAAAAATGCTTGTTCACATTCTTAAATTATACAAAGAGTTTTTTTGTGTTTTCTAAGCAATCTTCATTATCATCTTAACACCAAAATCTTGAATATAAAACTTAGGTATAGTTTTTGGTATATAAAAGTTAATAAAATAAAGCTTTTTTGGCTTTGTACAAAAATCTCAAAAAAAAAAAATCTAGGGTTTTTATAAATAGATGAAATTTATGTATATCTACATAAAGACTGAAATACTAATTCTAAATCTTAAATAAACAGTATAGATTAAGCAAAAACTATAATTGAATTTAAAAAGATTTACTGAAATACTAAATTCTAGTGATATTGTTTTCATACCGACTTCTTATGTCGTCTCAAGTTTTTAAATTAGAATAAGGAGATATTTGATAAATTTTAAACAACTATAAGCAGTCAAAAGAAAAACATATTTGTTTTATTGTTAATTATTTTGCGAATTTTTTATATAAAAAGTAATTGAAGAACTTTATTGTCATTTTCAAGGTTTAAAAAATAAAATAAAAATCACCACTATTTTTTAAAATTATTTGATCATATGTGCAAACATGTACAACAACAACTGTTTTATAAAATGATAAAATAATCGATAAAAGACAACACCAACTGATTTTTCATCTATTAGTATCTGAAAACTTTAGTTTACGTTATAATTCTTTCAATTTAAATGAATGTAAGAACCCTTTGCTTTTTTAAATTTTTAAACAAACATTTTGATCATAATATTTTTCTAAAAACAGTTTTTTACCAACAGTAATATTATTATATCAAAAATTTATTATTTGACTGACTATAATTTTTTAATATCTAGAAAAAATACAAAAACAATTATATACTGCAAAAATACATGAAAGAAACTTACAACAATATAAATAATAGCTTCCAATTAAGTCTAACACAATCATTTCAGTATTTTCTCAAGTATGCAGTTGATAACAAAAGTTTATATAAAAAAAAATTCCTAAACAAGTCTAGCTTGTCTTTATACACAAAAGATACAAAGTGCTAACAATTTTAAGCTTCCATTATATAAACGTTTTTATCAAGTTTTAACTAGTTTTATACTGAAGTAGATAAATGATGTTTACTAAAATCAGTTTTCATTTAAACAACTGTATAAAAAACTATATTTCTTTAGTACATGTTATAAAGTTAATTAGTAATTATTTAAATAACCTTTTAAAGTCATCGAATTGACAATACATATATTTATAGCGATAAAAAACTGTAACAACTTTTCGATTATTTTCACATAGTAAGAATTTAGTTTTTTACCTATACCAGAAAAAATTGAAATGCGGAAAAATTTAAAACTTGTAAATTTATCAAAATTAAATCACAAATGCTAAGTGTAAAACAAAATTAAAACTTGGTAAATTTCCATGATGCTAAATTTTTGTTTTTTATAAGTAACCACATATTTAGACAGCTTTTAACAACAACTTACTGAAGAAAATATCTTGACATAATTCTATTGCAAGGGCACCATGTGTACTCGGCAAACCTTCCCTCTCGAGGCGTGTAATCCATGATATATAGTGATTTCTCCGCTTCTTCTTCACTTACATTGCAGATTTCAAACGTGTGGTCCAACCCAATTCTGCAAAAAACAAATGGTTATTCTTTTGATTGAAATCTTAAGTAAATTTTATATACTAACAACCTTTGCTAACTTTAAAAACTTGTTCATTAGTTTTTTGTTGCTGTTTCTGTAAGATAATAAACTTTGAGCTTAATAATATGAGTAAAAGTAAGTACAGGGTTTTAGTTTATTTTTAGGTTGACTTAAAGTTAAATACGTTTAAGAATCGTAAATTTATGTTATACAACTTGAGTGCAAGGAATAACTCGCAATTTAAAATATGAATACATAAAATATATGAAAAGTTTTGTTTATATTTTAAAATGAAAGAAATACGTTATTGAAGTTTATAACTAAAAGAAAAAAGAAAAACATAATCTCGAACTACCGTTATTTTATTTATAAAGAATTTGAAAATTTAAAGTTGAATAAAAAAGGGGGTTTAAAAAAGCTTACTAATCAAAACTTACAAATGGCCTAGTTCATGGGCTAAAGAATTTGCAGCATGAAAACTATTTTTTCTTACTCCAACAATTCCGTAGGAAGAATTCGTTCCAATTGCTTCGAGTTTTTTAGCAAAGCCTTTTTAAAAACAATATGTTTAACAAAAACTAGTTATTTAGTTAACTTTTATCCAAGTCTTATCGACTATGTTTTTAGTACTTTACTAAAGATAAGCTATAACTCTAAATCCAATATTGTCAATTAAATTTAAAAACAATATCAAATACTAAATATCACTTAGTCAATTTGTTTTAGATATAAAAAAATAATGTATAGATTAATTTTTTTGCTAACCCAAAATAATTTAAACAAAAATATTTTGGTATCTGAATGTAATTCAAAATTTTATAAAATTAATTTAATAGATTTATGTGCTTGTCAAATGTCAATTTGTTGCCCTACTGAAACATTTGATGCGTTTTTTCTGCAGAACTATTTTTAGCATTTAATAATAAAAAACAAAGATATTGTCTTAAATGAAACTTTAAATGCAATATGTTTTTTTTAACTAAATTATTTAAACACTTTTCAATAGACTTATTAGAATTTATTATGTTTTGTACAAACCCTATTATTTGTTACTAAGAAATATTTAGTATTTACTGATCAGGTTAATATTCAAAAAAAAATTATAGTCTAATTCTATGGTCTATATAAGCTTGTGTTTTGTAAAAACCTCGAAGTGTGTTAAAGTAATTTAACTTTTTTTATTTCAAAATACTTACCCATAGAGTCTGGAAGTTCGCCAGTGATAAGCATTACAGCATCTGGAGATCCTTCTTTAAATAAGTCTTTTTTCAATTTTAACTGCCCTAAGGCTTTGATTTGATATTCACATATACACCGATCTACATGATCTTGAAAATCAAGGTTATATTCACTTTCTAGTTCTTCTAAAGTTAGTCCTTTTTCTTCTGCACATACTTCTTTTAATAACTTTAAATCTTCAGTAACAAGTTGCGATGACTACAGAATTAAATTATGTTACAAAAATAACGTGAAACAATTTTTCAATCTTTTTAGCGTAAAGTATTTTAAAAATACAACTCTGTTTTTTATGATTATTTATAAACTTATTTGGAAAAACAAAAATTTAACCACTTAATAATTTATGCTAATCTTTCAAAACTGACACAAAATAAATAGGTTTAAAAGTTTAGAATACTTGTTTATATATGTAATCCTTAGTAGATTAAAGTATGTGAAAAAAGTAAACCAGATTAAATAAAATTATTATGTTGTAGTTAAATAGGATATAAAAAATATGTACACAGTTTTGAAAGTTTTACATGACTTATTTTTATTTCAGTACATCTAAAAAAATTCCAGACACCAATAAAAGAACTTACAGAGGCTAAAATTATCGAAGTTAAGTTTACTATTAGATAAAATCTGTGGATTACTTTTGCATGCCAGTTCTAGTGTATAAAACAATGAACGGATAAAGAAAAGGAAGTTAGAAAAGCAAGAAAGAAAAGAGCTTGATGCGGCACTAAAAGAAATTGAACGAGTTTGAGAAACTGTATGTTTTTCATGAAATAGTAAATGGGGATGTTATTGATCGAACAAGTAATGTATCTTTTCATTTAATGTTTTAGATAATTAAAAAAAAAATTTTTATAAGGTTTGTACAGTAAATATAAAAGCAAACTCATATATGCACAGTAAACTGTTTAGTACATACTTTTCTACTAGAAAAACTAAAAATTCTGTTCTGTTAACATTTAGGTTAGTAACCTTTTTACAAGTAATTTAAAATCGAAAAAGTTTTAAAACACTAAGATATAAATACATTTAATTAAACAATATTGTTATAAAGTTTTCTGCCCAGTAAATTGTTTTTAGGCATTACAGTTCACATATGCACATTTTGTAATTAACTGGTTACATTAAGATTGAAACCTCCCATAAAACTACTTCCTAAAAAAATAAAACATATAATTTTATATTCAATAATTTTTCGTAACGGTTATGTTGTAAATTTTAGTATGTCATAGTCGCAATATTAAGTTTAGAAAGAACTCATACAAAAAAAGTTTAAAATCTTACTTAAGGTTCAGCATAGCAAAATAATAAATAATTTCAAACAACCAGAAAAAGAAATCTAAAATTACTTTAGTATAAAAAAAAGTAACATTTGTGGTAAATAACAAATTTTGTAAATAAAAGACAGTAAATAGCACGGACATAACAAAAATATTTTTGAATGTTTGAACTACTGTTATTAAAAAATCTACGAGGTTAAGTGCTTTTTATGTAAGTAAACAGCTTAATCAAATCTCTGTCAATAAATCTTGTTTAAATAAATGATACAACAAAAAAAAAACAAGACTATCTTAAAGTTAGGACTTAAAAAATACAACAAAAAAAACGACTACTTTTTATATAGGGACAAAACAACCGAATAAAATAAAAGCATTATTCTTTTTGTAAGTTTAAATAAAAATGAAGTAATATCTACAATATAACTTATTAAACAAAAGTATATTACGAAACAATTATTTTGTTTTAATGCAAGTACCTATATACGAAAAATTAATAGTTTTATAAGATTTTGAGCATAATAATTGTTTTAAGTTTAATTTCAAGAAGACAGGTTACATGTTATTAAAAAACATTTTTGTGATGTTTTCGTATAACAATAGTAAAAGTATTAATTTAGTTTATAATTAGTTTAATATATAAAAAGTTTAAACAAAAACAAAATTATTTGTGTATATTTTTTTTTAATGATATTTTACAAAGTTATCAGCTTTTGTTAGAAAAGAAACCATTTTCAACAACAAAAGTATTACTAAGCAAAGGGATATAATTTTAAGCATTCAATTAAATGTTTTAAAGTAAAAATTCAAAAAAAAACTTTTTACTGCTAACCTCTTGTTCAGTTAAAAGCTGAATATCAACAACTGGTAGTTTTAGTGGATATCCAAAACTTCTGCTAAAATAGTACTCCGCCTAAAATTTTTTTTTTATAAGTAAATCCTTCTTAAGTAGTTTTTAACGTTTATATTTAATACATAAAGCAAAAAATATTTAAAGTCAAGTAAAAATATTAAATAAAATTTTATCATAATTCTGCCTTTTTTTTTATAATAAAAAAATCTGTCTAAGTTTTACCAAAAAATGTATATAACTTTCACTAACATTATGAAACTTTAAACTTGAAAAACTACAAATAAAAATAAGAATTAAAAAAAAAAAACAGTTCAATTATAAATTGACATCATTTGTTTTGTAATGTTTTCTTATATTTTTTAACATTTTAAATGCAATAAATTTAAAAAATGCTTTTTTTAAACTCTTTAAACTTACAACATTTTATCACCATGTATTACTAGAATTAGCACAAAAATTATAAAAATCGTAAAAGTTTTGGTTTCTACTGCCTGAAAAACTATTTTAGCAATCTGTTTTTACCAACTACTCAAAAAAGTTTCAAAATATCACAAAATATTTAAGAAAAGTAAATAAAAATAATTTTAAATTTAAGTCTGATAAGTACTCTTCTGATGAGACTTTTAAAAAATAAAAAAGATAATTTAATCTTTAAAAAATTTAAAATAACTCCTGCAGTTTAATAAATACATATAGCAAGACTAATAAAGTGTATAGGTAATAAATCACTTTACTTCTTACTTACGTAAACAAAACAAGATGATATTATTCTAAAAAGTTTTTTATACAAACATAGTAAAGAATTTACTATGGAACATTTAATTATTAGTGAGATGTCAAAAAAAGCATAGGCATTATAAATAAATCAAATGTAGCCGTAGTAGTAAATAAAAATTTTTTATATAAGTTTATCTCAGAGGTATAAGAACTGGCTATTTAAGAGAAAACAAGACAAATAATATGTCAATTTTAGAAGTTTTTTCAAGCAAAACATTTTGTATTGAAAAACTGCCTGTTCTAAAGCACATGCACTCGTTTTATAAAACTTTTGTAAATGGTATAAAAAAATAGCTACCTGCCCATGAATTGCAAAAATATAGTTCAACAACTCATCTTTTGTTTCATAATTTTTTTGAGTTTTGTAGTCAACCAAATATTTAACGCTTAAGTTAAGATTCGTAGAGTTTTTGTTTTCAAAAAACTTGTCCGCATTTTCAAGGTCCTCAGCGGTAACAAAATCAAACTTTTCAGCTGAAGATTTAATAGTAAAATAATTTAACAAGTAACATTTTAAAACTAAAAATGAAAACTTTTTTTGTTTGGATTAATACAGTCCTATAGTAAATTTAAGCCTTAAAAGAATGTATTTTTTAGTCTTATAGTCAAAACATTTAATATACTATACAGTTTTAACTATCTTTTATTATAATTTTTTTAGGGAAACACAAAGTTGTTATAATAAAATACCCAAGAAACGAAAAAATTAAAGTTTTTAACCAGATTAAATAATTTTAAAACCATACCATTAGTATTAAAAGCTTTAGCTTTCTAAAAATGTGACATAAGCTACCAAAATTAAAATTTATTACATCTGAGTTAACAAAAAACATTTAATCTGGTTAAATTTATTCATTATGTGTATAAATGTTAGTAGAAACTAATAAGTTTAAATACAGATCGTTTAAACACCTAACTTTATTAGTAAAACAATTAAACTGAAAAAAGTATCGAAATTTACTAAACATATCTAAATAATTACAAAACTAACAACAAATTTAAACTAAATATTACCTGTTTCAGTAAATAAGTTTTGTTCTACATCAGATTTTCTTCTAATCCTTTTTTGACTCCGTAAAAAACTTCCACCTTTGCTTATATGTATTGCCTAAGTAAAAAAATTGTAAAATTTTTAGTAACTTGGTAATATATTTCTTTTATTAAACTTAAACTAAATTTTATACAACAGAAATGTTTAGTGCGCCATTTTTAAAGCTTAGAAATTCTAGCATAAGTTAGATGACAATGAGTAATTTTTTAATCTTTAATTGTAACATTACTTTTATTGTAGTAAACAGTAGTGCTTATTAAGAAGTTATTTTGTACCAACTTTAATTTTAAAAATTTATAGTATAACTTCACGAAACTATGTGGACCGCTACCTGTTTATTAATAAAGTCCGGCACGCAAAACTTTTTTTAGTAAATCAAGCCTGGAGACTAAAATTTTTGTCAAACTGTACTTTATAGCTAAACTTATTGACGAGTTTATAATATTTTAATAATTTGTTGGAAAAAATTGTTCTTAGTATTTGTAACAACTTTCTTAAAACTTAATATTTACGTATACGAATATTTAAGAAAAGTCTACTTAAATATCTTCTAGAGGTATTGGCATAAAGTCACGGTACTTTTTAGTTAAAATTACTTGTATAAGTTAACATAAAATCAAAAACCATTAAGTCTTTTTTATCAAACTTTAAAAATTGTAATAAAAAAGTCATAACGTTAAATAAAACTAAACTTTAATACTAAATTAGTTTTACTTTTTTTACAGCACTACTTACTTTAAAAAATATTTAACTTGAATTTTTTTAAAAATCAGTACTTACAACTTTTGGGCATAAAACAACTTCAACAGTTGTTTCCGAATCATCAACATATTTTCCATTGAAATTGCAAGTTTCATTGTTTGAAGCATCTAATTGTAGAATAAAAGGTCTAGCTTTTCCAATTCTCACCGAAACAAAAATACTTTCAACCTAGTAGGTAAGATTGGTTTTAAAAATAGCTGAAGTAGTCAAATAACTCAATGTATCTCAAAATCTAGCTAATGTGTTCTTTGAGAAAAACTGATGTAGGCTACAATTTAAAAAAGTTGATTACCAACATAACTCATTTAAATAACTATATTAATATAAGCTTTTTCATCTAAAATAATTTTTTCAAAGATAACTAGAGTTCGGATATCAAAAGTGCAATTTTTACAACAACTGTTATTTTTATTTTTAATACAACATAAATTCTTACTTTATAAGGAAGATTGGTTTTTTCCATATAGTACTGCTGTGTGACACTCTTAGCATTAAGTAAATCTTTACTAATCATCATTCCGTTTCTAGTTGAAACGAAAATGTCAGAAATTTCTTCATTTCTCAGAGAAGCACAAAAGACAAACTGAAAAAGATCAGTTAGTTATAAGTTACTATTAAAGATTTGTATTTTATTTACTATACAGCTTTTTCTTTTAACTTAAAAATATTGCTAAATTTACTGTGATGAAAACAGTTTATCTAAATAATAATACTAGTTAAAATTAAATATTTTATTTACTACAAGGTTTCTGTGAAAATACTACCTTATTAAGTATAAAAAAGGTTAGTCATTTTAAAACATATATATCAACGTGGTTGTAAATAAAATACTTAGTTTTAATTTCTATTAATATTTAGTTTATATACTAAAAAGAAACGTATTTTTTGTTATACTTTTCGTTGCTTGAAATTTTATTTTGATTGTAGTTCTTCTTTTCTATTTTAAATCAAAATAAAACAATCAAAATATGTATCACTAACAACTGATGCTTTTACCACACACAAAGGAATTTAAAGTTAATTAAAGATTTGAAAAATAAGTGTTTCTCAACAGATATTATAAAAAGTGAATAATACGAAGTTTATATAACCTACATTATTTTACTATTTTACATTAATATCAAAATGTGAAGAACCATTTTTTTTTATGCTTAAAAATTTAATTGACTAAAAATTTTCAACGAAATAAACAAATAATAATTAATTTTTTGCATAAAGAAATATTTAATCAAAATTTGGAAATTTATCATAAAACAGCAAATACTTAATCGAGTTGCCAATTTTTTTTTTAAATTTCTTCCAGGCTTTTTAAATTGAACATTATAGGGTTTATTTTTATTTAAAAATTTACTTTATGGTAAAAATTTGTGTTAAATAGTACAACGACATTGAAAAGATATCTTAAAGCTTTTTTAAATGTGTTTTTTAATAAGTATTTTTTGATGATTACAAAAATAAATTTATCTATACGATAGTTTTTTGTTACAAATCGAAATTTTACTACTTCACTTGTAAAAGTTGTGTAAAATTCCAGATTTTGAAGTTTTTTTAGTAATTTTTATTCAAAACTCAGGGTTGTTTTCAAAATTTATCAAGTTCCAGAATTTTCCAGGGTTTTAGCGTAAATTTTTAAATTCCAGGTTTTTTCAGGGTTTTTAAGTTTTTCGGCAACCCTGAATTAACCATAGGTATATAAAAGTTATGAATTTAAAAATGCCAAGTTATTTATGTATTTATTTGTTTAATAAACTGACTGATGTACTATCCTATTTATTAGGACAGGGAAACAATTTTAAAGAAAACCATGGTGTTTTATCAATGTTAAATGTATACATTTACTTAACATTAAACCCTTTATTGTCAATTAGTTTTTAATATTATAAGCATAATTGAAAAAAAAAGAGTTTTAAAAGTATTCAAAAATCAATTAACTCAATTTAAAATTAACTTAAAAATTACAAAAGTTTATTTTCAACTTGGATTCTTTCAAAATCTATATTCTTATTTAATACCATACTAAATTATTAATAAAATAAACATTTTTAATGCCCAAAAAACTTACAGGAAGAAGTATTGCTGATATGAACAAACCAAAGCTAACACGCATTTTTAGTTTTGAACAAAAGTATTTCCTAAAAAGTCGAACATTTAGTTAAATTTTTTAATTTATTAACATTTTTGGAAATAAAAAATTCAATCAGTACATAATTCTTTCAAATTTATTGCAGAAATTTATAGCTCTCATGGTTGTCATATTAATATTAGAGCATTTAAACGTGATTTTAAAAGTTTCTGCTGTTATTAAGACTACGATGTTGATGAAACAAAATAGATATCTAAAGTTCCTTATTAAATGATTTAACTTAGTGAACTTCTAAATATTTTGGATTATACTATTATGGATTTTGTTGTATATAAAAAGATTTTCAAAGCTTTTAACTAAAATAAATTGTGTACAGTAATTTTCTTCTTGACTATACACTTTGAACACAGCAATAAAGTGATTATTTATTAAGAAGTGGGTAGTGGGTACCTATATAAAATTCATAGAATGAAGTATCATTTGAAAAAGGTATTTTTTAAACACAACTGTCTCTAAATTTTTACTCTAAACTAAATCATTGTTGATAGGTTTCAGTTAGCAAACGGCTACACAACTATTCAAACATTAAATTTTAACTTCAAAAAAAATCTATTGTTTAGTATTAAGAACTTTATTTTTCCAACTCTAGTAAATCTGCTCTAAAAAGTGTACTCAAGTGAAAGAAAGCTGTAATTTTTATTATTATGAATTTAACTCAACTAACTATAGACTTAAAAAATAAACAACTTAAACATCATAATACAAAAATTTTAAAGCTAAGAAATTTTTTTTTAATTTTCCCCTTATAGCCTTAAATAATACGTTTTTGCCAAGAATTAAAAAAGATCTTAAAGAATGGTAATTTATTATTAATATAAAACATTTAACAGTTTTTTCAAAGCAGTAAATATGTTTTACATACAAAATAAAAATGAATTTACACAAAAGCAAAACATGGAATACTTGAATATTTCCTTATCAACCTAAAAAGAATATTAATTACATATTATTTAAATATTTTAATCTGAGAATTGTTTGGAAAGCTATAAAGTAAGAAGTTTATGCTTAAATTAATTGCTTTTTTTTTTAAGTTTACTTAACTTTTTGGTGAAATAGCTATTATCTATTATTAAAAGGTCAAAATTTTATAAAAAAACAAAAACATGTACAAGATAAAAACAAAATAGTTCTGATATAACAAATTTGAACAAAAATTTTCAAGAAGCTTTACTAAGTAAATATAAAAACTTAAAACAAATCTTCATTATTCAAAGTAAATTCTAGAATGTAACAGTAAAATCACGAAAATGATTAGTTATTTCAAAGTGAAAGCAATTTTTGTACAAAAACTATAAATACGTGAAAGGTTTCAATTTTTATAATATCTTGATATAATTAATTCATTAACTATTTAATAATTTAACTTCTCGATACAACATTTTCTAAATTTAATTATCTAAAAATAGAGACACAAATTTACTGTGTACAATGTACATGATTGAAAGTTAAAACTTCTTTCTTATACACTACATACACTTCTTCTAATATTGTTAAAAGAAGTAAACAAAATCATACTTGGTAAAGATAAGTTGCGTATTTTGAAAGATAAGATTAAGAAACAGATATTTCATTTAGACATTATAAGATTAGACGTTTTAAACATAATAAAAAATAACCGAAGAAAAGCAAATTATAAAAGTTCTTCTTATTTTAAGCGTTAAAGTATTGATCCTTTTTAAGCTAACTTAAAACAATTTATAGTTATTCAGATTAGAATCGGGGCAAGATTAAAAAAAAAAAAGTTTATTCAAAAACATTTATCTATATCGAATTTTATATATGCTTATAGTTGTAATAATCATCTAAAGTCTTAACTCGGACATTTAATAACAAATGCCTAATCAAAAAAGATGATAAAATTAAGAAATAAAATTATTTACAAATTAAATTTTTACATTTATATATGATTTAATTGCTATGAGTTTTTTTTCTAGTGTTGTTAAGTAATACGAATGAATCGAAAGTCGATAAGTTTTCGGTTGATCTATAATCAAACAATGTTAAAATAGTTTCAACTAACATGTTGTGGATGACATAAAGTCGTTTTTAATTTTTTTACGAGAAACCAAAAACCATATTTAAAAGTTTCGCTTTTCAAAGTTAAATCTAAAGTAAGCTAAAATTAAACTATGTATATAAAAAACACGCAGATTTAATTAAAAAAAACGCAGGAAGCGAAGACCGCTTGAGCGGATTTGAGTCCGGAGGTGTGTTGCCGCGCTGGATCGTGGTCAGACTTGCCTTTCGGCTCCCTGGCACCACCGACGCGCGAACGGGTCGGATCCCAACGGTCTTAGCGCGCGGCGCTGGACTACTGGCCATATTGTCGGGGCCGTTTCTGCACCCGACGGCAAGATCGAAAGCTTACTCTTTCAGGCCCTTTTTTTTTCAGTCTGACGACTTCAGAAGAAAAGACAAATCGTTAATCAAAGGCTTACTCTCAACGAATCGCAGCGGAAAACTGCTCTAAGGATCACAACAGCCCGATCTTCAAATAGGTTGTTTGCAAATGATTTAGCTCCTCGCCTTCGACGAGAGAGCTGAAACTAACTGAGGGCGACGCTTGTCGCATCCAGAAGGTCGTTACTAGACGCGTTGACGACCCAACGGCCGTCTAGCTTTGTCCATAGAGGGCGAGGCACGAATAAATCATCGCTTCTAGGCGGGATTTTGAATTAGAGGCGTTCAGTCATAGTCCCTGCCTTTGAACAAACCCAGCTCTTAAGCGCTTGAACGCCTCTATTTCCGGGACCTATAGTCGTTCGACCGCGATCTCATCCGGCCGTTTTGTCTTGAGCGCTTTCAACATCCTCGATCTATAGTTGTTCTTTCTCGGCCGTCTCGCCGGCCAGCTAAACCGTCGCGCTTGAGCGCTTTCATTTATTTTATAACCAGTTTTTTTGATGAACTTAATTTGTATTGATTTGAAAATTTTTTATTAGAGGATTGGAAACAAACAAAAAAACTCGGGACAGTTTAAGGTCATTCAGGACAGCGTTTTTGACTAAAAAACTAGCAAACTTAACAAGAAACAAATGTGTATTGCTATAAAAGTATTGCGCTTGTTGTATCTACAAAAAAAAATGGTATATGCAAAATAAACATATTTTATAAATGCAAACAAAATATTCTCGTTGACGCTTAAATATTGCAGCTCTGTAGAAAAACCTTGAATAACCAGTTCTAATTTCAGCGGCAAAACTGCATTTTAGTAAATATTAAATGTTCAACATGTACTTATAATTATACCATATCTTTTAAATATATACTTTACTGAGTCCGAATAATTAATAAATAATTAATACACCGTGTCAGAGATCCAGATTTGAAGGGCATACCTTGTCTACATTGTCATAAAATCTTTTTTTTTACAGTTAAAATAAACCCGGTAAGCTACAATACTGTACAAACGGTGTTATAAGTTTAAAAAGGTATCAATTGTAACCATCAAAGAAAATGTTTTATGCTACAACTTTATATTTTTGCACAGGAAAATTTTTATTTTGATATTTTTAGCTTGTTTCTTCTGAGATACTAGGCTTCAACACAGAATAACTCCTTAAAGAAATAAACTATTAAATAAATGTCTGAAATAGTTAAAAGGATACTCTTTAGATAAAACTTATTTAAGTTATATTTTAAAATAACAGACTTTAAAAGTTTTTAAAACTTAGCTTATTAAAAAACTATAAAACTATTTTTTTGCACATTAAAGTATTAATAATATAATTTGTTTGCAAAAAAAAAAGAAATATTATGCATTCAGAGTTTTAATAAACAATGTTTCAACAATTTACTTCAGGTTATAAAAAGTTTTTTTTTTATAAAAAAAAGACCAAACAAGCATAAACTTTTTTTTCAATTGAATAAACTTTCTGTGCACAGTTAGCTAATTTCTATACAATATAACTATTCCTATAAATACGGCAACCTTTTAGTTTTTAGCTGGAATTTTTTTTTTCACTTGCAGATACCGCAAAAACACCCTATGCAAAATTTTAGATGGTTTGAAGAAACTTTCAAACCGTTGAAACTCTTTTTTTTTTAAACCACCCCTAATGCAAACTGTGTGGGACCCAAAAAGTTCGACCAAAGAGCTTTAGATGGATTTTTTTGCATGTTGCCAATTATCTAAAAAACATATTGTACACAGTTTAAGACGAATTAAAAGTTTTACGGTGGCACTTCTTGATTTATTGAATAAAGACTTACAAAAAATAATTACATGAAGTCAAAAACTGCCTCCATAAAACTTTTTTTAATTGTCTTAAACGGTTCACAACAGGGGCGTAGCGTGGGGAGGGACGCTGGCGCATGCGTGCCACCAAAAAAAAAAAGAAGTAAAAAAAAATGCAATATCTTTATCCTTTATTGTTTATTTCTTCTGCTTAATTTGCCTTTTTTCAACTATTTTTTTCTAGTACTCGAAAAGTAAAACGAAATTTCGAGTACCAATTAGTGACAAGTTAGGGAGATTACCCAGTATGCTGATTCGGTGCGTAAATTTCAAATGCGCACCGATGTTGATTAAAAACTCCATAAAGAAAAATTTTATAACTTCATTGACTTCATAAGAATTTAGACTCAAACAGTACGCAACAAGTTAGTGCACCGCAGTAGTATAACCTTATGACAGATATGACAGATACAAGGACAAATGCTAACATTTTGTTAACGAACCATAATTCTAAACCTATTTTATAGTGATAATGATACAAGAATAAACAAATTGTAGTAAAAATAGCAATAAACAACTGCTAATAAAATAAAAATAAATTGATAACAAGAATAAAAAACATTAATAACATAATTTAAAAGAAAAATAAAAAAAAGCAGAAAAAAATAAATTAAAACAAATAATAAACAAACAGTTCATACTGTGTTTACAGTTTTAATCTCACTTTTAAAAAAATATTGTTTTAGTTATCTAAACTTAAAATTTTTATTAAAAGTAGTTTCTTTTTTTATTAAGATAACAAACAAATCAAACTTTGTTATTCTATCAGCCATAAAGTTTGAAAATTAATCAATTTTTATAGCAAGTTATTTTGAAATTTCTTTAGTCACATCATGAAAAAATTTATAGCAACTTGTAATACAGAATTTTTACAATCAATTTTTAGTCTAAAAGACATAGATGATTAATTTTAAATTTAAATTAAATTAGTTTTAAATCAAATTTTAAACGGTATTTAAAACAAATTTCTTTTTACCAACTGTTTGTAGTATTTAAAAATGCTATTCCCTAAAGATCTTAGAAAAACTGATTTTAAGATAAGTGAAAAGTTATACTTCTTGTGATTTTTTAAAAGCATTAAAAAAGTTGACCTTAAAAGATTTATCTTTTAAACATTTTGTTTTGTATCAGAAATAATTAGTAAAATCTTTCCACACACTCAGGATAACTCAGGATTTTATGAAGTTTTGGAAAACTTTAGTATGACTCAGTAAAATCATGATAATTCTGAATGTTTTAAGTATTTTTAAGCTCAGGCTGACTAAGGATAGACTTGTTTTTTTTTTAACTCAGGGTAGATTTAGTGGTTTTAAAAGCTTTGTTATAAAGCCTAGTTTCTATTAGTTTAAAAACAATAAATAGTTCTTTAAAAGAATTTAAAATTCTTATGATGACATATGACATTTTAAAAATAACTCAGGAAAGTTATTTTGACTCAAAGAGTGGCAAGGCAATCCTAATATCTTCAATGCTAATTGTTTTGTGTTTTTTTTGTAAAATATGTTTTATAATATTAAAGAAAAAGTAAAAATTTGTTTTAATTAATTTTTAGATTATTATTTAAAAAAATATGCAAAGTAATATTGTATGGAATGTTGCAAGTCTAAAAATATGTCAGATAGGAAAAATATCTGAAGTTAAAAAGCTTGATTTGAAAAATAGCAGACCAACACCAGATATTGCTATTACTCAAGAATGCAGTTCAAGTGGTATGAAATTTTTATTTTTAATTTTGTTTATATTTCAGATTTTCTTCATTTGTTAAGATATTTACAGTTTTATATTGTAATATAAAAATGTAGAAGCTAAAAAAAAAACTAGCTCTTTAGATTTCTTCTACAAAAAATTAAAAAATTTAAAACTTTCAATTTTAATACTGAAGATTTAACATTTTTATATAAAAGATAAAAATAGTATATTAAAAGCTGCAACAAACTTAAAGTGTGAGTTATTTTGAGTTTAATACAATTCTTTGTTGTTGATATAAAATAGATATTGAACATTATTTAAAAATTGCACAGAGAAAAATGTTTTGAGGTATTAATTGCTATACTTTGTTGACTATTTATTTGTAGTTTAAGGCCATAGGGGGGTAGGGGGTAAGCCATGTTTTTTAGAAATTGATCTTATTTTAAAGATTTTTTTAATCTTGAAGATGCATTTTTGTTGTTTTAAGAAATTTGAATTATTTTTTGGGATATGACCAGTCAAAGTCGGGCCGCATAATAGGTTCCCTAAAAGGAGGGAAGACTAAAACAGCAAAAAAAGGCTAGTTTGTTTAAAATCTATCTCCTCCTACATTTTCAAGCAATCTTCTTCAAACTTTAACTTTTAATTTTTATACAATAACAAAAAACATTACTTGTGAATTTAAAAATTTGTAGTAAAAAATATATTCTTTTTTAATAATTTTTTTTAAATTATAATAATCTAAATTGATGAGTAACGTTTTTTTTCGTAATTTAAGGATAATTTTCTAAAATTTGAAGAAGATTGCTTGAAAAATGAAGTAGGCGATAGTTTTTTAGTATTTTTTTAATTTTACGAGAAAACTGACCCCGAAAAATTTGCGGCCAAAAAGTTTTAATTCAGGGGATTTTTTGAGAAAAAATTTTCGCACCCCCTGACCGAAATACCACGCTACGCCACTGGTCTATATATATAACAACTATAAGTTAAGAAGATGTTTTTTTTTCAATAGGCCCGAAACTTGTTTTGAGATCAAATGCTTTAAACTAATATTTTATGAATATATATATTTATAATTTAAAAAGAAATTAAAATTAAGTTTGCCCTTTAAATCATTTTAAAATCAAATAGCTTACATATGGTATGCCGATTATAAATACATATAAATAAGTCAAACAAATAAAAATAAAACTAAGTTATTTAGTTAATTCGATTGATTTTCATTCAACTATGAGAATGATAACATAAGTTTATAAATTGCTATACACTTAAAGAATGATGTAGTAGTTCTATAACATTTACTACCAATTTATAATTTTAAATATGTCTTTCACCTAATGAAAGCAAAATTTAAAACATTAAATATGCTATCGGACAAACGCTTCGCTAAAACAATAGAGGTTTAAACTTTTATTAATAAACAAAATTTTTAAACATTTAAATTTATAGAATATAATTATATTCTTTATTTACTACACTATAATTTTGTGTTTGCTTTTCTATAGTTAGTAAGTAGGTTATAAGGTTGGATTTTAAAACTCTTTACACTTCTTATTTACTTCTAGAGTAGAATTGATGTTTTATGATTTTAGTTAAGTTTCGCCTTTTTATTTAATAAATTATGAACTTCAAAAATTAAAATATTTTTGGATGTTTCATAAAAATTATACAGCACTAAAATATTTAGACTAGTTTTACCAAATTGTTGATGTTTTTAAAACTTATCACAGTGTTACGTTTAGCTTGGTTTACACTGCTTTATGCTTGGTTTTGAGTATTATATTTTAAAATATTTTAAAGAACTATTTTTGAATTCTGTAACATTAGAAACTAAAAAAATTACTTTTGTAAAAATTACTTTTTTTTTCAATGTTTACTTTTGTCTTGGCAAGTACAACTGTAATTTAACATTTTATATATTTTAGTAACATGCTTAACTTAAGTGTGGTACCACGACAAGATTTAAATAGTTTAAATAATAAAATCAACTACAAGTTATACCACCACAAGTCCAATAAATTGTATTTTGAAAAATGAAGAGGTAACTTGGAATAAGTATTTTAAATACTTAACTTATTAATAAAGACCTACTAGGAATTATTGTAACTTTTACTAAAAGCTCAATGACTATGTCATAAAAATATAGAAACGTATGCTACGTTTAAAAATGTTAGTTTAAACAGCTAAATTGATTATAGTTACTGAGATAAATCAGAGAAAAAAAAGTCTTTAAAAACTATTTTGGATGTCAACTAGCTACTTTACTTAGAACTATTGAAAAACATTTTATTTATTTTTGTTAAAATAGCAGAAAAATTTCAACACTCACTTAATATTTTAAAGTTATAAGCTTAAAGAAAAAAACAATTTTTTGAATTTATTTTATTATATATTACGATGGTAATTAAAGAATTTACGTCTTTTGAATCACATCGATACTAAAATCATCCGTAAACGACCTTCTTGAAACACCTATATGAAATTATTGTCAATTACTGTTGTGTCAAATATAACATTTATTAGTAAAGAGCTAAAATCTTTAAAAAACTTGTACTTATTTACACTATAGTTGCAAAAACAAGCTTAATTTTCAAGTTGTTAAATTAATAACTACATACTTCTTGTTCATGTCACTTATTTATAGACTTGTTTTAAAATATATGTTCTTATTTTAAAGAAGGGTATAAAATTTTCTTAAAATTATTTTCGAGAACTTAAAATAAATCAAAAAATAAACACTAAAAAATATAGTTTAACTTTTTCACTTGATTTTTCTATCTAAAAAATAATAATAGCAACTGGTTTAAAACCAATAACTTTTTAGAAATTTTAATACAAGAAATATAAATTTATTCACCAGTTGTACTTGAAAAAAACAAAACTGTTTATATTTTAAAACTTTCGCAACGTTTTCAATAGAAAAACGAGCATATGCTTAAAGTGTTATACTTATAAAAACTAAGTGCAATTTTTTTGTATTAATTCTATAACTTCAGCTTAAAAATTATATTTTAATCTATGTCTACATATAGTAAAAAATAAAAAAAGTTTTTGTTTAAAGTACATAAAGTTAAAAAAAAAGTTTTTATGCATTCAATCACATTTACTTTGAACTGAAATAAATAAGATTTAAAAATACTTAATTGTAAGTATAAGCTATTTTTAGTTAAAAAAAAAGTAGTTTTATGTCAAGAATAACTACATTATATAATCCACCATCGTTTGTTTAAACAGCTATAGTAATATAAATTTGAATTGCTAGTAAAAGTAACAAGTCGGTGAAGTATTTAATTCACTTACAAGAACTATTAATTACTGTTTGTCAATGAGTATGTATGAAACACTTACCTCAGTTTCGAATTAAGAGCATGCACATTTTTTTAGCCTGTTCGACACCTCTTTGCATGTCTCTTCGTTGTCCGGCCTAAAATACAATAACTCAGTCACTTGGGTTTTCATAAAGTATAAAAATTTTGCAAAGTAAAAGTTATCACGTTTTTAATTTTAATTTATAAAAATATAACTTCTTCGATAACTCTGAATGACTAGTATTTCATGTTAATGCTTTATAAGTCATAACTAAAAATGGTCTCTTTAAAATTAAATACTTTTTTTTCGAAGAACGCTTATATTGTTTTACCTTTAAACAAAGTATATAACATACTAGACAGTTTATTTTACTAAATAGTCTAGCAAAAAAGCTATAAATTTAAACTTTCCGAAACAACAGTTTAAGCATCGTATTGTAATATTGCAAAAACATACAATTTCAAAATTTTCTAGTTTATATTAACAATTTTTGTGTAAAACAAAAAATTTGAAAAAAGCTAAATATTTAATAAAAACACGTTTTTAAGTCGTGTATTATAGATTGCTTCGTGTTTTAAAGATACAGAGTACATAATAAAATTTGGCAAATATTCTCAGTATTTTTAACTTACGTATCTTCTCCAGTACTCGAAAACATAGTGTTTGGCTCGACTGGTAAAATCCTTTTCCGTATTTTTCTCAACGTCGTTCAAAATTGCTTGGATGTATGAGATTTGGTTCATAAGCCTAGGCTACAAAATTATAAAACAGTCACACATGCAAACAGACCTGTTTAGGTATAAATTTTAAAACTGTTTGTAATCAACTTTTAATGCTTAATTAACTTTTTAATAAATTTAAAAACTTTAAACTTATTAAATATGTTGTTTAAAATATATAAAAAATATAAATATATTATTAAACGCGGTTCTGAAACTAACTTTATGGATTTTTTTGTACCTACAAATTTCTGGCTTAGGAACAGGAAATGCCTAAAATAATACATTAATAAAAGATTTACTTTTACAACTACTACTTAAAACAAAACTTTAAAATTATTATTAAAAAACAGAATTTTTTTTGTCAAATATCTAACAAATTGCATAAAAAAAAAATTAAGGATATTTAGTATGAAAACTTTCTCACATCTAATTGATAGTTGGACATTTTTAGATCAATTCGTAACCTCTTCAGCTCAACTACTACCATGTTGTCAAAAGTATACTTAGAACAAGCATGAAATGGAAACAAACAAGTTAACAGTAGTAACAAAGTGAGTGGTCTGAAAAACATCTTTAAAGAAAATGTTCTTTATTTTGCGTTTTCACTAACTTATATACACATTAGAAAATAAAAAAATATTACTTTAATAAAAAATCAAAACTGTTTGATGTCAATAAATCATGTGAATGAACTTGTCAAAAAATAACACTTTAAATATATTCAAAATAAAATATTTAAATAATCTTTTAAGCGGAAGTAATCAAAAAAAAAAAATTTTTAAGAGAAAAATAATAAATATTACATGTAAAAAATGTTTTTAACAATGTTTGAATTGTGTAAAGGTATTTTTATATCTTTTTTAAGGTTGTTTTGAAATATTAAATTATAAAAAAATGTTTTTTAGGCTGTTTTTTTACTGCATCAACCAAATTATGAAATATATTATCAAAATATTAAATGACTACTTCCAAAAACTTTTTCACTAAGTAAAAAGTTTTAAAACCTAATAAAGCCATCATTAATTTTTTTTATAAAATTTAGTGTAAAGTATTAGCTAGGCTTGTAATAAGGCAATCGTACCCGTTGATACTTCATAAAAAACAAAGTGTTGGATGAAGCAATAATTTTTTAAGCTAAAGGTATGCATGTTTTTAATGATTAAATTATATTTTTATACTATCGTTAGTTAAAATAGTGGGCATTGCAGTATTCCTTTATACTGGATGTTTAGTTTTTTAAACTGTATTTTTAAGTTGCTCATATACACTTAAAAATAAATTTAATTTCAATCATTACTTCTTATTAAGTAGCTTATTTCAAATAAATATACATGTAGCTCGCGATTATATATACTAAATATTTATTTTGTAAGTAAGATAAGAAAAAAACAATAATATTTTTGTCTAAAATAAGCTTTCAACTAGCATTTAAAACTGAACTAATTTAAAATGTTACATTAAATTAGTCTAATACATATGAAAAAAAAAGTATTTCGCGCTAGTTATCGTAGATGTAATCCTTACTTAATAACTAACAAAACAATTATTGCGTAACTTAATGCCAGACTTTAAAAACTCAAACCAAAGCTAGATTTATTTTTTGTTATACATATCAATAATGTATACATTTAAAATTTTTTTACCACATAAATTCTACAAATTTTCATAAACAATCTTGATAAAATTTCTTTTAGTTTTATATAACGTGATTAAAAAATTATTAAGCCTTAGTCTTCATGAGCTGTACACATACATACACACTAGTGTGCATAAAGTTTCTCTTTTTCTTCACAGAAAATTTAGAAAAGTGAGCTGTTTTGTATAATCTTGTAATATATTGTGTATAATAAATAAATGTTTAAACATTCGTTTGGTCAACAAAGATTTACTGTAACTAATTAAACTTGTATTTGTTGTCAAATTTATACTTAGAACAAGCATGGAACGGAAGAATACAAAGTAACAATGGTAGCAAAGTTAGTGGTCTGAAAAACACTTTTTGAAGAAAATGGGCTATAAGTTAGCGTTTTCACTAACTAATATACATTTAACAAAAGAAAAAAATTATCCTTAATGAAAAATCAATTTTTTTTATGCCAATAAAAATGTGAATCATGTGAATGAACTTGTCAAAAATAATAGTTGAAAAGTACTTAATATAAAAAAATTAAAAATTAAGCGGAAATTAACATAAATTGTTCTACTTTAATGAGAATATAATCAAAATCACATTTTTAAAAATGTTTTTAACAAGGTTAGAATCGTGTAAACACTAAATTTGAATTTAAACTTAACCAAAAACAATACCTTAATTTATATGATTTTATTACTATAGTTACATTTAAATGTTTTAGAAAATATTTTTAAATTTTAAATTGAATAATTTAAATTTTTCTTCAGCTTTTTTATAGCACAATGAAATTTGAAAATTACTCTTATTTAGTAAATGGATAGTTTAAATTATTTTCACACTAAGTAAAAATAATTATATCTTATATAGTTTATTCACTTTATTTAATAAATGTAGTATAAAATTATGGTATAAAGTAGGCTTGTACATGAAGCAATCGTATCCGTTGATACTGCATCAAAAAAACCGCGTTCGTTCAAATAATTAACGTGGTAGCTTTAGGTATTGTTTGTTTTCAGTAACTAAACTTATATTTTATACAATTACTCGTTTAAATAAAGTTCAGTACAATATCACTGCTAACTAGATATTCAGTTTTTTAAACTGTGTTTTTTAATTTGCTCAAATACTTTTCAAAAGTAAGTTTTAGTTTAACCTATCACTTCTTAATAAATAGCTTATCTCCAATTAAAAAGGTATTTAATTTATTGTTAAATATACTTCATGTTTTTTTTTTCTAATTAAGTTTACCAAAAAACAACAATACATTTGTCTCAACTAAACTTTTAACTAGGATTTAAAAAAAAAATTAGAATATATTACAAAAAGTTAATCTATATAAATTTAAATAAACAAAGTATATTTCGCGCAAGTTATCATAGTTTGTTAATGTTTTCAAATAGTTAAAAACACAATTATGGTGTAAAATTATGCCTTATTTCTTATAAAAATTCCAATCAAAACTAGATATATTTTATCTTTTTATTACTCATATCCATAATGTATACATTTACGTTTTTTTTTTCATATCGATACCAAAATGTTTCTTTAACGATCTTCCAGAAAATATGGTTTAAAATTGTTTACTTTATGGTATAATAGTTATAACTTAAAAACGCTTGTCATTTATTTAAAATGGAAATGTTTTGTTTAAAGATGAAAAAAAAAACTATTCTACAAAGAGAGTATGTATAGTGTATGAATAGGGAATGTCTAAAAAATACATTAATAATAGGTTTTAACTTTGCGATTAAAACTTAAAACAAAACTTTAAATATGTTTTTGTCAAACTTAACATTTAATTTTAGGCTAGAAATATCTATCGATTTTCAAATAATAATCAATTAAATTGTTGACGAGAAAAGTTCTTACCATTTAATTTATAGTTAGATACCTTTTATAACCATGTGTATTTTTTGAGCTGAATAATTAGCCGATGTTCATTAAAATATTTAATAGATCAAGCAATAAATGGAAACAAGCAAATTTGAGTAGTAATAAAGTGATTTGCCTGAAAAACATCTTCATTAAAAATTTTTAAAGTTTGTGTTCTCACTAACTTACACTGAATATTTTCAAAAAGAAACAAAAAAGTTAATAAAACATAAACATTCCATGCCAATAAATCATGTGAATGAACTTTCTATGGAATAATACTAGAAAACTTTTCAAAATAAAAAGTTCAAATAAATTTTCAAGCGGAAATTTACATAAAAATAACACAATATTCACATTTTAAAATATTTTTTAAGAATGTTAGAATCGTGTAAACATTAATTTAGTACAAAGGTTTTAATAAAACTAGACTAAATACAAAACAGAAGTTTATAAATTTGTTAGTCAAACTATATTTAAATGTTTTAAAAGTATCTTATTAACTAACATATGCTTTTAAAACCTCAAACATTTTTGCTTTAATTGCATTATAAAGTTTATTTTAGTTTGTTAAACAAATACTTCTAAAAAAACTTAAGTATAATAAAACTAAAGAAATTCTATATTCAAAGCATATATCGTACTTAGACATGGAATAAAGTTTACATTAAGCTTAAAAGCGTGAAGCAGTTATACTCGTAGATAGTTTAGCAAAATACGGCTTTCACCTAGGTTATTTACTTTGTAACTAAATTTTTGCTCATTTTTAGTTATTATGCTAATAATGGTAAATTAGTTTAAGTAGTGTGCAGTGCAGTTTTAGTTAAAACTGAATATTTAGTTTTTCAAACTCGTTCGTATGAGCTTAAAATATAAAAACCTTTCACAGCTTTTGACCGTATCCAATAACTTAATACACATACATTTTACAAATTCGTATAACATTTTGATATTTGCACTTTATTTAAAGTTTTAATAAAGTAAATTGAATTTTATCTAAGCATACAGGTACTCCAAATATTCTAAGTAAATAAAAAGTTATTACTCACTGTGTTGTGATAACGTTTGTCCGAGTAGCATATTTAATGTTTAAAGTTTAACTTACACTATAGGTAAGATGTGTTTAAGATCGTTAATACGTTTATAAATGTTATAGCACTACTTCATTATTTTTAAAGTATATAGCAACTTATAACTTGATAGAAGTCAATCAAAATTACTCTTATGTATTTTGTTTTGGTTTGTTTGACCTAGACAATACGTTAAAAGGTATCCGTGGTGTACGACTCGATAATCGAAAGGTTTTTTCGTGATCCAAGTCTTAAGACCAACTATGTAAAGCGCTTTTTTGTTGTTTATGAAACAATATTTGACTTACTTATATATTTTTTAATTGAAATTCTATATGTGAGCTTTTTGTTTTTAAAATGATTAATGACTGATAACAATTTGTTTTCATTTTAAATTGTAAAAAAAAACATATTTTTACATTATCAAATTACTGCATTTGATCTCATAACAAAAGTTTTGGACCTATCGGTAAAAATAAAATATCTACAAAACTTATAGTTGTTTTATAAACTATTAAAATCTGAAATACGTGTAAGATTACTTGCGCGAAGCATTTTTTCTTTAACATCATATAATAAACTAACTTAATGATATACATTTTAAACTAGTCTTAACTTTTGTGCACGATAAAAATTTAATTTAGACAGAGAAATGGTTATATTTGTTCAACATTAACATAAAATATAAGTATAAGCCTTAATACAAGTCTGAGTATTCAAAGCAATTGCTAAAAATTGTTCAATAAGTTAATTTCAGTTTCCATTTGTTGAAGTAAAATATTTTAGAGACTAACTAATTAGTTATCAGTAAGTTATAATGTTGAACACTAGCCTGCTATTATACTTGATTAAAAACAAACAAAGTCTTTTATTCAACACAGATATATTCCAACCAATTGTCATCAGTATGATACAATTGTAATAAAATAAAGAATATTTTTTTACTTATATAGCTATATATTACATCAGAAATTAGTTAATCAAGCAAAAAACAAAACATAAATGTTGTTAAAACTCGAAAAAAACATAATTAAATATAACATGAGAGCAACTAATTAACTAAACAAGGATAACGAATAACCAAATAATTCTCACTGCTTACTTACTTATTTAAATGAATGTATATGGTTTGAATTTTGACCAGTTCAAAAATACTGTTAAATTATTTCTTTATACTTAAAATTTCGTTTCATTGTAACGTTTTCCACAAATTGGATTTTATCTAAATGTTCTGATATCGAAGAGCTACTCATTGCATTTGAAGTTGATATATACTTATTTTCTTTTGCTGATTTTTAAATATTCCTTGAAACACTTAAAATGTGCTCTTTAACTCTGGTTACAAGGTGCCTAAAGATTGAGTAACAGCATACTTTTATGTTTATTAGATAAAGGTATTTACCATTAGGACTAAAAATAGAACTTAATGTAAAAATAACTCTAGGTTTAGTAGCACGATATACTTTTTCGTTAACTTTATCATTAAAAAACTGGACATTTCTCAGGACTGTAAATTTTTATTTAATTTAATCTGTTAATTTTTGTATTAAAACCTTTATCAAAAGATTAGGATATCTCTTCTTTAATATCATTTCTTTTATATTAATAAGTTTAATCTGAAAAAATATGGAGAACAAATTTTAAAATTTCTGTGAACAAAAAATTCTCTGTGCAATTAAACCAATTTTTATACATTTGCAACATTAATATTTGAATTTTAGATACTAACCAGTGAACAATGGTTTTCTGGATACCGACGTGATAAATTTATCATCTTTTTATTTTAATTAAAACATCCAAGAATGATATTTGATTATTTATTTCAGTTTTTCGGGTGAAAATGGTAGCACTATTTAGGCAGTTTAATTTCTCGATTAAGAAAGAAGTAACTTTTTCACTATCGCTATTGATAAAAGAATCGTTCATGTATCTTACGTACTTACACCTTTAATTAAAATCAGGTAATATTTCATATTCCAAATGACCGATAAAGATATTGGCAATTCTAAAGGGGACCCCATAGCTATAACATGACGGTATAATCCATTGTTGAAACTAAGTTGCAAGTTACATTTAGAGGAACATTTGTAAATAAGCTCTTTGAATGAAAAAAGCAAAGAGAAGTATTATTAGATTTTTGATATTCCAATTGATCCAAAAATTCCAAAGAGTCTTTCACAAAGTACCTTGAAAAATGGTTCTAACAAATACCTATCCAATTTGTGTTGCCGAGATCTTATCATAGTGAGTATAGGTATTATAGAATGCTTAGTTAATTAGCTGCTCTCATGTCATATTTAGTTATGTTTGTTTAGAACTTAAGTTACTTTTCTGTTTTCTTTCTTGCTTGACTAAGTAGTTTCTGATGTAATTATAAGGCTTTACAAATTATTAATGTTCTTTATTTTGTTAGAATTGTATCACACTGGTGAAAATTTGTCAATATTTATTTGTGTTGAATACAAGACTTTGTCTGTTATTAGTAATAAGTTACAAAGGAATATTCCTAGAGTAGTATATATTTAGTACTGCTCAAATTTTCATTTTTAAGTTTTAATCTATAAAAATAAAAAAACGGCATAAAATTCTTAAAAGTTTTATTTTGTTCGCTAAAAAATCACTCAAAACAAGCTTCTTAGTTTATATTGTGACTTTGATTGAGCTTTTTCAATACATTCTTGAGTACATTCTAATGTTCGAGTTCTTGGTCCGACACATTGTTTACCTCCGTTACTAGGTCTGAAATTAAAAAAATTATAAAGATCATTAACCATTAAGTTTGTAACTATATATATATATATATATATAATCTATTGAAATGTACGATTTTAAAAATACTGGAACATATGTTTCATAAAGACAAAAAAGAATGTCTTTAGTCTTCTGCCAGTTCAAATTTAAAATAAAAAGCACTTTGGTAAACAAAGATGCAAAGTTTACAAAAAAACAAAAACATTATGATGTAAGGATTGAACATTGTACATTACAAATATTCAGTACAAAAATCGATCTACCATCTAACTAATCAAACAACTAAAATTCACAAAAACAACAGTTGAGTGACTACAAAATTATTCAAAATTTGTTGTATTTTAAAAAGAGCTTTTTTATATGTCGACAAGACGATATGAATTCACTCCTCTTATTTAAACAACCTTCCTTTTTTAACGTTTTAAATTATTTAAAAGCCCTTCAAGTGGGCTCAGTAGAAGGTGTTCAAGTTTGAATAATAACCTTATTTTATAAATATATATATATTAATAAAATTTTAACATTTGATGTTTATATCGTTTTGAAATGTTTTAAATTGGGTATATGAAAGGCATCTTTAAACATTAATTTTAGTTAAAGTAACTTCAATATTTAAATTTTGTCACAAAATTAACAATCTCACCCTGGATTGTTACAAAGACGAGTTTGCAAAATGTTGCCATTAGCACAAGTGCTTCGACATCCCGGTTCTACAAAATAAGAATCTTCATTAAAAGTCCAACTGCTCCAACCTCCATTGATAACTTCCATTTTGTTTGTTTCATCAATGCATTTGTTGTTTAAACAAATCTTAATCATATATACAATAATTTATTCGAAAAATTACTGTTTTTAAAAATAAAAAACTCAATTTTAAAGTTCAAGTAGGTCTTGAACTCTAATAAAGTCTTATGTCATTTTACATCGTTTATTATGCTTTTTAAACACTAAATCATCTAGCCATCAATCCAAGTTTTAAGATGTGTATGTATATTAAGTCACTACAAGAAAACAGTTTGACAATATGCAATTAAATAATGTTACGAAATTGTAAATAATTAATCAATTACATATTTTCTTCATACGAACAAGCCTATGTTGTATTAAAACGTCTTTAAATAGTATTATTAGAATTTTTTTTTCAACAAACCGCATTCGAACCACATTTAGTTCCTGGCAATATATCGATTACCACACCATCTAGATGTGACCTTTCCAAACTGTACCACCCGGCCTTTAGTTCTTCATAGCTTGCATTTGCATTAATTTTTGTGTCACAAATTAACTGAGAACACTGATTAGTCTGAAAGAGATTTATCAATATCAATAAAAGTTATGGTAAAAATTTAAGTATTTTTAAACACTTATGAGATTTTTTACTTATTAAGTTATTAAACTTATGTATTTAAATGGGTAGGTGTAAAATACATGCGAAGAGACAATTTTTCACGATGGGTCTTTTTTGCAAGAAGAAAGTTTTGCCAGATGGGTCGCTTATGAACGAAGACACTTTAACACGGGTAAAAGTTTTTTTTAATTAATTTCAATTTTGTTTAACTGATTTATTTTTTATTTAAATTTTTAACTAATTTGTTCTTATTATTTCTGTTACCCCTTGCCCTTTTTCGGTATTTCTTAATTTATTATTATAAACTTTTTTGGTATTTTTTTAAATTTTTTTATTTAATTATTTATTCTCGTGGAAAAGTCGCCCTTCGTGTATATTTGACCCGTTCCAATTCAATCGATAGTCTTAAAAAACAACAAACTTTAAGAATAAAGACCATTCTGATTAAACCTTTCTATAAACATCAAGTTTTTGCAACTGTAACTACTTTATTATTTCCTTTTTTTTCTTCATTTCTATTTTTTTAAATTTAGTTTTAAGTTTGATAAGTAAAACTTTAAAAAGTAAAATTGATAAATTTACATAAAACTTTTGTTCAAATTGAACAAAAGTATACTTACATCATATATAGGATAATACTCAATATTTAAGTCTTTGAAATTATTTTCATTAAAACTGTCTTTGTAATTGTATGCAGCATATTTGCACTGCTCTTCAAGAGAATAATTTGTTCCTGGATACTTTGTCAACGGTGTCATTGCCTTTTCATCACTTGTAAAAGTTGCATACTCGACAAAATGCTTTCTGTTTAGTTGAACATTATTATTTTAAAAACAAACAAGGTTTTTTACTAAGTACAAATATATTTCAACAATTTTCATTAGTGTGTTACAATTGTTAAAAAATAAAGAAAACTTTTAACGTATATAGCCTTATAATTGCAGCAGAAATTATTTAATCAAGCAAAACACAAAACAAAAAAGTTATTAAAACTCTAAATAAACATAACATAAGAGCACTAATTAACTAAAAAAGGATAACGAATAATCAAATAATTCTCTCTGCTTACACAACTTTGGTTTATTTAAATGAATGTATATGGCTTCAATTTTGTTCAGGTCATAAATATTGTTACAACTTCTTAATGTTCTAAGTTGCATTTCATTGTAACTTTTTCAAAAAAAAGATTTTTAATTAAATTTTCTGATAATGAAGATCTCTTCGTTGCTTGACGTTGCTACACTAATTGTCTTTGGCTGATTGCTAATATGATCACTTACACACATTGAAATGTGCTCTTTAATTCTGGTTTCAAGGTGCCTAGAGGTTTGGCCAGTATAACTGTTTGAACAACAGCATTCAAACGTGTAAACCATGCAACTTTTAAGTTTGTTAGATATGAGGTTTTTACTTCTAGGACTCAAAACAGAACTTGATGTTAAAATGACTCTATGTTTAGAAGCACCATGTACTTTTTCCGTTAACTTCTTTATGTTTCTTTAAATCTGAGTCTATAACTTTTTTATAACTTAATTTCATAACTTTAACGCTTTACTAAAATAACTTTCTATAATGTCTAACAATATTACAAAAACAAATGCTGCAAAAGACAAACATAAAAAAAAAACTTACAGTACTTTAAAACAATTTTCAATGTAGTTTATATTTTTAACTACTTAATTGCTTTAATAAAGTATTTCCTAAGGTATACCCCCGACCAAAAAAAATTAAATAGTCTTTTTTTGTTATTCAAATAACTTCTTTTGTCTTTGTACACCAAAGGTACAAATTGCTGAATTTATTATAACCTTTAATAATTTGAACGTTTTTTATATAATTTTAGCTGTTGTTATAAGTAAATAAATGAGCTTTACTAAAAGTATATTTTTTTTAAATAACTTCATATGCTTTTACTTCTTCCCTATTATTTAGTATTTCACAATATGAAGTACAGATTAAAAAAATTAGCAGCTAATTCTTAAATGATCTTTACAGTCCTTTATCTGATTGTTTAGAACAATAAATGATGTACAAATCTTTGATTATTTTTCTATAGTAAGATTCTAGCTATTACCTACTTACCAGTAAAAGTTGTAATCCGCAAAGGTATAAACATTGTAAAATTAATCACAAGTGCTTAGTGCATAAATACTTAATAAAATAAAATTTTTGTAAATTTCAATGATGATAACTTCTTTGTTTTCTATAAGTAACCACATATTCAAACAGATTTTAACAAACAACTCACTGAAGAAAATATCTTGACATAACTTTATTGCAAGGGCACCAAGTGAAGTCGGAAAACCCGCCTCCATATGTCATGTCGTAATCCATTATGTATTGAGTGTTCACTTCAAAATTCCACGTATCACAGTTTTCAAATGTGTGGTGTAACCCAATTCTGTAAAAGACCAGTTTGTCATCAATTTGGTTTAATACTTAACAACTTCCAAAAATTTATTTAGTTTAGTTAAAACAAACATCTTTCGGTTAACAATATATTAAACAATTTTTGGTCTTAACAACATGAGTAAAATGAAAAATAATTATAATGAGAATCTAAACTCGATGATAATCAAATATGTTAAGAATTGTGTTTGACTATGTTATTTAAGTTATGCGCAACAAATACTACACAACTTAAAATTGTTTATGAAAAACTTTTGTTTATATTGCAAACAATAAAAGTGTTTTAGTGATGTATACAATAATAATAATAAAAACAATAAGTTATTTCGGATACTACATTACTGCTTATAGGTAAACTTTTTTTTTCATGTTATTTAAAAATCTTTGGTTATCAAAACTTACAGATGGCCTAGTTCATGAGCTAATACTCTTCCACCATAAAAACTATTTTTTCTAACTCCAACAACTCCGTAGGCAGAATTTGTTCCAATTGATTCGAGTTTAGCAACATAAGCTTGTAAAAGTGTATAAATATATAAATGCTATTAAATCAAATTGTATCTAGTTCTTATCAGTCACACTTTTTGTAACTTATTTAGTTGTGCTATATTTCTAAAATTTATTTTGTTATTAAATACAAAGTCTAATAAAAACTACTAAAGCACACTTAAGTAAACTAGTGTTATGTTTATAGAAACTTTTCTGGTTCATTTCATTAACACTATGAGATATTAAAAGCCATTTTTTTGATAAAAATTAAATACTTTCTCAAAACAACTTAATATATTTATATTTCAGTAAAATAACAAGCTCTTCTGCCAATAGAATAGCTGTTATGATTTTACTGTATAACTATTGTTAACATTAATTTGTATGAAATTATTATATGACAAATAGTATGTTTGAATTAGTTATCCTATTATTTTTTGTTACTTGAAATGTTGTTCGTAATTTAATATTTCTACTTAAGCTTTTTTTTTATTCTTATGTTTATTAGTAATCAAGCTTTCGTATTTACTGTTTAGATTTTAGTTTAAGTTCTAAAAAAATTCATTAGCATGGTTGCCACTGATTAAGCTTAGAAAAGTTTCCTGACTTTTCCTGACTTTTTCCTGACTTTTAACCAAAATTTTCCTGACTTTTTTAAATCATACTCTTAAACTAAACTTATTCTTAAATACATAATCTAACACTTGAAACTATATAAAGCTTTCAATCTAGTTTTAATACAGGTTAAAAACAACAGTTTTTTGCTGAATTCTATCAAACTTCCAGTACATCATTTAAACCATCTGTGTATGATTCATGTTTGTAATAAACAGCTCTATCAGCAAAATACTTGTATTATCACCTTATAAACACAGCTTGTCTGGAAAAAGAAACAACTTTTTAGCATTTCCTTGCAAAAATCTATCTAGATAAACAAATGACATATAAGGAACTTTTACAATTTTTGTGTATATATCATAGTTTCACTATGGAGGTGTCCTTGCTACAGATCATCAATACTAAAAACCTTACAAAATCTGCTTGTTCAAGTATATTATTATTATCAAGTATATATTAGTTCAATATGTTAATAGAAAATTTTTGCAGTTTATTTAAAGGATATTTTACTAGTTTATACCAGGTGAAGGCATTCGAAATAAAATTAAATATTTTTGTAAATTTCCAGGAAAACTTTGGATTTTTTTTTCTGACTTCAAAGAACTTATAGTTAATTTTTATCATTTGAAGGCTTTGAAAAACAAGGAATTTTGTAAATTTAAACTGACAAAATCTGAATTTTTCTTAAATTTTATAAAATTTCCTGACTTTTCCTGACTTTTTTTCAAAACCCCCCATTTCTACCTAACTTTTCCTGACTTTTGTAATTTTTTTTAAATTTTTCCTGACTTTTACTGATTTCCTGACTTTTTCTGACCGAGTGGCAACCCTGCATTAGCCTAAATATATACAAGTTGTCTAATTAAAAAATCTCAAGTCTAAAATATAATAAACTTCAATCTTTTTTCAATGTAAATGTTTACCAGAATCGCTTGGAAGCTCGCCAGTGATAAGCATTACAGCATCAGGAGATCCTTGTTTAAATGAGTTTTGTTGAAGTGTAAAGCGATTCAAAGCTCTTAGTTGATATGAAGAAACACATTCTTTTATCAAGATATGCTTATCATCAAGGTCGTATTCATTTTCTAGTTCTTCTAAAGTCATTCCATTCTCTTCTGAACATACTTTTTTCAATAGTTTCAAATCGTCAGTATAAAAGTTTGATGACTGCCAAAAAAATTTAAATAAATAACCTAAACCAAGCTATAATTAAAATATTTTGTAAAAAAAAATTTTTGATACACTTTCTTGACTTAGTCATTTCGATTTAAAACTTCATTTATAAAAACTAAATGTTTGATTAGCTTTATAGGCATTTTCAACAGTTAGTGAACTGAAAAAATAAAACAGTTCAAAATACTTATTATATGTATTTTACTGAGGAAGATAAAATTAAAATTTTATTATAAACCACAACATAGAACAAGATGTTAAAGTTATGAAATGTTTAAATCTATGGTTTAATTGTACTTTCAAATCTTTCGTATTAAAACAATTTATCTATATTAATGCAAGGTAATAAACACTACAAGTCTACACTTTACATATAAAAAGTATTGTGATCTTTACTTGTTGCAGTAAGCATAAATGCAATATATTAGATTATTATTTCAACTTATCAAATTACTTTTCAAATTTTAAGCTACGGAGGAAGTTATATACTTTTTAGTTTAAAATTTAATATTGGCTTTACAAATGTCTACTATTTTACATATAAAAAACTTTTAAAACATTACATAACTAAATTTAAAAGTAAACTGTACATTTCATTATTAACTTAAATGTGTTACAATTAGTAAATTGAAGTATGTAAAAAAATTTAAATTAAGATTAGAATAACAGAGTGGACCACTTTTGTACATCAATCCTAGCGCATAAAGCAATGGAAAATGAAAAGCAAGATAGAAAAGCTTAAAGTGCAAAAATAAAGTTATTACCATGATAAATTGCAAAATGGAGAAATAATAATTATATCATGAAATAATAATGATTATTTTTGAGTAAAATAGTTATTTATTTTTTAGATGTATTTTTCGAGCTTATCAGATCTCAAATTTTGAAAAAGGTGTGTACAGGATTGTTAATAAAAAAGTTCATCTGGGCACACTAAGCTTTTTAGTGTTAATTAACTTTTCTATTAGTAAAATTATGAATTAACTTTTCCAATAGTAAAACTAACATCTATAAAGTTTAATTACTAGTCTAGATTAATGAATAATTTAAACATGTAACTAAATACAAATAACATAATTTTTGAAACGAGCTAAGATATAAAATCAACTGTATTTATAGAAAATGTCTCATTTAAGAGTAAAAAATAAATTTAGGCACACTTCTATAAACAAATGCTCACCTTGTGAAAAACTGGTTTAGCTACAATAAACATTTCGCTATATTTTTTCAAAAACCCATGTTTTTAAAATGAAATAAAACAAATCCTACTTTTAACTTATATTTTTACTCTATTTTACTTCTAAAGTTTCTTAATTGTGCAAAACTATTCGAATTTTTACTCTGCTTAACTGGTACGAGTGTTTAGTTTAAAACGTTTGTTTAAAAATGTAAATATATAATTTAAAAACTATATGTAATCTGGGTACTCTTATTTATTTCGATTAAAAACTCGGAAAAAACAAAACTTTTCAAGTATAAAAAAAACATCAATTTATTTTATTTAGTTAGTGTTTGATTTAGAAAAAACTTTTTCAGAAAAACACAAAATACCGTTAGGCCAAATAATATTCTAAATTAAAATAAATGTAAGCTTAATTTGTTTTATTTAATCACTGAAATAATTGAAGATCAAATATCTCAACTTTAAAACAATAATACTATTAGTTTTTGATTTTTTACCTTTAGTAAGAATGTAGTTAAAATATATAAATTTGTATCCATCGAGTTCATAGTTTTATAAAATTCAAAGTGATAATTCTCATTATACATGCAAATAATTTTAAGGTCGCATAAAAATTAAAGTAAACTATTCTTTTTTAACAAAGTAAGAGGGAATCGAATAAGGAGAAACTTAAGAAAATATCTTTAAAAAAAAAAGAAGTGAATGATATCTTATTTTTTATAAAAGTAAGCATGTAGGACCATAAATCATAACAAAACAAATTGGTGTAATTATAAATATCACAATATTTATAAACAAAGTTTCAAAATTCTTTATCACTAACCTCTTGTTCAGTTAGAAATTGAATGTCAACAACTGGTAGTTTTAGTGGATATCCAAATCCTTTGCTGAAATAGTACTCAGCCTAAAAAAAATATTCTTTTTTTTAAAATCCTTTTATACGTATTACTTAGAAAATAAGTTTTAGTTTTAGAAAAGCAATTAGATGTCTCTACTTTGTAAAGGAAAACAAATGTAGTTTGAATTCAAATGTTCATTTGGGAAACAAAATTTTGCTTAAAAAGCTCACCTGTGCTTATAAAACTAAAAATTTCTTATTGGATTGTTCAAATTTAATCTGATATAAACTGTACCGAAAATAAAAGTACAATTTTTTTTTGTTAAATAAATATAAATTTTAATAAAACTTAAGCATAAACTTGTCTTGTCAAAGGGTATTGTAAATTTAAAGAACAACTTACTAAATTTTACCTAAGAATGTAAATTATATTCACTAACATTATAATTTTTTTTAAATATTGAGGTATAAGAAGAAAGTTTGACGAAAATGCAATATATCAATTATAAATTATTTTAATTAGTGACACAATGTTTATCTACATTGTGAAAAATCTAATGCAAAAACACAAAAACAAAATCTTAAAAGTAACTTCACGCTATTAAATATATTTCAAAATCGTTAAAAGTTAGAACTAGCTTTATATTCTAACATTTGTCAAAGTTAATACAATATAGTTAAAATTTATTTGAAAAATATACTTTGCTGATCAATTACTAAAAATTCTGCAACATATCATAAAGAGTAAATAACAAGTTTTTAAAAATTCGAACGTCAAATTTAAGTGCCATAACTAATATATAAAAACAACATTATTAGATAAAAAAAAGTTAAATTTTCGTTTGAAAACTTAAAACTAGTTTATGCTCTGCTTAAAATACACCAAAGAAGGCTAATCAGTGTTTATATATAAAAAATATTCAAAAAATAGTTCTACAAAATAAATTAAAATTTTCTACAAATTTCGCATAAATTCGTATAAAATGCATATAATAAATTTTGTTAGCATTCGCAAAAAAGCATAGTCGGTTTATTACAGTTCTAAAAGCAAATAATTTTTATATATCATAACCTTTATAATAAGTATCAAAAAAGGATTAGAGTCTAATATGCATGAAGGGATAGTTTTGCACAAAGACGTTTTTGCACGAAGACGCTTTTGCACGAGGGGTCACTTTTTCATAAGTTGAAAATTTTTAGTTTTTATTTTATTAACTTAAATTGTTTTTTTTTACTTTCACTATTACTCCTAACCCTTACCCTCGGTTGGTTTTTTTTCTTTTCTTTTTTTATTTATTTTTTATAACTTTTTTTTTCTTTTTTTTTAAATTTTTAAAACAGTTTTATTAGATTTTTTTCTATCACTACTACTCCTTACCCTTATCCTCGGTCAGAAACTTCTTTTTTTGTTTCTTTATGTTTTATGTTAGTTTTTTATGTTTTAGTTTTCTCTAAATATTTCGTTTTTTTTTTTGTATTTTTACTATCACTGTTACCCCTAACCCTTGCCTTCGAGCGGTAACTTTTTTTTTGTTAATTTATCTTTTTGTTTTTACTTTATTTTTTTTATTTTTAACTCCTGGATAAAATGACCCTTCGTGCAAAAGTGACGCTCCGTTCATGAGTTTTTGCTTACAAAAGTGAATCCTCGTTCATATTAGGCCCTTCGTGCAAAAATGTCTTGATACATATTTGATCCGTTCCCATTGAAAACTATGAATGATAATCAAAAATTATATCAATTTTCAAAGTACATTTCAAAAAATAAAATATTCTAAATATAACAAATTCCTGTTACAAAGTAAATACACTCTTTTTATAAAGCTTATGCAAAAGTAATAGTATGTTTACTACCTGCCCGTCTATTGCAAAAATAAAGTTCAACAACTCATCTTTCGTTTCATAAGCTTGTTGAGTTTTGTAGTCAACCAAGTATTTAACGCTTAAGTTAAGAGTCGTAGAGTTTTTGTTTTCAAAAAACTTGTCCGCATTTTCAAGGTCTTCAGCAGTAACAAAATCAAACTTTTCGGCTGAAAATTAAAAATTAGGCAAAACTTATAAATAAAACTTTGAATATAAACTCTTAGGTTTTACATGTATCCAGTGTAGAAGTAATCTTTAGTTAAAAAGCTTACTTTTCTTCCTTTAAAATTAAGTTGTTGCATTAAAACTTAAAATTTTAAAGTTTAATATCTACTTTTACTATAAAATATTAATTATCATATAATTTGTATGTTTCCAATAAAAAAAAACGGTTAATATAAAATACCACTATAAATGTAAAGACTAAAATTATAACTTTTAAAAACTTATAATTTTAAGATTTATAATTATCATAGTTTATTGAACGACAAAAATTAAATTGCTAAAAGTATTTTATCCTAGGACCTAATGCGCGAAAAACTTTTCGGTTATCGAATCGTACACCACAGATATCTTTTAACGTCTTGTCTAGGACAAGATATAACTAAAAAATTAAGTAACAAGCAGTTAATAGGTAGTTAAAGCACTTTAGAATGTATAAAAGTTTTATTTTATTACTAAGCTGTAACAAAAAACCAATAAAAGGTAAATATTAAATCTAAAAAACGTTAAAGTTAAAGCTTTCTGAAAACGTGATATAAGCTACTTGATTTAAAGTATATAAATTTAAGTTAGTGAATAAAAGTTTGCTAATTTATACTTTATATAGTTTTTAATAACAGTTCATCAGTATAAATGAATGTAGTTTGTTTAAATACTTTTTTTTCAATTGTTTTTAAAATAAGTTGGGCTAAAAATTTTTTACAAATAAACTCAATTTGTTTTTAATAATTATACAAGTAAATACAAGTTGATTTAAAACTAAATATTACCTGTTTCAGTAAATAAGTTTTTTTCTGTACCAGATTCTCTCCTAAACCTTTTTTGCTTCCGTTCAAAACTTTCACCTTTGCTTGTATGTATTATCTTAGTAAAAAAAAATGTTTTTTCAATATCTCTATCAATATGTTTGCTTATACTTTTAAATACAACAAGTTTATTTTCCTTAACTATTATTAAATATTGTTACATTTGTCTTTAAAATAGATATATAAACTCAACTGTTTTATTAGGTTATAATTTTAAATCGTTTTTTAACTAGTTGTTGATAGAAATAATTGGCAAATATTAAATAATCAACTTATATTTTGGTCATATAATCAATTTTAAAGTGCATGTCACAATAAAACTAATTTGTTTCTAATGATAAAGTTTGAGTTGAGCAGTGTATGGCGAACGGGCCATATCCGGTCTGCAAAATATTTTTACCTTGTAAGTAACTTGTTTAAAAATAGAAAATCAAGAATCTATTTAAGAAACGAAAAAAAAAGTGTCTCAAGTTTTATTTTCTTTTCATAATAATGTCAATTTAATAAATGTTTTGTTACACTTTTGTTTTTTTTTTTAATATTTTTGACTTTTCTAGAATAAATTTCATATTACACAGTCTTTAAAGACTTTTTTTGACGAGTCAGGCCAGCAAAAGATTTTTTCCTGTAAATCTGGCCTACTGAATAAAATTTGTTCATTCGTAGTGTAATACGTATATATCTTTTTTTAAATAAATGATTCAAAGGAACTTAAATAATCACAGGAATTATTTTAAAATAAGTTGAGAGTTTTTGAAATGTATCGGACTTTCTTTTTTATTTATGATTAATTATAAAATGCTGTAACACTTTAACAGTGTTTTTCGCAGTCGAAAGTGGCTTTCTTTCTTTTTTCTCAAATTTATTTACCTTAAAGTCAGTAAACACGCTTGTTTTTTGACTTAGTTTTAGTGACTTTAGTCGAGCACGAGTCTATTACGTGTAAAGCGTCTGTTTTTTATATGAAGTTTTTAATTAAAGTAGCTTATTTTGTACCTTTCAGTCAGCAGTTGTTGTACTTTTTATCGCATTTTCTATTCATCGTAATACAGTTTTTTGTTTCTAAGACTCGATTTCTTTATATACTATTAGTTTTAGCATTCTAACAATCTTACTACTTAATTAGGCTAAGCTTAAATGATAGTCTGAGTTATTTAGCTAAATCAATTCTAAACATTTAAGTAACCGTCACCGATATTGTTATAACGCGTTAAGTCAGTTAATATCCAGGTTCGCGTAAACACAAGTAACAATTTAACCATAGGTCGATCGGTAAAATACACTACTTAACAAACAATGATGTTTACATTTATAATAATTTATTTTATAATTAACTAATTGAGAACATAAACTTACAACTTTTGGGCATAAAACAACTTTAACAGTTGTTTCCGAATCATCAACATATTTTCCATTGAAATTGCAAGTTTCATTGTTTGAAGCATCTAATTGTAAAATAAAAGGTCTTCTTTTATCTATTCTTACCGAAACAAAAATGCTTTTAACCTGAGAGTTGATTAAGTTTGAAAAATAAAATAAAATTATGTACCAATTTAAACAAAGGTAATATAAAATTTTGAAATTAAATAAATGTTACTCAAATTTGAAACATTTTATTGTAAACAAGCAAGTTAAATAAATGATTTTTATATTTTTATTTTCATATAAAAAACAAAGTTTCGTCCCACTAAAAATATAAATTGTTAACAAATTTTCAAGACTGATCTTTGCTATTAGGTGAATATAAAACTATCATAAAAGTTCAAAACAGTAATTAAATAAACAACACAAAGTTATTATAAAAGTATTTTATCTTACTTTATACGAACGGCTGTATTTTTCCATATAGTACTGTTGTGTGACACTCTTAGCATTACACAACTCTTTACTAATCATCATTCCGTTTCTTGTTGAAACGAAAATGTCTGAAATTTCTTCGTTTCTAAGAGAAGCACAAAAGACAAACTGTAAAAAACAATAAACTCTTTCGCTCTTTCTAACAATAAACTCGTACATTTACTAATTATAAGAGTAAAATAAAACTATTGAAAGTAATTACTTAATATGATTGTTTATACAGTTTCCAAAATAGTTTTTCCAGAAAATAATTTTGGAAAAACTGTTGAAATTAAAATTTTATACTGAAGACGATAAGCTTTGTTTACGTATTTTTCATAAACATTAATACCAAGTAAAGTTTAAAAGTTAAACTTAAAAATTTGCCCATTATTTTAACTAGTGTTAATTTATTAGCCTAGTTAAACTATTGTAAGCAAAATTTAATAAAACATATATTTTAATATCAAACTTTAAACAAGTATGTAGCTATCTAAGTTGAAAAATATTTAATATTGAGTTTTTATATTGAAACTAATTTTTATGTACTTAATTAAGTATAGTCTTACTTAATTAAATGGTGCGAACATCCCAACTTTTTGATGATATCCGAAATAAATATTGACTAATTAACATACATCAATGCTTTGAATAAAAGCATTTTTAACACTTAGGTTTTAATAATTGCAATGAAATCTTAAAACAAAAACAAACTAAATGTCTAAAAAAATAAACATTGCTTCACCTAGCCCTACATCAGATTTTATAACCGTTTTCTAAACGTATATTACTTTATTTACGTATATTAGAGATATTACCTAAAAAACTTATTTTTCTTGAAGCTTTATAACAAAGTATGTTTAATTTTTTTGAAAATTTAGCATTATTATTGTGTTTTTCAAATTTTTCATATAGAATCTAAAAAAAATTGCTCTAGCATTATAAAGTGAACGTTTTTTTAAGTACCGAAAGTTTAATTTCTTGAAAAAATTAAAGGGCTTCAACTCAAAAAGTAACATATACTTGAAAAAAAAACACATTTAGTCTTATTAATATCTATAAGATACTTTTTATTTCTGCAAAAACTTGAAATTTTTTTGAGACGTTACTGATTTAGTTTTTAAACATTGTAATTTTTATATACACTTTCATAATAAGACCTACATACGTTTATTACGTATTATTTTATTTCAAACTTTTATAACTTTTTGAAATATGGTCTCTTAAATATTAATAGAAAAAATACTATCGGAATTCGAGCTATCCAAATTTGAATTGTCATGTAACTGGAATTGTAATTTTGTACCACATGATGAATATTTTACTGCTATTTTTTATACAGTTTTTCTCATCTAATAGAAAACTTAATTGTTTTATCTTATTCTAATTTTAAGTTTTAAACAAATAAAGTTTAACAATTGTAATTTTTTTTTTTTGAAAATTTAAATTTTTATTGTTGAAAACTATTAGTCACAATTTCAGAACCACAAACAAGTATTAATTCCTTTAGAACTTATAGTCATAGAAACTAATAAATTGTTTAAACAAAAACAATTGTAGGTAGCTTTTACAAAATAAAGTTTTGTATGAAGTTAATTAACTGAAGCAATGTTTTAAGGAACAAAATAACTTTAAAACTTTTTACAATATAAACTAATTATCTTCTTACTTTTTAACACTAAAGATTCCAATAACTTCAAAGAAATGAATAATATTCTTTGTAAGTAATAGTAAAGTAACTTTTTAAAATTATCAAAAATTAATCTTAAAATAGATTATCTATAGTCGTTCCATAATTAAAGTATAGTCTGTTTTACACTTTATAAAATAGGCGTTATTTTTTTACTAACTAATACCAAAATTAAAATAAAATACTAACTTTTGTTGTAACTTGAATTTTTTTTTAAATTATAAGCTTTAAAAACTTAATCTAAACACTGCAGTTGCAAGTAAAACTAAGATACTGACTACATACGTTTTAATAAAAACTCTGCCAGTATTAACTATTATCAACTTTTTTTTTACTTTTTTCTTTTTTAATTAAGTATTTTCATGTTTAAGTTTTATTCTAAATTATTTGTGAAAAAGTCTAATGAAAAACTAAAACAGTATTTCAGTTTTCCAACTTAAAAGATTTGTAGGACGTTTACTATTAAACTATAGGTACAGTTAATTAAGTTAAAATTTTAAACAACTTACAGGTAGACCGATTGCTATCATCCATAGTAAAAGTGTAAGACGCATTCTGAATTTTTTTTTATAAATCTGAAAAAAAAAGTTAGTTAATTATAAAATATGTAAACGTTTTAGCTAGTAGTAAAAACTATTTGCTTTTACTGTAAATGATCTTAAGTAAACACTTAAGCAATATAAGTACAAGGCTAATACTTTGTCATAGTTGAAAATTGTCAAATTTCAACATAAGTATTTTTTTTAATTGTTTAAAAAATATTACCATGAACAAAAAAGCTTATTACCACATTTTAAACAGAAAACATTGTGGCGCTTTTGCCAAAGTTGACCATCAAAGTGAAAATTTTCGATCAAGACGTGTTTTAGCCATTAAACAGCTAACACAGAAAAATCATGTTTGTGCTTTCTTATTATGATAGCTTACAATTATGCTCTTTTATGCTTGTGAGTAAATATTTTAGCCTGTTTTAGGTTAATTTCATAAATATTTTACTTTGAATTTTTTTATTTATCTATGTATTTCTTTACAAAAATGTTATGGTAGGCAATACTTTTCCTTTAAAGTGTAGCCAAGGAAAATTATTTTTAAGTAAACCTGGAAGATCTAAACACCTGGTATAAAATAAGCCTAAAATTATGTTTATTATTGCAACTTGTGGTACAGAAACAAACTAAACAGTTAAGAAGTTTAAATACAATTGTTATCGCTCTTGTATAGGACTTCCTAAACTAATTTTCATAAGTGCGCCCTTGGCAGAAATTTTTAAAATTATCAACTTCTTTTATTAGATATCTCCCCTTTACAAATTAACGACCAGTTTTTTTCCCCTTTCTGATCACTGCCCCTTTATAGCCAAAATAGCCACAAATTGGATTTTTTTTTTACCTGGTTAGTTTTTTTTTTTTTCATATTAAGAATAAATTTTCATAAACTTTAATTTTCATAACAAGAAGATCAAAAAAAAAAATTAGAAAACATAAAATAATTAAATCTTGTTGAAGTTATTAAAACAAAATCAAGTGATAAAAACTAAAGTTTGCTTCTTTTTATACTTTTTCTATAATTTATATGAGCAGGACAAAACAAAAAGGTATCCATCTTATGTTCATTTATAGCTTTCAAAAAAACTTTTAGATTAAATTCTGTGAAAATTTACTTATTCTTAAATTTAAAATATGATATTTACATTTGATAAACATAAATGGAAATACTTAGTTTCAGATTTTAAATAAATGTATTTTAATTATACTACTATAGCATTATAATTAGCTTTTGTTCTTAATAAATACAATATTCTTTGGTCATACTTTTGATAATTTCTTTAAATTGTGCACTTAAAAACAAAAAAATTAAAATGTTATATTAATTTTTTGTTATCTGTAGTAATACTTAAATCATTAAAAAAAAGTTAAACAATATAATGAATGTATTAGTTAGATAATCCAATTTTAGTTAAACTGGATGAATAGTACTTAATAAAAACATTTTATTCTAAACCTGTAATTTTATCAGGAAAAGGTCTAATAGCAAAACTTATTTTAAATAAAAAACTATAACTTGTAAATCTTCAAGAGACCAATTTTTTTTTAACTATCAAACAAAATAAAAACTTCACTTTACTTCTTAAAACCGATTTTTTTATTGCTTACTTTATATGTATATTTTAATTTCTTAAGAAATATATACTTTGTATTCAAAATATATACATATATATATTGAGCTTTAATGGTTTTTAAGTTTAAAGGCTATCATTATATATAACTTTACAGCATTATATGATTTTCCACCAATAGTTTTGTATTATTAAAGTACATAACTGTTTTTATTAATTAAAAACCATGATGTAGTGTGTTGAAGTGTATATAAAGTTTTATGAATATATGTTTATAAAACACACTAAACCTAATGTTTTTTTTTCAATACAAAAACAAAAGTAGATTGTAATAAAATATTGGCTATCAAGTTGAAAATAGTAATAGCCTACAAACTTAAAAAGTCATGACAACAAGCTTATAATAATTGTTTAAGTTATAAAAACTAAAGCTATCAACACTATATGTAGACTTTTATTAATATAAGATACTATACAAAAAAACTAAGATTTTAAAATTAACTGGTATGGCTTTTACGTTAAAACAAATTTATCATACAAAATATATTTTCGTAAAAGTAAAACATTTACAAAACTATATAAATTTGCACATTTAGGTTTTACATAAAAGTTTATAGTTTTTTTTTTCTAGGTTTTTTAATTTTTATCAAGACTCGGTTATTCTAGAATGCACAGTGAAGACTTTAAAAGACCATAAAAGGTCGTACTTTAAAAAACCAAAGATTTTTTCTATAGCAAGTTATTTATTATGGAAGGCTTTCTTTGTATTTGATGATGTTATTCTGTGCTGTGTATTTGTTTTTAAAATAATAAAATACGCAAACTACAGGCTTAAATTACTTTAGATTTTAGAATTTAAAGAAAAATCAATCATTAGTTATTGCTGAATATTATATTATAAAGTATAAGGAAACGGAAATTCTTAATGCGTAATGAACGTTTGTTTGTTTAACCTAAAATGTAAAGTAAATTTAAGCTATGAGCTTAGCGCAATAATAGCAATTAATTATGTATGTTAAGTATGTTTTACTAACGGTTGGTGAAAACTTAATAGAAGGATGTAACAATGGCTTGAAATAGAAAAATAGTTTTGAACAAAATAGCTTTATAAGTATTGTTAATAAAACGATTGCTATTAAGCACTTTTTCTTTAAAGATTTTAAGACTAGTAAGCAGGGGCGTCGCGTGGGATGGAACGCCGGAGCTGTAGCTCCCCCTAATAAAATAAAAAAGTATGTTTTTTTAATTTATTTTAGAGTTTAAGCCTTTAAACACGTTGCTTTAAATGAGCCCTTGCTTGAGCTGTACAACCCCAAACTACGTCAAAGTAACTTTATTTTAAAGCAGAGGAATTGAGCTTTTAAATTATATAATATTATAATATCGTTTTATTCAAGCTTAAAAAATAAGATAGTTTAGTTGTCATGAAGTTCAACAAAAATTACAGCCAAAAGTGCACATGAACATCGTTATTTTCCCTGCTAAATTAGTACTTTTCAAGTTCTTATATTTGATGTTCAAATGTACGTAAAATAAGAGCTGCAAGCTCAACCTGTGTCAGCTGCATCATAAATGTTTACAAGTTTTCAATACAAAAATTTTTAAAAGTTGAATTCTGGAGCTGCGTGAATTTTCAGTACCATGTGAATTAAATCATGATCCTTGTTTAAAATTTTCTACAACGCGAGAACAATTCAACAATTTAAACTCAAGTAGAAGAAACTCAAGAAGGGAATACTCAAGCAGAGGCAACACAAGCAGGGGCAACTCGAGCAAGAAAAACTCGAGCAGGAAAAACTCGAGCAGGGGCAATTTAAGCAAGAAAAACTCGAGCAGAAAAAAACTCGAGCAGGAAAAACTCGAGCAGAAACAACTCGAGCAGGAGCAACTCGAGCAGTGGAAACTCGAGAAGGAATAAACTTATTTTTTATTACTAGTCAGACAAGTCATAAAACTAAGTTAGTAAATTTATAATTCTTCAAATACAGAAACTTACATGGATATAAATAAAAACAAAATTAGCTATAGTCGTTCAGAAAGGGTGATGATATACAAAGGTTAGACATGTTTTTTTGAAATCTTTTTTTTTTTTATTTAATTAAACAAACATCTTAAATTTTTCTTTCTGAAAAATTTGCTATTTCTTTATATTACCTTTATGATTTTAATCTTAACGTTTCAAACAAGGAGATTTTTTAATTTGACAATGTCAATCAGCAGCACCCCCTTACAAAAAGACCAGGCGACGCCACTGCTAGTAAGCAAATTTGAATTTAAAAAAAATAAAATAAATTTAGTTAAAAAAATACAATAAGCAGCGGAAGAACATTTTTTTTTCTTATTAAATCTAAGTTTTGAAATGTTCCTTATTTTGTTACAATTGTATCAAACTGATGAAAATTTGTTGAAATATATTTGTGTTGAATAAAAGACTTTGTTTATTTTTAATCAAGCAAATAGAAGACTATATTCAAAGTTATAAATAACTATCGTTATTACTGCTAAGTTAGTACAAACTTATTAGTTATTGTCTTAAAGTTTTTACTTCGAAAAATGGACAAAAAATTAAATTAATGAACAGTTTTTAGCAAATTCTTTATAACACCAAGACTTGTTTAAAGACTTATACTTATATTATTGTATAATATTGATTAAATATAACAATATTTCTGTCTAAATTAAATATTTATCATGCATAGAAATTAAAACTAATTTAAACTGTTTATCATTAAGTTAGTCTATTTTGTAGGAAGTAAAACAAAAAAAAATACTTTGCACTAGTTATCTTAAACATATTCTTAGTTTTTAATAGTCTATATATATAACTCTTATAAGTTTAGAAAATGTTTTTTTTTTTCAATAGCCACGAAACTTGTTTTGATATCAAATGCATTAAACTAATGTTTTATGAATATATATATTGATAATTTAAAAACAAATTAAAATTAAGTTAGCACTTTAAATCATTTTGCAATCAAATAGCTTACATATGGTATGCCGATTATAAATCCTAATAAATAAGTCAAACAAATCAAAATAAAATTAAGTTAGAGTACTTTCGATTGATTTTCATTCAGCCATGAGAATGATAACATAAATATATAAATTGCTATACACTTAAAGAATGATGAAGTAGTTCTATAACATTTACTACCAATTTATAATCTTAACTATATCTTTCACCTAATGTCAGCAAAATTTAAAACATTAAGTATGCTATCGGACAAACTTATTTTCGCTAAAACAATACAGGTTTAAACTTTTATTAATAAACAAAATTTTTAAATATTTAGATATAGAATATACATATTTTGTTTATTTATTACACTATAATTTTGTGTTTGCTATTCTATAGTTAGTAAGTAAGTTATAAGGTTGGATTTTAAAACTCTTTACACTTCATTCTATTGTTTAGCTCACTAACTTGGTAAAAAAGCTATGTAAAAGAATACAATACCAAGTTTTAAAATGTTTTTATTTTTGCCTTTGACTTTTATTTTTTAAATAAAAATGTTTTTTTTTTTGTAATACTTTTTATATTGTGATAAATGTTACAGTTGGCAACTAAAACTAAAAAACATCTATTTTAAAATCAAACACTGGTTTAAAATTTATGACAATAAAGTTATAAAAAAACTTAAAAATTTTATAAAAGTGTTTAAAAAGAATAGTGAAAAAGATTATTAACTTTTAATTTATTTAGTTTCAAAATAATTTAAGATAACTTTTACATTTTCGTTTTAAAAATTATGTACTCGGTCTTACAAAATAAGTTACTTCTAGAGTAGATTATATGTTTTATGTTTTTTGTTAAGTTTCGCCTTTTTATTTAATAAATTATGAACTTTAAAAATTTCAATATTTTTGAATGTTACATAAAAATTATACAGCACTAAAATATTTAGACTAATTTTACCAACTTGTTGATGTTTTTAAAACTTATCACAGTGTTATGTATAGTTTGGTTTACACTGTTTTATGCTTGGTTTTAAGTATTATAATTTAAAATATTTTCAAGAACTATTTTTGAATTTTGTAACATTAGAGGTTAAAAAAACAATTTTTGTAAAAATTCTTTTTTTTCAATGTTTACTTTTGCCTTGGCTAGTACAACTGTAACTTATCACTTTATATATATTTTATTAAAACACTTAACTTAAGTTTAAAACCACGACATGTTATAAATAATTCAAATAATAAAATCTAACTCGGAATAAGTATTTTAAATACTTAACTTATTAATAAATCCCAAATAGCACTTATTGTAATTTTTACAAAAGCTCAATAAAAATCATAAATAAAATGTCATAAAAATATAGAAACGTATACTACGTTTAAAAATGTTAGTTTTCACATCTAAATAAATTTTGGTTACTGAGATAAATCAGAGAAAACAAAGTCTTTAAAAACTATTTTGGATGTCAACTGGCTATTCTACTTAGAGCTATTGAAAAATATTTTAGTTATTTTAATTAAATATAGCAGAACAATTTCAACACACACTTAATATTTTAAAGTTATAAGAAAAAAATACAATTTTTTGAACTTATTTTATTATATATTTCGATAGTAATTAAAGAATTTACGTCTTTTGAATCACATCGATACTAAAATCATCCGTAAGCGATCTTCTTAAAACACCTATATGAAATTATTGTCAATTACTGTTATGTCAAATATAATAATTATTAGTAAAGAGCTAAAACCTTTAAAACACTTGTATTTATTTACATTATAGTTGCAGAATTAACTTAATTTTCATGTTTTTAATTAATAACTACATACTTTTTGTTCATGTCACTTATTTTTGAAACATATATTCTCATAATAAAGAAGGGAATAAGTTTTTCTTAAAATTGTTTTCGAAAACTATGAATAAATCAAAAAATAAACACTAAAAATATAGTTCAACTCTTTCATTTGATTTTTCAATGCAAAAAAAATAATAGTAGCTGGATTGAGACTATAAACTTTTTAGAATTTTTAAAACAATAAGTATAAGTATATATTACCAATTGTACTTAAAAAAAACAAAACTGTTTATTTTTTAAAACTTTTGCAACGTTTTTAAAAGAAAATCGAGCATATGCTTAAAGTGTTATATTTATAAAAACGAAGTGCTATTTTTTTGTATTAATTCTATGAGTTCAGCTTAAAAGTTGTAGTTTATTCTATGTCTACATAAAGTAATAAATAAAGATAGTTTTTATTTAAACTATGTAAACATAAAAAATGTTTTTATGCATACAATCACATTTACTTTGAACTGAACTAAATAAGTTTTAAAAATACAAAATTGTAAGTATAAACAATTTTTAGTTATAAAAAATAAAGTAGTTTTATATCAAGAATAACTCCATTTTATAATCCACCATAGCTTGTTTAAAAGGTATAATAATATAAGTTTGAATCGCTAGTAATAGTAACAAGTCGGTGAAGTATTTAATTCACTTACAAGAATTATTTATTACTGTTTGTCAATGAGTATGTATGAAATACTTACCTCAGTTTCGAATTAAGAGCATGCACATTTTTTTAGCCTGTTCGACACCTCTTTGCATGTCTCTTCGTTGTCCGGCCTAAAATACAATAACTCAGTCACTTGGGTTTTCATAAAGTATAAAATTTTGCAAAGTAAAAGTTATCACGTTTTTACTAAAAATTTATAAAAGTATAACTTCTTCGATAACTCTGAATGACTAATATTTCATGTTAATGCTTTATAAGTCATAACTAAAAATGGTCTCTTTAAAAATGAATACTTTTTTTTTGAATAACACTTATATTGTTTTACCTTTAAACAAAGTATATAACATACTAGACAGTTTATGCTTACTAAATAGTCTAGCAAAAAAGTTATAAATTTAAACTTTCTGAAACAACAGTTTAAGCATCGTATTGTAGTATTGCAAAAACATACAATTTCAAAATATTCTAGTTTATATCAATAATTTTTGTGTAAAAAAAAAAAATAAAAAAAGCTAAATATTAAATAAAAACACGTTTTAAGTCTTGTATTATAGATTGTTTCGTATTTTAAAGATACAGAGTACACAATAAAATTTGGCAAAGATTCTCATTATTTTTAACTTACGTATCTTCTCCAGTACTCGAAAACATAGTGTTTGGCTCGACTGGTAAAATCCTTTTCCGTATTTTTCTCAACGTCGTTCAAAACTGCTTTGATGTATGAGATTTGGTTCTTAAGCCTGGGCTAAAAATAATAAAACAGTTACACATGCAAACAGATCTGTTTAGGTATATATTTTAAAACTGTTTGTAATCAACTTTTAATGCTTAATAAACTTTTTAATAAATTCAAAAACTTTGAACTTATTAAATATGTTGTTTAAAATATATAAAAAATATAAATAGATTATTAAACGCGGTTCTGAAACTAACTTTATGGATTTTTTTGTACCTACAGATTTCTGGCTTAGGAACAGGAAATGCCTATAATAATACATTAATAAAAGATTTACTTTTACAACTACTACTTAAAACAAAACTTTAAACATATTAATAAAAACTAGAAAAATATTTTCTGTCAAATATCTAACAGTTATTGCATGAAAGAAAAATTTAAGGTTATTTAGTATGAAAACTTTCTCACATCTAATTGATAGTTGGACATTTTCAGTTCAATTCGCAACCTCTTCAGCTCAATTACTACCGTGTTGTCAAATCCATATCTAGAACAAGCATGAAATGGAAACAAACAAAGTAACAGTAGTAACAAAGTTAGTGGCCTGAAAAACATCATTAAAGAAAATGTGCTTTATTTTGTGTTTTCACTAACTTATGTACACTTTAGAAAAGAAAAAAATATTACTTTAATAAAAAATCAAAACTGTTAAATAAAAATGAATCATGTGAATGAACTTGTCAAAAAATAATATTTTAAATATATTTAAAATAAAACATGTAATAATCTTTTAAGCGGAAGTCATCTAAAAAATATCTACTTTAAAAAGAAAAATAACAAATATTACATCTTAAAAATGTTTTTTAACAACGTTAGAATTGTGTAAAGCTATATTCATATTTTTTAAGGTTGTTTTAAAGTATTATATTATAAAATATATGTTTTTTAGGCTTTTTTTTACCGCTTAATCAAATTAAAAAAAAATTTAAATATTAAACGACTACTTCTAAAAACTTTTTCACTACGTAAGAAATATTAAAACCTAATAAAGTCAAAGTTAAATTTATTTTTAAAATTTAGTGTAAAGTTATGGTATTAGCTAGGCTTGTACATGAGGCAATCGTATCCGTTGATACTTCATTAAAAATAAAGTGTTGGATGAAGCAATTAATTTTTTAGCTAAAGGTATGCTCGTTTTCAATAACTAAATTTTTTTTTTTAATTTCGTTACTTAAAATAGTGGCATTGCAGTATTCCTTTATACTGGATATATTTTTAAACTGTATTTTTAACTTGCTTATATACACTTGAAATTAGATTTAAGTTCAATCATTACTTTTAATTAAGTAGCTTGTTTCAAATAAATATACATATAGTTCGTTATTATATATACTTAATATTTATTTTGTAATTAAGTTAACCAAAAAACAACAATGTTCTTGTCTAAAATAATTTTTCTACTAGCATAAAAAATTAACCTAATTTAAAATGTTACATTAAATTACTCTAATACATATGAAAAAAAAAAATTATATCGCGCTAGTTATCGTTGGTTTAATCCTTATTTAGTAATTAATAAAACAATTATTGCGTAAGTTAATGTCAGATTTTTTATAAAAACTCTAACCAAAACTAAATTTATTTTTGTTATATATATATATCAATAATGTATACATTAATTTTTTTTTACCACATCAATTTCACAAACTTTCATAAACGATCTTAATAAATCTTCTTTTAGCTTTATATAACGTGATTAAAAAACTATTAAGCCTCTTAGTCTTCATGAGCTGTACATATATACACACACTAGTGTGCATAGAGTTTTTCTTATTCTTCACAGAAAATTTAGAAAGGTAAACTATTTTTTATAAGTTTGTAATATTTTATTTACAATAAATAAATGTTTAAACATTCGTTTGGTAAATGTCAACAAAGACTTACTGTAACTAATTAAACTTGTATTTGTTGTCAAACTTTAAACAAGCATGGAACGGGAGAATAAAAAGTAACAGTACATACAAAGTTAGTGATCTAAAAACATTTTTAAAGAAAATGTGCTATAAATTAGTGTTTTCACTATATAATCAAAAGAAAAAATTTAACTTTAATGAAAAATCAAAACTGTTTGATGTCAATAAGTCATGTGAATGAACTTATCAAAAATAATAGTTAAAAATTATTTAATATAAAAATTAAAAAAAATTAAGCGGAAATTAACATAAATTTTTCTACTTTAATGAGAAAATAATCAAAATCACATGTTTAAAAATATTTTTAACAATGTTAGAATCGTTTAAACACTAAATTTGAAATTTAACTTAACCAAAAACAATAACTGAATTTATATGATTTTATTATTATAGCTACATTTAAATGTTTTAGAAAATATTTTTAAATTTTAAATTTATTAACTTAAATTTTTCTTCAGCTTTATTATAGCACTAATCAAATTTTTAAAAAAATACTCCTATTTAGTAAATGACTAGTTTAAATTATTTTCACACTAAGTAAAAATAATTATATCTTATACAGTTTATTCACTTTATTTAATAAATGTAGTATAAATTTATGGTATAAAGTAGGCTTGTACATGAAGCAATCGTATCCGTTGATACTGCATCAAAAAAACCGCGTCCGCTCAAATAATTAATATGGTAGCTTTAAGTATTGTTTGTATTCAGTAATTAAACTTATATTTTATACTATTATTCGTTAAAATAAAGTTCAGTACAGTATTTCTTCAAACTGGATATTTAGTTTTTTAAACTGTGATTTTTAATTTGCTCAAACACTTTTCAAAAGTAAGTTTTAGTTTAACTTATCACTTCTTAAAAAATAGGTTATCTCCAATTAAAAAGGTATTTAATTTATTGTTAAATATACTTTATGTTTTTTTTTCTAATTTAGTTTACCAAAAAACAACAATATAATTATCTCAACTAAACTTTTAACTAGAATTAAAAAAAAAAATTAGAATATATTACAAAAAGTTAATCTATATATATTTAAATAAACAAAGTATATTTGGCGCAAGTTATCATAGTTTGTTAATGTTTTCAAATAATTAAAAAAACAATTATGGTGTAAAATTATGCCTGATTTCTTATAAAAATTCCAATCAAAACTAGATATATTTTATATTTTTATTACTCATATCCATAATGTATACATTTACGTTTTTTTCTTCATATCGATACCAAAATGTTTCTTTAAAGATCTTCCCGAAAATATGGTTTAAAATTGTTGACTTTATGGTATAATGGTTATAACTTAAAAACGCTTGTCATTTACTTAAAATGGAAATTTTTTGTTTAAAGATGAAAAAAAAAACTATTCTACAAAGAGAGTATGTATAGTGTATGAATAGGGAATGTCTAAAAAATACATTAATAATAGGTTTTAACTTTGCGATTAAAACTTAAAAAAAACTTTAAATATCTTTTTGTCAAACTTAACATTTAATTTTAGGCTAAAAATATCTATCGATTTTCAAATAATAATTAATTACTTAAATTGTTGACTAGAAAAGTTCTTACCATTTAATTTACAGTTAGATACATTTTATAACCATGTGTATTTTTTGAGCTGAATAATTAGCTGATGTTCATTAAAATATTTATTAGATCAACCAATAAATGGAAACAAGCAAAGTTGAGTAGTAATAAAGTGATTTGCCTGAAAAACATCTTCATTAAAATTTTTTTAAGTTTGTGTTCTCACTAACTTACACTGAATATTTTCAAAAAGAAACAAAAAAGTTAATAAAACATAAACATTTGTTCCATGCCAATAAATCATGTGAATGAACTTTCTATGGAATAATACTAGAAAACTTTTCAAAATAACGAGTTCAAATAAATTTTCAAGCGGAAATTTACATAAAAATAACACAATATTCACATGTTGAAATATTTTTTAAGAATGTTAGAATCGTGTAAACATTAATTTAGTACAAAGGCTTTAATAAAACTAGACTAAATACAAAACAGAAGTTTATAAATTTGTTAGTCAAACTATATTTAAATGTTTTAAAAGTATCTTATTAACTAACATATGCTTTTAAAACCTCAAACATTTTTGCTTTAATTGCATTATAAAGTTTATTTTAGTTTGTTAAACAAATACTTCTAAAAAACTTAAGTATAATAAAACTAACGAAATATTACATTCAAAGCATATATCGTACTCAGACATGGAATAAGGTTTACATTAGGCTTAAAAGAGTGAAGCAGTTATACTCGTAGATAGTTTAGAAAAATACGGCTTTCACCTAGGTTATTTACTTTGTAACTAAATTTTTGCTCATTTTCAGTTATTAAGCTAATAATGGTAAGTTAGTTTAAGTAGTGTGCAGTTTTAGTTCAAACTGAATATTTAGTTTTTCAAACTCGTTTGTATGAGCTTAAAATATAAAAACCTTTCACAGCTTTTGACCGTATCCAATAACTTAATACACATGTCTTACAATTTCGTATAACATTATGATATTTGCACTTTATTTAAAGTTTTAATGAAGTAAATTGAATTTTATTTAAACATACAGGAACTCCAAATATTCTAAGTAAATAAAAAGTTGTTACTCACCGTGTTGTGATAAAGTTTGTCCGAGTACCATATTTAATGTTTAAAGTTTAACTTACATTATGTGTAAGATGTGTTTAAGATCGTTAAAACGTTAATAAATGTTATAGCACTACTTCATTTTTTTTTAAGTATATAGCAACTTATAACCGGATGAAAATCAATCAAAATTACTCTTATGTATTTTATTTTGGTTTGTTTGACCTGGACAATACGTTAAAAGGTATCCGTGGTGTACGACTCGATAACCAAAAGGTTTTTTCGTGATCCAGGTCTTAAGACCAACTATGTAAAGCGCTTTTTTGTCGTTTAGGAAACAATATTTGACTTACTTATATATTTTTTTAATTGAAATTCTATATGTAAGCTTTTTGTTTTTAAAATGATTAAAATGGCTGATAACAATTTATTTTCATTTTAAATTGTAAAAAAAAGCATATTTTTACATTATCAATTTATTGCATTTGATCTCATAACAAAACTTTTGGACCTATCGGATAAAAAAATATATCTATTAAACTTATAGTTTTTTTTATAAAATATTAAAATTTAAAAATACGTGTAAGATAACTTGCGCGAAGCATTTTTTCTTTAATATCATATAATAGAATAACTTAATGATATACAGTTTAAATTAGTCTTAACTTTTGTGCATGGTAAAAATATAATTTAGACAGAGAAATGGTTATATTTGTTCAACATTAACACAAAATATAAGTATAAGCCTTGATACAAGTCTGAGTATTGCAAGCAACTATTAAAAATTGTTCAATAAGTTAATTTTATTTTCCATTTGTTGAAGTAAAGTCTTTTAGAGACTAACTAATTAGTTAGCAGTAAGTTATAATGTTGAACATTAGTCTGCTATTATACTTTATTAAAAACAAACAAAGTCTTTTATTCAACACAGATATATTCCAACAAATTGTCATCAGTGTGACACAATTGTAACAAAATAAAGAACATTTTTTTACTTATATAGCCATATATTTACATCAGAAATTAGCTAATCAATCAAAAATCAAAACATAAATGTTGTTAAAACTTTAAAAAAAATATAACCAAGTATAACATGAAAGCAACTAATTAACTAAACAAAGATAACGAATAATTCTCTCTGTTTACACACTTTGGTTTATTCAAATGAATATATATGGTTTGAACTTTAACCAGTTAAAGAATATTGATACAACACTTCTTTATACGTAAAATTTTATTTCATTGTAACGTTTTCCACAAATTGGATTTTTAACTAAATGTTCTGATATCGAAGAGCTACTCATTGCATTTGAAGTTGATATATACTAATTATCTTTGGCTGATTTTTAAATATTCTCTGAAACACTTAAAAATATGCTCTCTAAATCTGGTTTCAAGGTGCCTAGAGGTTTGAGCAACAGCATTTATACGTGTAAAGCACGCAACTTTTATGTTTGTTAGATAAAGGTATTTACCATTAGGACCAGAAATAGAATTTAATGTAAAAATAACTCTAGGTTTAGCAGCACAGTGTACTTTTTCGTTAACTTTATCATTAAAAAAACTGGACATTTCTCAGGACCATAAAGTTTTATTTAATTTAATCTGTTAATTTTCGTTATGAAACCTTTATCAAAAGATTAGAATATCTTTTCTTTAATATCATTCATTTTATATTTTAAAGTTTAGTCTAAAAAAATTCTGGAGAACAAAATTTAAAATTTCTGTGAAAAATAAATTTTATTTGTAATTAAAGGAATTTTTCTTCATTTGCTTCAATAAGATTTGAAACTAAAGCACGGGAAGACACTTAAGCACGGAACGACACTTTAGGTTGGACTGACACTATTTGTATATGCTTACATAACATTTTTACTGTTTGTTTAAAAATCTAAAACTAAATTATGTAACATGTAGACTGTTTACTCCTTACTACAACTTTAACTAAAAATAACTTTAACAGATATACTTCTTCTTGAGTTCACACTTTAAAGTACCTAAAATGTGTAATCAACAGGATGCTGACTATATAAAGTTTAATTTTTAACAGTTTTTAAAATATATTTTTAGTTAGTATTTAATTTATTAAACTAAAAGTATCGATCGTGCTAAAGCGTCACTACGTGCTTAAGTGTCACTATGTGCTAAAGCGTGCACAGAATTCTTGATAACTATAAAACTGATATTTTTAAACAACTTATTCTTATTTTTTTAGGTGCAGCAACAGCTACAGCGTTCCACACCGCGCGACGCCCCTGGTCGCAGATAAAAACACAAATCAAAAACAAAATTTACAATCGGCTAAATAATTATAACAGTGGTCCTCAGGGATGTATTGCACAGTATTGCGTATAAGAACTAGCTAACTGTCACAGAAATTTTATTAAATTGAAAAAAATTGAATTGAAGTATGTGTTTTCTTTGTCTTATTTACAAGGAAAGCGGTTTAAACCATAAATTAAATTATTAACACATTCATATTTAGGTCTCTGAATGCATAGAAAAATGGTGTTTTTTTTGCACACAAATTATATTTTAAAGTGCAAAAAATTTGTTTTACTGTATTTTAATGTGCTATTTTTTTAAAAATTTGAAGGTTATTATTTTAAAACATAACTGAAGTAAGTTTTATCAAAAGAGTAACCTTTTAATTATTTCAAACATATACATAATAACTTATTTCTTTAAGGAGTAGTTCTGTGTTGAAGCCTAGTATCTCAGAACAAACAAGCTGTAAATATAAAACTTTTATACTCCTGAGCAATATACATAAATTTGTTGTATAATATTTTCTTTTAAATAGTTACATTTTAGTTAAATAGAAACATTTTAAACTTGTAACTGTGTCTGTACAAATTTGTAGCTTACCGGGTAGACATTAACTGAAAAAAAAAAGATTTCATGACAGAGGTAGACAAGGTATGCTCTTCAAATCTGGATTTCTGACAGGGTATATTAAGTAATATTTTAAACTTAGTAAAGTATACATTTAAAAATATGGTACAATAATAAGTATAATTTGAAAATTTAATATTTTCTCAAATGCAGTTTTGTCGCTGAAATTAGAACTGGTCATTCAAGTTTTTAATGCAAAACTGCAACAGTACAGCGTCAACGAAAATCTTTTGTTTCCATTTATAAACAATTTTATTTTATATATACTTACTTGTTCTGTAGATTAAGTGTGCATAGAAATTTTATAAGAATAAACATTTGTTTCTTGTTAGGTTTGCCAATCTTTTAGTCAAAAAAATGTCCTAATTTGTTTTAATCTTTTCAAAATCATTATAAAATAAGTTCTTCAACTAAACTGGTTATAAATAAATAAAACAAATTAATTTTTTCAAAATTTACAAAAACCGGCCTGAAATCTTAGGAATAGGAAAAACTATTTTGAGTTATTTAATAAAAACTATTCTGAGTCTAAATTATAAAAAAATTAAATATTCTCAGTTATATTGAGATATCTGAGTGTGTGGTAACTATGACTTATTTAATAAACATTTCGTAACTTTACAGATTTTAATTTTATACAGCTACAATTTTTATTAATCTGTGGCTTTTTTTAATGTGATTAGTTTATTAGACTTTAAAATAGTCAATAATTCTATCGAAAAATTGTGCTCCAACGCATACTTTTTTTTTTGATTAGTGTAATTTTAATAATACTTAATTTTACCCTGACACATTTATCTTGCAAGTTTTTATTAATCACAATGTGTGTAATTTATTCTTTCTCACCATATTACTTTGATTTTTAAATAAATTATTTTTTTATGTTTTTGAATTACTCAAGAAAGAAATATATCCGTTTTAATACAACCGGTTAATATCTAAAGTCATTATCAACTGTATTGTGAGAAGGAAGCTAAACAAGTTCAATTCAAACAAATTAAAAACGTAAATTCTAAAAACGCTACAATACTTAAAAGCACACATTTTGAAATATGAACTGACGAAGGAACAGACTCAGTAAGCGCCACACTCTTTGTGCAGTTTTTGGTTGGCCAACTGGACAGCGTACGACTGGTCCAGTACGTTCCTGTCGTCATCGGTCACTCAGTCGCAAGCTCCGTTGTCTGGAAATTGACCCGCATTTAGCTGAAGCTTGGACAGCGTGTCCTTGGGGCGAATTGAAGACCTCAGGTCGAGACCAACGCTGCTGTCATCTTGAGAATGGTCCTGAAAATATACTCTATTCAGTCCTTTTTTAAACTTGTCGTATTTGTAAATTATTTTTTACTAAGTGGAACAATGCTTCTTAACTTTTTCAGTTTACTTATCGTTTTGGTTTTCAAAAAGAAACCTCAAAATTTTCAGTCATAAATAGTGCCCGAAGTTTAGCTATAATAAAATACGTAACTTGCGGCACATAAAGTAACAAAAGTGTGTATTCTAACTTGATTTCTACTTATTTTCTTCTTAGTTTTTTTGCCAACTCGGTGTTGCCACCCCTGCAAACAGTGATCGGGTAGTGCCAGCGAGTCAGCGCCTCCTTTGTATTCTTCCTTGCGTTTCGCCTTGTAACTGCAATTACTTTCAAATTTTTTAAAATTATAAGTTCAACTAAACAGTATATATTAAAAGTTTTAAAGCTGATAAACAAAATAAAATTAAAAATATTGTTATAAGAAAATAACCATAAGAATAAAAAATAAATTCTAAAATTTGCGAAGTAAACTATGATATTCAAGATGTCTAAGATTTACAGCAAATAAAACAGGTGTTTTTTTTTTGTTGCTTAAAAGTATAAGTAACAATATATTTACTAAATTTTGTTTAAAACTAAAAAAAAGTTTATACATGGGAAAAAATATTAATTTGTATTTTTGTATTAATATTAAAACTATTTTGTATGGTTACGAGAAATTTAAAGTAAATACCATTTATAACAAAACTTCTAGGAAATTTTTGAAATTTTAGTCTACATAAGAATTTTTAATTGATTTTTACCATTTAAATGCTTAGGAAATAAGGAATCTTGTAAATATTAAACTGCCAATATCTTACTTTTTCTTAAATTTCTTGACTTTATTTGACATTAAAAAAAAAAAATTCCTGACTTTTGTCAATTTTTTTAGTTTTTCCTGACCTTGTGGCCCTAGCAACCAAATCTTTTCCAACCCTGCACTAAGAAACACACTGAAAGACAAAATTAATACTTACTAACAATTCTAAAAGAAAAACAACTATTAAATGTTTACCGACTAACTTAAAGCTCAAAAAGACATGAACTTTCGTGAGATCCATTTTATATCTAGTAATTCTTATATTGATATTTTATTAGTGTGCATACAAAAAGGTACAGATGTAATAACAATGATTAGGTTAAATAAAACAGTTTAATACTTTAACTTTCCAGACAATCATTTTGAAAAGAAAGTTGCATTCCAATAAACATTTTCAATTTACAGTAGCAATAACAATTTAAGTTTTCAACTACCAGAACTATAACTCGACAACATAAAATCAAAAGAATTTTTCAACTCACACGTGAGGGCTTTTGATGGCTTTCTTTGGAATGCTGACCCGGATGTATTTGGGAGACTTCCTGGTGGCAGTTTTGCCATCATCGGTGAAGTTGAGTGGTATCGGGAACAGTCGGTTGTTCAGCGTGTAGTTCTCTATTCTGCTGTCGTATATGTTGTGGGGATCCGGACTTCTTTTGGGTTGGTCCGGCTGGTCGGGTTAAAGCAACGTAAATATCATTTTTTTAAAGTTAGATCTCGGTAAACTGGATTTAAAAAAAATATACAACACAATAGTAAATTTAATGTAAAAAAAATTATATTACTATTAAAAAACAGATAAATATAGCATGTAAGTTACTTAGCGTTACATCCTATTTAGGATTTCCTTTTTATAAAAATATAACTTTTTTTAGTAACTATATAAGTACAGCCAAAAACTTTATTTAAAAATATAAATTTATAATTAAAAAACTTTTATTGTACAATTTTTTTTATTTACCAGGGATACTAATAAAGAAAAAATATTCAAAAGATTTCATATAATCTTTATTATCTTATTATCTAAATCTCGTAACTAAGACTTTATATTACTAATCCTTACAATCGTATCTTTATAACTTATAATAACGTAAAATAAATTTAAAGACTTATAGCTCAGTGTTTCCTGAAGTGTGCACTTGTGCATTGTAGTATGCATCTGTTCATAAGTGATGTGCATATATAACCAGTAGGTTTTAAGAAACACTGGTCTAGCTTACCAGATATTATTCATAGTATGAGTATTTACGCAAGGTTAATATTAGAAACTAAAAACTTGTATTAGTTATAAATATATTTCAACAAGTCGTTAAAAAATTATTCTTATTTAAACCTACTAAATATACTGTCAAAAAAAAAAAAAGAGTTGAGCCAGAAACCTTATTGTTTAATTTAAGTCAAATGTCTAGGAGTACACCTTTTACTAGTTGTTCTTATTTAGTAGAACTTTATTTCAGCTATGAAACACTTTTATCACTTTAAAAACTTTTCAGTTTAAAAAAATAATTAAAAATAGACTATTTCACTAAAAATCTATCTTCTCCTACGTTTTTTGAGAAAAGTACCTCAAATTTTCAGGAAATGTTCCTTGATATTGTGTTCCAACAGAATTTTTTAAATATTACAAGGAACATTTCCTGAAAATTTATAGTACTTATCTCAAAAAACGTAGAAGAAGATCGATTTTTAGTGATTTCCAGTTATTTGCCGTTTTAGTTTGCGCCTCCCATAAGGATCCTATTGTTGCCTCCGACTTTAACCGGCTATATCTCAAAAATTATTTTGAATTTTTAAAATCTGTAAAAAGAATTTTGTAGCTTAGTAAAAACTATATAAAATAAGATTAAAAACCAAAAAAGGATGTTTTCACCCCTATGCCCTTAATACTATCAAAAATATACCACTACTCAAATTTGAACAAAACTTACAAGCTTGGGAAGTTTAGCGAGTTGAACTTTCGCTTTCTTCGGTGTTTTCACCAGAAGATCCCAGCTTCCTCTGCTCTGACACTCCCTCTTGTGACTGTTCCTGAACTCAGCGATCTTCCTGATTACGTCATCAGGCATTTCCACGGCGCTCACGTGGCCGTGACAAGGACCCTCCGACTGGTTGTCCATGTTCGCAGCTATCCAATCGTAGCCGAGCAGCGGCATTTTGGCATTTTCTTCAACTGGTTCGCCCAGTGATTTCAATGGCTTGTTTTCGTCACTTGGTGGGTTAGAAGTTTCACTTGAAGTTGAAATATTTATTGTAATTATCAGTGCATAAACAAGAAGACAAAAAACTTCGGGTAAAAATAATGATAGGATGTTGTAAACACAAACAGACTATTAAACTCTCATTATATAAAATATTAGGTCTAAAAATGTAAAACTTTGTTCTCACATAAATTTACTTTGCACACAGCAAATTTTTTTTTTTAAAGAGTTCAACTTACTTAATCTTTATTTTAGATAACTTATCTTTCTTAATTTTATTTTGAAATTCTATAAAATACTTATACTCAAACACACACTCTTAAAAGAAAAATTCTTTGAAATGGCGGGACAAAATTTGTAAAAATTTTAAGTCAAAAAAGTTTTAAAAAGAATAAATAAAATTTAACTTTAGTTTAATGTTATAATAAATAAATCTTTACTGTTTTATCCAATAAAAAGTCAAATACAGTTTTAAACAAAAAAACACACATATAAAATTTCTTAATTTTAAATTTGATTAAAGTAATGATAAAATACCAACTTAATCTTCTTACTTAAATGTATATATTTATTTGAAACAAAACAAATAAATAGTTAGATTTATCTATTGTGAAAAATGAAAACTAAATATTAAATAATACAACTGACTGAGCACTCCCACAGTCCAAATCATCACTTGAATTTTTGATAGGAGTTTCCTTTAGTATTGATTCGGTAGACTTTACATTGTTTTTGATGTTTGTTTGATTGTTATAAGGCCTAAAAAAGATGTTTTCACTTTATAAGCTAAAAACTTATGTAATTTTGAATATTTTTTGTTGAATACAGAATTTTAAAATAATCTCTCTGAAAATATGTTGTTATATTTAAAATTTAAAAATATGATGATTTGATATGATGTGCAAAACAAAATAAACTGGCAATGTTTCTTAGACTAGAATATTTTCACTGTATTAATCCGGTAGATCATGTACAAAATCTAAAACAATAAGTCAATGCAATATAAGCTAAGAAAATCAACAATAAATTATAATTAGTAACTTTTTTATATTTGAAAAGTTTAAAATGTTAAACACTTGATGATAAATTAGCTACAATACTGTAAACTTTAAACTTCTATAATCTTTATATAAAAAGTAAAAACAACTAACACAAAATTAAAACACAATTGATAAATTTATACTTACTTCTCAATATTCGATAAAACTTATCAAAAAGTATAATATAATACAGGATTTAAAAAAGAAATACGACAACTTTAATTGATCATTTAAGCATATAATTTAAGAAAAGTAAAAAAAAAAACTTAAAGTCATACTTTTCTTACAAATTACTGAAGTTGTTTCGAGTGCTTTAACTTTTAAATCTAAAACAACCTTAGTCAAGGTGGTTATAGAACTAAAACTACAGTAATAATATTAGAATAAATTTAAACTCAAGTTTCTCTAATTTTCTTGGTATGCCAATTTTTTTTTTGTGTTTTTTTTTTGTCTTTATCATTCTTTAACTAAATAAAAAGTTGTACTTAACACATATACATAAAAAAATATTTTTCTTCCATTCTGATGAAGGTTTTAAAAATACTTTAAGCAAAATAGCGATATAAAATAAAATACTTGTAGATTTTTTCAACCTATAAATTTTTATATACTAAGAAATTAATTGCATAAAAAATTGCTTTACAGACTTCTAATAAACTAAGTTTATGTTTTAGTAATATAAACAAGTAATACAATAAACTTAGTTGTACACGAATAAGAGTAATCTATAATTAATTAAACACCTTTGCAATGCAGATTTTTATCAGCAAATATACAAACAAATTAACTTTTTTTCTAAAACTATAAAAAACATACTACATGACTTTAATATTAAAATATTACTACTGTATCATTTAATGCTTCAAAGACATATTTAGCAGATTCCATGTTTAGGTCAATATGTAATTTGTATTTATTAGGTCTAGGAAAAAATACTGAAAGAGAGAGAGATCCTTGTTTTCAAAATTGTTGTTCAAAAGAAAGTTCTAGTCTATAAGTCAAATAAACTCTTTAAATATTATATTTTTGAAAATTTTTTTATTTTAAAGAATTTTTTTTCCTCAAAATTAAACACTGTTTTGTATATTGGGGCCAAATTTGGTACGAACCTTCCAAAAAGAGTTTAAACATGAAAAAATGTTTAGAACCACAGACAGTAACTCTTTAACTGGGGTAAATTCACCTTTGGGAGTAAATTCCCTTGTTTTAGGGGGTAAATTTCATTTGTTACAATTTATGTAAATAAATGTTTATTAATTATCTTTTTAATTTTTAAGTTGGTATTTAACTATATTTTTTTTTAAATAAATAAACTCTTTAAGTTTTACGATTTTCTGTATTTAATAAGCTTAAAGTTCAAAAAACTTTTTTTTTTCTCGAAATCAAACACTTTTTTGTATATTGGGGGAAAAATTTAGTGATTACCTTCCAAAAAGGGGTAAAAAATTGAAAAAATATTAAGAACTGCTGCTTAAGAACATACTTTACTAAATTTACACAAAAAGTGTTTGATTTCGAGAAAAAATTTTTTTTTTGAACTTTAAGCTTATTAAATATAGAAAAACGTAAAACTTAAAGAGTAAGCTTAAGAAAGCTGAAAAAAATAATGCGATAAATGAGTTTTTTTAGAAAATTTATTATAGCAAATCTAAATGTACAATAGACTGTATAGCCTAACTAACTAATCTTTTAAAATAGATAAATGTCTCAATCATTACATGTTCAATACTTTATGATAAGAGAGCATATATATAAAACAAGATTTTCAAGTAGGGTTTCTAATCAACTTTTAGTGTTTTGCTGTGAAGACAACTTTTAGTGGTGCAAATAAATAAAAAGCATTCAGAAGAGCGAATTAGAGTAGATTAAATAAAAAACATAATTTTAAGACCTTGTTGTATAACTAACTAAAACCAAATTTACGCACTAAATATGTTAAATGTAATATGTATTTTCAACCTATAAATATGTAAAAAAATGTTTAAAGATATAGTTAAAATATAAATAAAGAACCTCAAGTTGTCTGAGTTTTCTAATAGTTTTGTTTGATTCTTATTAAGGTTGACATCTTTAAATAACAAGGCTTTTTTGGTTGGTTGTTTTGTTTTATCTGGCAGTAGAGTTGATTTTCTATTTATTGGTTTACTTATCCTTTTAACTTCTTCTTTTATCCTAAACAAAATATTCTAGTTTTTTTTAGAATTTTATTTTGAATATCAACTTTAAGTTTTCATAATTATTACACTATTTTAACAATAAAACTTTTACAAAATATTCTAAAGACTAAGACTGAGTTTTCACCTGTTTATTTTTGCTGTTTTGGTGCGAATAAAATCTCCACTTCCAAATTCTAAAATGTTTACTGTTTTACAAAAAAAATAAATTTTATACAATCTATATAACAAATTACATATTGTGATACTTGCAATATTTTAAAAATACATTAAAGAAATTGGTACAAAATCAAACCATAATCTTCATCATCAGTTGTAAATTTTTTGACTCGATTAACATTATATTTAGAAGTTACTTTGCTTTTGTTTTTCAATACTTTTGGTACAAGATCATAGTCTGAATGTTTTGTTGTTATTATCAACTTTGAAAGTTGCTCCTGTAATTTAAATATATTTTTTGTGCTAAAGACTACTATCATACTACTTTTTTAATTACTAATTTTTTTTTAAATTATGCATAAATAATAACTGAAACTACAAAGTTCTGTGCACAATAAAATGCAGAACCAAGTAGTATAATTTTTTTTTTAAGTTTTAAAGGTAATAAAAGTATTAAAACTGTAATGTATTATATATACGATAAATTTTAAAAGTTATATTCAATATATTTTCATTCTAAATTAAACATCTTGTGCATATATAGTTGCTAAGTTATTGTGTAAACTAATGTAAAAATTTTTATAAATCAATGGATAAAAAACTTTTGTTTAAAATTGTTACTAATTAGTTAAAATTAAAAGTTTAACTTTTTTTATGAAAATTTTTGTAGTATAAACTTTAAAAATATTAAGTTATTACTGAAAAATTTTAAGCAATTTACTTAAAACAACTAAAAAACTTCTTCTAGCAGTAAGAATTTATACTTTCTTTATTATTCGTATTTATGCTTGTCATTAGTCTTTAAATATTTATAACTATTTGTCATTAACTACTTTTTTTACTTGCTAATTAACTCACTTGAGACTTTTTTAAACTTTCTAAAATGTTATTATGATTTTTTCTTAAAGACTTGTCAAACGCCATTAGATTATATTAAAGTCTGTAACAGAAATTTCTTATTTAATAACAATATAATAATAAATCAATAACATAAAATTAGTTATTTTGTAAGCTTTTATGGTATTGTAAAAAAATTGATTAAGTTTGAGTTTATTCTTTGTTTTTACTGATATAAAAGTCTTCAGCTACTCTTATCAAACTTTACAAACAAAAATTATTGTTTAGACAAACTTATTTTTATTTCTCTATCAATGTGGAACAATTGCCACTTTTTGTGTCAAAAACTGTCCTGAGTGACCACAACCTGTCCAGAGTTAACTTAAATTCTCCTAGTCCTTTTTCAAATCTTAAAAAAAACACATTTTAAAATCAACAAAAAACAAGTTTTTAACAAAATTGGTTATAAAATAACAAAATATTTAAACTAAATCCAATAAATCTCATTCAAGATCTAGAAAAACTGGCTTTAGATTTTCAGAAAGTTTAAAATTATCATGAGTCTTGTAAAAAAGAAAATTTATTGTCAGTAAGCTTGTTTAAAAAAACAAATTCAAAATATCCAGAGTTATATTGTGTCATCCTGAGACTTTCAAGAATTTAAAAGTATCCTGATTTATCCTGAGTGTGCAGCAACCCTGATCTGAACTTTTATTTTATGATTATACTTTTCTTAAACTTGTAAATATTTTTGTTTGTTTTTAAGTTTTAAGAAAAACTAATGGTATCTTGATTTTCAAACATAAGTAAGTTTTTTATTTGATTTTATAACTTTATATCTGTATTGCGTAGTACTTTTGTTATTAAAAAAATTGTTTTAAAGAAAAGATTTAACACACGTCAGCTGTAAAAAATGTGTTAACTAAAGTTAACATTTTTAGTGTGTGGTATAATGTTGCGATTCATACCATACTTGAATGATTTTTATTTTAGCTTCTTTACTTTACTATATTTGTTGAACTTTAATGTTATACTTTTTCTTATTCTTCATAATTATTTTTTATGAGACTTTTATTTTGTTATACTTAAGAATAGTACAGTACTTCTAAATTAAATGTCTAATATTGAGTTAAATGTAATTTAGTTGGTTGTAAATAACTAACTTTCTTATTTAGATTATATATCTTTTGTAAATTTTTTTCATTTAAACTCTACTTTATAGTAACTGTTGACGTTTATTTGTTCATTAAAATTTACCCAAGTATAGCAAACTTATATTACTGTTTTATTGTAAATGGTGTTTTTGTTATGACTGAAAGGTATTTAAAGTAAAAAATATTTTGTTAAATTCCATATTAATAATCACTAGATTAAAAGATTTTGAAGAATGCAGGGAAAGTAAAATTAAAAGATGGTTTAAGGTATAAACATTTTTTTAAACTTGACTCATTTATAGATATAATAAGAATCAGCTTTGCTAACTTTTTATCAAAACAATCTCAAAACAACTAAACTAAATACAGCTTAAGCTTTTTAAAACTATAAAGATTGTAAAAACTATATAAAACCATGCCATAACTATGATAGTTATACATAGTTTATATATATTTAACTTAAAAATTTTAAGAACTTTGTAAAATTTGAACCTTAAGAAAACTTCTAATAATTTTTTTTTTGATAACTAGGTGCTAATTCAGGGTTCAGCAAACTGCAGCCAAAAGGCCGCCTAATAAATTTAGTTTTCACTAATCAAGTAAATTTTAGTATCCAAAAAAAAAATTCAAAAACTTAGTGTTATCTTTAAAGTATAATCTGCAGCCTAATTTTTATGTTTAAAAAAATTTGTAAAAAATATGCTTTCAAAAAAATAAAAATGTTCCTTTTTTGACCTGCCAACCTCTGTGCTAATTAAAGAGTGAAAGTTCTAAAATATTAATATTGAAAAGTATAAATTATTTTTAATACATCTTAAAAAGCTTTTGAATTCAAAATTATAAAAATAAAATATTTATATTTTGAATTTTTTTTTAACGTTTATGCTAAACAGAGTTACCTAATTTTGATTAAAAACATAAACTATCTTTAAAGATCTTAAACTGTTCTGAGTCATCCTAAGTTTTTAAAACCTTAAAAAAATTCTTTATTCTAAAATAATAATTATCTTTAAAACAGAGTTGCCACTCTTTGAGTCAAAAAAAACTGCCTTAAGTCAGTCATCCTAAGTTTTGTTTCTAATTCTTTTTTTTTTTTTGCTTTTTGAGCAAACAACTTATAGCTCGTGTTCATTTTCTTCTCAAAAACTAAATAGAAGGTTGTATATGTATGCTTCTGCAAAATATGTTCAGTAACTTATGGAATTAATGTTTTCAAAAATTTAGCAACAAAAGTTTAAACCAATTGAGGTTAAAAAACTAAGTTTGTAGATGAAATAAGTATCTTATGCAATCATGTTAGTTAATTTTATATATTACAAGATTTTTTTTTAATTGACTAAATTTAATCTTATAGCATAAAGTACTCACTTGCATGAATAAACTCAAATCATGACTAAAATCAATTTTAGATTTTAATCAAAAACTGCAATGTTATTTCTAAGAATAATAAACAGATAACTGAAAGGTTAAATAAATTATATAAGCATTTCAAAATCTATAAAAAATATATTGAACAAAATTGAGTATGTATAATACAAATATTGAAACTGGATCGACTAAATCTCGTTCTTAGTCTAAAAAAATATGTCCTGATACTATTAGAAAATTTATAACTAGCCTGAAGTTTTTGTAAAAAACAAAAACTGTCCTGAGTCATCTTTAGATTAATAAAAAAGAGTCAAAATATCCTGAGTTACAATTAAATTTTATAGAAATTATAAAAATCCTGAGGAATCCTGAGTGTGTGGCAAGCCTATTAATATAACAAAATATTGAAATTGAGTCAACTTATCCTCATTTAAGATCTAGAAATAAACTTGTTTTGAGGTTTCACCAAAATTTTCTTTTTTTTGAGTTTTTTATAAAAACAAAACTATTCTGAGTCAGTTTGAGTTTTAAAAAATCGTAGTATACTGAGTTACTTTAAGAATTTCAAAAGTTGCAAAATTTAAAGAGTTATCTTAAGAGTGTGGCAATCCTAGCACCAGGACAAAGTAGCCACCCTAATCATACAAAATTTAGTAAACACAATAGTTAAGACACTGATAAAAAATTTGTAATCTTTTTGTATAAGTTTTTTGCAAACTTTACAAAAACTGTATTTATTCTTTAAAGTAGCTTATGTTTGGATATATCCAGAACCTTTTGTCCTTTAACTGAAAATCTGTTTTATAAGTGTAAAAACAGTAGCTAATTGTAAGTTAACTTTAGAGTAAAAGATCACACAATTAGGTTACCATTATTACTATTTTATTTTGGTAGTCATCTGCTTTATTACTTAACTTTCAAAAGCTTCAATATTTAAGACATTTTTCAGTTGGTGTGTTTTCTTATATAATGAGTTTTCTAGTATACGTGTGACTAGCTGGTTGACCCCAATGACACCAAGCCACACAATAACATAGTTCAAAGTTTTATAAACTCCTTGACTTATATTGCTAACTTATTGCTGTGTTTATATAATAATGTTTTCACTGCAACAAAACTATTACAACTTTTCATTAAAATCTTAATAGTATTTCTATATTGAACAACATAATTTTATTGCATCTAAAATTTAAAACTGTTTACTTCTTAAAAGGCTTTAAAAATTCTATAAAAAGCAATTTTTTCTCTTGTAAATATATATTTTTATAGTTATCACTATATTTATATTATAAGTATGCTTAGTCAGCATTGTCAGCTATAACAAGTAGCAGTTTTTTTAGCAAATTTTTCTAAGGACCTTTAGTTTTTCAGTATTATAAAGTTTTTAAGTATAACACCATCATATAAAGCAAACAAAAATAACACTGATTTTTATTTTTATTTATGCTTAAGAGCTTAAAATAAAAATCAGTCTTATAAACAATTTAAAATATCAAATAAATCTTTTATTAAATAGAAGGCTTTTTAGTGTCAGAAAATGTATACAATCAAAATTTTAGAAAAATTATGCATACAATTAAAAACTATTAATTAAAGCGTTTATTTTCTTTTGAAAGTTTACTTTTTGCTTTTAAAGCTTATATTTTCAAAATATAAATGAAAATATGCCCTTGTAACTTATAATCACTTCCATTTTTTCCCATTTAGTACTTATTGTCCACTGACTTGCTTAAATTGCTCGAAAAAAGGCAATGATGCACATTTTAAGAATCCTAATTTATACAAATATATCATTAAGTAGATACATTTAATGTTTATTTACTCTTTGTATTTCAGCTTGTTGTGAGATTATAGTCCGCGCTCGTTTGATCAGTTTTAGCCAGTATTTATTTTGGCCATCATCAACAAAGTTGAGATGTTTTATGCCAAAATAAATAATTAGAAAAGTTATAATTACTACAGAGCAAGTAAGAATAAAAACCTTTTTCTTCTATATATGTGGTGACCACTAGGTTTTGGTCTTTAATTTAAAGAACTTTCTAAGCCACCTATAATTTCTAAAGTTTGTGTTGCATATATAAATTGTTATAATAAAATTGATAAAATTAGTTAAGTTGAATTTTTCAAACTATGGCATTTGAAATTCTATATCAACTGAAGTGTTGTTTATTGGCTACAAATTGTCTTTTAATTATATTTCCTGAGGAACCAAAAATAGTTTTCATTATGATATTTACTACCATAATAAAAAGTTTCGCATTCCAAAGTTAGGAATCTATAGTCTATATTCTAACTTTTTACACAAAAAACCAATACGCAGATTGAAAGATAAATAAGTGAACTATGTATATATAGAGTGTAACACTTTTTTACTATTTTTATTTGTAAAAAAAATATAAAATAGAAATACTAACAAGTTTAAGGAAACGATACTGCTTTTGGGAAAAGTTAAATTCTATATTAGATAAAGAAAAAAATTAAAGTAACCTTAAAATCTAGAGGTAAAATCTATAAAACATCAAGAATTTTAATAATCGACTTTTTTTAAGTAAATTGTTTTGTTTCTCTAAAATTACTCACTTTAAATTCACTAAAGGCGATTATACTTTGCATTTTTTTTTTCAAAAATAACATATTTTCTCAAATAAACTTTTAAGTAACTTCATGTGAACGTTTATTCTTTAAAGTAGCATCTATAGTAACACACTAAATTCTTTGTTTTTCTTATCATTTTAAATAAAACATCTAAAAAAATAAATTTTATTAGAAAAAAGAGTCAAGCTCAAGACTCTTGCCGCAAGAGTGCAGATTCTTTGTGCGGGAATAATAAATTGACAGTATTACTTTATTATTATATAAAATGCCTGGTAAACTTATACTGTCTTAGGCAGGACTTTCAAAAAATAATTCAGCTACGCCAACTGTACATTTAATACTTAAAAAACATTTGTTTGTTATATAATAAATGGTGTCTTCAAATAGTTTTTGCAATTCAAATAGATTTTGTTATTCAAATAAAATAAAATGGCAAGTGTTTCCCTAAGAAAAGCACGCACTACGCGATCAATGCAGTTTAGTTATGCTTGCAGGAAAGGGCAACGAGAAGAAAAGTATCAAAAGACTTTGAAGGAAAATAATGAAAAAGTATGTGTCACCTCGATAAGAAAGATTATAAAAAAAGTTATTTTATCAAAATTCTTAATCGTTTATTTTACAAGGTTAATTTTCTTCTATAATATTTCAAGGGTGGCGTGAAGAAATCCACTTCCACACCTTTAGCAAATGCATGTTATCTTTGGTCGACTATTTTTTCTATTTGGACTAATCAATGACTGCGAAATATTTGCGTAGACTTTTTTATTTTAATTATTTTAATTACATAAGCTCCAGTTGTAAAAAAATCTTCAACAAAAAATATCTCGATCTATCATGCCTGCAGTATTTTAGTCTTTTAGGTCATCTTTACATTTTTTAAAGAGGAGATAAAAGTTGATAAAGATTTACTTAATCTGTTGTTGCGGTTTCAACTTTTAAAGAAGTGAAGTTATATTTCAAATATCAGCTTTTTACCTACTAACAAAATAAAGCACCGTATAAAACTTAATTAAAAGTTCAAAACAATTAAAAACATTAACTTTGTAAACTTTTAGGAAGGAGATGCAATCTACCACATCATCTGTTTTGAATTAAGTTGTTATCGAGTGTGGTCTATGTTGAAATCAAAGCTCTTACTTGTTAATCAAATAGTGTTGATGCTTTCTCATCCAAGAGAATGGGTTAAAATAGAAAACGCTGCATGCTTCGGTCGATAATTTTAGACTACACATAAAAAATGGAATACCAAAAAAAATTAGTCATGATTTCAAATCGATTTTTTTTTGTACCTTTTTATTATTAAATTCATCATCATAGTAATAAACCGTTTTTTAAGTAAACCTTATATTTCAACCTATATTTGAAAGTAAATTTCTACAAGCCAAAATATTTAAACAGTTAAAATATTTTCTAAAAATTTTTTAAATTATTACTTTAAATAAATGCTGAAAGCAACTGAAAAAAAAGATTACATAATACTTTTATGTGTTTAGGTTAATTATAAACAAGCCACCGTTGACTAACCTATAATAGTATAAATTAATAAGATAAGGGCTCGACAAAAAATTAAAGATAAACAAATTGTTAACTCAAACTGCAAAATACTGCACAAAGTTTAGTTAATTTAATCACATCACTACTACCACTAAAATTAACTCTTGAAAAAAAAATTAGTTTTAGCAAACAAAATATGATCTAAAAATCGTTTTACATTAACTTAAGCAAGAAAAACGAAAACTGTATATGCAGAAAAAATGACCAAAATACTAAAACATATAATTTACTATAAAATTTAAACACTAAGCTAAGGTTTTTTAATGAGCAATTTTCAAAAACAAGAATTATAACTTACAAATTACTATCCACTGATTGTTTTACATGTTGAAGTTTTATTTTGACATTTTTTAGTGTAAGTCTTACCTTGCTCATATTATCTTGTTTTACTCCTAACTTTTATTTTGTTTTTGTACAAAAAGTATTTTTAGATACAACTCTATTATAATTGTGAAAAAGATTACTAAATACTTACAATCATATTAGAAATGTAATTTCTTTTAAACGAAAACTGTTGTTAGTTTTTCTAATAGAATAAGTTTAAAAAACTTTACGCGTATAGTTAGAGTGCTTATAAACTAATATAATATAACAATTGCTTAACTTAGATACCTGTGATTTTTGTATAAACAAACTTTTAAGAATCTAGTAAACAATATTCCTTATATTTTACAGATGATACAAATAATATTGAAATATTTTAGTACGAAAACTGTCTATATATTAGTTTTTAAACCTATATTAATAATTTTGTAGTATTAGTATTACTTTTGTATAAAAATAGTTTTTAAAACGACCAAAAAGACGCTCAAAATATTTGGTTCTAGGACCTGGTGCACGAAGATCCTTTCAGTTATCGAGTCGCACACCACTTGGATACCTTTTAATGTCTTGACCAGGACGTTATAACTTGCTGAATCTTTTTTTTACATAAAACTGTTATTTTTACAAATAAAAACACTATAAAATTTGAAACTTTTTTATAGTAAATCTATAATCTTATTGAATTTTTATATATAATATTAAATTGTAGTTTCTATTATTTGTAGCTTACCAAAGCGAACTTTTCTAAATAATATTAAATTAAACAACAACATGAAAACTGTTTTGGTTTTTGATAAAAAATCAAAAGAAAATTTTTAGCTGTAAAACACCGTTCCAGTTGAAGTTTGTAAAGTAATATTTATTTTTTTATATGAAATAATAGTTAAATGACTTTTGATATACATTGTATGAGTGTGTTTTGAATCGATAATTAGTAACAGTTTGTGAAAATGTTGCGATGTTATTGCAGTTGCAAAAGTAAAGCTTTTGATTGGTTGTGCCTAAAAGAAATAAGAATTTATTAAAGTTATATCAAAGTTTTTGTTTTGTTTTTACATACGTCCATGATTGAAAAATAATATAAAACCATTATTATAATTGTCACTTGCCACAACTTGAGTTTAGCGTAAATTTACTGGATTTGAAATAATATCTACATTTTCTTATACTTATATTGACACTTTATTTTGTAAAAATATTTTTGAACAGATAGATTTAACGTAAGCTTCATTTATAACGGCTTTGCTCTAAAAATGTGTCAGGTAAATACCAGAATGAACTAAAGATAATAAACGCTAAAACATTAAACTCTGGTCTCTCACCAACTAACACTTGTATGTACATACTACATATTTATGTAAACATACAATAGTAAGACATCTGTTATAAATTTTTAGAGAGTAGCTGATTACATTAACTTTCAATAACCATTAGTAAGTATTTCACCTAAATTCTAATAAAAAAGTTTGTTATTTAGATGAAATTCTAAAGTATTGCAGATTGTTTTAAGTAAATTTCAAAATAAAGGATCAATACAATAAATCTTAAGAACTAAAAGAGCGTTTTCTAATTTACTGTTTAATTTGGTTTAACTCGACTAATAAAGTCGAGGTGAACTTTCTGCTTATAATTTATCTTTTATGATAGTTTACCTGCTATTCCTTATTATTCGTAAGAAAACTAGAACCGACGTACTATTTAATTGAGATAAGAAGTATAGGTATAAAAATGCACTACAAAACTCAATAAAAACTGAATTTGTTCTTTTTTTTTATCACGATAGATTTGTGTATTTAATTTAATAAAATGCAATTCTGATAATGTTTTTCTATAAGAAAAAGTAAAATAGTTTTGTACAAAATTGTTTTACATAGTTTAATAAGCTAAGCCTTAGCTGCTAAGGTTTAACTCAAGTCTGTAATTTTTGAACCAATATGGCTTTTACTTGTAAATAAACAACTATTTTTGTGATATTGCTTTTAAGTTCTAGAAAGTTCTGGTCTAGCACATTCTAATTTTATAAACCTAAGGATGTCCTTAAAAAAATTGATTTGAAAATAATATTCAGAATTATTATTTGTAAGGCATTTTGTTTTTATCTGCATTCTAGTAATGATTTTGCAGTTTATTTGAATTAAGTATTTTGCTTTTAAAAGAAGATGATGTTTTTCTAAGTGATAAATAAAAAGAATTGACAAAAATCAACTTATATTTTTAAAACTGATTAGTTATACTCTATCTAATTACTTTTGAAAATATAAGTTGATTTTTGTTTTACAGCCTTGTTAATGATTTTCAAGTTGAAAAACCTTAATACAATTATATCAGGCGCTGTAGGTTAAAAACTTTTTAAGAATAACATTTTAAATTTGTATGAAATTTCAGTTTTTTTTTATGTCATAAAAATGTTTACTGTTTTTTAACATAAAGTATGTATTTTTATTTGATTGAAAAAGCACTAATTTTTCTTTTTCTTGTTATTCTATATTATATAAAGAAACATATAACTAGTTATTTTGTAGAACTTCAGTAATAAAAGTATCAATATAGGCCATAAAAAGGTTTTTTTTTCTAAGTTTCATGTTTAAAAAAGATCAAAGTTGGAGATTTTTATAGATTCCTTAATAAAAGGAGCATGCTATAAAGGTGTTAATCAATTTAATTCTAAATCTATTTCTTCTTGAAACTTTTGAGAAATTTTTTATTAAAAAATTTTCAGTCTAATCTCTACAAAATTAGAGAAAGATCAGTTTTATCAGGATTTTTAATAAGTGTAACTTAATATTTATTTTTAAAATAAACTAAAAAATAAACCTTTTTAATTTTTTAACAATTTTTTTTTCTTAACTCAAAAAATATTTTACGGCAGAATTTTCAAAAGTTGCAAAGAAATTTGATTGAGATTTCATTTAGCAGGGTTACCCAAAATGGGGGCCAATTTAGAAATTAGGGGGGCAAAAAAGTTGGGTGTGACTAGTAAAGAGGCCATAGAGGGCCGTAGGGAATTAACTTGAAACTTACATTAGATATTCTGGAGTTGATTTTAAGAGCAAAAATACAAATAAGGGCCTTAGGCGAATATAAGGTAGGCATTTTTTTAAGTAACCGTATTGGGAGGACCATTGCTTTTCTAATCAATGGTGGCATATAGAAAACATTTGGGAAATTCTGTTTCAAAGTCTCTAAATCAAAAATGAACTAAAAAAAACTTGGAAAAAAAATTAAAGCTCTAAGATAATTGACGATAAAAACTGCGGTTTCATAGGTTTGTATTAGAAAATGACTACAAATCAAAAGTTTATTTAGAGTTTTTATACATTTTAAACAATTTGACATTTAACTTAAACGTTATAAAGTTCTTAAACAGCCATTGTTAATTAGAGTAAAACATTATTGGGTAACCTTAAAGATTTAGTTCAAATGCATAATTGCAGATTATACTAGCATTTAAAAAGAATTAGTTAACATTTATTTAATTAAAGTATGTTCCCCGCAAGAAGTTTTTGATCCTCTATGGTTTTAAAATAAATTTATGTCAATCTTTTTATTTTTTCGATAATAGCTACTTTTCAACATTTAATTGCGTAATATTAAAGTATGTAGTTGTATATAATGTTGTATGCTTGTTTAAAATAATGAATCTAAGAAAATGTCTGTAAACACAAACAATTGGATTTTTCCATCAAAACAAAGGAATAATTATTCATAACTATTTGGATACTAAACAAAATAATTTCTTATATATAGTTAAAAATTACAATAGTAAAACTATATAAAGTTTAAGTTTAATTGCAGAAATTTTCATATTTAATCTCTTGCAAAAAAATAATATTTAGCAATTCATAGTAAAATATAAAAAAAAACTGCGTCTAATTATTATAAGTTATGCTTTATAATTTCAACAAAACTTGATATTAAAATTTTAAAATCTTTTTTTTGTTCTTATAAAGATGTTTAAATAATTTAATTTAATTTATATAAAATACCAAGTATACAATGTGCACAAAAAAAGTAAAATAATATTTTTTAATCGAAATTATATTTAAACTAGTATATTAATTTTTTAAATATTTTTTTAAAGTTTAGCATGTTACATTAGTTTAATTTTTAGTTAATTAATTAAATTTTAAGTTATCAACATCGTAATCAAGTTGTCAACATCGTAATCAACACGTTTTAAATAATTAATTTACAAAAAGTTGTTTATTATTTTGCAGTTTTTTATTGGAGTGTTATTGTTAAAAAATCTTCAAAATGCGTGTTAGCATTGGTTTATTAATATCAGCAATACTTCTTCCTGTAAGTTTTTTGGACACTCGTTTTTATACTACAGTACTGTAACATTTATTTAAAAGAATGTAAATTTGAAATAAGATGACCTAGTTTGAAAGTTAAATTTAATTTGAACATTAATAAATTTTGTATTTCATAAACTATTTTCAACACACATATTTAATGAAAAATTTATTACCTTAGTTGTTTAGTATAAACAAGGTTGCAAAAAAAACCTGGAAACCTGGATTAACCTGGAATTTGAAAACTTAGGCTAAATAACCTGGAATTTGAGAAGTTTAGAAAAAAAAACTAGAAAACCCTGGAATTTTTAACAATTTTAACATGTTAAGTAATAAAATTTCGGTTTGACACAAAAAATCTATCATATTGTTAAAATTTTTTTGTCCTCATAAATTTTTTTTTTAAATACATTTAAAGTATCTTTTAAGTATCTTTTCAATGTTTTTATTCTATTTAACACAGTTTTTTTTACCTTAAAATAACTTTCAAACTAAAAATAGACCCAAAAATGTGTACTTAAATATATAAAGGAAATTTTGAAGACCTTGAGTAAATTTGCCAAAAAAATTTGCCAATCCTGTATATATATTCTGAAATAAATTAAAAATCATAACTACCAATAATTAATTTTTCTAGAACAAATTTCGCATAAACTTTCATAAAAAACTTACAGCTTATTAATTTTACTATACAAAATTTTAGTTATTATAAATTACTTGATGAAATGTAAAATTGAATTAAGTTTTACAAAAATAAAAAGCTAATATAAATGACATAATTGCTAGATAGTTAAAATACCATTAAAAAGTATTAGTGCTTGACTTTTTTGTAATTTTTCTGAAGTTTTATTTTAAATTGGTATTTTGCTTTAGTGTGTGGTAAAAGCTTAAGTTATTAATGGTACAACTTTTAATTGCTTTTGATAATATTATACTTTTTTTTGTCTTGAATGAAAAAAGGTCTTTAGTTGTGCATATATTGTGCTTAACAAGGTACAAAAAACGCTTACGTTTTAAGCTTTTATAACTAAAAATTTTTTTACAGTTTGTCTTTTGTGCTTCTCTGAGAAATGAAGAAATTTCAGACATTTTTGTTTCAACTAGAAACGGAATGATGATTAGTAAAGATTTACTTAATGCTAAGAGTGTCACACAGCAGCACTATATGGAAAAATTTAACCGTTCGTTCAAAGTAAGAGTTTAATTATCTGTGATTTACTAGAATATAAAAAATTCACTGTCAGTTAAAAAAGTAATAATATACATGTGTAAATATATTTAGTTAACGTTAAAAACTTTCAGATTTGAAATGTTCAATTTGATACATATTTTAAACAATTTATTTTAATTTTTTTATACGTTAAAGTTGCAAGTTATAGCAGTGTTTCTAAAAGTATGCACCTAGTAAAAAGACTTTGAATCACTGAGTTATTGTACTACTTTATTTAAATGCAAAAGTCATTTTATTTACTAGGTTAGAAGAGTTTATGTTTCGGTGAGAGTTAGACAAGCTAGACCCTTTATTCTACAATTAGATGCTTCAAACAATGAAACATGCAATTTCAATGGAAAATATGTTGATGATTCGGAAACAACTGTTAAAGTTGTTTTATGCCCAAAAGTTGTAAGTACTGAGTTTTGACAAAATTCAAGTTAACATTTTTTAAAAGTAAGTAGTACTGAAAAGCATTATAACAATTAAAGTGCTGTCTAGATAATTTAATTAAACATTTTTTTATTAACATTAGTTGTGAATTATTAAAAATTCATAAGGTTTAAAAGTTCTAACATTTGCTTATTCTATATTTTTAACTTAAAAACAATGACTTAAAAGCGAGTTTGAATTGACTTTAACTACTTAAACGAAATTATAAGTTTTAAGTTTTGATAAAAGTTTTTAAGTAATAATAAAAATTTCAAAATATTTAATCAGAATTTTTGGAAACTAGTCGTTGATGTTAGTCTATAAAGTTTTTATTCTAAGCTAAAAAAGAAAAAAAGTACTTATATACTTTTATTTGTTAAAACTATTTGGAAATTTTCAATTTTTTTTTTAAACTATCTCTCAAGAATATTTTAGAAAAATAGTTATTGTAGCTTTTTAATAAACTTATTTTTTATTTACAAACGTAAGGCAATACATTCAAGCAACGGCAAAAGTTTTATATTGAACCCCAAAAGGATCAGAAGAGAAACTGATACTGAAAACACATTGTTTACAGAAACAGGTAATGTTTTAAAAAAAAAATTTACATACTTTTTTTATTCAGTTAATAATAATTTACCGAAAGGACAATTATTTGTTTTTTCAATTGTATAATATGATGGGGTACACCTTTATTTGAATTTGAACAAATTAAATTCCGACAATTTAAACACTTAAACCAGGCTTTCCCAAAGTGGGCGGTACCGTCCCCCTGTGGGCGATTTTAGAAGTTGGGGGCAATAAATAGTAAAGGGGCAAAAGGGGTGGGGCGATCTTAAATTTTGGAAATTTTAAAATTATGAAACTTACACTAGATATTCTTAAGTTGCAGATGAAGAGCAAAAAAAAGTGGTAGTGTTGTTGGAGGGGGCAATAGCCTTTTTAATTTCTTCAAAGGGGCAATTTGAAAAAAAAAGTTTGGGAAACCTTGACTTAAATAGATGTTTAATGGACTAAATCTCAATAAGTTATATACTGAAAAAAAAACCTATGTAGGTTTTATTAATAACTACAAACAAGTTATTTTTATATTTAGCCAAATTTTATTGTTTTTAAAATAGGGCGAAAGCAAGTTTTGAAATATAACATTTTTTAGTAATTTTACAAATCTAACAATATAAATTTATAAAAATGAAAAATGGCTCGTAGACATTGATAGTATCTCCAAGTTTTCTTTTGAAATATTAATTTTTGAGATATGATCTCAAACTTTTCAGAATTTTTAGAACTTTAACTGTTCGAAATTGAATTGATATGTGAGCATTATAAAGGTAAGTATACGGGGGAACAGTAAAAAGATAGTTTTTTTTAATACTACAAGTAACTTTGTTTGAATGCTTCTTTTAGATTCTTTTTTTTTTCTTTTATGGTATTTTTTACTTGTTTATATAATCCACTTTTATCAGATTTAAATCACAAACATATTTCTGGAATAGTTCTACATGAATAAGCATTGCTTTAAACTTGCTAATTAAATCTAATAAATTTACCTCTAAGCATGTACATAAATTTAAAATTATTTTCTCTTCAGTTTAAAAATTAATTACTTTATTATAAAATTATTTATATAGCAAACATATCAGTTTTACAGTATAGTTTATAACTTTGTTCAGAACACATATAAGTTTAGAACAGGTTTTCCCAAACTTATTTTAAAGTGGCCCCCTTAAAAGGAATTTAAAAAGCCATGGCTCCCTTCAACAACATTATTTTATAAACTACCACGAAAAACACCTAAGACCAATTTTTTCTGGTCTTCATCTACAACTCAAGAATATTTAGTGTAAGTTTCAAATTATGTCCTCATGGCCCCATGTGGCTCCTTTACTGCTCATGGCCCCACTCTGACCCCTTTGCTGTTCGTGGCCCCCTGAGTATATGTTAGGCCCACTTTGGGAAACCTCGGTTTAGAACTTGTTAATTAAATCTTTAAAACTTATTACCTGCGTTTGTAAAAATTAAAAACCTTGTGCTGTTTATTTAAGTAAAAAAAGTTGGAATACTATAAAGTGTCATATTTGTATAGGGAATAGTATATATAACAATTTACTTTAAGTTGTTTCAAATACATTTAAGTTATTGCAAAACAACTTAGTTGATCATACTCGGTAAAACGAACTTTGTTGTTTTAAACTTGTTTTTTAAAGTTTTTTTTCTTATTTTTTGTAGTTATGAATATGTTTGAAAAGTTTGTAGTTTAACTTTAATTAGTATAATATGTTGTCTGCTGTAATTTTTTTTTTGGATAAGGCATACGTTATGAATATAAAAAAATATTTCGATTAACAAGCTATTTTGTAGTATACGATTTTTTGTCCTATTTAATGTAATCTATATTTTTACCAAAGTTAATTTGTATAAGTGTTTATATATACTAAATTACCATAATCATTATTTTATTAAAAATCGACAACTTTCAACTGCAGCTAAAAAGTTTGATTTTGTTACTGCTGAGGACCTCGAAAATGCAGAAAGGTTTTTTGAAAAACAAAACTCTACCCTTACCTTGGACATAAAATACTTAGTTGACTACAAAACTCAACAAGCCTATGAAACTGAAGAAGAGCTATTTAACTTTATATTTGCAATTCATGGGCAGGTTAATTTAAACAGCTCATTAGTTTATTGGTTTAACGTTTAAAAGATAAAAATAATAAATTTAATCAGTAAACCAAGTTTTTTACATATAAAAAACCATCTTAGAAATAAGGTTTTCTAAGTAATTTACTATCGATTGAAACTTTCTGTGTAAATCAATAATAACTTTTGTTCTGCATAAATCAAGTTTAACAGATTAAACACAACTTTTTTGTTGATTTAATTTGTCCATGTTCAAGTTTGTAAAACAATTACAGTTTAATTTTAGTCAGTTCTATGAATTGAGTCAAGATTTGGTTTTTCAGGCAAACATTTAAACGTCTTGAAAGAAATATGCAAACTAAATTTTTGAAATATCTACATCAAAGTTAAAAATATTTTAAAACGGTTTAAAACACATTCAATTGATTACAAAGTGAATGAAACGTATTTTATGAATAAAACAATTTTATAAGTCATTTAAAGAATACTATTAAATTTATAAAATCTGTAAAAATGTACACAAAAAATAGTGTTTAATTTTTTTAAATATTAAAACTTCACTTGTGCTACATATGATAATAAGTTTTACGTGTTAATTAAGTGTTGTTTTTTTTTGTTTAGTTTATATCGATATGAGTACATCTAGTTGAAGTCCTACAACTTTAACATCAAAAAATAACAATTAATAATGAAATCAAAACTTATTTGTTATACCTACATCTACTTGTAGAATGAAAAACATAAACCTGTAGAATAAATTCGATAAAGGTTTTGAGTTGATGTAATTAAGTTAGTTTTATAGTTAATTTTTTTTTTCTAAATAAGTGTTTCTAGTATTAGTTTTATGATTTCTTTTATAAGTCTATTAACTAATAACAGAGACTTCTATTGACACAACGGTTTAATGTTTTAAAATATATTTTAACTCAAATACTTCTTAAAATTTTGTTATTTCGGTCTAACACCTCAAAGTAGACTAACCATTACTTTTCATACTTGAATCAGTTGCGAATAACTAATTTAATATAATTTTATTAAGATAAAAAATTGTCTATCTCAGTTATATATATTGCTATATGAGTAATAAATTTAAAGTTTTTTTGTAATGATTATAATACAACCAGTTGTTATAATTTTTAGTTATAGATTAACAAAAAAACAACCATGCAGTATATATGATAGGATTGCATCTGTTGCCCCGACCTTGGAATTTCGCTGAGTAAAACTTTTTGACGTTATAAATCACATAAATAGAAAATCCAAAAAAATTAGCTTTCTAGATTTAACCCTGTTAGAGCAAATTTTTTTTTTAAATTTTTGCTTTATATCGGTATATTTAAAAAGGGGAAAAAGAATATTTCACTAAAAATTTATTTTCTCCTACGCTTTTTGAGATAATTACCTTAAACGGTTAGGAAATTTTTGTTTCCATATTTAGAAAATTCTGTATAAACAAAGCTTAAAAAAATGAAAATAGAATAAATTATTAAACAAGTAAAAAAAAGACAATCTAACTGATTTTTTTTTGTTTATTTTTCATTTTCTCTAGACTTTGTTTATACAGAATTTTCTAAATATGGCAAGGAACATTTCCTAATCGTTTCCGGTAATTATCTCAAAAAACGTAGGAGAAAATAAATTTTTAGTGAAATATTCTTTTTCCCCTTTTTAAATATACCGATATAAAGCAAAATTTTCAAAAAAAAAACGTATGAGTAAATAAATTCTGAGTTAAATAGTCTTTTTCCACTTATTAAAATGTGTTTTTTATAGATATGTTTGGGATTTGAAAGGTAGAAATAAACATTTGAGAATTAAAAGGAAAATTTTAGCACGAACAAAATACAAATTCCATTTAAAACTTGGCTGCACTCTCTGCAATATAAAAAAAACGAAATCTCATAACTAAACTAAAATCTAGCTTTAAATAAACGAAATACACTTTTTAGTACACATTTTTAAACATTTTTAAGCATTTATTTCAAATAGTCTTGAACGTTTATGCAAACTTTTAGTGTCGTATATATTGTAATGACTTATTTAGCGACGTAACAATCCTTAAAGTTTTTTGCTTAATTTTATGCACGTTTTGGTTAAGATTTGTTTTACGATACTTTGTTTTAAGATATAACAAACAATCTGAAGAAATTTTCTGTCTAAGAGTACAGTGTAACATTTCTATTTGTAAACTGTAGTATGTATTGCATTAATATGTACATGTATGTAACGACTCAGTTTTACGATATCAAAAGTTATTTTGGTTTTCAAACTAAGAATTGCGATAATTTAAAAACTAGCAAAAATACGATTTATTTTTAAACTATCCTGTATTTAAAATAAGCTTTGATATTTTAATCTTTAATTAAACTCATATACGCATTGTTATTTGAATTAAAGTCCATAAATATGTTGAACAAAACTATTTTTAAACATATTAAACACATAGATGACCGCTATTTTAAATACTTTAGTTTTAATCTTTTAAGAACGTTAGTCTATTTCCTCATTTTTTTGTAAATTTTATCTAAAATTAGCTAAAATTTATCTGGTACAGTTATATCTAAAAGCAAATATTAGTAATAAAAAATAAATGTTGTAACATATTAAATAAGATTTGAGTTAAGTTATACTTTTCAATAAATTATTGTGTTAATATTATTTAAAACTTTCTAATGTTTAAGTTCTTTTTCAGGCGGATTACTATTTCAGCAGAGGTTTCGGTCATCCACTAAAGTTATCAGTTGAAAATATTCAATTATTGACTGAAGAAGAGGTAAGAACGTATAACATCGAAATTTAACCTATTTTGCTATAAACATTTTTTGCATAAAACGGTCGCACGATAAATTCTAATTCTAAAAGTTCAAACTCCAGCACCACTAATTATAATAATTCTGAGTTATTGCGAGTAACACCTTTTGATAAATAACTGTTTAAGTTTTTTTATAAGTTGAAATGCATGAACTTTTTTTCAGTTAAATTTTTTTTTTTTGAGTTATGGCTAATAGAAGTTTTAAAACTTACTAAAAGTTAGATATTTTTGATAATCATAATTTTTTTCTTTCAGTAAATAAAGTTTTAAAGTAAAATTCAAAACTGAGTATTTCCTAATTATTTTTGTTTTGCAATTTAATTGTTACAAACTATTTCCAGTCCTCACAATTTGTTACTGATGATATCGAACTAATGAAAAAAGCAGTTTCAGTACTCGAAGGACTAACTATTGAAGAGCTAGAAGAGGACCACTATTTCTATTTTGATGGCTATGACGAGGAACAAGTAAAAAGAGATGGTGATGCATCTTTTAGACGCCAATATTTGAGTAACTATCAACTATTTGTTTTAAATAATTTTTTAAAGAAAAAAAAATCATTCGAAAACGGAACTGCCGATGCCATCATTTTGTTATCTAGTGAAACAATGAATACCGAAGGTAAGTAATTTATAAACAAGTATGTGTCGCCTTAAAAAACTAATAAGAATAAATTCTTAATTAACGAGGTAAATGTGAATAAGAACAAGCTTATTGTCTGTAAATAAATAAGCTTCATTTTAGATTTTTTCTAACAATAAAACAATAGAAGTTTAAAAAGTTTATAAAGCATTAAAAACTTTCTGTTAAAACTATATACAAAAGTTTACTAACTACATACTAAACACCCTCTAATTGTCATACTAAAATAGTTTTTTTTGTATATTTTTGAAACATTTTTTAGCGGTTAATATATATTGGTCATAATACATGAAACATATATACATTATGATCGTTTAACTTGTTTGTAAAAACATAAAAAAATGCCAATACTTACTTTTTAAGGGTACATAAGTTACAACTAATCAATAAGTTTTAAGTATTTTTATAAACTAAAAGAAAACTGCCTCGGTTAGATTTTTGGCGTTAATTATTATTAGTATATGATATTCTTTTATATTTTAAATTTTATACTTGTTTGAACGAAAATTTTACTGAAGTTGTACATTTATTCGTTTCAAAGATTTTATTTCTATTACAGTACAATTAGTATATACAGACTTATTTTGTAATATTTCTTAGGAATAGCTCTTGAACTTGATACGATTGGAACAAACTTGTCTTGTGGAATTGTTGGAGTAGGGACAAATAAAAATAGTTTTTGGAGTGCTAAAACACTAGCTCATGAATTAGGCCATTTGTAAATTTTAGTTTTATCTTTAAATCATGGTTTTCATAATAATATACTTTGTTTTTTGGTTTTAGTTTAATATAAACCAAACTCAATTTAATGTTCATTGTAGCTCTTAAAACTGTTTAAAAAAAAATTAAACTTACTCTAATAATCTTATTTACTTAAAAAACAATCAATAATAAAAATATTATTTTTCTACTTTCCTTAGGTACCTGACAAAACATTAATCAGCCAACTAAACTATTTGCTTACAAAGTAGTTTATTTAAGCTAGCGAATTTCTATATAGCTTGAACTAGTTGTGTCTGAAGCTTAATTTTCAGAATTACTTAACCCTTCACTTATATGTGTTTTAGAAACTTTACAAAATACATTCAAATACTTCTAAAAGTTTTGAAACTTCTTTAAACTCGATTGTGCAAAATGTTTTACTAAGGTTTCCTTTTTCTACGCCAGTTATTAGGAACAAAAATATAACAAAATGAATGAAAAATAGATAAACATTTGTTTTATTTAAAAATTTTTTTTTCGATCTTTATTTTTGTTCCACCTAAAAAAATTAAGTATTTTATCTAAAAAAGGATAGGACTGCATCACACATTTGAAGTATGTGGATTAAAAACTCGAGAAAATGGTACACAATACATAATGGATAATTTTCAACCTTCTGGAGCTTTTGCCGAGCACACTTGGTCTTCATGCAACCGAGTTATGTCAGCGTATTTCCTTCAGTAAGTTTAAATGAATATGTTCTATGGTCTCTATGAACTAGTTCAGATATTTAAAAAAAATTCAAAGCACATCAAAAATAAACTTTTTAAGTTTTGTTTACTTTTTAGTTTTATAAGTTTTAATACTTGCAGTTACTTGCTAAACTTACTTAAAGTATAACTAATTTAAAACATAAACTAACATTTAGTGATTGCTGTTACGTCATCATACTACTAAAACTATTTAAATTTTGAAAGTTAATAAATAGATAAATATTAAATAGTTAATAGTACTATAAAAGTACTCGTTAGGCAACATCTCTAAAAGTTATTTCTATTTATGAAAATAATATAAATTAGATCTAAATAGTAAAACTTTTCATAGTAGTAAATCGATAAAAGTTATTAAAAAAAAAAGTTTTATAATAATAAATATATCTTAGTAAGTTTAAAACTTGATTTAGCCCTGTATGAAAAATAATTAAAATTATGTAAATTTATATAAAAGAAATATCATGGTATTATTTTATATTAAAACGTATCTTTTGCCTGAACTTATAGTTATTATTATATAGTATTTATAGATTTTGAGTTGTGATACACCAAATGATTACTACATTTGCGAAATTATATATAAACTTACTATAAAAATTAAGATCTTCAAAAGGTATTATAATTTCACTGTAATGTATGACAAATACTATTTCAGACAAAAAGCAGCTATTTTATGGATATTTTTTAAGATAAAAACTTCATTTTTAATAGACCAAATACAACTCTCAATCTAAATTTCGAATCCTATTAACCTCGTGTTATAAAAAAAACATATATTGTTATCTGAATAGCTTTTAAACACATAAATTTCTTTGAACAAAATTTTCTCTTCCTTTATAATATAGTTATATAGTTAAACATGTAGTAACGTTTTAGAAAACACTTTGCTGAGCTTGCAACTTTTACAAGCGATCAAAATAGACTGTCACCGTTAACAGAGCACCCAGGAACAAACTATTCTCTTGAAGAGCAGTGCAAATATGCTGGAGAAAGTTTTTATGGTGCAGACGTTGAGTTACATGTACCTATATATAATGCAAGTAAACTTATTCATTTTTTTGTTTGAAAGTAAATGTTTAGAAATAGTAGTTCAGAACTTAGTAATAATGAAACTTTATAAATTCTGATAAACATTTTTAAACTGTATGCGTTTTTGTGTGGATTATTTTTTTTTATACTTAAAGTTTTTTTGTTTTAATCTCGTACACATACAAGAACAATAGGTATTTTTATAGAGGTGTATTTTTTAGACTAATCAATGTTCTCAACTTATATGTGAAACAAAAGATGCTTCAAACTCAAGTTATGAAGAGCTAAAAACTAAGTTTTTAACTTGGACTATTTTTTCCGATTATGAAAAGACAAGTATAGTTACTGATGTACTACCTGGAACTAGATGTGGATCAAATGCGGTTTGGATTTAGACTAATTGTTTTTGTTTTAATAACTTAATAAGAAAGATTAATATTTTTTCCAATAAATTGAACAGAATAACTATTTCATTTAAAAATAAGTCACTTAATTCGTATATGTAGAGTAAATTATAGACTGATAGCAGGTACAATAAGTTTAGATTTTAAATGCAAGCTAAGTTTACTTAGACTTATTGATGTATGTATTGACATGCACTAAAATACAAATAAGTATGTAAATGTGAAATGGGATTTGTTTGTCTAAATATAAGTAAGATTATGGTATTTCACGGTAATGTATTAATTTATTTAGTTTTTATATTACTTATGTATTTTTCAACGGCGAATAATTTTTTTAAATTTAGCTATTACTAAAACAAGTTGGTCACAAATTTTTATTTACGTGTGTTGCTGTTGATACAATAGTACTAAATTTAACAACGCTTTATAATTTTACTAAGTTTGTGGTGGTTTCGTCCTCGGAAAGACCTAAACTATGTATATTTAATTGAAAGTTTAATGTTAGTTTTTAAACAAGTTTAGTTCAAGCCATGTTTAAAATGAACTTCCTAAAAAGCTAACAAATAATTTTAATGCAATGGATATTTCTTTTAATATGAATTATGCTTGGATTTTTTTGACAAAAAATTAATATTTTTAGAGATTATAAAAAACTTTTTTAACTAATTTATCTATAGACGTCTAGCTTCTTTTTTTATTTTTTTCTAAGAGCACCAACTACGAAAAAAAACGACAAAAATATACAAGTTATTATTATCTGTAAATTTATACTATATATCTTATGATTTTATTTAGTAATTTTGTAATTATAAAGTTTCTAAAGCTTTTTTATTTGTAGAAGAACTTATAATTTCAAAATACCCTATACTTTTGATCATTTTATTTACAATTTATGTGAGTATGATATTAAAGTTACCTTTGTCTTGAAAAATTACAATTTTTTTTTAACGTATTTTGTCGTTCAGATTAATATGTGTTAACAAAATTTGTGTTATGACTATTGTTTATTGAACGATCAAAAAAGCACTCAAAAAGTTTGGTCTAAGGACCTGGTGTACAAAGAAACCTTTCGGTTATCAAGTCGTACACCACATATGAATTAGTAAAAAAATATTTTTTTAAATTGTTTTTTAAGCCTACCATCTACTGATAAAGATTACTTATTATCCTAAACTCTTATTTTGAGATAAAAAGCTAAATATAAAAATATTATTATTTAATTTAAAAGATATAAACAGCGACTCCTTTTTAGTTTGTTATTTAAGCTTTTTTTTTACAATTTAAAAAAAATGGCCTGCCATGCACAAGTACTTTAAACACTTTAATTTTTTTTTTTTTTATTTAACTTTTTGGACATATACTGGATAAACTTATTAAAAGTATAGATTAAACTTATAAATATATATATTGAAAATTTAAACCTAATTTTTTGTTTTTTATTTTTCGAAATGGTTGTAGTGAGCTTTTAAATATAAGCATATTTAAAAAATTTCCGAAGAACTCATCTAATATCATAACAGTTTTTATAATTAGTTTTAAGAATTTTCATTAGTTTTAGAAAACAATTATCAAAATGTAAAACTTCAAATGTAAAAACTTAACTAACACTATAATTTACTAAAGATTTGTTTAAACAACAAATGCATTGATGAGACAAACAAAATGGAAGTTATCAATGGAGGTTGGAGCAGTTGGACTGATGATGAAGGTTCTTATTCTGCAGAACCCGGATGTCCAAGCACTTGTGCTAATGGCAAAATTTTGCAAACTCGTCTTTGTAACAATCCAAAGTGAGATTTATTTTCCTTGCTTTAAATAGTGTTTTATACTTTAATAAAGCAATTTAGTTTAACAATTTAAAATAATTTCAGACCTGTCAATGGAGGTAAACAATGTGTCGGACCAAGTAGTCGAACATTAGAATGTACTCAAGACTGTATTGAAAGAGCTAAAGTAGAAGCATTAAATAAAATACCATTTTAAGCGTGATACAAAAAATAAACAGTTGTTGCGTTATGCAATTTTAAAATATGTTGTATTTTTATTTGAATTTTATAAGTAATATCCATAGTTGTTTAGGAAATATTTCTAAAGTGAATTTTTTATATTCAGACGAATCAATTTATGCATTTTGTACAAAAAGTGGAATATAGTTTAAATGAATTTTAACAAGGAAAATATACTTAGCTAAATGAAAAGTCTAAAAAAATATTATCAGTATTGACCATAGTCATTAATCGAAATTCTAAAAGTAGTTTATAAAGGAATTGTAAGTTTTGACATACTAAATAAATATAAAAACTTGATTAATTTGTTTATACAGAATCAAAATTTATCTGTTTTATTCAACAGTAAAAAATCTCGGCTCAAATTAAAAAAGAAATTAATTTAAATTTTAAGCATTTTTAAATAAGAGTAGGTGTGAAGCTTTATTTTCTCATGTTTTTAAATATGTTATATAAATTAAACTATGTTTAATACATTTTAAATTTATATAAAGAAAATCTTTAGCTTTTAATACTCTAGTTAAACAAACTAAGTACATATACTTAGATAATTTTGTTAATAATTTAAATAAGAAATACATACTGTAGCAACCTGATAATTAAAAAATAGTTGTATTAACACAAGCAAATATGCAACAGAAATGAACCAAAATAAATAAATACTTAATTAAAAAGTCTGTTTGATATAAAAAAAAATATTTAATTCCCATAGAAAAAACGTGTGGCTAGCAAATTTAATTGAAAACAACTAGTACACCTTTTTCTATTTGAGACCATTTGAAAAAGGTTGTATTATCTTAATGCTAGCCGTATGCATTCAAAAATCGGGGAAAAAAAGAACATACGTATCCAAAATTTTAAGAACTGTTAGAATGTAAGGGCATAGTATATGGTAAAAGTTAAATTTTATTTTTTTTAGATATGTACAAAAAATCGTTTTACATATTACTAAAAATTCTGTATCTTGTTTTTATATACTTTTTAAAGTGATATTTAAATAAGCACTAGTTTTTTTCATATATAAAATATAGTTAAGGAAAAGTTTTAAGGTCAATAAGTAGGGAACATGTATTTCTCAAACAACTCTTTTATTGTACATTTTTGCAACTTTTGTTTAAAAATTTTATTTTAAATTCAAATATGTTGCCAAAACTTATATATGCCAGGGATGGTTACACGACAAATCAAATTACTTCAATACAAATTCTGACACTTTTCTTTTTTAATTAAACGGCAACATCTAAACAACTAATTATTTTTTACATCCGTATATAATGAAATAGTTTCGTCCATAAATAATAAAATTGTATTTACCTTTGCGTATTTATGTCGTTATTGTGACATAAAGTTTTTTTTTTAATGCTATTACCGTTACTTTGTAAACTACATTTTAAATACGGCATAAGTTCTTAAGAGGACATGAATTTTTTGGTCGGAAATTGCACATATCACAATAGAAAATTGAACACAGTTGCCTATTTTGTTTTTTATTGTATTTTAGGTATTTTCTAAAGTTGTTTTTTCATAAGTTACTAATACTTAAAGTTTGTTTAGAAACTTAGTGAAAAAATTGTTGCTTTTTTACTGTTTATACGTAAAATTCATATAAAAACTTATAATTATAACTTTTAAAAAATTTTCATCTCGTCTACTTACTAAAAATTTCATTAATAGTTCAACTATTATAAAAAAAAATTTTTAACATACTTTGCTTCTTAGCTATTAGGCATAAGAGAGCCTAAATTAAACTCATTGTTGTAATTTTAAGCTTAAACGCTTCTCTTACTTAAAGAGTTAGTAAGAATCAGGAGCAATAAAGTTTTACTCAACTATTTTTTTATATTGTAAATTTAAATATTTCGTACCGAAATCTACTACAGATAACTTGTTGTAGTAAACATAACTGTTTCATTCAAACTGACGAATACTGGGTTATCCTTTGTAAATTATTTATCTTCATTTAAGTTATATTGAATTTTTTGTAAGCTTGAAACTTAAGCGGCTATGTTTTTAAATCATTTTAAAACAAAGTTCTTTAAAATAAAAAAGTTTAACTTTTCTTATATGTGGCTAACAAAGTAGGTTAACAAAACTTAAATCTTTTTTTATTAAATAAACAAAGTTTCTTAATTAATAAAGCTTGTGATATAAATCATTTTAATAATTAAAACATTTAATGCACTTTTTTATAGATATTTTAGATAAGAACTAACACAAAAATAAAAAACTAAGCTAAATATTACTTTTATCAAACTTAAATTTTGTTGTAACAAAACTCAATAAAAAATGTTAAACCTATAAAAACATATTTTTAGTTTTTAGAAAAACAATTAATAATATTTTATTGAAATACATAGAAATTTATCGACAAAAAATATTTTTTTACTTTTATTGGAATTAGTTGCTCATAATCGGTCGTAAAACTAATTGTCTTTCTACCACTAAGTTTTTCAATATATTAAATAAAAATCTTTTGATGATAAAAATCTATAACAAAGTGCCTATTATTATTTGAAAAACACCTTGTAATTTCTTTTTAATGAGATATAAATTGTTTTCTAAGATGTATTGTTTATTCTAATAATTAAATGAAAGAATGTAACTAAATGTTATTAAAACAAAACCTTATTTTTTTCTTTAGTATTAGTATTTTTTTAACGATTGTAATGAATCATTGTATAAATTCATTAAAACGGTTAACACTGATATTTAGTACAATTTTATTTATAAAGTATTTAAAACATTTTTATTTAGGTTTTAATCAAAACTTAATTTATAGTTAACTACAGCCTATCATAAAAATTTTATTAATCGTCAATCGAAAGAACTCCAATCAAATCAAGTAGAAAAAAAAAACTTAAACCACTAGATAACCATATTGGAGCTTTGAAGTATCTGTTAATAAGAAAAATAAATCAGAAATTCGTTTAAAGTAAGAAGTTATTGAGTTTACTATATGCATTTTTATAATGTCTTGTGTTTTAATTAAAATAGTTTTCGAATATTTTATAAAATTTTAAAACATTTACAATGAAAATAGAAACTCTTTTTTTAATACCAAATTTAAAAATAACGTTAGTATTAAACCCTAAAATTTACACTAAAATGTATCTTTTATCAAAAAAATAACACAAAACTTATTTTTTAAGAGCTTAATATAAATAAAACCTGTTACATCAAATTAAGGAAGTGTAATAAAACCAAATTTTTTTTTTAATTTTGTAAAAGTACTATTTAAAAATACAAAACTAACTTTTACTCGCATTTAAGGAGTTGACAAATAACTGTAGCTTGATTGACTGATGCCATTAGAGTTGGAGGAGGAGAATACTAAAAAATGTTGACTTTTACTAAAATTAATAGCTAAAAAGTAAAAATCAGTAACACTTAAAACTTTTAAACAGATTTATTCAAATAAACAAACAATCGTTTTTTTTGGTTTTTGAAACTTAAATTAAGAGATCGTTACTTTTTTAGTAGGTTGAATTGAAAAAGATTTTTTAATTTTTATTTGTTTATCAAAACATACTAAAGTATCTATTATTTTTGGTAACTAACCCAGAATTACGATAAATTTAAAGTTTCATTTAAACCTTTTTTAAACTCTTTAAATAAGTGAAAACTTTATTATACAGTTTGATGAAATTCTAAAACTCAAGAATATCTTTTACACTTTCAATTTTAAAGTAGATCAGTTAGTTAGTTTGCAACAATCAAATGTGTACACATAAAAATCACATACAATATAATCTACTCTAGACTTCATACTTTATCAAATTGTGTCAAATTTTTACAAGCCTTTAAACTTTACATTTGTTATTAAAACTTAATATAAAATTTAGAGTTAAGTTTTATTGAAACATACATAAAGTTTTAGGATGGTTTCTATTTTAGTTTTTAATATTACTTGTTGTACAACAACCAATTTTAGATTACTTTAAATGTATCTATTGATTTTATACAATTAGACGAATTAAAATGTACCGCTAAGTAATCTTTAAAGTAAAACAGTTTATTTTGGTGTAACGCTTGCAAAGTTTTTTTTGAGATCTTCTTATTTATAAGTGTTTACGGCCTACTACTTAACTACTAAAAACGAGTAATAAAATTTCAGCTTAAAGCTTCTAAAAGTAAGTATTAGAAACAAGTTTAATGGTTTAAAATAAGTAAAAATTACAACAAGAATTTATGTTGAACAATATAATTAACCAAAATTATATATCTACTTCCCGATTTTATACATTTAACTTTGTTAAAAAATGCTAATATTTTTACTTAGAGCAGAAGTTAGAAAACTGCTGCCAACAAGTCTACCCGGCTCACGATTTACTTTTCAGTAAAAAAAATCTACTTTTTAAAATAAAAAATAATTGTGGTGAATAATAACAGGTAGACCAACTTTAAACAGTTACCAATTACTAGTAGTTTATTATTGTCTACTTTATTACAATTTCGGTAAAAAATTTTTTTTTATTAATTACTAAAGTTGCTTTAAATAACTCTTGCAAGCAGAAGAAGTTTTTTCTTTACAGTACGACTTGCGAGCAACTTTTTCTTGGTAAATTGGTCCGTTACTTATAAAAAGCTGTCGACTCCTTATTTATAAAGAGTAATAAAGCTATTTTAATTGTTTTTTTAAATTAAGTTAATAATTACTAAATAAGCAACTTATTGAAAGAATAAACTTTCATTGTTAATATATTAGTTTTTCGCTAGCTTTTAGTATGAGTTGTTTTAAAAGAGATATTTACTTTTGATGCCGTATTTTGATAAAGTTTTATTATTTAATTTAAATGAACAACAAGATTGTAAATGAACTTTCGATAGTCAAAATTATTTACTTTACCTAAATACAGTATAATTAACTATTCATTAAAAGTATCATTAAAGATTTGTTTACTTACATTTCTTCTTTTATACTCTCTTAATAACACGATGACATGTACAACTATGTCTTGGTGGGTGTCTGTGCATTTTGTTACCTTACTCAACACAGACTCAATGTACTTAACCTGACTAGACGTTCTGTCCTAAAATAATGAAAAAACAGCTATGAAACTAGCAAAAATTGAAGTTTTAAACTTATAGATAGGTACATGAAAAGTTATTTTTTTTTAATTTGAATAATCGCTAAGTTATTTAATAATACTTTTGTATGAAAAATAAAGCACTTCATTAACTAAAAGATTAAGAAAAAAATTTAACAATAAAAAATCAACCCCTGGTGTTGCTTTAAATGCACAGTTTCTTCCTCCAGGTCTCTGATGAGGCTATAAAAAAATAGAAACCTTACAATCTTTAAAATTAGGCTTTGTTTTAAGTATTTGTTCTAAAAAATGCATATACATATATTGGTTTAATGAAAAAAGTTTGAGCTTATAATTAAGTTTTTAAATCTTTAACGCTTATTAACCTGCAATAAAAGTTTCGACTGTTTAAGATTAAATCGCAGTTTTTTTGTATTAACTACGATTTCATTTTGAACATTAAACGATGCTTGAACGGATTGCCAGACCATGGAAAGGAGAACCATGGTAAGCAGCAAATGGTTCACAGCCATTACTAACAACTTTAAATAATTTAAAAGTAAATTTTTAGAAGCTTATATAGTTTTTAGAAAAAGGAAAAAAAAATTTCTAATAAAAGTTTCTTCGATCATGTGAGTGTCTTTTGATGCTTTAATTCATTAATTTAAAGTTCATATATAAACTTGTAACTTTACCCAACGGAAATGTATATTTAAAATCAATAGACAAACTGCCTTAAAATCACATGTAAAGTCGTTAGAATACCATATAAATTATTTTATTTTAAGAAAAACACTGTTTTGTAAACAACTTTTAACAGTTTTTTTTTATTTTTATCAAAAAACTGTAACATGGTTTAGTTATGTTTTAGACGCCAAAAAATCTCGTAGTTCTTAAATTAATAATAAATTAACATGCTCTTTGAAAGTACTAACGAACAAACAGAAAAAAAATAGTAATTTTATTTTAATAACGCGCAAGATTTAAACACGTAGATTATAAAAAACCAAAAAATACAAGACTAAACAAGCCATATACTTTTAATAGTAATATTCATTACTATAACTAAAAAGCCTCTTGGAGTCAAAATTAAAGTATATTTTACGTTTTTTAGTATGTTTTAAAGTGTATTAGTAGCAGCTATAAAATAAAATATCATTTATTTATTTATTTTTTCTTAAGTTGTGTTTATGTTTAAATTACCCCATAATATATAATTATCTGAACTAGTTTTTTTCTTAGAAACTAAAACTTTAAAAGCTTAATAAATAGACGTGTTAATTTGTTATCAAAACTAACAAAAAAAAAAGTTTTTTTTTTCTTTTAATTAGAATGTAGTACATAATATAAAAAGGTTAAATTTTGATTAGATTATAAGTCTAATTCTAATTATCTGCAAGCAACAGTTTTGCATGTTATAAAAGATCTCAGTGTAGTTTCAGTAATATTGCTATCATAACATAAACTAAACGAAAATCCTGTTTATAAGTTTAGATATATGATTTTTCATATTTGAAATATCTTTGGAAACTTAACTTAACCTAAAAGTTTTGCAAATTTTTAATCTCATAAAAGTTTTAAAGTATATTCGATCACGTACTTTAAGTATAAATTTTCTAAATTTTGGTTAGAGTTTTACTAAAAAGTAAGACAAAAAACTTAAACTTATTTTGTTTAGTAAACATTATACACCAGCGCTTTTAACACTTTTGAAAAGCTCTTAAAATTATACTGCAATTTTTCGAATTCTTTTTAGTTTAAATAGAGTGGTCAAGTAGGTTTTACAAAATAATATAATTATTTCAACTAAAGGGTGTTACTTATCATGTGTGTGTTAGTAAGAAAAATTGTGTCGTACAAGTATTTTTGTCTTTAATTAGTGTAAACACTTTTTGTAAATACACAACTTAGATAAAACTTATATTATTCTATAAAGTGTCTTAAAGAACATTTAAATAAAATAAAGTTGTATGTAAATAAAAAAATCAAAGACATAATAATATTATAATTTCCTAAGATCGTAGAATCATTTGAGCTTAAATTTTTTTTTAATTGTTAACTTTTAAATTTATTTGATTATTAACTTGAATTAAAATAAAGTGTTTTGTTATTGATTAAACTTGATAATGATTAAAGCTAGTTTAACTTAATTTGTGTAAAACTTTATTTAAGTTAGTTGGGTAAGCCAAAACCTAACGAAAATTACACAACTAATTCGAAGTAGGATGAGAATCTGTAACAACAAAATAAATATTATACAGAAGGTTAAACTATTAACGTTGAACTTAAAACCATTTAAAAGTAATAAACTTTTACACGTTTTCTATTGATGATAATGTTTTTATCGAATAAAAAAAACTTTAAACAACTTTAAATGCAACTTTTTGCCATTTTTAGAGATTAAATTGTTTAAAAATATATTGGGATAATAAAGAAAAAAATATTTTTTGATTTATTATTTTAATTTTAAGAGGTTAAAAATTTTAGCAAGGAGGTTCCAGTAGAATTTAGATTAAAACTTTTTTAAATAAAGTGTCTACAATATCTACATTTACTTTAAATACAGGTATTTTCAAATACTAAAATAAGTTGTCAATTTTTAGTTATGTTAAACAATTTAACTTCATCATTGATCATAACTGTAAACACATATAAAGATTGTTTTATTAAAGCTGGCATTAAACAGCCTAATCAAAAACATTAATCTTGTTATCAGTCTCGTTAAACTTAGTTTTTATTACTTTTTATGTTCGCCATTTAACAACATTTTAAACATAAAAAATATACTATAACTAAAATAAATACCAGTTTACTATATTCATGCTTAACTTTTATTTAAAACATTACATTTCCTCTGAGGCTTAAATATTTTTTCTTTTTTTATTTTTTAACCGTAACATTTTAGTAAACTCTATATTGCAACACACAACCATCAACAACTTCGACCTGGTTTCGTTCTCTCAACATTTGTCTTATAAATCCTAATAAAGACGAAACGAGGTCACAGAATTCCACGTGGACTTATTTGATGTTTTTGCAGTTCAGCTTATTTAATTATATTAAAATTTACATTATATCAAAAAGAACTGTACTTTTTACTGGTCTATAAAAACGGTTCAACTACAATAAACATCAATTTTTCTTTTAGTCTTCAAGTCGTTTTTATTTTCGAACCTTCAAGTTTATTTTAGTTTGGTAAGTACATATTTTCAATCAGTTTTTCTTTTTAATGTTTCATTTTATGTTGTTGTTAACGTTTAATAATGTTTTTATCACAACAGACGTTGATCACAAACTTGACATATTGAGACTTATAATTTATTGTGTAATTAGTATCCATTTTTTAATATTTAGTTTTAAGGATTATCAAAGTGTAAATTTGCCAAACATAAGATTTTCTAGTAACATTGCATTGAGTAGTTTTCTACCTTCTAAAACTTTTATTTGATTGAGAATGTATAGCTGACTTTCATAACTTACTAATTTAAAACAAGCATTTTGCACTAAAACCGAAAAATTGTCTAAAAAAAGTTTTTCTGATACCGAAAGAGATTTATACTTTAAGAGTTGATGGTTTTTCTACTTGTTGAGTCTGAGTAGTATTTTTTTACCCTATGGTTAAGTTTTAGATAAACAAAAGTGTTCACTCCTTAATCTAAATAACGGTTTTGTTTAACTTATTTTATAAAATAAAATTTTATTTCCTTAAAAGTATAAAGTAAAGGTATCACATTTCTCTGAAACTTTTTCGTAAAAAATATTATTAGTCTAAAAATTTATAAACTTTTAAATCCACAGTTTCTTCTTCTTGGTCTTTGTTAAAGCTTTAGAATTAAATAGAAATTTTGTTAGAAAACTTTATAATCATTAGAGTTAAAGCTTGTTTAAAATATTTGTCTTAAAAAGACTTATATAATTTTTGTATACAGTTATAAGGAGAAAGTTATAATACAGTATTTAAGTCTTTAACGTTCATAAACCTAAAATAAAAGTTTCGACCATCTTAGATTTAAGCGTAGTTTTTTGGTATTAACCTAAACTTTAGCTTAGGATCAGACTATGTTTTAGGGTAGCCGGACCATGGAAAAGAGCACCATGGTAAGCAGCAACTGATTCACAGTAATAAATAATAACCTCAAATGATGTAAAAAAAACTTTAGAAGCTTACATAACTTTTAGAAGAAAAAAAAAAGTAAAAATAAGTTTTTCTTAAATAAAAGTTTTTTCGATCATGTGAGTGTCCTTTGATGTTTTAATTTATTAATTTAAAGTTCATATATAAACTTGTAACTTTAGCCAACGGAAATATATACTTGAAATCAATAGACAAACTGCTTAAAAATCACACGAAAAGTCGTTAAAATAGCAATAAAAACTTTTTTATTGAAAAAAATTGTTTTGTATGCAACTTTTAATGTTTTTTAAATAGTTTGGTTTTAGTGCTGGTTTTAACTAAAAAAATTAAACATAAATCACTCATTTTAAAACAGTTTAGTAATTAATTTTATTTAGCGCATCATCAGTATAATCTTGCTAAAAACTGATAAAAATATATTGTAAATTTATTTTATACAATGAATTTTAGAATGTCTAGCTAAAAATAGTTACGTCATAAAGTATAAAAGTCTGTTTAAAAGGTGTAAATTAGATTTAAGTTATACTTTGTTGGTGTGAAGTTATTCATAAGACAAAATTGTTAAAACAAATACATTTAATATAGTAAAAATTTTACTTGAAACTAAATTAAGTAAAAAGTACATTACAAAATACGACAAAAAACGACAACAATAATACTAAAAACACAATATTTATAAAGTTTTGTTATTATTTTTTTTTTTAGTTTTATCAAACAACTTTAACATGGTTTAGTTATGTTTTAAACGCCAAAATACTCACGAAAGGTCAATTTTGCACGAAGCGTAACTATTTCACGGTGTCACTTTAACACAGCGTCACTTTTGCAAGAGTCGTAGCTTTTGCTAAAGCGTCACTTTTGCACAAGGTTAGGGTCAGGGTTAGAGTTAGAATTAGGTTCAGGGTCAGTGTTGGAACTAGGTTAAAGTTTAGGATGAGGGCTAGGACTGGTGTCTATATGAACAAAATGAATCATAAATTCAATAGTAGATTATGTTTAATGGTTTACGTAAATTACGATATAAGATAGGAGTGGGTAACATACTGCACAAATGCCGGATCCGGCCTAGAAAGTGAAAATGACCGGTCCACCACTTTTTTTTTTAAACTTAAGTTAAATCCGGTCCGCGAAAAGTAAAGTTGCTGCCCGCGAGAATGTAAATTTGACCCGTTAAACCAAACTTTGTTATTAATACTAGATTTTCTGAAATTTAAAATCAAAGCCGAAAAAAGGTACAACTTACGGCAGATTTTTAACTAACAATAGATATAGTACAATAAATAGCATATAATTAATATTTAGTAGAACTGAATTAGAAAATTGAATAATTTTAGTAAACTTAAAGAAATTAAAGTTCTCCTGAACGCCAATAACTGAATTTTATACATCTGGCTCGCCGACTAAAAGCATTGCCCACACCGAATATAAGAGGTAAAAAATAAGTTATTTTAATCTTTTTTTTTCAAAAATTCTTATAATGATTTATCTCGTAAAAATTAGTTAATTTTTTGAAAAACAAGAGGTTTTAATTTTATTTTTGTACTTTAACATACAATATAGTGTATTTTAAGCATAAAACAAAACAAACCTTAAAATATTATTTTTTAACAAAAGCATTTTTAAAACTTAGAATTTGTTTTCTATCATAAAACATGTTTCAAACATTTTATTTTTAGTTTAAAAGTAAAAAATTTTTACCAAGTATTGAGTACTTTGTTTATTATTCAGTGAAAGATACAGTACTTCTTAGAAATTACAATATTTAATGTTTGTTAATTTTAATCTTTTAGAAATTTGTAAAAGTTAATAGATTACTTTTATAAAATGACAGAGTAGTTTAAAAAAATTAGTAAATTTATAGGCATAGTTTAAAGTTTTATATGCATTGTTAAGTTAAATCATTTTAATTTGTTCAAAGTACTAAGTAGTTTTAATCCAAGAAAAGTGTCGTTTGTAAAAACAGTAGCTATTGATCAAAATATATGTACTCGTTTGTTTTTTAAATCCTACACTTTTTTATAGTTTGCACTAATACAAGGTAAATTATATTGAACAAAAGTGAAAACGAATTAAACTACAGCTTTTATAATAACAGTGCTGTGTTATTCACTAAAGTTTGTATATAAATTACTAGCTTCCTAAAAATTTATCAAAAGTTTTTGTACTATGTGTTGTTGACTTTTAACATGTCTTTGTTGAGATTTTTTACTAGATTATAATAACAATTTAAGGTAAGTTTTAACGATTTTAAAGAATATTTTTATGCAATTGGACTGCAACTGACATCTAACAGTTGATTTTATAAGTGCCATAAACTGTTTATGTCAATTTAAAAAACTACTGTAAAGGATTTTAGTTTGTAATATAAATAAAGAATATCAAAAACTGAAAAAAGCATAGCTCTTTAACTGTTATTTTTTAAATTTATCCTCAGTATTTTCAGGATTTTTACGTTTATCTTGCTTATTAAGATGCAAAAACTTTAACTGCATAAAAAAGTTTATATTACGTTACATTAATAAAAAATCATAAAAAGGTCTTATACAAAATTTACTTAGTTTGTTTATTTTAAAAAATAAAAACATTACATAAAAGAATATTTTAAATGGGATCGGGTCAAATATGCCCGAATACACTTCTGCACAAAGGGTCTATTTTGCACGAAGGTTCATTTTTGCTTGAGAGTAAAAAAAACTAAATATACAAAACATTATAAAAAACCAAGAAAAAAAAGATTAAAAATAATTTACCGAATGAGGGTAAGAGTTAGGGGTGACAGTGATAGGAAAAATGATGATAAAAAATAAATAATAAAAATGTTTATTAAAAAAACATTAAAAAAAGATAATAAAAATAAATTATAAAAAAAAGTTATTGACCGAGAGTAAGGGTTAAGGGTAACAGTGATAGTAAATAAAATAAAAAAGAATAAAAACAACTAATAAAAGTTACTAATAAAAACAAAAAAAAATAAATAAAAAATAGAAAAATTAATCAAGTTAATTAAAAAATATAACAAAAAGAAGAAAAAATATGTAACTGACCGAAGGTAAGGGTTAGAGGTAAAAGTGATAGTAAATGTAAAAATAAAAAAATTAAATTAACAAAAAAGAAAAAAGTAGAAAATTAAATTGATGAAAAACAATTTAATTTGAAAAAATCGACCCGTGCAAAAGTGACCCTTCGTGTTTATTTGACTCCTACCTATTTTAAATAAAGATTTTTACATGCTTTTTCTCGGGTAAGGTAACGTTTTTAGTTGTAAATTTCATAAAACTAAGTTGATGAAAAGTTAGAACAAGTTACAACAAAATTTAAATACAGTTTATAATTTTCTTACGATATTGTATAACTAAAGATGACAAACGTCTCAACTAAAATAACTTTTATTTAATAGATATACGACATTAATTTTGCTCTTTCAGCAGTACAATAGAAGTAAAATGAAAGCTCAGAAAATTATCTTTGCTTTGTTAGTGCTAGTATCATTAACAAACGTAATTAGTGGGTATGATACTAAAGAATTCAGTTCTAAAGAAATGCATGATGAATTTATACAACGTTTCGGAGATTACAAGTTTCACATTTACAAAATGTGCTACTCTTTTGATCTAAGTCTTAACCTTGTGCCTCATTTTTACGAAGAGGTGGATAATGACTATTGGTATGAACTGTGTTTTAACCTTCGTCGCAAGCCGGGGTATTTCAAAAGTTTCATTACCAAAGCAAGAGCACGAATTCTAAAAGAAGTAAAGGCAGAATTTGAAAAGAAAAAAACAACTAACACTGAAAGCTAAGTCATACATTGCGTCCAACTTTTTAAAAGACCACTATGGTTTTTTTAAATGTATTTCTAAACTTACTATGGTGTATTTGAATTAAATTAAAACTGCAAAACTACTGCGTTTTTTTTTTGAACTTATTTTTAATGAAACCGTAAATAAACTGATAAAAATATAAATACATTGCGTCTAACTTTTTTAAAAGAACACTATTGTTTTTTTAAACGTATTTCTAAACTTACTATGGTGTATTTGAATTAAATTAAAACTGTAAAACTACTGCGTTTTTTTTTTTTTTGAACTCATTTTTAATGAAACCGTAAATAAACTGCAACAAAGTCTGTTTATTAATACAATTACAGTTGTGTATATGTTTAAAATAATTTGATTTAAAATATAGTCTCGCTTTATACAGAAACTTAAATATGATTGAAACTTTAATTACAAATAAATAGCTTAGGTAGGAGTTAAAAAAAGTATAAAGTTTTTAGATTAATATATTTTTTGTTAAATACAACCTGAACAGTGTGTATGACCGTTTATAACGGTTGAAACAATTAATTTTATTATGATGAATACTTAGAATCATATTAAGAGAATATTAATGCTTCTGAAACGTTTTAAACATAAAAATTTTGACAAAATACTTTAAACTTGTTTAAAATTAAGCTACTTATATATTATCTTTTTCAATGTATTTAGTTTTTCTAAATTAGTTTTATAGTTTTAATAAAAATGATAAATAACCAGATATTGTTTAGACATGATTAAAAACAGTTTTATAACAAAGTTGTTATTACATATAATAAATATTAAAAACTTCATAACTAATGTAGGTTAAAACCTAAAAATGTACTTATATAACTTAATATGAAAACATCTCAAATAAGGCCATTTTGTTATTCAAACTTTTTTAATATTTTTTTATCAATCTCTTACAAAACAAAAACTGTGTTTTACTAAATACAGTCAACTTTATATATCAATAAAAACTAATATGTTTAATAAAACGAAAGCATTTGTTTTATTAACGAAAAAAGTATCAATCTCTTTGTTATACAATACAACAGTGTTAATAGCACCTCATTGCACATTATATATATTACAAAAAGTTATCTTTGAGTAAAAGAAAGTGAAATTTTATAACTAGAATAGATTGCTTTCTTATATAATATAGGTTAAGTATTATTGTTAGAAAATTAAATCTGAATTATAACAAAGTTGAAGCAAGATGAACTTAGCTTGTTGCATGTTTTTAAATTTTGACTAAATATAGTTCAAAACTTGTCAAAAAAGAAACATATTAAATGACAGTAAAACTAAACATCTAAAGAACAAGAAAAAGCATTAAAAAATATTTATTTAGAAATTAATAAAGTACAAAAATTTTTATATAAAAAGAGTATTCTATTGCAAGTAACTTGAAAAACAACACAAAAGTTATTAATAGATATTTGAAAACGATTTTTTTTATATAATTTAGATAAATATTTTTAAAGGTAATAAAAAAATAAAAATCAATATCAACTTTATATCAATAAGATAGGATTATATTAAACTCAAAATAACTCATACTTTTAAGTATTGGAGTTTATAATATAATATCTTCATATTTATTGTTAATTTTTTAAACAAAAATGTAAAATGTTCAGTATTAAAGTTTTAGTTTTTTTTTAGATGAAATCTAAAAAGTTAGTTTTTTTTTGTTACAATATATATGTTTTTAGCTATATTAAAGCATAAAAGTATAAAATAAATTTTTGCAAATGAAGAAAATCTGAATTATAAACAATGTTAAAAATAAAAGTTTTATACCACTTGAACTGCAGTCTTAAGTAATAGTAATATCTGGTGTTGGTCTGTTTTTTTTTTTAATTTAAGATTTTCAACTTCAAGTAGTTTTCCAATCTGACATTTTTTTAGATTTCCAACGTTCTGTAACCTATGTAGGTACCTTTAGATCATAAATTCAACTTATACTAAGTAATGATACTTAGGGCTACTATATATAATACTAGGCATGACATGAGTTAACATATTTTATATAAAGAACAATTGCAAACACTAACAAATATATAAAGAACATCATACTTTAGAAAACACTTTAAATGTGGTCAAAACCTTTACACAAGATTTAATCTAGCAAGAATACTTTAAGAATGTATAAAACATTTAAGATTTAACTACTTAGAATGTAAATAAGAAATACTTATAAAAATAACACTAATAAAAAAACACTTTATAAAACACAAGAAAACAATATAAATGTCTATTCTTCATCATCACTTTTACTGCAGCATGCTGTGGCTAGAACCTCCCCTCTGTCTGTTGTATCAGCTTATATAAAACATTCCATAACTCAATGTTGCATCAGGGTTTCTGGTCTGCACTTTATATTCTCCTTTTGTCAATGGTATTAAACTTGCATCAGTATAAAACTTGACCTTGCGAGCTTTCTCTAAACGCTGGAATTAACTTTTAGCTCAAAACTTTTAATTAAATCTAAACAAAAATCAAGTGCAACTTGATATCCCCTTTCAGTTCCATACAATATAAATTTTGGTGCTTTGCATATTTGTTTTATTAACTATGTAAAGTTTAATCAAAACAATTTTAATACTAATTTTTTATAATATTATAATACACGTTTTATAAACTAAAAAATAATCAATTAAGTTTGAAGATATCAGAATTTTCTTTCCATTATTTGAGTCAAAAAACAGTCATGTCCCGAGTTAGTCAAAATATGTCCGGAGTCATCATGAGCATACTAAAGTTTTTAAAAACTTCATAAAATCCTAAATTATCCTGAGTGTGTGGAAAAATTTTGATATAAGTTTCTGATACACACAAAAAGTTTTAAGGATATATTTTTAAATGTCAATTTTTTCTATGTTTTTAAAATTTTACAAAATATATAACTTTTTCTTTATCTTAAAATCAGTTTATCTAAAATATTTAGAAGATAGCAAACAGTTTGTAAAAAAGCGGATTTTTAAAAATACCATTTTTTATGTAATTTAAAATTAAATAATTCTAAAATTAATCAATTTTGACTTTTAGATTGAAATATATTTGAAAAAAACCTGTTTATACAAGTTGCTTAAAATTTATTCATTATCTAATTGAACAAATTTAAAAATGATTTGATACAAAACTTGATGAATTTTTCAACTCTATGGTTGATACAAAAACAGTCTTTGATTTATTCATTATCTAAGTAAAAAAGGAAACTACTATTAATAAAATTTTCAAGTTTACTGAAATTTAAATAAAACTTTTTGTAAAGTGAGGTTATCACAGTGTAACCTATTTATTGTTTGTTTTATATTATTTAGTATTTTTTTATGCAAATACTTTTTTGTTTTATACTATTAATTATTCTTATTAAACTATGTTATCAATATTATTTATCAACAATTTAATTTTATTTTATTAGTAGTTATTTATTGATATTTTTGTTGCAATATGTTTATTTTTGAATCATTATCACCATAGTTTTAGCTTGATGGTTTGTTTACAAAATGTTAGCATTTTTCCTGGTAGAAAAATCAATCAAAACTGCTATACTACTGCGGTGCACTACAATAGGTGTGCGCATTTTTAAATCTTAATATTTTTCGAATGCATAAATTTTATAAAAAATCTGATGGAGTTTTCATCAAAGCCGATACACAGTTAACTCTACGCACCGGAATCCGGCTATGCATATTTGGTATTCAAAAATTCGTTTAACTTTTCGAATACTTCATAAACATAATTGAAAAAACAAAATAAGCAAGGAAGTTAAATAATAAAAAAGCAAAGATAAAACTTTTTTTTCTTTTTTTTCTAGATGGCACACATGCGCCAGTGTCCCTCCCCACGCTACGTCCTAGTTTATACTCAAAGTATTTTACATTAAAAAGAATTTGTTATTTCTGTTAATAAAGATATTAAAAATAATATTACTTTAATCTAAACTACTAATTTTAAAACAATAGTTAACAAATTCCGTAGTTAAAACAAGAAAAAAAAACCTTTACAATAGATTCAAACATAAAACAAAACAACTAAGTACTAAACTAGCATTATTCTGTTTGACACTTGCATCAACTTTTCTATTTCTGTTACTTAAACCTTTCATTTATTTTATCCTTTAAATCTAAAAGTAGTTTTTTAAATATCAAAAATAAAATTTCCTTCTATTAAAATTCTCATTCTGGATCATTTAGCGCCTAGTTTAAGGCCATTATGACATATATGCGGAAGAAGATTTCATAAATATTTTGTTTTCTGTAGTCTCTCATTGTATAAAGTGTAAGTCAGATAACTCGATATCTCCAAAACGCTTAATATTATTATTATCGTTTTTTTTTAAAGATTGTTTTGTATAAAATAACAATGTACAGCAGAATTGCCCGAAATAAATAAAATCTAGCTTCATTGCTGTAAAGTACGGATGAAAAAAAAAACTATTACTATTTTAAGTTTGTGTTATATACTGAATATTTTATATTTCTATGAAAAATTCATTTTTTGTAGTTTTGATTTCAATACATTGCTAAAATTAAATTAGTATATTTATTTCTTAAAACAATGACTAGTAATTTTTTTTTTATAGTTTACAATAATGATTACCTTTTTTTAGTGTGTTAATTTTTCTTCTAAAAAATAGAAAATTACAAAGTTAAATGTTCTATTTAAATAATTTAAAAGTTGAAAACATTTTGTTTTATTAAATTTTATTGTAACAAGTTCGAAAAACGAGAATAACTACAAATGGCTTGTTTTTAAATATTTTCAAACACAAGAAATCACTTTATAGCTTCAAGTGTTTTAATAGATTTACTCTAAACAGTGCGATAAATCTAAATTTTAAAAAATAGCGTTCCATTAAAACCAAGATTTAATAATTTAAGTGCAAAAATATTTGTTAACATTGTTTTACGAAATTCGTTATGTATACCGATTAGTTTTTTAAATGATATCACTTTTACTTGTATACTTTTTAACCTCTTTTCGTTTACCATTTTATCACAGTAAATGTTTCAACTTGGAATTATGTGTACAAATTGATAAAATTTCAAATTTTTAAATACCTAACCGTTTCTGTTGTATTTGTAATACTTAAATTTAGTTTTAAAATAAATTGTTCTAAGGTTGATCCACTTAGTTTAACTTTATAAAATTAACTTGTTTAATATCTGATATATTTCGATTGTAAAAATTAAATAGGAATTGTTCTATTAATTTTAGCTTAATCCTTTAAAATATTTTTTTGTTGTTTAATTTCAAAGTTTTAAACTTTTTCTAAAACTGTTTAACTTTATCGACTACCTTTTTTTCAGATTATGGTGAAATAAGTTATTGCATCATTTAAAATAGGATTTATTAAAATCTAATAAGTTTTGACATTTGAATTTTTGGTTTACACTATTTTTTTATAAAATTTGTTTACTTTTATTAGTACATATTAAAAACTGATTTTATTTTTTTAAGTTAGCCGTAACAGTTTTAAAAACTAATTTTAAACAACTTTATAAATAGTTTAAAATAATTAAAATATATAACTGATTATGTTTTGCTTACTTATTACAAAACTATGTATAAATGTTATAAAAAAGGAGAGAAAAAGAAAGCTTAAAATATTTACGCCTTAAAAAAGAGAAACCTCTAAGTATAAAGAATAATGCATCTGTTTTTTTTAATTAATATTGTGATAGTGATTAACTTTAGCCTAAAAATGAATAAGCTTAAAGTTTTAATTGCTTCGCTTTTATTTTTTGCTGTAGAAACAATCAATTTATTTCAGGAAAACGTTTACAAAACAGTTTTTAAACATGATGCACAGTGTTTAGATATAAAGAAAACGGCCTACGGTGGCCATTTTTATCGGTCAAACACGTTTAACCTTAACCGTTTTTTTTCGAATCTAAAAAAGAGAAATTGCACAACAAGTCTTTTATATGAATGCCGTTTACAGAACTTTAAATTTTTTTCACGATATACCAAAATCATTTACGAGTTTTACTGCGACGAAACAGCATTTTTTAAATCTTGTTTAGGTTTCTTAAGTAAATGGGCTAAAGTTAGAAAACAAACAATAAAAAGTATTTATGATCTCGAAATTTATAGTAAAATTGATAAATACAACATGGTGCAAAAAGGAAACGATGTATGTGTTCTGATTCCAATGAAAAAGGCTGAAAGTTTCAGCGAAATAAAAGTTTTCAACTTTTATGACACTAGATGGTTCTTATTTTCTAACACAACAAATGAAAAACCTTTCGAAAGGTTGGTTAATGTGAAAATAAATATTTTTAAACCTTACTTTGAAATGTTTACTTTTGAAACTTTATTAAACCTTTTTTTATTAAGAAGCAAAAGTGTCTAGTTTAGAAAATACTGCTAAAAATATCAAAGCTAATTATCTTTTTTTTAAATTTAGCCTAAAATATTTATTCTAAATTATCAAGTTACAGAAAAGCAAAACATCATTTGAAATAATGAATTAATTTTAATCAGGTGAATAAAATTTTAGCTTAAACAATACTTTGTTTCGTTAGTTTAGTTCACAACTTTTAATGTACATAAGTCACACATACACCATTAAAAAGAGAGTTAATCAATGTTAATCTATTTTTAAACTTAACAGCCAAGCTGGGAAAATAACAAGCTACGTCCTCATCGTTATCGCATCGGTGTCAACGATTTCTTCAAGTTTATTGCTTATATCTATTTTTAAATTACCAAGACGGTATCAAACAACTGTTCACCTCTATAGAGGATTTATTGTTTCAAATAACTTGTTTTATAGCACGGTAATATCAACTTTTTTTATTATTAATTTAATAAAGGCAAACAAGCTTGTTTTAGAACCTTATAATTTAAGACAGTTAATTTACGAAGATAACTTTTTTAATTTTTTGAACTTTGAAAAAAGTGATAACAAATTTATGAACAATACAGTTTTTTCAAACTTTTTTGGAGTTTTTATGATGACTTTTTATTTTGCTTCTCACTGCAGTCTATTTTTTAGCCTTAGCGATCGAGTTTGGGCAATTTTGTTTCCCACTCAACAAAAAAAAATAGGTAAAAAGGTAACAATAGGTGTTATTGTTTTGATAGTTCTGACTTCTTTATTAGTATCTGTTATGCCAATTGTTATTGAAGGTTACAATCTGAGTTATGAGTTGATAAGGAATGTTTTTGTTTTTGTTAGAGGAATCAAGAACTTAACCTTTTTAATAACTATATTTTTAGCCCCCTCAGTTTTATTAATTTTAATGTACACAATTTACATATTTACATTTATAAAATACTACAAAAACATGACTAATACTCGTAGTAGGATTGAAAAAGATATATTTAAAGTACTCAGCTACATACTATTGGTATTTATGATAAACATAATACCGACTTTCATTGTAATGTGGCTATCAAATTATATGGAAATTATCAAAAACAAAAGCTTTTTTGTTATACCAACCAAAAACTTTTACACGCTAATAGATTCATTAATAGTAACAAACATATTTTTGACTTATTTTAAAATAATTTCAGATAACTTTTTTTTTTATAATGGTGATAAAAATATTAAAACAACTTCAAAAAGTTTAGCCAAAAACTTCAAAATTAAGTGTTTAAAAAGGTTTACAAGTAGAAACAGTAATGTGTTTACAAACGGCGTACGTGACTTGACTTTTAATCCTCAGATCCCTCCTATGTTTTTAGAGAACAATGTAAAGAGACCTAGAATTTATAATGAAACTGAACTATAAGTCAATGCAAATGTTCATCGTAACTTTTAAGTAAAGTAAAGTGGACTTTAAGTACATCTATTTCAATATACTCGTTAAAATAAATGTGTGTTCTAATAATGAACTTGTAAATAGTATCGTTGAACTTCATTTTGTTTTGAAATCTTATATTTTATTATCCTTAAATAATAAATTTACTAAAGTGGACAACTTGGAGTTTTGTTATTATATAAAGCTTTTTTTGTAATTTAGTTATTAATTTCGGAATTAGAATAAGTTTTTGAAATAAAAGCTATCATATTTATAGAGTTAGGTATGTTTTTTATGGCAGGCAGAAACTAAAAACGCAAAAAAAAAAGATTAATCTACTAAAGACGTATTCCTTTCTACTATTTTTGAGCAATCATTTTTAAACTTCGTCAGTCTAACATTTTAGTAAATACAATTAACTTCAAGGCAACAGATTTTAATTTTTGATAGAAAATCAAATGCATTTTTACACGAATTTAACGAAAAATTCTGTACAATTCTTCATAATAACAAAGAGTAAAAAGGTTAATGACTCGAAAATTTAAAGTCTTTCAATTTAAAGACAAATAATAATTAAGTTCTTAAAGAAAATTTGAGACTGATTTATTGTTATACTCTTGAATAAGATTATAGTTGCATTAAAAGTAAGCTATTACAAAAATATTACAGTACCTATACTACTGTAAAAAATTACAAGATAGATTTTTAAACAAAAGCTAGCTAATTTTTGTTTAAAATATATAAAAACCTCAATTTTTAATTTAAGAAGTTGCGTCGTAACTTTTTAATAACACAATGAAAAAAATATTAATTTGTTTAAAACAAGCTTACTAGTTACAAACAGTCTAAGACTAACATAAGCTATTAATAATTAGTGTAACACAATAAGTTCGGAAGTTTTTTATTAATTCTGCAAGAAATACTTCATAAAAATTTGAGGTCTCAATGTCAATTAGATTCTTTTTTAATGATTGTTATATTTCTAAGAAAATTCATTAAAAAAAGTTGTGGTCCATAATCTTTTAAAAAAGACTAGTTACGCTAATTATTACTAATAAATAGCTGTTTTTTATAGCTCAAATATAGCTCTAATAGCTTAAGTTTTTAATTGTATAAAGACTAATTTATAGTTGATAAATTACTCTTTTATTTAAAAACCATTGTTGCTTTATAATCACAAAGTCGTTTAACTGTGCTTATAAAAAAAGTGTTTTATTAAAACTAAAACAACTATAAAATATTTAAAGATTGTTAGCCATGGGTTAAAAGCATTAAATTTTTTAAGAAAGAAAGCATAAACTTGCAATTTATTGTTACATAAAAAGAAATAATTTAAAATATTAAAACTATTGTTTTAAACTTAGTCGTTCATAAACACTAGACACTAAAATTAAGTTATAGTTCGTTATGAGCTTCGGTTAAAAGCAAGCACTATTTTTTTAAAGATAAAACTTCCAGTAAAACTTAAGACACGACACAAATTTTTATCCACTTTAGGCTTACTTATTATCATATTAAACTATTTATTTTGTAGCTCTGAACTGCATCATTTAAAACTAAAAATTTAGTCTGTATGTATTATTACTTTGGTAAAAACATCTTTTTTAATTTTTCTAAGACTTTCTAAGGCTACTTGTTTTTTTTACAGAGTATATCTAAACATTGCAATCTTTTTTTTATGTAAATGACCTAACTTTTATATATTAAAGTATATTATTATTGTTAACAACTCAATTAAACTTAATCTTTTTATAAAAGATAGTTAAGTAATACATACTATAGGCATAGTAAATAATAATAAAAATATAACAAAATATTCAAATGCCATGTATGTAAAATAAATAAAAGTTTAGTTTACATAAACTTAAATTCAAAATACTATCAGGCTAACAAATGCAAAAAAAACATTATTAACACGGTATTGAACATTTGTATATTTCTAGCTTATCAAAAATGGGTATCTTAGATCATGTACCGTTTATGTGCTAGTATCTTTAATTTGAATGATCATGCAAACAAATGCAGGTGGTTCTGTTTCAAACAGGCTGTCTTTTTTTTTGTTATTTATTTTATTATAAATATTTTATAGTTTAAGAGTTACTGCTTATTTTTTGAATTTTGATAACATTCTTGCTTCAATTAAAAAATACTTTATAATAGGTATTTAAGAAGTTTGTAAATATAACATTCAGCATAGAAAAAAAGTCAGATAAAATAAGCAAATATAATAACATACGTGAAGCTTCCGACGTTTATTATTTTCTGAGTTTTAACACAGCCTCCACAAAAGTTGACTAAAGTAAAATATAAAAATTAAAACTATGCTGTAAATAACGTTTAGTTTCTAAATCCAAAAACTTAATTATGTTCATTAATAAAAAAAAATCTTAAGATTAAGTAATATATGTTACTTGAAATACTAAACTTTTGCTTTCAAAAGTATAAAATGGATGGAAAATTTTAGACTTTACAATAAAAAACATTAAGTTTTGAGTTCGGAACAAAGTCCCTCAATAAAAAAAGTGCACGGCTAACAAATTCGGAAAATTAAAATTATCAAGACTTTTTCTATAGGGCAACAATTTAAAAAGCAATATATGTTTGAATAAAACAAAAAGACCCAGGTAATTCATACCTACAAATACTTTTTCTTCGAAACTTTCTATAAATTTTTGGAGATATAGCTGAAATAATTTTGAAAATACAGTAGTTTTTAGTAATTTTGAAATTTATTTTTTAATAAGTATCTTTTCCTAAACAAAAAAAGTCTTTATAGGTATTAGTTAGACCCACATAAGCATTTTTTTTAAATATATATTATTTTTCGAGTTGCGGTCCTTTCAAAATTTTCTAAGAATTTTAATTATCATGAAACCAATAATAAATTTAGTTAAAAAAACAAGAAAAACTAGCTAATGTTAAAACTTTGTGTGAAGCATACTAAATATTGAAAAATATTGATTATCTAATAAATCTCTGTAGACATAGAGTATTTCTATTTACTAAAAAAAGATTACAAGTGAGATAAAAATTGTCTGGTATAAAGAACTACTTTTGACCTATTTACTAAATTTAAACTTTGTTAAACTTGTTTGACTGTCATTACTCTTTTGATATCTTTTTTAACAAACTTTAAAAAAAAATTTAATGCCTTTAACAGAATTTTCTCAATATTTTTTATTGGCCTTAAGAAAATTCTACAGTCTAAACGTAGTTGCTTGAAATTATTTTGGGTCTATGCAACTAAGTTTAAGTTCTACCTTAATACATCCTACTAGTTTAGGGCTTCTAAATAAGAAAGAAAGGAGAAATACTTACGTATTATTAAACAGCATTTTTACAAAGTCTTTTAAAGTACCTCATTAGCTAAATTTACTTTAAAAGTTACTACTTCAAACACATTCAACATTTTAAACAAAACATAGTTTAAATTTCAAGATTTTTTTCAAATCTTTTATTTTAATTTAACATTAGTAAGTTATGGATTACATAATTACTTTACATAATTACATGAAATTTAAAAAAACGCTGTAAGCAGCTTAAGTTTATAAAATTTACAAAAGACGAATGTTGCCTTATAAATATCATACTGTCAAAACCTTTTTTGTAAAAAAAGTAAGGTTATTTGTAACACGTGCTAACAGTAGGAGGCAACTTTTTTCAATCGTATTTAATTAAACACAAATGATAACCGATTTTTGTCAAAACATAATTTACAACTTAATTTTTGCTCTATGAGTAGAAAAGGACGTCTTTGAAAAAAAAAAGAGCTAAACTATTTTTATCAATTTTTTTTGTTAAAATACTTACTCCCTATAAATTAAGTTTTAGTTTTGTACGCCATAGTATTTTTTTTCAACACATTTATATTACAAAATTTACTATTCTTTACTAAACAAATTTAATTTTTAAGCCAAAATAAGTAAAAATTTCACACACAAAATTAAATTACTAATATTTAGTCTGATTAAAAAACTTTTAGTCTTGAAACTACAGCTAATAACAAAGCTAAAATAAAAACTTTCAAATTGACCTACTAATCTTTCAACTCGTATTAAAGCAAAATTTCAGAAAACAAAAGAATAGCTAAAAAGCAAACATCTTGCTTAATTTAAGCAAACGTTGCGTAAAACATCCTCAATATGTGTGAATACGATATGGATTTAACATCAAATCTCTGTGGACAAAACAGTGTGTTTTTGTTATCTGGCAAAACATTAGTTTATCTTACTACTGTTAGTATTGCACGGTGTATATTTTTAACAAGAACGTGCAAGCAGATAAGATAAAATTTGCCTGAAAGTGAAAACGTAAATGACTACTTTTAACCTACTTACTAAATTTCAGGTTTGTTTAATTTTGTTTTCTTATTAACCATAAGTTTATCAGTTTTAAATACTTTATTTCTTACTTTCAATCTAATGACAAGTTTCTTATAAAACTGCTTTTTTATCGCCATAAACAAATAACTTTAAACAACTCAAATGCATTAAAAAAGTTGAAACTAAAAAAAAATGTTGATCAGTTCAAAATAAAGAAAAAATAAAAGAAACACAAACATAAAAATATTGGAGTATATGTTTAAATTAAGCTGTTTTTATAAACCAAAATCAAACAGAACATGCTAACAATAGTTAATAAATTAACAACTTAACAACTTAACAAAAACAAATTGTAGATTAATTGATTTTTTTTTTGTTATATGTTGTTCAATTTAACTTTCTTCAAAACAATTTAAATATAATTTTAATAAACTTGCACTAACAGATTAAACTTTTACTTTAAAAATCAGTTTAGTTATTACTTATTTTTGAATATTACTACAACTTTACAAAATACTTACAGTAAAACAAAAGTACAATTGTAGAAGATTTTTAAACGTACACTAAAGATTTCAAATATTTAAAATTTTATACAACCTAAATAAGTCATGCATGTTTTCTTAAGCTTGTTTAAGCTTCTTAAATTTCAATTTTCTTAACTTTTTGCATTAACTACCGTGCTCTAGATTATTTTTAACACTATGTTGTTACATTTTTTGTAAGTTATCTTGTTTGACAAATACAACGAAAACCAGTACATACAAACAGTTAATTTAGAATATTTTAATAACAGTTTTTTTAACTAATTAAACGTCTATTTTATTAATTTACAGTACTTTAATTGTATTTTTTAATTAAAAAGTCTAATTATCAAACATTATTTTATCAAATATTTCTAAGATATTAAATCTAAAAGCAAGCTAGACCAGGCCAGTTGATAGGTCAAAACATTTTTTTTTCAGTTTTGTAATATTCTTTGTTTTCCAATAATGCTTTTTTTCTCATCAAAAATGGATAGTTTTTAAATTACAAGGAAAGAGGTATGCAGCACCTTTATGTTTTAAGCAGATGGCAGTAAATGCTACTGACGATATGTTCATTAATATTGTTTAAAAACTTTCATAGGATATTACTTGCAGTCACACAGTGAACCTGCAACTCGAAAAGGAAAAAAAAAATCTTTAAAAATAAGCTCTTGGAAAGCAAATGTTATAATGTGCTTTAAGCTTCGAACTAAATTTAAAAATTAAGGCTACAAATTTAGTTATACCAGTTGGCTTGAGGTCATTTGAAGATTTTAGCTTATATAAAATAGGATAAATTGAAAGCTAAAAACCCAAATAGAAAAGAAAAAGAGTTAAAAAAATACTTTTAAATTTAATACTTTTCGTTCTTTATACTTTTTAAATTATTTTTTTATATGTTATTTATTTTATAATAGTTTGAAAACTATTTTACAGTGATTTGTTTACTAAGTTTAATTAATATTTTAAAATTTATAGAACTCAATTCATTTAAATATTAAAAACTTTTTTTTTTGCTTCTTAACCTAAGTTTATAAGTTTTTTATAAATAGCACACTTTAACCTTATTAATGATTTTTAAGTTAGAACTTATAAACTAGTATATTTAAGTTATACTAAAACTTACGATCAAATGTTTCCGTTTTTTTTTAAGACTTTAGCCGATGTATTTTTATTTTCAAACTTTTATTTAATGGCTTCATTAGAACATGTATCCTTTTTTTGTAGATAGTTGTACTACATTTTACCAAGTACTTACAAGTTTTTGAAAAATAACAGTATTTAAAATATCAAGCTAATTTGATTAAAAACTTGTAAAAAAACAAAACTTATTTAAAATATCAAACTCTTTTTTAAGTTCAAAAACACCTTAACTTTTAAAATATAAATGGGTAGCTACTATTTTAATTATGATAACTTTTGTTTTAAAATGTATTTTTTTTAATCGTTGAGTAAAAGTTAGGTTACATTTATTACAGTCGTGGACAAGACCTTAAAAGGTATATATACATTCTTTTTTATAAAACTTTAAGTAATAGATCTTAATCTTTAACTCAGTGCGAGTGTGGCCAACTGTGAGTAAGTATAAAGATTGGGCTCAATAAACTCGACTTAATTAAATGTTGATCTATTACAACAAAACAGAACTTTGTAGAATTTTTTAGTTTTAAAACAAAAGATTTATTGATTACAAATATTTTATTTAACAATGCAGAACTTACTTTTTAAAAAATGTTTCTGTCTAAAGTTTAACCAATTAAACGTTGTTGTTCATTGAACTACAAAAAAACACTCAAAAAGTTTCGTACAAGGACTTGGTGTACGAAAAAACCTCTCGGTAATCGATTCATACACGGCAGATGCAGTTTAATATCTTAAGGAGTTGAGGACGTTATTGAACATACTTTTATTTATATTGTGTATGACGAAGAAAAAACAATAAAAAAACTGTTGATTTAATTAAAAACGGTTATTGACAAAATTTTTATAAAAGTTTTATTATTGTATATTAATAAAACAGAAATAATGTATTTTCCAGTTGTTTTTAAGTGTTGAAGTTAAGACTTTTTTTAGTTAATATCGTTTAATAAATCACATAAATTTTACTGACAACTATTTCAAACGATATAAAAGCATTAATATCACAAGATTTTGTCAATAAATGTTTCAAACGAAGATATTGTGTTAAACTTATCAGAATATAGGTAACTTGAAATATAATATTTTTTTTTTACCTGGAATTTTTCTTACTAAATAGAATTTTTTTTAAATAAGATTTGAAATTTTTGAAAGCTGTTTGTTTTCTAACTTAAGGAAGTTTTTTATTTTGCCAGTAATTACGAAATAATAAATAATATTTTTGTCTTAACACGCATAAAAATATTATTATTTTAACGAAATATACAGTTTAATAAACATTTAAACTTAGATTTTTTAGATCGTAGTTAGTTACATAAACCATTTTTTTTTTATTTAACTTGCAATAAAACAATCATATCAACCAGGAAGTAAACTACTTTTTCTTAAGTTTTAAATGCTTTTATTTAAAATGATTACCTTTCTTAAGACGTTAAAAGGTATCCATGTGGTGTACGACTCGATATTTTGAGTGTCGTTTTTTGTCGTTTAATAGAATAGATAAATACTGTTTTAAAAATTTCATAACAAAAGTTTTTCTGTCATAAAAAGGAGATTCAAATTCTAAATAGGGAAGTTAACTATTTTTCTATTTGTTGTATCTGAGAAGGTTTTTTTTACGTTACAATCAAGTTTTAGATGATCTAAGGCAGTGCTTCTGAAATGGGGTTCCGCGGAAAATTTAAAATTTAATTAATTTAAAAAAGAAATTTGAAAAAAAAAACATAAATCATAAAACTTCAAAAAAAATGGAACACATAAAATGGAAAACATATATAATTATAGCATTCATTGATCTGCTTAGTGTGTATCTAGCGGTAGGACTTTTAATGGGTATTCATTATTAATAGGTGTCCTGGTTGCGCAAATTTTTGCAAATTTTTTGAATTTCTATTTTTAGTAAAGTCATGAAAATATTGTTATTATCACTAAAGCAAACAATGTAGGATCAATCAAAACAGATTCTAAATGTTTACACAACAAAACTAAATAAAGTATCTCTAGTTTCACTATTGATCTGTGCGAGGAGGTTGCATCAAAAGCAGTTGTTAAAAAACTTATAACAATTCCTCTGTCTAATGACACCATCCAATCTAGGGTCATGGAGATGGCTAGTGATACAGAGGATCAACTACTGGAGAAATTAAAAGCCAGTCTATTTTATGCTGTGCAACTAGACGAGTCCACTGACACAAGCGGCAAAGCCTTGTTACTCGTTTTTGTTAAATATTGTGGGCAGGAAGGATTCAACGAAGATATATTATTTTGTGGAGAATTACCCAAAAAAAACATCTTCTGTTGAAGTAATGAAATGTGTCGAAAATTATTTCATCAGCAAGGGTTTAGGGTGGAATAAATGTGTCGGCATTTGTACTGATGGTGCAGCGTCTATGACTGGGTCTAAAAGTGGTGTAGTCAGGAAAATGAAGGATAAAGCACTTGAAGCTAAATAGATACATTGTTTTTTTACATAGAGAAAATTTGACAACAAAACATTTTCTTTCTTCTTTACAAGAAATTTTCTCAGCGTCGATTAAAACTGTTAATTTTATAAAGCAAAGTGACACAAAGGCCAGATGTTTCAAAGACCTTTGTGAAAGTTTAGATGCTGACCATCTGCGACTTCTTTATTACAACGAAGTTCGCTGGCTGTCGAAGGGGTGGATACTGGTTCGTCTCGTTGAATTAAAGAAGCAGGTTTTCACCTTTCTTAAAGATGGAGGCTCAGAATTAGTGAAGTTCTTTGAAGATGATGTTTTTTTGGCCAGGCTAGCTTATCTCACCGATATTTTCGAAGAATTGAACGCTTTGAACTTAAGCATGCAAGGGAAGCAAAATTCCATTTTTGTCATGACAGACAAGGTTGAGGCGTTTTAAAATAGAATTAACTTTTGGAAGAAAAAGGTTAGCAATGGTAATTTTGCGATGTTTCACCGGTTTGATGAGGCCCATAAAAAATGCATAGAATTCAACTTCTCTGACGAAATATACAACCACCTTGATATTTTGTCTATACAGTTTCATTTATTTTCTTGAAGATGTTCGCATCGGAAATTTATGGGTTTTGAATCCTTTTATGTGTGATAGTGCCCGTTTATTACAGTAGTCTGTGAATTCGATTAGGTTCATTTCGTTATTGTTTGTAGCTCTCATTTTGTTTTTATTATGCAAGGAAAGATTTTTATGACGTTGCGATTAATCATGTTTGTATTCGTTTATTTATTATAGAATCATAAAATACCTATTGCCTCTGGCGCACTTTGAGTTTGACTGCACTTAGTACTATTACAATTGGTATGATTTCCAATAATGATATGGTTTTGCTAAAAAATTCGTTTTTTACTGAAATTCTTTTGTTTTTTGCAGGAAATATTATATCAAACATTTTATGTAAAATTAAATTAGGGGTTCCGCGGAAAAGTTGAACATTGGAAAAGGGTTCCGCCACTAGAAAAAGGTTAAGAAGCACTGATCTATACCATATAACATTAGAGAACTATATATTATCAGCTACATCAGATTTAAGTTGTAAAATTGTATACTGCTGCATGGAATTTATAAATATTATACTTTCAAAAAAGTAGTTATAAACTGGTTGAAAAACGTATATTATAATTTCAGATAAAAGTAGTTATCTCATAAGTCATCTACCAAAAGTTTTAAAACTAAGAATGAACGCAGTAAACCTAATTCAAATTGTAAACCATTTATCTATTTAAATTTCTTATTCTTGATGCACCATTGCCTTTTGATTTTAAAATCAAACATAGCGTAAAACTTTGGTTATTAGAAGATTCTATATTAAAAGTATACAGAACAGAAACTAAATATTTTATTTTTACATTTTTCTTAATAAACTGTTGAACAAGTCAAAAATTTAGTTAAAAATTAAAACATTTTACAAAACGATTTTAACACACAATTTTCATCTTCACTTTGAAAGTTCTTTAATCTAAAGTTGCAGCTTAGAGAGCAAACAACAACTTGTTTAGAAAAAAGTAAAAGTGTTATGAAATAAACTAGCTTGTGTACTTTTTTTTAGTCAGTCTAATTTGTTTTAAAAACAGATTTCTAATACAACTGAACCTAGATACTGACATAAAAATTTTAGTCAGTTTTAATTTTGATTTTTAGTCAAAAAAACTTTTTTTAAGAGCATGTTTAGAAATAATTTTACACTGTAACTCTAAAAAGTATAACAAAAGATAACTATTTTTATTTATACTTGAACTTGAGTATTCTAAGAATTAAATACCTAAAATACTTTTAAATGCTTTGGTTTTCAAAACTAAATTTTTAATAATAAACTCATACTTTTTAAGTTCTAAAAGTCAGAAAGCACCCTCATTTTTAGGTTTGAGAATTTTTTTATATTGTATTTTAGTCTTACTTATTTTACAAACTTTCAATACTAGCTAAAAAAGATGATAAATAAATTTCAAATGCTATTAAGTTCGACAAACTGTTTTCCACGTTTAGTATGGCTTAATTGAAAAAACAAAATACTAAGTTTCTAACGAAATACTCTTAAAACAAAATTTGTTTACAGTTTACTTTTTACAATTAGTTTCACTCAAAGTGATGATCAAAAATATAAACTAGTCATTCTTAATTTTTTTTAAGTTAAGGTTTATAAGTTGATTGAAGCCTTTTGAAGTTAAAAAATATTTTTACAATTACTTTCCTTGACATTAAAATTCTTATCAATTGAAAAAAAGTTTTACTTAATATATTATGATTAAAAAAAAGAGTTATATATACTTTTCCTCCTTTAAACTTCAAAATAGTTTACCTATTTTATCAAAAACATTTTAATGAGTTTTGTGCTAGTCAAATTCTACTTATCGACCTTATGCAAAAATAAACAAACTATCAAATCAACAATACGACCGAATTTAAAAAAATATATCATTGTTTAAATAAATTACCTAACTTAAATAAAACTGCTCAAGGTGAACAGCTTCGGCTGTCCTGGAAATAATCGCGAACGTAAGAAGCGACTTGATCCACATGCAGAAGAGTACTCCCTCCATCGCTCTGATCTATCACCTCGACTTTGCCTTCTACTACATCGTTTCCGACGACCACGACGAGCGGATGGCCAATCAGCTTCGCCTGCTTCAGCCGCCAGCCAATCGTGTCGCGGTGCCGGTCGTCCAGCAGAACGTCTCCTTTCAAACCCTTTTCTCCGTCTATTTCGTCATACAAGCGGTCTCCGACCAGGCACGACATCTCAAAGCTCTTCGACCCTTCGCGCGCCGTCACCACGCAGACCTTGTACGGGGCGATCGCCTTAGGCCACCGGAGGCCGCCCTCCGTCGACATGGTTTCCAGGGCGGCGGCGACGATGCGGGTCACGCCCACCCCGTAGCAGCCCATCTGGCACGTCCCGGTCCTCCCATTCTCGCCCATGAATTTCACGTGGAGCCTCTTCGAGTAGACGTCGCCGAGCAGGAAGGCGTGGCCGAGCTCGATCGTGTTCTTCACTTCGTAGCCGTCACCGACGTCGTCGACATCGCTGGTCACGTGACCGGTGGCGTCGTTCACGGCGATTTTGTCCTCGCCCACATCGGCCGCCAGGTGGAACTCGTGCGAGAGATCGCCGCCGATGAGGCCGGGGTCGGCGCGCAGGCTGACGATGGGGAGGTTGAGGCGGCGGAGGAATATTTTCTCGTAGCACTCTCGCACCTGCTCGTAGGTGCGCATGGCGGATGCGTGGTCGCAGTCGAACGTGTACAGGTCCTTCATGAGAAACTCCCTGCCGCGAAGCAATCCGTGCTGCGGGTGCGCCTCCGCTCTGAACTTGCTGCTTATCTGTAAGTAGTTGTTTGGAGATAATTTTTGAGAATGAAAGTGTTGCCTTTAGCTGTATGCCTTATACATAAATAAAAAACTAAATTTACTTTTATAGACATGATCAACTGATAGTAAATTTATTTTAAGCAAAACCTAATAAATTGTTAGGTTAAACTTTTACAACTTAATAAATACTTATAAGAAATTAATACTAATAACATAAAATAAACAGTTTAGATCTATTCTAGATTTAAAAATGAGTAACTTGAAGCCACAATATATTGTTTACTATATTAAAAATGAATTTATTTGAAAGAAACAAACAACAAGTGTTTCGTCAACTCAAGTTCACCTGGTACAGTTTAACAGGAAGCTGCTTGTAGGAAAGATTGTGCGCGAACGAAGCGACAATTTCGCTGACCGATTCTTCGTGAGTGGGACACAAGAGGTACTCCCTCCCGTGAACCCTGGTGGTCACCAGCTCGCTGCCGAACTTGTCCCACCTTCCGGTTTTCTGCCACAGCCTCTTGGGCGCCAGCGTGGACATCTGGAGTTTCTCGCACTCGATGGCTGACAGCTCCTCGTCGATTATGCTGGTCAGCTTGTTTATGGAGCGCATCAGAACGGGCATGTAGTGGTAAATACCTGTTAGATGGTTAAGTTAGTTTATCATTATAGGAACTATTAATCAGCTATTTAGACAACCGAGACTCTCTTCATAGGAATTGCAGCATAAGCATGATGATTAGGAACTGTCATTTCCTCGAAATTATGTAGATAAGAATTGAGAAAAAAAAATAACTGGATACTTTTATCTAATGTTTCAATATACAATTAAGAACGCTATCTTGTCAACGTTATACAAAGTCATTTCCAGATCTAAGGTATAACTTAAGACTAATTTAATTTTAGATAGCTACTCAAATTTTTAAATTTAGAGATGAAAACAATATCTAGATGACCAAACACTAGCTCAAGTATACATAAACTAAACAGAGCCATTTATATACAAAAGATTTCAAATATATTTTTAAAGAGATTTTAAACATAGTTATTTAATTAAAGCATTATTTAATTACACACCTTTTATATTTATTATTTAAAAGATTTTAAAACTTATTCAAGAATGATAAAAAAAGTAAAAGTGATGGTATTATAATTAGTTAATACACAACTTACTTAATCATCAGATGTAAATATTTATATTTTAATTACTCTTAACTTTTCAAATGCAAATTTAGTAAGCCTGGGGTTTTAAAACCTTAATTAATACAAGACAACATATTTTCTTATAAAACTATTATATTTTTTTTACGATATGGGTTTTATCTTAATTTTTTAAACTGTTTTACATTATATATGCTGAAAATCTAAAAAAAAACCAAAGACGTTATAATTACAAACACATACAAAACTAAAAATTAACAGTGTCAACCCAAATTTAGTATTTAATTGTTTATAACAGTACGGTTTGGAAAACTGGCACTACTTTTTTTATTTAAAGGCTACCTGGTGAAATTTTGTGAATCATGCCAGTTCTGAGCATCAAATTAGTGGCCAAACTCATCGATGATTTCTTGTCGCTGATGACATTTTTCTGCATGTGTGATCCTCCTAAGGAAGTGAGCATTCGCGAAAACCTCTGCCTCATTGATATTTTTCTTTTGTTAAAACTGAAATTAAAATAACTGGTTTTTAAGCATTTTTATTATACTTGATAAAATGCTAAATTGGTTTTTTTTTGATTTCTTCAAACTAAAATCAAAACAAGTTTTGCCAATATTGTTTTAAATTTGTAAAAACATAACTCTAAAAATAAAAGCAAGCTTTTTTAATAAGTATAATGAAATGTACTAAATTTATGTTAAAAAAAGATAATTTTATTTGTTTTCATTTTTTATTATAGTTAGTTTAAGCTTACTGGTCACCATCTTTTCAAATGGTCCTTTATGTACATAAAAGTAGATAAAAACTATACGTCAAAGAAAATTTATTTGGTAGTAAAAACATTTGACATGAACATCTGTAAATTGATTTTTATCTTATCTAACTGAAAAGTAAAAAGAAAACCTCAGATTACAAGACTATAAAACATTCTAGTTTAAAATTTAATCTAAAATAAAAAATTTAAAATTCTCATTTCAAGAAACAAATTATAATTTTATTTTAATAATTAAAAGGTTATATTTATAAGTGTTTTATAACAAAACACATTAAAAAATTCTTAAAATAAAGTTTTTAAAAATTATCAACAAACTTTAAAAGTGATTTTTTATATAAAAATTACAAATGTCTTTATAAGTTAGTTCCAGTAATTCATAAAAAAAATAATCTGAAAAGCCTTTATTTTATTAAGGTTTTCAAAACTTTTTAAAAGTGTTTTAGTGCATAACAAGTTTAAAACAAAGAATAGTAAATTATGACAGATAAAAATTTTCTATGGTAGTTATTTTGTATCACTGTCAGAACTGTCTATGTCATCAAGCATTACAGTTCTAGGTCCTTTAAGGCTGTTTTGAAAGTGTTTCATTGGATGGTCCTCAGGTAAATCGGAGACAGTCTGCCTAAACTTAGGATTCGAATGCTGAAGACTATTTCTAAAATAAATAGTTGCGATTATTCCCAAGTAAAGAACAAAGGCAGTTGTCAGGTAAAGGCGAATAATGGCCTTCTTGTCCATTTTAATGTTCTTTTCTTCTTGCTTCTGTTTGTAGGCATTCCAAACCAAGTAAAAAGGATCTTTTTGGGGAACCGAGGGCCGCTTGTGACCAAACTCCCGGTCATAGAACTCTTTGTAAACGCTGTCGTGCTTGTCAACATACCCCGACCTCATGTAGTCCTCATTGTCAGTGGGGTGGCTCATGCTTGGTTTCGGACGATTCCTGTAGAAGTTCATCTTGTCATCGTATTCTGCCCTCTTTGTTTTGTTGCTCAATACCTGTTTTAAAAATTATGATTGGGTTAATAAATAACATAACTAAATATTTTTTTTTAAATCAAGTATTTTAATGATTGTTTTATTAGTATAAAAAACATGTTTTTTTTTTATTAATAATATTTTTTATCATGAAAATTATAAAAATAATATCAATTTTTTGATACAAGTTTTAAGTAATAATCGTCCATAATTTTTTTTTAACTTTAAAAAAAGCAACATTTTGTTTTTACATCCAGTTTTATCTTATGCTGTTCTAAAAAAATAGTCATTCAAAAAAATTTTTTCTAGTTTAAGAAAATTTGAATATTACATGAAAACAAATAAAAACCCACCTGGTAAGCCTCATTAACTTTTACAAATTTCTCATGAACACTCTCATCATCAGGATGCTTGTCGGGGTGATACTTTTGACACTTTTCCAAGTACGCCTTTTTAATTTCCTTGTCACTTGCCTTGTGAGTAACTCCAAGAACGTTATAGTGGTTGCAGCATGAAGAAGTCAAAGATATGAAACGGTTTTGAGTTTGAAACAATGTTTGGATAGAGTAAAACTTGCAAAACACCCTCATTTTGTGAGTTTTAAATATATCTGTATTTAACATAAAACTTTTTATTTTATATAAGTTCTAATTTAAACAATGTCCAAAGTTAATCTAATACACAAAGTTATCAAATTTATGTAAATTAATGAGGCTGGCCATTGTTTTTTTTTTTTTAGAAATTACTTTCACGATTTCAGATTTTTATTTTTATTTTTAAAGTATTGTTATCTGTTTTATACGTGGTTGCCACTGATCAAGCTGAGAAAAATTCCCTGACTTTTCCTGACTTTTTCCTGACTTTTTACCAAAATTTTCCTGCTTTTTCTAAATCAAACTCTTAAATTAAACTTATTCTAAAATACATAATCTTACATTTGAAACTATATAAAGCTTTCAATCTAATTTTAATACAGGTTAAAAACAAAACTTTTTGCTAAATTTTATCATCATACTTTCAGTACATCACTTAAACCATCTGTGTATGATCGATGTTTGTAATAAACAGCTCTATCAGCAAAATACTTGTACTTTTTAACTTATAAACAGAGCTTGTCTGAAAAAAGAGACAATTTTTTAGCATTTCCTAGCATAAATATATCTAGATAAACAAACAAAATATAAGGAACTTTTACAATTAAAACCTTGAATTAATAACTAACTTTCACAACTAAAATCTTAAAATAATAACAAATTTTTTACAGTTTAAACCTTAAAACAATAAAGAATACATTTTTTTAGAATTTCTTAGCAAAAATGTATCTAAATAAACGAAACGACATATGAGGAACTTTTACAATTAAAACCTTAAAACAATAAAGAACTTAATCAAATACTGTTTTTTAAATGTATGTACTAAAATATATTTTCTCGGTTTTTTTATTAGCACTTCAACCTCTTCATCTAATAAAGATATGGTTTCCTTCATCTGGTCTGCAAGTTAAAATCATTTGCTTCATTTTATTTAAATCGCTCTCATCTGCTTCCCCTACACTTGTTGAATCTTTTCTCTGTATCAAGCCACAACTTGTGGGGTTCATTTCTTTTCTTTTGGCACTCATTTATTTTTACCTCCATATTTGCTGCCACTGATTTCTCCTCATCCTCCATCTCTTCCTGCCTTTTTTCTTTTAAAAATGCTTGATATCTGAATAAAAAAAATCTATATTAAAAGTATACTTAAACGAATTTAATTATAAATATTACTCTAACACTAAAACGTAACACTCTAAAAAATACAACATACCTTGATCTTACGGTGGCTACCAACATCTGCATATCTTTCGAGATGTTTACTTGATATGGTTCTAGTTTGTAAGCATACATGTAATCTTTAATTCTTCTTCTGGATTTAATACTTTCTTCTTCCATGTTATCTTCAAGCAGAGCTTTGTTAATACTAAACCCTTGTTCCACCTCGCCTGTCCATTGTGCAAAACAAACAATAATTGCAACAGTTTTCCAAGAGAAGATTTGGTACCAACTCTCAATGTTTCAAAATAAAACTGGTCCATACGATCTTGACTTCACTTGAAGCTTTTAAACTTTAATACATTCATTGCGCAATTTATCAAAATTCTAAATTGATCGATGCTCTCATCACCTTCAGTGTTGGAGCACATTTTTTGTTTCGTTAAGGAGTGCACAATATTGACAAAACGCTTAACCTAAACTGTGACTCCTAATTTGTCTAGGTTATGAGGATTTAGGCATGACATGTTTTTAACAAATGTAGTTCCAATAGCCATTCTGCTCCGGAGACTTTCAACAGCTTTTATAACAAAAACTCTACATTCTTTATTAAAATTTAAGATCTTTTGTTTCTCAATTAGGTCTTTTTTCCTCAAATTTGAAAGCATATTGGTTGCTGCACACCCAAGATCGAGGGCAGGTTTCAGGGAAGCTAATCATTCAATTCAATCTTGAATAACTTGGGAAGGCTAAGGTTTGAAATTACCCCGTCTTTCATGAAGATCACAGCAATTTAATTATCAAGCACAAAATGTCCTCATGCATAAAGGCAATAATAGGCTGAGTACTCTGGTATAGTATTAATTTATACCAGATGAAGGCATTGGAAATAAAATTAAATATATTTTCTAAATTTCTCCCAAAATTTTTGAATTTTTTCCTGACTTTAAAGGACTTTTAATTAATTTTTACCATTTGAAGGCCTTAAAAAACAAGAAATTTTGTAAATTAAAACTGACAAAATCTGACTTTTTATTTTATTTTATCGAATTTCCTGACTTTTCCTGACTTTTGTCATTTTTTTAAATTTTTCCTGACTTTTCCTGATTTCCTGACTTTTCCTGACCAAGTGGCAACCCTGATCTTGTACCTTAGTAAAAACTATATAAAGTAAGATCAAAAACTAAAAAAGGGTGTTTACCCCCCATATGCCCTTAACATATTCTAATTCAAGTTTTGTTTGCTAAATGTTAAAATTAAATTTCATTTAAATTCTATACTCATATGTCATTATACTTGAAACTTAGATTTAAACTGTCTACTTACTAAAAAAATTTGAAATGATTAAAACTATACTTTACAGGATTGCCACTCGTTTTTTCAAAATATTTTTTCCAGGTTTTCAAAGTTTTTCCATGGTATTTTAGTTTAAAGTTATGTTTAAGGTAAGAAGCTGTGTTAAATAGTATAAAAACATTAAAAAGATACTGTAAGCTACTTTAAATGTGTTTTTTTAATAAAAAAATTTTGATGATGACAAAAAATTTTTATTTACATGATAGATTTTTTGAGTCAAATCAAAATTTTACTACTGAACATGTGAAAATTGTTAAAACTCCAGGTTTTTTTAGTGATTTTTGTTCAAAATTCCAGGTGTTTCCAGATTTATTTTGCCAAAACTGTCAAATTCCAGGATTTTCCATGTTTCCAGGTTAAGTGACAACCCTGTATTAATAGGATATTGAGTGTGCTAGTAACATAAAAATAAAGTTTAGGACCAAAAAAACTAAATAATTTCTGTAAAGTCTTTTATGTTAGTTTTTAAATTGATTCTACTTGTTTGATCATGTTCATGGAGTTATAACAAGTGTAGAAAGTAGTTTATTTCAAAAAGGATCTAAAACTTTCAAAAACATGTGATATACGTAAATATTAAAAATTTGTAACTAAAATGTTTTGTGATGCATTCCTATGTACTAAGGATTTATCAGTAAAATACTAAACATTAACTATAATTGTGTATTACAGTTTTTTTATCTGTGTATTCAGTAGTGTATATCTGCTTGGGATGGTGCTGCTAGTTGTCATTTAAAATTAATTGTTAGTACACAAAAAAATTCAAAATATGTTTGTGGTGTGCCTGCACTGACTTCAACAAACTTCTTGTTTGTTAAATCTGGTATTCTGAAATTCAATAAAGTATTTAATTTGCAAGTTTGTAAATTGGTGCTGAGTACTTTGAGAAGACTTGAGCTTGACCACCGTTTTTTTACTAAAGTGTGTATGGTTCATAAGTACAATACCAGACATTCAAAAATCAATAACTTTGCAGTTGAAAATAACCTAGAATCCATCAGATATTTTGGTCCTAAGTTGTGGTCTAGTGTAGCTTCAACTTCATTATTTATAATAATCAAGTTGTTATTCTGTATATCTATGAAAAAAGTTATTTATAGATTAAAAGTTCAAAAAACAATTTGTTTTTATCTCAACTCTCAATGTATGCAGAAAAAATCAAGCTGATATCTTGTATGTGCAAGGTGTAACCGCATAGTTGCCAAATTTCAACCAGCAAATGGTCATTGGTTACACATTTACTCAGATATTCTAATAAAAATATTAAAAAATCAGTTGGGATAACACGTTAGCTATCTGTTAAGCTAGTGTAGTTTTAGAAACTTTAAAAAAGACACATTTAAATACAGTAACATTTAGTTCTTGTTTAGCCAGTTTACAGGGTTAGAATGCTTTGAATATGTAAATTGTTTTTTATGCAAATGCTGCTTAATTGTTTTAAGTTGGTATTTGTCATCTGTTTATCTAAGTATACTTATGGTTAGCTTTGTTTATTTTTATACTAATATATGATTAGCTAGTTTCGGATTGAAGATAAGGAAAACTTACTAGTATGTGCATAATTGTATGATTGCTGTTTTTCGATTTGATATATTTTAATTGTTAGTTATATTCTTAGATTTTGCATTATTTATATTTTTTTGAACTTAATTTTATAAGACTCATTTGTTTTAAACCTTTTTTTTTTCCTGGGTAATATTGCAGTAAAATATTAAAGATAGATGTAAAATATAAATGTTTTCTAATAAAACTAGTTTAATGTGATTTTTCATCAACTGATTATGGGTTCACTCTGGTGGCAATGTTCACATGGTTGAATTGTTGGCGAGATCGTTTTTTGTTGTAGCACCAGTATTGGATTTTAGGGCTTCATTATTTTCCCACAATTTGTGATTTTAGTATTGAGATTTTAGCCTTGTTAATGTTCTCCAAATGCCTTGTCACTGAGGTTTTTTTTTATGGTAGAAAAACATCAAACTTACTCTTCCCTCTTTGACAACAAATTTTTTGAAGGTCAAGCAAGCAATTTGTCACCATCTGGATTTCCTGCTGCCCCTTTAAAATTAATAAAAACATTCTATAAAACAAAAAAATCTACTGGTGACACTTCATTTGGCAAACACTCTCACAGTTAAAATCTCAACACTAAAAACCACAAAGTGTGGGAAAAAACAATGAAGCTCAAATCCCCAAGTTCATACCCATTTGTTTAATATATGTTTTTTGGTAAATATCTAAGAAGATATCCAACCAATATTAAGCTGAAAATATATTATACTTAATTTCTTTTTTAACCATAGTTGTAGGATTCTTATTTCATAAATAAATAAAATTAAATTTAATAAACGTAACCTAATAAAACTTAAATATTTAATTGCTTTTTTTAACACTATAAAGCAACTATATCAATACAATAATTAATTAAGATAGTGTAAAATAAAATAAATTAAATATTTCAGTTTATAATAATAAAATTTAATTCTTTCTATGTATTTCTATAGCTTGTTTTAAACAAAGCATCTTTTTAAATTAAACATATTAGGCTTAAAACATTGATTTTTAGCCTAGAAATATAATTAAAAAAGACTTCAAATACAATACAATTTCAGCTTAATATTGGTGCAACATCATCCTAGATAATAACTTGTTTTTTTTTTTGAGAAAATTACAAGTTAAATATTGATAGGGCTGTTAAAATACACACTCACTATTGATAAGAAAACGATTATCGTTGCAAAGGGTAGAGTGACTGAAGTTTCTTTAACTAAAAAATATATATAAAGAATAGAAATTGAGCCTCATGATTTTCCAACACTTTGTGGTTTTTGGTGTTGAGATTATATCCTTGTGAGTGTTTGCCAAACGATGTGTCACCACGGTTTTCAATAAAGGGTTAGCATTAGTTTTTATTTTTATTTTGGTTTGGTAAAAAATAAAATTTCTGCTTATTTATTAAGCTATTATCATATGTTTATAGATAGATTTTTTTTTAACATCAGTCTCAAACTCTACCCCTTGCAACGATAAACGTTTTCTGGGGAAAAGTGAGTGTGTTACATCATATGTAATTTTATCTGCCCAATTAATATTTAACTTTAACTACCCAAAAATAAAATAAACAAAAAACTATCTTTAAAAAAAATAAAAAAAAACCTTGGTGACACACCATTTGAAGAACACTCACAAGGCTAAAATCTCAACAAAAAACCACAAAGTGTGGGAAAATCATGAAGCTCAAATCCCCAAGCAAGTGTTCACCGGCGCTACAACCAAAAAAAATCGCACCAACAATCCAATCATGTGATCACCACCATCATAGTAAACTCACAACCAGTTGTTGAGGAAATGCATAAAACTAGTATTATAATGAATACATTAGCATTAAATAACTATCCTAAATCTTGATAACTAATTTACTGAAATGGTACTCAGAATAAACTAAAAATTAAGCTAAACTAGAAAAAAAATAATAATAAACTATTAAGAAAAATGTAGTTTTTGAAACTTGTATTGGTAGAATTAATTTTAGTCTAATAAAAGTAAGAAGAAAAAAAAACTTATATTTATGCAATAGTAATTAATATTTACAGCTAACAAATAAATATAACAAAAATATAATAAAAACTGGATAGCAGCAAATAAACAATCATGCACAACCATACAATATATTTCCCCATCAACAGACCAAAACCAGCCAATCATGATCAGAGTAGACACAAACAAAATTGACCACACATATATTAAGAGAAACAGATAAAAATAACAACCAAAAGCAATTAAGCAAAATATGCATGAAACACAATATACTCAACCACAGCACTCTAAACCTACTCAGTATACTTGCTCAACAAGAATTTTTTGTAACTATATTTAAACTGATCTTTTTTTAGGTCTTGAAAATTTCTGAAACGCTAGACCACAACTTAGGGCCCAAATACTTGAAGGAGTTTTAATTTAGTTTTATTTTTATTTAAAAGGTAAGTTTTTTCTTGATAAATTTAAAGATAGGGAAGGTAGAACAACACATGATTAGCTAAAACTCACTCGCTTGATCATGAAAAAAAGTTTATTGTTGCAGAAGGGAATCTGAGTTATGATCTTTTCCTACCTTAAAAAAATGTATTTCATTAAAAGCTTAATTGCATAACTTTTCCACTATAAAGAATTGTGATTTTAGAGGAGGTTATTTCCCTAACTTTAAAGTAAACTTTTTATTACAGTGAAAAGCGCAACTTTGTATTAACACTATTTAAAGTTATGCAATTTAGCTTTCTGTAAGTTAAGCGGTCTTAATGCAATAGTTTTTATAACGTTGATCGTCAAGCAACTAGTCTTGAAAAACAAAGTTGAAATATTAAAAGTTTTTCGAATATTTTTCTTCTAGAAAATTAATTAAACACTTAACAAAAATCTGAAAATCTCCAATATAAAATTTCAAATAAAAAAAAACTAATGTATTACAAGAAGAAAAATCAATCAGTTTAATTAGTATTTGACAAACAGTGACTATAAATTTTAGATGAAAACGATAATTCTAACTAGTTTTAATTATTCTTTTAATTAATTTCAAAACCATTTATTTCAATATATTTTTGATTAGTCACGAATAAGTAACAACTACCTGTATAAATAAGAAAAAAACTAGAGTTTTTTTTTCATTATGTATAAGTATAAGTCTACTATTAAACCTACTAATTTGCGTACTAGTTGAATAACTACTTAGACGACTAGATTCCCAACTATTAAACTACTAGTTGCCCAACTAATTGCCATACTATTTGGCCTACTACTTGTAGGTCCATTAGTATCGGCTAACTCATATAGTTAATTAAATATAGCAACAAACAGTAGCATACATACAATTAATTTAGTAAGAGTAGATAGCTGAAAAACTTTCTTTAAAAAAAAGGTAAGTATCAACAACAAAAAAGCAATCACTTTATTATCATTCTATCACTATTAATCAAGTTAAAATTTATATTTGTTGATTTTAATAATACAAGCAATCAAAGTACTTGAAGCATTGGAACATCTAACTAAACAATTGAACTATACATGTTCATTCGTTTATCTTTTATAACTTTAAATTATTTTTTTGTGTTTTTATCCAAATAGATGGTTTTTAAACTAGGCCAAGGTTATTGACCTATGCCATGTAAACTTCTTTTCTATATTTATAGTTTTTATTAAGATAAAAAGCATAATTTTTTATGGTAGTAAAATATATAACAACAATATAAAGTTTTTACTAGTAGTTTATTATTAGATATAAAAATGTTTAGTATTTTACAAATGAACGAGATAACAAGAATATAAAAGCATAAATGTCAGAATTACTTTTCCATGTAAAGATGTTGCTTTTTTATTTAAAACTCAGTGTTATTCTGTTTAGATTCAGGAAAAATTCAAAAAAATAGCTTTAAATAATTGTACACAGTACAGTAGCTATGGTCATAATTAAAACAAACTCATACAAGGTTAACTAAAAATCTTTGTACTTTTTTTACTAAAAAAAATTACTAAAACAGTAAAACTATATGTTAAAATATATATTTTTTTTTTTAACTTTTTATTATTTTTTTTAGGAAGCAAAAGAACAGGTATTATTTTAATTTTATGACGTAGGAAGAGCAAGTTTAAAAAGAGTTATAATGTTATAAAGGGATGAATCAAAATTCTACAGTTTACTATGTTGTGAAATTATTTAAAATATTTAATTTATCTGAAGACCGTCCTCCTAAGAATGGAAGACAACAATATTTTTATCAAAAAATAAAAATCAAAGCTGATTAGGTAAAAAGAACTTAAAAGGCAAATTAATTAAAAACGTGTTCTCTTTTCATGTTTTTTTTTTGTGGAGCTTCAAAAAAACTAGTATGCTTTGAATGATGGCAATTTGCCATTGGCAATACTTAATCAATATTTTAAAATATTTGTTATTATATAATGCTTAAAATAGTTTAACAAGCTTGTGTTTGAAATTTTTATTAACTTTTTAGCTAAATACCCTTTTTAATAGTCATAAAATGTTAAAAATACATTTTAAAGAATAATAAAAGTTTGGTAAAAGTTTTCAACTGCATTCAAAACAAATATTCCATTACTATTCTTTTTAACGGATGCTTTATTTTAACCGTATAAAAGAAGAAAAAAACGAAGAAACTAGTGAACGATGTATAAATTCTGAAATCATTTATTTTCTGTACAAAGCTAATAGTCGTTTAATTTATTTTATTAGCTTAAAACTCCAGTTAATATTTTTCTTAGGTGAAAGCTACTATATTAGTTAATTTTGCCCTCCGTATTTCATTAAGAATACCAACATTGATATTATTAATTCTGAAATGGTGTAACTATAAGCTACAACAATGCTCAACACATCTTTAACCTAATATTGCATGTAGGTTTTAATTTCACTGAAAAGTTATATTTTTTGGACAAAATCATCAGTATAAATAAATCTGAAAAATTAAAATTATAACATTACATAAGCTTTTATAATACATTTTGTTCTCCTTCTTTGAAATTGAGAACTCTGATAGTTTAATTATCTTAGATACTATGTTAATTTTAAAAAATTTCTAGAGTAATTTCTAGAGAGAGAAATTTCTACCTAAAAAAAAAAAATAACAATAATAATTGTCCTAGACATGACATCAAGGACATTAGTGTGTTGCCTGTTAATTTCTATCCTTACTTTACAAGTATAAACAAAATTCACAACCATTCAATGAGATTTTCAGAGACAAATTACTTTTTGCTAGAGTAAATAGTCTTATACGGTTCTAAGTCCTTATCATATCTTGGATGTAAGGTATAAGAGGAAATTCCAAGAAGCTTAAAAGAACAAAACTATCTTATAGCATTTTAATCTGGACTAAAAAATGTATTACTCAAAAATCGATCAGACAAAGGTCAATCTTAATATTCCTTTTAAAATAGTATCACATAAAATGATTTCTTAGTTAATAGGTTTTACTCTCTATTTTTATTTTTAAGCAATGGCAGCTGTGTTGGCTGGGTGTGAGGAGAGTTGATTTGGTCTTAGGTATAGCTTTTGAACAAGCAGTTTTTATTTACTAACTTAACTTTTTTTTTCATGTGAGTTTGTTATTATGATTAATTAAGTATGATTATTATTTTTATTTATTTATTTATTATTAATTTTTTTTTTGATAACTGTTGAGTTTGTTTTAGAGTAACAGGGTTTTTAAACAGGTATAGTTGAAACTTATTTTGTTTATTTTTATTCTTAAGTGAGATTTATTAACTAGTTTTTTATTTACTTAAGCAATTGTTAATTTTTTTTCTTAAACTTTTGTTTTATTTTTAAAAAACATTTCGTTTTAGAAAAGGAAAATATCTTAGTTATAGCATTTTCACCACTTCTCCTTTTTTTGTTTTATTATTGACCTTTTTATTGCATTTTTCAGGGTTGGTCTTGTAGAGAGGGCAACAAAAAAAATGTGAATGTAAATGATCATAAAAATCAAAATCTTTGGGAGGAGACGGTGTGGTGCCCATGGTAGACTATGATTTTCATGGTTAATATTGGCAGTTATGTGTTTAAAAAAGAGTGCATACCATTTTTTTTGTTAAAGAATTAATTAATCTAATTAGTTTAAGTTTAAAAAACATCATACATCTATTTAAAATTAGATTTTATCAAAGTTTTAAATAAAACTTATCAAAGTTATTTACACATATATGGTGTGAGGCTTGATGAACGAAAGGTCTTTCTCCACACCAATCCATTGACCAATGTTGTGAGCGTTCACTTCTTTCTTTCAAACTGTATCCTGGTGTATGACTCGATAACCGAAATGTTTTTTTGTAAACCAGGTCCTTGAACCAAATTTGTTAGTGTTTTTCAATAAACAATATATCAAGTAGTACCCAAAATTTAAAGTTAAATTTTCTGTTTTGCATAATTATAGTATAACAAAAAGTATAATTGTTATAGTTAAATAATTTCTCTGAACACTAACAAAATTTAAGTTTATGAGTTAAAAACATCATAATTGCTTATAGAGCAACTAAATGACTATGTTTTTTAAATATGATAGTAAAACATAGAAAAACCTTAAGTTATGCATGGTAAGGCATTCATATACTACCGTATTACTACTTGCCCATTTACATTAGAGTTAACTTTGAAATAATAATTTTTTAATTTTAACTAAAATTCTTTTATCATAATTATTTTATTTCTAATAAAAATAAACCTCTTTAGACAAAATGAAGGTTTAAAGAAGTTTATTGTGAAATACATGTGTTAATCAAAATTCTGTTAGTTCTGAATTTTGTGAATTATCTCTGTTACTTTTATTTTAATTCAATTTTTTTGAGATATGGCTAAATTCAAATTTATAAAACTCTAAAGTATAGCCATTTCTAGTAACCATGAATATTTATTTTATTTATTTTTTAAATAATTCTTTGTTAACTTTATAATCTTATTAATCAGACCTTCAAACTTCTATTTATTTAGTATTTTATAATTTTAACTTATACTCTTTTACAGTCTTAAAAGGTAGGGTGCAAATGAAAAAATTGACAAACCGCATTATTTCTACTACCATCTTAAATGAAATAGGGTTTTTATTAGATATTTCTGCTATTAAGTCTGCTTTTTGTTTGTCTATTGAATTTATGAAATAAACAGAACTGTTGCAGCAACAGGCCCATTTTGTTTTTGAATATCAAGTTATTTATTATACCTTAAAATTTTATAAGGGTTTAAAATTGACTTATGTTTTAATTTTTTAATACAAAGGGCTTTTGCTAACAGTAAAGTAGTTTCTATGCACTCTTAATGAAAGCTGATCTTAAGGACTTAATTTTAAAAAGTAGTTTAAAATAACATTATAAAAGTTAAAAGAAATTATGTCAATCAAAAATCATTTTGAAGTAGACTTAAAGCATTTAGAAAAAAAAAAACTTTTAACTCAAAGTAACACATAGTTGTAAAAATATTTGGAATTAATAATTTTCTGAATAAATGAAGTTTATTGAACTCAAAAAAAAACTTTAAAATGTGGTATAAAAATCTTATGTATAAAAAGACCTTTTGGTCATCAAGTCATGCAACACAATCTTATAAATTTAGATAAGTAAAATAAATCTTGTGAAAGTTAATGATATATTATTATAGTACGGATTCTACTGTTTGTTTTTAAAATAGTTATGTAAAAGATGTTTTAAATGACCCAAAAGAAGTACAGAACCTAATGAATAAATATTTTGTATTATTGCTGAAAATTTGTCAAAAATTGACTCATAATGTGTTCAAAAAAAAAGTGATGAGTTTTCCTGTGATACAGTTTAAAGCTATCTTTAAAATAAAGTTAAAAGTTGTAGTCCTGGTTAAAATGTGTAAATGTAAGTAGAATGAATTTCCTACTATCCAATCTGTAAAACTTGTTTTAAATTTGTTGCTCTATCTATACTTATCTGAACAATCGTTATACTTATCTAAGAAAAGTGTTGTGTTTAGTTTATTTTCTGAATACCCCAGGTATGTTTTAAGTGGTCCCAGTTTACAACTTTTTAAAAGTTTGTATTCTGTTGTTCTTTATTAATTTTAATTATTTTATGAAAAAATACTAGGAAGCTGTAGTCTACAAAAATTTGATAGAAGACTGCTTTAAATAAAAAGTGTTCAAACATAAGATAAAGATTGTTTATTAAAATCTGTGTAAGAATAAGCTGTCCTTGTTGGTCTTTCAAAATGAGTTTTTTGCTTAATTACTAAATGTAAAGTTTTTAATTTATAAATTAATAAAATCATTAAGTTTTACTATAAAGATTGAAAATAAATAGTATTTACAATATGATTTTTTTTTAATTGATTGTAGCCTTAAAGTTGATATTGCTATTTTTATTTTTCAGATATATTTTAGAGTTCTGTGTCATTTTCCTTGTATGTTTTAAATTCAAGCTGTGTCAATTTTTTCAAACTTACCCACAAACGGTCAATTCAGTACTTTGTACTTAAGTCGCTTGGTTGGATCACAACAGCAGTTTCTTGCGACTATGCCTGCCTGATGAGTCCTAAATAGGACAAAACCGGTTATAGGTTGTTTTGGATGCTGTTGTTGTTGATCTTGCAGTAAAGTTAATTAATTATTATTGATGGCCCAAAACATCTCTACTCTGTTGATGATGGCTGTAATAACTACTGGTTAAGGTTTAACTTAAAATAGAATTATGAAGGTTTTAATAGAGTAATGTTCTAGACTTTGTTTACATTATATTTTTAAAACTTATAAGCTTTTATCAGGTAAAATGTTTTAAATGCTTCTAAATAATAAGTTGTTAAATAATTGTAAGTTTACTGCATTTGGAAAATGGAAGAAAAAGGTGAACCAGAGTTGGTAGCAGAATCAAATAATGAAGAGCTCAATAAGGAAACAACAGAAGAAAAGTTCAAGAAAATAGAAACGCACTTGTATGGTAAAATTTCAAAAGGTGACAAAAATTCTCAATTTCTCTTAGGCCAGTTCTACTATGAAGAAGTTAGATACTTGATCCTTACCTAAAAACTCTAATTTTTGAACACATTATTGATTTTTTTATCAATAAAAAAATTTACCAAAAAATAGTATTGTTCAGTTAAACACACGTTTTACTATTTATTTAAGTTATTTTTAAACTTATTTTTCTGTAAAGTTTTAAGATAATGTAAAGTTTTAAGAAATTTTAACTTCACAATATTTTTTATAATTAACAATGTTACATTTTAGATTTACTCTATACATTTAAAATTCTTTTGTCATAAAAAATGAGTATTGTGTAAAGTAACAAAAAATTTCATTTGAAAATTAAAAACCATAATCAAAAAATCAATATTTTAGTTTTCAGGTACATAAGTAAAAAATGTTATAGTTTATTATTATTTTTTGATTAACTGTTTTACTTATTTTATATCATCATTTTATAAATTATTTAAATGTTAGTTTGAGTGATTTTCATATTTTGTTAGTTAATTTTAAGAACTTTATGTCTTCAACTTCCAATAATTACTATTTGGTTCATGAATTAAATGTTAAATTCATTAATAATATATTTTTTTATTAAATTTATATTCGTATATAACAGGGAAAACTGGATGAAGCAATTAGACAATTTGAAGAAATTAAAGACAACAATGTACAAGCCATGTATCAACTTTCTACGATTTACTATGATGGTATAGGATGTAAAAAGGATGAGGTAAAAATTATAAAAAAAAGCAGTAACCTTGAATAACTATAATTGAAAATGTATATCATGAATACAATTACTATGTTTTTGATTTGTTTAAAATTCCAAGTTATAGCAGTTTGGTAGCTATTTAGCACTTTAAAATGTCTTAAAAACTATCTATTTAAATGAAATACCTTTACTTTATTAGTTATTACCAGTGGCGATGCTGGTATTTTTGTTTTAGGGTATAGAAACTTCACAAGTATTTTTCAAATAATTTCAAATATAATAATTTTAAATTTATTTAGTAAGATTAAAGTACTACAAATACAAAAACTGTTTGTGAGCAAAATTATTTGACAAATATTAATTTTAATAGTTTTATAATATTAAAACAAGTTTTTTGATTTTTTTTAATGGAGCATCTGCTTCAGTGCTCCACCTCACGCGATGCCCCTGGTTATTACATTATATTAATTTTATTACAAACTTAAGCTTTTAAAGAATAAAGAGTATGATTTTACCACGTTTGAAATTTTTTTTTATTTGTCTGTTTTACTATATTATGTAATAACACACAAACATATATATACATATTATATAAAACAAATACTATTTGATGTAAATTTCAGTTTTGATTCTTAATGCACCAAACCTCTCTTCTAACATTGCATGTAGCATTGAGCCTAAAATGTGTGTAAAGTGGTGTCTTTTTTATCTTATAAATAATTTGCTCTTCTTTCCTATAAAGTATAGAGCCCTATCTAACGAATTTAAATTAAAAAACATGGTATCTCAACTTTTTTAAAAATAAACTAATACATATTTTATTTATACAAAAATATCCAATAATTACAGCTGTTTCAGCGCTAAGTTTACCAGTTATTAAAGCAAATAATTTTTACCGACATAATTTTTTTATTTTCAAAAGTATGTGTATTGTGACGTTTTAAATTAATAAACGTTGGTCTATTTTTAGCATATCTGAACCAAAACTGGGTTTAGCACAAACTAATGTAAAACTTCTTCTCAAGGTCAGAGTTAAATGTTGCTTTGTAAATAATGTTTTCGAACGGAAATTGCCTCCAGTCCTATCAAATTAGATTTGCAGCTACCAGCACAATTACATAGACTTTAAATTTGAGTTTGTTATTTCTTATTTTCAGGTCATGTGCTGTAATTTTCTGTACATGAATAGCAAATTAGCATACTATGTTTATCAAAAACTTTTGTTAATGGATTGTTTTTGCTAAAATGTTTTTTTATTACATTTATGAATTTACTACCAAATTTTTTAACTGAATTACCAAATGAGGAATTTTCCAAATTTGTTTTCTTTTTGTTTGATGTTTTTGTTTGCTTTAGTTTTTTCTTCAGAGTTTTCATGTTTAAGTTCATACTTATATCCGTTATTTTTTCATTATTCACTCATAATTGTTTTTTATCTTTAATAAATTTTAATTGTTACTAGATCTTTTGTTAAAATATTCATTAATTGATTTTGGGATTTATCTTATGATGTTTTGTTGAGAACATACTTAGTGTAGTTGGTAGATTACCATTCACTACCAATAAAAGGTTTTGTTGTGATAAAAATTTTATTAATGTACATAATTTTTGCTTCTGGCATTTTATAAGGCATACAAGAAAAAATATTCAAGCTGAGCTTCACATCCAGGTAGTTAATTGTCACCATTGGTAATTCCAATGTGACTTGTAACCCCATAGATTTGAAAAAGGCTTAAATTCAATTTTAAAGCCATATTAATTGGCCAATGCATATTCTAGATTATTGTCTCTGTTTGACCCAACTCTTTCTAATCCAGAAGTATTTTCAACCTGTCCATCAAAAAAGTCCCATTAGCTCACATAGCACTTATAAAAGATCTCTACGCTACATTAAAAAGAGACTACTTGTATTTGCTCTCTTCTTGTGTCACAGTGTCTTTTTTGCAGAGATTTGGAAAAGTTTTTAAAGCACATAACCTGAAAATATTAAACAAATAAAAAACTCAAATTTAAAATCAGTTTAATTCCGCTGGTAATTGCAAATATATTTTGAAAGGAGGTTTTTACGGTTCAAAAAAATATTTAGAAGGCACATTTAATTCTGACCTTTAGGTTCAGAGATATGCTAACCATAGAAAATATTTTAAAGATGGGGTATACGAAAATGAGACTGGGCTTTAAAAGTATGTCTGCAGTTTAAAGCACAAAACCCTGACCAAAAAATAACTTGGGAGGTGTTAAAAAGAGCACAGCCTATAACCAATAGTAACAATCTGGTTTGAAGTATGTGCTTAAAAGAAGCCACCGTCGTTATGTATGCTCTAAATGAAAAGGGATGCTTAAACAAGAGTAATAAGTTTATTTCATCCTGTAGCCATATTAAATAATCATTAACAAAATCTATTTTAAATTTTTAAACTCCCTTATTAGAGTTTTATAGACTTTGCATGTTAGTTAGAAGCAAAGTTAAAAATTTGTAACAAATATTTGCACTAAATTCAAAATTATACCGCAATATTTTTTAAGTTTTGAGTAATTTTTATGAATCTTTACGTAAATTTTCAAAATGGGTGAAGATTGCTTTGCATAAAGCGTATGTACCATTTTTAAACTACATTTTTAAATAAACTTATATATATGTATATATATTTATCTAATTAAATAAAAACAACAGTTTAGACAGCTGTTTTGTACAAGAAATATAAAACTTCATGTACTCCTCAGTAAGCTACAGTTTATAACAATAGTAAACATAAACAACATTAAAGGTTTTGAAGTTTTTTATAATAATTATGACGTAGTAATGATACAGTTTATTGTACAATTAGCTGAATTTGAAAAATACGCTGTAGTTGTTAATTTATGCATTTTGGAAAAATTGGAAAAGGTTATTTATTATTAGATAAATATTTAGCTCCAATTTAATTTGTCAAGCACTATTGACCAGAACTTTTTATAAAATCTTATAAATCATTTTTATAAATAAATTTAAAAAAAGTATATATGTATATATACAAGTTTCTTATTTGATGTAATAATGAAGTAGAGAGGTTCTCCACAAGAGAATTTGAGGGCATAGAGAAGTATGAACATTTCTTTACATAACTTATCATTGACACAGTATATGAAAGCTTTGAGTTTAACATATAAGTCATTTTTATGGAATAATAGTGTTTTTTTGAGATATTAATATTTTTGTAGAGGTTTCCAATACAATCTTATATACCACAGTTTTTTGATTTTCATTTTTTCAAAAATAAAATAATCACTTAAATTATTTCAACTGTTTTTATTAAAATGAAATAACTTCAAATTTTTAGAAAACATTCTTTAAATAGTCTAAAGTACGTTGAATGTTGAAATTTTTTAAATATTAAAAAATAAAAGAAATTACTTAAGAAAAATGAGATAGTTTGATGACGTTAAATCTTTTATTTTCAAAATTAATTAGTTTAAGTATTAGCAATGGACTACATGTAAAAAATTGAAGAAGATTGGTTAAAGTTTATAAGAATACAGACTTTAGTGAAATAGTCTTTTAAATATTTTTAGTTTGCGCCTTCCATTAGGAACCTATTGAATTCATCGATTTCGATTACTTATATATCAAATTTACTTTTTGTTTTTATAAGCAATAAAATGTATTTGATAGCTAAGACAAAACTCTACTAAATAATTTTTTTTTTTTATGAGGTAGATCATCCCCTATGTCAAAATATCTTCTTCAAAAACTGATAAATTTAAGGGTGTAGTTCTTAAATAATTAAGTTTAATATGTAAATTCACGCTTACACTTATATTTTTATTTAATAAAGTTGACTGACCAAATGGTTTATTTTATAAGCTTTTGAAACATTTGTCTCGTGCAAAACCATTGTGTTTTATTTACTGTATAAGTTGCTTAAGTTAAATTTTCTAACGTGCCAACACATTGATAATTATTTCTAATTGTTTATAAAAGGGTTGATCATGCCAATTCGATCATCAGACCACAAGTTCGGTTTCGTCCTTATTAGGACTTATCAGTCAGTCACAACCGAAAAACTTGTAATTGCAAATGACAAAGGGTTTATCGTGCTTTCACATGAAGCAACCATTTGCTGGCAATGATTAGTGGCGTTAGCATTGTCTTTGCCGCGCAACGTTTAAAACATTGTCCACTATGCAAGACATCTGGTACGCTCGTTTTAGTACAATCAACAAAAAACATCGGCGAAAGTCTGCAGAACAGAAGTCCGGACTTTTGTTAAACTTGAGCTTGTCTCACGGCAAACGTAAGTCCGGACTTCTGTTCTGCAGACTTTCGCCGATGTTTTTTGTTGATTGTACTAAAACGAGCGTACCAGATGTCTTGCATAGTGGACAATGTTTTAAACGTTGCGCGGCAAAGACGATGTCACTAATCATTGCCAGCAAATGGTTGCTTCATGTGAAAGCACGATAAACCGTTTGAAGATTGACGACTACAAGTTTTTCGTTTGTGACTGACTAATGAGTCCTAATAAGGACGAAACCGGTCTCAGTCTACTGAAACTTGTGGTCTGATGATCGAATTGGCATGATCAACCCTTAAGTTAAACTTAAGCTTGTCTCACGATAATTGTATATAATATTTATAAGTTAAAGTTTATGATCGGGTTGCTTTTGCAACAATAGTTTTTTTTTAATATAGAAAAAGGCGTTCACATACATGATGAAGATAGCAACTTCAGAGGACGTTGAAGCTGCCCATCTCAAACATTCTGCCATGTTCAATGTGGGAAAAGCTTACTTTGAAGGTTTTGGCGTTCAGCAAGATGACAAAGAAGCAGAAAAGTAAGCTAAAAATAAGTAGTCTAACATAAAGGTAGGCAGAAAACGGGCTTGATCCGTAGAAAAATAGTCTTTTGCTGGCCGGAGCATTTCAAATTAGTGATTTACCGGATCCAGCCGAAAAGTGTTTTTTTTTTATTCCGAACCTGACAGGATACTAATTTTAAGTCGAGATCCGGATCCGGCCGGATTCTAACTTGAATAAAAGTTCCGGATAAGAAAGTATATATACAGCTGATAACTTTTTTGAGTCCTTAAAATTCACAAAACTTTCTTAAGTCTTACAACTTAAGATGTAGATTGAGACATATCAGATGTTGAAATAATGTTTATAAATAGAATTTACATTATAATTGACAAAGGTACGTATGTAAAATATCGTACTTAAAAAACACTTTGTTTGGGGTAATTTGACAAAACTATATTCTAACTAAGTTAGAACAACACAAAATATTAGGACAAAATGGTGTATTTGTTAGTATACATTAATTTATAAAACCATTCAAATTCTTACAGTTTTGTTTCGTTAAAATATGATACAAAGTTTTATAAAAAATTTTAATATTGACCCTTTTGCGGGCCTGTCACTTCGCTCGCGGGCCGGTCATTTTCACTCTGCCGTACGTTGCCCACCCTTAGTCTAGTAAAACCTTATTAAGTGATTATAGTAAATTTTTTTTTAATGTTTTCCGTTTTATCACATTTATTATTTTATACCTGTAAGTTGTGACTAAAATGTTTGCTACTCAGTCTGTTTTCGTCTTATACTTTTATAAGAAAAAGTTAAGCAGTAGTTTGTAAACTAAACTTGATCTTTAAAATATTTTTTATTTGCAATATATCAAAAAATATTTATACTTATTTTAAGCTATCTTTGTTTTTAAATATAATTTTTATAATAAATACTACTAAGTTTACATAAAAGTTGTTAAACGTATTTAAAAATGGTTGTATTTGTTGACTGTCAACTTTTTTTTTGTTTTTTTATTTAACGTTTTAGAAATATTTGTGTAGTTTAAGTGACAATTAATAATAAGTTTGTATAAATATACCATCAAGTTCATAATTAAAAATCAATTAATTAAGTTACAGGTAGCTTGATTGAATTTTTAATTATAAAAAATTTTGTGTTTTGGAGGTTATAATATTTAGTATTAACAAGAATGTTTCAATGAATTTTCAACTTGTAGAAGTACTTAAACAAATAGTTCAAGTAATACAACACAAATATTTTACTAATAAATATCCAAAAAAATTAATGTTTAAGTATGTGTTCGTATAGTTTATATTTATATTATAACTTTTTATTTCACCAATAACTATAACAACTACTTGATAACTATCACGCTTGTAATCAGTCTTTAAGTATAATTAAAATATTACATTTGTTTGAAACTACCACTATCAAGTGTTCAGTATTATAATGATTACAAACAAAGGTGGTGGGTGTTGGCAGCAGGAGACGGGGACCATCAAGCCAGTGTGGAAGCTCAGACCATGCTGGGAATGTTCTACTCCCGACCCGAGTTCCTCAACCTTAAAAAGTCCTTCTTCTGGCACTCCGAAGCCTGCGGCAACGGTAGCCTCGAGTCACAAGGTTTGGTAGATGTTTTCGAAAAAAATTTATTTTATTATTTTTTTAAATAAGATAAGTCAGGGTTTCTAGAAAAAACTTGGAAGCCTGGAAAAACCTGGAATTTGACAATTTAGGTTAAAAAGACTGGAGTTTGAGAATTTAAAAAAATGATCTGGAAAAACCTGGAATTTTAAACAATTTTTACATTTTAAGTAGAAAAATTTTGATTTGACACAAAAAATCTACCATTTATATAAACAAATTTTGTCTTTATCAAAAAACAAAATTATTAAAAAACACATTTGAAGTAGCTTTACAGTATCTTTTCAATTTTTTATACTATTTAACATAGTTTTTTAACTTAAACTTATTTGACAATATTTGTAAAAATAGACCCAAAAGTCTGTACTTTTAAAAACCTGGAGGAAAGTTTTAAAACCTGAAGAAAACTTGCCAAAAGCATTTGGCAACCCTAATAAAAGTTAGTTCCAAAGAACCAGAAAGAATTGTTTTATAAATCACGTTTAGTATTGGTTTCAAAAACATTTGACAGTTTAAAAAATAATGTATTTTTTTATTTAACATTTATTATTGTTTTTATTTAGTCCATATAACAGCTATAAATTAAAGCTGTTTAGCAGTTTTTTTATAAAATTATGTTTATTTTAACTTTATTTGTTTACTTGTAAATACTAGTTTATGTTAAAATTGCGAGCTAACCTTTTATAAGCATTTATGGTTGAAACACAACTACACATAGACTTTTTTAATACTAGTAAAGTATTATTTTAAAATTGAAGAATTTATGTGTAGTTGTTTTCTAATAGTTTATTTACAACTAGTATTTTATAACCAGTTATTTACTTCTAGTTTTGCCAGAATTTTACAACTAAGTAGCACTATATTTTTTTAATCTTAAAATTTAGCTTTAGAGTCATCATTTAAAATTAAGACAATGTCAGAATAACCCAATTGGAATTTTCCGTTTAGTTTTGAAAAACGTGTAACAAACTTGTCATAACTTACCAAAAAGCGTACTAGAGATTTCAATGAAAAAATTTATAGTAATCAACAAAAAGTTCAAACTAAACACAGGGATCCTGGGCGTGATGTACTTGAGAGGGGAGGGGATCGGGAAGAACAAGGAGAACGGGTTCCGCTGCCTGAAGATGGCGGCAGAGCGGGGAAACGTGTACGCTCAGGGAAGACTCGTGGAGTTCTACTACAAGAACAAGCTGTACACCAAATCGTGCGACCTCGCCAAAAAGTTTGTTTGTATTTTTCTTTTGCGTTGTTTATGAGATATAACTTAGTAAGGTGTTAAATCCTAGAGATGCTGAGCAGCAAAACGTTTTCAGTCAATAAAGAGCTTACGAAAACAGCTGTATTGTTTGTCTAAAGCAGGGTTTCCAAAGCGGGCGATTTTAGTAGTTTGGGAGGCATTAATTAGTAAAGGGGCGAAAGGGGGGGGGGGAATTTTAAAATTTTTGGCAATTTTTAATTTCTAAAACTTACACTAGACATTCTTGAGTTGCAGATGAAGAGCAACAAAAAAAAAGGTCTTAGGTGTTTTTATTAGTAATTTTGAAACTTATAATAGATATTTTTGTGTTGCAGATGAATAGCAAAAATAAAAGTATTAGATGTTTTAAATAGTAGTTTTGTTTAAGGGGGCAATAGCTTTTTTCAATTTCTTTAAAGGGGGCAATTTGAAAAAAAAAGTTTGGTATAAAGTATCAATGAAATTTTAATAAGATTAATTTGTTAATCTTTTCAAGTTATTTAAGTTTCGGTTATATGTATTTATAAGTTCTTTAAAGTTACTTTTGTGTTAATTAACTATTCAGTAAAGTTTTTTATAATTATTTTCAATAATTCCATATTTGTAAGTACATCATATAAGTAAACTATTAAATTCGCATCAGAGTGGTGTTGTACGAAAACATAGAAAATTTGGCTGACGATACTTCGTGTCTTGCCTCGTACATAACGAAGGGAATCGCGCTTGCCTGTTTCTACTTGTCCAGGTGTCTGCTGTTCGGCAAGGGTATGAAGAAAAATGTTGAAGAATCGGATAAGTATTTGAAACGGGTAATTTGCAGTTTTTTTTATAAATACTTTATGAAGTTTGAAAAGAAAGCTTTTATGATAAAGTTAGGAACAAAAGTTATACAAATTAATTTGATTACTTTTTAACTCAGCAAGCTTTTTATTGATTCAGATTTTTTTAGTTAGTCGTTGTAATTCGCTTTACAATACTAAAAGTACAATACTCTACAATGTTTCGCTAAAAAATTACTTTCTTGATGTGATTAATATTTTTTTTGGGATTTTATATGCTATTCGGGACATAAATTTTTTAAAGACTTATGGTGGTTTAAACTAAATAGAAAACCCGTATTTACTTTTTATACAATCTCTACAACTTGTTTAATTATTTACTTTTGTTTTGTACTTTTATTATATTTTTTCTTAGTTAGCTCTTAAAACTTGACACTTTAATAACATCTTTAAATAGTATAAAGTACTTTAGAAAAATTAGATAGCAAAAATTACTAACAACAGTAAATGTATTTTACTTCTACGAAAAAAAACAAAGTTTGTTTAAAAACTGTTTAAGATAACCTTATTTATATATATCAATAAATTTATTAGCTTAACTTCTGCTACCACTTTTTAAAACTAATTGTATTAAAAATCTTGTTTGGAGCTATACAAAAATAAGTACTCCATGCAGCATAAATTGCATTTAAATCCAGTTTTTATTTTATTTTAAATGTTAAGTACAAATGTTTTAACTAAATTTCATTAAAATTACTTCAAGCACTAATATTAGCCATGCTAAACATCAATCATTTATTGATTGTAAATATCAGTTTTTCTATTATGCTATCTAAAACCTAAACATATTATTTAATAATAAGATAAACTTTTTTGTATAGCTAAATTAACGTAATTTAGAACTTAACACCATAGTTATTTTCTTAATTGAAAAAAAATCAGTTTAACAGATGTTTGTACTTATGATTTTTTATACAAATCAGACATTCGAGTTTAATTTTACAAAATAAATGACTGTTAGCTTAAAATGTGATGAAATGATAAATTGAAAAAATATTTATTAAACTAAGTCGATTCCGAATTGTAAATAGACTTTTAAATACCTCTTAGCCAACTTTTATTAATTGATTACACAATAAAAGTTGTATTATTACTTATTAGGCTCTATAAACAATATTTGAATTTTTTTGAACTTTTAAAATTGAAATAGTAATTAAATTTTGCAGGTTTGTGAGTTGGATATAGATCTTGCTTATGATTGCCAGAAAAATATGACTTTCGGTTTTGTTTAATTTGCAACTTATATTTTAATATTTTCAACACTGTTTTACATTTTGTAATTTACTGCCCAACTATTGCACTACATAATAAACGAACACTGCACACTGTTTACGTTGAATTGTTTATTGACTTAAGTTTGAACGTTTTTGTTAGTTTTTCTAGACTTGGGAAATATTTTAATTTAAGATCTGTGTTGAAAGTCTAATAATTTCCAAGATAGTAGTTTTTAGAAATGACACTTACTAGTGAGATTTAAAATTAATGTTTTCAATTTATAAATGTTCCAGTACAACAAGTTCCTGAGTAAATTCCCAGTTGTGTATTTTTAAAGTAAATGTAACAAATTTTAATTAGTTATCTAAAACTTTAACCTCAAGCTGATTATAGGTAAATTGGAAGATCGAACATTTTTGTTTTATTATAGTTTCTGTAATAACTTTTTGAAATGTAAAGATTAAAAATTGTTATAACTTTAGTGAAGTAACCGTTTAACTATCGTAGTCTAAGATACTTTTTTATAATAAATAACCGTACTTTGAAAAAACATGTATTTATATTTAAAGTTAGCATGGTAAAATACAACATTTTATTTCCATATTTTTCACTTTCTAATATTTAAAACTTTTAATTAAAATATTATTTTACAAGTTTGTACTAAATTCCAAGCATACATTATTATATTGTTTTTCTCGTTGCAGATTCATTTACTAACAAATATTTAATGAAAACTTTATCCAAGTTTAGTATAAGAATTTCATTTACCAATTATACAACTGTCCTCAAAACTAAGTATACTCGATTGAAAACTTTTACACCTTTTTTAAAATTCACAATATCTGGTCAAATAAAAAGTATTAAATTTATTTTCAAGACTTTTTACTTAGTTAATTTTTCGAACTGTATTTCTAAACTCTTTGTTATCAAAAAAAAAAGTGTTTTTTACATTCGAAGTGTTTCTTTAAGTTAATAAAGCTTCCAATCACTTCAATCTTGATGAATATATCTTGTCGTTATGTGTCTTTTCTCATCAACACCTGAAGTATTGCTATACTGCCTTTCATATAATTTTTCAAGCAAGTTTACTGACGGGGACTGAATCGGGTTCTCGTCTTCTGAGTCAATGTTGTGGACCAGCTTGTATACAGAGCTGTTACGGTCAACTTGTATTGGTACGCTTCTGTTTAAATTAAAGTTATTACCATTAAAAAACTCAGGTAGAAATATAGATTTTAATTCTGTTTGATTAATATTTTATTACTAACTGATGATCTCTTTTTTAAGTGAAACATTTTTTTTTAAATTAAATCTTAAATTTTTTGAAGTTATGTTACTCTGCTTATCAGCAAACTGAGGTCTTTAAGTGTTATCTTTAAAAATAAAAGTTTTACAAGACTTCCTTTACTAACTTTAACATTTCTGCATTTTTTCGTCTTCTGCCGTCTGAACTGCATTGCTCGACAACTGTGTTGTGCATGACCACATCGCTGTACAATGCAGCAGGAGTGTTGTACTGCTTGTGACGCAACTTTATTCCCGGCAGTTGAATCTGCTCGCCGCTTTTGTTTTGCGACAAAACAGTGGACTTAAGGTTCTCTCCGCTTTGTAATTAGAGTTTAACTTACCAACTACGATGCTTAATTTTTGTTTTAAACATTATATGCTACTACAAGCTTTTATTTACAAAAAACACGTAATATGTTGTGAGTATTTGAAATAAACTTACTTGCTTTCGTCATCTGCAACCAGCTTCATCAACCTCAGCTTTCCCTGTGTGACGTATAAAGTCTTACATTTAAAAATACAAGTTTCGTTTAACACTATTTGTAACCTGCAGCCAATGAACCTGCGGCTCCAAGCTGTCTTCATCAAAGTCGTTTTCCTCGTCTATGTGCTCTGTGCTAAATTTTGGTACGCAATTTAGCTTATTTATACTTTAATAAAACAGGGTTTAAAATAAATAAACTAAAACTACTCGTCAGCGGATTTTTCTGTTTCATTTTTTTCATTGCTGCTTTCTTCATTGTGGCAGTCACTTTGGTCGCGTTTCAACTTGATACTTTTCCTTGCTTTCGGTTTTGGAGGTTCTTTTTTGTATTTGTTGTTTATGCTTTTTGACATCTCTCTTTTTTCGGATATTAAGAAAGATTTTGCCTCAAACATTTTATATCTATCAAATTAAAATTAAGTTCCTTAATCTTTTGTAATAGATAAATAAACAGTTTTTAAGAATATATAATTTTTGAAATCAGAACTTTTGATAAGTATCAAAAAGATAAGCTTTGGATGAAGTCTTTTTAGTAAAACAGCTAGGTTTTTGCTTTAAAAAAGTCTAAATATTATTTAGTCATTTAAAATGTGGAATCAAAGCTATTTTAAGAAAAGCTTTAAAGTAAATCATTACGTTAATTCTAATTTTGAAGCTCACTTTTCAAAAAGATTTTTTTTTTAATTCATTGTTAAGAACTTTTTTTTCAATCGTATTTATTGCAGTTTTAGTTTGATTTGTATCAAGATGTCTCACTAAGTTATATTTTTGTGGTTTCATTTATCATACGTACAAAAGTTTTCACTTAAAGTTTTAGTAACTTATCAATAAAAAATTATAAACTAACAGTGTAAAAGTATAAAACAATCCACAAATATATTAAAATAATATTTGTCAATAAATCAATAACTTTATTTACAACTAAAATATATTATAAGTTCTTAGGTTTAAATGCAATTCTAAATAGACGATAGTAATTAATTTTTATTATGGCATTCTCAGATTAAACTTATTAAAACATTTTTTAACCTTTCAAAACAATGTTCAATGACTAAAAGGTATGTTGAGACAAGCATCCGACAAAAAAATCACTTAGTTTGTGATATTACAGTTGTCATTTTAGTTTAGGTCAATATTTTTTAGCTTTACATAATAAAAAACTTTATAGTGTAAAAATAACTTTAAGTCATTTTTTGATAAGTAAACGAAGTTAATAAAGAAGCTAAGAATTTTACCACAGTTTATTTTGTTTGCTTTAATTATTAAAGACTCACTGTTTTTTTTCAAACACTTTTTTGAAACTATGTAAACTTTTATTTAGCAGCTAAGGAAATAATTTTTTTTAAGGGTTAGTTTAAAGTGAAAATTAAGAATACAAAATAAATTTACTTGTATGCTGACGATTCAGTGTAATGGCTGTGAACATATCCTTCAGGTTCAGTTGTGCTAATTTTTTTTTTAAAGTTTTTTTTTATTAAAGCTTAAAAATTTTAAAACAAGTAGCTCTATACAACTATAATTGATTAATGTCATACAAATAACAATTGCAAACTTTTAAAAATTAGTTAGTGATTATGATAAGTATTTTAGCCGTAATTTTTTATTTCATAAAAAAGCTATTAATCTATGTTTTATACAGTTATGAAAACAGAAAACTAGTAAGTAGTATTGAAAAAGTTTAAGTAATCTTTATCGATTTATTCGGTACAATATCATTTTTACTAAACTTAAAATACTTAACTTAACATAAATAAAGTAGTTATCAAACTTAAATCGTTTGTTTATAAAAATTGTAATTTAAAACCATTCAAAACTTTATGTTGTGTTAAATTTTACCTAGTTAATTAGTGAAAATTTAATGGATTAATTTTAACACGAAACCTAAACAGGTAACAACAAAAATTCAAATAAAATAGATAGTAAGCAATGTAACTAAGATGTTTTATATCTTAAGATTAAAAGTAAAATTAGAACGCTTATAATTTTTTGTTTTGTATGCTTATTTAATCTAATTAAGTCATGAGACAGTGGATTAAACTAACTGCACACAAACTACGATAAAATAAAAAATTTAACACAAACCTTTCTAAAACAAGATGAAGATGTTCATTGTTTTCTTGTAGCTTTTCCATTAGAAAATCAGGTGACAAATTTTCAACATACTCACCATTCACTGCAACTAAAATGTCACCTAATGAGACTCCATTGCTGTGCGCTTTCCCGTTTGGAGCGAGCTGAATTTTTTTTTAAATTGTGTTGTGTTTTAATAAATTTAGATTCATTGTACAACAAAAGTTTAGTAAAAAAAAAGTCCCATAAACACTATCTTATAGGAATTTCCTACCTTTAATGTTTTGCGTTACTTTGCAAATATTAGTTTTTTGTTTGACCGTAAAACGAACTCTTAACAAAACAGCTAACTGTTACAAAAATATAACAATATTGAACAAGTGTGTTTTCAGTTTTAAAAAACTAGATACCAAAAGATGTAGTAATCTAAAATCTAGTAGTTAATCCGATTTGGCTAGACTAGTTTTATCAAGAATGCCTTTATTAAATAAACAAGTCTAAATAAAGCTCTATAAAAATGCTAATTAGTTAGGAACTCCTGTTCCACATCATACAGGATAATGTTACTTCTGTTTGGTATTGTAAATAGTGCTTTTTAAGTTCCAAAAACAATGATATATGTAAGATACCACAACAACAGTTGTTTATTCTTTTCTGAATTGGTTAGAAATGGCTTTTTGATACTTTATACAGACAACTAAAAACTAAAACCCAATTATTGTTAACAGAAAAATCAATTTTGTAAGAAAATGTACAACTAAAGTATAAATTGAGACTTCAACTCGTTTATAAGCACATAAAGTTTTAGTCTTTTTTCTCAAACGGAATAAAACCTTACTTTTAAGTTTTAGCTCAAATCTAGATATAAGTGTATATAGAATTTTACTTAAGATACCTTATTTTTTCTATTTTATAATAGATTGCATTTACATTTTTACTTTATTTAAACTACGTAAATAAAGCTTTAACAATCGTTGTTACATCAAATTAACAGATTGCAATAGTCTTAAACAAAAAATGGTTTCTAATATTTTATTTTTGTTAGCTATGTATTTGAAAGTTCTATGAACTCTTGAATAAAGTTTTACAAAACAGTTTTGTTCGATTGTCGTGGACGAAAATTAAGTAGGTAAAACTAAACAAAACAACAACCTGTACTAACATTATCAACCTTTTAAATAGGTGTAAGAATTTTTTTTTAACTAAAGTTTTACTGCCTACCGAAGCTATCATACGTTTAATAAAAAAAAAGATACAGGTTTTTTATTTTGTAAAGTAAATTTTTAAAAAGAAAACAGAAAAAAATTAGCGTTAATCTAACCATTTTTCTATTTTATTCTAATTCAAAATTTAAAATGTTACGAATATTTTATTTAAATTTGTATTTTAACAAACCTTTGAGATAAATATAGGCATCATCATTGCATTTCCTCCAGAAATTCGGAAACCCCATGGAGGTTTACCACTTAACAAAACTTCATGCATTTGTCAACACTGACGTTTCTCACTAAATTTTTTTGCTTAAATTTTTTTTTAATGTTTAAAAAAAAAACCTGCTAAGTTTTAACTTTAATATGAATTAAGCATATTCTGAATTGAATAACCTAGCTTTTTAAAGTGTTAATTGTAAGTAACAAATATTTTCTTTCATGGTTACTGGAGAAAGTTGAAAATAAAAATATTGAAAATAAGAGAATATTGAAAAGGTCTTCCATAAGAAATGATCTGTTTTCTTTCTCTTACTGTCATGATGACTGCTTCAGCATAGATAAGAAGTGTTGTTAAGTTGTTACGTCACCTAAATTTATTTGTGTTTTTAATTAATACCAAAAGTTATTGTATGCTAGTAACTAATGCAAAACTTGCTTTTTTTAACAAATTTCAAATTAAAAAACTTAAATCATTGTAACTGCATGCTATATTAATTTCGTTGACATTAAAAGTAGTCTAAAATAGCTTTAAAGAAAAAATACTAAATATGATATAAAAACATATAAGTTATAAAAAAATTCATATATATATATTTTTAAATTATAACTTTTTTAATAGAAAATTAAAATAACAGGAAATTACAACATTTAAAATATGGAAGTAAAAATAATATTTCAATTTTAAGTTGACTTGACTTTAAACAGTATAACAAAAAATTCAAGTTCGATATCATAGTCAAAAACGAAGAGATATTTTTAGGTTATAAATTTACTTAAATAAAAAACTAGGTTTTCAAATACATCTCGAAAAATAAATAGATTGTTTTTTAAAAGGCTCACAGGTCAAGTTTTGAAAAAAGTCAATAAATTTATTTATAGTAATATTGTCAGATATTTTTTTGAAGTGTATTTATTTTCATCATAGAAAATACTTAATTTGTATATCATTGGTTTAGTTTATAACTAGCAGTTAGAATTTATAGTTTATTTCAAAAGATATATAAAAAAGTGAACAATAAATTCATGAAATTCATCAATCAATAATTTAACTTATGCTAAAATTTACAAAAAGTTTTCAATGTAGAACGGTGTTAAATTTTTTATATTGACCCTTTTAATTAATGAGCTTCTTCGGTTAAACAGTACTGATTTAAAAAATTTCTCGTTTTTAAAGCCTTTTAGATTTTAAAATTCGTTGTTGTAACTATTTTATATAGAACCTCAGTATCACATAAAAAAATTCTTAGTAAGTGTAGTATTAAATTAAACATGTTACCATATATTTTAAACAACTTTTAGTTATCTTTAACTTATGTAAAATATGATCTAATATATATTTTAGTGCAGGTCTATAAAAGAAAAAATATATCAGTTGTAGCAAAAAAAAAATTTTTGGTAATTAGCAAAAGTTTTCAATATATTTAAAGTTCAAAACTGAAAATCATTAAAAAGCACTTTAAAAATCTTTTAGTACATTTGAAAATAATTAAAAGAGATTTAATTTCAGAACTAAGTATAAATTTTAACATGTAAGTTGTTACAACATTGTACATATTTAACAATTTCAAATTGACATTATTTTCTAAGAATATAGAATTACATTTTTTATAACAAAAAAAGGTTTGCTTAATTGCAGTGCAGAACGATAATTGAGTTATAAACTTTTTTATATATAAGTCATTTGCAACTTTTGTTTCAAAACAAAAAAAGTTTCATATGTCTATTGGAATGTTGCTTTAGGTTACGAAAAAACTTTTTTTCATACTCTTTTAACCTTTTTTTTTAGGTAAGTTTTAGATAAAATCTTTTTTAATTTATAAAAGTTTAATAAAAATGTGTTACTTTATAAGCTTAGAAAATGATTACTAGATTTTTTTCATTTATTATGAATTGAATTTAATTTTAGATAACATTAGCGATTAGTTAACTACATATTAAACACATCTTTTAGCTTTACATTTGACAGAACTCTTTAGTTAATTTAACATTGTCAAATACGTGTGGATTACAAAATAAATTTAGATGATACTAAGTCTAAAAATTAACAAAAGCTAAATCTATAATCACGTTAATTGTTTAAAATCATACTAATAGTATGTTTTAAGTACTTATACGGTTAAATTTAAAAAAGTATAAAGATTTTAATAATTAAAAGTCATTACAGAAAAATGATATATAAATTTATAACATTTAAATAAATACATAAATATGCAAAAAAAAATGAACGAAGAAATATAATTTTCGAATGTATATATATATATATATACGTAAAAAACAGTTTAGTATTTTATTATAACGTATAAAAACAGTTTGCTTGAGTAAAACAATCTTAAACTGATGTTTATAATAGAAATTGAAGGTTTGTCAAAAATAATAAAGTTGATATTAGATATAAAACGAATGTGTAGAAGTTAGAAAAATATATTTTTACAGTTTAGGTTAATAAGTCACTGGTTAATAACAGTCTAGAGTCTAGACTTTGTACCATACAAAACTGCGAGAAATATTTTAATTTCAAACTACAATATACGTGTAAATACTATAGAGTCATCAAATTATAACAATAAAGCATTAGTAAAAGTTTTTTTTTAAACTGGTATGTAAATTGATTTTTGTTTTTAGAAGCTCAAAGCTGTTTTTTAAATTATGATTTGGCAGAAGCTACCTATCGGTTAAAAAACACAAAACTTGTAACAGTGACTCAACTTGTGGCTTTTATAACTTTTTAATTGCTTTTTAAACGGCAAATTTAGTCTTCAAACAAAGTTTTTATAGCTTTTTTTTATATAAACTTTTATATATACATGATAACATACCTTAAATTTCAGTGTACGCTTTATAGCTTTATGAAAAAAAATGAAGGTATTGGTTTTTGAATTGTGCATCATTCTACTTATATCAAGTGGTGAGTTTAGTTCTTAGTTTTAGAAGTTTGTTAAATTTTAATCTATTCTTAAGGAATAAAATAGCCTAAGTAATAGCGTTTTTAAACATAAAATAATGATATTTTAGTTGTTTTACAGTTTAAGTTTTTAAACTTGCTTTTTCCACAGTAACACTAAAAAAAATTAACCAAGTTAAGTCTTCGACCAGTACTTTATAGAATTATGCCCGTATAAAACTACAGCTTACAAACTTTATTTTAATCTTAATATATTTTTTAAACACGAGATTTAACAAAGATTAATATTTAATTTTAAGATTTTGATTAGCAATTGAAATAGTATTTTAGTCCAACATTATTTAAACGATTGTTTGAAAACTCCTGATTGCGGAACACTATCTTATTTTTTACAAACATGGTGTTATCTTTGCAACAGATTTTTATCAGTAATTATGTATTTCAATCACCTTAATTATATTAAAGAAAAATATATATATAAGATCATTTCGTTTACGTAAAAATTTAATAAGCTAAATCTTCTTAACCAAAACATTTTTAATAAAAAGTTCCAAAATAGAAAGTAAGTAATTAATGTATTTTAATACTTTATTTCTACGAAAGTTTCAGTAAGTCTAACTTATATTTTGGGTTATAACCAACTGATCAAAATTTAAAACTTAGATAATTGTTTATTATGACAATAACTAGGTAAAACATTTTACCTTAAAGCTTTTTAGTTTGTTAAGTATTATACTTTAAAAGCTTTTAAATATTTCATAGTTATATATTTTTTTACTTCTAAAACCTTTAAACTTCATTTAACTTATAGGATACCCAAGAAAGTGTTATTACTGCAGTGGACTTGACTGTTTGAAAATAACAAAAAATACTCCAGTATATGAATCAGACACACCATACTGTGCGATTGCCACTGGAAGTAGTAATTTGTTTTTTATAAAATAAAGCTAACATTAAAATCACATGTGATACTATATTTATACTATAAAAAAGTTTTGATTATTTATTTTTAACAACTTATATTAGATATTTTCAAATTACAGTTACTTTGCTTTTTTATTAGTCATTAATTTGTTTAACTTTAAATTTAACTATACTACGCGTTTCTTTTTCTGGTTTTTTAATTTCAATTATTAAAGTATAAATAATTTATCTTAAAAATAACATTTTGATATAATAAAAGTAATTAATAAAAGCATACAATTTTTGTTTTCAAAAGCTTGAAATTTTAAACATTCAACGGTGTTAATTTTAGTATTTAAAAAATATTTTATTAAGTTTTATTTTATTAGCTATAAATTCTTAAATATGTATTTATGTAATACTAAAAAATGTTTACTTACTTGAATAAATACACAAAAATACTACTATCCCACTTTTATAGCTTTTACAAAAAGCAAACGATAGTATAATATAAATAGACAATATTCTATCAGAGCTTGACAAGTAAACAAGTTTAAATGAAACAGTAATTTTTTTGGCTTTGTATACTGTACCTCTTGTTAACACTGTTATCTCTAGAAAACAGCACACATTTCTATTTCACAAGAACAAGCTACCCGATCCACGTCGGGGAAACAGTTTGTGGACTTCACAAAGAAACTTCTGAGCCTTGTTTGTGGACTTGCGATACAAAAGGTTAGTCACGTCCTACAAGATTTTGTTTGTAGTTTCTAAAACTAAAATAGATTCTAACGATTGTTTGCATAGTTTTTATTTTTATATAATTTCATGGAACAGAAATAAATAGTTTTTAAAGTTTTTTTTTTAAACAGGTATTATTTCAAATTATAAGCACTCGTGTAGATTACTTTGTTACAACTCAAAAGCGTGGTATCAGCAATTAAATTTTTAAATACATATTTTAATTGAAACAATTTAATAGACATGTGCAATGACTTGGAGGAAATACCAACAAATTTAAAGCACACAGTTGACGATTGACTAAAAACAATGGATTAAAAGTTAGGAAAATAGAAGTTACGCTCCCGAATGCCGCTAAACAAACTTTTACTTAATGCTCTAAGCTTATAATCACACTTATACTTCTTTACTTTGTTTCACCGACATTTTTGTAAGCATTCTTTCTTTTTATAAAAAACTTAAACTTTTATCTAAATGAGTTTGTGATAAAAGTTTTATAAACTGTTATACTGATAGTTAAAATTCTAGTATTCATACCATTAAAAACTTAAATTACATTATTGTTTCTCAACTTAAAATAGTATTTACACTACTTATTTTTGATAAAGTTTTTTAAGTTTTGAAATTAATAGAATGTAAACTTTTATCTTCAGCATTAAAAATTAAAGTTTTGTTTTATAATAATTTACAGGTAGTATACATAAAAAGTACACTTTTATGACAAAAAATAATTTGATATTTTTGAGTTTACTCCTCCGTTATAATTCAGGTTTTTTTTTAAACCGTGTCTTCAACTGTTTGTGTTTTTACGTTTCGTAAAAGTTGCTTAGTAAAATACTTACTCATGAATTAAAGTCTAATTAATAACTTAAGTAAGGCGCTATGTTTTTATGTTTATTATTCTTAAACTTTAAGACTATATAAAACAACTAGTAAAAAAATTATAAATAATAAATATTTACTTAAATCACGTACAGTACATACAAATCAAGTAAATAAGTAAAATGTTAAAAAATGGTTTGCTCTTTTTTGGCATTATAAACAAAATAAAGGAATTTTCACAACTTGCATGATATTTCATTGTAAATAACAAACTTTATAATATTAAGTTTACAAAATTTTTTTTACGGTTTATTATTGTAAACAAGCTTTCTTGAATTTTACTATAAAAACGTGCTTTTATGCGTACTAGCTATCGCCTCTACTTATTTTTTTTTTTAATTAAAATATTTAACCTAATTTAAACTTTTCTATGGGTTAAATTTATTTTTTGGTTTTATTTTGACCTTTTTTGTAATTCATTTAATGTAAGATTAAAATTGGCTAAAATATTTCATATAAAAGTACAATTTCAAAATATATGTATAAATAAAAAAAACTAAAAGTCTTAATATTTATATCATACCATTTTTTAAACAATACTGTTTAATAATTTTTTTTTAAGTTTAGAATCAACTATTTTGATTAAATTTTTTTTTATTACAGTTGTATCATTTTAAATGTATTATAGTTCTACCTCAAAACTTTATTAATTTTTTTTAAGTTTATCAAGTTTGAGCAAATAAACATATCTTTGTTTAAAAAAGCTTATTTCAACAAACTAGAGCATCTTAGTTTGGTGAGAAGGTTGACAAATGTTATTTTGACTTAACGTTATCAGTCGCTTTTTTGTTAAAATATAACGGAAAAACATGAGACAGTTTGTTTTTTTATTTTTAAACCAATATTTATAACTATGAAATTTGCAGCTTTTTTCGCCGTAGCTCTTATTGGTCTCGGTAAGTTTAGCTAGAATTTCACAATTTTTTTTAACAATAATTTGCAATACGGTTTAAAGACATGTTTACCTTTGTATTATTCTGATCTATCTAAAATGTATATGAAAATTTAATTTTATAGTTTGAATATATATATTATTAATTAATGACAATAGTTAAGACATGAGCTTTAAACAAAACCTACCAAATACCACAGTGAATAGTTATTTTGTTAAGCCAGTAGGTAATCATTTGTATGTCTGTAGATTAACATAACAAATTTCATACCAGTGCAATGTGCACCACCACAATCTCGCATCATCGGAGGTGAGCTGGCTACATCAACAGCTCAGTCTCCATGGCAGGTTTCCCTCCAACAGACTGGTACTCACTTCTGTGGAGGATCACTCATCTCACCTGCGCATGTAATGTCTACAGCTGACTGTAAACCCGCTGTCGGATGGAAAGAGCTAGTTTTGTTTTTATAAACTATTTTAAATTTTAGACAAAACTAAATATTATTATTCTATCAAGTTATAAACTTATTAAATACGTTACATAAATATCTATTTAATGTTACGTAAAAATTTTACAAAAACTCTTTCTTTTCTAAAATTTTTTGCTTGAATTCTTAGTGTACTTTTTTAAAGTTTATATAACTATTAAAACTACTTATTCATTTTAATTAATAAGCAGCTTATATTTCTAAATTTAGAGAAATACTGAGGTTCATATTGAGCCGAAACAGTAAAATTAAAATTGATCTAATTCACTTGCTTAATCTCTGTAAAATGTTCATCGTTATGAAAGGAAAAGTGGCTAAAGATTATTTTTTACCTTTATAACAAAAAAAATACAGAATATAGTATTAAACTCATTGTCTTTAAATTGGGAATTTAGAATGAACAAACTTAATATTTAGATTTCTGGTTTAAGTTTAGTTAACCTATACTGTTTAAGAGCACTTTTTTTTCAAATTTCGTTATTTGTTTAAATTAACAATTTTTTAAGTTAGTGTGTCTTGTCTTATTTACTTGCTTGTATCCTTCATTAACTTTTTACTAAACCTGACCACCTTAAGCTAATTGAGGTAGCATAACTAATTTAGAACATGTTATAAACTATAAAAACATATTATAGTACCACTGTTGCACTTGAAGGACTTCAATGGCCAAGACTTAACCAAGTGATGACCATCAAAAAATGGGTACAACACCCAGAGTTCATCAAGAAACCAATTATAAATTTTGACTATTCTGTCATCACGCTTGATAATGCTGTAATTCTTAAACCTGGAGCAGTAAGTAAAAATCGTTTTATAAAAGATAATTTTTTATTAGTTGAAAAAATTATTTCAAAAAATAATTTCTTGTATGTTCTTTACAACATATATATCAATTTAAAATCATTTTTCATAGAATTTTCCATACTAAAAATTATCTTTTTTATTTTTTGTCACTTTCTCTTATGCTCATTTGCAATTACTTCAATATTTTTTTCCAAAAAAGTTATGATATGCGTTATTCTTTTTTATCAAAAAATAAACGGTTGAAAAAAAAATTGAGAAAAAATAATTATACTTTAAATAAAAAGTTAGGTTATTCTACTTACGGTTTTTGATATTGAACGTTACATTAAATTGACTAAACCAGTTTTAGTTATACAAAAATTAATTAGTTGAACAGAAACTTTATTCTAAATTGCAGGTCGAAACCATCAGACTCCCTTCTAAGGACCAAGTTTTCACCGGAATGGCAACAATCTCCGGATGGGGACTGATAGATCCTAGAGTTCGCATTCCACCAAACGACCTTCATATTGTCGACGTGCCAATTGTTTCTGACGAGGATTGCGCGGCTGCGTTCGGTGATGCTTCACTCGTCACACCACAAACCATCTGCGTCGGTCTTGGAGGAGTCGGTGCTTGCAATGTAAGTCAGAAACTGCTTTTTATTTTGAATCTATGATAGAATGGACTTTACCTTATCTAATGGTTTTATGAAATTCAATAATATTTTAGTTTAACAAATAACTAATTGAAAAATAAAACATGTTATACTGGTTTATAATGTCATACCAATGTTTACAACTTTTAATGATAATTAATGACAGGCAGAACGTTTAGAATTTTATTCAAAAATATACTCATTTGTTTTTTTATAGAAAACTACTGAATGATTAAAAAAAAACATTTTGTTGTTAGGGAGACTCTGGTGGTCCACTGTGGCAAAAACAAAACGGAGTGAACTATTTGATTGGAAACAACTCATGGGGTAAAAGAAATTGTAATGCAGACAAGTTCCCATCAGCTTATGCAAAGAACTCTGATCAAATTGAATGGATATATGCTAATATGTACTAGGAACATTTTAAAAAAGAACATTGTATATACATGCATTTTTTCGTTAACATTTTTACAACACGCAAAATGAATAAATAATCAATTGACTATATAACTTTTTGTTGTTTTTTATCAGTATAACTTGAGGTTATGTACTAAAAAAAATAAATGTAGTAAATCATATAAGATAATTAATTTATTAAACTGTATAAAAGTTTCATGAGTTCTTATATAGTTTTAACAACTCACAAGTAATTAATAAATTTAAAATTAGAAAAATTTTTCCTATAAAGTAACTTTACTCAAAAACGTCTGTACATATACTCATTATTTTAAATTGTTTTTTTTTTTTACATAAATTTATTGTTTTAAAAGCATAACTTCAAAATTTAAGTTTTAACTATAAGATTTACTTTAAACTTAATAAATTTACGGGTGATCTGTTTTAATATTTTTAATTTAATTTAAATCTCTTCTGAAAGTAAACAAATTAAACGTTAATTATATCAACTATGAACCTAAATATAATTGAAGTATAAAATACTATAAGATTATAAACATTTAGTTTTAATTAGGGATAAAACTTTTTTTCATTACTTGAGTTTTATTGTAAAATTTTAGGTTAGCAAAGGTTATCATTTTATTACTTTATAAACAGTAAAGACTAACTAGCCATTATAATGTAAAATTGAAAGAAAATTTTATGCAAACATATGTCATACTTAATAAAGTAAATAAAAAGTACTTTAAAGTTTTTAAAAAATTAGTAATTTAACAATTAAAGTGTTATTTAAACTAAAGTACAAACTTTGAAATGCATCTTTCTGTAAAAAAATATCTCTTGGTGTATCGTTTAAAAGCTTCAGATTCTATTTTAAGATAAACATACTAAATTGTAGTTATCTTTAAAATATTTAAAGCAAATACAACTACTTATAAAACTTGCTATACAACTCTTGATAATTATAATTGTAAAATATTTTAATCACTTAGTTTAGTTACTTTTAAAGTTTTTAAGCGAATATATAGAAATAGATATTTAAAAATATTTTAAGGTTGACACATTTAAAAAAGTTTCCTAAACTAAGCTTCTTTTTTTTTCTTTTTTAAATTAAAGTAATTGAACTTTGAACAAGTAGCATCTGTTTTAGTTTACTAAATACAATCCCTTAAAGCTAAAATACTTTTCATAATTTGTTTTCTCTTCAAATTAATTAAAATACTTAAGAAATTAGGCGCAAATCTTAAAGTTATAGTGAAGCAGTTTTATAATTATAGTTTATTAAACGACAAAAAAGAAGCTCAAAGTATTTGGTCATATGACCTGGTGCACGAAGAACCTTGACGTTATCGATTTGTACACCACGGATACATTGTAACGTCGTATCCAGGACAATTTTAAAGTTTAAAATAGTTTATTACTTACATATAGCTAATAACAGCATTTTAGAATATTTTTTATTTTTAAATTAAATCGTTTATTTATTGAATAAATATTGTATTTTTATATATTTTGTTGAAACTTTGTGAAACTCAGCTAACTACTATTTTCTAATTTTAAGAAAAGTAGTAGTTATATTTAATTGTTTTCTACATAAATGCTAAGTTAAGGAGTTAGTAGAAAATTACATAAACTTTTACCAAAAACACGTACATTTAGATCATATAAAATATGTAAACATTTTAAGTGAGTGTTCGCTCTTTTTAGATATTTTAATAAAAGGTTAAAAGTTTCAGTATTATTCAATGATATTTTATAATAAATAACAAAATTTCTTACAAATGTGTATATGAAAATTCTAATCACGTTTGTTATTTTCAACAGCATTTTTATTAAATGGTTTTAAAAACAAGCTCATAGCTTTTAAGCCTACTTTTTTTAGAATTTTATTAATGTTTTTTGTTGTTTAAAAAATAGAAATGTTTACACTTTTGTGAAGTCTTCCTAGTTGTTAGTTCTTTTACTTTCCATTTATTTCATTATTTCATGCAAAATTTAAAATGCCTAAAGATACATTTAACAATTTATCCTGTAAATTTTTAAGGATTAATTTAAAAATTTGAGTAGGTTTTTAGTCTGTAATTTAAAAACCTAGTAAGTAAACAAACGTATTTTGTCTAATATCTACCAATCCTTGTTAAAAATAACTTTCTTAAACTTATTCTAAAATGAATTAAAGACCAAACTGACTTTGAAATTGTGAATCAACTTTTATTTATTTTCCATTGTACAATTTAATTTCAATAGTTATTGAAAAATGTTTTATTTTTATTTCTGTTTTGTAATTTATATTGATTACAATATATTAAATACTTCCTAAACAGCCTTAATAAGAACGATCCTAGATATCAGACTGTTGCGTTGGTTGTTTGTTTATTTCCAATATATGAACAAAAATAACTACATGTTTAATAAAAAAGCACATCCAAACTTGGTGAGAACTTGAACAAATGCTATTTTGACTCTACGTCATAGGTGGCGTTGTTTCTATATAAAAGCGAAAAAAACTAACATGGTTTGTATTTAAATTTTAAATTAACTTAAACAATGAAAATTGTAGCGTTTTTCGCTCTAATTGGACTCGGTCAGTTCAGCTTTATTTTATGTTGTTTAAAGTAGTAGTATGCAATAACCGAATATGACTTTTACTTTTACTCTGTTATAATCTTGCTAGAAAAGTAACTAAAACATAGCTCAATAACTTAAGCATAGAGAACTGTTTTTCAGTAATGACAAAATACAGATTGAAGAATAATACCAAAATATAATATCCAAGTTAAGTTGAGTCTAATAATTTGAGGTTCTTATCAGTTATATTGTATATAATTTACCTTAAGTCAGGGTTACAAGAACTTAATGAAATAAAAGTCAAAAAAACTTAAATATAACATTTTATATATCAAAAAACAAACATTTGTTAAGCCTTAGTGTTTAGTTAGCATAGAAGCATTAGCATTCTGGCAACTTTGCCTTAAATAACAAATTTTATAACAGTGCAATGTGCACCACCAAGTTCTCGCATCATCGGAGGTGAGCTAGCCACATCAACAGCCCAGTCTCCATGGCAGGTGTCACTCCAACTGACTGGTGCCCACTTCTGCGGAGCATCACTCATCTCACCAACTCATGTCATGTCGGCAGGTCACTGCAAGCTCGCTGTCGGATCTGAGCAGTTAGTTATATTTTTAAAATGTTATTTTGGTATATTTTAAGTAATAGAAGTTAGGGCACTTTATTTTTGTTTAAAAGATACTTTTTAGTACGTTAAATCAATTGTTTTTTTTTTAATTCTACTTTTTACAATATAGGTTCTTTTTTTTTAAGTACGTAAAGTTTAATGTTTTTTTAGTTGTAAAATTTATTATTGTGTATAAAACTTGGTCACATTTACTATGTGACTATTAAGTTAGTTTTGGGTATCAATCAATTGTAAATCAGTATAGAAATCAATTTATAAGTTTAGTCTAGTAAGTAAAATTAGATGTAGTTTCTTTGTCAAACCTCTGTAAAGCTAATGAAAGATGTTTTAACTTTTAAGTGGAAAATAAGATTCATCAACAGAGCTTTAAAAAACAATAATTATAGGTTTTTTAACAAAAGATTAATTGCAAAGTATTTGGATTCATCTTTTAAATTATTATAAACACATATATACTTTTTATCCCTCTTTTCACTAAAAGTTTAGTTTTAGCGAATTTAAAATAATATGTGAAACTTTTTTTTTCTAATACACTTTTTTTACTCTTCTGTTTGTGTAAAAATTGATTAATTTTTGAGTTTATTTACCAAATAAACCTTAATAACACTAAAACACCTAACAGAGCCGTTGTTGCTCTTGAAGGGCTTCAATGGCCAAAACTTAAACAAGTGATGACTATCAAAAGATGGGAACAACACCCAGAGTTCATCAAGAGTCCAATTATAAATTTTGATTATTCCGTCATTACACTTGATAAAGCTGTAGTTCTTAAACCTGGTGCAGTAAGTTTTTTTTTTTTGATAACTCAAACTTTATTTGTTTAAAACTAAAATGAAAACATTTAAGAGCTGATAGCTTTCTTTAGTAGGTATATTAAAAGCTTTACTACAGTTTAAACAAATTTCTTAATGCTAAACTTTTTTAACTGTAAATTTTTCGCACTATTTAAAATGTATATGGTCAGCTTTTTGTAAATATATCTAGAATCTATAAACTTTCCCAAGACATTGATAGGGTAAAATTGTAAAACAAAACGATACTTAAGTTATAAAGAAACGTAAACAGTCTGACATGTAGAAAACTTTCAGGATAAAACTAACTTAAACTGGTGTAAGTGAACTACTAGCTCTGTTTTTAGATAAAGATATACTTTACTGTAACTTACTTATTTAAATTTCAACAGAACAAAGCAATAATTAATAATATCGCAAGTTTTTAAAAACTGGAGTTTAAAACGGCAAAGTAGAGTAGCTAACAATAGCTTTATTGTATTGTAATGAGCACAATTTTGACTGTAATGTTTAAGTTAAACAAAAGTCACTCAGTTATTCTTGAAAGTAGCTGAGAGCTTGTTCTATAAACACAGGTCGAAACTATCAACCTCCCTTCTAAGAACCAAGTTTTCACCGGAATGGCAACAATCTCCGGATGGGGACTGATCGACCCAACAGTTCGCATTCCTCCAAACGACCTTCATATTGTCGACGTGCCAATTGTTTCTGACGAGGATTGTGCGGCTGCGTTCGGTGATGCTTCGCTTGTAACTCCACAAACCATCTGCATCGGTCTTGGAGGAGTCGGTGCTTGCAGTGTTAGTTATAAGTGTTTTTCGACATATATAGACTTAAGTAGAAAACACATACCTTACTTTCTCTTATGATTTTTCAAAAATCAGTTATGTTTTCATCTTAAAGAAGCTATTTTAAAAATAGAACATGTTAAATATGCTAGTTGTTGGCAACGTCGAAAAATTGTTGAAAACTCTAATGATAACTACAATATGTGAAACTATATCTAAAACAATCTCAATTATATGTTATAGAAAAAAAGTATACTGTATGAGTTAGAAATAGCAATATAACATTTTTTTAGGGAGACTCTGGTGGTCCACTGTGGCAAAAACAAAACGGAGTGAACTATCTGATCGGAAATACCTCATGGGGTGCAGCAACTTGTAATGCAGACAAGTTTCCAACAGCTTATGCAAAGAACTCTGATCAAATTGAGTGGATCCATGCTAATATGTACTAAGAACATTTTTTAATAAACATGTCGTGTATACAAACATTGCGTTCTTTTATTCATCTTATTTTCACTACACGTAAAAGTATAGTTAGGGTTTATTTAAAGACTGCAAACAAAACTTTTTTTGCTTTAAAATAATATACTTGAAGAACAGTATGTGTATAAAATAAATTTAAATTGTAATATTTCAAATAAGTTAGTAAGTAATAGAACATTTTTAAGGGTTCCCGAAACTTAAAAAGTTTCATAAATTAACTATTTTAGTACTACAGCAGCTATTTAAAAAAGTTGTTGTTTCAAAATGATTTTAAAAAGTAAAAGTAGTGTCAATAAAAAATAAAATATATATCTTTTTTTATTCAACGCTTTAAAAAAAATGTGTTAAAAAAGTATACATCAACTCATTATTTTGACTAAATTTCGTTACACTAAAATTTTTATATTTAACAGCTGCCCTTTTTTTAGAGTTTAAGATTACTTTTAAATATTTAATTTAAAAGTAACCTAAAAATATTTAAGAACTATTTTTTTATGATCAGTTCAAACCTTTTTATATCTTAAATATTATTATAGCTTAAAACGAAAAGTATTTTGCTGTATAATTTATACTTAAAAACCAAAAAAAAAATTACAGTACTTAACCTAACGTTTAGATTAGGTAAGTAGGTAAATATTTTAAGTGATTTTTTCCTTTGTACAATAAACAAAAACCAAAAGTACTATAACATTTTCATGGTACTTTATGGGGAGTAACAAATCTTCTTACAAAAAAGTATTAAAATTTTGTCGTTATAAACAGAATTTTCTATTTTATTTGAAGTTTAAATAAGCTAATATTAAAAACAATGCGTACGGGTTTTAGCTTTCTTTACCTTTTTCTGTTATTTAGAAAAAAATCTTTGTAATGTTTTATTTATTGACATTTTTCTTTATTTAAGTATTTTGAAAATAACTTTGTACTTTATTTTGTCTTTTATTATAGAAATAAATAGAGTACTTTTGTTATACAAGTAAATTTTATTAATAAATAAGAAATTTAAGTATATTTTTACTACTTTAACTTAAAAAACCAAAAAAAAATATTATTTTATAGCCATCTTTTAAACGCTTATTTAGAGCTTAGTTTTAAAATTTACTAAAAGCAAATAACTTACTTTGAAAACTATAAATCAATAATTATCATTTTAGTATTTTATAATTAAGTTATTTAACTTGTAAAAACAGGTCATTCTAAACTTCAATTTTGTAGTTTAACTTTGCTAACGATTTATCGATACTGCATAATGAGTCCTATCTAGGACGAAACCAGACAACAAAATGTCGCGTGGATTGTTGTTAAGATTTTGTAGTTCAGTTTATAGCTAATATTTAGATATAAATTCTTAATTAAAAAAAGATAAAAAAGATAAAAACAAGCACGTCTTAACTGAATGCACGACGATTATGATTGTGACAATTCAAATTCAGAAACTTTAAACTCTAACTCTTTTTGTGAGTTAACTCTTTAAGAAAATCGTTTTCTTTTACGATTATAGTCTTACTAATTAGATCCTTAGGAACATTTTATTTTATTTTTTTTTTTGATATGGCCAAAAGATAAGATTAAAGAAGTTTAAAACCTATGGTTATTTTTAGTACATATAAAATTTCTTTTTTTATAAACATATTTTTCAATTATTTCTATTATCATAATCGTATTTATTAGATATTCGACACATTTGTATTGCACACTTTAATTTTTAAATACTTAGTGAAGTATTAACCCTTAGTTATAAGAATTTGAGTTGTTAGAATTTGAATTATCGTAATTTGAGTTGTCATGTGACCGTCCAAAATTTTGAGAGAACTTTAAAAAGTGTTAATTTAACCTTCGGTCATCAGTGACTTTTTTTAATATATAAGTAAAAAAGACTAAGATGGGTTTTTATTTTAAGTTATTATTTCAAGTAGTAGCTTCTACTTGTTTCAAAAGCTAGAACGAGAAAATAACTTCAAATATTTTAGCACTCAGAAGATAAAAACAAATCAATTAAGTAAGGTAGGAAGGGTAGTATAACAAGTAGTAGTTTACTACTTGTTTCGAGAAGTACAATGAAGGAGTCAAAGATAAGTTAAGTGGAAATTACATCAAAGGAGTCAAAGTTTTAAGTGGAAAATTACAGAAAGACTTGTGCGTGACGTAGTAAGTAGAGAAGAGAGTAAAAAAATAAATAAGTTTTTCTTAGTGTGTTAAAAGGATGTTTGGGTTGTTGTGCGGGTGTTGTTGACGGATCGGGCAAAGGGAATAGAAGCACTGCAAAGGATAGTAGAATTGCTTGAGTTTTGTAAATCGTAACCAGCGTACAGCCACTAAGCTTAAGAAAATCTCGAGTCAGTTGTGGTAGAACTTCATCACGTTACTTTATCACATTGTCGTGTTTTGTTTTTAAATGTATATACAATCACCATTCACTTAAAGTTGTTTTCTAGAAACTAGATTATAAGTAAGCTCAATACATTAAAGTTATCGATCGTTCCATTAGAACGTTTTTATAATATTATATATATATATAATTCAACTAAGATTTCATGTCGTCCAAACGCTTATCGATGGACGACATAAAACGCATGACGCGGTCACAAACTAAGGCGAAAAGCCAAAATAAGCAATTACCTAACCTAACTACGACGGAGCCATCGGTCAGTGGTTATACGGTCATCAGTGACTTTTTTTAATATATAAGTAAAAAAGACTAAGATGGGTTTGTATTTTAAGTTATTATTTAAAACTTAAGCAATGAAAATTGCAGCTTTCTTTATCATTGTTGGTATAGGTTAGTTTATCTTCTTGACCTACATCATTTAAAAAATAAGTAGTATGCGATTTGTTTATAGTTTAAGAGGACTTTTAACTTTAGATAATTTTTGTATTGTTATCTAAAGTTATTTAAAATCAGTTTTAGTTATTTACAAAAAATTGTTTTTCTATAAAAATAAGTATTAAATACCTTAGCTAATTATTAAGTAAAGTTTTTAATATTAATAACTTAACTAGTTTAAACATATTGAGTTAAGGCTATAACCAGTTAGATTTTAATTAGGCTTGCTTCATAACAAATTTCATACCAGTGCAATGTGCACCACCACAACCACGCATCATCGGAGGTCAGAAGGCAACATCAACAGCTCAGTCTCCATGGCAGGTGTCCCTCCAGCAGACTGGCACTCACTTCTGTGGAGGATCACTCATCTCACCTGCGCATGTCATGTCTACAGCTGACTGTAAAATCGCTTTAAGTTTTAATGAGTTAGTTTTACTGTTGATTAAGTATCTTGTGTTTATTTTAATATTTAAGCTTGTAGAAGTAAAGACAAACTGTTATCGTTTAAAATAGTACCTTTATAAAAATGAGTTAACTAAGTGTCTATTTTAATTTAACATAAAACTTTTATGAGCCTTTTATTCATTGAAGAAAAATTTACTTGAAACCTTAGTTTTTTAATCTTGTATGACCTTTTATGGAACTAGGTCATTCCCTATTTTTAAACTAATTTTTATTATAAAGTTATTGTAAACTACTTGAACACCTATCTTAAAATTGGTCAAAAAAGTAATATTAAATGAAGTTTCTTAATTTATGTAAAACTTTAACCGTTGTAAAAGGAAGATTGGGTAGTGATCAGTGATGCTACTTTTATGAAACAAAAAATTACTACTGAGCATAAAAATTAAACTTGATGTTTATCAATTAAAAGTGCATTTTTAGAGTACTCATTTAAATTAAGGTTATTTGTAAAATTCATTAATTACTTTTATTACTATATAGTTAGTTAGTATTTTCAAGTAACAGTTATATGAACAGTATTTAATTAACACACTTTTTTTCTTTATCAATATATAAGTTATGATAACCAAATTTAAAATATACAACAGTTTCACTGTTGCACTTAAAGGACTTCAATGGCCAAAACTTAAACAAGTGATGACCATCAAAAGATGGGAAAAGCATCCGGAGTACACTAGATTAACAATCGTAAATTTTGATTATTCCGTCATTGATTTTGATAAAGCAGTTTCTTTTAAAGCTTGTGCAGTAAGTAATAATCTTTATATGGAAAATGCTTAAAAAGTTTCAAAAAAATACAGTAACCTAGTAAGTTTGTTACAATACTTGTATTATCATTTTTCTTAATCTCATCGCATTTTTTTTGTTGTAATTTTTTTATTAGCAATTATATCTAGTCTTTTAAAAATATAAAGTTATTAGAACTTATTATAAAAACACAGGTCGAAACCATAAGCCTTCCTTCTAAGTACCAAATTTTCACCGGAATGGCAACAATTTCAGGATGGGGACTGATTGACCCCACAGTTCGCATTCCACCAAACGACCTTCATATTGTCGATGTGCCAATTGTTTCTGACGAGAGTTGCGCGGCTTCCTTTAATCTCGATTGCATCACTCCACAAGTTATCTGTGTCGGACTTGAAGAAGTCGGTGGATACCAAGTTATTAAAAGTTTTTTTTTAATTATTTAAAGTATACACGAAATTATTTTGAATTAGTTTTTTCATTGTTTTTTTTGGCTTATTTGTTTGTTTTTGAGTTAAATAAAACTATTTTTTAAACACAAAGCTTGTTCTAAGTTTTAAAGTGTTTAAAAACCTAAGTTAAATAACTGTACTAATTATATTAAAATTCGAATTAAAACTGCTAAAACTCTTTAGAAAAAATTATGGGCTATATCTTTAAAAATTTTCAACAACTTAGAACTATCATATTTGATCAGAAACACTTCGTGGGGTCCTATCACTTGTAATCCAGAAAAAGTTCCAACAGCATATGCAACTCAGATCAAATTGATTGGATCTATGCTAACATGTACTAAGAACGTTTTGTTACTAAGTCTGCATTATGAATGCGTTTAATTTTTCACCCTCAGTATTTTTAATGCACCTACAACTTAGTTATAAGTAATATAATGCTTAACTTGCTTTTTTTTTTTCAAATAACTTTTATTAAAAATATTCACATAATAAGCAATAGCTTAAATTAGGCAACAAAATTCTCTAAGTGGAAAAAATTTTAGTGCTCAAACACAGACGATGAGCGGGAATATCAACAACACAGGTGTTCAGTTATGTTTATTTAGTACAATTAAGTTTCACTGATCTTAAAACAACATACTTTGAATCGTATTAACTTATAACTTAAAGATTTTAGTGTAAAAAAATAGTATGTTATAGTATTAGTTCTCAGGAACACTTTTGAAAGGTAGCTTTAATAAGTGAATAAATGCTAAATAACTATAAATACTGTTAATAACGAACCAACAAACTAAATCAAAGTTTTTAAATTTGTAAGTAATCCCAATGGTTTTTGTTCTTATTTTCACTATTTAAGTGTAAATTTTAAGTGTTTCTTTTACAGTTTTTTTATATTCAATATTTTATTTATTCTTTCAAGACTTTATTTTACAAACTAAGTTTCGGTCAAAGACCTCGTCAGAGCTTAAACAAATCTTATTCAAATAGAACTATATTTCTAATTTATTGCTTTACAATTGTTTCATGTTATCGCTAGGATCACAAGTAAATAAACTAATACGTGACAATGGACATTTGATATGAAAGTATTAGAATAGTAGATAGTCAATTAAGTACTTTTAGATGAAATTAAAGATTGAAGTCTGGGTTAATATAAATAGCTAACAAATCATTTTCATCAATTTATAAAACAAGGGACAAGAAAAGATAAAATAAAATAAACTAAAAGTGTGAAATAAATTAAAAAATTACGTGTAAAAACATAGTTAGGCGAATTCAAAAATTAAAAATTAACAATTGAGCTTAAAAATTAAGACTTTAAATAATGTTTTGTCAAATTTTTGTATTTTTCTACCAGCTCAGATCTCAAGTAAGTTTATAGAATATAGACCCCGGTATATAGAAAAGCGTTCTAACTGTTTTTGATTGCTTTGTTGTGTCGTTATTACGTGCAAAAACATTTAAAGGCTTATTGTAAAACCGGATTTTCTCAACAACGATCAGACTATATAAGTTTGTTGTAAAACAATTAATTTAAATTATAAAATGGAAGATAAAACAGACTAAAATAAAATTTTAATTATACGAAGTAAAATAAAATTTTAGTAATTACAACTTTTCTATACTAAATTTTTACAAACTAAAATCATGTAATTTATTTATATTATAAAATGTGTTGCTCGCATGCTGATCGTATTATAACCTTTAGAGTTGAACACTGCAATTGTACGATTTAGAACCAAAAAATAAAATAAAAAATATTCTTATTACGATTAAATATTTCACTTCTAGTTCTGGGAACCTAGTAAAATCATATTTAAGTAATTTTATTTTGTTGCTAAAACCAAAAAACGTTTATCATCACAGTAAGAATTTGCTAAGACTTTATAACTTTTTTTTTTTCAAGTTTTATAGTGATTTTAGTTAATTTTTTATTGTTTTACTTTTATTAACCTTATATTTTTTTAAATAAGTCACGGGTTAACGGTTACAGTCAACTGACACTCATCTAATTTCAAAAAATCTTTTCATTTAGTTTATTTAAGTTTAGTCATTTTGAAACTCCGTCTTTGGTCAAAACTTTTTTAAAGCGCTTCATGCTTGAGATCCTTTTAAATCTACTACTATTTTGAAAGTTGTATACAAAATGATGCAAATGCTCTATAACAACCAAATGCTTAGTAATTTAGCAATTTGTATTATCATGTCTTCCACTAATTAAACTAATGAGACTTCCTTATCTAAATGATATAAACTGTTCATTAACAGAGATTTTTTATTAAATATAAGTGTTACCTTTATACAAAAACGTCAGATGATATAATAAAATTATTTTTCTTTAGTCAATGTAGTAAAAAAAAACAATATAAGATATGAAAATGGCTTATAAAAGCTCGTTAAAACAGTATTAAGTTCAAGTTTTACTACCAATAAAGACTTGTTAATAGTTTAAGAAATTTATAAGTTTTATTGAATATACTTAAATTTCATAAAATATACAAAAGTAAACATTTGCTTATTTCACTTAATAATTTTATGTATTTTAATTTCAATAGACAATTAAGGTTACATAGAAAATAAAACTAGTTATGCTAGTTGGCTATAAATTTGACCAAACTAATACTATTTTAAATTCAAATTTTACGAAGAAAACTGTGAGTATCAAGATGAAAACTTAGCTTCAAAATTAAAGATTTTATAAATCAGAAAGTCTGTAAGTAATCTTACCAACTAAATTGGTAAACTGTTTTTTTGAATTTTATTTGTTCTATTGTTATTTGTTAATATAAATAAAATATATATTCTAACTTTCTTAATTTTAATAAAATATTTTCTAATTCTAAGTTTTTTGCTTTACATTATGTATTTGTTTTTTAACAGATGAGCAAACACTTTTTTGTAATATAATAAGCTTCTAATTTTTCAATAACTTAAAATAAGCACTGAACTGCTAAAAATAATAACTATTTTACATAATTTTAGTAAAAACTTTTTTGTTTAATTGTTTCTAATAACATATACTTTATGGTAATTCAGTTCTACCTTTATTCAATTAATAACAATTCACTGCAAAAGCAGTTCATCAGACACAACAAAGCTGCAAATTTTAGTTAACAATAACAATGACTTATAAATAACAGTAAAAAAATGTTTATTGTTTTGAATAAGTCCTTGTGTTAAAATAGAATACTTTAAAAATCTTCTGCTTTAGTTTAAATGTTTATACTAATACATCAGTTTCACCTTGAGTAAAAACCTTTGAAAATTCAAACTTTAAACAAAATTTTATACCAATTTTTTTTTTCATAGTATACTATATCAGTTTTATCAATGACTAGAATATTATTTATGCTTACTAAAATTATTTTTTTAAATTACTTTTGTACTTAATTTTTACATGTTGCAGATGTCATTACCTCTTCAAAAACAGATAAACTTTTTTTTTTAATTCTTCCTAAATATATAAAGTAAAAAATTAATTGTTATATAATAAACAGAATGCAGGGTAATATGGAGTTTGAAAATTTATGCAAAAAATACTGGAATTTTGAACAACTTATGCATGTAAATTAATGAAATCTAAACAAGTTACAAAATATATGTTTTATACAGACTTTTTAAATATTATTTATTATAAAAAACATTCAAAAATGCATTACAGTATCTAATCAGTATCTTAAAACTATTAACTTAAATTTAAATTTCTACTAAAATTAAACAATAAAACTTATACTTTTAAGAAAATTATAAAACCTGAAACAAGTTTTTCAAAAAATAGTAGCCACATTCCTAATTAGATAAAGACTAATTATTTTAGGTAATAAATCAAATAATTGAGAAGTGTTATTTATATCATATTAGTTACAGAAATTCTTAATTAATTTCACTTTTAGATCTATAAAAAATGCATAGCATGGCATCCTTTGAAGAAAAATAAAAAATAAAATTTTTAAACTTAGTTCAAAGTGTTAAAGGATTTATATAAAAACTGAAACAATTAAAGTTGTATATATGTTCTTTATAACAAATTAATAAGTTATAAATTTTATAATCTTAGTTATATCTTATACTCTTCGATCAATGTTATATGGGTGTCAGGATTTTTACAAAATTCTTATTGTCTCTTATATGCAGCCTTAAAGCATCAAATATAAGTCAGTCATTATCTATTTAGTTTTTATATTAAGTCAAGTTTTGAAATAGTTTTGTAAACTGAAATAGTTTAAGACTGCAATAGTTTCATTGTCAGTTTTATAAGAAATTTTCAACTAATCAAGAGTCTATTTACCTTTCTGATGAGATAATAACTTTAAATTTCTAGGGGGTGAGGAATTTTTTAACAGAGTTAACACTGACTCTTAAAGTCAGTTTTTATAGAATATAAAAATTTTGATTTATTTTTAAGATACTGTCAGTTTTGAAAAAAGTTTTGGATACAAATTAAGTAACTGAAATTTATGAATTTTCAGTTTTAGTGTAGATTTATAAATTGATTAAAAAATATTTTCTTTTCTTTATTTTTAAAGTAATTGAAGTAAGTTTTCAGGATTTAATTTTTTCACTATGAAAATAAATCATATTGCAACAATTAAAATATATTAACAAAAGAAGAAAAAAAGTCATTTTTTTTAAGAAATATTATATGTATACTCATTTGTTTCAATTCCTACAATATGATTGTTTGTTTAATAATTTATGATTTTACTGAGAAAGTTTTAGTAAAGCAACTTAAAAACTGTAAGAAAATATATATGTTTAATGAAATAGTCTTTTTTTTTTTATAACTTAATCTTTTGATAAGGAATATAACTCTAAGACTTAGTACCTTATTTCTCAAAATTTTTTTATTTAAAAAGAAAAGTTTAAATAAACTATTTATTATATCCGCTTAAACCTTTTAAATAATTTCAATGTGTAAAAAAGTGCCTAACCTCCCCCTATTACCTTAACAGTTTGTATTTTTAACGTTTTAAAAAGTTAAAACTGTTAAATAGTTGAGGTCTATGAAATCAAAACTACCAAAAATCATTCAGTCTTCTATAAATGGACTTTTTATCAAAATAAAAGAAGTTCTTACATGTAATTTATTAAAAAACTGGTTATGAAAAGCATTTAAAATCCTTGTAAGATTGGTTTAAAATTGAAGGAGATAACAGTTTTTATCAACTTTTTTTTCATTACTACTTTAAACATTACTAGGTAACAAATCAGGTATAGTCCTACCCCCTTACAGCCTTAAAAAGTTTTTAACCAATTTTTTTGTGATGAAAAAAGTTTTAATAATGGCAATAGTTTTACAGGTTGTTTAAAGTTTGTAAGTGTTTAATATTTGTTCCGTCTTTGTTATTTTGTTTTAAAAGAAGTTAATTCTGGAGCCAGTCAAACTACCCAAAGTAAGTGTTAATTAGTATATATTTTATATTAAAATATCTGCTAGTCAATCTATATGAATATTATAATTACAATGCAATTAGTCAGTTAGTTGTATTGTAAACTAACTGACTAATTTTGTAAAAAATCAATTACATAGTAATTTATACTTTTTTAGGTATCTTTCACTTTTTTAACTAGTAATACTAGAATAAACAAGACTATTCTAAACATGTTGAGTTTGACCGATTTAAAAAATATTAATGATTAGATCTATTCTAGATACTTAAATCCGTGTAGTTATGATATGTTTGATTCCTTAAATGTTTAAGAATAATTTTATTTCTATACAGAACTTTAGTATCCAAAATATCAGTAGATGTTGGAAAGTCTATGGTTATTTTTTAATCTTTAAAAATAGAAATGTTATTTTTAGTTTAAATTTTGTCAAAATATATATTAAAGCTGTTTATTTATTTATTTTTAACCTTTACATTAAGTACTGTTTTTTAAATTAATAATTTGAGTTAACATCTAGCTTTAAAAGAGATTTAAATTTTTGTTTTAGCTCAAATATTTTTATAGTTTACAAATAAACTTTTTATTAAAGTCAGATTTACATAAGCATATTTTTTATTTGAGTAAGTGTTTTTCTAAGCAATTGAAGTCTATAATGACAAATCATATGTAAAGTATTTGAAAATTCAGCTTAACATTAAAATTACAAGTATACTTCTATAACCCTTATTTATTTTGGTCATCATCAACAAAGTTAAGATATTTTTTGCACCTATTTCAAACAACATTAATCCACTTTAAAGTTTAACAATTTTTATAATATATAATTACAAGAAAAATACATTAATAGAAATGTTGAACATATATTTTTGTAATATTTGTAAAGTATTTGTTATTGATATTTGAAAATAAACCATCAAAAAGGTTTAAAAAGCAAACAGTTAAGAATATTTATACATAAGTTGAACAAATAAAGAAAATTTTCCAACTTATATCAGAGTTTATTGGTTATTTCATAAAAGTTCCTATTTTTTAAGCATCTTTCTTCAATCTATTTTTAAATCTATAGTTGTAAAACTGTTATAAAAAAATAAATTTACATATAAACATATATTTACTGTACAACTATTCTACAATTTAGAGTCAAAAGAAAAATTTAATCGTTTTAATTCAAAACAATTTAGTGTAACAAAATAATGTATAAAGCTTTAAGTATTAAAAGTAAAACTTTTGTTGTAAATTTTATGGTTTAGCTTCTATAGTATGCATAGATAATAAACGATTATTACTACTTTCGTTATTATTTAAATATTTTCTCTATGTTTTAAGTTTTGTTTTGCAAATTTTAAGTTTATTTTCTAAATAGTTGCTATTTATTATTATCATTATTCTATATATTATACTTAAAATTTTTCCTACTAGTAGTATTTTATTCAAAAGAATATTTCAACTTTAGCTAATTTTAATGTTTTTCTTTTTTGTTATTAAAAAGTATTTTTTGTGTTGTTATTCAATTAGCTAAAAGTAAGTGTCATTACTACATCAGTTTTATTTTGATAAATAATATTATAAGTTTTCTGATATTTATGTTGTTTCTAAATAAATTCAATATTTTTACAACCCGTTTCTTCTATAGTTAACAAATAATATACGATTACAATAAATTGTTAGGTTTACTTATTTTTGAATTAAACTGAATCAATATTTTCTTTTAAACCGATGTTGTACATTTAATCTGATTAAAATTCAGATATAAAAATATTTTATATCTTAGTTTTTTACTATTATTTAAAGATTATTTTTATTTAAAATAATTTTAAAATTTTTCAAAATATCTTTGTTATATAAAATTTGAATTATATTTTTTCATTATATAAAACCAAAATATTATTTATTATCATAAGTTTCTATCATTATTGCATATTTTTTTAAGTAGTTCTTTTATTCATAATATTTGTAAATACATATTGAATTAATTTACAGATTTTATTTGTTTTTAAAATTGTATCTTAATTATTTTAATGTTGTTTATATTTTCTAATTAGAGCTTTTGACACTCTAATTAAGTCATGCAACTAGTTTGAAAAAAATACTGTTTGAAACTGTAAAAATTTATATAACACAGCACAAAATTACAAAGAGTGAAGTTTCTTTTGTTTCCTATTACACTTTTTGTAATACTTTTTTAGTGTTTGTGTAAACAGATTTATTGTAAGCACAAAGAAAAATCTTCTATAGCATGTACACAAAGATTTTTTTTTGTAAACTCTAACAACGAACTGTTCTTTATATATTAGCCTTTCCTTGCACTTGTATCAGTTATCAAGTTTCGTTCATAAGAATAGTCATTTATTCCGTTAATGTTTTATGAAGTTAATTAAAATATGTAGTAAGTATATGTATGTGATATTTATTAATTTAAACAGCTTGGTTAACGAGCCATCATGCCATACTACAAGAGATCTTACTGTCGAAACATCAACATCAATGTTCCGGTTCCCGATGCTGGAACCAAGTATTCTAACTTCAAGCTGAAAAATACGTCACGCACCAACTTTCTCAGCACTATTCCAGCGAGGTAAAAATTATATTCAAATAAATTTTTAAGTAAAATTCTATTGTGTCTTTCTCTGTTTCAATTTTACATAGCTTTAATTTAGAAGTTTTTCTTGTTTAGACAGATACTGTTTTTAAAATAAGCAATTTTAATCTACTTTTTATCTTCTATAGAAAGCGAGTGGTACTCAAAAAACCTCAGCAAGATAATCAGTTTGAGATAGACGGTAGGTCGTTTGCTGATATCAAGCGAGAATGTTTGGAGGAGAAAAAACTTTTTGAAGATCCGGAATTTCCAGCTGACGACACATCACTGTTTTTCAAGCAAAAACCTCGAATTAAGTTTATATGGAAAAGACCACATGTAAGCCATCTTAATTTTCGTAGTAAAAAGTTGAAGTCACCCTTTCTGTATAACTGAAGAAGTTGGAAGTTTAAACAATAACTAAGTTTTATGTATAAATACTTTTAAAACAAATCAAAATGAGTTGTAAAAAGTTGACGAATCTGTACACATAAGTTAACAATAAATAAACATAAGTGGAAACCTGTTTTCATATATTTGCTCAATGTTATGCGTTCATGATTTTTTTTTCTTAAAATAAATTTCTTCAGTTAATTAAAACTAGTCATAATGCTAAAAGACTTTATCTAATCAAGTTTAAGCTACCTAGCAGCCCTGCGATACTTTTATTGGTGCACATTTAAATATACTTTCAAAGACTCGTAGTTTAGTTTCAATTAACACATCTGTTTTAAATAGTAATTTATTTATCTCTGTATCGGAAGTATTTTTTTTTTTTTTTTTTAAGTACTGTGTTTTAGCTATACTTCAAAAATTTTGCACGTATATTTATCTTTTATATGTTGCTAATTACAATTAACAACACAGTTTTCAAATTTATTCATTTATTTATAGGAAATTTGCAAAGATCCTCAATTGTTTGTTGGAGGGGCAAGTCGTTTTGACGTGGTCCAGGGAGAGCTTGGTTTGTTTACTCTTCTGCCAATTAACATATAAACCTATTTATATTTATATCTGCAATTAAATATATTTTTCATAAGGTTTTGCAGTTTCAGTTTGTGCGTAAAGAAAGTTTCAAACAAGTTTGAAACGTGTTTTGTATGATTTTTGTAGGTGATTGCTGGCTTCTAGCTGCGATCGCTTCACTTTCACTGAACGATGACTTGCTGTACCGAATCATTCCCACTGATCAAAGTTTTGAAGAACAGGATTACTGTGGTATGTTCCATTTTCAATTCTGGCAGGTGAGGCTTTTTTTATTCTTTTTAATTGTTATAAGAACAGTTTTTTGAAGCTGATTTTACTTAAAGTTACACTACCTTTTATAAGTAACTAATTTGACTATTTATAAATACTATATATATATATATATATAATTTTGTTTTTAAAAATAATAACCAGTTTAGTGCAGTATAAAATGTATTATTAATTTTTGTTAGACTGATAGTTATAAAATTTATTAGTGTTAAAATTGAAGAACTTTTTTTTCACTGGTTTAAATACTAAGTAAAAAACAAAACTTTTGGTTTAGTTTTGATTATACAATAATTGTTTATAACAATGAACCTATTCGATATTGAAAATTTCAATATATATGCAGGATTTAAACATGTTAATTGCGTTTTGACTTTATTTTATCCATACATAACTTTGTTAATCTAATTTATAATAAATATTAAGTATGGAGCTTGGGTAGATGTGATTGTTGATGATAGGCTTCCAACATATCACGGTAAACTAGCTTATTTGCACTCCGGCGAAACCAATGAGTTTTGGAGTGCCCTCCTTGAGAAAGCTTATGCTAAGTTAGTCAACTTGTTGTCATAATTAGTGCGATTTAATTCTTTAATATTTTTTTGTTATTGCTTTTTAAAATAAATAGACTTATCATCCTTGGTTAGATAAATATATTTGTTAAATTTAAAATTTTTAGAAACTTATACGGCTAAGTATAAATAGTAACTAATACCATGATTACATGCACAAATTATAAAAGTTTGAAAATTTATAATTATATATAAATTCTAAAAGTAATATCAAAATAGTTGAAAAGCCAGTACTTATTGTGCTTATCACATTAAAAACAACTTTTTATCATTAGTTTTAAAACAAATTTGTTTTTGTTTAAGTTTTTAAATATAGCTTATTTAAAAGTTAAGTAGTGTATGACTGTAAAGTAAAAATGTAGGGTAAACTTTAGAATAAACTAACTTTATCTAGGCATGTTGTGTTTTACAACTTCTACAAAAATATAATTTTAGTTATTTTTGTTTTAAATAATATTTCAAACTTATATTTAAATTATTCAGTTAGTTTAATCAATAATTTTAAGTTTATTTAAGTGTAATTCAACATATGCTATGCTTTACTGTCGTAAAATTTTACCTATGTTTTTCCACGTTTATGTGAATAATAATTGAAAATTTTAGAGTAATTTAATCTTTTTATGCTTACATGCGTAAAAGCACTTTTCAGTTGAAATAATTTGATAAAAGGCATTTCTTCTGCTTATTTCATTTGAGAAAATCTATGTCATATGTTTTCTTAACACTTAGTTTTAAAAAAAAGTATTTATAGCTAATTCTAATATAATTCAACAACTAGTAGTTTTGCTTTTACAAAAAACTTTAACCAAAAGTATAATTATTAACTTTAATATTTGTTTATTTTCTAAAAACTTAGTTATGTGTTTATATAATCAGACTGAACGGTTCGTACGAAGCATTAAAAGGCGGTAGTGCTTCGGAAGCAATGGAAGATTTCACCGGCGGTGTTACTGAGTTGATTGAACTGAGAAGCCCACCCAAAAACTTGTTTAAAATTATGCATAAGTCGTTGAAAAAAGGAGCTCTCATGAGTTGTGCTATTGAGGTTTTTTTATGATAATGTTTTTCATACATAACAAAAGTATGCTACAAAATTGTGCTTGCATTAAAGTTTACAAAAATATAAACAACTTACTAATTTTGTTTAATTATAAAAGTTATAACATCAGAACTTTTACAAAATTAAAATTCTTATAAGTCTTTTATGTTTTTTTATTCTGTAGATTTTGTTCATAGCTGTGCGTTTCATAGAGCGTTTTTATTAATACAACACAGTACAATTAAAGCTTTAATGCTGAAAAGATATTGTTTGCCCAATATGGTTATTATTGCGTTATGCATACACATATTTTTATAAATTGCTTTTGTTATTTGTACGCATACATCACGCAAAATAAACGCAAGCCACGCGGAAATGTTCAAGTTATATTTAATTTGTGTGTTCCAACAAATTAGGCGCTAATTTTGTTTAAATTAAACTTTCTATTAAGATTTTCAATAATTTTATTTCGCCTAGTTTTCTTTACACTTTATGTAAAATAGCGTTTAGCTTTATGAATTAATGTGGTTATGATTAAATAAGGTTTTTATATAAGTTAAATCAAGTACATTTGGCTTACCATAAAACAACTAAAATTTAAATTACTCAAAAATTCCCAAAAGCGCTTATTTTCTTAACTGTGAGTGTAAGTTATCACTGGGGAAATAAATAAGAAAACTTCTATGAACCACATAGTTCTCTTTAACATTAAACTTAAATTAATCTGTATATCAGTGTTATTGTTTACATAAAAAAATCAACAGACAAACAATCCAAGCCAACGTGAAGTGAAATTGAGTAATGGACTTTTGCAAGGTCATGCGTACAGCATCACCGGATTGGAAGAAGTGAGTTGTTTATAAAAGTTTTAATTAAAACTTATATTTACACTTGCATGTTGTATACTTGCATTTGTCATTTCAATTAACAACAATTTATACAAATAGCTGGACAACGGGACCCGCTTGATCAGAATTCGAAACCCGTGGGGCCAAGTTGAATGGAATGGAGACTGGAGTGATAAGTCTGTTTCCTGAATAGTTTTTCATAAATAGAACATAAAATATTTATTTATTTTGTTTAAAATAAACTTGTTAAGTAGTTTTATGCATTTTTTAAACATAATGTTTCTTATTTGTTTGAGAAACACTATATAATGATATTCGCATCAAACATATTTAGAACATAAAAATTTACTTAATTTTATATGAAAACAGTTCTGAGATTTGGAACACAGTTCCCGGTGTTAGAGGAAGACTGGATGCCGAATTCGATGACGATGGTGAATTTTGGTGAGTTTTTTTTACGCTGCTTTAAATTTATAAACTTTTCAACGTGCCAACTATCATAACCAGCATAAGTGTTTGTAAACATTCAGTACATCTATTACTATATACTAAAAATCGTCTGAAAACAAAAAGTTTGAAGACAAAAGCTCTAAGGTGAAAACTCAAGACGCGCTTGAAAGCTGCAAACTGCATGAGCAGCGCTGCTGATGAGATTAAATATTCTCAGCGTTTAGCATGTGAGCTTTGCAAACTTTAGAATTTATTTAGAGCGATAATCGATCGACAACGCACGCAAGCTATCACTATACAGCCAGCCAGCCCCCCACACATATAAGCTGGTTGTAACGAAACGTTTGTCTGCCAAATTGCTATCGATCGAATCCTTTGTTGAAAACTGTGCACTTGCGCGAATCGGCTTTTATTTTGATTTGAAGAATTAAATCGCTGCTGCTTTCGTCCACTTGGCAGTCGATAAGCGGTGATGGCCAGTTCTTTTTTTAAGCTATTTTAGGAAAAATTTATTGGAAATGAATTGCGATTTTCGCAGCAAAAGTTGGATGCAGATTAAAAATTTTCTTCGCGCGATCCCGCAAAAAAGCGTTTGGATTGAAATGATAATCCAATAAGTTTTGGTCTGAAACTTTTGTTTAAAGATTTATTTTTTTTTCTGCACTATACTTAAAAAACAACTTTTATTTTTGATTTTTGTTGCATCCAAATATTTTTTGCGTTTCAAGTCATTTATTTACAGCAATATTTGCCTCGCATCAAATCAATACCAGTCAAGACGAAAAGCGAGTGACATTTTTTAATTATTTTTGAAAAATTGTACCTCGCCAAAAACCGCATGCAACTGTACGATGTAATCTCAGTAAGATTCGATTGAAAATGTTTTTCATCCTATTATGAGTTCAGTGGAGATTATAATCTTTTTTCTTTTAAATTCATATCAGGATTTGCACTGCGTTGTTTCTTTCTTTTTTTAACAATTCTTAACATTATTTTAGCTTTTGGACGTTTATTAAATAATCCTTTGTAGAAATTTTCATCTTAGTGTTAAATTTCTTTTACTGTTACAGTACAACTAGTTTTAAGCTGCAAGCCTTGATTAATATTTAATATTTCCAAATACTAAAAGTTTTACTAAGCGTACCAAATACTGAAAGTTTTACTAAGCAGCACAAAAATGCCAACAGGATGTCGATTCACGATTTTCTTCGCTGCTACACCAAGCTGGAGATCTGCAACTTGGGACCGGACGCGCTGGAGAACGACAACACGTCGTGGGTGGCCTCCTACCACGAGGGAAGGTGGATCAGGGGCTGCTCTGCCGGCGGATGCCGCAATTTCCCCGGTACTTTACTTTTTGCTTGGTTTTTTGATGGTGAATAAATTCGTGAAAATAATCTATATATTTTTCAGTAACTTCAAATTTGAACATTTTACCATAAAACTCTTTACTGAAAATAAATATAAATAACTGAACAACTTTATGAAATAGTACTTTTATAACACATATGTTATCACTGAAATAAATTTAAGTTTTTTATGTTTTTTTAGAATAAAACGCTTCATTGATTAAATTGACCTTATTAAGTTGTGGCTTTTACCATTAGCTAACAAACCCTAAAATAACACAATCAATATACTTTGTTAATCACTAACAAACCTAACACACAGAGACGTTCTGGATCAACCCTCAGTTCAGGCTGACGTTGGAAGAAGAAGATGACGATCCTGATGATGACGAGGACGGATGCAGCTTCATCGTGTCGCTCCTCCAGAAGAACAGGAGGAGGCAGAAGAGCAAGGGTGAGGGCCTTCTCACCATCGGATTTGCTATTTACCAGGTACATCATTAGTGTTATAATTTCATCTGTACTGAGTTACTATTCTTTAGACTAGTTTAACTATAGCTTTTTATTTTTTCTTAATTTTTCATAATCTAATTTTTGATTTTTTTTGAATATTGATTCTAAAGCATTTGAAAATAGGTTGTTAACAAAATTTATTTGTTAGACACCTTAATTCCTTTTTTTTTGTAGATGTGTGTTATTAGTTCTCTGTTTTTTGTAAATTAGCACTTATACTTATATGTGTATTTGACGCTATACTATAAAAAGTAAAACTTACTCACAAATAGTTTTAAACCGCCTGAAGTTGCTCCATAATCGATAAGTCTTAACTTTAGTTTTAATCATATAAGCTTAATTAGGAACTTATAATCATACTTTAAGTTCGTTTTAATCGACAATCAAGACCATTTTACTTCACCAATCAATACGATTACAATTCTTAATAGTTAAAAGAAGACCGCCCCGAAGATCAGCCGTTGAAAAAGGAATTTTTCCTCTACAACCAGTCGATAGCTCGCGCCAAGAACTTCATAAATTTGCGAGAAAACTCACAGCGATTTAAGCTTCCGGCGGGAAATTACGTCATCGTTCCATCGACTTTTGCCGCGAACGAAGAAGCGGACTTTTTGCTGAGAATTTTCACTGAAAAGCGCTGCAACACTGGGTTTGCTTCACGTTGTGTTTTGCTTAATCTAATTTTGTACTTGCTTTTAATTAATTAAAAGCTTGAAGCTCCCATAATTCAATAAATATTTGAGTTTACTTTTTCCTACTGTTGTTTTATTTTTTAATTCAAACTTGTTTGAAAATGTTTCTATTTAAATTCGTAAAGCATGAACTCAGTAAAACTTAAACTAATTAGTGGAATCAAAGTTCACAAAAATTAAATTTGTTTTTCTTATTCAAAACTTTTACACTTTGATCTACCTTTCCTTACACTTCCCTTGTGTATTAGATTTATCTTCAAACTTGTTTTCACACCTCTGAAAGATAAGAACAAATGTTTTTACTTTTGCTAATATTTGTTCTTTTCGGTTAGCTTTTGTCTAGTTTTAACTACCGCAACTGTTAATGCAAATAAAAAGCAAAGCTACATTGTCAAGGGACAAATAATTTTGAACTTTACACAAATACTTTACAACTTTTGCAGTGAACTGGACACCAAAACTGAACAAAGAGAGCCTCTACACAAACCGGATCCCGAGGTTATTTTTGTTTTCATTTGTAAACATAAAAATTTTAACTTGTGATAAGTAAAACCTGTTTTTCGAATAAATCGTTTAATCCAGCCTTAACTTAAACAAGAACAAATTAGTCACAGCCAGCTTTTACGATTTTGTTTGAATTATTTTATTACGGTCATGGCTTGACACGATATAACGTCGTGACATTTGCTTTGCGCTTCGCATTAAACTTGCCATACAGTGAAAACTAAAAGTTTTACAGCAGCTTTACGTCAAATTTTTCACGGCTTACATCCTGAATATGTGTAACAGTTTGAGCTTTTGTTATGTAGAATGCTTTTTTCCTGATTAGATTTTTATTCACTAGCAAATATTAATTAATTTGAAAAATGTAGCGAAGTAATAGCAGACGCAAGCATCTACGATCCAACCTACAGCCGGTAAGACGTACATATTGTGCAATTTGGTGTATTTAATTTACATTTGCTCGTTGTATGTTTTTCGTAACTACGAAAAGTGAAAAAATCAGTATTGATTTTTTTGAATAAATGTTTAAGAAAAATATTATCTTTTACAACGCTGTATGTACAGTTATTTTATTGTTTTTATTTAATCTAAACAAAAACTTTTTTATTTTGGCTCCTTACTTGAAAAATAAAAATTGATAATTCCCACACAACAACATGTTATTATTCAACTGTAGTTTAGCACGCATTTCCTATGCGATTGAATGGAAGGCATGTGCGTCAGTTTTTATTTATCATTTCATTAATCTAATTTCCAATGGTCAGCAACCATTCAGAAATTTCGAAGTAGTTTTGCTTAATGAAAGCTATTTTGCTGTGCATGAAAAAGTATAAATAAAAATCTCCCGTCTATTTAAAGTCCGGGATGAAAAATCGATAAAGCGTTTGTTAAACTTTTGCAGCTTTTGCTCTTATCAAATTATCACTGCAATTTATTAATGAAATCTCAATAAAATTAGTAAAATTTCATTATTTGTTGTTGTGTTGTTATATTATGTTTGTATTTTACTGGCAAAAAAAATTATTTTGTTGCTTGATGTAACTTTAAACTACTTTTAAATATATCATTTAGTTCATTTATAAATGAATTGAATGTTATAATTTTCAAATATAGTTTTTAATATTTTAAGCAGTACAAATTTTTTTGAGTATTTAATTTAAAGTTTCAGTTTTTACTATCACGTCTTTACACAGTTTAAAACCTTTAATTTTTTTTTTTTTAACTACAAATATTTTTTCATTAACAATTTTAGCTAATTCTTATATATCTCTTTATATTTCTAAAGGGTGCTAGCTTTTTTGATTTTTTTATTAAACTTACCATACACTAATTACGATTTTTAACTATAAATATTTTATACTCTCTTACATAATATCATTTTAACAAAAACATGTGAATTAATACAAACAATTTACCAGGAAGAAGAATACGAGAATGCTCGCAAATTCAAACTGCTATTCGACCAACTTACTGGCGCTGTAAGTATTTTGTATTGTACAATTAGCTATAATTTTGTGAGATTAAGAATAAGTTATTTCCTTATTTTTATTATTTTATAGTTTGAATTATTACTTTTTATATTCCTACTGTGTGTGGATTTGAATGTATGTTTTAGTCGTTTAATAAGTTTTTACGTATTTATACAAAGTGGTAAAATGTTTATTGTTATATATATATATATTTGTTTCAAATTCTATTTTACTAATTTAATTTTAAATTTCAGGATGGTGAAATTGATGCATTTGAGCTACAAGATATCATCAACACTGTTATGAAAAAGAGTTGGTTGTCTAAAAAAAAATTAAACTGCTATAATTATCTGCAACACTAATTAGTTTTTCACTAGCTAACATTTTACTTAAATAACACATTAACAATACTGAATATTTAAATTTAAATCTTTATATTATTTCTTTGTAAAACCAGTGTTAACAAGGCAAAATTTCACAAATTTGCAAAAACTTAGATGCGAAACCGGGAACGTTCAAGGGATTTAGCATGGAGGCCTGCAGAAGCATGGTGGCCCTCACCGATGTTTGTTTATGTTTATCTTACTACTGCCTGTTAACTGCTTGTAATTAACTCGTAAATCAATCTCAGCTTGTCCGAAAAGTTGTAAATTTTTAATAGTATTTATGTAAATTTTTAATAGTGTTTATGTAGTAAAACTGACAGCATTTTTTTGGTGACTGCAGCCAGTGTGAGTGCATAGCAAAGCTATCGACTTGGCAGCTGTCTGATCTAATCACTTATGACGTCATGGTCGCATATTACCGCGCTTCAAATCGCAGTTATATTCTTATGCATGCCAACTTATGCCAAAAAATATGATATAACTTGATTACTAGGAAAATAATTAGTCATTTAATTACTGACGGAGTCAGTTTTACTGATTAAAATGTGTTTAATGTTTTTGTCAATATTTGATGTTGTAATTTTTCAGTAAGTATTATAAGGTTATTCTTCTTACGTTTTACTTTACTTTTAAGTTATGTGATTAACTAAAAAAGTTTTTATTATAAAGCAAAAGCTATCAGAATTTATTATACCAATACGTTCTATATTTTAGGTGACTAAATCCGGCAAATTGGATTACGAAGAATTCAAAAGCTTGTGGGTTGTAGTGCGCAAATGGATTGTAAGTTAAACATTTGTGTTTGCCGTTAGGCGTTTTGTTTATTTTGCTTTTAAAAGGCTAAAGTATTCCAAGAATTATTATAAACGAAATTTTTACCGTGTTTAATAAATTCGTACAAGAATTTACCTTTAAACGATTTTTTTTTTGATATATCCACATAATGTAAAATTAAGCTTAAAACTTTGACTCATTTTGGTTAAGTAAGACATGAGTTTGCCTTTAATGTGATCTGAGTTGTTATGACAACCATGAATTTCGTGGCATCATTCCATTATACAAAATCATGTGTATTAATTAAGCCGTGCCAAAAAAGCTCTTTGCATTTTATAGCAAAATGATTTTCTACGTTGAAAATTCAAAAGTCACACAGTGATCAGAACTTTGTATAAAATATACCTTGCTTTTTAGACGGCCTTTAAGCAGTTTGACAGAGACGAAAATGGAGCTTTTGATTTGTACGAATTGAGAGATGCTCTCAGCGATGCTGGTCAGTTTATGTGTAGAACTTGTATAGGCATCTCTTACTTTGTAGCTTTTAGTAGCCTTTAAGTTGTGTAATCAAATGTTTACTTTTTTTGTTTGTATCAAAACGTTTGAACATTAATGAAAATATCGTTTTTACATATGCTTTAAATAAATTCTTTAAAGTTAAACAGCTTACATACAGCTGTTATTTTAGTAATTTTCCTAATGAGTTGAAAGATCCAATTTATCTTAAGTGACAACATGCTGATTTTTGTTATTGCATTAAACATTAAATTATGCAAAAAAAAACATTTTTTTAATTTTAATGGTGAATTGCAGGATATTCACTGAGCAGCAGATTGTACCAAATGTTGTGTGTCAGGTACACTAGCAAGAGCTTGTTGGTCAGCCTTGACGACTTCGTTCTAATGTCTGTTCGTCTAGAAACCATGTTCAGTAAGTATTCATCTTGTCTATTTTTTTATTTAACGTTTTAAATTGCCATTCATTTTTTTCGTTATATAAGCTACTTTTGTGGACTTAAGACACATTTTAATTTTATAAACAGATTCATTCAAGGAATACATCAGTTCAGACGGTAGAACAGCAAACTTGAGTCTTGATGAAGTAAGTTTGTTTATACATTACACAAAATGTAAATATTTTTAGCTGTACTGATTGTTATAGTAGTTTTAGAGTTTTTTGTTAATCAATTAACTATTTTTGGTATGAAACAGTTACTCTATGCGCAATTGAATTTTTAACAATCCGTGTCAACTATATTACTACAATTGACCTATTACAACTAACATTTTTTTAACATAAGTAAAACACAGTTAAATAATTAACATATTTTACAGTGGTTGATGACAACTATGTACTCTTAAAACACTGGTCAAAAATGTATTCGAATGCAAAATACGTCCATTTATATTCTGTCGATTTGAGGAAATTATTGCTGCAGTTTCTTTCCACCTAGTTTCAAGTGACCTTTTTTGTTTAAACCGGAATTATTATTTATAAAACTAATTTTAGTTTTTTTTTTCTTTTGCACAACTTTCTTGTAAAGTGCCTTTCTTTTGGCAGTTTTTTTTACTTAAGTTTAGCTTGGAAGTTCTTTTATTAATTTTAACTTTATTAATTTATTTTTTTTAAAGATATAATACAGATTTTTTTGACACTTAACCTCACTGTTATTGTCACAAAATAAAATGAAAATAAAACTGTATTCAACATTTTTTTTCACAAAAAGTGCAAATTTTTCTTTTGCATGTCAGTGTATGCATGGTTTTTGTGCAGTGTCGATTTCGAAATAATTTTAAATCCTTGAACTGATTTTTACAACTTTTTAACCGTACTATTTGATGTTCTTAGTTTTGTTTGTTCCAATTTTTTTGCGTATAACTAACTTACACGAGTTATTTCAGTACTTTTGTGTTAAATGTTAAGAATGTATAAAAAATAAAAAATTGTTGTTTAAACTTACCTTTTTTTCTTACGTAAATGGTTATAGTTTTTTTAGGCTGATTTTTTATTCAAGTAAAACATAGTTAGCAAATTGAAGTAAGTTATATAATTTTCATAAAAAAATTCAAGCAAGAAAAATTCTTATTACAATTGGTCTATAAAGTATATAACAGTTGTCCAATAATAGTTAAACTTCTAATATAGAAAAGGGTTATTGAGTAAATTACCAACAAAATATTAATATTGTATTTAGAAATTAAGTATTTACTTTTACTTTTTTTTTCACAAAGTTTAATGAAGTTTATAAAGTATCCAACTTTGACTAAATTATATAAAAAATGGTAAGTTTATCAATGATTGAGTCTTACAAAGCGTTTATATCAAACGAAATTGTTTAATACGTTACTGAAAATTATAACTTATAGTTCAAAATAGCCAGTTTAAACTTCCGAAAGCTTAAAACTTCAGCTTAACTCAATATTTTTAATTAGCTTTTAGATGTTTCTGAATAGTCTAATTAAACATATTAGAAGTATCTAAAAACCTAACTACTTTTATTTAAATTTAAAATAAATAGATTGTTTGATTGACAAAATTTAATAAAATGAGTGTCTTAAATGTATGTAGTTGAACAATATCAATAAAAAAGTAAAAATCAGTGCTTCGGTTAAATTAGAATATTTGTAGAACATTCAACTTATATTAACTTAGCTGTTTTTTTATAACGCTAAAAAAATAATCTAAAAAATAAAACATTTAATTTTATGTGTATCTACTAGTTTAAATTTGAACTTCTAAAAACTTTTTTTTGTAAAAGTGTCTCAGTCTACCTTTGAAATAGTTTTTATTTCTAAATAAAGACTTATAAGTTAAAGTCATAAATATACAAAACTTTTTACTCAATGAAAAAAAATCTAGTATAAACTTAACTAACTTCCAAACTATTGCAATTACGAATTTAATGAATAAGTATCAATATATTTCATGATAAATGCATCCTAGGCAGTAAAAATAGCTTGTAAAATGTATAGGGCTATTTTTCACTACTGATCTAACAATAGTAGCTTTTCTTTACCTTATTGTTTTAACTATGATTAAGTGTATGTAGGTTACTTAAGAAGCCAGTACTTAGTAAAATATAACCTATAGCTTAGAAACTTATATAGAAATTAAACATATTAGATACTATTTTAAGTAATTACTTGTTTAAAAAATAAAAATTTGTAACTTTCAATCTAAAATAACTTTTTTTAAACTGTTGAATCGAGCTTTCGCAACGTAAGATATTAACAGTTATATTAGCAAGCTATCAGATTCTGCAAAATCTTACAACTTTGTTAAAAAAATCCCAATTGGTTGTAATAACTTTTTCCAAAGTTGTTAGGAAAAAAGATTTGGGATCGTTTTATCTTTTTTGCTATATCATTCTTTAAGATCGATTCATTTTTATCAAAGGTACATTTCAAGATTTTTTTCAACAAGGATTTATATTTGCAACACAATGTTTTTAGGTATCTAAAACTAAGTGATTTCATTTTGAGTTTAAAGTTTTAAGCCTAACAATAAATAGTCGTGAACTATCATTCTATTTAACAATACAATATTTAGTTTTAACCTCCTTTTGTTTTTACTTATTATCCTTTAAGATTTATTCTAATCTGATATCCTGGATAAGACGTTAAAAGGTATCCGTGGTGTGCGACTCGATAACCGAGAGGTTCTTCGTGCACCAGGTCTTAGGACCAAACATTTTGAGCGCTTTTATTTTGTCGTTCAAAGAACTAATAACTAATACTAAGTTTACTTTTTGGCTTCAGTAAGTTTGTTTGTTTATTAGCTATAACTTTTATAATAGTGTTCATCAAAAACAACAACATTACAAAGTATTACATTATATGTTTAGAGTTCAAAAAATCAAATATAAATGGAATATAAATATAGACAAGTAAATAAAAACATGTACAAATTTTTTGTATAAATTTGAAATTGAGGTTTAAAAGTTTTACATTTAAAGTTTAGTAGTTAAAAGTTTATAACTATGTAAAAGGCTATTTGTTTTCTTGCAAAAAGATGAAATTTTACATTTAATTTTTATGCTTGTTATTTTTTTTTTTAATAAAATTACTTTAGTATTTTTGAACAACATACATTTAAATACTCTTATTTACCTTTTTTTTTAGATTCTAATGTTTAGAAATTCTTGTGAGCTTTTAATTGTTTTTAATTTTGTTTTAATATAAAGTAAACATTTTCAAACAAACATTTATTTAACACAGTATGCAGTATGCTCGTGTCTTATACTAAAATTAATAAATTAAACTTTAACTTTGTAAAATACATAATTTGCAATAAAGTTTTATTGTAAAAAAAAAATATTTTAAACAAGTTGCAGCATATGTTTAGTTAAAAAACTAAATTTGTAAGAAAAGTTATGCATATAAATTTAAGTTTAATAGGCAGTAAGTAAAGCTATCTTACTTTAAACTAAATAACATCTAAATTTACTTTAACTTATAGTTAAACTATAATTTTAGCGTAATAATACTAATTTAGTCTACTATGAAGTTTAGTTTTACACTATTTTATTAATTAAAGCATGTCGTGCATATTTAGTTTTTTACAACTATAAATATAATTTTTTCAATATTTTAATAATAAAGTTTGTTTTGGTAAAAACTAGACAAAACCTAGTATGGTAAGGCTTATCTTACAGAAAAAGAAATTGATCTTTCAAAATAAAGTAAGTATATCATTTACAAACTTTAATTGTTGCAGTCTAGTATAACTTCAGAACTATAATCTATAAATTTATATCAGGAATATTTACTTTTTTTTTTAATTACTCTTCAAACTCACTAATTTAGTGAAAAAATTTGAAATTTTATAAAAAAAAAGTGTATCTATTTTTTCAAACTACTTACAAAAATAAATGATATTTGTTTTAGGGCACAATAATTAGAAAAAATCTTTTTTAACAGTTTCATGATAGCTTTAATTGTTATGCCGGTATATTAATTTGTAGTTTTTAGAAAATCAAAGAGGTAACTTTGTTTATTCAGCTGTTTAAGACATACTAATCTACTTTATTTAAAAATTTTAATATTTTTTTTACTAAACGGCTTTATTTTAAACAAATGTTAGTCTACCTATAAACTCTAGAATAATTTTAAACAAGTAAATGAATAAATTGATTAATTTGTATTACTGCAGTTTTGATTATCAGTTTTTAATCAGCTAATAAAATTTTCTAATTAATCTAATATTTATTTTCTTAGTGTTTTTAAAGCTGAAGTTTTATATGGATTTTTAAAATTAATTACTTTGAAATTATATAATTGAATACATTTAAAAATAAAGATAATTGTTTTGTAAACGAACCAAATTATCCATATCATTTTTAAGAAATATTTTTTATCAATAAAGTTTATTAATAAAAAACATTCTTTATTTTCTTACTTTTAGCTCATTGTAAATAGTGAAGCTTTTGCTAAAATTAGAATACAAAGAACTGCTATTAAAGTAAAAATAAATAAACTCTTAAATAAAATTGTTGTTCAGAATTATATTAAATGTAAAGTTATTTTAAAATAATAGGCATTAAAAAGTTTTAAAGTATAAATTAATTTAAAAGTAGGCGAAAATTTCACCAATAGTGTTATAAATTTTAAAAGTACACATTTTTTCTCCGGAAATTTAGTATAAAGATCATAAGATAGTCTTACTTACTCTAAAGAAAAAAACTCTTTTATTGTCTATGATTACTTTTAGTTGTATATTCGTAAAACACTCAGTCTATTTTTTTCGTACTTTAAACTCTTTTAGATAAAATCATTAGCTAATTAATACAAGTTTTGCTAATCGTACAATTAAAGTTACGAAAGATTAAACTTAAATATCTCTAAAACCATTCTTACTCTTTTAAAAGATAAAAAATGTTTTGCTTCTTCTAAGATATAAGTCTAGTATAAGTCTTTATACACTAAAACACTGTGTATCATGTACTTAGACAATGATTACATTTATCAAACTCTAAAAATCATTATAGAGTTTGTTAAATAATATCATTGTTTAAGCACATGGAACACAGTGTTAAGTAATAAACTATAAGTTTAAAATTAACTCATTAATATTTATATTTGCTCCTTTTCAGTAGAGCTCTATCTTGTAGAATAAAACCTTGTCTTAATAGTTATTATTACACTAAAAAATACATTTTAAACCTACTGTATAGTACTGATAGGATTTTATTTTTTTAACATTTACTTAAAAAATGACTGATATACGAAGACCAGTTTTTCTACTTTAGGATATTTATTTGAGTATCTTAATAACATAAAGCAAAACTGAACTCTATTTTAAACTTATAAGAACATACTTTTTTTGAAGGTTTATCTAAATCCAGTAAAATATTGCTTTATAAATTTGCGCAACAGTAAATCAAGTACTATTTTATTTACCAATGAACTGCTTCTTAGTTTAGCTTTATTTATCAAGTCCAAAAAAAAAACTGTCTATTTTAGTGTAAATTTAAATTTATGATAACAATCTTATACACATATATTATCTAATTACTACTACAACAAAATTATCTTTTATTGTTAGCTTATGACTGAAACAATGAACTTTACTAGTCTGTGTAACAGAAATTACATGTGCAAAGTAAAATAGCTTGAAATTATGAACAACTGAAATTAGTTTATAGACGTCTTAGAAATTTTAACGAAGTTTTAAAAGATATTTTATTTTTTTTAAATGTTATTTCCCTTTAAACAGTAATAACCTTTTAAATTTTTATCTATAACCATTAAAGTTTTTAAACTTATGCTTCATTGGTATTCCTTTTTTTGTTATTAATACTTATATACAGTTTAGTTTATTTTATGTTTGAAAATTTTACTGAACTAACGTTTGAAACTTAGTTATGAAAAAATGGTTAATAACATTTTTTGTTGTGAATATAAGTGTGTATAAAAACTTAATTTTTTAGTATAAATTTTTACTTTTAAAGTTAGATCGTTTTATTAGGTTTGTATTTCTTCATACTATGTATTTTATCTAATACAATTTGAACACATCTTGACAAGCACTCATATTTGTGTTTTAAGTTTAGGTAGTTTTTGTTTTTTCTTTAATAGTTCTATTGTTTTAAACTCTGCGTTATATTCGTATACTTTCAAAAACAGAAAGTATAAAAGCATTATTTACTCATGTCTTGCTAATTTTACAACATTATAGTTTTTTAAACAACAATTTAAAACTTAAAATAGTTATTTTATCAGAAAAAAAATAAGCAATTGCTAAAAGTTAATAAGTTGATAGGTGCTTAATTTAGTTTAAAGAAAAGTTCTTATTACTAATAATTTAAAGGAATTACAATGAAAATAACATTTAATATTTTTTAGAAACGTTTAACATGACAACTATCAAAAGCAAGATGCCAGTACAAACGAAACCATTTGTCTTTATTGGTTATTCAAGCAAGAAACAAAACTCTGAGTACTTCAAACACATCAATGGGTATTTCAATACAAAGTCAAAAATTCATGTTTTCACCAGACTTATCGTTTACTATAAAAGACAAAAAGATAAAGTGAAAACCGATTTTCCGAAAAAGAAAAGGTTCGAACGTAGATTAAACAAGAGCAAGGGAAAAAACAGAAAATGTGTGACTTTTACTTCACCCACGACTAGCGGAGAAAAAAAGAAAGTAAGCCACCCAAGTAGAGGCAAATATGACCGGAAAGCCGGTGCAGAAAAGGTAATTTTACACACAAGACAGAGCTGCAACCATTTGCACTTGAATAACCCTCTCGAAAGTTACGGCTCGATGGACTCGATAACGAAAGTAGATTTCAAGCGAGCTTGCACGTGCGGTGATAAATTTGAAGTGGTAGAGAGCTATAAAAAAAGAAGAAAAACCAAAAAGCAAGTCAAGGACGATTTCAAAAACAGACTTAAGCAAGACATAGACGAAACCTTTTTAAACCTGGAAAAATACAAAAAGCGTTCTACAGGAGGGACCAAAGAATACCCCGTGGCAAAAGTGGAAGCAGCGTCAAACAGGGGGCTGACTTCCACCGCTAAATCGTATTGGGCGTACATTCAACCGCTGGTCAAAGGTTATGAGCCTTTGAAACTTGACAAGAAAGATGGCGACAGAGAAGTTCAGTATATTTTTGGTACTGCCAGAACTTCAGACTACAACATGGCTAATCCCAATTTGATCAGTACCGCTGCAGCTAAAAGAATGCGGCTCAGCATGTTTACTATAGTGAAAACGGCTGAAACCAACGGATTTTACAGCGTGTACATTAGAGGAAGCGATTTCTTTATTGATAACGAAAGAATCGGTCCGACCAAAGTGTCCTTGAAGACGATACACTATCTCTCGTTTGGTAAAAACCTCAAGCCTTTTTTCCGCATAGTCGTAAGTCCTCCGCACGACTACAGACTTCTAAACTTGAAGTTCAAATTCAGTAGCAAGAATATAATAAAATACAAAAATCATTTCATAAACATGTACCTTGTTGAGAGTTTGTTGGTGGACCGGCCGGAAGCAAATAAGAAACAAACGTACAAGGCCTTTTCTTACAAAAGTATGGATGTCATCGCGTTGCAAGTGATAAAATCAGTTTCAAACGACGCTGAAGACGAAAGGTTTGACAAGGTAGTCAAGTCGGAGATAGTTCTGCTTCAAAAAAATCTCGTTTGCAAACACATTTTAAAATTGCTAGACTACTCGCACATTTGTGATAATCTGTACCTTGCTTTTCCTCTATACAAGTTCGGCACGCTGTCGGACAGGATCAAGAAAAAAGGCCTTAGCAGTTTGCAAATAAAAGTTTTTTTCAATCAAATTTTAAGCGCTCTATACTACTTGCATCGAAGAAAAATAGTCCACGGAGCAGTCTATCCTTGCCATGTTCTTCTTACTAGTGACGAAAGCGTGTGCCCGATAAAACTGTGCAATTTTTCGTACGCATTCAAGGGAAGCAAGAAAGCGGAAGACATAGTTCACGGCAACATCTCGTATTTGGCACCTGAAGTCGTCCGAGGTAATGAATGGCTCACTGTGAACAGCAAAGCTGATATTTGGTCCTTCGGAGTTTCTTTGTTTCATTGCTTGGCAGATCAACATCCTTTCAGTGATAGCCCGTTCAAAACTACTGAAGATAACACGGCTGTGATTAAGAAAATATGCAGCGTAGATTATGATATAAATCTTCTAAAAAAAGCCCGTTTGAGTGAAGATTCTTGCAAGTTTGTCGAGAAAATTCTGAAAAAGTCTCCTTTAAGTCGTCCTAACTCTTTGCAGCTTTCAAAAGAAAAATGGCTTGCCGACGAAAAAGCAAGAAGTATATGCGCCAACTTTAATTCGAACTAAATTTATTTTGTTTGTTTTTAGAATTGTCAAAACTTGAGCTAAAGTTCCATAGAAACACATTTTTGATAAACTATTTTGCTAGCCTACTATAGAGTGTTATAAGTTCTTACAATTCAAAAATACTGAACTAAAACAACTATTTATAATTTAACTTGAAATCTATAATTTTTGTAAATTAGTAATCAAGATAAGTTTTTTTTATAAGAGTATCTGAATAATTAACATTTTAAACTGTTGTTCTTCGTTAGCACGGGAGTTTTTTAGTCAATTTATTATTAAAGAAAGACTTTTCATTCGAGAGACACTGTTACAAAAAATAAAACTACCTGAAACACACTTAAATATGCTTTTTTTTTATTATTAGTTTGGAGATTTCTGTTTTAAAATTCGATAATTTTATGTTTTAGACAGAATTGTTTAATAAAGTTTAATTTGTTCCTCTAGTTTACAATTAAAAAAAAAGAAAAAAAAATTCTAACCAATCGTTTAAAAATCTTAATTTCACTTTTCTACTTGAATCTACCATGTGCGTTAAAAAAGTAAAAAACAATCCTTATAATAATAGAAGATAGTATATAAATTTCAAGTTTTTTATTTATGATAAAGAAGCTGTGTAGTGAATAAAAAATCTATCCAACCAATAATACTTAAAAAGTGATATTGTTTATTGAACGAAAAAAGCGCTCAAATATTTGGTCCTAGGACCTTAGCGTAGATTATAATAAATCTAACCTTTCATAGTAGATATTACTGACAAAACAAGCTTAATAATGTTTTTTGGAAAACATTAGGTGGGAGTAGATAACTTTAAGATGTTTAAATGTCTCGTTTTATGGAAGTTCAAATTAGACTACTGAAATTATTTCGAAAACAGAAATATTCCCAGTAAAATAATAGCTACTTTTTTAAATGCAAACATGTTTTAAACCGTATACTTGTAAGCTATTAATTTGATACCTTCAAGCAAGAAATCATATTGAAAAGCATATCCAACACAAGTAGACTGATGAATAAAAAGGTGCTTGCAGTTCTTCTAGAATAGTTTTTGAACAGCTTTTTTCCGGTGCATAACTTACTAAAAATATATAACAGAATGCATTTCATTTTCTTTAAATTTATTTAAGTACTTTCAAGTAGGACTCGTCAGAAATTGTTTCCTACTGGATTGGAATGAATACAAATTGAAATAAAATTATACTGCAGTTTAAAGTTTTAAGATATAAAATGACGTCATTCCTATTCGTTTAATTCGCAAAACACCGATCAACACCAGTTTGGTCTCTGGTTTAAATAAAATTCTGTCCGATTAGTTCTAGTCAGACTTATTTCTCATTCAAAAGTTCGATAAATTAAATAATATTAAGTTAATATAAAAGCTTTCAGTCGTTTGAAAAACTTTAAAAGGCAAACTTTGTTATACTTATAGAAAATTAAGTCTAACGCAGCAACATCAGCTGTAGGAACGATATCGGGTTCAAGGTAAAACTTAGTAAATTTTTACTAACCTCATTTACAATAAATAACAATTTGTTTGAGATAAAAGCATACAAAACTAAATAAACGTTAATTTTATCAAAGCGTTATAAAATATATTTGTTTGTCTAACAAGCTTAAAAAACAAATTAGTTTCTGTTGACAGTTGGAATCTAAAAGGTATTAATGTTATACTGAAGAATGTTGTGAGAAAGTAATAAGCATAAAAATTAAGAAATGTAATAAAAAAGAAAAATGTTCAAAAAATATATAGTTTCTATTTTTAATAATTAAATTAGTAATATTACAACTATAAATATATATTTGGTGTGTAACTGAAAAGTATTTCTAAACCACAGATCCTTTTAACAAAATTATTGAGCGTCCATTTTTTTATTTGTTAGATAATTCTTAATGCTTTATCACATTTGTCGGCAGCTTTTTATAAGTAAAAAATAACATTTTATAGAAAAAATATTTTTTCTATCAATTTTGTTAAAAAAGTCTTTGCAGGCCAAAGTTTACTAATGATTAATAAAAGCTGTTTAACAGCTAAATTGTTACAACTAATATTAAACTTACATTACTGAAAATATAATTACGAGTACATCTCTAAATATTTTTATAAAAAAGTTCTTCTTTGATTACTTTTACATTAAAATTTAAGTTAAAAAGTACGTTGCAGTCAAAAATTTTTGCTTTTGTATGCTTTAGTTTACCGACCCTGTTATATAAAAAGTAGTGATGTACCGGACCCGGACTTTTTTTTTTCAAATTAGAATCCGGCCGGATCCGGATATCAGACAAAAATGGCAATATCCGGCTGGACCCGGATAGTGAGTCCGGTACTTCACTAATAAAAAGTTAATTAATTTTAAAATCATTACACAAAATCATTTTTTTATACTTTTTTTATTATTGTATTTAGAATACTAATATGTTACAACAAAATTATTCTAGGAGAACAATTTAAAAAGAATATTTTGAAAAATTTCAACTGCAAGCTTGGTTTTCTATTAAAAAAGTATACACAAAAAATTTGAAGTTTAGTTGCTCATGTTGCTCCATCATCGTTCCTCTAAATCCGTTCCAACTTATTACTCCATAGACTGAATTAATGTGATCCTTGAAGATCAACATCCTGAAGCTGGATTGTGATTCATCTGAATTCTTAATTAGTTCAGGTAGATTGTGATGCATCAGCTCCACAGGCTGAATTAGACAATTTGAAGCTAAGAATCCGGTAGGTCACTAGTTTATAAGGAAAACGAGTATTGGTACACTATATTTTGAATCCCTTTTTAGATCAAAACTAATTAGCCAAGGGGTTAAAAGGTATCCGTAGTGTGCGACTCGATATCCGAAAGGTTTTTTCGTGCACCAGGTCCTAGGACTAATTATTATAAGAGTCTTTTGTTTTGTCATTCAATAAACAATTTTTGTAATGAAGGGTACTAGTAACCCTAAAATTTTTAATTTAAGTGATTTAATTTCAAAATTTTCCGGAGTTGACTTGATTTCATAATCCAAAATTGTAAAATTTTGTTTTAAAAGAATATCAGTATTTATCATGTAAGTTTAAATAATATAAACTTATTGACATACTAATTACATTTTAAAAAATAGTCAAAAACTTTTAACTAAATCTCTAACAAAAGTTTATTTATGCAAACCGTTGAACAGTTATGTAATCTGATAAAAAAAAAATATTCTTTTAAAACTTTATATTTTGAAGATAATACGTTAACTAGACTTTCAAACTTAACCGAGCTAATTTTCATCGTAATACTTTTTGAGGATAAGTTGAAGAAAAAAATAATAAGCTATTGTAAAACTAGCTTGAAGAGAATTTGTAATAATACTCTTTTTTCTATGTATTTTTATAGACGAGTGTGAAATTAGCTTGGTAACTTTTTTCAATAGTTTTAAAAAAATGTCCAAACTATAGATTCAATTATTTTCCTTATCTTAATAGCTAAATAAAAACTTTTTTTTCTTATTTTAAAGAAAGAATTAAAAAAAAAATCCATTGGATTGGGGCTTGACTTTTAGTGTGGGTCCCCTTAGAAAAAAATATAATTTTTATCAATTTTTACTTAGCTCAAATTAAAAAAAAAACAGTTAAAAAAATTGGTATACTGTTTTATAATATTCATATTTTTGAGTCAATTAATTCTATATAACACTTTATTTTTTCCAACTGCTAACATTTTGTACTATTTAGCCTTGTTCTAGATTTCCTAATTCCGAAATAAGGTCAAATAAAACAAAACATTAACAGTTGCTAAAAAAAAAATTGTATAACATATTCACATATAAATATAAAAATTTAAAAAAATAAATTAAATTTATTTAAATTTTTAGTTTTTTAATTCGAGCTAAGTAAAAATCGATAACAAAACTCATATTTCGTAATATTTGGACTTATTCCGGAATTAGGAATTCTAGAATAAGGCTAAATAGTACAAAATATTAACATTTGGAAAAAATAAAGTGTTATATAGAATTAATTGACTAATAATTATGAATATTAAAAAAATATATATTGATTTTGTTAATTTATTTTTTGTATTTGGGCTAAGTAAAAATTGATAAAAAAATTCCAAGGGGCCATTTTTTTCCAAGGGGCCCCACACTAAAAGTCAAGCCCCAATCCAATAGATTTGTTTTTAATTAAAGACAACGGACCGTTCTTTAAAACAAGAAAAATTTTTAATTAGCTATTGAAGGAAAATAATTGGATCTAAAGTTTGGATATTTTTTTTAATTCTTGAAAAGGTTACCAAGCTAACTTCACACTCGTTTTTTATTCTTTAAATTTATATCTTGCATTTTTAAAGTTTCTATTTTTTTTAAAGATACATTCCTACACCACGTACAGGGTGAGCCCAAAAGTTATTGATTTTCGTTTCATTTAAATACTAATTACAAAATGTTTCCAAAAAAAATTAATTTTAATATTCACGTAGAAAATAGTTTAACCTGTCTTTAAATTTTTAGGTTTGAGAAATACTAAAAAGAGGTTATTTAATCAGCAGAAAAATTGCAAAATTACTTACTATCTCTTATTGCGCGGGAAAAAAATACTAAGTATTAAAGGAAAGTAATGCAACACTACGATTTTCTGAAAAGATTTATATCTGAAAACGGAAGAGCACGCACTCTTCAATGAAGATTTAAGCATTTTAGGAAAGATAAAAGAAGTGTCCAAAGCACTCAGCAAGGCAAACAGCTAAATTTAGTAGTATTTGAGTGACTTCACAGAGTAGAATACTAAAAATAGTTTTCAACTACTTTCCTTCTAGACAAGATAGAGAAAAAAATCCACGAACTTGACCAAAATCAATATTGAATATGTAATAATACTATATAATTTTGGTTCCACTTTCAGATGAAAGTAGATTTCTAAGATCAGTCTTTAAACAATATAAGTTAACGAACTGATAAAAAATAGTCGTTTTAGAGAATGGAATTGTGGCATATTTATTATCTGTATTTGATATAGGCTCTTAAAATATCTCTTCTGTTGTTCATGCTTGAAAGAAATCTCTTGGGAGAATGGCTATAACTCCCCTTACAAACTGCGTATTTAGGTCGATAATTTCAGTCTTCTAATTATACTTCTGATCTACTAGGAAATGTTTAATTTTATTCATGATAGTATTTACGCTCATTTAACTTTAAACGATCAAACCGTTCTAAATTAGTGCATAAAATGTATAAAAAATTAATCATAAACCTTACTATCTTTGCAGACCACCTAGATACTTCTTATTTTAGAAAAAAAAGTTACTAATTCCAATATACACCAAATCAAATAATTATTTAGATTAAACTTAGATTTTATTTCAACGCTTGATGTACTAAACATAAATCATTATAATAAACAATCACCTCTATCCTGAAGTATTTTCAACTGAACAATTCAATTTACTCATGTCATACTGAAACTACTGTGTTTAGGTACTCAAGAATTATAGTACTTACTGTAAATAAATATTCAAATGAAAAGGATTCAATGCACATTTTAACCCTATGTACTACCAATGCAATTGGCGTTAGGGACCTTATACAAATAACCAGTTCTTAAGTTACGGAGCCAATTAAATCTAGATTCACTCAAAAATATAAAATAAGCTTTTTTAAATGATAAACATATAAATTGGTAAATATGGGTCGCTTGTGATAGACCCAAACTATTAGACCAGGGGTTGGCAGGTCACAAAAGGAGCGTTTTTTATGTGCTTTAAAAACATGTTTAAAGATATTTTTGAACAAAAAAGTTTATGAGATATATTATATTTCGCTCTAAAAGCGAAAGATAACACTTTTTAAGAATATTAATATGTTTAAGTAGTTGAAAGCTTTTAATGCGGGCCGCAGTTTGCCGACCCCTGTATTAGACCATTATGTTTACAAATAAAATATTAAGCATCCAGAAAAATCTTTTCAAGTATTGTAAAAAATGGTTATAAACTAACTATTTTTAGTACTAGTCATAAAGTGGATTAAGAATTCACTATTTTTAAATGTTTTTGAGTTTATCTGTTTTATTTTTGCTATATTGTTATATTTGGTAATCTATTTTTATAACGGTTTCAAATTCTTAATGTAAAACCTAATCTGATAAGGATATTTCATTAATTACAAACCTTACCATTTATATATACCATGTATGTTTTTAATTAACTTTTAATAAATATAAATTAGACAGGATACAAAGTAGTTAATTTACTAATTTTAGTGTTCTATTTGCGAAGTAATGAAAACAAAGAGAAATTAAATTGATATTTATTCTCTGTTCATCATACGCTGGCGAGCCAACTTCTTTTTGCTGACCTTCTTTTTGGCTGCAAGTTCTTCTTCGGCCTTGGGCACAACTTGTTCCTTTTCAGTGAGGATCATTTCGATGTGGCATGGGGAGCTCATGTAGGGGTTGATGCGACCATGGGCTCTGTTTTTTAAGTATTTTTAAGTATTTTTAAATACCAAGAAAAAAATTTTAACTATGTGACAGCAAAATTTCAACTTAAAGTGTTTATTTCAGTTTAGTCAATTCTAAAACAACCAAAGTTAGCTTAAGATTATGATACAAATTAATTCAATGACTTGAGCATTTTAAATATTTATGTTGGAAGATTATAAAATGGTTGGATCACAAATTCGAACCAACCATGGTAAGATCTTTCAGTTAGTTTTGCAGTTATTTCCATAATAACAAGCACCATTAGTAGTAAGATGCTGCTAAGGATAGTAACTGCACATAACAATAATCTTTTGAAAAATTGAAAATTACTAAAAACTGGTACATCAAACTAAAATTTTAACAACTTATATTATAATTTCAAAGTCAATTGGATGTCATTAATTAGCTAAGTGTAAATAAGTAGAGTCGGTTAAATGATAAAAACTTCAGCGTGAAAATACCTGTATGTCCTCCTGCGCATTTTAGCAGCTGCGTTGACTTGGATGTGCTCGATAACAAGTGAATCGACATCGAGTCCCTTAAGGTCAGCATTGCTCTCAGCGTTTTTCAAAAGATCCAAAAGGAAGGTTGCACTCTTCTTTGGCCATCTACCCTAAATATTGAAAGTAAATTAGCATATTGTTTTAACTAGTGAATTACTCAACTTGAAAAGCAACTTGGTAAGTTTTATGGGCGAAAGATCTACCCTAAATACGGTTATTAAAATTTTGTTTCCTAATTCAGTTTCCATACATTGTGTTGAAATATTAGAAATACATTAATATTGCCAATCCAAATTCAAGGTATTTTCAAGTTACGCAGATCCCCTAGTAACTTAGAGATAGATTATATTACTATGTCATTATATAACTACAGCTATCCGCAACATACTGTAGTAAATTTTAAAGTTCTTTAAGGGCAAAAAAGCTTAGTCAAATGAATGTAGGAAGATTATAAAATGGTTGGAGCACAAATTCGAACCAACCATGGTAAGATCTTTCAATTAGTTTTGCAGTTATTTCCATAATAACAAGCACCATTAGTAGTAAGATGCTGCTAAGGATAGTAACTGCCTAGCTCTATAAATGAACTGTTTTAAATAACATGTAGAATATATAAATCCAAATGTATTTATTTTAAGACATTGCGACCACAAAATTTGAATTTTTAATTTGAAAATTAATTTCAAAGTTGCTTTTACTAAATATAATAATACACCAAATAAGATTACTATTTTTGGCAAAACTAAAGGAGAAAAATAAATATTTTTTTTTTCATTGATAAAGTTAGTCGATAACATAATTAAATTTTTTGGATTAAAGTATTGGGAAAAACTTGGAAATAGGACAAATTTTAATTTTTACTGACAGTCCTAGCTGTATGTTAATGTTTAAAATTGTTGCCATACATCTCTTAACAAATAATTTTAATCAATGAGAAAGATTTAGCAGAATAAAAACAACTGTTTCAACTTTCAAAAGTTTCAATTACAATGTAACATTTATCACGACAGATTAAACGGAAAAATGTTTTATGTTGTATAGTATTCAATCTAAATTTTAAAATATTGGTAACTTTGAGAAAAAAGGAAATTACAGCAAAAAAATAAGCAAAACTATTTTAAGAATTAGAATGAGGCTTCAAACTTTTGTTTATTTTTTTAATTTATGTTTTTTAAATTTCTGACTGCTTAAATATTTAATTTAAATTAACTACCTTATAGCTTTTAATAAAACAATTAGCATTGTATTCACTCTATAAAAACTGAATTTTTGGTATCAAGTTCTTTTTGTCCTAAGAATAAACATATGTAAAACTAAACCACATAAATTCTCAATTATCCACTATAAGAGTTCTGGGGTAATAAAATTAACCTGACTAAATACATTCTATTAATTTTTACCACCCCTCACATTAGGACAAAACAGCAACAGTTATGACAAGGTTATTAAGTCAACTTAATTTAAACCAAGCTTTTACATTGAGGAAGTATTTTTTTAAATTGAAAGATTTGTTATTATAACATTCAACTATTTTTACCTAGCTTAACAGGTTAGTTCAATTTAAGAGAAAAGGGGAGTTAAAAAATAATTTTGACCTTAAGTAATCAATTTCCTAGATTAATTACTTCAAAAATTATATTAACATATTTTACCCAGATTGTTATGGAAGCGTTATCTTTTTTTTTATCCCATGAAACTTATTACGGGATTGCACTTGTTTTTTCCAGGTTTTCCAAGTTTTTTCCAGGTTTTCAAAAGTACACATTTTTGGGTCAATTTTTAGTTTAAAGTTAATTTTTATATAAGAAACTGTGTTAAATGTATAAAAATATTGAAAAGAAAATGTTAAATTACTTTAAATGTGTTTTTAATAAAAAAATTTTTGATGATGTCAAAAAATCTTAGATAATTTAATAAAAATCAAAAAATGATATATTTTTTGTGTCAAATTGAAATTTTACTACTGAAAATGTTTAAAAATTATTAAAAATTACAGGTTTTTCTAGGTTTTTTCAAATTTTCTCAAATTCCAGGTTTTTCCAGGTAAAGTGGCAACCCTGTAATCAGTAAGGAAGGGGTGTAAATTATCAAAATATTTTAGTAAGACAAACAAAATTGAAATTTATTCTAATAAATGAAAAAATAACTCTTGAAAATGATCACATAAAATATAAGTGTATTTCTTAAGTTATCCATACACTTTTCATAGAAAACAACACAAGTAAAATTACAAAATATACTATAAATTGCATTAAGCTTTGTATGGGTTTTGTTGCACTCATTGAGAGAACTCATATAATTTGAATCAATCTATGTTTAATCCTAATTTCTAGTACTCAAATTAAATTTGAACACAAAATTTGGATTATCTAGATAGAACAAAATATGATTTTTTATCCAACTATTTAGTCCATAATTATTTATAGCTACCTAAAATATAATAAAAATAATGAAAAAGTGTGGGTTATAAAAATGATAATAACTTAAAACAACTTTTGAAAGAGATAGATGAGAAACTTGTGATAACAGCTAGGAAAATTTTAAACTTCAACTTTTAATAGATAAAATTTAAAAAATACTTGTTAACATGTTTTATATATTTTAAAGAATATAATTATTATATTAAAACTTAAAATTACTTTTTAACATTGACATAGATTATAATTAACATAAATTTGGCTAAGAAGTCTTTATACCTGAGTGGTGCCAAATTCTTTTGCTTGAGCGGTACGTCCACATCCGTCATTGAACCTGCGGAAGGGAACACAACGCTTCTTGTTAATGACATCCTTCAAGTATTGTGTGGCACGCCTGATGTGAAGACCCTTGATGGCTTGAGCTGTCTCTCTGGTGTTTTTAAAGTGGACACGGAGGTCTGATCCCCTTGCCTTGCAAGACTTGCTGGGGTTAGATGCCTGACAGCTATACCTAAAATGAGTACTTAATCTTGTATATTACATATATAATTGTAAAAAATAATAATTTAGAAGAATTAATAATTGTTTAGAAGTTTAAGAGAATAAATAATTTTAAATGAAGCTTATGCAAAAACATGTTTTATTTTCATTCTCATGAATGTGTTTCTATTATTTATACATATATAAGATTTTACATTTTTTTTCTTTACTTTGAACATCTTTTTTAAATTGTATAATTGGATAAATAATAATAAAAATTAATAAATTTTACTTTTTTCAACTTTGAATTTTTCAGTTAATGGACATATTTTAATTTTGTTTAACAGTTAATTAAAACACATTTTATACCTCTACAATGATACATCTGGGTTGCTAATAATGGAGTACATATCATTACAACACTTAATAGTATGGTTTAGGTACATAACAGCAATAAAAATTTTGAATAGTGTATATAATATAAGTTATTCATTAATATTTTCTGGTTTATATTTGAGATCAAGCCTTATCACTACTGACATTTCATTGGCCTTGAGTAAAATTGATGCCAGGGTTGCCAAATGTTAATAGCAAGTTTCCTCTAGATTTTTAAAGTACAAATTTTTAGGGTTTATTTTTAGTTTATAGTCAAGTTTTAGGTAAAAAACTGTTTAAACAGTATAAAAACATTAAGTAGAAACTATAAAGCTACTTCATATGTGTTTTCAAATTTTAAAAATATTGAGTCAAATCAAAAAATACTCAACCTAATATTGTTTAAAATTCAAGGTTTAGAAGTTGTTTTTATAAAATTTCTTAGTTTCCAGGTTTTTTTAGGTTTTAGAGCCTCAATTGTCAAATTCTAGATTTTTCCAAATTTCAGAGTTTGTTTGCAACCCTGCATGCCCTTAAGGATTGTTTTTTAGAACATTTCTATTATAATTTTAATTGTGTTATATAATAAATTACATAGAGAAACAGTCTAATTCAAACAGTATTTTTAATTAAAAAAAGACTTATTAATGCAAGAAAACTAATGCTTTTTATATTTTTTATGAAATAAATGCTAACAGTAAAATTTCTATGACATTATAAGCTAATATTTAAAAAAAAACAAGTCTGCAAAAATTTTTTTTTTTTTTGAATAAAATTAAGTATGCAATTTTAACTTAGTTACTACTAAAATTTACTTGAAACACTTGAAATCTATGTGATCAAATTCAAACAATATTAAATTATAAACAAATGCTTGAAATTCATTATTAGTGAAACTAAATGGAAATGTATTTATCTTAATATACATCATATGATTTATATCTCATTCTTAGTTAGATTTATCAGTGATTTCAACAATTTTTGCCAGTTGACTGATGAATAACTGGTTTGAATACTACCAGAGCTAAAGCAGAAAACACAAATTTAAATACATAATTCATCAGTATATATTATAGTTAGTTGACTAAAATATATACCACCCCCACCATCTATACAAGCTCACTATAGATTATTGAGACTAGTAAGGAGTGTAGAGATTAATCAATACCAATGAAAACAGTATAACTTTTTGGTAAGACAAAAGACATAATATAGCCTAATAGGAAGGTCTTTATTGATATTGTAATTTAATTTATTATAATTAATATTGTAATTAAAATTCAATCAAACTGATACATTGCCTACACTAATTTATTTCATATTAGAAATATGGCTTTATATAAAAACAAAAAATCTTTAGTTATAATTGTAAAGTAATGATTACCTATTTTAAAAACAAGGCATATATAATGATATAATGTAACTGACAAGACAGTTACATTTAACCTGTGTGTAAAAAATCAAAAATATATGAAAAATAGAGGAAAAAATTTTTTTAAAGTTTGAAAAATAAATATATGAAGGCAAAACACATATCTACAAAATTTTAATAAGTAGAAATTATATTTAACTGGTCCATCAAATTTGCTGGTTATATTAAATTAAATTCTTGCCACCTTTAGTTCTATCCTTTTAAATCTAGAATCACAATCAAATAATCAAAACAGAATTTTCAACAAAAAGTTGTCATGATACTGAAATAAAGTTATATTATAGACTAGTGGCATCACAGAACTTCTTTGCTAAACAAATTAAGTTAATATTTATAATTTATATCTTTTAAAAAATAAATTATCATTATATATTAGTGTGTTATTCTATAATTTAAACGGGATGAAATTATGTCACATCCTTGAATTCTGATAACTTAAATGTCAAAAAAGTTAAACTAAGAATGTTCGAACTAAAAGTGGACATAATACATGTGCTAGGAACTGATTTATTACAACTAGTTTGCTTAACTCTTTAATATACAAATTAGAAATGAAAATATTTCCTTCTGAATAAAGTAAAATAGCTAATTCAATAACTAGATCGCTTTGAAAGCCTAAATATATTTCCTATTAAATAATACCTTAAATATTTATTTTATAATTTGTTAATATATCTAATATAACTAAATTTATTCAATGTAACTATAAAACTATAAATTTACCTAGTCATTTTTACCAAAGATATAAAGAGCTGTAAGAATTCTCAATTATAGTTTTGATGATAGTATAACAAAATGGCTTTTATGTGTGTTTTCAATATTGTCAATAAACTAAAAAACTTGTTTGTATATCAGGGACAGATTATGAAATATCTCAAATAAATTTAAAAAGAAGTCGCTCATTTAGCAAAAACATATGCATAATCAATATTTATTTTTCTCTTTTTTAATGAAGATTATAAAACTATATTTACTTTGATATTTAAAAAAATATAAAGAAAAATAACTTTTCTTCAAGACTATTTTTACAACTTTATTTCAATAAGGCTTAAATGATAAATTATTAATATTTTTTTTTCCATTTCATTGTACTTTGACAATCAGAGTTTCTAAGAAAAAAGAATTCCACACACTGAATGTTTTATAAAAAGTTGCTCGTTTTGTAATATAACATTATGCTCGAGTCATTTTTATCTATAAATATGACAACAATAGAAAGTTCGATGTTTATAGTAAATGTAGTAGCATTGTATTAATTTAGTATACATACATATTTCTTAAAACTATTAGTTCCCGAAGTAAGGGGCAACTAGGGAAAAATAAATACTATTAAATTTAAACTATACTTTATCTACCTTATGCTTTCTAAACCCTTACTAAAAATTCCTATTTTTTTATAGTAGGTAGTGTTTATTTAGGAATCATTTAGTTTTTTTTAAGAAATCTTTTAAACTTGGCTATAAAAATTAAAAGTTTTATTATTGCTAAGTTTATGTTAAGTTGTAATTTTCTTTAATAAGAAGCATTCTGTTTTAATTCATAAACTTCTGAAATATTTAATGTAAAACATTTTATCTTAAGTTTAAAATATAACTGTAGATAAAATACTTTATGTAATTCATAACTAGCGAAAATTAATAAAAAAACCTAAGAAATCTGTTATTACGAGTCAACGACGTGAATATGTTATTTTTTTACTAAAAATTTATATGTTTACTTTTTGATATAAAATAAAACTTAGTCTGTATTTTATAAAGAACTCTGTCAAAAAAGACGTAGTTTTATAATTTTTTTTGCAAAAAAAAAATTGTATACTATATAAAAGTTCTATAGTTATTTATTGATAACGAAACACATTTGCAAGAGGAAATTAGCCAATCAAAAAAAAAAATTGAACACTTTTAAATATAAAGGGTTTTATTTTTAACTAGAAAATTTTTGACCTAATTTCTTAATATTTTGTTTTTACAAAACTTGTGATACAGTAGCTTTACTTTTTTCTTGTCAAATTTTAAAATAATTGTTTACGCCTGTTTTCAAAAGTGTAATTTGTTTTTGATTTAAACTTGATTTTTAGCTAAACTGTCTTAACTGTAATTGTTTGACTAAGTTATTTAGTTACATTTTATAAAACACGTATTTTAGTTATTAAGACAAATTAGTTAATAATTTTGATTAGTACTTTGTCTTAAGTTTCTAATGTTTAAAATAGTTTGTTATACATATTAGCTATACACTGTAGGGTAAATTTTAAAAATTTTAAAGAATTACAGAACTTAGGTTTATGTTTAAACTATTTTACTAAAAGTTAAATAACTAGATTACTTGTTCAGATTTAGCATTAAGTTTAAACATTTTTACATAACTGAAAAAATTAAAAAATTATGTAGTAGACAGTTATGTAATTTTCAAAAGTGTTTTATAAAATACTACTACATAAAATACTTTATCATTGAGTAAAAAATTGTGTATTCCCACTGAAAAAAAGTATAGACACGCCCCAGTTACAAGTTTTAAAATTAATATACATTTTTCAATAAGTGTTATTACAACAAGGACAAAAACTCTTTTTAGAAATTTATAAAACTACTGTTTTTAATATTTTCTAATAATAAAATTTCTTGCGTTTATGTAAGTTTTTTTAAAAACGAATTAAAACTTCTGAAAATAATTAGAAAAAAACTTTGTTATTTTTTAGTATTTTAAACATTAAAAAAAGTGTTTTTGTTTATGAAATAAAAATTTTAAGAAACAATTCTGATTGAGTATATACTTTTCTTTTAGTTGACAATACATATTTTCAATAAACAAACTGAATTCTGTTACTTGTTATAAGTTTATTTGAATCAACAGCTTATTTTTCTATTTAAATAAGGTAAGTACAACATCAAAAAAATAGTTCCGTCTTTATACACTCATACTCTGACATTGAATTGCATCAATGCTGCTTGTCCTGAGCAAGACACTAAAAGGTATCCGTGGTGTGCGACTCGATAACCGTAAGGCTCTTCGCACACCAGGTCATATGACAAAATATTTTGAGCGTTTTTATTATCGCTCATTAAACTGTAGCATCTTTTAATGTTAAGATTTAAAAAAATATAACTATAAGTTGTAGCTTTGAAAAACTAAAAATACAAAGTATTATTTTATGGTAATAGTTGTTTTTTTACAAGTTTTTTACGTGTTTTTTTTTTGATTACTTATAAAGTATTATATATTTCTTTTGAGAACAAATATAATCTTTAATGTTATTCAACTTAAATTTATTGTGTTAGTTTTTTTTAAAATAAAACTTTCTGTTGTTACTTCCATTCATTTTTATGTAAAGTAAATAACTGAAATGTTATACTTAACTTAAACAGTTTGCAAATGAAGTTAAAAGTATGACGATGACCTTTGAACTAGATACTTTGGCACAAAAATGCTTACTCAATATTCTACGATACATTTGTGTTATTTATACAAATAACAGAAAATATATTCACTGATAAGTTTTTACAAATTACTACACATATTACATGAGAGTTTCACTTTTGTTAAACATTAGCAAATATAGGTTATAATCTTACTTTTTCTGTAAGGGCATTTAGATAAGTGATAACTATTTTTTGAATATATTTAAAGTGTAACTTTGCAGTTTAAACTTAGTTTTCTATTTTTCAATCAAAAATCAATAACTTACAGTTAATTTATTTAATTAAATTTGTTACTATAATATTTTAGTTCACAATTTCATTTTAATAGCTAAACTGCAGCCCCGTGAAGTAAACATTTGACAAATAGGTTCGATTATATATAAATTGCTACGTTAGCACACGGATCGAAAAATGCGGCCCGCGAAATGATTTTTAGCCCAAAATGTATTTTAAGAATAAATACAAAAAAATGTTTTTGTGGTAAAAATTTACAAATAAGCTCTTAATGTAATGGGTAATCTTTACTAGTGCTCTTCTATTACTTTTTTTGATCATATTTTTGGCTTAAAACAGTTTTTCTATATTACTTACAACAATAGTATTAAAACAACTGCGGCATGTTAAATACTTTTTTTTATAGAGTACGGCCCACGACTTACAAAAGCTGTCTATCCCTGCGTTAGTGCATAGTTTTTTAGTTTGCTTACCTTGTTAGATGTGCTCCATCTAATTTTGAATCTAGGTTTGTAAAGCAAATTACAGTGCTGTCTTGAAAACAAAACAAGGGTCAAATTTCAAATGACTTTCTCTACCTACCAATACTTTAAGTTAACGTAAATTTTATCAAGTAATGTCAGATTTAGAATTGAGTTTATATTTCGAAAGACTTTATAATTAGATCGAAACTATGACTTACTATTTCAGTTGTAACAGTCTACTTTAAGTATTTCATAAAACTTTAAAGTCAGCATCAGCACTCTGTAATACAGTAACAATCAAGGAAATAAAAATTATCATATACTAAAAACTGAAACAAAAAACTAAAAACAAAGTTAAACAATATATAAGTGACAAAACAATTTTTATTAACGAAGTAAAAGTACATGTACATAATCAATCGAAGTTTAAAACAGAAAACAAAAAAAAATATTTGAATAATAATTCTGTTTTTAGAAATAAAATGTAAAGTTCTTTTACAGTTTTAAGCTAAAATCAACTTTAATTTATAGGTAACTAAGGAAAGTTCAAACTATAGTAATATAATATAAATTAAATCTAGATTATTAATCAAATTTACCTACTGCCGAGTTTATGTTCTTTACCAACATCTATTTTTTTTTGTAATTAAAAAAAACTCTAACTCAGGGGTCGGCAGGCAATTGGTTCTCGCGGGCCAAATTTCAAGTTTCAAAATTTTCCGCGGGCTGCAGTTTTAGTCAGTTTTTATTTTTAATCGGTTTTAGTCACATTAAGCTACTTATAGGGGTCTGGCCTGGCCTATTCAAAATGTATTTTTATTTTAGAGTTTGAAATTAATACTAATAAAATACTTATGTCCTTATATTATTTCTATAAATATTTATAAATTTATTTAAATAAAATAATACTTTAGTTCTTTTCATTACCACTTAACTCTTTAACAATGAAGTAAGCAATCTATCAGACGTTTTGTGTTTGAAAAAAAAATTACACGATGCACAAAAATAAAAGATCAACTACAAGCAGAGTGATGCAATAAAACAATTAATTAAATTTGATATCCATTTCCTCTTCTAGTTCGGTTTCATAAAGTGTTGTTTTTTTCTCTTTCTTCCAGTCTTTTGCATTTCGTAGATAGACATTTCAGGTAGTCATTTACCAGCAACTCTCACTGACATCTGTAAAAACCTAAGCTTAAAAAACAGATGTGGATCACTTTGTACACTTTTATATAATCAACTTCTATTTATTTAGTTATTATTTTCTTTATATTTTGGTTGATAAAAATAATTTTTATATATTCAATACATTGCACAGCACATATTTAAAGTTTCAGTTATTTCGTTAACTAAAATACAAACAAAACATATATTATTATTTTCATTTTAAACAGCGCAAGTTTTTCTTTAAAAACCGTTAAATACTTTAACATTCTATTTAAAGGTTTCTTGGTTGAAATTTTTCGAAAAAAAAAAGTTACAATCAGTTACATCAAACCAGTCAGTGTTTTTAAAACTTAAAAAATGTAAAAATGCCAAGATTGAATAGCTTTGCCAATTAAAAAAAAAATTACTAATAAAAAAAAAAAAAAGTTTTAGTAAACAGTTTTTGATTTTTTTTAAATGTTTTTTTTGAAATTTTCAATACAGTGATAAAACAACTATATAAGAAATACTTTTATAATTCTATGTCAAACCAAAGACCTAAATTATAAAGAATTGACATGTTAGTAAAACACTGTAATGTTGGCACAGTGTTTGTACACATAAAAACCTTTGTACTAATTAAAATTACTTATTGCATTGTCAACTTACTGAATCTAACTACTTCAATCCAAGTAAGTATCTTGCTGTAAGTATCAAGTAAGCTTTTGTATTCACTCCAAGATGTTGTTGTTTGAAAGGAAAAACAAAATGTAAACTTTAAAGAAAAACTGGTAGAACTACTATCTGCCTTTTTCCTATACTTAGGCTTAAGCAGTGAAGATAATAAATGGTTCTTAAATGATGTCGAGGAAATTAAAAACAAAATTAATAAAAATACTGTCTTTTCTCGAAAAAGTCATATTAAAATATAGTTTTGTTTAGCGGGCCAAATTTACATGCTCGCGGGCCGCAGCTTTTTCTTTCGCGGACCGCATTCCATTTAACTAAAAACATGCTCGCAGGCCGCAGATTTACACTTCGAGGGCCGCAGTTGGCCCGTGGGCCGCAGTTTGCCAACCCTTCTCTAACTTCATTTCGTAATTTTTTGGTAAGTGTTAGTTTATTTTATTTATTAATTATTGGTAGTTATACCCTCGTATGTTTGTTTGCAAGATCAGACAAATTTATAGACCACATTATTGCTATTTAGTTTTTATATCTATTTACATACGATTCATTTATTTAGATAAACTACTTTTAATTACATATATTTGTTAAACTTAGTTTTCATATATTTGTATTTAAATTTTACAGATATCTTTTAAGGCTGAATAAGTAAAAATTTTTTGATTAATTTTTATTAAAGCTGAAACACTGATTTTGAGGGAAAATCCCAAAGCCTTAGAAATACTTTTCAAACTTCCAAGTTTGAATTTAAACTACTTATCAGTACAGATCTCAATAGGTAGTAGTTTAGCAATAGGTCAACCATTAATTGATAAAAAATTTTGATAGTGACAGTTTGTTAACTCAGAGCACTTTAAAATACATTTTTTTTCTACAAATTTTAGGGGAAATTAAATTTTTAAGGCTATAGTTCAGCTTTGTAAACAATATAAGTTTATAAAATAACTTAAAAAAACAAGTGTTTTCTGCCTTCAAACTAGATTACTTACATAGATTAATTTAAAACTTTATTTAGTTTTAAACGATTTTAGCTTTTACACTGATAGTTATTATAATTAGCATTGCTTTTATAGTTTTGATCTATCTACTGATTTTTTTATAAAACTAATGTTATGTAAACTTTCAAAGATATCAAATGAGCCTGTGCTCAGCAAACTATAGCCTGTTGGTCCGCCAATCATAAGTATGATTAAAAAGCTAAAAGTATGCATCTATGAAAAAAGTTAAGAAAATACCAAGGCGTATTTTTATCTAAGAAATAATTTGTTAAGTACTAAAATTTACAAATATGCTGTTTTTTTTTTTAAATTTAAACAATGGTACTTTTTAAAGTATTTCTTATTTACAGTTTTGCTTTATTCTGCTTTTAAACATACTTTAGATTAATACGAGTGTTAAAACACTTTATCCTAAAAAATTCGACCTGCGAAATACAATTTTTAGTGAAATGCTACTGATCCTTGAAAGTAGTGGCTCTTGACAAATTGTAAGACTTTTTGACATAAACTGATAACAATACAAATGTTATTATTTGTTTTTAAATATTAAATTAAATTTATGAAAAACTTTACTACATGAAATTATACCTTTATTTCGCCTTGAAATAGAAAAGCAAAGTAAAAGTTAAAGCTTTTATCTAACATACCCAATAGTTTTATCCAATTCCAAGCTTTCAACAAAAGACCATTCTTCTTTGTCTACATCAAAATACGCATACTATTTAGTGTAAAAACTATCCACTTAAATCTTATTTCCGACGGCAACTGTTCAACGATAAAGTGGTATATCGGTCTGAAACATTTCAGGAAAGGGTTTTGTGAACGTGAAGCAGTTATTCATAAAAATTTCACATGAAACCTTTTCCCGTTTTCATAATTAACACCGCATATGACGTGCATCGGCATGACCTCTTCTTTGGTTAAGTTTTGGCGGCAAAAAAGATCATTCGTCGTTGAAATGATCGTATGTTGTGGGGGTGATGATGTAGGCCGCCAAAAAAAATCTCCTGAAAACCTCGCACGCGCTATAGCAGCCAAACTTGCTGGCGGGAGTTTTTTCTCTCCAGATTTTACTTTCTGGGTCAAAAATTGAAAACAAATGCGTTTTGTAGAGTTTGGCGCCGAAAAATTTTTTTTCCATCAAAATGCATCTGTAGTAATTTTTTTTGTACAAAGGCATTGAATTGAATTTATCTATTTTTCGCTAACTGGCTATACGTTTCCATCATAGTCATAGCCGCCTAAAAAATACAATTTTTCATTCATGAAAGCTGAGAACGGCTCGAGTGGAGCGGTTGCGACCACAGCCGGCTTTGATAAGCCCCCGTCTTCAAATTTAACTATTCTTTTCTTTCCATCCAGGTGCCTTTTGAAGACAAGAACGTCTTTCGAGGTGCAACGTCGGCTTTGGTAGCTTTTATCAAGCAAATGTGGTTGACTGTTTTCTTTAAAGCCGTGTGAATATGATTTTTGCAATCCGGTATGTATATAGTATGTGTTCGCCAGAAAGAACACCTTTTTAAACATTATCTGAAAGCCAGCCCAAGCAAACTAAGTTTATTACGTCAACTCATTTATGTCTATTTCAATCCTCGCTATGAGCTATCCATTTGTTGGCCGCGTCAAAAACTTCTAGCTCTGAAGGCACATGCAGTTCTGAACTTTCACAAATTTTTGAAACAAGATTAAAATAAAGCTCCAAAAAGTTTTTATCTTTCCAACCGCAGTAAAACACTGGTTTATAAAACAGAATGTATATTAATTTAGCTCTAACAAACCAAACCTTTCTGCTATTTTATGCATGAAGCAGACATTTTGGTAACTGTTTTGTTTTATAAAGCACTGAAATACATTTCCTGTACTTTATATAAAATAAAATGTTTTGAGACTTTTAAAGCATGCGAAATATTTTGTCTATCAACAAAAAAATATCTGTTTAAAAAATTAAGTTTTAAAACCTGTATTCTAGCTGACTATACTACTCGAAAATTTCTAAATACATTTTGTTTGTTTTTAAGTTTTAAAAAAGTATAACGGTATCTTGATTTTAAAACATAAGTAAGTTTTGTATTTGAGTCTTAAATTTTATATCTGTAATACTTAGTGTTCCTTTTATCTAAAAATTTTTAGTTTTAAAGAAAAGTTTTAACACACGCCGGCTGTAAAAAATGCGTAAACCAAAGTTAATGTTGAAAATTTATTTTAGTTTCACGTATAATATATATATTTATTTAAAACGACACTGTTATATTCTTTCAAACTTAACTAGATTTTAAAAAAAGATTTACTGTTGTCACTTGTTTGACTTATAAAATTTTGTGTTTGCTTGTTCATTAACTACAAAGAGGTTTTCATGCTGATTCTAGAAAAATTCAAGATTTTGTTCTGATACATCTTGTTCAAAGGTATTTTCTATTATTAAAAATAAAATTTCTTATTAAATATAAGCATAATTGTACTAAAAATTTTAATGTTTTAAGTGCGAAACAAACTAATTTATATTTAATTTAAAAAAATATAATCGAGAAAGAATACACATATTTTTCTAATTATATTATTTTTGCTCATAGTCGTTCAATTTACCATACTTAAATAACCGAAAAATGACTAAAAGATTTTTGAACAAACTTAAAAGATTTCTATTGATTAGATAATTAGACACAGGTCTTGAAATAAACTTCATTAGAGAGAAAAATAAAGTTTAACTATATTATTTAACAAAAATAAGCATTAAAAAAACTTTTTAATTACCAAAGAGAGTTTTTTGTCTTTTTTTTTAGTCATTCATAATTTATGTTATCTCAATCTTTATGCTTAAAAATTAAATACAATTAATACAAGTAAAAATTAACACAGCTTAGACAATTTGATTTTAAAATAAAGTCTTTACCTATGTAGAGTAAAACTTCAATGGACGGATTTTTGAAAATTATCTCATAAACGTTGCATTCTGACAATTCAAATTTTGATAATAGAAAATTAATAGATGTTAGTTATTGTTAACTATATCTTTAACTAAAATATTTTTTCAATTTATTTTTAATATTGTTGAGACCTTATAAATTAAGCCTTTTTTATAATAATTTTTACTATGATTATTGGGACATGCTCTTTATCTTTTTTCTTAGTTTTCTTTTCTCAATCTGATATTGCTTGCTTTACAAAAGCAGCCAAATTAGTAAATTACCGTATTTTTTTTTCAATTTGTAAATATTAACTCAACTTTTAATGGTTTTAAACTTATTTAAAATATAACCATTTGCACACGTTGAGTTATTCACAAAATGCTCTGCAATAGACGAACGTTTTAAAGCATTTAGTACTTTAACTGGTAATTCATCCTTCTTTTTTGAATATCAAAAAATCTCTACGATCACTGGGACATATTCTTTTATTCTTTTTTATTGTTTTTGTCAATTTGATATTGCTTGCTTTACAAAAGCAGCTAAAATGGTAAATTAACATACTTTCTTTAAAGTTCAAAATCAAGGTATTTACCACCAGGTATAAACACCACGACAGTCTATAGCAGAACATTTAGTAAACAACCATGAACAACTGTGTTTAAAATAATCAAAAAATGTAGTAATACTTACGATTCATTTAAACTAAAAAGCTAGTGGTATCTTATTAAGATCCCTATTTTATGCAATCAAAAATGTTTTGATTATACTTATTCTTTATTTTTGTAATACTTAATATTTTATAAACTAAAATATTGTCATTGTATTTATGTGCAGTTTTAACATAACTTTTTTAGAAATAATTAAATACTTGTAAAGTTATCATTTAAAAGGTGATTAAATACTTTATAGAAACAATGTATTAAAAAATTATAGAAAAAGTATATTAGTCAGTGATATTGGTGTTTAATCAAATGGATTGTGTTTTGTAATTTTTTTTTAACTGGAATGAAAAGAGATGTTTTATACTGCTTTAGTTCATCAGAGAATGTTAAAGAATACATCGAAATTTTAAATAAGGATTTCTTAAAGCAAATTAGGATGTTTTATAGAATATGATGGAATCTTTTAGATTTTCTAATAATCATTTTTGACCTTATTCACCAGGAATTAAAAATGTTTATGATCACCGATTTATTTTTTGTGTTCAATAATAAATTTATTTTTATCTTAAGTAACTATTTGTATTACTAATGTCATCATGAGATATAAAAACGGTTTTTAAGTTAGTTTGAAGTTTTGATAGTCTAGGTTTTTTTCGATTAGAACTTAAAAGTTTTTACTAAAAAATATAAACTTAGGGCTTATTAACTGACCTATTTTTTTGGTTATACCTTAATTAGATACTTAAACAGAACTTAAGTTAAGTAACAGTTTATTTGTGTATCTTTAAATCCATAAAGAAATTATATTTTAGAAAATAGTAGTTATTTATGTTAAAAGTATTTATTATTATTTTGAAAACCCGAAGCTGTTCGAACAAAAGCAGTTTTCCAAGCTAACGAAAGACTATGCTAGGTTTAATATAAAGTTATAAAGTTACGTATTGTTTATTGAACGACAAAAAAAACGCTCAAAAAGTTTAGTCCAAGGACCTGGTGCACGAAAAAACCTTTCGGTTATAGAATCGTTCACCAGAACAGTTTAACGTCATGTTCAGGACTGTTACAATTGTTAAATTAGATGAATAAAAATTTGTTTATACTTCTAAAAGTAAAACTTTATAAAAAAAAAAACTTAAATACATGTTAAGTAATTTCAAGCTAAGAAAATTGAAGTGTAGTTTTTTAAGCCGGATATTTGACAAATGGATGTCCTTTTGTGAAAATCTTATATATACTTGAGTTTTAGTAAAATGTTAATGTATATTTCTACTTGCAACTTAATTTAAAGTCTTTTACATTATAAAAGAAATTGCGAAAAGTTACTTCCATATGAACTTCCATTTGAACTAGTATCTTGCAAAAATCTTGAACATTTTCGAATAAAATTAAAAAAATTTGATTTAAATAAAATATTTACCAGTAAAATTTATAAGTAATTAGTTTTGTTCATCTCTTTAAGTTTTGATTTGGTATGTGGTATGTAGTTTATTGGTTGTTCGATTTGTAAGCAACACCTTCCCCTTATAGATCTTAAGTACTTTTTAATTTTGATTTTTTTAGCCGGTTTATTGTTAATGTGCTTGGGGCTTTAGACTTAAAAATTATTGGATGCTCAGTTTATTTGTAAGCTAGATTTGTGAATTGTTGCTGCTACATGTTTGAAGTTATTTTTAAGTGAATTTGCCGTTGTGAAACTTTGAAAACATGATGAATGGCGAATAGTTGTTGAGATCAATGTTCTGCAAGATAAAGATTTCTGTCTACAGTTGATTATGAATGCCGTTTTAAAATTTCTTGTTTGATGAAGAGTGGTTGAATTATGTCTTCAAGATGGTTCCTAGAATTTCGAGATGAAGAATTTTGACAAGAGATGCTTGTTTTAAAGAACTGTTGTTTTAGAATGTACAATTGAAGACTGGTGGCTTTGGGATCGTTGAATATTTTGATTGTGAAAATTCTAGTTTTTTCAGTTTGTACCTTGTATGAGTTTTATGTTTGTTTTAACACTGTAATTTGTTTTTTCTTTTTATGTTAGTGTCTTTCAGTTTAAGTGGCTTAGGTTTTAATGCCTAGGTCCTTCGTTTGACAATAAACTTCAAAAAATAATAAAAATAAAAATGTTAATTAATACATCATTGTTCAAGGTGTGCAGTGCACAGAAAATAACTATCATTTTGTTAAAAGATTAAGTGAAAGACAAAACTGTTTTATAGAACTTTGGTAGTTATTTTTTTCCTTTAATTAAAAATGTACTTATGTAGTTCTAAATTATTTTTAAAATACTTTTAAAACAAGCATAAATACAAAAATGTAAATAAGAAAAAAAACTTAAATTTTAAACTTTTTTTTTCTTAAGTAATAAACTGTAAAATTTTTTTATATATCGTTGATAAACTTAATTAAACAAAAGCAAGTATTTTTATTTGAATAATTTCAGTTAGATAGTGGCAGTTTGGATCTTGTAAAGAGCAAAAAACCAACAACTAAATATTTTTGCCCTGTTTTTTAACCTTCCATTTGCACTTTAGTAAAAAACGACGAGTAGTTAGAACTTTTCGCAAAGTTTTAAAATTTTCCCTTAGATTGTATGTCTTAAATAAAATTTAAAGTGTATTTTTAAACACAAGAATTTACTAATTGTTTAAAATCTAGCCCACAATTAGGTTTTTTAATTTAAACAAGTTAAATAAACAATTTTTCTAACTTATAAAAAAAAAAAAAGGAAATATTTCTTTTGTTTAAACAAGATAAATTAATTAATTAAAAAACAAAAAAAAAAGACCCCATTTAAGTACAGTAAAGTGCTGCTTTACTTGGTTTTTAAAAAAATTAGGTTGTAACATAAATTCTTACTAAGTAAGCTCGTTCAAACTTTAAAAAAAAAGATATTTAAAATATAAGGAAAAGGTTTTAAAATAGTGTAACAATAATACCAAATTATTCATTTTTATTGTTTCTAACAAACTTATATTGAATAAACCAAATAAAATTTAGGTACAAACTAAAAACTTAATTTTACCCTTAATTTGATTACTTTTTATTTTATTCACGTATTTAGAACAATGTAATTAACTTTATTTTTATCAATCAATGGAAATTATTGAAGAAAAAAAGAGTATAGAAAGATAAAGATAGGAAGTTTAGAAAATTTAAGCACAAGCAATCAGATTAAAAAGTAACCCTTGTCAAAAACGTGTGCATTTTTATTAAAAAGTTAGAGATTACTAGAAAATTATTCATATTTTTTCGGAATTTTTAAGCAAAGTACTAAAAAAGCTGTTATAAAAAACACAAAAGCATTGCGAAATCTAGTAATTCTGCAATATAAAAAAGGCTCTTATTAATAAAACCACTTATTTATCCAGTAAACCGTGGCTAGAAGATAACAGCTTCAACGATAAGTAAAAAACACAGCTATTTCGGCGATATTTCAGAGGTATTGTAGCCGGTGTCGGGGGAGCCCTCTTCGTTTGGCAGGAAAGGTTTCGTATGATCGTAGTTGGGCAGCATGCTGAAGTTGAATCTGTTGTCTCCTCCCGAAAAGTGGGCGGCGGTGTTTGGGTACATGTGCTGGCTGTTTTGGTGCACTTGGAAGCCTTGTTGCGGGGCAGCGTGGTGATGGTAGTTGTGGTGCGCGTTGTCGTGATTGTAAATGCTGCCACCTGCCGGTAAAAATTGCGGTTGAGGAACGTGACTGTGATATTGAGGCAAGCAGTTCATTTGAGGCTGGCTGAGTTGGCTCGCCTGCATTTGCAGCGATTGGTGGTAGCGCGAGTTGTCAAAGTGAGCGTTCGGCACTTGGCTCTGAAGTTGCTGCAAGCCATGTCCGGAAGCGTCGTAGTCATAGTGAGTAGTGGGCGGCAGTGGCTGATGTGAGTGCGGTATGTGAGGCAGCGAGGTGCTGTGGTGAAGTTCTTGACCGTAAGCAGGTGTTTGCGCGTCGAAAGATTGGGACTGTTTCTCGCTGATGAACCTCTTCCTCGACGGAACGTAGCTGTGCGGGTTGCTGTTGCTCTTAGCCGTCCTCATCATCATAGAGTTGTCCTTCGGACTGGATCTTTTCGCCGTCTTTTCCCACGTTTCTTGGATGTCCAGCGCGATCGAGTAAAGACAGTCTTGACTGCAAAAACCGCCGTTTGGTATAAACAAATCTCTGAAAAAAGATAGGGGGTGGTGTTGCGATATGCCCATCAGAGTGGCGGACAGCTCTTTCGTGTAGTGAGGTAGCCTTTCGTCTATGATTTTGGAAGCGTTTTCCGCAGCAAGGTCAAACAGAGAAGAGCCGAACTTGGTGACGGTGTTTTTGATCTTTATCCTCGTGCAGCTTTCATCGAGGTTGGCAAAAACTGAAAGTAAGTTAGAATTTAGTTTTTATTTTAGTTTGTACTTAAACAAAGATTAAGTTGACGTAGGTATCTTAACAAAGGTATGATGAGGGATTTTTTAAAGCAAGTTTGTTAGTTACGTTTTTATTAAATAATTTTAGTTTTGAGTTGTTGTACAAGATTTATAAAAAAAAAAATTATAACTATATGAAATTACTTTGAGTTCATCTAGTTTGCTAAATGCTTTAAATTAAAAAAAAATTGCTTAAGCTACTTTATATATTTTAGAAAAAAACATAGCTTGAAATTTAAAAAACCTACAAGTTAAGTATTAAACAAAAATTCTGAAATAGTTTACAAATAAACAACGTAGTTTTTTACAAAGCTAAAACTTTCAACAGCTGAAGTATGAAAAAGTACTGCTCTGTGACGTTCTCACTAACAATTCACAACAACAAGGAAATAGTTTAGAATTCAAATATTATTGTTTGTTGTTTTCAAACATGCCTCTCTGCTTTTGAAGTGCCTTTTCAATAAACGTAATTACTAAAAATAAGTCTGAAACAAACGAAAGTTTGGTTTGTGCTTTCTCGACTGCACGTGTGTTGTGGTAGGCCGCGTTTCGTGACAACCTACCTGATTCAACCAAAACAATGAATTAATCTTTGATGACAAAACTTTTACTGCTTTAATCTATGCGAAGTATTTTAACTTGTTTTTCTTACTTTGAAGACATTTTTCAATATTGTTTATTGAACACGATAAGAAAAAGCGCTCGAAAAATTTTAAGTTTAATGACCTCTTGTATAAAATGACTTTCGATCATTGAATTTTCCACCACAATAAAAATAAACCACGAAATATTAATTTTTTTGAAAAACCGTTAAAAAATGTTGCTTTTAATTGTCAACTTTTTAGATAACTTTTCACATATATAAATGTTAACCTGTTAAAGTAGGGGTTCGCAACTTTTCTAGTCGGTGGGATAAGATTTACTAGAAACAATATTCTCGGGGGCGAACTTTTTCAAAGCAAGTCTTTTCAATCCGCGTAATTTTGAAAACAAAAAACTGATAAAAGTTTTTAAATGCAAAATTGCTAAATAAGTATTTAACTAACAATACTGTTTACTAAAAACCAAGTTAAAAGCTAATTATAATTTTTTTTCCCATAAACAACTTAATTTAGTTTGATTTACACAAGTTATTTTAAAGCTTAAAGGTACGTCGCGGGCAACAGATTTCTGTTGGCGGGTCGTACGTAGCCTACCCCTTATGTTAAAGGCTGTTGGTAGATCTAGGACTCAATTGTGACGTTATAATAGCTTGAAATTTTCTTGCAAAGCTTAGAAAAATTCATAACTTTCTGAGTTTTTAACATTTATTTTTATTATCTCAGAGTTAAACTTGTATTCAACTGTCCTTAGTAAGAGACTTTATTTTTTTATCATTATTAAAAATATATTTGTAAACTTCAGAAAGTTTTATTTGGTCTAGTTAGAAGCTTTTGTAATGCAAAAAACAAATAATTCATGACAGTTTTATAATTGCATTAATACTATATTGCATCAGTAAGTTGTCAATCAATATCATGAGAGTGCTAATTAGCCTTTACTTAAAAGCATGACATTGTGGTAACTTTGTTATGAGAAGGTTCACCGCAGTGCGAAAAACTTATTGAAATATTTCTTAAACAGGTGTCAGCAAAGCATCATAATAACTCACAATCATCGATAAGTCTAAAAATAAGCTGTTGTAAGCATAAGTACTACAACCGCAATGGACTGTTTTCTTAATGTGAAAAAACTTTTCAAAATAAGATATTGTTCTTAAGATAAGTATATTGAAAGCTAAAAAATTATTAGATCAACTTACTTACAATAACTATTTTTACTGCTTTGTTTGTTAGTTCAAGCTAGTAACAAGAAATAAAGTGCTTACCAGCAATTTCGTTCACCATTTTGTTGATCTGGTACCTCGTGAACCGCTCCCCATTGAACCACTGCACGTCGCTGTCTGCCCAGTTCGCAACCGTCTGCTGGAACAAGACGTCGCTTCTCTTGTCGAGCAGTGACGTCAGCATGACGTAAGAAAATACGGGGCACATAAGCGGGTTGGATCGAGATCTCATGCGGAATTGCGAGCAGTACTGTTGAGTAGTTGGTAGGTAAAAAATACGAACAATTAATAGTTTTGCTTTTCTTTTTTTTAGCCTTTACTTTATAACTGATTTAAGACACCTTTTTTGAAAATTTAGTGAACTTTGACGAAATTTTGCTTTCTATTTAAAAATTTTTTTCTTAAAACATCATAAAAAAAAAAAAAAAAAAAAGTACTTTTAAAAAAAGTTATGTTTTTTTTATTAAAAAATGCGAATTTTACATAAAACAAATGATGTTATTATTTTACCTAATATGGTTCCAAATGAATGTAATATAATATACAAATTAGTAATCAGAATCGAGAAAAATTTCAGTTAAATTTAAATAGCATTTTATACCCTAAGGCGTATGTCACACAAAAATAGAATTCTATTCATTAATCACCTTGTGAATGCGAGCTATGTAAGAGTTAGCTATTATTGTTTGTTATCATATTTTTATCAAAATGTTTATTGTAAATAACTAAGTTATTTTAACTTCGTAACGCTAATAAATTACGTAGTTCTAATAAAAATAGATTCAACGCACCTATCTATACAAGGAAGAAACTCATGTAACCTCAACGTTTTTAAATAAAAAAAAAATTTCAAATTACAATCTCTTATATTATACTTATTAGCAAATTTTTATTGTAAAATCTAAGTAGAACTTTTCGTAAGTATAAAATAACAAAGCCTTTTAAACAACTTTTGCTTTTACTTAACTAGATGTTAAATTATCCAAAGTTATTTGCAAAACTAATTATCTAATTTAAACTTAACTAAAATATTAATTTAGATTTATTCAAATCTTAATTGCTATATATAGAAATATGAAATAGTTTACTTTAAAAAGAAATTATAGTTTTAACTTACTTCAAAAAGGTGTTTGATATATTTTGATTCTTAAAAAAATAGTCATGCTTTAAACTATTTGGAGGTTTATTATTCATCTAATATTTTAATAGATAACATGTTATGTGAAACCAAAAATTAAAAAATAAACTAACTTCTCCATCGTAAGAACTAAGTACATCGGGATTGCACGAAACGCATAACTCTCCCGTTTTTTCGTCTCGACCTATCAGGAAAGCCTTGTTGGTCCATCTTGTCGGCTGGGTTGCTATTTTCGATGTGAGGTAGATGGTCAAATCAAACAAAACCTTTGTTTTTAAAGTAATTTTTAAGTAATTAAAAACAAAATTAAGTTTAAAGTGCCTAAAGTTGTATAACAACTTAAGCTGAAGCTAGTATGGGTAGTATTATAAAAAAAAACATAATTCTAATTAAATTTAGTGTTCTATTTAAAGTTTTTTATTGTTGTTTAACGTATATACATGTTAAATGTAAGTGTTAAATGTGGGATAATGAGCTTCAATTAAAAAAAGTCTAATAGTCAATGTATGATGAATTTAACATACATTAAAAAAAAAAAAAAAAAAAATATTTGAATACTTTAATTTTTCTATTTTCTGTTTTACAAGTAGGTAAAAACCTTTCTGATCAAGTTTTTTGGCTCACAAATGTTGAAAGCGGGAGATTTGTAAATTCTGACGAGACTTTTGAAGCTAAAAACTTCGCCCTCTTGCACATCCTTGTTACTTTCCGTGTGACAGTTCACTTTACTATACAATACTTCGTTGCTGCGTCTATTAAAAATCATTAAAATATCAATCGAAAGTTAAAATAAGTTTTAAATTTTTTCTTTTAGTTTTCAAAACCTTTATCAGTGTTTAAAGCATACATGCTTTTTTTTAAACTAAATGAAAAAAGTACACCTTCGAATGTTTATTTTTTATCTTAGTACGTTTGTACTATTAGAACTCAAAAAAAAGTTAAAAACCATAAATTTTTATGAAAACAAAAAAGACATTACGAACCTAAAAGCAACATCGTTAACGATATCGTGCTGTTGGTGAGTGCGGTTTTTAACGTATTCAGCCACCAGTTTCCTCACTTTCAACACCGCTTCTGCCAGTGGACTTTTGAGTGATTGCCACTGGTAGCCTTCGTAAAAGTGCACTAAGATGTCACAAAGCTGCACGGCGGATATTTGGTTGAAAACAAGTGGCCAGTTGGATGTAGACTCTATAAAAACTGTTCGTGAATTAACACTAAAGTTTAACTTTTTGAAAACAGTCTATTTATTTTAAGTTTTAAAGTGTTTAGCTTTTAAAATCATTAACAATTTTATGTAAGTATCAAAAAAAATTTAAGGAGAAAGTTTGCTAGAAATAAATCAAAAGTTTAAAAATTACAAAAATCTTTAAAAAGGTAAAGCTCGAGTTTGACTAAGTTTCACCCTACATGTTGCGTTGACGCCATTTTATTAAAAATAAAACTCGCTTACTTATGAATTTTTCTACTGGTTTTCCCAAAACTACGGGATCGTCGGGCACCGAAAAGTTAGGATGACACGATACCATCTGCACATCGGGGCTTTGCACCATTTGATTGCGATTTGCTTGTTCTAATGGCACAAAATGGTTGCTACTGGTCAGACCCGGGTTTGCTTTCTTATTGCTTGCTTCCACTGTTTCTATTCTTTCAGTGTCGTCTTGACGTTTTTCAAAGTTAAAACCTGTTGGTATATTTTAATTAAAAACAAAGGTGTTTTTTAGTTTTTATTATAGATACTCACATAATCTATGAATGCGTTAAGTTTCAAGTGAAATTAATTAACTCTTGCGTAGAAAATTTTACAAAGATTATTTTACAAAATAACTTTGCTAATAATTTTTTAAAATTAGCTTTTTTTTTAAGGTTTAATATTTATACATTGATATATATACGTACAAATTAAAAGCTGTATCGGCTTAGATAATTCAAGCTTAAGTTTCTAATTACAAATAATTTGCAATCATCTCTTTAAGCTTACAATAAATTTGACTGGAATTTAAGGAATATTTATCTGAAAGTTTAAAAATTTTTTTTAAATAAATAAACTTTTGGTTAAACTTTTAGATAACTTTGAAGCAGAAAAGTATATTTTAGAACATAATTTTACTTATAATGCAACTGTAGTTTAAATACATCGAAATGTTGTATTGTAGTTATTGATTTTGTAATATATACTTCTTACTTTTGTTATGAATAAAAAAATCTTAGCAACTTATATCATAAATAAGAATTTTTGATAGTTGTTTACAATTTTCTACAAATAATAAACAACATATAAACATTACATACTGGTAGAATTTTTATTAAAATTTGTGTTGTTGTCTTAACTCTTTTGTGTTTTTAGAAATTAAATTAGCAATTGTAAATTTTCAATGTCAGTAATAAAAAAAATGGATAAATTATATAAAGTACTGAAACTAGTAAAAAATAAACTTTTTAAAGTTTAAGATTAAGAACAAAAATATAAAATATTAAACTTTTCTTTTTTTTTTGAAAATTTAGTTTTATTTTTCTTAATCACTCAGTTTTGTAATAACTTATAAAAAAGAGTAACTTAATAAAATTTTGATATCTTTATAAAAAGCTAACCTGTTAATCTTTCTGTACTTTCAGGATTTTTTCCTTCCCCAGAGAAGTTTTGTACTGTCTTTTTTTCTTGATCATTAGAATTCCCAAAATTATTAACAACGTTATTGTTTTCATTAGAGTTTCCTTCTAGCTTGGTTATTTTTTGTAAAGGCTGACTCATTGTTTTAAATTGAAAAACGCGTCTAAAAAATTATTAAATAGTTTTAAATGTTTATTAATGTATGTAAATTTAAACAATCCCTTAGTGTATCACCTTCCCAGGTGTTTATAAAATGATTAAAAATAGATTAGTATGTCTTACAAACATTTTGAGAGATATGAGAAAATAAAAATGAGAGAAAAAAAACAAAAAGCTAACTGTTCAAGAAACAAAACAATCGTGCCCGCGATTGGGCGCAGCATCGTACGATTTGAATATACGCAGCTTATTTTTTTTAGCCCGCGGCTTCGATGGCAGACAGTTGGTGCGAGTTCTGAATGTTTCCCTATGACTGGCATGGAAGCGCAGACACGACGGTATCAGATAAGGGAGTCTCTGAATGCAAAGCGTTTTTTGCTGCCAGTGTATTCAACTATCGTGTTGAGAACACCAGAAAAAAAATATTTCTGTTATTTATTTTTATCAAAAATTGTGAAACAAATTTTATAGTTTGGTTTTTATTAAAAAAAAAGATTAGAATAATTTTTATTTTCAAGTCTTAGTTATTTCGCTTTATTGATCCTTTTCAAAAAATCATTTAAGATACAAGTAAGACAAACGATCAAATAATATTTATTTAAGCATACAAAGCATCTATATGTTAATTTATTTCTTTTATTTTAATTTGTAGACAACTAAACAAACATTTACGTACATAAGATTATACAATACGTTAGAAATAAGGATAAACTGTTTTATAAGAAATTCCTTAATATTTATTAATAATTACACAAAATTTCAAAATAATGTGGTATATCAATGAATCTAAGTTATAAACTTTTGCTTTGACTGTAAAAAAACAAATTTTTATTATCGTGTACGAACCCATTCTTGAAATTACGATAGTGATGGTAATCTCTAGTAATAAAATTTCAATTACTTCTATCAGACAGATTACAAAATTTATGTTATATTTAAGTTTTAAAACAAGTTAAAGTTCAAGTTTAATTTGAAAAATTATCAATACTTTATTCGTAAATCAGTTGTTGCTAATTAAAATTTCATAATATCTTTTACATAAGTGATTTTATACTTTTTACATACGAACAAAACGTTGAAAACTAAAAATAATTCATTGGAAAAGTTCAGAAACTTGTATAACAAATTTTATTTCAATTTCCGATAAAATTATAAAACTTAGCAATATTTAAATAATTTTATTTTTTTTAATAACTAACTCAAGAAAAACGGTTTTCAAACGTAATAATGCACTATTTTTTTTGTTCGTTCGGTTTATTTAAAATTTGCCAAGAAAACAATTAATTTAGCTTATCATAAAATTTTACATTAGTAAAAAAAAAATTAAGAAAAAAAAAAAAAGGACGGTAAAATAAATGTGAAAAGTATACTAAAAATTTATATAATAAGTACGCTTTTTTTATTTATAATTATATAATATATAAAAACTAAAAAGGAAAGTTAATGTAGAGGTGAATACTGACTAAAAGTGTTTGTTTTTTGACAGAGAAATTTCAAAGTCATAAAAGTTTTTCGTTGTTCGATATTTTACCAACAAAAAAGTAGTCGAACAAAAATTAGTAATTATTGGTGCTGTGATAATTTTAAAATGGATAAGTAATTTGTGTGCTTTTTTATTAACATTACACATAGTGGTATGAGGAATAACTAAATAAAACAACAAAAGCTATTTTTATCATATATTTTAAACAAACGTCTTTCTGGGTTTTAACAAACACATGACTTTTGTTTATAAATTATATTTTTTTAAAAGCTTAACAGTTAGATATAGTAAATGATTATTATGTATTCATAAATTAAAAAACAAGAAGATTTGTTTCAAAAATAGATTGTACTATTAGGTCATATTTAAAATTACCTTAACACTATCAAATACAAAACTAGTTAAAGTTTTATATCAAATTTTTTATTAAATATTATTCAAAATTAAGCACGAAAAGTAACCTTCATTTTTGTACGTTGTTTACAAGTTTTTCAAAAATGTTTTAAAATGGTATTAATTATTACACAAATGTTTGTATTTTAATTACAATAATCCAATAACAGTGCATTCAAAAAAAAACTTTCTAAACAAACACGTGCTTAAATGTAGACATGTTCATTTTACAAACCAAACAGTTTTTGGTATTTCATTTTTATACAGCAAATAAACTTATTGAACAGATAAAGGATTCGACGCTCAAAAACAGTATTCAAAGTAATTCGTGAATAGAAAGACATTTAGGTCATCAAGCTACAGTAAGATTTTACTTTGCAGAGTATATTTTTCTTATTAAGTTTAAACTTAAAAAAAAATCTTTTGAGTCTTCGTTAAAATAGGCATGCGTTTACAAAAATAAGTAACTAGTCGAAAAAGTAAATAATGAAAGGTGATTTTTCGTACGTATCTTGAGTAATAAGTATGTCATACATTTTTAAATAAAACAAAAATAAAGTTTATCAAAGTTTTTAAGAGTTTAAATTATAATGCACATTATAATAAATTATAACTTTTAATATTCGAGAACTTTATATGGTTCTTATTTAAAAAATTAAAAGCAGTAGGTTCGGTTTTAACAACTGCTTTTGTAATTTTAACTTTACCTTTATATAAAAACTAAGTGCTTGTTACACAAAAGTATGTTTTAAAAGTTTAACAACCCTTTATCTGATGGTTTATGATTTACAGCTAAATCGAATCAGTTTAGTTTATAAGTGTAGAGTTACAAAACGTTATCAATAACAAAACGATAAAAATCAAAGCATCTTATAATCGTTTTTATAACATGTTTATGAAATTGTTCTTACCTGCGCTTTTCTTACACAAAGATTTTTTAACTAGCCGTAATATTTTAGAAATTATGACTAATAGGGTCGAATGATCTGCATCGAGAATATTTTATTGTTATGTTAATATTTATTTTACTTAATCAAGACATTTTTTGAAACAATATTCTTATAAGCATAAAACTATAAGCTATTTAGCTTAAAATTTTTTTAACTACATTATAAAATTAGAACAAACTTTAAATGGTTCGCTGAAGTAATTTACACTTAAAAGGGATGAAAAATATTTTGAGAATTAGACTAGATAAGTCTTCTAAAAAGCCGCGTTTAAAATATTGAAAACATTTTGTAGTTCTGAAAAATAATATAGTCATGAACTATTGAAAGCTATTATTTGAATAAACAGATCTTACATATAATATAGTGTACATTTTTTTTGAATTAAGTAATGTAAGAACAAAAAAAGTCTTCATAGTTACGATAAAATGACTATTTTTACGAGTAAATTGAACCTAAATGCAATCTTATAATCAACACATTTTTACCTAGCTATGTGACGAACTCGCCCTGTTTTATTAGTTTGTATTTATAACTTTCAGCCATTTTTGTCATGTATTGGCAGCAAATGTTTATTTTATTGATAGTTAAGTTTGTTTTTAAGTTAAGATTTTTAGATTTTGTTTAGTTAAGATTTTTGCTCTTATAAGCTGTTTTTACACTAACTTTGTATATAGCCAACTTTTTTTTTTATAAATTTACTTTATTAAACATTGTTTTAACATATTGTTTATAAATTAGTTCTTTATTTATTGCTGATATTAATTTAAACTACAAAGATTAAACTATGTTTATCTTTAAAACTGATTGTTGGGATTTCTCACCTAGATTTGACTTATATAACTAGAATACTTAACATCTACTTTCTTGTATTTAATACTTACTTTCTTAAACATTTTTATAACCACGGGCAGAAAAATGTAGATCTTGCCCCCAGCACCAAAAGCACCAAACGCGTTTTGCTCTTAAAAAATAACAGTAAGAGGAGCTTCAGCTTCACAGTTAATTATACTAAAAGTAATCCCTTAACTCAGGCCTCAAGGGTTACAGCTATTGATGATAAAAATATATATAACAAGGCTAATTATTCATTTATTACATATTTAACACACACCGAAATGGTTCTTAAAAGGTAATATTATTAATTTGTAAAGAACTCATGTTCAAATACATTTGAAACATAAACTAATTTAGAAATTTAAACATTTTTTGACATTTTAATAAATTTTTTCAAAAAATATACACAAGACTCAAATTTTCAGAACAACATATACTTCATGCTTATTTCATCAGTTGTATACTAAGCAATAAAAATTTAACTTCAAATCTAGCTTATATAGTGAAAATGTAATCAACGTAAAAGTTATAATAATAAAGCAAAGGGTAATTAATAATACATAAGTACTTCTAATTACAATGCAACTAAAATTAATAAAACATAGTAACAACTTATAAAACAACTTCAGAAAACAACGAAACAGTATAATCAAAATCTTTATGTTTACACAAATTAGGGTTTATGCTTACACAACAATTTAGGTTTTCTTAACAAAATACAAATAGCCTCAAATTTAATTAAATCAGAAATGTGAAAACAATTTATAATAATTTTAAATCTTTTCAAGTTATAATTAATTGCACAAACAATGTTATTTACTAGGTCTTCTGCAATAGCAGATCTTTTTTTAGCATTTACTACTCTAACAGATTTACTTTTCTTATTACCCATAATACAAAATTTATCGATACTTTTTGGAATATGCTCCTTTATCTTTTTGCCAAATTGTCTTGAGGTTTTTCCGACATAACTAGCTTCACAGAAGCAGTTAAACTGGTAAACTACCATACTTTTTTTAAATTCTGCTATCGGATCTTTGCACCCAGGTCTAATCATTGGTTTCGATACGAAAATAGCTTTGCCAAATGATAAGTCCCACTTACCAATTGACAGATATTTCTTTTTAAAATTCTTGAGTTCTTATTGACACAAGGTAGTACTAAATGAATCAAGCATCATGCAAACTTGTATAAAAAAAAGATGGATAGTTTAATGAACAACTTTGAAATTCAAAATGAGATCAAAAACTTCACATACGTTTTTACCAGTATTACTACACCACATTTAGAACTACAATTGTCTTGGATTAGTAATTAAAATAAAATTGTTTTTACAAATAAAATATTTTTTTGGAGAGAAATAAAGTGCAGTCATACAGACTTAAGAAGAATAAAGAAAAAAGCAAACCCGTAAATATAAACTTTGCGTAATTTTTGTCTCTAGAATTTAAATGTAGTCTAGAACTTTACACCTCGATTTCTAGTTGTCTAGACGTAAACAGATGCGCCTAAAAGTCAGCAAAAGCCGCGCGTACAGTCTGGAGCAAAAGTGATTGAACTATTGGTCGTTTGTGGGAGCCAACTTGCCTCAAAACAAAGCTGTTACCAGAACAAAAAATTCTACTAAGAAACGATAATCAAAGCGATCTTGTCACCCAATTGCACGACGTACGTAGGCCCAGTCGGAAGTACAAGCATCAGGACCAGAGTGTAGCAGATAACCCTGCAGCCGAGACAAAGGAGGCCTCCATACAAGAGAGCAACAGAAGAAGCATTTTGCGGGTTCCGAAAAAGAGAAGAATGCCAGTAAGAAGTTGGTCATAAGGATTCCAAAAAAAGGAAATTTTAGCATTTTCTTTGCCGTAGTACTATGAAATGGTAGAACTTTGAAATAGGGAGTCACCGCTAAACAGAGGGAGAGGTCCTTTCTCTTTTTTTTCAAATGGGCCGCTAGGTTTATTAACTTTGAAAGAAAAAGATAAGGAATTGCAAAAAATATATTTGTGTCAAAATATTAGATAAGTTTATAAAAGATTTCTAGCAATAAAATTAACAAAAAAAAGATTGTTAAACATTAATATAAATAAAACAAATTAAAACTTAATATAAAAATAGTACAAAAAAAAAACGACCTCTGCTCTAGTTTATAATTTTAACTAAAAGTTTTAAGTATGTTATTGTAAGTAATAAAATAAAAAGAGTTCTGTAAAAACTTTTAGATCTTGGAAAAATTTAAGAATATCTTTAAAGGAAATTCATAAAAATAATTATGAGTATATGGTGTTTTAATAAACCCATGGACGTAGTTTAATTCACTTTAGATGTTAGTAAATTCTCACGGTTATGTAAAATGTTGTAATTAATAAGCTGATTATATGTTTTATAAGTTGTTAAGCTTTTGATAAAAAAAGACATATTATTTAGTAAAAATCTTTGAATCTATTTCTTTTTAAATGTTTTTAAAAATGAATCAGTATTTGAATGCTCAAAATTTTGACTAACGTTCTTATCAAAAACGTCTAGTAATATTTCGCTTTTATTTTAGTATAAACCTATAATTTATGGTAAATTTAATCACTGTTTTGTACTAATATAAAGTTCTTAACTTTAAATTCTTTATTCAAATTTCTCACTTTTCTCATTTTTTATTTCATATTTATGATTTAAAAAGTTTTATTGAAAGATTCTTTTCCACCTTCGAAGGTTCTTATGTAGCGTGTCGGCCATCAGCATTAAATAACATTGTAGTTAATCCGCGTTTTTAAATAAATAAATTCAATAGTTACGTGACACTTCAAAAAGTTATAGAATTTTGAACCTAAAATAAATGGGAACGAGTCAAAATTGCACGAGGGGACTAAGTTGCACGAAGATACTTTTGCACGAAGACAAATTTGCACGAGGGGACGAAATTGCACAAAGACAGTTTTGCACCAAGGGTCAATTTTGCGCGAGTTACAATTTTGCATTGAGGGTCAATTCTGCATAAGAATAAAAAAAAAAACAGAAAAAACTATATATAAAAAAAACTTTTAGATAAATTAATAAAAAACAAAAAGAAAAAAAAAAACTAACCAAGGGTAGAGTTAGGGGTAACAGTGATAGTAAAAATAAAAAATAAAAATAACTCATCAAAATTTTTATTAATATAACAAAAAAATAATAATTAAAATGATAAAAAAAGAAGCTACCGACCGAGGGTAAGGGGTAACAGTGATAAAAAGTTAATTAAAAAAAAAAGTTACCGATTGAGGGTAAGGGTTAGGGGTGACAGTGAAAGTAAAATAAAAAATTAACAAAAAAAAAAAACTCAAGCCGTGCACAAATGTCTCCTTGCAAAATTGTCTGCTCGTGCAAAAGTGTCTTCGTGCAAAAGTATCTTTGTGCAGTTTTGTTCCCTCGTGCAATTTTCTCCCCTCGTGCAATTTTGTACGCTCGTGCAAATTTAACAGCTACCCAAAATAAATATTCAGTTTGAGTTTTGGTGCCTTGCGATAACATATCTTATTTGTAAAATTATCATTTGGAGTTATGATGCAAAGTTGTAAACTTATTATTTAAAAGTAATTAGATTGTTTTCTTTATTAGTTTTATTTGTTTGTATTATTATTTGTTATACAACTGAACAAGCAACCTTAAAGATAATAACTAGTTCATGATATAAAACTCTTAAAGTTATTAAAGTTTAAAAAATATTAGTAACTTTAGTTTCACTATTAGTTTAAAAAATATCTTTCATTTAAGTTTTCCAATAAGTTTGATTACAAAGTTATTAGACTTAAAAAACATTCTTATTTTAAGTTGCTAATAAGTTTAATTACAAAGTTATTTAAGTTAAAAGCATATCTATAATCTAGTTTCTCTAATAAGTTTGATTACAAATACAAAACTAGATAATAACAAATAATAGTATTAATAAATGATAGTTAGTAAATTTATGATTTAAGTTTGTTAATAAATTTGTTTACGAAGTTGTTAGACATAAAAAAATATATAATCTAAACTTTATATTAAGTTATAACTTGGATTTTTTAGATTTATCTGTTACAAGTTATTCTAAAGTAAAATTAGTGCGCCTTTTTAAAGCGATTCATAGAAAAGGGCACTAGCAGGGAGCCTGCAACTGCTAGAGCTGCAGGCGACACTCAGGTAGTACCATCTCAGTCAGTGTCAGTAGGTCCATAGTCCTGGACATGACGTTAAACTGTTCTTGTGTATGACTCGATAGCCGAAAGCTTTTTTTGTACACCAGGTCCTTGGACCAAACTTTTTGAGCGTTTTTTTGTTCAATAAACAACAATAGATCGGACACTTTTAAAGAATAAAAAAATCCATCCCATTCAGTGTTTATTTTTCTAAAATAAAAGTTTTTAAACTATTTTTACGAGTCAGTCTGAACTAAATGTAAACTTATAGACAATATTTGTTTACATAGCTATTTAATCAAAATTTTAAATTATTAGAAAGCTAACCATAAATTTACTTATTAATTAACTTAGTACATCTTAAAAACATACCCTAATAATTCTTAAAACCTAGTAGTATTTGTTTGTTTATAACTGATACTAATATATATTCATAACATATATTGATATACTACTTTATATACCGTAAATTACAAAAATGATATGTAAATTTTACTGTTATACTAATGTAAAAAGAAATATGTAATGAAAAAGATTCGAATTAATTTAACTTAAGTACTTGATAAAAATAAATTTATTTGTGATCAACCTTAAAATGCCCTTTTTAAATAAAACTGGTATGACCTTAAAAATTTTTTTTAGACTGAAACTTTTTATTAACTAGTAGTTTATCTTTTTTACTAAAAAGTTTTGGTCAAGACTGTATAACTAACATAAACTATTACAACTTCGAATATGGGAAGTTGTGCTATCTGTTTCTTAAAACTACGTAGAATTATGTTATGATTATAACATAGAAAAAGCATGTTAGTTTTTTAAAAATTAAGTACTTTAAATGTAACTGTAAATGTATTTGTATAAAATATAATAAAAAGCTCAAGTTAATAAAACTAACAGAGATGCTTAAAATACTGCCATCTCTGCTATTAATTATACATCCTTTTATAACAGTCTTAAAACTAGATTCAGTGTATAAGAAAAACCAGATAGTAGTTATATAGTTTTAATAAGTATGTACTACTTAAATTTATGTGACAGTAGTTATAATAACCAAAAAAATAACTAGAACGCAATATCTTCAATCGTCTTGATCTAAACAAGATAATTTTCAATTTCTTAATTACTATAAAAATATCTTTTGAAGATTAAACTACAATACGAAAGTGTGAACACTTAATTTAGTTAACCAAAAAATAATTCCCAGTAAACCTAGAAGTTTCATAACTTCCCTAGAAAAAGCTTCTCGAGGGCTGCAAATATTTTCAAATAATTGTACTAATCTAAACAAAAGTACTATATAATTTAAAAAGTGTATCAAAATAAGCAACATTAGTTAACTAGTAAGTTAATTAAATAAAAAGCCTAGTTGTAGATTTCACAACAAAATTGTTGCTTTAAAGAAGTTTGTTTTTAGCTGAATATATAAATATACCAACTCGTATAAGAAAAAGATAGTTTAATGAACAACACAAAAGTTCAAAACGAGATCAAACACTTGAAATAAAACTTTACTAGTATTATCATGTCACGACATTAAGAACTTTTTTTGTCTTGAGTATTAATATACAGATAATAATTGTAATTTATTTCAAAGAAATAATTTAATTCTTAAGTCAAAATAAGCATAGTTTTACAGACTGAATAAAAACAATAAAAAAACCTATATAAAAGACTTTTACGTAGTTTTTGCACCTAGAAGTTAAAAGTGTGCAGATAGCTTATTAAAAATTTACTAAAACACTTAACTTGGAAATTTTAGGGACTCTAGTCCGTAACCTACTGTCTTAAAACAAAAAAAAAAACGGTATTTAGACCTTAATTTCCAGCTAAAACAGCTGCGCTTAAAACGAAGAAGAGATTTGAGTCTTGAGCCTGGAGCAGCGTTTCGAGTGTCGGCCGTACGTCCGAGTATATTTTGTAATTAGAAAGCTAGTCATGTGTTTTGTTGGTTTCTAAAGCTTTAAATAAGCGTATACACATTTTATTTAATTAAAAACAATAAGTCTACTTTTTCACTTGCACTTTAAAGAATTTTAACAATATAAAAAAAGTAAAGTTTACAACAAGAAATCTTTTTATTTCTTCATTTGAAGAAACAACGCGTTTGTTACTTTGTTTTGCATTTTATGCTCCAATCAATATCTATTAGATATAATTTACTAAGTTTTATTAAAGCATATTATGAAACCTTTATACACTTTTGTTTTAACCATAGTTAACACAATGTGGACGTAATCATGTACATTCGTTTGAATTTTAAACTCCTTGAAAACGTAACTTGTGTGTCTATTTGTTGTCTTAATTTTATGTACTATACACTGGATAATTTCAGATATGTACAAAAGTATCGTGTTGCGTGTTATAAATTATTTATACTCAATAAATTTTTTCTCTAGTATATAACAAAAATTATAATTTAAACACAAAAGTTTTGATTTAAAAGTGCGAACTTATCCGATAATGCGCACTTTAAAGGCAGATTATTGTATTTAAAAATCTAGAAAGTTACAGTATAAGAATAAAAACTATCATTACAGTCATTCTTATCACAACTTAGTTATTAATAATTTAAAAACCAAATAATGTCGCTTTAGTTAAGAAAATTGAACAAGCTTTTACATCTCTCCGTTATTTTTAAATATATAATTTGTAAAACCAAATAAAACTTTCATTTAGTTTATAATCATCTTAATGTATATTAATATACTTAACTAGATTTTATTTATACTTATTTGTTATACTTAAGGTATGTGTAAACAGTGAGTTTTTGTTTTAATTGAACAGTTAACAATCTTAATGTTGATTACCCAGTGTAAGTAAAATTTTATATAAAATAGAGCAAAATATTTTTTATTTCTAACAGACATCTTGATTAGAAAAATATTACAAACAAGTTTTATCTTTTTAAATTTCAATCAAAATTCCTTCTGAATTTTTTAAAGTTTAAGCGCTTAACTTATTGGCAGAAAATATCGTACTTGTAAGAAATATATCTTATAACATTCTTATTTCAGTTAAGGTGCTAGTAATAAGCTGAAACAATGTAGATGTTTTCTGTTAATTGATAAAGTCAACCTTAAAATGTAGAATTACATATGTTCTTAACAGAAATTTAATACCAATACTTATTAGAGGATTCTGAGGTAGTTTAGTAGTTTTATAGTTAACTAATACTATATCTCTAAAGTTAAGGTTTGCAAACAAAAAACCATTTATCTTTAACAAGTTAGTAAATATTTTTTTTACAAAACTGCTGCTCACCACTTTTGATTTTTTTAAGTACTAGAGCTAATGTTTTCAGGAAAATGCAGAAGTTGTTATCAATTATCATGAAACCTTTCTACAACTTTTAATGTTTTGCTCTAAAGAGGAAGAAAAAGAGTTAGTAACGGGTTTTATGAAAACTAAAGTATTAATTTCTTTAAAATTTGCTCTTTAAAGTGGTTCCTTTGTAAAACACATAAATCTCTGGTTTAACTTTAAAAAGTTATGTAACCTTAAAAAGTATACGAACCTTCGTCGTAATATAGCAGTTTTTATTTTTTATAGCTGCTTTGTTGGATTTTTTATTTTAAACATGTTCAATGTTGATATTTATCATGACAACAAAATTTTGTTTAGTATATTCTTTTCTGAATAACAATACTGAAAACACTCCAATGGTATTTTGGAATTGCAAATGTATTTCTAAAGTGCTTAGTTCTATTAGTTTATTGCGGACGGGTTGTAAACATGAAAATGTTTTAAAATTATTTATGTTTACGCATTAAAAATTGTAGATTATTTAAAACAGTCATTTAATTTCTTATTATAAAATATTTTGTTGGCCGAATAAAGTATTTTATATTAAATTATTTAAACACAAAATTTCTACTTGAATAATATTTTTTATATAATCACTGACGAGGTCTTTGACCAAAACTCAGTTTGTATAATAAAGTCTTCAATGAATAAGTATAAAACATTTTATTTAAAAACGTTTCTAATTTTTTCAAACGAAACTTTTTTATTGTTATGTACATACAAAATATATATTTACTCAAAATTCTTATTTCTCGATCTATCACAAGTTTTTAAAGAGAAGCGAGTATTTATCAGATGTAGTTTTCAAGATTAATAAATATTTTATTTATAAAAAATCACAAGTGTAACTTTGATATGATTTCATAAAGAAAAAAAGTTCATATTTTTATAAAAAAGTAAAAACATTAGCTTTTGAACTAATGTTAAATATCTCGTTTGCAACTAAGTTTAAGTTTATAGGATTTTATTTTATACTAAACAATAGAAGTAAATGCACAAAAAATACTTTCATTTCGTCAGCTGTACCTTAAAGTTATTAAATTTTTTTTTTGAAAATACAGAAACTATTCTAATTTTTGTAATAACTTTTAAAAGTAACTGTAACTTTAGTTTCTGTTGTGAAACGTAGCTTTTGCAACACTTGTTAAATATTTTAAACACTCCCAATACTTTTTTTCCCGTATTTTTGAATCTATTGTAGCCCTGCACAAGACATCAAACTATAATTCGTGCTGTATGGCTCGATAACCAAAAAGTTTTCTCGTATACTAGGTCCTTAGACCAAACTTTTTGAGCGACTTATTTTTTGTCGTATAAAAAAAAAATCATGTTAAGTGAACAGTTTTAAGTTATCTATTTTCAATACTAAAAAGTTTAAAAGCATACCTAAAATAAAATAAAAATCTTCAAGTATATTCATTAAACAATTTATTATTTCCAAATATTAATCAGTGAACAAAGTTTTGCTCAATGAGCTAATCTGTATTTAGTTAACATTCTAAAAGATATGTTTAAAAGTCATTGAGAATACTAATATGCATTAAAATTAAAAAATAGACAAAAACTAATGTTGATTAGTTTAAATTAAACAATTAGAAACGATTTTCTAACACCTTATACATATTTAAAAAAAAAAAGTTTCTTTTTTTATAGATTAAAATAAAATTATCCAATTTGAGAAATAATTTTTCTTCATAAAATAAATTTCAAGTAAGTCAGAATTTCTAAAAAAAAAAAGGTACTTAACTGTATATTTTCGATATATTTTAATAAAAATCAAGCTTTTTTAAAAATATCGTTTAAGTTTGTAACTAATCAATAATATTCTAAAGAATAATTTGTTTACAAGTTATTGTAATTTTTTAATATTCATTGTTTGGTGTTTAATATCTTTTTATTTAAAAATAAATTGTAGTCAGACTTTTGTAAACAATTACTTAATGCTTATTCAAAATAAAACAACATATTTTTTTATGACGACTTAAGTGTTTTTATAAGTTAACAGATTTCTATACAAAAAGAAAGAAGTTTAAAGTATGCAAAATATAAAAATAAAATTTAATGCAAAAAAAAAAAAAATTCAATTTTTTACCTAACTGTACGTAGAAAAAAAAATCGAACTTTTATTATAAAGCAGTCTAAAAATTTTAAAGCTTGAAAAGATTGAAAACAAAAGACAAATAACATGTATGTAAAAACTTACACTGCACGTTTTGTAAATTAATAGTTTTACAGCTTTTGTTTTTTTGAGATAAGCTTGTTTTAATATTTTTTGTAAATACAGACATTGTTTGATTTAAAAGTTTGTTAGTTTGTCAAGACTGTTGGAATAACATATTTTTTAGTTTATTTCTTGTAAAAGGTCTAGTTAAAAAGTTTGAGCTAATTTCACTGTTTTTTTTTTAAGTTGTAAAACAGCTTAGTTTTACAGTGTTTTGATTATAATCCCATTTTAAAAGTAGTAATTTTATATTTCAATCGTTTTAATATAAGCTTTAAAGTACTTTAAATATCTATTTATGAAAATATATTTGAAATATGGTAGATTAAGTTCTTCATATATCATTATATCAAGTAATAAAAACTAAAATTTAAAGTAAAAAATTTATAAACTTTAATACAAACATTTAAAACGTTCGAAAAAGCTTACATGACGTATATTTATTATTCATGAAGTCAAATCACGAAAAATAAAACACTTTTTATACACTTCCGCTCTTAAGAAAGTGGATTTAGATTAAAAGTAGATTTAAAACAATAACGCTATGATGATATCTAAAAGTTAGCTAGACTGAAAGCTTAATTGCTGTTTAAAATGATGTTCAACATTTTGTTTGTTAAAATGGTGGTGTACTACAGATGGCTATGTTAGTTATTTTGTTACGAGAAAAAAAAAAATTTTGGAAGTGTAAAAAGGTTTTAATTTTTTCACATTTAAATAACTTGATATCTCGTTTTTTTATAAATGAAGATTTATCCTTGAATAGAAATATGATCTATACAAAAACGGAATAAGAAATTCGTTTGCTGTAGTTTTGCTTACGTGCATTTTTTGTTATCTTATTTTTCTTGTGTGACTATAAGAACTATCATGTTTTAGCATTCATTTATTACTTATCATTTTTTTTAATGTTATAAAAACTATTAGCTAAAATAAATCTCTCTTTTTATTTACGTAAATTTTTAAAGTTTAAATATAAAATTTCTAAGGTATGATTGAGTGAATGCTTTTTTTTAAGAACTATTTGAGTTAGCAAATATTTTAAATTAAAAACTGAGTACATTTAGCTACTAATAGCAATTCAGTGCACACTGGATTTTCTACCATAAACCTAACTGAAACTACCAACAGACCTAAGTACTTTAAAATATATCATACATGCAAAATAAGAAAATTTTTTAATAGGCAAATATAATACTATTTGAAATTGTTTATACTTAGTTAAACACTAAAAAAATAAGAACTAAAAGCTAATGTAATTTAAAAAAGTTATTTAATTTAAAAAAAACTTAAATGTTTAATACTAATTACACACTTTTAGTAGTCAAGGCATTTTAAGTTTCAAAAATTATTTTATTGAATTAACTGTAAGTTTTTTTAATGAACGTAATAAAATTAAAAGCAATTGTCAAAATGTTACTTAGAATTACTCACATTTTAGCTATCTGTCAATGTTGTGTAATTAAGCAACAGTTGTTGAGTCAATTAAACAACGTTGCTTCGATTAGTTTGATAAACATCTTACTTGGCATTTATTTGCTTAAACAATAGGTTTAGCAAAAGGCTTAAATATTTTTTTTTGTGATAAGTTATTTGTTTTATAATTCAAAAGATATTTTACTTTTTAGAGAACGTTTTAGAACAGCTGGATTTAAAATGAAGTTTAAGTATATTTTAGAACAAAATAAGGAACACGCAGAATGTTTTTGAAAAGTAATGTACTTTCTTTTCTTAGAGTATTTTAAAAATAACGTCTTTTTCTTTGCTTTTAATTACGTGCAATAAAAATAAATTATGTTAATAAAAGCTTTTTTAAGACTTAATTTTGCTTTACAAGGAAATTAAAATTAGTAAAATGAAGCTTAAAACTATATGATTATAAACATTTCTAAAAGTCAGTAATTTAATTTGTAGGATTTTATTAATGTATTATTATTACTTAATACAGCTATGTTTTACTTAGTTTTTTATCAAATACTTTGGTATATTAAAAAATTTAAAGTATTAAATTTTTTTAAGAAATTCCAAATTTATTAGTTTTAAAAATTAATTTAAAGTTTAGTTTTTAGCACAGTTATAAAAAGCTTCAAAAGAAAAGTTTAAGTAAATCAATTAGAAAATACTTTGCAAGAATAAATATACTATAGTGGTTCGTTTTAAAATTATAGTTTATAAGGTTTTATAGTAACAAAACTATAACATTTTCCGAATAATTACGTTTCAAAATCATTTTTCCTAAAGGTGCACAAACGTTTTGAGGAGGAATAAAAGGTCTCTAAGTTAGTAGGTTTTTACACCTATCAAACTATTTTTGTTAGGTATAAAAAACTTATCAAATAAAAAATAAATACAACCGTAATAAAACAACTTTTTCAGTCATAAAATATAAACTATACGGTGTGCACAAAATTTTTTTGGCAGTAATTAAGAAGATTCTATGGTCTGTATAAATCTTAAGAGTTTAAAATTTTAGTATAATTTTTTAGATTTATGTACGTAGAAAGAGTCGTAGACCTTTATTATTTGATACTTACTCAATGAAATATTTTTTTTAAACTTAATATACCAAAGACTGAAATTTTATGTGTATTTTTTTAGCACAATTAACTTCTAAAGTAAAAGTTTTTAGTCAAAAAGTTTTGGTTTGTTTGTTTAAACAATATAGCTTTTTAAGTAGGGATATATTTTGTTTATTGTGAACTTAATAACAAAACTTTTCTTATATAATGTATGGCGACTACTACTACAAAAATTATGTTAATGGTATACTGTATTATTTTGATATTTAACCTAAACATTCATTTTCTATGCAATAAAGCCTGAAATCAAACTTTTTAATTTCTATCTATTAAAACGATTCAAGTTTCATAGAGAGCAAAATCTATTTTAAAAACTTTAAGCATGAGTAAACCAGATATACTGCAAGAAAAGCCTATAAAACTTGAAGAAAAAAATAGACCTCCAGAAGACATATGCATTAAAGGCAGAAATATTGAAGCTCTTGACCTCATCATAAAACCAATTCTGGCAAAAAACGGAAGCATTGATTCAAATCTAAAAGAAAATTCTTCAAACGTTGAAGATCTAGTCGGCTTAATTGAACAACCTACAAACATTGAAACAAAACAGCTAGCAATGCAAACGTTGTCAGAAAAACTTTTTTCTCACAAAAACTTAAGCGACGAAACTATTTCACAGGTTGTTGAAAAAATCTACAAAAACATCATATCACCGTTTGTGGAAGAAATTGAGAAGGTAGAGAAAAACAGCAGATCAATGAAACTTTTCTCTTCTTCTATGGCTGTAGTGCACCGAATGGCTAGGGTCTGCGAAACACAAAAACAACAGAGGGTTCTGTTTCAGCCCGACCTCATCGAGGACGTTATAAACTACATAAAACTCCACTTGTCAACCAAAAAAGAAAACTGTTCTGAAAGTTGCTTGGTGGAGTGCGTCGGTTTCATGACGGCTCTCGCCTCCAAAATGCGACCCGCGATACGGAAATTACAAGAGAAGAGCTTCTGCAACATTTTGAGCAATGAGGCGGTGGTGATCCGCAAAAAGAAGCTGAAATCTTCCCAATCAAGCTTCCTTTCCGCGCTCCGCACCAAGTCGTTCAGCAAACCGGTCGACGAAGGGCTCGATTTGCTGAAGGACTGCAAGCTCACCTCGCTCTGCTGCGAGCTGCTCAATTATGACGTCACGAGCAAAAGAAGAGACAAGCTGATGGCGTACGTCGTCGGGCTGCTGGCGGCGCTGACGGAAGGCGACGAGACGTGGTCCCACGTGCACCGCATCACAATGGCGAAGGAGGAGGTGGTGAGGCAACTGGCGAGTTTGGTAAGGAGGGATCGCAGCGAGGAGGTGGTGATGGGAACAGTGAAGTTGATCAGCAACCTGAACAAGTCGGTGGTCAACCAGCCGCTCATCACCAAGTTCCTGATGAGGGACCTCGTGGGCATCCTGCTGATGGGCGACAACTTCCGGGAATCCCCTAGATGCATCCTGCAGACGCTCCGGACCCTCGCCGAGCTGCTCAACAACGCCATCAACCGGAACGAAAATGTCAAAGCTTTCGCGGAGTGTTGCGGCGTGCACGTCGTCATGTTCCTGTCCACGAAGAACCGCAAGGTGGACGATGAGGAGGTGAGGGGGGCCGCCCACGACCTGCTGCGGGTCACGTGGAAGAACTCGAGGGAGCTGCTGGCGGGCTTCGGGTACCTCAAGCCCGTCCACGAAGTGTCGCAGCACGACCCCAAGCGGGTTTCGTTCGACTCGACATTTTCCACGTGATGTGCAAATGTTTCCGCGGGGGTTTTTAGGGCGCACGGCAATTCAAATTCGAACATTTATTAACAACTGTGAGTTTTTGTGAGTTAGCTTCTTTTAATAAATATTTTTCTCAATTTTGTCTTAACATCATGATGGTTTTAATTGGGCCTACAGTAACATTGATTTTAATATTTGAATGATTATTTTAGATATAGCTCAAAGAAGTGCTAAAGCTTGCTAAAATATGGGTTTTTTTAGTTACTTTAATTTTTTTATTTAATAACTTTTACAGTTTTTTACCATCAAATGTTACTTAATTGACAATTAAATATATTTTTGTAAACTTCAAGTTACATATAGAGGTATATTGCTTTTATACGTTTATAAGAGTTTGTCGTAATTTGAATTGTCATGCGACATTTTTTTTGTGTTTCATAAAGTGATATTGTTTACTTTGCTAAACTAACTTTTTTAGGTTTATTATGTACGGTGTCTAGTAGTTATTTTTTGCATAATATTGAATTTTTTAATGTAAAACTTTAATAATGAATTTTATATGAAGCAAAAAAAAAATTTTATTGTTTAATACCTACACCAATAATTTTTGTTGATAAAGTAATTTATGGTAAAAAAAAATTGCATAATTTTGGTTTACTAACAATATGAAAACTTTTAGCATAGAAAGATTAAGAAATTTTTAATAAAAAATAGAGTGTAAACTTATCATAAAAGAGTAAAAATGTACTATTGTAGTTAAAACAAGACATTCCATTCTTATTTGTTGTTTATTAAATAAAGAAAACTTAAATCAAGAGCAAAAACAGTTTAAAAATTTTAGCTAAAATATAACAAATATAACTAATAAATAAAAAGCAGCTACAAGTAAAAAATACACAGCCTCATAATCTTTGAAAAAAAAAATGTTCAAACAAAGTTGATAAAGTTAAAAGAAAAAAAAAAAGTTTATTATTATCATGTTACAAAAATGGTGCACATAAAGTCAGCTTTGAAGATTTTTTACTGAATCTCGCTCTTACCTCGCTATCGTTTATGGGTTTCGGTAGGTCGAGTTTCAACTCGTAGTTAGGATCAACCTTTAGAATAAGTTTATCCTGAAATTAATGGAACCACGTTTATGTGTTGTTAAAATCGCAAACAAGTTATATTAAAAGCTGTAAAAATATATAGCAAACACAAGTGTATAAATGCTAAAAGTATTTCAATAAGTAACTTTAAAATAGTTGGGTTTTATAAACATTTTAAAACAGTTTAACCATATCTAAATTAAACATTTGTTTCAATTTACATTGTAAACTTTTTGATTTATACAATATTTAATCTTTCTAAGACAAAAATTTAAAACAATAGTCATTACAAAAATTTCAAAAATGTTTAAAAATACAGGTGTACTCTTTTAACTGTGTAGTTTTTTAACAGTATGTTATTTATCACTCTACTTATACTGTATTGTAAAATAAGAAGACTCTAAAATAAGGTTTTAGAGCATATCTATTAGTTTGATGACTATAAAAATGATTTTAAGCTCTTAAAAAAAGAGGTACTAACCACACTAGGTTAAAAAAATCATGTCTAACTTTGATTTACTAACTAATATTTAAGCAGTAATAATGCTAAGTAATCAAATTGTATGATAAATATAGATCTAAAAACATGTAATGAATAAATAGTAATTTCTTATATCTACAGAACGTTTTTAGCTTTAAAAAACAGTAAACACAACAAATATAATGTTATATTTTATGTTAAAATTTATATATTTATTTACTAACACTTACCTATTTATACCAGTAAGTAAAAATACTTAAATCAAAAAGCAACAACCGGAGTAAAAAGGGTATCAAAGTATAGTTATTAGGGAATAGGGGAAAACACTTTTTTACCGCTTGATTTCTTATCAAAGTTCTTTTTAAAACTATATTAGGTTCAAAATTTATAAATATTTTTTATACAGTATTTTAAAAAAATTATAAAATTTTGGTTTTTACTACTAGTAGAAAAAGAATATGATGAGTTTCATATAATTTTTATACGGTTACAACTTAGATGATATTAAAAACTTATTTATTACTTTTGAGACGCTCAAATCACATTGCTGAAAACTTTCGACAAAAGGCAAGTTGATTTTCAATTTCATGCCGTCTCCATCTACAAATTGATAATCTGGTGCGTTTATTTGTGTATCTAGAAAAGTAAATATATGCTATAAAACTAAATAAAATAAATTAGAAAACTAAAATTTTAATATAAAGAATTTTTCCTGTGAGCTTCATTTTTTTATCTAGCTTAGGTTAAAAAATTATGTTTTGAATTGATTTTAGCGCATTTCATAAGTTTCTAGATGTAAGGTTTAAAAGCATTTAGTATTTCAACAATTAACATGTAACAAATTGTATTACAAGTGATACTTTTAACTATTATAATTAAAAAAATAATTTTTGAACTACAATTTATTTTCAAAATAATACGTCAATAACTCAAAATACTCTTCTTGAAAAAAACTTCAAATTAACTTAAGAAAATGATAACTATTTTACCATAAGCTAGAATATTGTATATACAAAAAATAAACCACAATATGTATTAAAAAGGATATTAAGATCAGATATTTGCACTGGTTTAAAAAAACTTACTTATTTCTTCTATTAATCTAGCTGGTTTTTTGTTCGAGCTTTCTTTCGAATTGGAAAGCATTTCATCAATTAACTTCTTGTCACTGTCATTGACGGAGCTTGTAGCTTTACTTTTTTCCGTACTCAGCTTTTGTAAAAGAGATTCGGGGGACGACAGTAGTGATTCAATATTTTCCCCGCCCCCATCTTTGCTCGTGAACATGTCCATGGGGTCTTGCAGCTGCTCGTTGCTTAGAAACAAGGAGCGTGGGTTCGCTGGTAAGATTCCAACAAACAACTCTTTATGTAGTTTGAACTCCTTCGAAACAGGAACCTAAGTTTGAAAACTAATAAAACTTAATTATTTGCATCAGTTTTGCAATGTTAGTAAACAGTCTGAAAATTGAAAAAATTAAAAGGTTAGTAGGTGTAAGGTAGCGATGAATTAATATCAAGTTTTAAATATTGACCAGCAGTAGATATCACTTTAGTTAATAAATACATAGTACTAAACAAACAGTAAAAAAATATTTTAAAACAAAAACTTAATTTATTTCCAAACTTCGAAACACTATTTAAAAATGAAAAGGTCACCCGTCTTAATATGCAACTATCTCTCGCTGTAGTACGCACCTTAAACACAGCCCAAAAGTGCGTAGTAAAGTACTAATAGACATTGATTAGACATAATTGAAATATGTTGAAATCTACTCCTTCCTATACTATAATCAAAAAAAATTCCTAAAAATATATAAAAACTCTTTGTTTTCAAACTATTAGAGGTTTTGAGTATTCTTTTACTATATTAATTTGGTACAAACTTGTAATTTTTCTAATTGCCAATCTTTAAAATTTAGTCAATATTCAGATGAGGATAAGCCGACGGTTGTTGATATTACTGATCAAAGACTACAAGATTCTTGAAAACGTTTAAACAACATCCGTCATTCTTAAAGGAGAGTTATCTTTAGCAGAAATGCAAGCTGCTGTTTGTATCAATTATGGAAAGCTACAATCCGCTTTTAGTTAAAAAAAAATTATAACAAAAAAATGTGTATGCTAAACCCGAAAAAAACTACTTACTACTTTATACGTATTTTCAACAGCATCTAGCTATAATGAAATGCCATATGCTTATTTGTTTTTTGACTAGAAAATTTCATTACGTTTTTTTTTAAACATTTGGACATAAAGTTTTTCATCAACAGGACACAATAAACGCTCAAACTAAAGTTTACTGTATAGTAAAAGAAATTAATGTAAGCAATTACGCTTGATAAAACTTTTAGAACTATGTACATATATTTTATGTAATCAAATTGAAAAACTATAAAATAGTAACAAAGTAAATACTTACCACATTAAAAATGTTTATAAACTAAAGTTTTAAGGAGCTTATTATGTAGTTTGGTATTTACCATTACAAAATTTACATAAACAAAACGTTTGAAATTGTTGTAGTTAAGAGTTTACTATATTAATAGAAATTTAATTAATAAACTTTCTATCAAAAAATAAAATATATCCTTCAAAACCATGTTTGCTATAAAAGCCATAGGATGTCTATCTTGATTCTTTAAAATTGGCATTATTTTATATACATTTGTATTACATGTTAGATACTTTTTACAATTGATAAAAAGGAGTTTTTTGGTATAAGTGATTTAAGAAAAGTAGACTGAATAAGTTACATAACGAATGGGCAGACTAAAAAGGTGATTAGAAGACTATTTCACTAAGATTCTACATTCTTTAAGAGATCTCTTTTTTTTTCAAATTTTTACATTTATTCTTGAGTTTGAGAAAACTTTGATTTAAAAAAAAGTTTTTTTTTATTACATAACAAAGCAATTTTCATTATACAACAGTTAATTTTTTTAACCTTTTAAAAGATTTTACATTCGAGATTTTTGATTATTTTGTTCAAGGAGTATTTTCTAAAAAATTGAGCTATTTAACATAAGCAACGCCTGATTACGTCATAAAATGGGAGTGTGGAGCAAAATAAAATACTTGAAATATTATTTTATAACAAAATTTCAAAAAAAAACATTTAAAGTATGAGAGATAAATAAATATAAGGTAGTTTTTGAACTTCTGTCAAAACGTGTTTCCCCTAAAATTTAACAAAAAATCTTTAAAGTAAATAGATAAAAAAAAACAAAAAAAACTAATTGAATAATCATTAAGATACTCAAAAGTCAAGTTAGATTTTTCAATTCTATAAAAAGTAATTTATATTTCCTAGTTTTAATTTGAATATAAGACTCGTTTCAGAAAAAAAATCTTGAACATTTTATGGTTTTTACTTAAGTTTTAATAGTATATTTAAAAAGAATGTATAAACGAAAACTGTAAAAAACCGTAAAACTAAATTTAAAAATCTAGAACAAAAAATTTTTCTATACTTAAATATAAGTTTATCTAGAAGTAAAAAATAATTTTAAAAATATGAAAAATTTAATTAAAAATTTTTTTTTATGTAAAGTTACTATGATTATTCTTTAAATTTAATTATTCAACACAAAAAAAAAATTACCTTGCATTTTTTTCGTACTAATTCTATACATAAGTTGATAAATTCTTCTTTTAAAAAGGAGTTTTTACAAACTTCTCCAAGGAATCTATCGTTGACAGCAATTGGCAAACACATAGAAAATTTATCACCTACAAAATTATGTATATTTACTGTTTTAAAAGTATTTTTCCTAAAATTTACGCTGATTATCTAAGTATATTACAAGAATGAGGAATAACCAGAAAAAATAACATAAGTGTGTTATTATAAAATATATTAAAAACTGGTTGTATAAAAAACTTTATAAAGGTGTTTAAGATAAGCATTTAAGTAGTAGATTGCAGTAAAAATACAAAATAAAACATATTTTAGTAGTTGCACATTTTATTAAAATAAATAAAAACAATATTAGTATTTGCTTAAAATCTATAGACTATAATTAAAAAGTTTAGCAGATACTTATTAAATACATAATATTAGTAGTTTTTCTTTAAAGTTTATTTAATATTTTATGTTAAACTTACCTTAAATTAAGTGCACTGTGTCAAAAATTATAAAAAAAGTTATTTAGTTAGAGTTTTCAACTTATAAAAATAAAAACACTTTATTTTAATATATAAATATAGAAACAACATATATAATTTGTTAAACCGTTTAATTAAAAAAAAGTACCTATATTCTTTCTGTACTTGGACTTTTTTCCTGGCATGATTTGAACAGGATCATTGTCACTTTTAACATCTGGCATTCGCTTCCACGACATCACATTGACGTACGCGTTAACAGTTTCTGACCCAAGCTGTTGATTTTATTCTTAAATTAAATATGATAGTATAAGTAAAAATAAACTTTTAGATTAATAAAATTATATAAGTTATATATAATGAAAGTTATAATTGTGATAATTTTAACTATTGAGTATTATGGCTTTTTAGTTTTAAATAAGACCCCTATCTTTCATTATATAAAGATGCTAGGGTATTCTAAATGCATATTATAGTTTCTAGATAAAAATGAAATTTATGTATAGATTTTTTAAACTGCGAAAAACAAAACTCATAAGTTTTTACATAAATTTTAAAATCAAGTAATATTTTTGATAAAAAAAAGCTAATTATTATATAAGTGGACAAAGTATAAAAATTCTCTGAATTTTATGATTGAAGTAAGATATCAGCGTATATTTAGTAAGTTAAAGCTAATATCTAAAATGTGACTGATAATTATTTTTATAGGTTACAAGTTTCAATATAATGAAACTTGTACTTTGTAAACTTTAACATTTGTTGTACTTAAAAAAAAATAATGAAATATTTTTTGATAATTGAACTTATTATAAACTTTACAACGTACTACTCATGTATATATATATAAATTTTAGCTAATAAATGTCTATTAAGGGTAACCAACAACTAAAACTTTAAAAACTTAAAAAAAGTAAACATAATTAAGTATAAACAATATAACTAAAAAACTGAAAGGTGTACCACTGAGACATGCATAATGTTATTGATACAAGTTTATTACAATTGCTAGAAATTTGTATAAAACTTTTTATAAAATCTACACTTATTTCCTATTTGTTAAGTAAGTTTAACTGTTCAATGTAAAAACTTTAATATAATTCAGTTTAGAAACTATTATAAAAAATTAATATCTTTTTCTATAAAAGATTTTCAACGAAAAAATTAAAATATGTAAAACATTGTTTATTTTATGTATTTTTAAATTATTTATAAATGTTAATGTCATCTATAAATCAAACAGAAAATAAAACTTTGTTTTCAGAAAGATTTTAAGTTAAAATTTTAAACCATATAAACTTTGAATACATTAATATAAAAATTAGAACTTTTTTTTTTTTAATTTAATGACTTTTCTATAGAACCATTTAAAATTTATAACATAAAAAGTTTATCTAAGAACAAAGCCATAGAAAAATTAAAATTTTCAAATAAAAATTTGTTCCATGGAAAAATGCAACTAGTTGCTTAGAAAAACATCTGAAAACTAAAATTAAGTTGTAAAAAACTGTCTTAACTACCTTTAGTCTTAAAATAGTATAAAAATTAAATTCAAACTTATATTATTAAAATGTACTTTGATATTTATATATTAGTACTTGTGCAGTAGTGTGTATACAAAAAGTTGCTTCTGGATTGGACATATAAATTTCTTTCTCTTTCATTTGTTGCTCAATGAATGTTTTGTAAGCTGAAGGGTCATTGTTTGCTAAGTCATCTAAACGATTCCATATGTATTGAGCCTGCTCTTTGGCATTATTGTTTTCCATATTTATTTACAATTAGAAGAATAAAACTAAACACATTTAGTTAATTAACTGTTAAAACACAGTTAGTTTTAAAATTAATTCATTGTTAGTTTTAAATGGTCTAATTACAAAACATAACTAAATACACAGTGCATAAGAAAATATAAAACCTTACAAAATAAATATATTTCTATTGTTTTTAATCAGTTTCATTTACATCAATTTGTGATTGATCAGAAGCTGTGGCTATGATCTCTAATGTTTTTGTTTGTAAGAATTTTTGTAAGTCGTTCAGTCTCTCATCCTTTGATACAAGGCCAGTATCCTTTATTGCAATGTTACTTTCTGGAAGCTGCATTTTATTAGGTAAAAACTGCTTAGCTAATTCAGTACTATCTTGTTGAGCAGATTCATTGTTTTCTGTTTTTATTTGTGATTCACATACAAAATTAGCAGAAATTAATTGAGGGCTGATAGTTATTAAGTCTTCACTGTCTTGTAAATCATCTGCAAAAATATCGTCTTCAGGCTGTCTTTTCAGCATTTCTGGTAGATCTAGAGGTAAACTTTCTTTTGAAAATGGAGATTGTTCACGTGCCACCCAAACATCACTTAAAACTGGAAAATTTGATAACGATTTCAATCCAGGTGAAGGGAATTTTTTCCAAGAAGCAAGTCCTTTTATAACATCAAAATGATCTAAAAACTTGTTTGAGTTGGACATTATTCTGTTTTTTGGCTCTGGCACAACATAAAAGTCCTGATCAGTTTCACACAGAGGTAAAGGTAAGTTCCAAAGAGTGATTCCTGGGGACCTGTTGAAAATATGGAGTGGATGATATGAGGGATTTTCCATGAGAACTTTTGGTGGATGAAAATCAAAACTATTATAAGAAGCTTTTGTGTCAGTTCTAAAAATATCCTCAACATCCTCTTTTACTTTCTTAGTAATTAGCGTAGGTTTATGAACTAACAGCAACTCCTCATCTGCCCCAGATTTTAATTTGCGACATAATTTTGGTGGAATATAATTTTGAAAATTCTCATCTACATCTTGTTCTTGATAAAGTGCGTTTTCATAATACTTAGGAACACTTAATTCAAAGAATTTAAAGTTTTCCTTTGATGTATGCCATGTTGAGACATCAGTCTCTAAAATAAGTTTGTTCTGAACTAAAGCAGAGCTATTATCAGAGACTAAAGCATCAGTGTATATATCGTTTGATTTACACAGAACATTTTCTTCAATAAAATACTGTTTAAAAACCTTTTGAGCATTTTCTTTGACAGATAAGTTTTGGGAGCTCGCTTTATTTGTGTTTTCAGACTTCTTACTTTGACTTTCAGCATCAATACTTCCATTACTTTTAAATGAGTTGAGATAACTTCTCAGTTGTTTTATTTTTCTGTCTGCTTCTTGTCTAACTAAAATTGTATTGACTGCTTGTCTAAATCTAAAAAGTGCATGTTGTTTTTGTGACCAGGGACTATTTAAATATAAATCAAAAGTAGGTTTTGCTTCAAGCTTATCATCAGCAAATCTCCAAGTTTTTGTATCATCAAGTGAGTTTTCAATACGAGCTAACTCTTTGTTTTTCTGAGGTAAGTTTTTTTTTAATGTTTCATAAACATTTAAATCTTTTTCACGTAACTTATACAATGCAAGAATTTCTAATTCAGTCATTGGGTTATCACCTAACTGTACTTGCCATTTTAAGCTGTTTGTGCGTTCTTTTTCTACATTATTTTGAAGAAATTTCAAAAAAGCAGCTTGCTTAATTTGTCTTGCATTATTCAGTTCATTGTCTGTCTTTCTAGTTGAACTATTTTTATGATGTGAAAGTTTGTTCATATCTTTTATTTTAAGTTTACCTTTAGTCTGGTTAAGAACTAAATTAACACCATGTTGAGTGTCAATGTTATTTGGAACCACAAATCCGTTTTTCTGCAAAACAACATTTGAAGAAGACTTTTTGCTTTGTTTTAACTGAGTTTGTTTCTTTCTTGCCTTTTGCAGTGGATCAAGCTTTCTTGGATTTAGCGCAGATGGTGCTTCAAACACATCTTCTAAATTATTAATCAAGGTTTTAATTGATGGTATTTGAGATGAATCTGGTGTACAAACACCAACAACTTCACAAACTTTAGGTGACGCAGCAAACTGAGAAGTTATAAGTTGCATCTTCATGTGCGCTGTACTATACTCAGTTGGAAAATAGTCGACTTTGATACTAACTTTTCCATTTGCAGGAATAGAACCTACTAATGGTGATACTGTAAATGCAGGATGTGACTGTAAAATAGCTATCTCAAATTCAAAAGATATTGGGCAACGAGAATAAACAAAAAGGTTTTTTGAAACAACATGCCCTAAGTGGTTATTAGGAGATGTAAAGTTGAGTTTTGTAGGAAACTTTGAAATATCAACTATGGGAAAAGCATTTATTGGTATAATCAAGTTTTCTTCTCCCTTGCAATGAATTCGTACACAGTCATAAAAATACCTCCAAGCGTCTGGCTTAAATTTAACACTGATGTCTATTACAACCCCTGGAATAAAACGTCCTGATTTCTTATAGCTTATAGAAAAATTCTTAGAGTCAGGTGGTATAATGTGTACAACATGAACATCTGCAGAAACATTGCACAGTTTGATTACTTTTTTGTAAACTTTATTAGGCTGAAAACCAGAAAAGTTTAATATAGAAGGTGTAACTTGAACAATATCATTTCCTCCTACTTGATTGTATATTTTTGTTTCAACAATGTGATTTGGAACGGAAGGTCTGTTTTTTGAATGTTCAGTAAATTCATCTAATGCTCTAGGGACAATTGAAGGAAAAAATTTCTCAGTATGTTGCTTCCTTGAAGTTTGGTTCATCTTCACTGGAAATAAACTACATCAATTTTTCCAAATCATTTTTATGTATTATTTTAAACCATACTTTTTTAATGTTTCTAACAACCTAAACGATTTAAAGGTTACTAAAAGAAATAAAGTACTAATTTTAAGTTAAAATTGTTAAATAATTTAGATTTAAAAAGACTAAATATATAAAACACAATATATTATCAAAATTTAGGGCAAGTCTTGGTGAGAATTTTTGTTTTACTTATCATCAACTTCTGCTTAAAAAAAGTAAATACATAATTTCTATATTTAAATTGGGACCAAGATCTTTTATTCATCAACTTATATGCATAAAACCAATAGTAAAGTGTACTTTTTATTTTACTTTTACAGATTTAATTTTATAAAAAACTGTACTATTGCTATACTTTTAGTTATTTTTGGTTAGCTAAAAAGAAAAAATTGTTTACAATGCAAAAATATAAAATGTTTACAGTTTTGTTTAGACTTGGTAAATAATTTAATAAACAAAAAATCAAGGTCCCATTTTAACTAAATAATATTATCTAACTAAAGTTTTTAATAATATAAAAAATAATAATAAGGAATAATAACTAAAAACTTATACTTTCTAAAGATATTTTTAAACACTAATCCATCAACTTGTTGGAACAGAATTTCAAAATAAAAATTTTATGACAAATAACAAAAAATAAGAGATTTTTTGTTTATTTTTTAAAAGTTTTTAAAAAGTTCCTTCCTACAGAATTTTTTAAGTGATGCAAGGAACATTTCCTGAAAGTTTGTGGTATTTATCTTAAAAAACATTGGAAAAATAGATTTTTAGTGAAATAGTCTTTTTTTGGCGTTTTAGTTTGCGCCTCCCATAAAGAACCTATTGTTGCCTCCGACTTTGACTTGTTATATCTCAAAAGTTATTTTGAATCTTTAAAAGCAGTAAAATCATCTTGTAGCTTAGTTAATACTCTATAAAATAACATTAAATTGTGAAACATTATTTACTCCCCTTTGACCTTAACTTTAGAAAAACAACTCAAAATTCCAAGGTTTTTGATGCATTTTTGTTCAAAATTAGAAGTTTTTCCAGTTTTTGTAAAAAGTATCAAATTTAAAACTTTTCATTTGTTTTGATGTATTTTAATTCAGAGAAAAACTTTTTTTTTAAATAAGTTTTGTTGTGACATCATAGATACTTGATGGATCACATAGAAACTAAAAAAAAATGTTTAAATCAGGTTATCATTAGTAAGTAACAAATTTTCATTTTCATGCATGCAGTAAATTTGCCAAATTAACTGTTTTGATTTTCAATAAAAAACTATATTCTAATAAGAAGACGTGGTTTTCTTTTGCCTAAATATTCAAATTCCAGGTTTTCAGTTAAAATGGTTATCCTATTATAGATTCTTGGAAAAAAATGTGTAGAATTAAAAATTATCAATTTGAGCCAAAAAATGAAAAAAAAACTTAGGTTAAATACATAAAAATACTGAAACAATTTTATTTAAACTAGACTGAAATTTTCAAAATTTTCATACTAGTATCAGTTATTTTGATTGTGTGGCAACCCTGCTTTAACGTTCTGTCCTGTACAAGACATTAAAAGGTATCTGTGGTGTATGACTTGATAACAAAAAGGTTTTTTCTCACACCAGGTCTTTAGACCAAACTTTTAAGCGCTTTGTAGTTGAATCAACTATAGAAAGTGCAAAGTATATTGATTATCCATATGTTGTTACATCTAGTAAATAAATAAAATAATATCAAAAAATTAAATATCTAATGGCTTATAAATATCAACATACAAGTTATCTTATGGAAACCAATTTATCTATTATATTAAAATCTGTATAGTTAATTTCTAAAAACCAAAAAGCAGTACACTTAAAGTGATATGAATTTGTTTTTTTCATGATAAAAAACATCAGTTTGACTCTACCCATTCCAACTATAAATAATTTCTGGGTAAATTCAATGATTGTACTATTTTCAACAATCAATTTGTATAAAATCTAAAAAAAGAATAATAAACTTAATTAAAAAGTGTATAAAAGTACATAAAACTTTTTGTTAAAAAAACAATTTACTCAAAATTTTTTCATGAAATCATATTGAATAATATGTGGTCCATAATATCAAATTCAGAAAACGTTTATCGTTGCAGAGGGGGGAGTGAGTTCTTCTGGTGTTTTTCTACCTTAATAGAAAAATATTTTTAAACTTCATTTCTCCAAAAGCAATTTTAGAGAGTTTAAAAGTTGCTATGAACTACACTTTTTTAGGGAATTACCCAATTTGAATTTCGCTTTGTAGTAAAAAAAAGTTTTTGGGTCGGCCGCAGTACTAAGATATGCAAACTATTTTAATTCATTTTGTTCTACAAATGAGATAAGGTAATAATACAGCAGTAAAGAAAAAAATATAACAAATTTTACCTAATGATTTATATCTAAACCATTAACACTAACCTACCTTATCAAAACGAATAATAAATAAAACACAAAAGGAGAGTTTTTAGTTAAAGATAATAAAACAGAAACAATTTTTAGTTAATCAGAAGCAAATTGTGATTTGTCAGCCAACAGAACTTTAAACTTGTTTCGTTATAAAAAAGACATGATGTACATGACTCAGGCAAAGTTATAGAAATGTTGTTGACGTACTAAAATTATATGAGGATCTAAAACACTATTGTATTAATGCTGTAAATACAGTTTTAGACGATTAATAGTTTTATAATCAAAAAATAATTCTTTTGGTCCAACTATTAAATTTTTCTAAAAAAACTCTGTTTTTTCTTAGATTTATCAAATTTTTAAGTTTTTAGTTGTTCACTACAGCAATACATTTTATTTCTTATAAAAAACGCACTTCTGTAAACTTTAAAGTATCTAGGTGTTTAGTTTAAAAGCAAAATGTTTTTTCAACAATTTGGTTATCGTCATATTTATAGTTTATTTTTGTTTCAACTCATAGTAGAATTAAACCCGGGTTTCAAAGGCTTGTTGTTGTTTGATGATCGACACATCGTGGTTAAATCTTTTTGCTATCTAAAGCTAGCCTCACGGCACATAAAAGTTCAGGCTTAGGCTCTGTTTGACTTTCGCGGATGTTTTTTTTAAGCAATTTTTTAGAGAGACATTAACCAAACAGAAATAAGTTTTGAGCAAACTAAGTACATACAATAAATTTACTAGCTATTCTGATTTTGTTAAAAAAACATTTTTGAAACACTGGTTAAGGTAAGTATTTAAAATTTTATGTCATATAAATTTTGAGATTAAAACAAATTTGAACACAGTAACCTATTTGATTTTTAATTCTATATTCTATTTAAATAAGATTTACAACATGAAAATCTGCTTTGCATACTGCTTTTTGGTAAAACACTGTATTTCTTCTCTCTCTGTATTAATAAATTATTCACTTAATTCTTTTTCAGAATAAACAAAAAAATAACAACTGTTAATTTAAGTCAAATTAAAGTTTTAATTGGTCATGAAACAATTGTACAAGGTTATCAAAACGCATATTAAGTATTTGATTAAAAAATATTTGGAATGAAGTCGAAGAAATTTAAAATTTTTATACTTAAAAATAAAATTTATTACAAAATTTACAGTTAATCAATTTCACTGCAAAACCAAATTTTAAACTGTGATTCTGCAATAAAAAAGTTATTAAAATGACAAACTATGCAAAAGCTTATAAAAAACTGGTATAAGCATAGTTAAAATATAACAATGTGTTTTTATAAAGTTTAATTATAATTTTATCAAAATTTTATCAATTTTTACACTGTTTATTATTTTAATAACTTTAAATGCTAAATCACAGTTTAAAAATATGTTTTGCAGTGAAACTGAGTAACTGTAAATATTGTAAAAAATATTGCTAAAAGAAAGCATATATGTTCTCAAAAAAAAATTAAGTGACTTTTAAATTTTACTGTATCTAAATTTCCAATAAAATTTAGAAAATATAATATTTAGTTTAGTTCACGATTACTTAAATATTTAATTTGATAAAATATTCAATGTTGTAAAAGGAAGAGGAAAATTGATGTTTTTCTACAACAAAAGAAAACATTTCTAATGGGACCTGAGTATCCAATATATATATTCTAAGCCAGTTATCTTCAATCTATTCAAAAGCTGTGCACATAAAGTTAATGAAAATTTTATTTTGTGCACACTAGATTAAATAAAATATCACTTTTTAAAAAGTAGTATCTTTAGTATTAACTTTATTGATACATATGATATATAACCTGTTGATTTATGAGTGTTAATTTATAAAATTAAAATTTTATGACAAAACAAATAAAATCTTAAACAATTTTTGTATTTTATTATTTAAAAGTTCTTTTCAACAAAATTTTCTGAATATTGCAAGGAACATTTACTGAAAGTTTGAGGTCTTTATCTCAATAAACATAGGAGAAGATAGGTTTTTAGTGAAATAGTCTTTTTTTGTCGTTATAGTTTGCACCTCCAATAAAGAACTTTTTGTTGCCTCCGACTTATACCTGATATATCTCAAAAGGTATTTTGAATTTTTAAAATCTGTAAAAAGCATCTTGTAGCTTAGTTAAAACTCTATATATTAAGATCAAATTGTGAAAAAATGTTTAGCTCCCTATGCCCTTAACTAAGAAAAGCTAAAAAATAGAGATATAAACTTGAAAAAAATTCATAAGTATATCTTAACTTAAGATAGTTTGTACATAAAAAAGATTACTTGAAGTATTAGAAAATATATAAAAGAATTAAATGTAAGTAATAAAATGAGTTCATATAATTAAAAAAGTTTTTTGTTCAGTCTTAAAGGTTTTTAAGGGCATAGGGAGGTCCAACATATTTTTTTTACAAAAACTAACATAGGACCTTATATTAAAGCTCTAATTTAATACTATAATATAGTTTTAGTAGAATGAAAAATATTTATTAACTTTTGAGATATTGTCAGTTGTGTAAAAAGTTTCTGATTCAAATGCATGGATGAAAAAAAATTGTTGCTAGTTTTCTCAGAATCTTAAAATATTCACTAAAAATCTTTCATTGTTAGGTAAATTTACCTTAAATTTCAGGAAATATTCCTTGCACTAATAGAAAATTCTTATTGTAAGAATAAAAAAAAAATTTAATTTTAGAATTTCATGACCAACAATTTTATTTATTTATATCACTGAAAAAATTACTCAAAAAAAAATTCCTACAGTAGAAGTGTTTATTATTTACTTAAGATTAACTTGAGAAAGTTTCAGAAATATTTTTTAAAAACTTAAGGAGAAGATAAATTTTTGATGAAGTAGCTTTTTTGTCTTTTTACTTTGGTCCTTCCTTAAGGAACCTATTGAGCTTCCCAACTTTATACCCTCATATTTAAAGAAACTAATTTTAATTTTACAAAAAGGTAAAAAGCAACTTTTAGCTAAGTTAAATATTTTTATAGTAAGACAAAATTGTGAAAAAGTGATTTACACCTCCCCTATGCCCTTAATGTGGTTAACTTTAACTACAACCAAAAAAGAATAAAAACAATGTTTATTTTAAGAATTTAAAAATATCCAAACTTAAGAAAAACTCCTTGTGTTTAAATATATTATTAACAATAAAAAATGTGAAGCGATAATAAGTATAAATATAAACCCACATATATAAAATGAACACTGATATATTGTAAAATGAGCTATAGTTAAATTATGCTACACAAACACAATTTTTCATACTTGTCTAAGTTTATATAAATTTGTAATATAAAGAAACTAAGAAAGTTTTATGTAAGCATTATTTAAAGATTCAAATAATAAATCTTAAAATCTAAATAAATAATTTTTTATAGTATTGTTTAGTTTAAAGCATCTATTTTCATATACTTATTAAAAATAATGGAAGACTTAATGGCAAGATCAGGTGATAATGCAGTTCCATTAAAAGAGCCTATAACAAGAAAAGAGCTGAGTAACACTAAAGGATTCACATTTTCAATTGATGAAGACTCACCAATGATGGACTCTTTCATTGATGAAGACCCATATTTCAAAGAGTTTTCTAGCTGTATTTTAGAAGAAGATGAAAATGAAATTAATTGTGCAGGAGACAGTGACATGAGCTTTTTTCAGCGTGCATGCTTGAACATGACAAATGTAACAGAAGATGGTGGAATAAAAAAGAAGATCAAAAAGCCTGGAGTTGGTTCAATTGTAGGAGACAATGGTAGAGTAAGAGCTCATTACAATGCATTTTTAGATGGATTAGATGAAGCCTTTGACTCCAGCAGGTCAAGAAAAACACCTCTTAACATAACTTTAGGTAATAAAGTTTTAACTACATACTTAAAACATAAATTAGATATAACAACAATTTGAATTGGTAATAACAAAAAAAAACATTTATTTTTGAAGGTAGAGGAAATGTTATTGTAGGGCTTGATATTGCGTTGTCAACTATGAAAAAAGGAGAAGTTTCCAGATTTCATATATCCCCAAAATATGCCTACGGGCTGTTAGGCTGTCCTCCAAGAATTCCCCCAAATGCTTCAATACTGTATGAGGTAGAGTTATTAAGCGTGCTAGAAAATTCTCATCTAGGGGAGTATGAAGATTTAAATGAAGGTGAACGTGAAAGACTTCCGTTTCACAAAGTTTGTTATTTTAAATTATTGTATCATCAAGTTTTTTAAGAAAAATTTAAGTATAATATTATTTTATTCAGTTTTTTATGTGCTATTTCAACACTTTTAATGTTATGTGTGTATAAAGAGTTTGAATATTATTTAAAGCATTGTAGTAAACTAGTTGCTGTATATTATATTGCGGAGAAGTAGGGAGTACTTGGGTGATGTTTGCTGGACTTATGAGGAGTAGGGTGCTTATTTTTACAGCAACTTTTGATTTTCCAGTTGGAAAAAAAAATGTTTCAGAAGTATCATATAAACAATCTGTACAAAATTTTAGATGATTTGAAGAAACTTTCACCTTAGCACCAACATATTTTTTAAAAACCACCCCAATGCAAACTGTACAGGATCCAAAAATTATAACAATGTAGTTTAAGCTCAATTTTTTTAATCTAGCTAATTGTAACACAAACACACTGTGAACAATTTAAAACAGTTTAAAAATTTATATGGTGGAATTTCTTGTTTTTAGAAAAAACAACTGAAATTCAATAAAAGTTACAAAAATAGATAAAAATTATATAAAACCAAGAAGTTCCACCACATAATTTTCTTTAAATCGTTTTGAATTGTTCACAGTGCATTTGTTTGACAATCAGCCACATGTAAAAAAAAATCTAGGCTTAAAACTCCAAGTTTTAATTCTTCAGACCCCTTACATTTTGTACTGAGGTGGTTTTTAGAAAATTGGTTGGTGCCAAGGTGTAAGTTTCTTCAAATAATCTATAATTTTGTATAGAGTGTTTTTATGATATTTCCGAAACATAAAACTTTTTTCAGCTGGAAAAACAAAATTACCTTAATGAGAAGGTATGATTTGGATGTGTTTTGGGTTCATAAAGAAGAATTAAAAAAATAAATTTGTCCAAAAAAATTGCTGCCCAAAAAGCTGATTTAAACCACAAAAATCATATATTTTCATGATTTTTTGACTTAAAGAGTAATAAAGGCATGTCATAGACTTATAGTTGTTGTCTTAAATAAAAGTTTATAGTTACAGCCAGAGTTGTTAAAATACTAATAGTTACCATGGTAATTCAGCAATGAAGCTTTTAAACTTTGGCTAGTTTTATGTTGGTAATTTTACGCTCTAGTAAACAAAGCAGTGCCTTTTAACATGTTTGGTTACAGCCATACATTCAAATACATTTCAACTGTTCTTGTAAAATTATGACGTCACAAAATAATCACACATAATATGCAAATTTTGACTATAAAATGATACTTTTTTATTAATATTATAGAAAGCAAATTCTACTGCTATTGTGTTTTTTTACTTTTAGTTTTTTAATTTTTAATGTTAAATGTGTGGAGTCTGTCAATCAAAAACAGTCAACTCATTTGTTGTGCAAATCCCACACAGTGGAGGCCTTTGATCATTCTAACTTGACAGTATTGGCTGAAATAGAATCCAAGTTAGACTTTTGAAAAAAAGCTGCAAATTTTTTCAAGGAAAAAAAAGTAACTGAGTATGCAATTACATCCATATTAAGTTTTGTCAGCCATGAAAAATCAGCGCACTCTACAAATCAAGCATCTTTGACCAATTCTAAACATAGAGAACCAAGTTAATTGCCTTGCAATTTATCACAAACTCAGGTTTACTAAACTTGGGTATTGTGTTGCATCTATTTTGCAAAGCCTTCCGTTTATTTGAATAGTTCTTTCCGTTTATTAAATGAAACACATCTAAGCAACCAGCATGTGGAAGTTGTCAAACTACTAATTGACTCACAGTTTCTAGTGACTGAACTTGAGGCACTTTCTTATTTTACTCACAAGGTGACACTACCTTTTTTACACTTTTTTGAGGTTAGCTCTCAAAAAGACCTTCTCAAAGTATTTCCTAAGCTGTATAAAGATCTCAGCTTTGGAATAATAAATACTTAGGATGCCTTTGTGGTACATTATCCACATATTAAGGTCTTAAAGCCAACTTCTGAGATGTGTTGTAAAATTCTTAACAAGATATGTTTCCATGCCGCCCAAGTTGTTTTTGGTTGTCAAACAGGTAGAGAATATGGACTTGGAAACTTTTGTTAGTCAAATCCACCACATGCTACTGAGCTCCACTTATTAACTAATGAAAAACTGGCAGGACTTCCAACCAATAACTTAGAATTTGAAAGGCACTTTGCTAAATTTTGATAGCATGCAGCAGTGACAAAGTTTAAGAACAAACGCTTCACAGCAAAAGGGATAACAAAATGATAACAGCACTTATATCTGATTCTTTTCAAACTAAACATGGAAAAAAAAAGTTGTAAAACTTCTGAATGAGACTAGCAAAAGTGGGTAGCAAAATAAAGAAATTTAAAGCTTAAACAGATAAAAGATAAAATTGTAAAGGGGAAGAAAAGGGATTAATTTGTGCAGAAGCGTCTCAAACTAAGTGAAAGCTGGGGTGGGCCTGTAGTGAGCGTAAAAGAGCTGCGTACTATTTTAAAATCTCATCCTGATCAAAATGAAGTTATTGTTTATACAAGTTAATTTACTTTATAGAGTCGAACATATCTGGAGTGTTATACAAACCATTACCTTTCAAAGTAAATGGTAATACCCACGAGGAAAGACTCCTAAATTTATGTGCTCTTGTTCCAGAAGATGATGGGTGCTCTCAGTTTCCGTGTTCATTACCAACAAACGCTGATGCAGCATTGATTGTAGGAGCTTCTTCCCCCAATAATAAAGAAAAAAAATATTGTGGTAGGGCATTGTTATGCCACATTAATTAGTGAAGGGTCATCAAACACCTGGTATATTGTTACTTGTGAAGGTAATGATGGTGGGACTTACAAGATGGACCACCTCATAAGAGTTCGAGATGGAAATAATTTGAAGTGGAAACACCTACCTAAACATAACTTGCTGAACTTGCATATAGATTCTGTTATTGATTGCAAAATTAAAGGGGAATGGAATGTTTCTAATGAAATATCTATTACCTTTTTACTGAAAAACCCTACCTAAATAGATTATTTAGTAGAACAGATGTCATTAACAGAAAGTTAGATGATAGTTTTATTGTATCTTTAAGATTATTATGTTTACCTAATTATTTCAAACAGATAGTCTATTAGATTTGTATCAATCATGTTACAGTTTTTTTCATACTAATATTTTTATAAGTATCAGTAATTTTTCAATAATGTTAAATTTTAATACTAAATGATACACTTCAATGTTTTTTATTTCTTTATTGTAGTCTTTATTTTGCAATCATTAACAAATGTTTATTGCCATAACATTATCTTGCTTATAATAAATTATAATTTTTTAATATTTCGTTATTTTCTTGTAATGCAAATTGAATAATTAAGGTTTTTTTTAAACACTTATAGCTAAGTGAATTATGACATCAGATAACCTGCTAATATACATCCCATATCTCCTAAATTTTTAAAGGCAAGTAAATATACCCACAAAGTTTTGTTTTACAATAAAAATTTTAAATTAGAATTAACAACCAACTATGCTATTTAATTTTCCATAAAGCACCATTTTACAGTCATAACTATAGGACATGTATTTGTGACTTTATTACTACTTAAGTCAGAGATAATGAAAATATCTAATTTTTTGGGTTAAAATCAGTTTTTGGGCAGCATTTTTTTTGCAAATTTATTTTAAAATTCTTCTTAATAAAGCCAAATCACATCCAAATTGTATCTCCTCATATGAATTTTTCAATATGACCAAAAAATGTGCTGTACTCCCTACCCCTTATATAGTTTGTTATATATTGTTATTAATATATGAAGTTTAACTACTAGAAAATTTTAGAACAATAATTATAATTAACTAGCAATTTTTTTTGGAAAGTAGACATTGTTAAATTCAATGTAGTTTTTGTTTAATCTTAAGGAAATGCTAAATTAGAAAACTAAGGTAATTTTATACTTTGTAGAATAAATATTGCTAAGATACCTTTGTTTGCTTTAGAAAAGAATATAAAGTTTTATAAGTCTTTGGTCATGACTCCCTCTAGGAAAATTCTACATGGGTGTCATATGAAAAAAGTTCTCAAATTGTAAACTTCTTTTGTAGAAATTATAGTAGATAAACCAATAAGAAGTATTATGACGTAAGCCATTTTTTACAAGTTGATCTTTTTGATATAGTTTTTTATAAGCTTCAAGATGCTTTTTACCGTTTCAAAAAATTTTAATTACTTTATGAGATATGACCGGTCAAAATCGGGCCGCATAATAGGTTCCTTATGGGAAGGGAAAACTAAAACAGCGAAAAGAGACTATTTTAATTAAAATCTACCTTCTCCTACATTTTTAAAGCAATCTTCTTCAAACTTTAACAGTCTAATCTTTATACAATACCAAAAAACGTTACTTTGGACTTCAGAAAGTTAAAAGTAAAGATACCTATTTTCAAAAAAAAAAAAAAATTTAATTTTTGTCATAAATAATAATTTTTTTTTAACTATTAAAATTTATAAGTAACGTTTTTTTCTTATAATATAATGAACATTTCCTGAAAATTTAAAGAAGGTTGACAAAAAATGAAGGAGGAGGTAGATTTCTAGTAAATTTTAAAATTTTTAAAAAAATCGACGCTGAATAATTTGCAGTCTATTCGTTTGTATCGGAAACTTTTTACAAAATATAAAATATATCAAAAGTTGAATGATATATTTGAATTCTATAAAAACTGGCTTGTATATTGTAAGCTTTCATATAAAAGCCAAAGTTAATTTAAAAAAAAAAATGTTGGACCTCCCTATGGCCTTAATAAAGTTTTAAAGGTAGTTTAAACATTAAAAAAGATAAATTCTTAGTGAAATAGTCCTTTTTCGCCTTTTCATTTTTCTCCTCCATAAGGAACCCATAATATTCTCAAAGTTTACTTAAGTAACTAAAATTAAAACAACAAAAATAAGGGCATATAGGGTAAGTACATTCTTTTTACTAAAGTAATATTTGGTCTTATATGAAAGCTAGAAGTATAAACTATAAGTCAGTACAAAAATAGCAAAAATTAACTTTCAAAATGTATTCGTTTTTCTAAAGAAATTCCAATATAAAAGTATGAACCACAAATTTTTTATTTTCAATTTTCCTGCAAATTTAAACTCGCTTTTTTTATTTTTTAAGCTAAAAACCTTACATTTTCAAAAAAAAGTTCCTTATATAGTTTAGAAGACTTTAAATGTTGTAATTTTACAGTTATCAAAAAAAAAATTTAACATAAATAAAGTCATTATTTTTTTACAATAAATAAAAAAAAAAACCTTGCATTGGAACCAATCAGATATTATTAATAGAATTTATGTAAACATTTAAAGAAGATTAGTTAAAAAATGAAGAGAATTTTTTTTGCAGTGAAACAGTCTTTTAATACATTTTTGGTTTACACCCTTTGTTAGTAACATGTTGAATTCACCATTTTCGATAGCTTATACATCAAAAATTACTTGGAATTTTTTTAGCTTTAAAACATCTCTGATAGCTAAGATTAAACTCTACAAATGAGATAAAGCCTATATGCCCAAAAATGTTTGTTATATACTAGAAAAAGGTCTAAATAAAGTGATTTACTTTTCTCTCCTATGTGCTTAACTATTTATGATTGTTTGGCTATTTTAAATAATAAAAATATGGTATATTCAAATAAAGATTTACTATAAGAAAACCTTTATAAGCATTTATTTTTTAGGCAAGAGGTTGGAAACTTTATATTTAGATTTTAGAATGATCAAGAAATGCTGAAAAATATTCTTAAATGCAACAGTATTTAGAATAAATTATACTTAACATATATAATTATAATATACTAGGTATATAAAAGCATTTATTTGTTTAATGAAATAAACATATTATAATAAACACAGCCATTTATAAACAAAAATAAGACTAAAAAAAACTTAAATTTTCCTTCTTCTGCGTTAGATGTTTTATGGGTAATTTACACAAATTTTCGGTTTGTTGGCCGTTGTTTGCTGACCATTGTTTTAAGGTACTTAATTAAAGTAGATTTAAATCAAATTAGAAATCAAAAACAGATGAAAAGTGTAGCATTGGAGTTAAATAAAGAAGGGAATGAGTTCTACTCGCAAGGTTCTTACGTGAATGCGATTAAAAAATACATTAGAACTATTAAGGTCATCGAAAATGCACGACTAAAAAACGAAGAGGAAGAGATTGAAATAGGCCGAGTTCTGGTGAAAAGTTACCACAACATGGCCCAAAGCTACTTGAAAATTGGTCGTTACGGGCGAGCCATTTGGTGCGCCAGAAAAGTTTTGGAAAGGTAAAAATGAAGTTAAAATAGTTGTTACATCTAATTTGAATTATCATGAAAAAAATAAAATTTTGAATTGTTTATTTGAGCAAATGATTTATTAAATGCAATTTTTTTTCAAATCACTTTACAATATTAGTTATGTGTTACAATTTTGAAAAAAAAAATAGTATAATTGATTTTGTTTTATTTACTTTAATACATGCTTAATGAGTTTTTTTGTAAAGTTTTTACTCTGGTAAGTTTTTAAAAACAGAAAACCTGACCACGTGAAGGCGCTGTACATATTCGGCGTGAGCCAGCGGCACTGCGGGGAATTCGGGGAAGCCAAAAAGTACCTGACCAGGGCGCTGTCGCTCAACCCCAACTCGAAAGAAATCGCGAAGGAGCTCGCGAGGCTCGGAGAAACCGAACGGAGCTGCAACAAGGCTGAAAAGGTAATGTGCGAAAAAATGTTCAACTTCAAAATGTGACTTTGCTTCGGTAATTTCTGCTAAAAAAATCTGTTAAGCAAACACCTTTTTTCTTTAGTTGTAAGCAAAACTAGTATGCTAGTTTTTTTTAATACTTAAACCTGTTTACAATGCAACAAAAAGTTCAATTTAAGTTCTTATGAGTTTTGAACTGTAGTTAAATACCTTTTGTTAACAACTGAATACCAATTTGGCTAAATGACATATTAATCGTCTGTCGTTTTAGTTTGTTCTGTAAACTACTAAAGAATTTTACTTTAAGTTTACTCACGTTAACCTCAACATTTTGTTTTCAAGACTAACATATAAAACAAACTCAGTTTTGTAATACTTTAATAAAAGTTTCAAGTTTTATTTTAATTACAAAAGTGTTTTCGTTTATGTTCCTTAGGTAATTCTTTTTTGAAAATAAACTTATTAGTTTGAAGTTTTACTTTACTTTTTAAATTATTTAATTTTCATCTACATTCTTGCATATATGTATTTATATTTCAGTTACTTAAACTTTAAGATTTTAAGACAAATACTTACACAGGTAAAAAGTGGACTATAACGTTTCAAAATCATTGGATTTTGAATTACGAACTAAACTTTTAAGTAATTAATAAAAATGACGTAATTTTGAAACAACAATTACAAATCAAGACAAAAACCGACTACTGACATTTTAACACTTGTGGTATTAGTTTGATTCGTCAAGCGTGAATATGTTTGGTTAATTAGCATTAAAGTAGTCAATCATCTTTCAAATACAATTAAGTAGTTACATATTAAAAGCTACTTTATAAATTCGTATTAATTACTTATAAATGATTTGTGAAATTAACTTACAATTCAAAATGTTATAAAAATACTTATATATAGATTAAAACTATAATTTTTTCTAATTTTTAAATAGTTTTGTAAATAGATATAAATTACAAATTAATTCCTTTAATCAATTAGCAACCTATTTTCCTTGTAAAAGCTAATTTTTTTTTTCAATTAAAGTAATCAATACAATTGTTTAAAAGCTTAACAGTTATTAATCAACAAAATAAACTCTTTCAAGTTTATTCAAGTTTAATTAAAAAAAAAAACGATTAAACAAGGTAAATTTTAGGTTATATAAATTTAGCTTCCACATATGCACGTTAAGAAGTAAAAGTATTTGCAGTAACAACAAGATGTGCATTAATAACTAATGAACATATATCCAAGTAAATGAATTATTTCAAACTATGGTGAATATTTTATTACTCTAAAAATCAATCGTAAAACAATGAAGCTATTAGCTAATAAAGTTAACCGATAAACATAATAGGAAAATGTGTCTACAAAACGTATAAAAAATTATATCTCTAGTATATATTTTCGATATTTTTTATAGAGATCTGGTAAAAATAACCCACGATTAAAAATTCTTTTTTTGATAAAATATAAATTAATTTACTGAACTTAGTCTGTAGTAACGTATTGCAATTTTACTATAATCACTTTTTTTTTCTGCGTTAGTTGATTGTAATCTTCTCGAGACAAGTTTTGCATAGGTAGTTGATTATCACATACTTTTTATAAACTACTAATATGCTCCTTTTTACTAAAATACCCAAATAAAGGTGTATTCATTGTGCATTTGAAGCAAATTAGACCCGACACAATTTAACTTTAAAACTAAATTTGTTGTATAAAATACATTGTGTGCAGGGTTGCCACAAGTTAAGGCTAGTTTGAAGTTATAAAAAAACTCCGACTTGTTTGCAGCCTTTTCTGGTTATTCTAAAATTTGATTCTGTTATGAAGAGTAAAAACTGAAACTATGAATGCGTCCCGCAAACATTATTATCTTCAAAATTTGGCCCGCGATCACCAAATGCCTGCTGACATCTATACTTTATGAATAGTTTCAGTTTTTACAGTAAGTCATTGCTATGCTTTGAAGGAAGATCTTCTTATATTATATACATGCTTAAATTTTTTCGAAGTATTAATACTTTTGTAAACAGGTTTGACAGCAAACTATAAGTTTCTTAAATATTCCTTTTGAATAAGAATCTTTGTGTGAAAATCCGTTAAGCCGTAAAATTTAATAACTGTAAATTATGTAATAGATTTTAACTTTCAAATTAAAAATGTCACCTAGTTTTGAGTTATCTAAAAAGGTTTTGAAAAGATTTATATACTAAATATAACGCTTGAATCAGTCCAGAACACAGTCATTTTTTTTGTGATGTTGCTACGGCATCAAAAATTAAGATGTAAAATGATTGTTTAGAAAAATCGACAAATTTTTAATGCACTTTTAATTAATTTACATGTTGAGGAATAAAAGTTTGTAGATTTTTCTTAACAATCATATAAACAATTTTAAATAATAATGTTTTGATATATAAGCTTAAAAAGTTCAGAAGCTATCGTTCCCTTTATAATTACAATCAATTTCAACGAACGTAAAAAACTAAACACTGTATAAACCGATTCTCAAAAATAAATTTTTTTATATAAAAAAACGAAAGTGTCAATTAAATAAATCTGGCTTATTAAAACTAAACTAACTTACTTGACTATTTAAGTAGGATTATATATTCAACAGTGTGTTCGGCTATTTTATTGTAAAATTTGTTCTAATTGAAAAAAAAGGCTTAGATGTGAATGTATTTATTTTTGATAATTGGTACGTATACTTAAAATTGTTTTTACGACAGATATTTTTAGTATTATAAGGGCAATTAAGTTGAAATATTATTGTTATGATATTTTGTAATAACAAATTTAAAGTTATTATAGTTAACAATTGGGATATTATAGCTGCAACTGTATTCTACTGGAACAAGTACAATTTTTGATTAATTAAAAATTTACTAAGCTTTACTAAAGTAAATTTTACAAACTCCTTAAAAAGTTGTTAATTTTTTAATAATCATTTCAAGTAAAGTTTTAGTCTTATTATAAAGTTTTTATGTAGTAATATTCGTTCGACAATAAAATAATTTATTTTCGAACTAATTTGTAAAGTCAAAATTTGAACATTTTAGATTTAAACCAGTCATACTCACATCAACAAATGAAATTTAAAATATTTGTTTATACTGTTTGAAAAAGTACAATAAAGTCGTCTATATAACAAGTTCAGTTAATATAACAGTTAGTTATTAAAAAAAATAATGCATTTAATTTTAAGAACGTCTACACTTAGAAAATATTTAAAATCAACATTTAACGACTCAAACTAAAACAGATTTTTTTAAAGCATACTAAAGAAAAGTTTGTCTGGAAAATTTTATTAAAAAAACGGACTGTTTTAAGTGCAATTGAATTTTTAAAATATAAAATTTTATTTAAATGTATATATATAGTTTAAATAAACTTCTCCGGTATTTTCATTTATATACATAAATTAAACTAGTCAACATTTGCAAGGAAAGAAAATAAAAGCTTTTATTATCTAAAATAAAATTCCATGAATTGTTTAAAAATAACTAATGTTTGTATATGTTTAGAGAAAAATATCGTAAACTGTGGTTTACGTGGTTATATTAAGAACACATTAATGTTTTAGATATATAAGAAAATACTCTTATTTCAACATACTTTAGTAATAAAGTATAATATTTTTAGTAAAGTAAATTTGTTGGTTTAGTACCCATATTTTTTTTCGTTTTTGATAACTTTAAATTTTGTTCTGTGCTAATTGTTATCTAAAATTAACCTTTTGTTTTAGGTTTTAAAAGTTGTTAATTTGAAGTTTAAAATGTTGATGTATAACTTCATTGACATTAAAAGGAGCATATAAACCTTTTGCTTTATTTATACAAAATTGTTGTAGTAGAACATTGATTTTGTTGTCTTAGTATGTATTTAAGATGAAAATTAAACTAGTTGAACCTCTTAATAACTATAGTAATTATTAATATTTTAGTAATTATAATCAGAGACTAGCTAAAGTAAGGTGACTTAAAATGATTAAAATATAACAGAAACAATATATGAAATGTTTTGTTTAAATACTTGGTTTAAATTATTATAATTAAATTTGATATGCTGTATTCGCTTTATAACAAAAATAAGATTTAACTAAAAACAATTTTTAACTTATTGTAATAAAGTTAAAAAGTCTAAAGTAGTTATGTTATTAATATTATAATTTTCTATGCATATAGTATTTAAATAATAGTAATGGTTTTTATAATTAGCTAATTAAAGCAAAAAATTATACGAACTAAAATAAATAAAAAAATGATAAAAGTTTTATAATCGACAAGTTCATAATGATTTACTAAATGGATTTTTAAATATCAAAAAAGTTGACTTAGAAGAGGGCTTTTAAAAGTGCACAAAAATGTTAACTATTTCACGAAAATATGTTGCGTTATCTGTTCAGTTATTCTGAATTAATAGAATATCTGTAATAAAAAAAAATTCTATGATTCATAAAGTTTAACAATAATTTATTGTTCATAAGGTATATTAGTGATTAATTGTAAGCTATTTTTATCAATTGTAAAAGAACTATTAGTTGAAAAAAAAAATAAAACAGATAAAAACAACAAACGTTTTGTCTAGATCTAAAATTAGAATATAGTAATATTTTGTAATTAAAATTTACAATGGTTTATAATAAATATATAACCTGTTTTCACCACAGAGATTAGTGTTCTTATAGTCTGTCGATTAATACAATCATTACTGTAACTGAAATATGGCTAATGTACTAGATAAAAAAATATGTTAAGATGCTTTTAAAACCCAAATGATTAAAATTAAACTCAATTATACATAGGTTAATTTATTAAACAAATTAGTCTTATTAAATATAACCCATTAAGTAAGTCTTTAAAAACAAAGTTTTATATTTAGTTAGTGTTTAAACTTAATAGTATCTAAAGTTTAGTGTTATAAAAATCGAAAAAAAAAAAAAAAAAAAAAATTGTTGATTTTTTTTCTAAAACATAAGTATCTAAAATGCTAAATAAAGTTTTGATATAAAACAGTTAAGACATAGCTTTATTTTAAAGCCGAAAGTAGTGTATAAAAGAATTATAAAAATAGACTTTTAAAGATACTACTGTTAAGTAATTAAATAAACTAATTTTATATAGTTATACAACTAATATTAATAAGAATATTTTATATTAACTTTTTTATCTAAGAATTTAAGTAGTTTTACTTTATTCTACAACTCTAAAATAATATATTAAAATTTTACTTCTAGAGTTTTCTGTAACTTTAAATATTGATCTGTTATGATGTAAATTAATCTGCTTAATTTAAGCACATTAAAAAACATACTTTTTACTTCCGGTCAACAATGTTTAAAAGAATAATTAAAAGAACTTAAAAAATAAATCATTGTTTGTAAATAATATTCCTTCAATAATTGTGATACTCATAAGAAGTTTATCCAAAAGTCTAGTTTTAAAATAAAACAGATTTTGAATCATCTTTCGAGTTTAGTCATATTTATGCGCTTTTGTAGTAGTACTACTACTACAGAAAAATCAATTAGTCACATCACATTAAGTATACAAATACTTAATAAATACTTCTAATTTGTTTAGTAACAAATGTGTGTTACTAGAATAGCGCAGTACATTTTTTTTTCGTTTGGTAAAACTTTATTTAAGTAAAAATACTTTGTTATGCGCTTTGCTTATTTTAAGCAATCTAATGTCTTAAGAAAATGTCTATAAACAATCTTTCTATAACAATAAAGTAGCTTGATGTATAGAAACTATAGATTTAGGTATGATTAAGTTAAGCATTGTTATTTAAAGTATATTAAAGGAGAACGGTCTTAATATAAAACTTATTTCAAAATTAAGTTCAAACCAGCATTATATTTAATTTACAATATGCAAACATTTGATGCTGAACATAAATAGTTTTTTTATAAGTAATTGAAATATGATGAGCAATTTAAGTTTAAACTTCATAATTAAGCTTATAATTTTCTTTAAAATGTGTACAAATAGTTAAAAGATGACAGTTTATTTTAAATTAGGGGCAAAAATTAAACAATATTTTCGCCGGTCGCTGTGTTTTTGCCTGCGTAAATGTTAAAGTTTTACAGTAAACTTGAAAGAAAATTTATTTGTCGGTAGTTAAATTGAGAACACTTGTAAATCTTTATTTATAAAAGCTAAATATTTTTGCGAAAGTTTTAATAAAGAAAAGTAAGCTTAGAGCCGTATATTCTATTTAATACGGCCGAACCAGACTGTAGGTTCAAGAACGCCTGCGTTGATCAAAAAATTGTTAATTCTTGAAACAACTTGATGTTTTAATTATCTAAGAAAAACTTATTGTTAATTTTAGCAGATTGATAGGTTTTTTAAAACTACTTAATTTTAGAGTTAAAGTTATAACCACCAATAATTAATATTTTTATTTTTGTACAAAGGTTTGACTTATTTACATAAAACAAACGAATGTTATACAATTTTAGTTAGTAAAAAAAAATTACCATATAAAAAGTATTTAAGATTAAAAATTAAAACATTAGATTAGCTACTTATTAAATGATAGAGTTGTTTTTAAGTTTTAAAATTTTTTAAAAAACTCATTATCAAAAAATATGTTTAAGAGTACTTGTAATAAGCTTATTTAGCGCAAGTTTTAAACAAAGGGTGTGCAGTATTTAATGCTTTTGCTTTTTTTTTAACACCTCAGAAAAAAATGTCAGACTTAACTATCAAAATGCTTGAATAACCTCAAAAAACTTGACTGTTTCACTTTAATTGTGAAAGTAAGTAGTTGTAAAATAATCATTGCGCAGTATCAACTTAAACATCGAAATGTACCCCTAATTATGTTTTTGCAAACAAAGATATCCGGTTATTTTGTCATGGCGGTTGCATGGTATTTAAATGAGCCTACGGTATTTGTTTTATCAAATCAGCACTTTCCAAAATAAAAATAAGTGAAATCTACTTAACCAATCTAATCTCTTGTTATACTAAAGATTTAAAATCTCTAGAAAGCTTTAAACATAATGATAAACGATAAACAAAAGCATAACAGTTGAAAAGCGTTAGAGGTATATGAAACATTGTAGAATATATTTTTAGAAAAAAAAAATACAACGTTCAAACTAAAATCTAAAGTTTTAAAAAAGTACAAAAGATTTAAAGTAACTAAAAATAAAGCTTCATTTAAAAATCAAACTTTTAAAATCAAAGTTTCAGTATCGAAAAAAGTTTAAGATATCATAAATAAAAATAAGTACTTCCAGTAAAATAGTTAACTAATAATGTATACGGGCAGTACATTAACTCTTATACTCTTTAATAATTAAACCAAGAATGTATATTAGATTAAAACTATAAAATTTTTAAATAAATTGTCTAAAGTAGTTCAAAATAAAATGTTGGAAAGTTTTTTTTTAATATCGATCTTTTTTAAAAATAATTAAAGCCGTAAAAAACTATTTTCAAATGTAGAAATGCATTTCTTAGTTTTAAAATACAAAATCTAGATAAATAATTGCGAGTGGAGTAAGAAATTTCTTGAATAGCAATCTATATTTTTATACAGAACTACATGATATTTGCTGTTTTTTTATTTTAAAGATTTAAACTTAGCTAGACAGCGTTTGCTTATCTAAAAATTAAAATATGCCAATAATTTATTAGTTTATGATTATTTTCGTAGATATATTTACATTTAGATCGATTGATTTATCGGAAAAAGCGAAAAATGAAAACAAATGATTAAAAAAAGATTACAGCTTTAAAGCGTATAGTGTTAAAAAACAAAACAAGTAAATCGAACTATGGGCAGCTGCTCAAAATAGTTAGTTAAAACTTGAAATTAATAAAAGGACATTAACATTATTTACTAAAAATTTGTTAAATTACAAAAACTTTATTTTTACTCAATAAAAATGTATCTGAATTTAAGTTTAGTTTTATAAAATTATAACTTTTACTTTCGGGATTTTAAGCTCTCTTTGGGCATCATTAACTATTTCAAAAAAAAAAAAAATCAAATTTTCTCTTTAAATTTTCAAGTTTTTATAAATATTTTCAAAGCTGCGTTTCGGCATGCTTCGAAACAGTCAAGAACTTTCCCGTCACCGAAAAACCATCGTCGAGATCCTTCGCTGGAGAATTACGGCTAGAAGCCGACGAGGACGCTATCGAGATGTCATTGGGCCGCCCGTTGTCTGACGTCGAGCCGTTCGTGCCGTTCAGGTTGGTCGCGCCCGTCACTAGAGTCACATCCGGGTACCTCTGGTTGTTGTTCTTCGAGTACCGCGTCGAAAACGTCACCAGCTTGCCGTCGCGCCGCAGCTTCCGGTAGAGGCGCTGCAGCAGCATGGAGTAGATGAGGGGGTTGATGCAGCTGTTGACCGGGATCAGTATTATTTGGGTAACTGGGTACATAATTTCGGGGATGCGCACCTTGAAGATGATGGATAATAAAGAGCAAAAGCAGACGGGCGTCCAGCAAACGGCGTTGGTCGCCACGAGCAGCGCCGTCCGCCGCCGCAAAGTGGCCTTTTCTTTTATGATGGTGACGGCCGTGTTGCGAAACTGTCGGAGGGAGTCGTTGCGGACCGGAAGCGACGTTTTGTTGATGATGACGTAGCTGAATGTGATGAACATCAGCACGAAAAAATTGTACGAAATGGTGAGCAGGGAAAGCGAATTGTTGGGAGCTACGTGCGAGTAGTAATCAGGCAAGCAAACTGACTTGCTGCTGTAGTATCCAATGTACCCGTTGAGCATCACCTCGTAGCTGTTTTCAACTTCAGTGCTACTTCTTACATAACTCATAAGTTCTTTCACTTCGTCCACGCTCGTTACCTTTTGTGTCAAATACGTGGTTTTGTTGTAGTTAAGCATGTTGGTAAGTCGAGCTGAATAATCAACTAAACTTTTCAAGTAGATGCTGTTTAGTTTTCGACTTACATGCACGTTGCGATCAATAAAAACTTTTGAAGTTGAAAAACGCTCGTTTAGTAAAGGGAAAGCTGCGAAGACGATTGCGAAAAGCCACGCAGCGCTGCAGAGCAGCCAGCAAATGCGAAAGCTGACGACTCGCCGTTGGAAATGCCGCCTTCTCGCCACAACGAGCAGTCTTGCCGCTGTCAAAATAACCAAGATGTTAAGACATGTTTGGGAAGACAGCACGGTCAAAAACCCGATGGCCGAACACGTATGGCTGGACCTCCAAATTAAGTCTTTTGCACAGTAGTCCCCGGACATTTTTGACGAGGATACAGCTAAAGTGATGAGAGAGACGCCTTGCAAAAAGTCTGCCAACGACAAATGAGCAATTAACAACCGGTTGCAGTATGGTACTGAATTTTTTCGAGATCTGAGCGAGTGTAGCTTGTGTGCTGTAAAACAAAAAACTGTCAAATTTCCGATTATAGCAAATAAACCTGTAAACCAAATGAGGTATTTCAAGACTTTTGATTTTATTAGCTCACTCGTCGATGAGTATTCATCTTTTTCAATTTCTGGGCATTCGTCTTTGTGGTCTAAGCAGTCGAAATTTCCGTCAAGAATTTTGCTTAAAGGTATGTACTTTAACTGATCTTCAATTTCTTGATCACAATAAAAATGGGTTTCATCAGAGCATCCAAGCTCATCATAATCACCTATGCAATCTGCAACAAAATCACACTTTTTTTCTATTTCTATGTAACTTCGCTTTAAAAATTTTCCTGCTAAAGGAAATTGATACTTTGTTTCCTCAGGGCACTGAAACCACTCTGATTCACTAAAATTAGTGCAGTTTGTCTCGTCTTTGGCATCAACGCAATCTATATAAGAGTTGCAAATGTGATTTGAGTATATAACCTCATTTCCATAGTTGCTTAAGCAAGAATAGCTTGCAGAATTTTTTTTTTCTTTTTCTATACCTGCGCTAGGTTCTGCTGTACAAACATGGCTGTATGTTAAGCCGGTAACAAAATCAAACTGCTCGCATTTGGTCTTGGTGTTCAGGGAGCTTTTGTAGCAAAACCTTTCGTCGACGCCGTTTTCAAAATCACACTTTCCATCGCAGATCAAGTTGTTTGAAATAACATTTATGTCGTCTTCATAGAAAATTTGGTCACACAGTGGTTGTACAATGTTTTCAGAATAATCAGTGGTTTTAGGACAGAGGCACTCATCTGACGCGTCTGGGCAATCGACTATACCGTCGCAAACCTGATTTTCCGAAATAAAAAAATCAACAAGCAAGCAATGGATGAAGTTAGTATCTGAGTTATCGTCACAAATTCTCTGAGACTGAAAAATGAAGTTTGTTTGGGGAAAAATAACGTTTGGAATGAGGCAGTTTGTCTCGCTGCCCTCAATCTTGCACCTGAAGCCAGGAGTGGCGTCCATGGTTTCGTCGGAGTTGTCCGGACAGTCGTACGTACCGTCGCAAGTTTGTGACCAGGGCAAGCAAGTTTCCGGACTGTGATGGCATCTAAAGTTTTTAACACGAGTTATTAAGGATAAAAGTAAATAAGTAATATTATGAAGAAGTGCTACTAAGTTTTAGACAGATTTTAGAAAACTGCGTTTGACTAGTATAAACAATTAATATGTGTCAAACATTATTATTATATTGTTTATTGTGCAATGTTGGACTCAGGCATCAAAATCTGAGTCACTTAATCAGGAAACACATTGAAAAAATGAAAATAAAAACATTTATATTCAACATAAAATAAACATAAACAAAGCATCAAATATAGCTAAAATTATAAAAACTTATTGACAAGTTTAAACTTATTTGATTGATATAAAATGCGATAACTTAATACTTACAAAAACATTTGTACAAAATTAATAAAATTAAATCAATATTCTGTTAGGGGGGAGGTGTAGGGAAATAAGACTAATCAATATTACAAATAAAAAATTGAAGAAATCGGTACTTAATTTATATGAGATAGATATTATAAATTTATTTAATTATTGTTCTGTATTGTTTTCGTGAAAATTTACTGAATTTTGTTGATATATATATATTATAATTAAATTAAATATTTTTAGTTTAGAGCGAAAACGTTCCACCTTCTCACACGATACCACATCCTGTGGTAATTTGTTCCACATAATCTTTGCTCTTTAAAAAAAAGAACCTTGCCACTGACTGCTGTTAAAATTATTTATAATTCTTTTTATTATTGTTTCCTCTTAGTTGATATTTATTATGGGAAAAACTAAAAACTTTGACTGAAAAAAGCCTTATATTTGCTATTAATAATTTCATAAAGCATAAATAAATCAAATTCCCATCTTCTATACTCTAGAGACTCCAATCCAAGTTTGACCAATCTATCATTACGTGATGTATGGAATATGTTACAATGACTACATATCAACCGGGTAAAATTTCTTTGCACAGACTAAATTTTGTTATTGTCTTTTTTAAAAGGGTGACTAAATCTGTATATTGTATCCAAGCTTAGGACGAACGTATATTTTAAATAGTTTAGTCAGGATAGTAGCTTAATTAGTTTTAAAACTTTTTGATATTTGATAGGATGAAACTTGTGCAACATTATATAAATAATTTATGTGTTCGTTCCATTTTAAAGTTTCAGAGATATATATATATTCCTGAATCCTTAAAAACTTTAACTGTTGGTATCTTAGTTTTATTGGTTAACAGTTCAATCGGGTCAAACGGTTTGTTTTTCTTAATTTTCAGAATCTTACATTTAGTAGGATTTAAATCGAGTTTTCTTATTTTTAACCATTTGTAGATATTATCTAAAGTAGATTGTAAAGAGATATTTGACTCTCTAAAATTTTTTTCTGCAAATAAACTCATGTCACTTTTAATATCAATGTTTGAACTAATGACGTTAATGTAAATTAAAAAAAAGAGGGGACCAATTACACCACCTGTGGTACTCCACTGTATATAGATAAAGGGTCTGACAGCGTATCATTAATAACCACTCTTTGTAATCTCACAACTAAAAAAATATTAAACCACTTCACTAAGGATTCATGTAGTCCATACTTATTCAATATTTTTAATAATCGTTTGTGTGTTACTGAATCGAAAGCTTTTTTGATATCAGTGTAAATTACTTTAATATATTCGTTTTTGAAATAAGGAACCATCCATGAATGTATGCATGAAAATAGTTGAACATTCGACGAGCGGTTAGGGACAAAACCAAATAGTTTATCAGATAGTAAATTATAATCAAAAAGGTGATTTAAAATTTTTATACGTATAATGTGTTGAAAAATTCGAGAAAAGCCACTAGTTAAAGATTTTAGCCTATAGTTTAACGCGTTGTGTTTGTTACTTTTCTTATAAACTGGAATGACAAAAGATATTTTCGATTGTTTTGGTACTTCAGCTAATTCTATAAAGCATTTAAAAATCAATGAAAGTGGAAAAAATATTGATGGAATTGCATACTTAATAGGGCGGGATATTTTCTGTCCTCATAAGTTATAAAAAAACTTTAAATTTTACTATATTTTTTTGAGCTAGTTTAAAACTTTGGTGGATATCATCTTTTTTAAATACTTTTTTAAAACTTATGTTAAAAAGTGAGTCTATTTAAAAATCGGAGGTTATTGTTTTATCTAAGTGATTGTCATATAAAAGGAGTATTGCAGGACTTAATTTAAGTTTAGACTTTACGTAACTATAAAAAAAATTTAAATTTGGGTTTTTGCAGCATTTTTCTTCTTATTCAAGATTGTATTTTTTTACGGCTAACTGATATTCTTTTGACTTACTTTTATAACCTTCAAAAAATGATTTATTTGTCATTATTTTATAAGTTTTTCTTTTAAAAGTCTTTTATTGTGAGATTGGTATTTCTTACTTTTGTTATTTTAAGAATAAAGTGGTGTTAAACGTTTAATTGAGGTTTGAATTGAGCTAGTAAGTTAGTCATAAAAATGTTGGAGATTTTTTAACTTGTTAAATAATGAGGTCCAATTATTTTTTGGGTAATCATTGATTTTATCAAAATCTGCCTTTTTAAAATCATCATATGCATCTTTTTTAGCATTGATAACAAATAATGATAATAATAGTATAGCAAATAATATCTTATTACTAGAATTAAAGAAACCATAAAATTTTATATAAAAAAATTCTAAAACTCTGCATGTAAACTTTTCACAAAAAAATAGTCTATTACTTATCTTCTTTACATCTCTTTATATTTAAATAGGTCAACATTTTGAGTTTTAAGCTTTTTATCAGAAAAAATTTTAAAACCCATAAAAAATGCTAGAGTTCAAACTAAAATTATATAGCAATATACTAACGATGTTTTATTAAACTTAGTGAATTAAAACAACTTATTTTAAATAAATACTTTCCTTATAAAAAAACTTAAAATCACCTAAACATGGTTGGTTTTAAACCGCACGCTTCCACTTCGTCACTGCAATCTCGACAATTCTTTACGCCATCACACATGAACTTCTTCGGTACGCACCTGCTCTGGTCCCCACACAAAAACTCGCTTTCACCGCAAGCAAAATCAACTGTTTCGACAACCTCGTCCGCTTTCGAATCGTGACAGTCCGCGATGTTGTTGCCGACCCACCCCTTCGGAACACACCTGCCTTCAACTTTACATTCAAACTCAAAACTGTTGCAAGCCAAAGTGGTAGTTTCATCGGTCGAGTCAGGGCAGTCCGGATAGCCGTCCCGGACCCTGTACCGCGGTACGCACCGCCCGTTACCGCACCGAAACTCTTTGGACGCGTTGCACCGCCCAAAAGGCCGCTTTTCGTCTTCCCCGCCCGGGACGCAGTCCGCCTTGCCGTCCACGACCCACTCTCTGGGGATGCACCTGCCCGAGCCGGGGCACCTGAACTCGGAGTCATCGTGGCAGAAGGGCAGGCTGAAGTCCTCGTCCGAAGTGTCGTTCACGTGGAACTGTTTAGTTTTTTGTTTGTGACGTCACGAGTATAGTAAAAACCCCCATTGTTATCATTTTAAGCATTATTAAACTAATCTATCCAATCGAGTTTTTAATATTATGTATTTATTTAAATGTTTTTTTAATAAAAGTATCTAAATTAAGGTACTTTATAGGCTCTGTATCGTTTTCTTACAAAACTAACAAAATAAATAAAATTGATTTTTTTGAGAATTGAAAATTAAGTCTTTTAAAACTAATATAAATAGCATGAACTTAATTTATTTTTAAAGCCAATAAAATACAAAAAATTCCGAGTTTTTGTGTCTTAAACTTAATATTAAGTTAAATTTTATTAAAATTAACAGAAAAATTTAATCAAAATCTATAAAAATAGAAATATTGGTGATTTTCAAAAAATGTATAATTAGTTAATCAATATCTCAAAACTAAGCTAAGTCTTTAATACAAACTCTTTAGTTTATTTTTTTGATACGTAATTAAAAATAACAAAACGTTAAAAATAGTTATCTATTGTTTAATTAAATCACCTAATACTAAGTTTTTTTACTTAAAAAAGTTCTTCAAAGTTGAATTTTGCATTTGAACTTTTTTCTAAATAAATAATTCAGAACGTTACAGTACAATAACTTTAATTAAGTATTGTAATTGCTTTATTGTATTTTTTCCACCTATATAAATAACATAAGTTGAAAAAGGGTAACTTTTACTTGATCAAAATGAGTTTGGAAACAATAGTTAAAGTTTTACGTTAATTAAAACTGTTTGTTATTAAAAGGTCAAAAGGAGTTGTTCAAATTAAAGAAGTTTATTTTTGTAACTAAACTAGCAAAATTGACATATAATATAAATTTCCATTTTTCGTTAATTTTAAGATTTACTTTATACTTCATACGGAAACTTTGCGAACAGAAAATAAGATTAATTTTACCAAGTTTTAATCCACTTCAATTTAAAATTAAACATTTTTCCTCTTTGTGACTACTTCTACTGTTTACTTCTCTTAAACTAAAGTTCAGCTAAACCTTGTAAACTTTGTGATAAATAACAATTTCCTCAACAAAGTATTGATTACTAGCTTTAAAGTTTTTATAGATTACTAAAATTTACGGTTGAATCCAACGGCAGATGACAAGTGAAAAATAAAATCTTGTCAAACATAGTGCGATTGATCGAAAATTATTTAACTTGAAAAAGTTTGTAGCAGATTAAATTTATTATAAAATATTTAAAGCTTCGCAATATGTTTAAATAGAAAACAGTTTTTGACAGTAAATATTATAATAGTCTAAAAATCTATTTTAACTTTTATTTGTCCAAAAATATTTGTGTGAGTAATGATTTGTTTTAACTTTAAAGTTTTTAAATAAAAAAGTCAGTTTTTGTTTAAACCATACATACCTTTTAGAGTTTGAAACCTCAAAAAAAGTACGAAGAAAGCTAGACAGTAGTCACTTCGACGTTTTTTATCCAGCCTCATGAATTTTTGATTTATAGTCATCATTCATTTCACATTAGCAAAGTTTTACGCCAAAAGCTTACAACGACTTAAAGTAATTAAAACTTTTATTTCGAAAGCGTTTGCTTTAATAGGAAGTAACTCACTTTCTTTTAAAACATACTATTAGAAAAAAAACTTGGTGTTTTTAACATAAAACTTTAAACTTGTCTTGTCACCTAGTTTTCATATAGTATAAAGTTTAAAAATAATTTAGAAGCAGTTGATAAGTACTATCAAAAACTAATTTTAGAACTATTGAATTGTACCCCATGTTTCCAATCGATACAAACTAGCCACTAAGTATGACCGCAAAAATATATCGTGATATTAAGACTAAATTAAGATTAATGTTATATTGCACTCACCGTTTTAATATTTTTTAATAATTATGTGATTTTTAGGGAAAATTTCACAAATTAAATCTAATTAATCAATTTTAACGTAAAACAAATAGTAAAAAAAATGTGTATTCCTATATAAAGTTTTAAATAACTTGTGAAATTGTTTTTAAACGGCTTAGGCTTAAAATAAACTAGTACACACTAAGCAAAAAGTTAAAAACTTTATACTTCATCTAACTTTGTATTTGAAAATCTTGAAATCAGAAAAACATTAAAAAAACCTGGCAGTATAACCTTATACAAATAGTTATAGTAATAGTATCAAAATAAATAACTTCAAGCTTAATAAACATTTAAACTTAAGCTAAGTACCTATCTCAACTAATTCAATTAATTTGTTCAACTAATTTTAAAGCAAACATGACAAATAATTAACACAAACCGTGTTAAAGTTGCAATCAACACTGCCGTCTTTCACCCAGCTCCTCGGAATGCATCGGTTGCTGTCAGGGCACAAGTACTCGTCCGTGCTTTCGTGGCAAATAATGAAGGAGTGGGTATGCTCGTTGAGACATTCGAAAGCGGTGTTTACTTCGTGCCTCTTAATGCAGCGACTGCAAATAGTATGTTAGGTTTTATTACGGTAGACCGATTATTAAAAATCAACGCTGCCTTTAGCTAGTTTTATAGTAAAAAAAAAGTAGCTTAGGTTTTTATAAATAAGACGATGATATTACAATAAAGTTCAGCGTACACTTTCAGTACCATTTTTTTAGGTAAATATGAACACCAAAGCTTTTGTTACGTACATTTTTAATTCTTAAAAAATATCCTAAACGAAAAGTTTGATAAATTGACACCAAAACGAAAATGCAAGAAATTTATTATACTTTATGAAGTTTTTTATTTACTTTTCTTAAAATATAATATTTACATAATGTCTGTCAAATTCAAACTGCAACAAGGAACCAAATTGTTTGTGTAGATTGTTTAAATAATGCCTCGCATTTTCTTTGCTGCCGTGCCAAAATGCGTTTTTAATCTAATTATGAAACATACTTGTTAGCAACTAAAATAACTTTGCGACCATATACTAGTGTGTTGCAGTATCAAAGTTTTATTTCTGCACGCATAAATGTTTTATGTGCTGCGTATGTTTTTTACCTATAAAATAAATTTATTAAAATAATCACAATAGAGGTATGTAAAAAAACAGTTCTGTAACAAACAAGTGAAACTTTGTTAAAATAAATCAGGTTTTAATAAAAAAGTTTCTGTAAAACCTTAATGATTTTAAATTTTGCCTATGATTAAAAAAATTAATATTAGTTTGAAACTTAATATGTAAAATGAAAGTTTTCAAGGTAAAAACGAAAAAGAAGCTTTTTTACGAACTTACTAGTAATTTAATTAAGCTTTCAATTATTTTATCACATGAGTATTCAAGTCACAAAAGTCAAAACTTTACAACTTTGTTACTCTTAAACAACCAACTATATATATATATATATATAAATTCTCACTTGTTCCCCCTGCACGTGAACTCATCATCGGTGCACCTGATGTCCAGCGCCGTCCCCTTCATCTGCATGCTGACGTTCTTGTCGTGGTGGAACCGGCACGCCTGGAACTGGAAGTCCGCGTTGTGCCGGTTGACGACGGACCGGCGGATGCAGTTGTCCCCGACACCGCACAAGTAGTACCCGTCCTCGGCTCTGCAGGGACCACCCGTGGAGGACGAGGACCCGTTGGTGGGAGTGACTCGGTGGGTGTCTTGAAATAAGTTTTTTTTTTCTTTAATAGTTGTGTCGTTTTTTAAATACGACAAAAAAAAGTATGTTTGGATTTGAGTTAGAATTTTGAGTAGATAGAAGTAATTTTTTTTTGTGTTAAGTAAATAAAGTTTGGTTACTGGTATGTTTTCTATACTTGGTATTATTTTAGCAACTGCTATTTTTAACTGTTTTTATCCAAACTTTTATTTTCAAAGCCTGTATAACGCAAAGGAAACAATTTTTAATAAATTTATTACCATAATATAACTATAAAAAATATAGAAATTCATGTTTTTTTATATATAAATAAAAATCAATTAACATTAAGCAATTACCTGGTGTAAAGTAAATTCTATAAAGTAATAAAATAAGTTTATTTGTAAACAATAGGAAGTTTTTAATATTTTTATTGTCAGTAGTGTTGAATTTAAACATTGAGAAAATTCAAAATGTAATTAATCATCTTTAAAACAAAAGGTATTTTAAAAATCTAAGTATGTAATAGTTTGCTGCTTTGCTGATGTTATATAACATTAAAGCACTATATTGTTATCACTGCTTGCCAAAACTTGAACAAATTGCAAAAACATAAGACACATTTTTATGAAAATATAAGTAAATGATCTTTTGTTTTGCTTCCAGAGTAAAAGAATAGTTTAAGTTGTCGATGTTTTAATTTAAAAAGGATTGCACAACACTGAAACTTGTAAATGTCTTCATTTTAACAATTAATTTTATACTAACCGGGACAGTAGTCACATATAGCGTCAATGAATGGAACTACTTCAGTATGATTGCGTTCTATGGCAGGAGTTTCACAGTTATCAAAATTGAAAAATGAATGGGTGTGTTTGAAATACGTATCCTCATTTACTGCATAATCCCAGCAAGTTGAAAAAATGTTTTTTGGAACACACGAATGCCCCGATGCTGTACAACTCATGACTGTTAAAATTGTTGTATATTTATAAAATACTTTAAAAAAGATTTAAAGGGGTGCTCGACTATTGAAACTCGGACAATTCAAATTCTTTAAAAAAAATTGAAAGGGTTACAACTAAAAAAGTAATGTAGATTTGTCAAATATAAAAAATACATATGTAGATCTTATCAATACCTAATAGCCCTCTTTTCTTTATGCAAAACGTAAAATATATTTTTAGGATATGGCTTAAATAATGTGAAAAACATAGTTGTTTTTAGTAATTTAAAGAAATACCTTTAAAAAATTTTATAATTTTGCAAAAAACCAAAAAGTGATTTGTAGATTTTAATAATATCTAAATATGTATATATTTTTTAATTTTAAAATAATACCTTTTGAGATATAGTCTTTTAAATATTTTTTTAAGAATTTGAATTTTCGGAATTCGAGTTGTCCGAGTTTGAATTATCATGTAACCGATTTAAAGACAAACTAATAAATATTATGTATTTCAATAGTTAAATGTTAGTTGTTTTGGTTAGTATATATAAGAGTTACTTACGTTTTGCTTCTGTTATTGAACTTTTGGCAAACAAAAATATTATTGAGATAACGAAAGTAATTGACTTCATATTACTATCTTTAATTAAACATTAGTATTTCAATTTTTCAGTACTTAAAACTTCTGTTAAAAACATTTATTTATTGTTTTATATGTATATAAAACAGAATAACAAAGTAATAAGTCACGACAGTTAAGCTTTAGTTGAGTTAAAAATTCTTATTGTTAACAAATGAGCTTTGAAAAATCGTTTATATATTAAGTATGAAACTATTTAAAAGATATATAATATAAATTTATTATTCTTTATAGAACGATAAAAAACCCTTAAAATATTTGGTCAAAAGACCCGGTGCACGAAAAAACCTTCGGTTATCGAGTTGCGCACCACTTGGATACCTTTTAACGTCTTGTCCAGGACATGTTATTTGACTAATAGTATGAAATTAAATACATAGCTTTAAATATTTTTACTCTTTATGATCTATCATCTAAAATCGTAAAAGTTTATTAGTTTATGAGCTGAAATAGTAATATCCTTTTGTAATACAAGAAACAAAAATAAACAAAAATAAATTATTAATTTCATACTTAAAAACTTTACTTATTAAAAAATAACAGCTGAAAAGCTTGGAAGAATAGTAATTTATATTTCATGATGTTGCTTTTGTGTTTGAAAGACTGAAAGTTCGGAATAAGAAAACTAATTTTCTGTTCGTAATTGACCGCAGCAAAGTGCTTACTCAGTGTTAACTGTAAACAAAATTATGTAGATACAGCCTCACATAACACTAGTTTTTTCCAAGCTTGTACTAAAAAAACATCAACTGAATAAATAACTTAAGCATCATAAAAACTTGTAAAACTTTATTTTACTAAGTAACTGCACTTTTAACAACTAGTATAAACAAGCTAATACTTAGCTCAAAAAAATCTGAACTAGCTAAATATATCAAAAACGTATGAAGATAATTTTATGCACTTAGCACTTAGTAATTTTGATATCGCCAAATGAAGCGCTAATCTAATTAAGTGTAAGTAGAGTACGTTCTAAATAGAATTTTATTATCTACATAAAAACCAACCTTTTAAGGTTCCATATAAATGTTTCTTCAAACATAGTTTTAAATATACTTTTAAAATACATCTCTACTGTAAACTAATGTTATTATCAAGTATCTTAAAATATATAACAACGTTGCTTTCACTCTAACTACTGCACACAAATGAAAACATGACCTTTATAGCAATATACTTATTTAATATTTTTGCTAACAACGTTTCTCCTTTTTTATTCATACGAAACTTTTTAGAGTTTCTTTGTCTCCCATAGTGTTCTTCTCTCTTATGCACGACGCATTAGTAAAAACTGTTGACCCTTCAAAATAAAATGTAACAGTAACAAGTTCAAGTTCGATTTATTAAGATAGTTCAAACTACTAGTTATTCGAAAATCTTCATACAGTTTTAATCGCTTAAAAACAAACTTGTTGTTTTTTATAAGTTCTGATACCTAATTAGAACAAAGCAATTTTTGAATTTAAAAATAAAAAATTTTTTTTTGAAATTTTCTAGGATTACTTATCTTAAGCCTAAAGTATTACTTATTTTAAGACCCTTTTAATTTAAAAAAACTAATAAGCTTCATAAAATTGTTAGGATTCAAGAAACTTTTTTTTGTGGTTATGCGTTGATAAAACTTTGGCAGCTGGACTAACGAACAGCAGAACATTATTTTTGGCGATTGCTAAGCATATTGAGAGATTAAATCAAGCATATGTCGACCGTTGTGATAGTTTTTTAAACTAAAAACACTTAACTTATGACTAGAACAATATACTCGAGTAATTCTCTTTATAAATTATTAATTAATTGATAAATTTATCAGTTTATAAATTACCTACAGTTTTCATTCTACACTAGTTAGAATAAACTTTATAAAATAGTTACTTTTATAAATATTATTTCAAAGTAGTTTTTAGATACATGAATTTTCGATGTTAATTTCTAACTTTGTAAAATAGAATTCAGTCTTCAACATAACTTTAACTTAATGACTTAAAAATAAAAAAAGCGTATGAATAATATACTTACATACATAACCAGAAAAAATAAATCAAATTTAAAATTTTGTTTTAGTCAATAAACGTTTTTACAGCCTAATGGTTATTCGATGGTGAAATGGACATCAAAAAAAGTGGAACAACAATTTAAAACAAACAAATTCGTCTCGAACAAGTTTATTTTCGATTAAAGCTATTTTATACCTTTTGAATTTAAAAAGTTACGTTCTTTTATAGTTATAAGATATTGAAGAATTTCTATTTAGAAATATTAAATATTATCAAACTGTTTAAAAAAAAAAAATTAAAACGTTCTTCTAATAATAAATTAAAGCCCTATTTGTAAAACTATCATTAAACAAGCAATAAAAAAAATAAATCTAAATAATCAAATTATACATTTGGTTCACTGATTCTTATTTTTTAAAAGTTTACAGTTCTACTTACTTTTAGTTCTACTAATAAGATCTGTTTTAAACTAAATAGATTTTCTTTGTTAATACATTTTAGTTTGTTTACTCTTATATTATTAACGTATTTTTAAATTAAATGGACACAACTGTAAACAAAAGCTAAAAAACTTTAAAAGAAAATTAATATTATAGCTAATCATTAGTAATTTTGTTTTATTTAATATCTAAATGTTTTACCTGATAATGTATTTTTTTTACAAACAAAAAAAGTTAAAAGATATTAGCTAAAGGTTAAAATTTAAACTATCCTATGCTTCAAATAAGAAGTTTAGGATAAAATCAAGCTTGTATTTTTATTAGCTATGAAGCTTGATTGAAAGTCGGATAAATTTATTTAAAACATATCTACCTTAAAATATTGGATTACAAGAGTTTTTCATGTATGAGTAGACTGCAGCAGTGTAAATAGATCACTTTTGACAGGCACTACACAGAAGCTCTACAACTTTAAATAAAAAAGAATAAGTATATTAGTTTTAATGTTAACTTAAGTTTAAAATATGCAGTCGTTTTTAAAGTGCTAAACAGCATTCGGAACAGAAACAGAAAACAAATTTGATTTCTAACGACAAAATTTCTATTCTAAACAAATTTAGTTACTGTTTGATTCATTGATTCAATGAGTGTTTTTGGTTAGACATAAACTTTGTTTTGTAAAATTTTAGACTAAAGTTTTCGAACTAAATTGAAAATGTTTGTATTTATTTTCACTTTTAGTCGGTTTAAACAGCTATTTACTGAGATTTCTTTGAAAAAAAGTTTATATTTAGTTATTTAAAAGCACTTAACTTACTCTCAATAAATATTTAACAGGTTGAGTATTAAATTCAATATTAATTTAAATCTTTAGTGAAAATCATACTTATTAAATATTCAAAATTATTTATTAAAAACGTAGAGTTATTTGTCAAACTTACATCGTTAACTGTCTTTAAAGTATAAAAATACAGATAATAATTAAACTTATAATAACGACTTGTAGCAATATGAACAAAATAGTTAACAATTTTATTTTTTTACAAAACGAAATTGAAACACGTTTGTCATTTTACGTAAGCTTTTTTACACAATTAAATAACCGAGCGCAAACTATGCTGTAGACTTCATTTAAAGCTTTTGTTAAAAACACATTTTATTTTGATAAGAAAACAGCAAAGTCTTAATCTCAACTTGTGTATTGTGATGGCACGTTTGTATTGCATGTGATTATACCTTTTAATTTTATAACCATTTATAATAAATAGATTAAGATAGTATTTTTATGGGTATAATACTGTTACCTATCGTGTAACCTAAAAATCAAAGGATATACGGCAGGTGCGTATAATCGCGGCAGTTTAAAAGCTTGGTTTCAAACTTTTTACAACAGACTTATTTTTTATTACAAGTAAATCTTACACTTAAACTTTAGTAACTAATATTTTGTTTCTAATCGTTTTATAACAATAAAAAAAACTCTTCACTTCAAAATCAATGTTGTGAGAATATAAACTATTATGATTAAGCTGATTAGAAAAAATAATAATTTAATTGTTGAGTTTTTAAATATTTTCTTTTGCATCACTTTTAATTAAGCTTCAGCAAGCTACAACTCGCGAGCCTGGTCAAGCCGGCAAATGACGTACACTTTAGCTTAAAAACAACTTGAGCAAAACAACAAAAATTTAGTCTATCATAGAAAAAATCTTGTGCTCAAAATTTAACTTTAGTAAAACTGCAGTGATTACTGTATGGTCATGTCAATACAAACTAGCCTAAAAAATATTTTTATCTTTTTAGTAAAATGTTTAAAAGCTACGGTAGCCCACAAATTTTTTTTAATTAAACCGGTCGCAAAAGCCCTTTTCTAATTTAAAATTTATGTTACTTACCAAAGGCGAGACTTGGTAAAAAGCAGTTAGAGCTAAAAAAACCCCGGTAGTTAATTAAAACAACAATTTTCATTCTACTACTGGGGATTTATAGACACTGCTTTTTACCGATTCTACTGTCGACATATGCTTTTAATTGTAAACGAAACGAGTTATGATTCTTTTTCAATAGAAAGTACTTATTCTTTTTATGTATAAAAACTAGTCTAAAGATTCTTCTTTTGAACTACCACGAGTTTTTATAAAAGTATTGAAAATTTTTCCAACTCAACTTAAAAAATGCAAGTTACCTGCTTAAAATAAAGACAATGATAACTGTTTTATAACTTTTAAAAGGTTAAACGCATGTAAGATTTTTAGATGTTCAAAGAGCTAGTAATTGATAAAAAAACAATATTTGAGTAACCAATGATATTTATCAAATATATATGCAATCGTAGAAGATATGGTACAGCATTAACTTAAGAAAACAGTTTTAATAAATCATACCTACAAAAATGTTACCTATTTCTCAAAGAACAGATATATTTAGTACTAACTGTTTATTTGAATTAGTTTAAAACTTTAACAAAAAATGTATAATTTAGATCAAACAAAACAATCAACAAAAACAAAATAAATTAAACTAAACACTCTTAGCATTTTATGAATGAGTTTCTACTGATCTTACATACAAAGCTAAATATATACCGATACAACTTGTATTCGTTTTTATCGCTTATTATTTCATAACGAAAAATAAGCTTTAAGTACTGTTGTGCTTTCATGCGGAGATTAGTTTTCTAAAATTAAAAAAAATAATCAGATTTAAGATATTAGCTTGTTTTTTTCAGTTTGTTGGTAATATATCAATAGCTTTAATTTTTAATTAGGTTTTGAAATACAAGTATTTTAGACTTTAAGTTATTTGGTATTTAATTTACTGTACTTATAAGTGTAAAAAACTAGTTTTAAATTACAAGTTCAGTTTTAAGAAGCCTTGACTACTTGTTATTAAGTTTTAACTGTCTTAAAATATACAGTTTTTACCTTGTGAATTTACTATAATTAAACATTTGTTTATATAAAAAAATATTTTAAAACTTAACTGAAAAGCAACAAGTTAAAGTATTGAAAAAATTAACAATAAATACTTCTATATAGTAAGTACAAAAAATATTTGTTATTTACATATACTTAAGATTCCTTATTATCAATATTTAGAAAAATTAAAACTAGATAAAGTTTCTATAGTTCAATTGGTAATTTATTTTTAGTAACATATACTAAAAAAAAACTGCTAGTAATCGCAGATTAACTAATGATTAAGTTAAATTAATAAGCTTTTGAAGTCTTTAACTTTAAAATCTTAAGTATTTATTTAAAATTTAGAACTTAAAAGTACAAATTCATTTGTTATCTAAATACTTAAACAAAGTTTCACGAAAATAAAACAAACAAAAAATCTTAAGTTGTTGCAAAAAATAATAACTAAAAATTTAACTCGGTAGGCAGTTTTTAAACAGGAATACTTTATAAAAAAAATTCAAATTAAGGTTTTAAAGCTATTAAAATATAACACAATTGTAACGTAGTATTTTAGTGTAAGTTTAAATTTTATAAGTTACTATTTGTAAATTCATTTTAGTTTATATTTCAGTATTTCTTTGTTCGTTTTATTCGTTATAAAAAAACAAGTTTTTTTTTTCAACAAAAAAATTGTTTGACAACTAATTAAATATGAAACATCGTTATGAATACTTTTTAATAATTTTGTAATTAAACGAAAAGACTTGATTACAAATTAAAATAAATAAAACAAAGTTAAATAGATATTTTATTAATTTTGATTTGTTCTAGTAGTAGTAGTAAATCTCGTAAAAAAGTTGTGGCACGCTATTTTACTAAATATAAACAATTCTTGTTAGAGTTTATAATTTTATAACCTACAAATAAAGAAGAAAAGCATAATTAATGCTTTTTGATGCAATATGAATTACTACTATATGGTAACAACTAACTAAAACTAAACACAGAAGAAGGGCATATTATCATAAAAGTTTGTTTTTATAATACTTAAAAACTACAACACATTATTTTTTTTATGTATAGGTTGATAAAGACCATTAAAGGGTTATCAAGTTAGTTTTAAGAATCGTATAGATTCTTAGTATCAAAAAGATAAATTCTAAAATAAACAAAGAAAAACAAAAAAGAATCTTTTCTAAATATTATTTTAATTAAACTGTTATATATTTACACAAAATTTAATGTATATATAAAAATACACGAGTATAAGATAAATATGATTTTATACTTTTCCCGTTTGTTTTTGACTATCTCATCAAAAACACAACTTAAACTTTTCAAACGACCTATTAGATTTTAATATACCTTTTTTATAATATTTAACATTTTTATACTGGCAATAAATATTAATTTTGGTTTTTGTAGTTCATAAGATGATAGAAAACTTGTTTCAAACACTATTTTTTTACTTTTTTTCAACTAGTTATACTTTTAATTAATCAAACAAAAATTAAACAACAATTTATAAAAACTCTAAAATTTATAAAACTAAACAGAAAAAAACCCACTAGTTTAAAATTTTAAAGTGTAGCACCGATTTAGAAATTTATCAAGCTTAGTTTTCTGAGTTATATTAATTGTCTATTATTATTGTTTTCTAATTAAATAACTTTGTCTAAGTCATTTTCATTAAAACATTAACGCTTATGAAAAATACTTTAAGTCTTAAAGTTTATTTCGAAGAATTTTTTTATACAAAGTATATTAAAACTAACATGCATAATTTATGTTTTGTTTGATTTATTTTAACTTTACAATCGAAATAAATAATTTAAATAAAAATATAATGAATAAATTATTATAAAGTTTACTGTAAATATTTAATAACTGTAAAACAGTTACAAAACCGTGCTACTTTTAAAAAATATCATATCATTGTTCAACATATATTATTCAGTAAAACGTTTACAATTGCTACTGTCAATTCTCGTTGTTTCAACTAATGAAAAACAACTGCTGGATTCAATCCTGCTCACAAATTAATATTGTTCCTGACACCGATTGCAGCGCTTGTTTTTTAACGCCTCGCTCGTATTACGTACAACTTAATATGAGATCTCGTGAGTATTGTGTGTCAGCCGAATTGATTTAGTATATATAAAACAAAATTTGGTGTTGTAGTAGTAGAGGAGATTGTTTATTGTCTGTAAACTGACGTGTAGCTTACGACAATGATTAAAAAAAATGTTTTAAATGTTAAAAAATGATTTAATCCTAATATAAAAAACACAACTATTTATATAAACAAAAGTAAGCGTTAAGATTAAACATTTTTTTGAACTAATACTTATAATAAATGTATTATTTGATTTTTTTTTTAACAACAAAATAAAGTATACAAAATCAATTTTAGAAAATTTTTACGAAAAACTAAATTTAACCAAAAATTAATCGCTTAAGTAATAAAAAGGACTTTAAATTTAAACTAGTGTTAGAATAAGACAATATACCTATTTTTAAATAGAAATATTTTCATTATACATAGTTTACTGTTTTATTAACGAAAAGTTTAAATTTCTTTCAACAAAAAGCCTTCTGTTAAATAAATAATGACTTATAAAACTTTAAAACTTCAATTTTCAGGTTATCAAAAAAGAAATATTTTATATAAAATAGTATACTTTACCACAGCTATGTTTTGAGTAATTTTTACAAACAATTTTTATTTTTATACGTTTAACAATTTATAAGTAAGTAATTAATTGTAATAGTTGTGTCAAAAAAAAACTACAAAAGTTAATTAAGTGTTTTGTAAATACTTTTACAAAATAATTAAAAGACCTGTTAAAAGTGTCTTAAAAATTTTTTGCGGATATTTTCTGAAATTAATAATAAAACTTTTTGAGATTAATTAAAAAAAGTGTATATAGATTACTGTTTAGAGTATTTATTAGGAAACATAGTTTTAAATACTAAAAATTTGACTAAACCTAATAGTTGAAAAAACTATTAGAGTTGTTTTCTATTTTTAAGTTTTTGACTTGTTGTCTAAAATTTAATTCTTGCTTAAATAAGTTCTTTTAATTTATATTTTCCTCAAAAGAATTTTATATCATTTTTGATAACCTAAACTACTTAAAACCTAAAATTATTGTTTTTTGAACGATCAGAAAGCGCTTAAAAAGTTTTGTCCAGGACCTTGTATTTGAAAAAACCTTTCAGTTATCGAATCATACACCAGAGCAGTTTAACGTCATGTCAAGGACATAAAAAAAGTATTATTTTAAGACTTGATAAAGCTACGTTCCTGCCTCCTACTGCAGTTTTCACAGTTTTAGATTAAATGTTTTACAAGAAATATTAGTTTAAGTAAAAAAAGCTTTACTATAATAATGCATATAAATAGCTTGCTAGAACTAAAAAATTCTAAACAAACAAAGAGTTCATTACAATAACTTCGTTATAATAAATTTTGTAAATTGGAAAGTGATTCATACTGTATTTGTAATATCACGGTTAAATTTTTAATAGTTGTTTAAAATGTTTTTTTCGCTTCGAATATTTTATTGACAATTAAGTTTTTATTTGCTGATACATTAAGCTTAAATACATACGTAAACATGGGTAAATTTTTGTTTTCATAGTTAGAAATACGAAAAAAAAGATACAGAATAAATTATTACTTCAATCAAACTGCATGTCTCCACAAGGAAATCGATACTTTTGAGGTTAATTTTTAATTTTTTTACTGTTAGTTTTTGATTATTATTTTTTCATGTTTTAGAACTTTTACTTTGTTAATAACATACTTGAATAAGATTAAGTTTTATAGAAATTATAAATGAGTAGTCTTTTTTTTCTTTTATATATTAAGTAAATGTTTACTAGGTAATATCAACTCATGTCTATTTATATTATTAAAAAAATCTAGATAGTCTATGTTAATTTAATTTATAGTAAATTAAAGTAATATATTGTAAAATATTGATTAAGTTCACGTTTAAAAAATTATATACCATCACAGATCAAAATCAGCTACCTAACATACAGAGACATGAGAATCTGTTCTAACAAACATTAACAGTCGAGCTTGTAAATAAAAAATATTTTTAAGGCTTTGGGATCGATGACATAACTTAAGATCTTCAACAACAAAATTTAAAAATAATATGTTGAAGATTAACCCTGAAAATATCTTGTTACAAAAATGATCTTTTAACTTAAAATTTATTTTATATATAAATGTTAAAGATATGTTGAACTAAAGAACATCATTAAATGATTTACGATTGAAAACAAAAATAAGCTACCTACTAATAACAATAGGATCAATAAGTATAATGCTATGTATAAATAGTTTTTTTTTTAAACTAACTTATGTGTGTAGAACTAGCAATAATTTTATAGCTAAAAAACAAACAAAATTTACAGCTATTATTATAGTTTTAAATAGGTAAAATTTTAATAATAATTCAGAATGGTTTAATAGTTTGTATAATTTGAACTACAATTTAAAACACACGTTTACTAAAACCTGAGCTTTTTACAAAAATAAACTTGAGCATAAGACTATTCACCCAGTTGTTTCTAAAGTTTAAGTTTTTTAATTTTTAATATCTTCGTAATTTACAGATACTTTTAAACAACACTTTAATCAAGTGTAACTATTTTTTTTATAGTATGAATCAAATAGATCTTGAGCCAAATACCTTTAAAAAAGATACTATATTGAAACACAATAGCAAGTTCTAAAAACAACTTTTTAGTTTTCTCTTAAAGTAGTTCTACCCAAATGATATACTAGTAGTATTTTTTATTTACTATACTTGTTTCAATACTGTTCAGATAGTTTGAAAATCATATATTACTTTTATGTATTATTTTTTATCTAAAACCTATTAATAAAAATAAGATCAGTACATTTTAAACTGATAATTGAAAAACAAGGTACGACACTTTATCAAATAAAAAAAATATATAATTGCTAAAACATATAAATTACAAAAAAAAAAGTTTAAATCAAATAAAAAAAAATTTAAATACGTGAAAAAAAATTGTTACAAAATATTTCAATAGGCAGTTAGTAAGTAAAATATTAATAAGTTTTCTTCAAAAAAGCATAATAACTGTACTATGAACAATAAAAAAAAATCATTACAGACTTAAAAAAAATTTAAAAAAATTGTTGTTTAATTATCCAAATCATCTTAATTTTACAATATTTATCCTTCATAATAACTGTTGCCTTTAAGATTATTCTATTTGAAACTTTAAGTAAAAACATTCTTTTGGAATTTAATATTCGGGTGCATAACGTAATATTATTACAATTATAAATTGATGTGATTGTTTACTTGTTTGAAATATTTTGTTTAGGTATATGGTTTCGTAACTATTATTTTTAATTACTTTTGGATGTAATTGACTATCGAAGTGTCTTCAAAAATTTCTAAATTTCTTAATAAAGAAGAAAGTTCCAAAACAGCAGTAGGAGTTGCAAAATCTTTATGGTTTTGTGATTAAATAGTTTTTAAAATCTTAATTTTGTTTTTAAATTTACGATTTTATTTAGTCAACAATAATTTCGACAATTATAATGGAAAAATTTAATAGTTTCATTACAACGGTATAAAAAGTATTTATTTGTTTACTGTTTGTTAAAATAATCTTGTTCAAGTTGTCTCACTTTTTAAATTTTAACTTTTAATAAACCAAAAATAACTAGTTCGTTTGATTTTAGAGTGACATTTTTTTGGTTTGATTTCTAATGTTAAATATTAATATTAATAATTTTTATATCAAAACAAATGCTTCTAACTTTTTTATATGTTTTTAATAAATAAAGTATAGCATATAAATGGGAAAAAAATTTAAAACGCTTATAAAAATTCTATTAGCTGTTGTGTAGGTATAGTTTATTGTATTAACAAAATGAACAGTTTTACAAACGTGTTTTGAACAATAATATTTAAGAGATTTCAGTACTTCGATAGGCTGTATTTATTATTGTTTATTAAATAATTGTAGTAGAAAAAAATAACTGTAGTATAAAGAAACATTTTTTGTGAGCTCTAACGCTAATCCAAGGATTTCTCCGTTTTTAATGGTTCAAGCTGGTTTTGCAACACAAGTACTTTAGTTAACTCTTTTTCAAACTATATATGGCTGTAACCTAAATAGGCACATAATTTAAAAGCTTATAATTTTAATAATTTTAAATTTAATAAGGTAGTTTTATAATTCAATCAAGTATAAGATAAGATCAAAGTACCTTAACCAGCAGCTCAAAAACATTTTTTTCGGGTAAAAAGTGTTTTAAAAAACTATACCATCGAAATACGGTTAATGTAAAAGACACAATTTAATTAATAAAACTTAAGAATGCATTATAGTACTTGAATGTTCTTTTTACTTTCATCACTTAGTCTTAGATGCAGAAATTATGTTTTAGCTTGTATTTGTAACTCAGGAGATACAGAGTACTTAAACAAATTAAAAAGACTAAAGAAAAACATAAATTTTGAATATTTATATTTTTATTTTAGAGTATGATAGGTATAAAACTACTTTTATTGGTTTCGACCATTTAAAAAATAAAACTTCACGCACTCTGTGCATATTTTAGCGTATAGACTGCATTTCAATGCAATTTTTTTCATAAAATTTAGCACAGAAGTTCAGATTTGGAACTTACTGGGAATTTAACAAGTAAAAGTAACTTTTTAATAATCTATTTAAAATATATAATTAAACCAAAAAAATTGCTAAAACTACAAAAAGTGTAAATACTTTCTGAAATTAACTTGTAAATTCAATTAAAATGTGAAACTATAAGGAAATATCCAAACGTGAAAATTAAAGTCCGAAGTAGAGAAAGACTTTATTTCAACAACAGTCAACCCAAAGTCATAGCCGAACGGCGTTCTGAAGCGGAGTGGTGCTCGCATTGCTCCCGTTGGCCGAAAGGAAATCTGGTTAGCATTTCTGAACCTTGACACGGAGAAAGGCGCCTCACGGTGCCTAGCGCTGAGACGCAGATGAACTCGGAGACTCTGGCGCGAGTCCTGGGTAGAGTTATCTTTTCTTGGCAACAGACGGTGGCCCTGAAATTGGTTCACCCTGAGATAGGGACCTAAAACTCGTAAAGTACAAAAGCTCTTGTGTTGTCCGGTGCAATCGCGTCGGCCCTTGAAAGTCCGAGCGATATGGTGTGATGTTCGAGCAAGCGAGTAAAGTCGGAAGTCGAAGCTCTGAAAAAGGCAATTTCCGTAATGTGTTCTCAGTTGAATCAAAAGGCACGGGTTGGCGGAAAAGCTCACAAACGGCAAAGTCGTAGCAGAAGTTAAAACTTGAAAAAAAAAGAAAATAAGCCATTGATTGGCGATTTGAAGCTCGGAAAATAAAAATAGCAGCAAGTCGGCGAATAAGAAAGCTCCAAAAGTCCGTTCGCCATCACTTATCAAATTGATGCCTCAAAAAGCGGGATGTCTGTTATTACGCCCAGCTGTCCGGTGCCGTGCAAAAACCGCAGAGATCTGACCAGTTCGCTCGTCAGTGGTGCCAGGAAGCTGGAAGGCGAGTCCGGTCGACCGCGGTCGAAGCCGAACTAAGCCGGCTTTTTAAAATCCTACTTCGACAAAACGACAAGCGCGAAAGCGGTGTTTATCCATGATCTTTTACATTTTTATATTAAAAAAAACTTGGTCTATTATTGAATATGAACATTTTTGGACAATTTTTAAACTTTAAGTTTTAATTCTAACACATTAAATTAAAATCAAGTGTTATATAATTACTAATATAGTTTTCTATACTCAAAATATATTTTGTAATTTAATCTTTGTAATAACATTTTAAATAAATGCAGTTTAAATTTAAGTAGTCTAATATACTTGTAAATCACTTAAAGCTAAAAACTATAAAAAATTTAAAATTTAAAATTAAAACTTAAATATTTAAAATTTAAATGCTTAAAATTAAAACTTAAATATTTAAAATTTAAATGCTATCGTTTTGTATAAGTTTTAATATAAATTTTTTATTCTATAAGTTTTCTGAGCAAAAACCTGCTCAATAATTTTTATAAAAACACTTTGCATACAATTTTTTTTGTTAGCAAATCTTTTATTTTAAGACCACAGCTTGTGTCTTAGAATATAAATTTTTACGAGGAAACACCGGAAAAAGCTAAAACAAACAGAAAACTATTTTTACAGGGTTTTAAAAATAATAGGAACTTGAAAATTTGTGCAAAAAAAAACCAAGAATAACCTGGAATTTGAGAAAACTTTAAAAAAATAAACTAGCAAAACATTTAAAAATGAACAAAAATCACATAAAAACCTAAAAAATCTTGAAATTTTAAGCAATTTTTACATTTAAATTAACAAAATTTTGCTATCGTTTGGAATTTTTTAAAATATAATAAAACATATTTGAAATAGCATTACAGTATATTTTCAATATTTAAATACTATTTAAGGCACTTTGTAACCTAAAGTTTAGTTATGTACTAAAAATGGACCTTTTCAAAAAACTAGTAAAAATTAAAAAAGTAGGAAAAAAAAAAAACAAAAAACCTTTGTAAGCCCTGTATTTAATGAATCTTTTGAATTTTGAATGAAAATTTTTATTTGATTTTAAACTTAGTTTGAAGCTAAAGCATTTAAAAAGGATTTCCCATACTGGGCCAAGTTGCCCACTACAGAAATTAAGTGGGCCATAAGCTGCAGAGGGGCCAAAGAGAGGGCCACTAGGTCATAGTTTGAAATTTACACTATATATTCTGGAGTTGATGATGAACAGAAAAGAAAAAAAAAACGTCTAAGGTAGTTTTAATGGTAGTTTCTGGAGAAATTTTGCTGTAGAAGGCCATAGATTTCTTAGTTTCTTTATTTGTTTGGGAAACCCTGATTTAAAATGACAAATCAAGTTTTACAACAGTATTTTTGTAAACAGATACTACAAAAATAGTTTTAAACAAAATAAATTAATTGTGTTTCTATATGTTTAGTATCAAAGTAAATTATTATAGCTAAGTGTTACTTTTAAGATTTAAAAAAAAAAATTTTTTTTACTGCAAAGAGTATACAGGTAAAACTACAATGAATTTTCTTTTAAAAACTTTTAGAAACGATTAAAACAAGTTGTTGTCTTAAGTTGTAAATTAAGGCCAGATAAGAAAGAATATGATTTAAACTTAAGTTAAGGTTTTGTGTTCTTATGGCGTAGGGGTCCCAATGACGGCTTTCTGAGTTAATCAGTTGAACGTTGTAAGATCGAAACCCAGTGGTCGACACATTCACAAAAAAAATGTCTTGGTTTTATACCAGATTTTTTTATACTTCTGGGATAAATAATAAACATCCCTTAGTATAATTAAAGTTATGTTTGTAGTTTGTATGTCAACTCAGACTAATTAAAAATTCATTAATTAAAACAAAGTTTAATACAAAAGTAATAAAGTGTGTAATTTTTCTGTTTCTTTGATTTAAAAAGTTAAGGTTCATAGATAGTTTTATTAGAGTGGTGAAATTAAAAAAAAATCAAGAATATTTTTATAACTATTTTCGAGCTTTAACATTAAAAAGTAAAATATAGTTTTAGTTTACAAAATAAGAGTTACTGAGTTTTCTTTAAAGTGAATATGTTAAATATTTTTTTTCTTGTGCTAGTTATAATGTGTAAAATGTATAGTAAAGTATGATTTTTTTGAACAAAGTTGTATCATACTTTTTTGTAGATTGTATAACTGCAAAACTTAACCAGCTAGATTAAATGAACAGTTTTTAAAAAAATGGAACTTTCATTTCAAAAAACAAATTGTCAGAAGTAGAAAACCTTTAAAGTTTACCAACACCAGACTATTAGATTAATCATGAATGTGATTCAAAATGCTTGAATTTTTTTTTGATTGTGCTTAAAAGATTTTTTTAAAGATTTTATGCTTTTGTATTTTTTTATGTATTAAAAGTTTTTTTCTACTACTAATAATTTTAAGGGTAGTTCTTAAAAGGGTTTTAAAGTTTATATTTGTGCGGAGAAAGGGAAGTCTTATCAGGGTTCCTATTTCCTTGGATAGTTGCATTTTTTCAACAAAACACTGAATTTCCCTAGATAATTTTTTTTAAATCTTAAAAAACAATGAGTTTCCCTGGATTTTATTTTTGCCTAGTGGTACATCAACATTTTAGGTTTAGAAAACGCGTTTTGGGTAAGGGTTAAAAAGTAAGGAAAAAAATAACTAACTCACTCAAGCGTATCGGTAAAAAAACTAATTGTATATGAAGAAGAGTTATTTTGTTGATGTGACGGAAATCCCCCAATATTTTCTGAGTCAGCACAAAAATATAAATAAAAATTCTATGTTTTAATTAGTTTTTAGTATGTTTGGGTAAGGTGGGTTAGGTAATGTTATAAATATTAAAAAAAAACTTAATTGATGATTCAGCACATATTAGGGGTAACACCTTTGCTTGAAAATCGGACCCTTCTTTATATAAAAATTTGGCTTCCACTTTAAAGCATCCCACTGTCAAAATTGAAAGTCTTTTAAAACTTATTTCAATAAATTTGCCTGTAATTTTTGCTTTCAAATATTTTTTTTTATTTTAGTGGAAACCCTGCCTGACAATACTTTTTTTGAAAGAATTTAAAGATTAGTTGATCAATAACGATATTGTTAATTTAAATTTTCTTAAGTATAGTGTTCTCGTTTTTTAAAAAACAAATTTTTTTGTTAACGGTTTAACACAGTTGGAGCACCAAAAAAAAAATCTTAAACTACCTTAAAAAGGTTTTAACGTAGGGGAATTTTTGCTTTTTTCTCTAAACTCCTACAAAAATTACCACGCGTTGCGTTGGGTGTTTGTGTTTGCTTGTTTTATTATTATCTATAAGCTTTATATGTAGTCTCTAAGCATTTTAACTTGATAAGTCCTTCTGAAAACCTTACATTATAAGCACTAGAAAATTTTAGAGTTTGTACTTGTATTTTATTTTTTATGAAACAGTGTCTAACTATACAATACAGATTTTTTGTGTTTATAATTAAAGTTTAGTTTTCTTATAAACTTTCTTTGATTAAGTATTTCTGTGGAAGTTTCATCTTGAATTAAATCTATTTTTATTTTGACAAACATACAATGTCCTTCAGTAAAGACATTAAGCCTAACTTATACCGTAGTTTTCACAGTTGGGTCAGATTTTAAAAAAATTCTTAGTGTTTATAAATTATTTATTTACTATAGTATCTCACTTTTTTAATTTTCCTTAAAAAACTTAAATTTTTGCGGTTTTGTTGTTACAAAATGTTCTAATTTTGCTTCTAGCTATTTATTATGTGTTAGTTGTTGACCTAGATTTTTTTGGTTTGGTAAATAACATCTTAGCTAGAGGATTTTTTTTTTGAAACTTAAGTAAACTTTTCAATTATGCTTCCCAGTAAATAATGTTCAACTTTTTGGTTATTAAAGTGAAATACTTGTGATTCAAAAAATGTACGATTAGTTTATTAAAGACGAAGAAACCTACTTGTATAAACTATGTTTGCTATAATAGTATAACTACAAATTTAAACATTTTCACAACTTTTACCCGTTAAAAGTAAAACATGAAAAACGTTTTTGTAACAAAAGAACAAAAGTTTCACGTAAGTCTTAAGACAAAACAATTAAGTAGACTAATAAGCTGCATAAAAGCTTTTCGTGACATAATGAATGTAGTAAATTACTGTAGCATGACATAAACAATTAAACTCCATACGCTTTTCTCTTATTTGACTGTTTTTTTTTTCAAGAGCACAAGTTATTTTATTTAAACTAATAAGCAGCAGTGCTGGCATGTAATTTTATTTTACAATATGGAATAAATATATATTAAAGGAATTTTTTAATTAAAAAATACTATTAAATAGGTTAGTTTTTGTTATTAATAATTAAATTATGAATAAATGTTAAGAAATAGATATATTTAAACAGTTAATTTAATTTAAATACTTACCTTATATGGTATTTTTTAAAGCGATATTACCAATAGAACGAAACAAAGTTTGTTTTTATGCATATACTTTTATCATTAAAAGAAAACATTAGCACGTGGTTGTTTTACAATATGCCTTACTCATATTTAGTGACGCTTAGCTTTACAGCTTTTGAGTTTGTAACAGTTTAACTGAGTTCTTTTTGTTTAGATTTTTTACTAACGATTGGCGTGTAGTTATCGCTAAAATGTTTTATTATACTTAGTTGAGAAGTAATTTTTGTTTATAAGGTTGAAATTGGAGTTACTAGAATATATTTTTTATTAAATTAAACACTTTTAGGCAGTTAATTTTTACAAAAAAATACTAGTCAGATAAATTTAGATTTAAAAATATTTATTATTTTTGTTATTAAACTTAATATTTATCAAAAAATATCATTCAAAGCAAAAAAAAAATTTTAGATTAGCATAATCTAAACTTACTGTTTTAAAAATAACATTTAGTAGAAATTTATCAACAATGAAAAAATTTAAACTACCAACCTAGTGAATTTAAATTGTACAAACTTATATACTACTTCTACTTAACATTATTTAATCTTAAATTTATTTAAAATTATAACTTTTGTTTAAAAATAGCATGTAAAATGTTAACAGATACAAAAAGTTACGTGAAAACATATTTTTATTAACCAGGTGGTCGCAGCATAATAAAGCATAGTTTTTATAGATAAAGAAAGATATGTCTTATAACTTATGCAAAGATGAATTTTCAAGATCAAAGCTTTTTCTTAATGTAGAATGCACAGAAGACTTTTACACTTTTCAGGTTTGAATTAATAAATAAGAATTGAGTTTATTTGTTTTGTAAAAGTGATTTTTAAACTTATAAAAATTTAATTAATTAAAGACTTTTTGTAAAATATAATACTGATTTTGTTAATACAAAAAAAAAACAGAATTTAAGGTTTAAAAATGAAAATTATATATACTTTACTTTAAGTCTAAAACGAAAAAAAAATACTACTAAAACTAATTCTTTTCAGCATAGAAAACTGTAATAGTGTAAACAAATATACTATTATAAACGATAAAAGCGAGTTTTGAGTAGATTTTTAAATAAATAAATTAAATTACACTTGTTTGTTAAGCTAACTTTTTATAAAGATATTAAAAATTCTTTGGAATACTAAAATAAAACATTTTTCTTTAAAGCTGCAAAAATTTTAGTTTTAGTTTAATTTGTTTTTAAAACCACATTTTTAATAAAAATATGTAAGTATAATTAGCTTTTGTTTACTTAATTTTCTACAAAATGTTTTTTGAAATAGATAAATATTAAACTTTCTTGTACTTTTGATACAAATTAAAATTTTATATTGATTTTTTTACTGCTTAAACTAAATAAAAAAAAATTACTAAGCAAGTTATAAAGGCGTTGTTAGTTTTGTAAATGTTTAGTTTTTGAATAAGCTTCATTTATTATTCTTTTAATAGCTTACCTAAATGTTTAGTAACAGCCATTTAAAACCATCATTATAAATTTGTTGTAAGAATATAAACATTTTAAAAGTAGTGAAAAACAACTACTTTGATTTAAAAAGTATATATACTTTTTCATAAACTAGTAACTAATTTAAATACAACAACAACATTTAAACTGGAATACGATAATATAAATACGTGTTTATTTTAGTGGTCAAGTAGTCGAAAAGCTTACTATTTTTACCGGTTTGTGTCACTGCTGTACATGATAGCGTGGATGATAGTGAATATTGAGGTTTATTCAACAAAAAACGAGTACATTTGGTATTTCACCCACTGGAACGTGGTGCTCGTGAGCTTGTACTTCTTCCTTTCATTTGCTGTGACCCTGCATGGTTTTATAACACAAAAGAATGGAAAAGTCAAGGGTCAGTTTATATTTACCTGTTTTTTTAAATAAAAATTTTGTTCAAATTACTGTTTCTCGAACTACATTTAACGGAGAAAAAAAGTATATTTTTTAGGAATTTTTTTTTAATAGTTTAAGAATATTATCAGTTTAATAAGCTGTTTTATATTAGCAGAGCCAGAGTGTCAATGGTATCACAAAATAATTTTGCTTCTACAGTATGCTGCTTTCAACAGCTCAATGATAGTATCCGTAATATTTTGGACTCTCCTTGCACCATTTAAAAGTGCAGACTACTTGGCAACTCCGAACAACGTTCACATTCACGGTGTCATTCTACTGTTGGTCGTTATCGATTTGTTTCTCATCAAAACTCCAGTCTACTTGGTTACTTTTGTCTACAACATACTTTACGGACTTGTGTACATATTGTTCACGTATCTACTGCATGTTTGCGGAGTCACTTCTAGAGTTTATTCTTTCCTGAACTACGCAAAAAATCCTTCGTTGGCTGCAGGAATTGGTATCGGCATGGGCTTTGGTGCTGCGATACTAGGTCAATCTCTTCAGTACGGATTATTTTGTTTAAGGACACTTTTATACAGGCGCTGCAAAAACAATAACACAGAAGAAACCTGTGGTGTCTAACAAATTACTAACTTTTAGGTTGTTTTAAAATTTATCGTAATTAGATTTTTAATAAATACTTGCCAAAACTAGGCTTGGCTACTTACATTTTAAGTTAGTTGTTTATAATTTCTTCTGTGTTTGTGGTTAACTTAGTATTTAATAAGTTTTAATAGAATAAATTATTTTTCTTAGCAAACAATTAAAATAAATTACTAAAAGTCTAGAAAGGGTTCAGCTAATTAAAAAAAGTTAAAGTCTATTTATACACTTTTTTGTGCTCATTTTATAGTTTGATGATTTAAATTAGGTTTTAGGTTTTTTTATCATAGGTAAAACAAAATACTATACTATTGAAGTTTATCTTTACTTAAAATTATTATCGATCTCTTAACCTTTTGTGTTCAATTTACATTTAAGATTCATAATACTAAAATCTCTCTTATACTTCTTAAATATAGTATTCTATTATTAGCGAACATTTTTCATTTAAAGCAGATCTTACTCATTGTATAACTTTATTTAAGCTTTCAAAAATTATAAAATATTATTGCTAAAAAGTACAGAGTTTGTAAAAAGGTAAAAGATTGGTTTATTTAGTTTTCCGAAAACATTTACAACAAAATTATTAATTTCCATCAGTAAACTTAGCACACTTAATGTTCGACTACATTAAAAAATGACTTATTTAAAACACATTAGGCAAAAAGTATATAATGTTGTTCATGTTATGTGAGGTAGAGTTTGAATTATTTAAGAAAACTATAAAATTCTTAATATTTAGCAGTAGTTAGAAGTTATAAACTTTTTTGATGCTTTATTGCAAATATATTTTTTTATCAAAAATTAAATTACTAGACTAGGGTTGGGTAACGTTTAAGTCGGTCGACCAGATTTTCTATAGCAAAATTTCGCGGGCCGAGATTGTTAGAAAAATTGGTGTAAGCTTGAGTATTATACTCCAAAAAATAAAAAAATAGCTAGATAATAGTATAACTTTAATGGAAAAATAATTCAGTGGCATAAATATGTATTTAATTTCAAACTAAAGAATATTTAAAGTAAGTTTGAGTTTTATTTTTCAAGTTGTTTTCAAGCTAAATCGTAAGCAGGTGTTTTACTTGGCGGGCTAGATCTGACCTGCGGGCTTCGCGTTACCTCTACTTATCAAATGTTTAGAAGTCTTTTGTTTAGACAAAAATATTAATTGATTTAACTTCTACTAAAAAATAGTTATGAAAAATTAATTTAGTTACCCAGTACTCTTAGATTTTTATTGTAAGTTGTGACAGTTAAAAAAAAACCAACCGAAACACATTTGAACTATTTGAAGAACTCATTTTAAATAACTTACTTATGCAAACAAAATAAACTAACTAAGTATTTATATTCAACGTGTTCGGCATTTTTGAAATCGAAAACTTTATTTTATAAACAACCCATATTCTTTAAAGAGTATATTCTTTAAAACCTTGTCATATTGCCAATCTAACTTAATTCTTTTTGATTTTTTATGTTTTAATTTATCTAGACCCGTAAAATACAATGATCAAATTTTCTTCTTTATAGGCATTTTACAAAAAAAAAAGACAAGGAAATAGTTTTAAATTTAAAACTTTTTTTTTATAAATGGTATTGTTATTATACAATTGTATCTGTAAAACTTTAAAAAAAAACTATGATTTTAAAAATATCTTTTTACTCCTGATAAATAATGAATAGTGATGTGTAATAAACTGTAGGTTATATTAACTTCCATAACGGTTTGCAAATGATTAGTAAAATTTATTAAAAAGAAACACTGAACTGCATCGAAAAAAATCGTTAATTTTCTCTGAAAAGAAAGATTACAACCATCTTTTTATTTTTTTCAAGTAAAAGAAAACAAATAAGTCTAAAGAATCAAAGTTCTATTTAAAAAAACAATGTTCTATGCATGTAATTTATAAGTTTATCGTATAAGATAAGTTTTTAGAAATTCTTGTTCAGATAGAAAATAAAACATTTTCGGCTTTATTTAAAAGTTTATTGTTATTAATAGATTTTTATTTCTGTTTTATACAAAATATTTTATGGTTTCAACAAAGTTTTTTATGTCTTCATACCAAAATTAGTTCATTATTTAAGACAGAATCGTTTCCATTAATGGTTATACCTGAACAAATTACATACAATGATTTTTTTGACTGTTTGAAATGAATCAAGTATTAATTTAAACTTAATGATCAGAAGCATTTTTAAATTATAAAGTTTAAAAATAGCAATACTTGGTTTGCTACCAGAAAGTATGTGGTAATTTTTAATTTCTAGAGATGTTTACGAGAATATATAATACTATTTAATTGTTATAAAAACTACTAATATCAGGAATTGGATTACATAGATTTTGTAAAGTATTGCCAAATCGGATATATAAATATTAATCGGTGACTTATTTAAGTACTGTAAATGAATATAAACTTCACTTTTCCATAGCTTATTCGATTTTAGCTGAAAATAGAGCTCAAGTTTTATCTTAAAATGTATCTTAAACAAATTTCATACAGACACTCATTAACAAAATATTTTTTTACGCGCAGTTTACGACTGATTACTTTAACAAAAATAATAATACTCTGCAGTCGTTTTTGAAATTAGTGTCTTAAAAATGATTTAAAGTGTTAGACTTGAATGTACTGTTGGTTTAATTATTTGTAAGTACCAATATTCAAACATGCTTAACTGAATAAAAAGATCTTAAAAGATTCGAAATGTGAGTTTTTAATTCAAATAATCTTATTTAAGTTGTTGATTTGTATGTTAGTTATGTAAACGAAATTGGCTAAGAAGCTAAATTCGAAAATGTTGAAGTGTGAATTTTTTTAAAGTGTTTAAAACTAGTTTTTGATTAAAAAAAAAAAAAGATTTTTATTTGAAATCATTTGTCTAGCTGATATTGGTTTTAAAACTGTAGCGATAGAAGCTAGTAAGATTTAATTTTAATGTTAAACCTACACTATTAAAAAATAACAATGTAAGTTTTACTACTTATTTTAAGCCCCAGTTCTAAAATAAATTTGAAAAATGTTTAGAAAACTTTGTTCTATAAATGCAATCATAGACATTCATTTTCGTTTATTTGTTTAAAATTTTTAAAGTTTTATTTATTTTAGTAAAAACTATGCTAAATTAATAGTAGACAGTACACTCACTTATCACAACAGTAAAGGTGTAGAAATATAAAGTAGTGCACGGCTTAACGATGATTAAAAACTTTTAAGATTTGATTTAAACTTAAAAGTTTACAAAAAAGGTAGCTCTCCACTGATAAACTTTTTTTTTGATTGATAAATTCAATTCAAAAATCTAAAACTATCTTTCTCATCTATCACGAAAGCACAAATTATCACAATCTTAGAAGATACAAGTTTACTAGGTTAAGGACAAATCTTTTTTTTGAATAAAGAGTTTTTTTTTTAACTAATAACTTATTTTCTTTGAAAAATTTCTAACTTTTCGAAAATATTTGAAAATAGACATAAAAAAACTTAATAACTTAAGTACATTTTTAATGGTGTTTCTTGACGGTTGACTTTAAAAGACATCAAAATTTGATCTCAGCAAATAGTAACCTTTAAATAGCTTTACGCCAACTGGAATAACTATTTTTCTAGGATTTTTTGAAATTTTTATAAGAAGCTCTAAAAATGCTATAATTTTGGCCTTTTTACCGCTACTTTTATACAAAAACTCAACAGTTACTATGTTTTTCAACTTTTAAGACCAACGTGAGGTACTCACAAAACTTTGCACGATTTACGCTTAAAGCTTCGTTGGCCACTAATTTAATTTTCATTAAAATATTTTTCAATCAAGACAATAATGTTTTATACAACTTGGCTGTAAGTGTCAAGGTGAATATTAAAGAACTCTGTTCAAAAAGTGTATGCATATCTTTGTGGTTTTTTTTATTAAAAAAAAGAAGTAATTTAAAATGACTGAAATACCATAGTAAAATACTATTTATGGAAGTATGGTTTTAAATAAAGTAGTATACGAACAAATAGTAATAATTCTAATAAAAAGTCAAAAGAATACTTTAAGTAATACAATGAAACTTAATTGTTCTCAGGATTGAAAATTAATAAAATGTACTATTGATATATTTATAAAATAAAAATTAATTTAAAACTTCATTTATTGAAGATTTGAGCGAAATAAATCTGTTGAAATTAAATAACTGGTTTTTAAGTACTAAACTATTAAACTGAAGTGTTTTATTATGCAAAATTAATATAACAGTTTTTTATACTAAATTGATGACACTTTTATTCTCTTTTTCAAAAAGATATTCTGACTATTACTAAGAAAACTTCCATTAAGTAAATTTTCTCATTTTAATACGAAAAATAAAAAATAAACGTTTTAATCAAAACTTTTGGAAAAAAATTCAAAAACATATTTTCTTATATAATAAAATATTAATTTGTACATTAAATATTTATTAACTTATGTATCAGTAGGTTTATGAAAATAACAAAAATTTATGAAAATAACTAAAATGTCACTATAAAACAATTAGATTATACTAAATAAGATTATTTAGTTAACTTGAACACTTAATAATGTTAAACTTGTTTTATAAATTTTTCAATATTTAATCTTTAAACTTAATCAAACATTTAGCTCAAAATTTAACTTTAAATCAAAACATGATTGAAATAAAACTTAAAAAGTATAAAACTAACTTAAATTCTTAAGTAAAAAAATGTTGCTTGTCATAACTTTATTTACGCAGGAAAAACTATTTACTATGGTAAAACAACTATTTAGATATAACAAATGAATTAGTTTTTTAGTTAAAACAAGTTATAACTAAAAAGAAAGTCATAATCTATGAACACTTTTGAAATTTGATCTAAAAAGACAGGTTATAACTGTATTCAACTAAGCAAGTTTATAGCCTAGAACTGTCATGTTTAGTTAATGCTATCTTTATTTCAAACTAATATACTTGTGACTACCACAGCCAATATTTTTCACAAAATTTTCAAAAGACATGCCATCATTCAAAGCATGAGCAAAGTCAGTTTCAAAATCAGGTACAAATGGATTTAAGGAAGCTTTAAAAAGTTTGCTATGATTTTTGCAATTACTTTCTTCTAGTGCTTTCATTGTGAAAGTCAAACCTTGCACTGTAAACTTACAAAACAACTGAACAGCAGTGACATTTTCACTTTTCTTTTGCATTAAGCACTCATGCAAAGCAACTTCGAAAGAATTTTCAGTAAGTCCTGAATGACTGATGTCCAACATTAACTGAATTTCATCACACCAAAGCATTAAGGGGCTTTTTAGTTTATCTTCAGTATTTGCCCACAATATCTTTGAGCTTAGTTCAAGCTTTCTTTTTTGAACCTTGAGCCTTTTAACTTGATCTTCGACCATCTTTCTCATGTCAAATAAGCATGACTCTGCAGTGTACAATGCTTCAGCATGTTCAACTATAGACGATTTACTGTCAATTGTTTTTATTTGTTTTTCCTCTAATTTTACATTTTCCAAAGATCCAGATAAAATTTCAGCACACTTTTGGTAAGTATCTTCAATTTGACTAACAATACTTAGAGTAGTCATTTATTTTTTTAGATTAAAATTCCTAATGGAAATTTTACTCTGTTTACAATACTTTAAAATTAAAAATTAAATAAAAGTTAAGTATTTTACTGGTTATATTTATTACAGGGTTGCAACACACTGAAGAAAAAAAGACAGTCTGAGTCAATTTAAACTAGCCTGAGTTAAATCAAAAAAGCATGAGTAAACCTGGATTTATTAAAAACTAAAATATCAATAAGAAAGATCTAAAACTAAAAAACTTAGCTGTCGAGCATGAATAAATTTAATAATCATAATGATAACAAAATGACATAAGATCTAGATAAAAACACTTAAGTTTTAAGAAAAAAAATAGAGTCAAAGAAACTTTCCTGAGAACAGGAAAAAAAACTAAAGCTGGCCTGTGTTTTATAAAAAATACTCAAACAGGTCTAAGTCAACCTGAGTTTTCAAATAGTCTGAAACTTCTTTTTAATTAGCAGCATTATACTGAGTTTTTCCAAAATGTTTCCAACTTCAGTGCTTTACAACCATTTTAGTGTTTAGTTTTGGTCAGAATTTTTAAGCTGTATGATTCTAACTAATAAAGAACAAATAAATTATTATGTTAAGAAAAAAAATTAACAATAATGCATTATTTTAACCTGAATATTATTAATTGAAATATTTTTATTCTTACGTTTTTCAAAGACAAAACAGTATAATTATGACCATAGGAGGTCAACCTTGATATTTACAATTTGATCTTATTGTGTAGAGCTTAATCTGAACTATCAAACACTTTAAAGTGCTTATAAAAATTTAAAGTAACTTTTAAGATAAAAACAATTTAGGTTGGTGACCTTAATAGGTTCTTTATAGAAGACCCAAACCAGGGTTGCCAAATGTTTTTGGAAAATTTTCTCCAGGTTTTCATAATTTTCTCCTGGTTTTTAAAGTACACATTTTTAGGTCTATTTTTAGTTTAAAGTTATGTTTAAGGTAAGAAACTGTGTTAAATAGTATAAAAGCATTGAAAAGATACTGTAGAGCTACTTCAAATGTGTTTTTTAATTAAAAAAAAATTTGATGATGACAAAAAACTATTATTTAAACGATAGATAGTTGTGTCAAATTGAAATTTTACTACTTAACATGCTAAAATTGTTAAAACTTCTGGGTTTTTCAGTTTTTTTTTTAATTTCTCAAATTCCAGGATTTCCAGGTTATTTCAGGTTTTTTGGCAGCCCTGCCAAACCAAAAACAGAAAAAAAAATCTTTATAAATCTACCTTCTTCAAATTTTTACAGCAAGTCTACTACACAGTATGTCTATTACTAATAGTTAATATATTACAAAATAACTGTAAGAACTTTTACAATTTTGAAAATAAAACATATAAAAACACCACCATTTTTGTCTAAATTACATTTTTTTATTAATTCCAACAATCAAAGTATTTTCATTTATCATTTATTCAAAATAAATTGATGTGATCACAGTAGTCTTTACTACTTCTATAAAGAGAGTAATATTTTAGGAGTTCTATCTTTAAACATAACTTGTTTGATTAGCATATGGTGAGTAAAATAAAAACCTTGAATGAGACAAACATGTTAAATTAAATGCAGCTTTATTCCAATGTTCTAACTTTAAAACTCACAAACAGTTACATAAAGTTAACTTAAAACGTTAACATGAAATAGCATTTAGTTAAAGCTAATAACTGATTTAATTACTAAATAACATATTTATTTAATGACAAAATTTCTAATAAATAAAAACATGATATTTCAGTAGTTTTAAAACTTCTTTTACCTGTATCTCAAAAAGATTTAAATAACAAGATAATAAGGTCAAAACAAACTTAAAGAAAACATTTGTTATAAGAGATAGTTCATAATAACTAAGAACTTCGAAAGGGTGGCCTATGGTTTTTATAAACATCTTATAGGTTTTCTGATTTTCTTCCAGGTTTTTTGGAGAACAATTTTTTGTTTATTAAGTATAAAAAAAAGTATATGGGAAAAAATGTTAAGGGTATAAAAATACTAAAAGGTACTGCAATCAGAGTTGCCATTCTTAGAGTCAAAAAACTGAGTCTTTTTTTTAATTTTTTTTTTAACTTTACACAACAAATTAAAATCGAGCTCTTTATCAAAATTTGCTATAAAAAAAAAAATTGAAACTAGATCAAACTAATCTCATCCAAATTCTAGAAAAAAATCCTGAGATTATTAAAAAACCTAAAACTGTCATGAGTTTTTTATAAAAAAAAAGCTTTTGTTGAAAAACAACTTAATATTCTAAGTTGTCCTAAGATTTAAAAATATCTGAAAATATCCCGAGTTACTTAGAGTATGTGAAAATCTTGGAAAAAATTAAAAATTTAAATTTATTTTTGCCTACATTTTAAGTTCCAGGATATTCTATAATTTTCTGCAATTCAAAGTTAAATGGTCACTTAGTTACTAGAATCTAAAATGTAGGAACATGAATTTTCATTTAGCTTGTGTCAAAATATCTTTTTTTCTAAATGAATTTGAAGGAAAAGGTTATGATGAAAAGTTATTGGGTTGGATTAAATTAAACTATACAAATTAAGACCATGAGATGGATGTGCAATATTTTGATAACCAGTAAAGTCAAAAATTCATTAATCTAAAAGAAAAATTAATCCACTAACATCATTCATTTTAAGTTTTTATTTTTTAAAAATCCTCTTTTCCAAAAAATAATTTTTAAGAGGTAGTTATAAATAAATTCAGTAATAAAAAGCTTATTAAGCTTTGTACAAAACTTGTCTTAATATCAGGGTGGCAAACTGTTTTTGAATTTTTTTTCCAGATTTTTGAAAGTATATGTTTTTGGGTCTATTTTTAGTTTATGATTAAGTTTATGGTAAAATACTGTTTTAAATAGTATTACAACATTAAAAAGATAAAATGTCTTTTAATCAAGAAAATTTTTGATGATGACAAATTTTTTTATCTAAAAGATAGATTTTCTGTGTCGAATCAAAGTATTACAACCTAACACATAAAAATCATTTAAAATTCCAGTTTTTTTGGTAATTTTTGTTCAACTTTCTTTTTTTTCAAAATTTCTTAAATTTCTGGTTTTAAAACTAAATTGTCAAATTTCAGGTTTTTACAGGTTTTCTGGCCACTCTGAAATATTCAGATCCGTTACCAACCATTAAAATAGCTCTTTTTTTAAACACTAAATACAAAGTTACGTTTTCGAAATTTAATTTACATAAAACTTTGTTCAATTTAATTTTTACTGTATAAAAAAATTAAATACAGTAACCTCTTGGGTCTTTTGCGCATTTATGACAGTACGCAATCTTGTTTTGTTACACATTTTAGCATTCTAAAAGATTCAAAAAACAAAACTTCATTACATAACTCTTCAATTATTTCAAGTTTTGACTTGATTGTCAGCTCGGAAGTTCTTTTTTCAGACATTTTAATTAAAAAAACAGTTATAAATCATAAATCTGCAATATTAAACATGTAGAATTAGTTAAATATTTTATATCAGATTTTTATTTTCTTAAATAAAAAGACAACTTTAAAACTAATTTAGCTATTTATTTTTTCTTACTTTAAAATTCTTACAATAGCAGTTTTCAAAATAATATTAGGAACACTTTTCAAAAATTTGAATTGAATAGTTTGAAAAACAAGGGGATGATTTTTAATGAAACTAATATTTTTGCATTTTTAGTTTGTGCCTTCCATAAGGAGCCTATTTTACTACATGGCTTTAGCCTTTATAGCTTAGGTGTCTTAACAACCCTCCTTTTATACCTTTTAATAAATAAAAATTTTCAATTTCTCAAATTCTTATGGTATGAAATTTAATTCCTACTCAAAAAATCCAATATCTTTAATACAATGCAAGACAAGTTTATCCTTATGTGGGCAAAGGTTAAATTAAAAAAGTTGTAGTAAAATTTATATTTTTATTATATTTATTTTTTGTTCAAAAGAAGAAATCCATTACAGCACCAAATGTATATTTTTGTAAAAGGCTATAGAAACAAATTTTAATATAGACACCACACCATTTCTTAATTGTAAACAAATGCTTAATTATAAATTGAATTTGCTAAGTAGAATAGAGTATAAATGTTAAGTATATAAATGTAAGTCACATATAAATAAAGATAAAAATAAAATCTACTTATTATTAAAATTAGTAAAAAAAAATTACAAATATTATTATTTTATATAATTCAAATCTTTTTTTTTTTAATTTGTATAGTTTTATCTTTTGTTTTCATATTTATAAATAAAGTAAACAAATTGTTAAAAGTGGGAAAGTCCCCAGTCTGCTTTCAACTAAAAGCAATATCAAAAAACAGTCATTATAGTAAGTATATTTGGTACCTATCGTATCTTTACACATTTTTTTCTGCGAAATAAGCAAGAGGTTACTGTATTTCAAAATTGCCTAAATTGTGCCTAAAATTGATGAGATAAGCTTTAGTTCAAAAGTATACACTTATTCATAAAACAAGTTGTGTTAAAACCAATATCTGAACAAATAAAAAAGAATAAAATCAGAGGTTTATTATGAAAATAAACAAAGGCTAATATAAAATAAATGTTGAAAAGCAGTTCAAAGCAAACTAACTTTTGGTTACATAACAATTCAAAAAATGTACAACTCAAATTCTGACAATTCAATTTATTGAAAATATATTAAAAAAATTATATCTTAAAAAGAAGTTAAAAATATATATGTAGATTTTAATAATATCTACAAGCCAATTTTTTCTTTTATGCAAAATCTTATATATTTTTCAAGACATTTTATTATTACTGAAAATAACTATATATTTTTTTCATATAAGCCATATCTCAAAAAATATTTGATTTTTTGCAAAAAGAAAAAAAAAGCTCTTAGATATTAATAGGACCTACATATGCATTTTTTATATTTGGCAAATATATATTACTTTTTTAGTTGTGGCTCTTTCAATTTTTTTTTAAGAATTTCAATTGTTGGATTTTCAATTGTCTTAATTTGAATAGTCGTGCACCCCTAACTTCTGCAAAATAAAAGTTTCTTAAGATAGTTTAGATAAATAAGCAATTAAAAATAAATATTTCAAAATGACTAACTAGTTTCAGAAGTTAGCAAACTTTTTGACTTCACCTGTTTTAACATTTCAAATATATGAATCAGGGAATCATTTTCAAAAAAGTATTTTAAACAGTACAGGGTTGACACTGGTTTTTGAGAACTTTCTTCCAGGTTTTGGAACTTACACATTTTTTGGTCTACTTTAAAGTTAAAAGTTAAGTTTAAGTTAAAAAAATGTTTTTAAAAGTATAAAAAAAATTAAAAAGATTCTGTAAAGCTACTTTGAATGTGTTAAAAAAAAAGATGACAAAACACCACCTACATGACAGATAGATATTTTGTGTCAAATTGAAATTTTACTGCTTAACATATTAAATTGTTTATAAGTCTAGATTTTTAATGATTTTTGTTCTAAATTACAGTTTTTTTTCAAAATTTTTAAATTTCACGTTTTATCAATCATCCTGATAGTATCAAAAACTATTTTTTTTTGTTAAATTTTGTACAGCAGGGTTTAGAAATAGTTCATCATAAACTGGTTTGATTTACTGAACATATTTCTTTATGATGGGTATTTTATAACAAAGTTTAAATTTTGTGATGAATTAAGTATTAAATATGCAGCACAGTTTATTCTAAGCAAAAAAAAAAAACCACCTTGTTTGTAACTTTTTATTTTTCAAATTATTCTTAAACTTGTTTTTTTTTTGCATTTGTTCTTTTTTAGCTAAAAAACACCTTTTCTAGATGCTGACCCTGCTGTACAAATAAATCCTTAAAAAAGCATTGTACAACTCCTTTAGTTTATTATAGTTCTAAAGTTGGTCCTGAATTTGAAAGCAAAGTTCCTTATTCAACATCATTGATTTTTTTAATTTTTTACCCATAATATCATTATAATATTTTGTACAGCTAAACCAAGTATTTCTTCTTAAATAATAAATTATGACATCAATAGAGTTTTTTTTTTGAAACTTTTATTCCAAACTATGGAAGTTAATCAGATTATCTATATGAAGTATTAAAATGATACTTTTCAGTTAAAATTGAAAAAATTCTATGATGTTTAATATGGAGCTTCTGTTTTAATCATAGAGCCAACAATTTATTTAAGTTTAGAACTCTTATTGTCTTGATTTGAAACTTATGACTTTAAAACTAGTTTACTTTATTACAAAACATACAAGTTTAATGGTTAACAATTGTATATAGATGTTCAAAACATTTGATCTTAAGACCTAGTGCACAAAAAACTTTTTGATTATCAATTTGCACACCACTGATATCTTTTAATGTCTTGTCCAGGGCGTTAAAATGTATATAATTATTTAGTACATAAATAGGCAAAAATATCAAGTTCAAAGAAAACTTTGTGTTTTTTTGATTGTAATCATCCAGAAATATTAAGTGAATAGTGAAAATTAAAATAATTGTATAAAATGCTTAGGGATTCGAACTTATAGATATTCTAACAGTTAGATTACTATATGTTGAGGTTTTACAATTATGAGTGGTTCCTAAATGACAAGCCAAAAAAGCTTTATCATTATTTTTTAATCTAAAACAAACAGTTAATTATTAAAAAGGCATGTGTGTGTTTTTGGATCATATTATATATATATACAAAATAAGGTTATTGTTCAAACTTTTACATATTTATACATATTGTACATATAGCAAAACCAGACTTTTTATTTAAACATTTCAATATTTTTATAAATCTTTACACTTATCCTTAACACACCTTTACCAAAAATATTACAAATAAATCGAAAAACTATTAATAAAAAAACTTCATCAAAAAAAATTGACCAAAATAGCATTAATTTTAAGAGGCAGGTGAAATTAAACAAGATGAAACTTGCTTGTCTCTAGCATAACATTTTTTTTTTTTTTTTTGTGTACTTGTTGACCATGGGTTTTAGTCTTGCAACATTCAACTTAGAGAGTTTTCAAATATGCAATTAGGACCCCACTCCATTGGACACACACTTTAAGTTAGTACTTAGTATTGTTTATTCAGCAACACAAAAACAGTTTGGTCCATGGACCTGGTGCACAAAAAACCTTTTGGTTTATGAGTCACACACCACTTGGATACCTTTTAATGTCATGTCCAGCACTGATATTTTTCTCCAAAAGTAATTATTTTATATCCAATTTATTATCTATAACAGCTTTACACACTACGTACTTAAACAAAACTGTTTTTGAGCATTATTTTATTGGTGGTTATAAATTCTACAAAGTGTATGAAGAAGTAAGTAAGCAGTAATTTTCTTGTACATGCTTCACTTTTGAAATAAAATTTTAAACTTATGTTCAATTTGTAAGTCCCCTAAACTAAGACTTAAACCTTTTTGATATAACAATAAGCAAAAAAATCTTTGCATGTTTTTAACTACCTTAAAATTTACATTGAAATTGATTTTTAGTCTTAAAGCTTTTAAGATACATTTTTCCATTAAAGTTTTTTCTTAAATAAATAATATATTAGTTTATTTTTGAAGCACGGTCGATTAAAAAAAAAAAATAGTTTAAGCTGTTTTAAAATGAAGCCAAGCCAAACTAAGGTTCTAAACAAACAACAACAAAAAATCACGTACTATATTGGTATCCCTATTCCCTACTCCCTATGGTATACCAGTTAGGTTTTTAACTTTGGTTTTTAGAATACTTATATAAAAAATATGTTTGATGATAAAAATACAAGTCAATTTTATGTTAAATTTGTAAAGCTTCTTTTGCAAATTTAAAAGAGATTTTAGTATTTTGTTTAGAAAATTAGAGCCATTTAAAAAAAAAAAAATGTTAACTAAATTTTACTCTTAACATTTCTATAGTTTTTATCCGTCATTTCTAAGCGTAATTTTTACACAAATCTTTTGAAAACCTTATTTGATTTAAACCCAATAGGATATTAATATCACAAATAAGCTTTATGGTTATGTTAGGCAATAAAAAAAAACGGCTTAAATTAGTTTACTTATTTGGTTATCGTTTAATGGTAATTTAGCGTATCATAACTGACAAGTGACAACTCAATAACAAAAAGGTTCTTTGTGCACCAGACCCTTAAACTAATTTTATTAAACGTCTTATTTTGTTGTTTAATAAAGTAAAATATTAAGCTGAAAACAGGGTTATACGTCCTCAAAAATTTGTTGAGGCATAGTTTTTAAATACAGGTATTTATCGGTAATCTACCTTAAGTTTTACACAGTTGTTTTACAACACTATAGTGCATTGCATAGGCCCGCTATTAGCCGACTTTAGCTATGCGTCTTAAGCATAGAAGAATAAAAAAGACATTAATAACATACTATAAAATAAACACAGTGGTGCTATAAAGAAAATGATCGAGTAAGAAATATAAATATTACAATTAAATGTACAACATTATATAAACAAGATAGAAAAAAAATCATTTTGCTTCACGTTTCTTAACTGCTTCTATCTACTAAAGTATTGTTTTCTCTTTCTTCTGTCATGTCATAATTCTATACGTTTTTAAAACGTAGCTTTAGGCGACTACGGTTGCGCTAGCCGAACCAACGACCAACTCGCCATACAACACTATTTAGATATAATAATTACAATACAATAAAACAGTTATAATTAATTATTAGTAATAATTTAATTAAAATAGATGATTACACTAGAGCTTTTTCATGAACTGCTATTAGAAAACTTAAGTGAAGTTATGTCACTATTTACTTCTAAAATCTACATCCTATCTTATTCATTACAAATAGTTATTATCAAAGTAATTGTTTTTGGGGATCTACCTAAATTAAAATGATTGTAAATATGAAAATACTTAGCATTTAGCTAAGATGATAGTAAAATTTAATGCTTTCAACTAAATTGTGATCAATGGATCTAATCTAAAGAATGACATTTTGGTCATTAAGCTCAAAATTTTTCGTTTACTTTAACCAAAAAAATTACCTTTTAAAATTTAAAACTATAAATTATCTAAACAACTAATTACTTAATTGTGTGGCCTGATGGTTTATGGGTCCTAATGATAGTATTTAAAACTCTGTGAGTTGAACTTTGCAAGATCAAAATAATGAAAAAAACTTTTAAAACAAAATAACCACTTTTTTCAACCCATTGCTGCCAGTATTGGCTACTAAAACTGAAGTCTACAATGAGGACATTTCATTTCTTAGAACCTGATATATATGTATAATCATTTGCTTTCACAATTTTCTGTTTTTTTCAATAAATCCACCATATACTTCTCATCTGAGAACAATTAGAGTGCAGTTGTGAATGAGAAACTTATTTTTGCAAATTTATTTCTCATACAACATAAATACTTTTATTTGTACTTTTGAAGACCATTATGTACCATTTTAATTTTCAAGTCAATCCGTTTTATTAAGTAATTCTGACATGTTTATCAAATTTATCTAAGAAACTTATTATTTCTAAAATTACTGAGCTAAGAATATTTTAATGAAAGTTTTTTAATTTGTATTTGTTATATTACAATTCAGTGATTCTAATTTCATTTCAAAACTAGAGTTTTGCAGTTGTATTACTACCAGTGCTCTTCCCTCAAAATAAACTTGCAATATCGCTACATATAACTATTGAAAAATATTATTTAAAGTGTTAATTAACAAAGATCCTAGCGAAACAAGTTCACTGGAATGTATAATAATAACAAATTAAACAGTATTCTTTCTTTATTACACTACCACATGTTTCTGTGTGTTAAGGAATAACACACTTTAACGGAGCTCTGTAAAATGATAAATACTGTAAGGAAAGAATAGAAGCTTAAGTAGGTACATATATGTGTATATTAAAAATAGAAATATGTACTATAAATTACTGTAGATTAATGGTTAATAATTAATACAATACATAATGTTAAATCCAACTGTTAAAAATCTATACAATATTTGTAACTATTAAGTCTAAGTTAGATAAAGTTAAGCAAAATGCAAAATAAAGTAACAAATTATAATATAAAACCACTTACATAAAAATAAAGAAATTACTGGTTCGAAATATTTAAACGTTGCTAAAATCATTGAAAAATAACATATATTAGTTACGTCACAATATTATGCTTTTGTATATTAACGTTTAAAACAATATTCAAATTAAGTCATTAAAAATTAAACAATTATATTTTATATAATTAATTAAACTATTTAACTAAACTATAAACTAATTAATTTATTCTTTATGCTTGGAAAAAATAGTAAGGCACTTTAATTTAAAATGGTTTTTTTGCAATTGTTATGAAATAATAAGTAATCTATTGTAAATGAAAAGAAATATTTAACTATATTTATATTGAAAATTAAAAAAACTATTTGGACGTGTTAATTTTTTTCAAAGTTAAGTTAATTAGTTTGCTTTTGGTTAACTAGGTATAAGTAAATAAAAGAAATTAGTAGATGACATAAACAAAATTTTATGGTAAAAACTTATTGTATTAAAACTTTAAAAGAAAAGACAACATAAAATAAAAACTTAGAATTACTTAATTGTTTATATGACACTATTTAAAGTTTTTAAATTGAGCAAAGTCATTTTACTTATTTTTTAGTGACTTAATATATGTTATATTGAAAACCATTATTTTACTTTTGTTAATTTTCAGGTTCATCTTTAAAAATATTATAAATGGAGGTTTGTAAAATTTTAATGTTATGGCATCATAATTACTGAATGGATTAACTTGACATTTAGAAAATGTAAAAAAGTATTTATACAAACTTTTATAACTGAACCAGCACTGCTCAATGTTGAGTAACTTTGCCAAAACAAGGTTCTGAGGTTCTGACCTTAAACGAGAGCTGTCCTCTGACATAATGTGCATCAAAAGCATCAAGGAAATTGAAATAATGGTGAGTTATCAACAAAATAACTTATTTGAGCCAGCTAATAAGTTTAGGAACAATAATTAACCCAGTTACCATAACTTTAAGAGGCAGCAGTTGTTCTATAATGGAATAGTTTGAGTGTTGAGTGTCACAAAATCAGTCAACCAGAACACAAGTATCTCCAACATCATTATTATTATTATGAGATAGAGTTGTTGATAAGACTTAGAACTTGTATTGATAATATTGCTAAAATTTATTAATAGACCTTTTTTAGAACTGCATGTTATTTATTTTTTTATGTTTATTGTTTACGTAACAAGAGTTTTTATTTAACAAAACTTAATTGTTGTATAGTACACATTATTTCAAGATTTAAAGTATTTTTAACTTAAATTAGACTGTTATTAAGTTTTATTTATTTCAGGTATTATAAAATTATTTTATACTTTAGTATCTAGTATTTATAACATAGTGATTAAACAAGGTAGGATTTAATTATGTTGAGTAGTACCCAGAAATTAAGTGTACCACAATCTTTATCTTATAGTTTGACAAAACTTTGAACTTTTTACATAAATTTTTTAAGTCAGTTTTTGCTAAGCATAGTACTTTTAAAATGTTTTAAGCACAAAAATTTTGTATTATTAGATGTTTCAAAAAAATATTTATTTATTTTGTACAGGGTTGCCACTTTACTTGGAAACCTAAAAAAACCTTGAATTTGACAATTTGGGCAAAAAAGCTTGGAATTTTAAAAATTTTCACATGTTCAGTAGTAAAATTTTGATTTGACTCAAAAAAACATGTTTTAAGTAGCTATAGAGTATCTCTTCAATGTTTTTATACAATTTAACACAGTTTCTTACCTTAAACTTAACTTAAAACTATAAATAGAACCAAAAATGTGTACTTTTGCAAACCTAGAAGAATTTGGTAAACCTGGAAAAAAATTTGGAAAAAATGAGTGGCAACCCTGATTGTAACCTATAATACTTTACTTTATTATAATTTGGACACATACCATACTAATTTTAACTTGTTAAATATTTTTCTTATTATTATCTGATTAACTTAAATATAACTGTTCAAAATATAGGTTTAATCGTTTGCTAATAAAAGATCCTAGTGAAATAACTTCACTGGAATATAAATAAAAACAAATTGTACAGTAATCTTCCTTTATTGTACCAACATATGTTTCTGTGTATTAACGAATCAACACACTTCAAATGGGTTCTGTAGAAAATAATTACTGTAATGAAAGAATAGAAGCATAGAAGTGGGTGTATACATGTTTTTCATTAAAATAAAATAATTTTTACAGAAATATACATGTTACATCGAGTTTCTGTGACTTTTATTGTCTTTGCCGTTGTTAAGTTTTATAAAATTTTATTGATTCACTAACTAATGGTTGATATTTTATTTTTGTTCTAAATAGATTACAAGCATAAAAACTTAATTAATAAACTTTGCAATACAAATCAAAGAGTTGAAATAACCTCATTTATATCGTGACGTAATTATTAGATGTAATGAATGTTTTTCGTACATTCATTAACAGCAGTAAATTTGAATCAGTAATTCTTTCCATTTAACGTGATGCTTTGTTTATATTATGATTTGTTGTTTTGTTGTGTGTTTTAGTTTACTTTATTTGTTTTAGACTTAATAATTACAAGTATTATATAGTTTTATAACAGTCGGATTTAATATCAAGTATTTTAGCTATTATTAACTATTATCTGTAGAAATTGTTTTATTTTAATGAAAAACATGTATACACCCACTTTATTCTATGCTTCTATTCTTTCATTACAGTAATTATTTTCTACAGAACCCAGTTAAAGTGTGTTGATTTGTTAACACACAGAAACATATGTTTGTACAATAAAGGAAGATTACTGTACAATTTGTTTTCAACTTAAATATAATCAGTATTTTATGTTGAAGTTATTTAATTGCTCTACATTGAAAAATATATAGCAAACAAGTTGAATAATAAAGTAAAATTTAATGTTATACAATTTATTTAAATATTTATAAGATAAAATTAGTAATGATGTTTATAGTAGAACTTAAGTAGACAATATTATTTACAAACAAATAGTAATTTATTTTTTAGCCGTGGTATAGAAAAATAGTAGTATAAAATTTATAGATGTTGCAAAAAATTCAGAATTTTGTTGAACTGTTGTTGCCTCATAGACTTTAGAGTTATAGTAACCCCTAAATATTTTTTGTATAATGTTAAAAAACAAAAGGTAACAAACACAAAATAACTAGTTTTTGATACTTAATTAATAATAAAAGAATCATAAAGTTAAAATATTACTATAAAAGAATTGCTTCTTTTACATGCTTTTCATCTGTAAAAGCATTGAAAGACTATAAAATTACATCTAGGACGCTTTACTGTAAGAAAAACTGATAATAAAGTTATTTATGCAAATACAGCACCAATCATATTGGTTCTGATGCAATGTTTCATATATAATAAGCGTAATGTACAGCTGTAACTACAAAAAGGTAGTAAATTACTAAATTTGTTTGGACTACTATCCTAATTAAATACTAAGTTATATATTTTATTTTATGAATACTAGGTGCTATTTTAGTCCACTTTATACAAATCAGACAGTACAGTTTGAGCAATGTATCTATTATAAAAATTAACCACAAAAACATTACTAAAATATTTCCATTTCAAAAATATGACTTACTTTAATTGTTTACTTGGAAGAAATAGAACTTAATAACAATTTAAGTTTAAGTTATAATCATTTTAAAACTTTAACCTATGTGAACTATAAAAAAATAAAAAAAAACTCTAAAACAGTTAAATATTGTTTAATATTAACTCTGTGATTAAACCTAAAACTTCAATTAAAACACAATACAGTTTTAAAGAATAGATCTAATTATAACATGATACACAATCTTAATACCAACTATATATTCTTATAAGTGCAAACCTCTCTTTTGTTATGATTTGCATCAGTATTTCTATGTCTCATTTTATTTTGCTCAATTTGTGACACTCCACATGCAATTTTAAAACATTCATACAATGGAATAGCATATGAGAGATGCATTTAATTACACAGCTGTATATATTCTTAGAGCGTAGCATTTGAGCTAGACCCTTTCTGCAAAAAATTCCAACTTATTAATAGTACTAGTGAACAATTATTATAATTTTTGTTGTTTAAATAATGCTAGTATTTAAATAATATTTACTTCTTACAAACATTTTTAGTTCATAGTTCTAATACTCAATTCTCATTTTAGAGTATGTAAAGATCTTGAAAATATTTAACTTCTACTAACTTAAATTGTTAAGTTCTAATTCTATTAAAATGAGTTGTGTCTTTATTTATTTTTGGATAGAACAATTGTCATTCATTTGATGTGCCTAGTTTTTTTCTAAGCTAGCATTTAGTAAAATTGTTTAATTTTTAATAGTAGTCCAAATTCATTAACAAGTCAGACATCTTTGTAATTATACTACAAACAATATTTAAAATCTGAACCTTTCACTTGACTGTTAAACCTACTAATTAGTAAAATAAAATGAAGAACTCAGCAAGTGTTTTGTTTATATAAACACAATTTTTAATATTTATATAAAAGTATCTACTACTAATCTTAAACAAGATACCAAAACAATATTAATGTCATACTTGCCCAACCACCACAAACAAAACGACCAAGCTTAAATCTAAGTAAGCTTTGCTCCATGTCAAAAGAAAATGAATTTTTCATGCAACATAGATATGTTTTAAAGTTTTTAATCGATTTTACTTTAAGTGTTTAAAGTCTAATTGTTAAAAGTTTAGTTGTGTTAATTCATATTTTTCACACCCCTCCCAACAAAAAAAAAACAACTTTTATTTTTTGTTTAAGCTCTTAATTTGTGTAAAAATACAAAAAAAAAGGAAAGAGTATAAAAACTGTACAACATTTATATCAAAAACTTCAACAATGCTTAAAACATAATATTTTAAAGTTATAACTTTTACGATTTAGTTCTTTTATATACTAAAGCTTTTTGAATAATAAACAGTTTATAACAAGCAAGTATTTGTATTTTTTTAAATGTTGGTTGCATTTAAAAAATTATTTTAAACTTTTTTTTGTGTTTGAGCTTGTGATCAAATATTCAAACAGCGGTAAAATTTACTTAGCTAAAACTGTATAATTGGTGGCTTAAATTTTAGATGATTAACTTAAATAAAAGTTAACACTTTAAGGCTTGTTTATGAGTATCATATAAACAGTTGATAACTTAAAATAATAAAACTATTTTAAATGTAAAGTTTTCAGCAATAAAATAATATTTGCATACAATGGAAAACTGGAGAGATAGTCTAAAGAAACAAAAAGGTTTGTTATTTAATTAAAAATTAAATCCGTTACAAAATGCTTTATTTATGTTTTTTCAGTTAATAATTGAACATTCTATTATCTTAGTTTATTCTATTACACAAAATGTTAATTTAGGTAAATTTGTGTACTTTATAGTCTTAAAAAAATTGTAATGAGTTATATAGCTCACATTTAGAATTGTTAAGTTTAAGTATAGCTGTTTTTATATTTACTTAAGGTTTTAACTTAAGTCAGTTTTTCATATATAACTTGAAATAATTAGTTCTAATACTTTAAAGATGTGACTGAGATTTCTCAAAAAGCTATCACTGGATCACCATTAAATGGTCATTTTGAAGTGAAAGAGGAACCAAATGATTTTTATGTCTCTGATGTAAACTTACTAAAACAACTTAAAAACCTTAAAAGTCTTAATGGTCACTTTTCAGGTACTCTTTGTTTTCTGAATCAACTAAGTTATAGAATTAAAATAGTTTTAATTAAATATCCTTTTTAACTATGTGAGTGATTGCTTGATAAATTAACAGTGAAAAAGTTGTAATTTTTAATTCAAGCTGATTTTGTTAACTTTGAAACTTAATCATACAAGTATAGTGATCTGTTTTCAGTTTGTAAAAAGACACAAATTCTGACAACAACTTTAAACAAAAATAATCTGAAAAAATTCATACTAATAAAAAATATATAAATAATCAAATACTTGGTGTGTTTTTTTGCAAAACAGCAAATAAACTTTACTTAAATTTAAAACTGTATAGAGCTCCGCATTGGGTCAATAAAATTTAAAATAAACAATAAAAATGATGGTTCTTGGGTATTTCACACAGATGAACATTCGTTTTTAAACTTTCCAGGTCAGTTTTTGCTTTTATTACTATGCTTTTATCATTATACATTAAAGCTATGTTTAGAAATAAACAAATCAAATGTCAAAGTTGCAATTCTAAATGTTTTTATAGAGTTTTATTTTACACTTTAAAATAAAGTTTTATAGTTGATTAAATTTTTTTTAGCTCTTGTTGTTGTTGTCTTAAGATGATTTTTAAAGTTATTGTTTAGCAATTTAGTACCATAAATTGGTGTAAGGTAAACACAATTTTTTTAATTTAAAATTTAATTTTTTTTAATTTTATTAATTTAAATACTTTGTGAACCTTATACTGTTAGAATTTCAAAATTCTTGATATTTTAAAGTTTTTAGATTTATCACAAATTATTTAAAAACATTTCTTTTATACCCAGCTTGCCCCACATTCAGGCTACTAAAGCCACTCTGGCCAGCTCAGGCTAGTTTTGAAAAGCTTTTGATAACTCATGCTAGTTTGAATTTTTTTTTAAATTTGTAGTAAATTAAGGTTAATTTGGATATATCTATTATATCTCAAGCTAGTTTTTCTTAATGAAAAACCTATTGAATTCTTAATTTTTTTCATTTATGATAAAAAATTTCCTTATTGTTTTGGTATTTTAGGTATTCAAGTTAACAGCAAAATTTATTAGGTTTTGATTTATACTACTTTATTATTTAGTTTTCCAAAAACTCAGGCTAGTTTGGCGTAACTCGATGACTTTTTTACTTCAAAGAGTTCTAGTTGTAAATCTTAAACCAATGAGTTTATTAATGCCATAGGGGGGGTAAACCATGTTTTTTACAAGTTGATCTTATTTTATAGAGTTTTTTCTAAGCTTCAAGATGCTTATTATTGTTTTAAAAAATTCAAATTATTTTTTGAGATATGACCAGTCAAAGTCGAGCCGCATCATAGGTTCCCTATGGGAAGGGAATACTAAAACAGCAAAAAAAGACTATTTCATTTAAAATCTATCTCCTACATTTTTCAAGCAATCTTCTTCAAACTTACACAAACTAATCTTTATATAATAATAAAAAAAAACGTTACTTTGGAATTAAAAAAAATTTATGTAAAAATATGTTTTTTTTGAAAAAAAAAACACTTTTTTTTTTAATTTTTGTGATAAAATTTTTATTATTTTAAATTAATAAAGTTCTAAAGTAACGTTTTTTCCTTTTATTATAAGGAACGTTTTCTGAAAATTTGAAGAAGATTGCTTGAAAAATGAAGGAGAATTAAGATTTTTAGTGAATTTTAAAATTTCCGAGAAAATTGACTCCAAAAAATTTGCGGTCCATACGTTTATATTGGAAAAATTTTACAAAAAATTAAATATCTCAAACGTTAAATAATATTTTTGAATTCTATAAAAACTGGCTTATAGTTTGTACTTTAAGCTTTCATTTAAAAGCCAAAGTTAATTTTAGTAAAAAAAAATAATGGACCTCCCCCTATGGCCTTAATATAATCAGCTGGTGTTGCTTTGATATTAGTATACAAAAATAAATTCAAACATCATAAATCTTATTATATCTGATGTATTTTTCAATAATATAAAACTTATTTTTTTTTTCTCTATAAAAACATTTTATAGTTGTTTTTAAAAAAGTTGAAAAAAAAATATTATCATGTTATTAAATTTAACAACTAAAAGTAAAAAAACTAAAAGATAATATAAATTTAACGATTAATTTTACCTTAAAAGTGTAATAACTTGCTTTTAAAAAATTTAGTAAATCGAAGAAAACTAAACAATTGCACTCAAGATAGCAATAACACTTTAAAGGTAAAAGAATTACCAGATCAGCCTGCAAGCTCTGATAATAGAAGTTAGTTATTTTTTTCAACAAAAAATTGATGTTTAAAAGGCCTATTTTAATGAGTGAAACTATTTTTAGTATAGTTTTTTATGTTTTTCTACACTTAAAAAATTATTAAAAGTAACTAAAATTCAAGATTTATTATCTTTTTATATCTGATGTATTTTTTAATGATATTATATGTTTTTAATTATTATTGAAAGAATAAATTCACTATATTTTTAAAGAAATAAAACTTATTTCTGTTTTTCTCTATAAATTTTTTTTGTTGTTGTTTATAAGGAATTTGAAAAAAATTCTTAACAAGTGATTAAATATAACAATTAAGAATAAAAAAAGCTAAAAAATACTAATAATTTAATGTTTTTGCACTAAACTTATTTTTGAAAAAATACCAATGATTAGTTATACCTTAAAAGCGTTATAACTTGATTTTAGAAAAATTTGTAAAAGCAAGAAAACAAAACAATTGCACTCAAGATAGCGATAACACTTCAAAACTAAAAGAATTACCAGATCAGCCTGCAAGCTCTGATAATAGAAGTTAGTTATTTTTGTTAGCAGTAACTTGATATTGATGTATTATGATAAGTGAAACTATTTATAATATAACTTATTATGTTTTCTACACTCAAAAAAATATTAAAAAAATAACTAAATTTTCATTAGATTTTCAATCTTTCATTTTTTATAACCTTTTTATCATAAATTTATTACTACTGCTTGTAGTAATTAATGTTTTTACTTTTTTTATTTATACATATAGTTTTTCTCAAGTTTTTTAGGAAAAACAGGTATTTATATTTAATGTTAATATAAACAAGTCAACATAACTGGTTGTGTTTTTACAAAATACAATAGAAAATTTAAGTTTAAGAATGTTTTAAGTATTAACAGGGCTGTGATAAAATCTAGTGTCCCGGAAAAACAAATAAAATCAATTAATTTGATAATTTAGCCAATAATTGATACTTTTTTTTGGTAAATTCAATCCTGGATTTTGCCTTTTTTATTGAAATTTTTTTATAATATATTTGACTTATATGTTTTTATCGTTTACATATAAACATCTATATATTTTTTTTATAATAGTTAAATACGAAGTTAAGTACTTTAAAAAGTAATGAATAAACACCTACCTGTAAATAGAATAAAAAAAATTTATCCAATAAAGTTTTTCTTAAGTATATAAGTTGCTTTTTTGCTTTAAATTATAGTTTTTACAAAAAGTAACTATAAAGTTAGTGAACTTAAATTTGTACAAACCAATATATTTTAAAAACAAAGGCATGCAGTCTTACACAGACTAGTTTAATATTTAGAAAACTCAGGCTCAGGGTTTCCACCAGGTCAGGAAAATCAGAAAAGTCAGGAACAACTAAAAAAATAACAAAAGTAAGAAAATTGACAAAATTATAAAAAGCGTCAGATTATGTCAATTCAAATTTACAAATGTTCTTGTTTTCCAAAGCTTTAAGTAGTAAAAAAATAATTAAAAATCCTTTTAGGTCAGACTAAAATTGCAAAAAATATGCAAAATTTTCCCAGATATTTATAAAATTACTTAATTTCCAACGTCTTCATCTGGTAAAAATGAATAAAATATCTGTCATAAAACTGCAAAATTTTTCTGTTAACATATTGAACAACTACTCTACTTGAACAAGCAGTTTTTTTATGCTTTTTAGTATTGATGATCTGTGGCAAGGACGCTTCCATAGTGAAACTGTGATATATACAAAAAAGTTTTCTTGCATTTCTTTAGTTATGTGATATCTCAATACAGCCTTTTTTGATATTGTATCAGAATACTTAGCCTGTTATTGCCTTTATGCAATGCAGCCTTTTTTGATATTGTATCAGAATACTTAGCCTGTTATTGCCTTTATGCATGAGGACATTTCGTGCTTGATAATTAAATTGCTGTGCATCATTATGAAAGACGTGATAGTTATAAATCTCAGCCTTAACCGGTTATTCAAGGTCGAATTGAATGATCAAACTTCCCTAAAACCTGCCCTTGATCTTGGTTGTGCTGCAACCAATTTGCTTGCAAATGTGAGGAAAAAAGACCTAGTTGAGGAACAAAAGGTCTTAAATTTAAACTAAAAATGTAGAGTCTTTGTTATAAAGGCGGTTGAAAATTTCCAGAGCAGAATCGCTATTGGAAGTACATTCGTAAAAAATATGTCATGCCTAAATCCACATAGCTTAGAAAAGTTAGTAGTCACAACTGTTGTTAAGCGTTTTGCCAACATTGTGCACTTCTTAAAAAAGTAAAAAAAAATTTCCAACTCTGATGATGATGCTAGCGTTGAACAATTTAGAACTTTGGTAAATTGCCCAATTAATGCATTTATGTTCAATAGCTTCAAGCAAAGTGAAGATCGTTTGGACCAATTCTCTTTTGAAACATTGTAAGTTCCTGCCAAATCTTCCCTCGAAAAGTTGTTTCAACCATTATTTGTGTTGCACAATGACCAGGATGAGGTCGAACGAAGGTTTAGTATTAACAAAGCTCTGCTTAAAAACAGTATGGAAGGAAAAACTGTTACATCCAGAAGAAGAATTAAAGATTATATGTATGCATACAAACTAGAACTGTATCAAGTTAGAAAATACAAGTATTTTGTTGATAGAGCTGTTTGTTGCAAATACATCAATCATACACAGATGGTTTAAGTGATGTAGTAGAAGTTAGATGATTAAAATTATCAAAAAAAACTGTTCTTTTAAGTTGTATATTGAAAGCTTTATATAGTTTCAAGTGTTTCATTATGTACTTTAGAATAAGTTTAAATTAAGAGTTTAGATTTAGAAAAGTCAGGAAAATTTTAGTAAAAAGTCAGGAAATATTGCTCAGTTTGATCTGTGGCAACCCTGCAGGCTAGTTTAAAAATTCTTTAGATATTTGAGAAATTTCAACTCGATCAGGCTTGTTTGCATTTTTTTTACTCAAAGTACTTTTCTAAAACACCAGGGTAGTTTTTATGACATTAAATTTTTTTTTTCTAATGAAGAATAAGTTCTTTGTTATTAAAAGTCCAACAAATGTTGCCCAACCGCCAAGAAGTATTTTTTCGTAGGTTTCTCCAAACGACCATCAAACCAGCTTTTTAAGATTTTCGGAACATGCTGACTGATTCTTACGTGTAAAGTTTGAGATGTTTTTCCCACGTAGTAACTACCACAATGACAACTAAACTTATAGATGATGTTACTATTTTCTTGGGTGGGAGAAACATCTTTGTAATTTTCACTTAGAGGTTGATCGGTATACAAACTTGTTCTTAATCGAACAGAACTGAAAACCTCAGTTTATTTCTTCAGATATTTTCTTAGAAAACCTCTCAGAAAAATATTTCCAAGGTAAGGAAGTTTTAAGTACACTGAACACTTCTGAGGGCCAATCATTTTTAAAGCTTTTGAAATTCTTGCTCTTGTTACAACTTTCGAAACTAAATTACCTGGATAACCAAGGGAAAGGAAAGTATTTTGAAGTGTTTTCAACTCGCCTTTAAGATAGCAAAGGAAAAGTCTGGTGAAACGCTTCACCATACCAGTTAAAACTCCTAACTTCTGCTTGACGGGACCAAAAGATGCCCACGGAACATATAATGATTCTTAATTTAATTTACAATGGATTTTAGTTAAAAGTTCCGCATAAACTTATAGTTAAGAAGCCTTATGCATTCAATCTTTAAGGCCGAGTTTATGTAAGCAGGAAAAGTCCATATACCAAACTAGACTTTTAAAACCTTTATATTAACTAATTTTAAAGTAATTAGTTTTTTGTAATTTTTCTTTTTAAGTTTAGTTTTATTATCATTTTTATCGCTGGTTTATTTTAGTTTGACTTTAATTTAACGAGTTTTATTAGGACAGCAAAGTTCTACAGCATAAGCATTTAGTTAGTTTTTACATTCGATTATTACGTCATTTTATATTTTAAAACTTTGAACTACAGTATAATTTTATTTCAATTTCAATTCAGTTTGATTTAGTAAGATACAATTTTTGATAAGACTTACTACGAAAGTACTCAAATAAATTTAAGAAAAATGAAATGTGTTTTGTTATATTTTTAAATTTATTTATTTATACATATAGTTTTTCTTTGAGTTAAAAAAAGTTTTATATTTAATGATAATATAAACAATTCAACATAACAGACTGTGTTTTTACAAAAAAATATTTTTTATTTTCATTTTAAGATTTTTTTAAATATTGATAAATCAGTGATAAATCTGGGATTCTGGAAAAACAAAGAAAATCAATGAATTTAATAATTTAGCCAATAATTAATACTTTTTTTTGGTAAATTCAAGCCTGGATTTTCGCTTTTTTATTGAAAATTTGTCTGATAAATCCAGATATTTGATTTATATGTTTTTATTGTTTACATATAAATGTAAATTTATTGTTGTTTAAAGTGAACTAAGAAGTTGCAACTCATACTAAAAATTAAATTATTATTTTTATTTATGTAATATTTTCCTGTTTTAAATATTCTATACTTATGTTTATACGTTATTGTCAATTTGAAAATACAATTTATACTCATATAATTAACTTGTAAACTGTTTATCAAAGGGTATTTAGAAAAGCATCTGGTTAGTTATTTCAAAATACAAACAAGAACTTTAAAATTTTCTTCAAATTGATATTCATTTTATGTTAATAATTATTTAAAGAGTTTCATTAAAAAATTGATATACTTTCATTAAACCCATTTAAAATAGCACCACAGTAACTTTTTAGTAATAAAACTAATATAAGTATTTTGATTATAAGTTTTATTTTCTACTGAAAAGAGACAAGTAAATTTGTACAATAAATAACAAAGAATATAGTCTCATACACTGAAAGGATTTATGAAAACCTAGAAGAAATCAAAAAAATTGAAAGGAATTTCCAAAAATCTAGTGGCACTTATGATTTAATTGCTTATTTAGCTTTTTACTAACATTTTTTTTTTAAATTTTTTTTTTAACTGTTTGATATTTTCTTCATGTATTTTACTATTTAACATATTTTTTGATCTATTACTACTAATTTATAATATTCAATACTCAATAAAACTTGCAATTAAACATTTGTTTGCGAGCGCCTTAAATACTTTTTGGGAGGCTTGAAAGTGTTAGCTGAGTTTATAGCCGCTTCATATACATTAAGTTTTTACTGGTAGGCTTAAAAGAGTTTGTTCACTTATTTATGTTAATTCTTTTTATCTTATCGTTTAAACCCTTACCTAAACTCTAATTCTTACTCTAATTTTAAGATCTTTACCAAAAAAAGTGCATGTATATGAAGCAGTCAATGTTTTTGCCAGTAGTAGTGCTAAAAACTTGACTTATACTTTTAAGCCTCCCAGTTTTTTGTTTACTTAAGTCACTGCTATTATCAAACACATACTATTACTTAGTTTGTTATTTTAAGTAGAAAGACGTTAACTAAAACAATATATTTTTATTATTCTATCAAGGAACAATTTAGTAAACGTTTTTGTTCGAAAATTCAGTACACTGCGTATTGTTGCATAAAGCTTTATTAAAGCAATTTAAAATAAAAACCAATAATATCTCTACACAGGAAAGTTCGCGTGCCCCCATTGCGAGAGGCGCTTCGTCACAAGTTACGCGCTGCACAAACACGTGATAAACCACAACACAGCAAGAAGTTTTTTTTTGACAGTTTAAATTCTTCTTTAACTGTTTAATAGACTTGGATCTATCATTACTATTTTTGAAAAATCAAGACTTTATAAAACTAGCAATAGAATACTTGTTTGCAGACGCCTTAAATGTTCTCTTTGTTTATTTAAGACACTGTTATTTTTTAAAACATACTGTAGTTTGGTTTGTTGCTTCAAGTTAAAATACATCAACTAAAACATTTAATCATTTTTGTTACTTTCACAATGCTCAATCTAAAACGCAGCACACTGCCTATTGTATTACAAAGCGTGATAAAGCAATTTACAGATAAAACTCCACACAGAATACAAGAGGGCGAGGCAAAAGCGCAACTACACGCTCAGGTGCGACGTCTGCCTGAAGATGTTCCACAGCAACTCGACGCTGGTCGAACACATGCGCTCTCACACCGGGGAAAGACCCTTCGAGTGTCCCAAGTGCGACATGCGCTTTTCCTACTCCAGCTGCCTGAAGTCCCACCTCAGGACGATACACGTGGACGAGAAGAGGCACAAGTGCGCCACATGCGGATGCAAATTCAAACTGGCGAGGTACCTGGCCAACCACGTGAAGAAATGTCACGCTGGAAAGGATGATGGCGTAAAGTATGAGTTTGAATGCCCTCATTGCGAGAAGCGTTTCGTCAAAGAGAAGTCTCTGATCACGCACATCAAGCAGCGTCATAAAGCGACACCGAAGCCTAAGCTGAAACGCAAAGTCCAGCCCGAGCCGAAATGCCAAGTCGAACCGGAGCTTGTTCATCACATGAGCTTTCACAACTACTCGAGAAAAACATGGCATTTTCACAGCCGTGATGAGTTATCAAAATAATTTCGCAGGTATGGCGGAAAATCATAATCGTAAACTGGCGTTTCATAAAATTTAGATGTTTTGAACTAGCTAAATTGTGTGATCTACTAAATGTATGAAAATATTAAATTGCTTAAAAATGTGGTAGTTTTATTTTTTAATAGTGGTTCAATGGTATTTAAAAATACTCTCGCTGTTTATAGTGAAATATATTTAAGCCTCCGTGTGTTAAAATTTATATTTAAAGTGTTTTACTTTTATTATGCAGAACTTTTTATTTTGAAATTATGTGTTCAATTTCAGTATAATCTGTTTTTAATTTAAGAAATTTGAAATTTTTATTTTACTTTTACTTGTTGGTAAAAATTTATTTAGTTTAGTTGATTTTCAAAAAAGGTGCTAAAAGCTTTTCTTTATATACAGGGTTGCCAAAAAACCTTGAATCCTTGAAAAACCTATAGTTTGACAATTTAGGCTAGAAAAACCTGGAATTTCAAGCAACTTTTATATGTAAAGTAGTAAAATTTTGATTTGTCACCAAAAATCTATTGTATATTAAAAATTATTTTTGTAAGCATCAAAACTTTTAATTAAAAAAGTGCACATTTAAAGGAGCTTTAAGATATGTCTTCAATGTCGTTATACTATTTAACACAGTTTCTTACCTTAAACTTAATTGTAAAGTAAGATTAGAGCTTAAAATGTGTAATTTTTGAAACCTGGAAGAAATTTTGAAAAACTGGAGAAAATTTTTTTAAAAAACATTTGGCAACCCTGTGTATATAAAACATAGTTTCTTTATAATTTATTGTTACATTGAACTACAAGAATATTAAGTTAATTTAAAAATATATAAAAACTTTTGACTTTTATAAAATTTTTGGAAATACTAGATGTTTTTGAAATATCTTATACAAATGATTCTTTACCATTTTTAGTTCCAAAAACTTATTGTCTGTTTTCATATAAAAATTTAGATAACTAATGAACAAAAATTTTTGTAATAAACTGCTTTAATAGACATTGTCAATTTTTCACTAAACTTTTTGGAATAAATTTGTAAATATTTTTTTCACTTAAGTTGTTAAAAGTAAAACAGTAAAAAAATGTCTATTTTTAAGCAATTTAATTTACTTATTTTTAAAAGTATAATTTATAATGTTGGCCTTATACGACACAACTTTAATAAGTAGAACTTTTTACCACAACTTTACATAGACTAAATTAAAAAGCTAGGCTTAACTAACCTGAGCATATCGTTTAAGTTTAGTGAATAAATATTACTCTACAAGCAAAGCTAAAACGTTTTTTTTTTAAACAAATAGCTTTAAGATTGTAGTTAAGTTATCAACCTTACCTTATACAATTTTAAAGATAATGGAAACTTTTATTAATCATTTATAATTTTTTGAAGTTCTAGTATTATTTTTATCTATTCTATTGTAAGTGAAGTCGAGCAAAATAACTTAACAAGTCACAGAGAATGAACATTCTGTCTGAAATGTTGTCCTGTATACAAATAAATTTGGCTATTCCAAAAACAGTAAAAACATTTTCATTTTTTTATTACCACTAATGTCTTTGACACGTCAAACAAAAATATGTATTAATTTTAAAACTCTGTACCCAGGTACAAACCCTACGCTAGACTAAAAATTAAGTTTTTTTTTGTGAGTTGCTTATAACAAACTTAATAAAAAAAATTACGCTAATTTTATGCAAGTTTAAAAAAAATTGATCTCAGAGAATTGAAAACATACGTACCTTTAACTTAATTAAAAATTAGATTTATACTTTATCAATTTTAGCCCATTACAAAAGTTATTACTTTCAACTAGTTTATCTGCTGACACTTCTTTAAAATAAAATATTTAAAGTCTAGAAGTTATAAAACATAAAGAAACAGTTAAGTGTGTGCCTACAAAAATATTTCACATAATGCTAGTTAAAAACTGTGCAGAAAGTACATCAATGTCTTTAATTTTCGAGCTATAGCTCTTATACTGGTTACTTTTTCATTGTTTGCAGTTAAATAGGGAAGTTTTCTGAAAATTCTTTAAGAGCTTAATATAAATTATTTTTACTATAAATATCGGCAAATAAATTTTCCAAAACTATAAATTTTCTTTAAATAAAGATATTTTAATCTCGTTTTAAGTATGTAGAACTTGAGACTTAAACGGCTTTTAAAACGATCAATTGATATATGAATCAAACTTAAGAAACCCTGCACAAACTGATTAGAATATAGTCAATAAGTAATTGTATTTAAACACATCAAAAATAAACAGTTGTATAGAATATTTGGAAAAATTCACTTAAGTATTCTAGTACAAAAAAAAAAGTAAGACATAAGAACAAAACTACACATTTAAAATCACTATTAGCTTAATATTAGTCGAGTTGAATTAATACTTTAACTATGGTACTTATGTGGTTTCATAGTTTTACTAGATAAGTAAAGTTACGTTACGATGTACATAACACCTCACTAAACCTGTATACATTTTTACAATATTATACAATATTAATATTTTTACAGTAGAAAATTTTTACAAGCGGTGCAAAAACAAACTGAATCAAATAATTAAATGGCAGCTATCAATATCCAAAGATAACAAACTGAAAAATTGCAAGTTGTTATCATAAAGAATGAAAAGTATTTTCGGTTGGCAAGTATATTAAAAAGTCTTATTATGGAGCCTGGCACCAAAATTTTTTCAAATACTAGTCATTTTCTTGGAAAAACTATTTCACTAAAGTTGTTTTAAACCTGTAAGCTTTTTAGATAAAATAAACTGAACAAATGAAATCTAAAACATTTTGTTTTGTTTCTACACATATCTTTCTAGTTTTAAATATTGGTACTGACGAGGTCTTTGACCGAAACTTAGTATACTGATTAAATTTTGAAAGTCGAAATTATAAAATTACTTAATGGGAAAAACTATTTTTAGTCTAACTAAGATTATGACTAAACATGAGTTATGTGATAGGCCTTTTTATAGTCGTTTTTTAACATTACAACTTTGAAATTTGAACAAATTAATACTTTTTTTCAAAAAACGCATAATTTTTTGGGTATTCCAAAGAAGTCATGAGACAAAGTTATTCCCCAAATTACTATAAATTTTCAGGTTGTCTTTATTGAAGCTATATCTCTATTTTTTTTATTCAAACAGATTGGAAAAAAATACGGAATTACAGCCCAACAAATTAATAAATAAAATTGAAAAATTGCAAACATTGATAAAATAAAAACTAAAAAGTTGCTGGCCGTAAATTTTGTAGACTAAGTAAAATATTGAAATATTAAACCATTATCTTATTTATTATTATATCTCAAATGTCTATAATGTGTTATAAAAAGTATAAAATAAAGAATAAGCTTTTTTTTTTATATAGCTTCCATTTTTTCTTTAAGTTTTGCATACACGTTTAGTATTTTATTACTCAAATTAAATTACATTTTAGTGATAGTTTTTTCGAAATGCTTTAAAAAAAGTTTCAATTTAGTTTATATTTCGTTAATATAGTTTTAGACCGAAGATTTTTTCAAGTTAAGTAAAGACTAAAAAGTATATTTTTACCTTTTATAAAACTAGTGACTGTATCTATTTAATAATACATAATTCAATATTTTCCTTACATTTTTTACATACTTGTTTTGCACATTGAAAAGGCAAGCGGTCATTTAGTTTTTTGGTTGATCAAAAATTAAGCTAGATGTTATACATAGTAGAATACTGGTTTTATTGCTTTAAAAACTTTACTAGTTTTTCTTCAACTAAAATAATTTTAGAAGTTAGGTAAGTTGATATGTCATATTTTTTTTTTCTTTGAAGTCAAAAATTAGCCAAAGATGCTGCACTGCACGTTATAAAGTTTAGACCTGACTAAACTAAACCAGTGGTCTTCACATGATGTACCAATACATATTAGAGTCTGTTCGAAAATTATGCGTAATAATTTTAGGTGCATGAAAATTTCAGGGTGTACGAAACTTATTTCTTCTTAAAAACCTACACTAAATATTCTGGATTTTACGATGAAGAGCAAAAAAAAAAGCTGTCAAGCATACTTGAGAGGCTTTTCAAATCTTACACTCGATATTACGGGTTAAAAAAAGTTACTCCACTTTTAAACTGTTTTGGGTGCACAGAATCGTTTTATTGTGTTTAAGTTTGCTTATACATCTTCATATTTTTGTACCGGTCTTTTTTATTATTATGTCGGTTTCCGATATTTTAAACATCACTTAAGAAAGCGAAGAGTTGAAAATCTTTTTAACACTTAAAAACCATTTAAATTGTAGTAATATATCACCTTTGCTTAGATGCTAGATAAAACTTCTTAAATAAACATATTAACGAGTAATTTATATTTTTGTCCTAAAGTAACCAAAGACACTACTAATCTATTATTTTCTATAAATTTATATAATTTTATTCGTACATATGTTGTATTTTACAATAACACAAATAATCTTAATTCATAGCATGCTTACCTTAAATAATAAAATTATTTTAGTTATAAAAAGTTGTTTGTTTTCATTTTATATTTTATTTTGTAAGTTACTTTCATTTGAAAGAATTAGCTCGATGTGAGTGGTCTTTCTATAATTTAGTCGTTTGAGTTTAACCTTATTTTTGAGCGTCGATTTCTTGTGTTTGATAAATTATCAAATAATATTCGCGTTTTAGTGCATTTAAAAAATTGCATTTAACTAAATTTTTTTGATTAATGAAAGCTAAACTTAATCAAATAAAAATCTTTAAGTTATTTGTTTTTCTACAAATTTTTTATAGTTAGTATTTGCATTTGAAATTGTAACATAACTTAAATAGAATAATAAATGTTTTACATTTGGCTTACACCTTTTTAATTCTAAACAAACTTTAAACTTAAAATATTGTTTTAGTAGACAATAATAAGCTATAATAAGTTTAGTTTTTTTTTGTAGAAAATAACTTTAAAAAATAGCTTGAACTACAAATAAGAACTCGATTTAAGATGCTTAAGTACTTTGTTGAAGGTTGAAGTTTTTCAAAATATATTGTTCTATTATTCAACTATTATCTCAGCTGATTTGTAAACATGCAAGTTTATACTATTCATGATATTAGAAAAAAATTGGTTAATAATTTTTAAACAAATTTATTACTATCTTGTTTATAGTAAAATAAATATTATGTATACCATAAATTAATCGATTATCTTAAAATAAAAATAATAATTTTCTACCAGATGATTTATGTTGGTGTCTTTTATGGCTACATTTTTTGTAAACTACTGTGATTGTCTAACAGAAATGTTGCTTTACATATTTTAGAATTGAAATAAAAAGTATCATTAAGATTAAACATCGAACAACATACTTGCAAATTTTTAGTTTTTGTTTAGAGTTGTTTGTGGAAAATTTAGACAAAAAATACATCAATAATACCATTTTATAACACTCTGACTCAACTATTGTAAAGTTAAAACAACATATACCTTATGCCTAAAAATAATACTAAACATTTTAAAGACAATTCTATCTTTTACTCTATTTGTGTTGTACACTATTGTACACTTTCTGCCACAACAGACAATTAATTGCTCATGTAAAAAGTTGTTTTTTGCCAAGTTGTAATACTATTAACAACACTACAAACAAAGTATAATTTATTTTAGTATGTTGTTAAATTAGTAAGATAAATAAAAAGTTGTTTTTTGTTTATTTTATAATTTACTATTCAGAATAAAACATTATTTATTTTCAATTTCCTTGAATGGAAAACAAAATAAATTGATAGTTTAGTACTTAAAGCTAAAGACCTTAAATTTACAAGGTATGTTCTTGCAAAACTATAATTAAGTGTTAATTTTTAAATTAATTACAAATTAGTGTCCTGAAGAAAGTAAATTTCAATGTAATAGAAATGTCACTGCTCGTTAAAAAACTGCCAAATGGCAAAGAGTAAGGAAAACACAATTTAAATAAGACTTTAAAGCATGCAAATATAAAGAATCAATGTTCTTAGATAAAAATAAGTATTGATTTTTTTTAATTTACAGTATAAAGCTGTGAATAAACATTTTAACATACAATGAAATTTCACAGTTTTAAAAATGTCACTGCTTATAAAAAACAACCAAATAGCAAAAAGTTAGAAAATTTAAATAAGACCTTAAACAATTAAAATTTAAAGTTTCATTGTTAACAGATAAAAAAAAGTATTGATTTTTTTCCAATGTAAGTTATAATGTTTTGTACTAGAGTTTTTAGAATATCTAATTATCAGAATGTCAAATATCATGAAAACTTCTTGCTAATACTGTAGAATATCAAATTTGAAATGATAAAGTATATAGAATATATTGTATTAGAATGGTAGTTATTTATAAATACAAGTGTGTTGAAAAATTCAAATTTATATTTTAAATTTATATCTTAACTTATCAAAAAATCAAATAGTAAAATCAAAAAGTTGTAACTTAAATAAAAATATTTAAAATAAGACCAAATAAAGAAAATCTTAACTATCATTTGAAATGTTAAATGACAACAACACAACTGTTAATTGTTAAAATAGCACACAGTGGAATGAAAAGGAGGGTCAAGTGGCCATTGACCATTTTAGTGAGTAAAAAATTAGAACAATAATTTTATTTAATTTTTGGTAGCTGGGTTTCTTCTTTTAAAAACTGTGCTTGTTTCTATTCTGGTTTAAGTATATTGAAAGATATGGAAGCTTAAATGTAGAAAATTTTTACTGTTTTGAAGTCAAAAAATCCTTAGTCAATTTTAAACCCTACTGCAACTTCTAAAAATACCTTAAAATCTAAAATTGAAAATGAGCTAAGAATTAAGTACTATTATAGGAAGATTTTTAAACGTATTTATATACCATTTGCAACTTATGAGTAATGTGTTAAGGCCATAGGGGGGGGGGAGGTAGAAGCAATTTTTTGACCAAAATTAACATGTAGACTTATATTATAGTAAATTTCATAATCTTTCAGATGCTTTTTTTAGATTTTAAAAATATTCAGTAACTTTTTTTTTATGAGAGGTTATATAAAGGGGTGTCGGAAACATTTTTTCGGAAGCAACCAAAGCAGACAAAAGCAAAAAAAAAAAATTAAACATCTTATTTAACTAATTTAGTTTACTTAAAATAAAATATGATAACTTTTAAAAAAACAATTTAATAAATAAAACTAATACCTCATATTTGAAAAAATCAATCTTTATTAAGGACTATTACGTCATAGAAACCACTACACCTATCTTTCTCACATATCCACTTTCAACAAAAACACTAGTTATAAAAACTATTTCTATGCTACATTCTAAAAGAAAAACTTTTGTATGACTACAGATTCTATTTGAATAAGATTTTTTTAATTAAAAAAATATCTTTCATCTAATATAAAACTATAAATAAACTATAAACTCACTATAAATAAATCTGTTTTACAAAAGTCAAAAATTATCATTAAATTTATAGAAAAACGAACGAAATACTAACTTTCTTCCACTAAGATATTTTGAAGCAAACAAATTTGAGTTAAAACAAACTTTGTTTCGCGAATTATAAACTAGTCTTCAGCTAACTAAAATCTTAATTTTTAATTTTATGCAAATTACGTATGACGTAATAATCTCTTAAGAGAATTATACAAAATAAAACTCTAAAGCTTTTCATTTAAATAAGCTTTAGCCAGCCAAAGATGTTTGTAATACTAAGTTTTTTTTCTTTGTTAGTTTTACTTCAGTTTTTCTAAACCAGTGTACCTGTTTTTTTCAGCTTTACTTTGCTTCATACTTGTAAAAACTTGTTCATTGTGTATCTTCTATGTTAAACCAAAAAATAGAAAAGAAGTTCAGTATTAATTGATCAAAAAACTTAAAAATGAGTATATAAAGTCAGAATCGTTTGAAATCAAAAATGTTAGAATTTTTTTGTCAAAAAAATTACTAAAACTTTGAAGGCGTTTTTCTCCGCCTTTTAAAAACGCACTAAAAACCTATCTCCTCCTTCATTTTTTGACCTAGAGACTTCAAATTAATTTTCAGGAAATGTTCCTTTTAATATTTTGAAGAATCTGAATGTTGGAATTTTTGAAATTTTGAAAAATAAAAATTTTATCCACAAAAAACTAAAAAAAAGGGTAGTTTTTGACAATAATTTTTTTTTTACTCAAAATTAAAAAAATTCCTACATTATATCTCTTTAAAGTTTAATGATACACATTCTGTAAAAATTTGAGAAAGATTACTCAAAAAATGAAGGAGGAGATAGATTTTTAGTGAAATAGTTTTTTTTCGCATTTTTAGTTTTTGCCTTCCATAAGGAACCTATTTAACGCCCTTTCTTTGATTGCTTATATCTCAAAAGTTACTTTGAGTTTTTTTAAGCGGTTAAAAGTGTCTGATAGCTCAGATTAAATTCTACAAAATAAGATCAAGTTGTAAAAAACAAAGTGGACCCCCCCCCCCCCCCCCCCCTATGGCCTTAATAATAAGTTGCAAATGATATATAAATAGTAAAGAATTAATTTTTTAGGTGTTTTCTCTTCTTTAGTAAAATATTAATAAGAAAATTCAAAATTCTTTAAATATTTAAAAATAAAAGTATAATATTTCTCATTTTAAAAACTTCTACTCTTTCCAAAGTTCTTTTGATTTTTTGGGCAATAAGGGTGTTTTTAAAACACCTTAACAGAAAATTCTGTTTTTTTTTCAAATATGACAAGGGATCTATATACAAGTTTACAAGTAATGTATAACATTAGAATATAACTACTTTTATGTTTTAGGTATTTTTAGGAGTAAACATGACTATTTTGAGGAAGTTAAATGTATATTTTCTCTTTTTAGTCTTAAAGTTTCATTAAAAATGGAAACTTTAACTATTTTTAAAATAAACACAAACCTAATAAGGCTTTTTTCTATTTGTAACACTTAGATGTATAATGGTCCTTTTTGTGACAGTAATATGTCAATATTAAGTAATGTGATATGTGTGTTTAAATATTTTATTATCAATGAAAAATCTAAAACTAAATTATGAATATAAACATGATATGTGATAAAATGAGCTCCAGTTCAATTATGCTGCAATTTTTTACTTATTTACATTAAAAAACATTGTTGCCAGAATATAATGGTTAAAATACTATCATCAGTTTTAGTGAACATTAAACAAGCTTTTCTAGATTTCCTAGATTTTCATAGTATTTTTATTGTTTTTTTGCAGTTTAATATAAAAACAAAGGAAACAGGATTTTTCTGGATAAATTTAATAAAGTAAAATAAAAAAATTTGATCTTGCCATATTTTTGATTTTTTGTCTAGTGGTAGACCAATTTTTAATTACATATTATACAATTGTTTTTATTATTTAGTTTGGTTTTCAATAAAGTAACTTTATATTAAATTAATGCATTTATAATCAAAACAACTAGAGTTCCAAATTGAACAAGTTAAAAAATGTACAAGATTTAATTTTTTTTAAATTTTAAGTATAGTATCAAGTTTCACTTAAAGAGCTCATCAGTTATAAAAATCTAACTTTAAAATAAATAAAAATTTAAACATGAAGAACAGTCTTTTTACAAGTCTAGAAGTGGTTCCTAATAACTAAAACTTATTTTTCAAAGTAGATTAAAAAAAACTCAATGTTGTTGCTCATGGCATTTTATATTTTCACTTAAAATTTCAATAATGTTTTTAGCTTTTTTATGGTAAAAATTAAAAAAATGTGTTATGTTCTTTTAATATTTATACCACATAACATGATGTTTGTTCTTGACTTTAATCTCTGCTTCATTAGTAAAGGATAAACTGTTAGAATTTTGTTAAAAAAAGTAACTAAATTAAACTAAAGCAGCACAAAAAAAAATATTTAAACTCCCATAATGTTTACTTCATTTGTAATATACAGAAAAAAAGTTAAAGTTAGTAGTTAAAAAGTAAATAAAGCTTAAAAGTTTACAGAACATAAATGGCTAAATATTGATGTAGTTTTTAGCTATAATTAATTAGTCGGAACATAGTTTGAAAACATTTTGTTTCAATGTTGTTGAAGTTTATAGCAAAATAAGCTCATTGTAAAAAAAATTACTAAAGTTAAATTATATATTTTAAGTATTTTAATAATCTAGTATTTATTTATTCTTTTAATTATTTATTCTGTTTCAAATAACTATATATATATTATTCTGAAGCTTATTTTTTATATAATAATGTTCAAGTTAGTTCATAAAAATTGATTTTTTTCATTTGAAACTAATAGTTTGATATATTTTAAAATTTTGAAACTAATTAAGAAAACTCAAACTACTTTTTGAGATACATATTAGCAATCAAAGTTAGAGAGAAAAAGACTGAAAAGTTGAAAATACTAATTCGCTAAAACATTTTTCCCACTAAGCAACTGTTTTTAAATTTCTCTTTTTATGAGAGTTTTATATTTTAAAACTAACTTTAAGTAAACAAACTTTTTTTAACCAAATGTTTTTACTTTGAATATTTACAATAAAAATGCTTGGTTTAATTTGATTTAAATTTTTATCAAAAATTTATTTTCAAAAGTATTTTGTAGTATTGCAAACAACATTTTCTGAAACTTTAAAGTAAATTGCTTCTAAAAAGTAGGACAAGTTAAATTAAAAAAAAACTTATGTACAGTAAACTTTTTATAAATTTGATTATAACTCTTTTTATATAAAGAATATTTTAGTTTATATTTAAGCTTTTAATTAATTTTTAATTCATTGTTAATTTTCGTAAAAAAAATGTACCCAATACCTTTAAAGTATTGAATAATTAAAATGTTAAGAAAACAAAAACTTTTTTCAAAAATAACTTATATATTAAATAAACAGCTGTTTTAAATGGGTAATTCTTTAGTTGCTTATACACCATCACAAATCCAGACGTTTGATTCATGTCTTGCAGATCTACCAGAGTACAAGCATGTGAAAGGCTTAGGAAGTACACGATTTATGAAAGTATCTTGTGCAATTTATAAAAGTGAAAAAGTAGTTTTGAAAATTTTTGTACTACCTCCAGAAAAATTTTTAGACCTTCAATATTACAAAAATAAAATAAGAATTCAAGCTAAAAGTGTCAATGTATGTTCAAATTGTCTGTCATTTGAACAGAATGTTAAAGATGGTGCTAAAGTGGCAGTTTTAATGAGACAATACATTCATAGCAACCTTTATGACAGACTGAGCACAAGGCCATACCTAAGTAACCTAGAAAAAAAGTGGTTGGCGTTTCAACTAATATGTGCATTAAACCAAATGGCAAAATACGGTGTCTGCCATGGAGACATTAAAAGTGAGAATGTCCTTGTAACAAGTTGGAATTGGTTGTTACTTACAGACTTTGCTCCATACAAACCTGTTGATCTTCCATTCAACAACCCTGCATTTTTTAATTATTTTTACGATACTTCACGTAGAAGGACATGCTATATAGCTCCTGAAAGGTTTAAAGAGCAAGTAAATGAAAGAAGTGAGCTCAAACCTGAAAGCGATATTTTTTCTGTAGGATGTGTCATTGCAGAGCTTTTTTCTGACGGCCGAAGACTTTTTGACTTACCACAACTTTTGAATTACAAAGCAGGTACTTATTCACCAGAGGAAAGTTTAAAAGAGATGTTACCAGATGAAAATATTAGACAATTGGTAAGTGACATGATACAACTTGACCCAAGTAAGAGAAGATCTGCTGATGAGTACCTTATTATGTGTAAGAAAAACAAAGTTTTTCCATCTGTTTTTTATGAAGTTCTTAAAGGCTATGTCGGACAATTTTGTAATTCTCCACATATCACTGCTGATCAAGTAATTCAAACAATCATTAAGAATAAAAAAAAATTATTCGAAAGAGCAAAAAACATCAAAGAAAGAACAGTGATTGCATCAATAATCACACCTTTGCTTTTGTCATGTATAAGAAAGTTAAAATTTATGTCAAGTAAGTTGCATATACTAGAGTTAATACGTGATATTTCCATACATTTAACAGATACTGTTTTAATGGAGCGTGTTTTACCATATGTTATAAAAATGATAAAAGATGAAAACAATAAAATGGATCTTGTATGTTCGAAAGCATTAGAAACATTAACAGTCTGTTTAAACAACGTAAACAGTATCACGGCTGTTGACACTGGGGTGTTTGTAGATTATATCTATGATGTTATTAAAGATTTTGACCGTTCTTCTTTAATATTAAAACAATCTTTAAATAAAAATCTCACTTTTATAGCAAAGCGTATTATTCTTTTACTTGATCGTTCACTTGCAGATGAAAAAAAGATAAACAGGCAAACTTTACACGAGCAAATAGACAAAATCATAGTAAATGTGAAATCAAAAGTGCAAACTGCTATGAGTGATAGTGAGAGCAGCACCAGGCTAATACTCTTACTCCATTGTATGACAGACTTGTGTCAGATTTTTGCACGTCAAAAAGGTGATGACCTCATGCTCAGTCACATGATTACTGTGCTAAACGACAAACAGAACTGGCAGCTTCGCTCTGCATTTTTCTCTACTGTGACTCCCGTGTGTTCTAGATTAGGGCTGCATAGTATTTCAACTTTTTTGAAACCTCTTTTAGCGCAAGGTTTGCATGATACTGAAATTTTTGTCATTTCAAATACACTAAAGTCAATAACAGATCTTGTAAGTGTTGGTTTGGTACCAAAGCAAGTTGTGCTTGATTTGGTTGAGCAAAATGTTGCATATCTTTCCCATCCATGTGATTGGGTAAGGTATAACATGGCAGGATTTGTATCAGCATGCGCAAACTTTTTATCCTCTATTGACTCTCACTGTTTCTTAAAACCAATAATCAAGCCTTTTTTAAATCGAAGTTCTGTACAGATAAATACTACCAAGTTCTTAATTTCTGCTTTAAACAAAAATCTCCGCAGTGATGTTTATAGCCTTGTTTGTATGGCAAATAATGTTTCAGATCTTTTTAATAATTTAGAGTTTTCTCTGAGAAATAACCCAATAAATGCTGTGCGTAGTTTGGACCCTTTAGAAAGAATTTTGAGAAATAAAGATTTAAGTAAACACGAAAAAACATGTTTACTGAAACTTAAAAAACACATAGAAATAAAACGTCAGTCTTTAAATCAGTATGACAATGAAAAAAGCCTTGGTATACTTGACTTAATAGATTACCACAACAAATCAAAAAAGAACCTACGTAGACATGCTGATCTACCTAAAAAAGTTGAAGCTCTAAGTCAACCAGGTCGTAAGATACAAAACGAAAGCAATATTTCAGCTATGAACGAAGACTGGAACAAAACGTATGCTAAACAAAAGGTTTCTCAAACACCAGCAGTTTCTATGAATGACCTTAAGATAAAGACTAATGATGAACCGACCAAAAAGATTAAAGTAGAAAATAAATCAGTGTTTTACAATCACTGCATGCAAAGAATGCGTTCGTTGGTTCAACATAAGAGAGACACTCAAAAAGAAAAGTTAAGAAACCAGCACATGCAAAGCATTACACAAAGAGAATCTAAATATGTTATAAAATCCCAATGGAAGCCTAAAGGAATGCTAGTGACAAGGATGAACGAACACAAGGGATCCATCAACCAGTTGCAAGTGTCACCAGGAGAAGATTGCTTTGCAACTGTTTCTTCTGACAGATCATTGAAAGTTTGGCAAGTGTCAGAGCAAAGTCATCAGCATATGGTTAACAGGTCACGTGCAACTTGCTCTGAGTTCAAAGGAGCTCTTACTTGCTTGACTTTTTGTAACGACCAGGAGGTCTTGTGCTATTCCGAAGACGGACAAGTTCATCACATCAACGTCAACAGAATGATGTCTAAGGTAGATGAACGACCTGAGTTTGACTTGAACGCAAGAAAACCTGTTTTGCGTAGACATCAAATAGATAAAGCCAATGATGGTGTAGTCACTGACATGACAGCGATTTCGTATACAAATATTGTGATGTATGTTACCTCTCATGGAAAAATTGTTGCGCTGGATACAAGAGCGAGCAAGCCTGCTTATGTACTGCATCAAGACATTTATAAAGGCTGTCCCACTTCGTTGTGCAGCGATTTCGGTCACAATTGGCTGTGTACTGGAACAACTTATGGCTTTCACGTGTGTTGGGATTTGCGGTTTAGGTTGCCAATAAGTTATTTTAATCACCAATCGAAAGCCAGAGTGCGTAGACTCATCACAAATCCCAATTCAAGATCCTCCATAATAAGCACCGTTTCGGGAAACAATGAAGTGACAGTGTGGGATATTGCCACAGGTACGCCTGACATTACTTTATGGGGTAGCAACGCACCGGTTCTTTCTCTCACCGAAAAGAGCAAAGACTCGGTTAACGGTTTAAGCGCCTACGTTGCAAACGACGACCTGCAAATAGTATCAGGCGGCACTGACGGTCGTTTAAGGTTTTGGAATTTAAGAAACACCGAGGATTGTGAAATAATTTCGGGCGCCGAGCGTCACCACAACATCAAGTACAGCTTCAAGGTTTTTTACGATCGTAAACTCGTTGATGGAACGCAAGTGATCCACGAAACCATCAGCAAGGAAAGGAGGCAGTCAGTTGATGGAGGAGGGTTGGGGAACAGCGGCAAGGATGATCCCGGAGACAACAACATTCCTGTGTACAGCTCGCAAGTAATCACCAACGTTGAGTTGTACAACAACACTCAACCGCTGCTCATAACCACGAACAGCACTGGAGTTGTAGACGTTTGGAAATGATTGTCAGAAATGTCATCACAAACGAAAGTTGTTTAGCTTTTAGGGAAACATGTCGTTTGCTTTTCGTAATCATAATAATACTTAAGTTATTTCTTTATTTATTGTTATTTTTTAATTACTTTGAGTTTTACGTGAAGCTAAATTTTATCTAATGTATCCTATGAAAAATTTATTGTTTTTTTTCTTCAAATTGAACCGACTTCTTTGCGCCTGTAAGTTTTGAACAATTCTTGTTGCCTTTTTTAGAGCTTATTTGGAAAAGTATGCTAAATTTAATCAAGTAGTACTTTGCCTACTAAATAGCAGTGAACAAAAGTTAATTTTGTCTAGCATTAATTTTTCTGCAAATATGCAAGCTTGAATGTTTTTTTTTATAAGAAAATCGCCATATTTAACTCTTAAAAACTGTTGATTAATAACCTATTTTTTTCATGTTTTAATTTCTAAACTCAAATTTTTTTATACTTATGCAATTTTTTTTTAATAACTTTTTCATTAAAATTTGAAAAAAATTTGAATTCAAGTAGTAAATTAAAGATAACCCTATCTAAAATATAAGTTTCAAAAAAAAATTAATGTCTTTTTGCTTTGAACTGTATTCATATAACAACATAATTGTGCAATATTTTATAAACTTCTGTTTTTACTTTATTCTTGCTTTGTTATTTTTTGTTGGTTTTCTTTTAATTGTACAAGTTTTGATTTCTGTCTTTTTATTTTACAAGTTTGTAAGTTTAATTAGCTATCATGTTTCTATAGCTCTATCTAAAACGATAAGTTATTTTTTATTGATTTAACTGAAGCTAGCATACATATTTCTTACAATATAAAATATCCGATTAGCTTAAGTTATTTCAATACATTATTTTTCGTTAATAGTTGTGTTTGACTTTTTCTTAATAACATATTTTAGCAAATTATCTAAGCACAAACTTATTTATATCCGTTTACACCACTTTATTCTGACATATCTTTCAAGTAAAAATAAAGTATTGTTTAAAAAAAATATGAAAATAGTTTGAATTTAACAGTTCAATTACTTTGATTATAGTTTTTATTTAATGTAACAGGTTAATAATCTTATACAGAATAACTATGTTTTAATATTGTAAATTATGTATAACTAAAAATGTTTCTCAAAAAATAGCATTCTAGTTGTTGAAATTATTGTACTGAACATCACATTTAGTTTAGTTGAAGAAAGTATCTAACGTAAACAGGTTTTTACGTGATGAAGTAATACAAAAAATGTCAGCTCAAAAACTTAAATTTAAAAAAGTAATAGGTTCCAAGGTAACCTTGAGTTTAATTCGACAAAGTAAACATTAAAAAATCTAAGTTCATATAGTTAAAAAAAACCTTAAAAAAAGTCTTTCTGAGAAATCTAAATGGTAAAAGCATAATTTATTTTAGGAAAATACTAAAATAATCCTAATAAAAAAGCTTAAAATTCAGTAGCGTGTATATAAAGTTGCAATAACGAGTCTTGTATTTTTCAACAAAAATGAATAAAAGAAGATAATGTTAATAATAAACGTTAATGAAATCAACCGTTTAAGATGAGCAAATATTATCATCTGCTACTACATATATAAATAGCTTTAAAAAAAATTGTTAATTAGTTAAATTGTTAGTTTGAAATAGAATGTTTTCGAAAGTCAATTGTCTTGTTAATAAACTATTTTCCTTATGGGTATTAGGCCATTATAACATCCAAATAGATCTACAATAGGAGTCAGCACTCAGCAGTCTTTGTGATTATCAAGCTAAATGTTATTCGCGTCTCATAGTATTTAAAAAATGATTCACTTAAGATAACAAAACATAAAAAAGAAAACATTGTTTTCATTAAACAAGCTTTAAACTAATTCTAAAACAGATCACAGTTGCTTCTACTTTAGTTTTTTTCTTAGTCTACAAGCACATCGCAGGACAAAAGTTTTTGCTTGCCGGATCGCAGTCTTTCGACTCAAGATCTACAGAAAAGCTACCTTTAAAAGACTATCAAGAATGATTTTGTTTAAAAATCCTTATAAAGGTTTAAAACATTAACTCATGTTCGTTAGTATGTTTATAACTATTGATTAAATTTTAACGAAAAAATTAAAACACATAAAAAAACAATAATAGAACATTGCCATAATCAAGACTTGACCATTGTCATATAAACTCAATCAATATAACGTAACCAATAAGAAATAGATTCACATATAAAATTTTGGTAAACTGTCTTCTACTAAAACATATAAAAGTAAGATCTTACTTTGTAATATTTTATTCCATAGTTTACTACCATCGATAAGCTGAAAAACTATCTTTATTTTTAGTACTTTAGTACTACTGCTCAGTAATAAATGTTTTCTTTTATGTAGATATTGTTGAAATATTTTGGAACCTAATTATTTTTTATTAATCACACTTAAAAGTAGTTTGTAAAATATTTTTAAAATTTATACATAAAGAAAACCAGCACAATAAGTTTTATATAATATTTCTGCTAATTTTAAGGTTCTTACATTTTTATCTGATTAGATCTAATTGCTCTATTTATAGGTACATTAACTTTGTTTATTTTACTTATCCCTACAACTAATAGTAACATTATGAAGTTGAAAAGTTTAAAACTCTGAACAATATCCGAGTGATATCTAGTTTTTTCTGTAGAGTCTTGAATAAAAAAATAAAAATAGTAAAAGAAAATGTTTTTTCATTGTAACACTTGCCATAAATTAATGAATATTTTATACTAATGTAACTTTTACAACAATAAATTTTGACTAACTTAAAACTTACGCATTAAATAAGTTTTATATGATGTTATTACGTTTAAAAATAATCTCGAGAAATATTGTCTACAATCAAGTAGTCAAGTATTTTATTTAGTTAAAAGTAGTTTCGGCTTGTGTTTAAAAAAGTTTAAGTGTGATCTTGAAAATCTTAAAAACAGCTTGCTGAAGATATACTGTTAGAGCTCTTTTTATTGCTCTTTTTTTTCTAGCTGCATGTATTTTGTTACTTCTCGGAAGGGGCACCGATACCTAGGCTGATCAGTACATCGTTTGCTGCCCTTGACACAGCCACCCGATCGACAAGTGCAACGAGCTTCAGTCATCCCACACTCATACTGTCTACCATTTCATTGCTTCTGGTAGCTAGAATATATGCTCTTGACAAAGCGGTCAGCAAAATTATCTAGTGCTGCAGTGATAAAATTAAAAGATATAATTCAAACATATCATTTAGTCTTAACAAGTATATTATCAACTTTGTTTCCTTTAACTTACAGTCATGGCTAAAAACAATCTAGTAACTTTTACTGTTTTAAATCTGTTAATCTGTGTAAATTTGAAAAAGTAGCACATAAATGGTTAAACGAACTAAACCATTAAAATTAAGTAGAAATGGTAATTAAAATTTATACCAAATAAAATTTTAGGTTTAATAAATTGTAATAATCTCAATTATTTGGTTTTTGAAAAGTCTAAAGGACTATGTTTGGTGTTTTATGTCATGCTTAAAAAAGCAATAAGTTGTTATTATTAAAGTGAAGAAATTAATAGGAAAAACATAATTAAATTTAAACCAAATTTTTGTAAAACTGATTTTATTTTCACCGAAAAAACTTGAACTTTATTTTATTACTTAAATACTTTTCATTTAATTTATTTTAATCTTTGGATGCCATATAGTTATAAAGTGACTAATTTTTTGCTAGAAAAATTTTGAAACATAATAATAACGTAATATAGCAAAAAATTAATCAATCTTTTTGAATATGAATTTTTAATACCTTTTTAATTTTTTTTGTTAAAAAAATATATTTAAAAGAAACCTAAAAAATTACACTGGTTAAAATTGCTGTACTAGTTGTAGAGTTTGAGATAGAAATTTATGATAAACTAAAAGATAAATCTAATGTTTGTCCTGGACATGACTTCAAACTGTATCCTGGTGTGTGGTTCGATAACCGACAGGTTTATTCGTACACCAGAACTTGAACAAAAATTTTGAGCGCTTTTTTTGTTTCGTTCAATAAACAATATTACTAAATATTTTCGATTTAGAAAACTTGGTAGTAAGCTATTAAAAGGTAAAATTTATGAATGTTTTTTTGCATTAAAGTTTCAAAAAAAATATTTAACAGTCAAACTTTTTTAAAGTAACACCATGTTTAAAAAAAAAATAGACATAACAAAATTTCTAGCGACACAAGGCACCTCACAAAACGATCATAATTAAAGTTTTAGTGCTTAACATTAAAACTTAGTTTCTAAGTATTTAATTTTAGTTAATAAAACAGAAATGACTTTAGTTTTAAAAGTACATAAAAAAATTATAATAAGAATGTATCAGAGCAGGGGATCGTAATATGTATATATATATGTTTTATTGAAATGACGATTTAAAAAAACTGGAACATATGTTTCCTAAAGACAAAAAAGATTGTTTTTAATCTTCAGCCAGTTCAAATTTAAAATAAAAAGCACTTTGGTAAACAAAGATGCAAAAGTTTACAAAAAAACAAAAACAATATGACGTAAAAATTGAACATTGTACATTACAAATATTCAGTACAAAAATCTATCTACCATCTAACTAATCAAACAACTAAAAATTAACGAAAACAACAGTTAACTGACTATAAAATACTTCAAATGGGCTCAGTAGAGATGTTCAAGTTTGAATATTAACCTTATTTTATATATATATATATATGTATTGTTTATTGAATGACAAATAAATGCGCTTAAGATGTTTGGTCTTAAGACCTAGTGCACGGAAAAACATTTCAGTTATCGAGTCGCACACCACTTGGATATCTTTTAACGTCTTGTCCAGGATATAAGTAGTTGAAAAAGCAACAGTTTTTTGTTTTGGAAAAACAAAAAGTTTATATGTTCTTTTATAGTCACAACAAATTTGTAACAGAAAAGCTCCCCGAAAAGACACAAGGAACCTGTCAAACATAAATAAATCTACAGTAGAAGATACTTTTACAAATTGCTTTTATTTTTAATTTTAATTTCTAAAAACTATATTCATGTTGCTTTAAGAGTAAAATAAAAAAATTATGATAATTTTAAATATATATTTTCGACTTGCATTATATTGTCAAAGGTTTTAATTAATGGGATTAATAAAAGCATACTGACTAGTTTATTCATAGTATTTTTTCTTTCTTTAAGTCATGACCTACCAATATTTTATTTTTGTGTTTCTGTATTGTTCAAAACTTTTTTTAAGTATCTTTTTTTTTGTTCTACTTAAATTAAACTTTGTATAATTTAATGCTCTATATGGGGCTTGGACAACTTCTCTAGTAGGTAAACCAAACGTGATAGCCTTTTGTAAAAAACGGGTGGAACTTATTATGTAAAACCTCTGCGGGTCGCTTTTACTTTGTAAAATTGAACTAAAGAAGTTTTGCGGTCTGACCTCTACTCGCAAGATGTATGCTAACCACTAATAAAATATTTAAATAAATTAAAATAAACAAGAAATTATTTGACTAGTTATTTAATTATTACTTAAAATAGGGGTAAGCAATGATTAAGTCGGCTTACCAGATGTAAAAAAGTTTAGACTATAACGGTCTAGACTCTAGAGCATTTCAAAATAATATAATCGACAATAAAAACTGAATTGTACAATTTGCTTCGACCGAATACTAGCTCTATGTGACCTTTTTTCAAGTATGTCTAGTGTTAGTTTTAATTCTCCAGAAAATTGTACCTAAAACCTTTTTCATTTTCATTTTAAACCCTAAAATATTTAGTAAAAATTTTGAAATTTGGTTTAGCGGGCCAAATTTATATGCTCGCAGGCCGCAGTTTTGTCTGTTGCAGGCCGTAATTAATTTAAATTTTGTAAACAATGACGGGCCGTACGTTGCCTATTCTAAGTTAGAAAGGATTTGTAGATAATAAACGTATACAAAAACGATATTTAAGCTGTATCCTAGCAATGGTAATACTTAAAAACTCTAAATATATAAAATTGGTTCCAGTCCGACCTTGATTTTTAAACAATGTTATTCAAGCACAGTAGTTATTTTTGTAGTTGTTTGTACCGTTTTTAGAAAATTAAAACTTTCAAAAATATGTTATGTCAGAGTTAAAAAAAAATTTAAACAGTTTAAATTGTTAAATAAAAAATACTACAACATTAAAAGAATATTTTTAAGCAGATTGGATATAAACTACAATTATTTATCATTTGATACCATAATTAGAAAATATTGATGGAAACACAAAGCTAAAAAGTATTAAAATTTTTTCAATGATAAAAGATACTATATAAGAAAACTTTAAAGTAAAGTTAAACTTTTCAATAGCCAATATAAATAAAGTTAAAAAGTTATTCTTCAAGTCAGAATAAGCATCTAATTCATATCAAAAAGTATTGGGCCATCAAAGGTAAAACTAAAAAAAATAATTTTTTACGTTTTGATATAATTTTCTAAATAAAAGGCGAGTCGAGTGTCTAAATTAAAGTCTTTATATAATTTTTTATAGCTTTAAATACATCTGAACTTATTACCGCGTGGAAAAAGCTTATAGAAAAAGAGAATTTTGTGGCATAGGATAGAGGCTAGTTGAACGTAAAAAGGTTAGATTACTGTTAAGAAAATTTTGAGCTAAATTACTTAGACTTTATCTGCATATTAATTAGATAACCTTCTTTTAATTAAAGTATAAGGTTAGTAAACATACTAGTGTAAACGATGATTTTTAGTATTAGGATACATTTTTCGGTTTTTAGCATTTAACTAATACAGCTTAAAAAACTCAGTATTTTACAAACTTAATAAAAATATTCTATTTCTACGTTTCTGCATCCTGAAACAGACAATCGTACCAAAACGGACATATCAGAAAATAATTTAATTTCAAAGAGAGCTGAAAAAAGTAAGTTACTGATGCAAGTATTCTTAATAGTAAAAGGGCAAAAAAAAAGATTAAAGCAGACATTTTTCATCGTAGTATGAATTTATGTGCTTAAAACGTGTGAATGAACGTTTTTTAATTGAAGTTTACTTTATTTGATATTAATTTTCATAGACTTGAATTATATTTCTTGTTTTAGCAAGGTTAAGTATGTACTGATTTTTTTATTGTAATACAAAACATATCAATTTAAAAACTAGCGATTATATTTCTTAAAAAAACTTAATGTTTGTTTTAGATATGATAGCTAATTTTTTATTTCTTGCTTTAATTTGTTTAATTACTTTCTATTTTATTTCTGAAGACATTTTAGTTCAAAAAATTAGTTATCTCCCAAAATTACATGGTTAATGTTAAGAAATATAAACAAAAATGCATTATTTTAAAACTTATTATGTATGTACTTACTATAAAAATTTCAGATAATATAAATTTATATTATTATTTTAAGATAACGACTTTATCAGTTCTTTTATAGTTCGCTACTAACAAAGATTTAAGTAGTCTTTTAAAGTATCGTTATTGAATTTAATGATTTTAGTTTGATATTGGTTAATTTAAATTACAACACCTGATTGTGGGTTCAATCACATATCTTGACTGTTGGTGTAATTTTGTTATATCATCTTGTGGGTTTGAGTTTCTAATTTTTTCATATTTTAGGGTAGCTTCAGATTTCCACTACTCTTTTAGAGTAGCTTGAAAACCGTGGAAATAATTTTCATATTTGCTGAGTCAGCAAATTTTTTTTAAAGGTTATTTTTTATGTATATACTTTTTTCCCTAACCCACCTTACCCAAGCATAAAAAAAATAAATCAAAATATAAAATTTTAATACTAAAATTAAAAATAATATAAAATAAGCTTTATAATTTGAGAGGAAATGATAAGAAATACAATATAACTTTAATAACAGTCAGTGGCAAAATTATTTTTTCTTCAGAACAATAAATATGTGGAATAGGTTACCGCAGGATGTGGTTTCGTGTGGGAGGGTGAAACATTTTCGATTAAAATTAAATAAATAGATTTAAATAACATAAACACAAGTAAAATACAGTGATTATCGAATAAAAATTCATTTTAAATTATTAGTATCATTAAGAATAATTTTTCTCTCCTATGCTACAGATTATAAGTTGTTATATATAATTTTTGTAAATGTGTAATCTTTTATAGTCTACGCATAAGTTTTTATATGAGAATTTATTTCATGCGAGTCCATCTTCGCACAATAAACTTCAATAATATTAATAAATTGCCGATTCAGCAAACTATTTCAATGGTTTTCAAGCTACTCAAAAATCTGATGCCACCCGTTTTTAATGTTAGAGTTTTAACCTTAAAGAGTGTTTGCAAATGACGTGTTATAATGGTCTCTTTTTCGTTTGAATGGATGACTTTAAATTAAAGTGACAGGAAGAATTACAAGTTATGTAACTAATTTGACTTTAAAAAAGTGTTTATCCTTGTAGAGGGAAACTGATGTTTTTCTGCCCTGAAAATAAAGAGTCGATGCATGTTTTTTTCTAAAAAAAAATTATTAAAAGCTACTGTTGATGCTATCAATAAAATACTACTAAATGTGCTGTTTGTATCAGTAAGTTGATATTCTAATACCTTTTTATTTATTTGTGTCTTAATAACGAGTTGTAAAATGTTGTTTTAGAAAAAAAGTTAAAACTTCATACTTTTAATTTAAGGCTGTTTATTGTACTTTAGATTACTAAAAAGTTCTAATTATGTTAGAGTTAGTTTAGTGTAAAGTTGACAACTAATAAAAAAAATATTTACTAAAATTAGTTAAGCAATACTTACAAACATTATATTTGTACAACTCGTATTATTCACAAACATTAGGAATGTAAAAATAATAAAATCATTGTTTTTAATTTTGAGAAAAACTTTGACTTGGTGTTTTAATAATCTAATAAGTTTGTGTTCTTTAAGTTTGTATCTAATATAAAAAAAAGTAAGTTACTTTGAGTAATTATTTTTCTAAAATAAAATTATAAAAAATATTTTAGTGGTTTCAATAAATGTGTTTTTATCTATCTTTATCATAGTTGTGATACTAGAAAAACTAAAGTATATACTATAAAAGTTAAAACAAGTTTCTATCAGTATTTATCTAAACTGAAAATAAAATACAGTTTAAAGTTAATTCTAATAACCAAGTTATTTCTGTAGGGCGAAAACTTACTGTTGACAAAAAATAAAATAACAATTTTTGTACTTAAACTATAAAGTTAGCAAATATCAAATAGCTACATCGAAAAACAATAAATATTCACTATAAATACTAAATCTTGTTTGACAAAAAAGTTGTAATTATTAAAGATATTAGTTAAACAACTTCAATAAACTATTAACTTTTAAACATAAATACTTCAAATAAAAAACAGGGTTGCCACTGGTTTTTAAGAAACTTCTCCTAGGTTCTTAGAAGTACAGTCTATTTTCAGTTCAAAGTCAAATTTACGGTTAAATACTATGTTAAGTAGTATAACAACTTTGAAAAGATACTGTAAAGCTACTTTAAATGTGTTTTAAATAAAAAAATCTGGAAATGACAACTTTTTTCAATCTATATATAGATTTTTGTGTCAAATCAAAATTTTAGTACTGAACATGTAAAAATCGTTAAAAACTCTAGTTTTTTTAGCCTAAATTGTCAAATTCCAGGACTCCGGGTTTTGTGGCAACCCTGCAAAAACGTTTAAATAAATGCATTAAAATAATAATAAAACAAATTTGGTGATTAAGATTGTAACAACAATAAACTTAAAAGTATTCAAAAAAAATAAACATGAAGTTATTCTAACCAATTTTTTTACATAACTATTGCACATCATTTTATCAGCTAAAAATATAAAATTTATGTTTAAAAATTTATGAATTTAGAAAATTTAAAACTAGCTCCGGTAAATTTAAAGCCTTACAACATACTTGTTTTTTTTTTCTTATAAAAGTATATTTTTAAAAATCTTTAAAAAATTGTTTTAGTCATTTGAATTTGAAAATAAAAGTTTACTGCTTCATAGTTGATGTCATTAGAAGCCCCACCTGTAAAAAATATATTTACACTATAAAATAAATGTTGTTTAAACTAACTAAATTTGTTTAATAAAAAATGGAATTCATTAATACTAATGATTCTATATTGCTAATACAGTGCTTCCTCGCTAATCCGGCCAAGTTGGGCAAGATTTTTTTTTAAATACGGCCGGATTTGCCTTTGGCTGGATAAGAACAAAATATCGCTTTTTTTACAAATTATCTACCTTAGTTATACTATGAATGTATATAACAAAACGTACTATAAAATTTCTCTGTTAACTTAATTTATTTTACTTTATTCAAAGAAATAAAAATTAAAACAGACTAAACTAAACGAAACAAAATTTTAAAAGTGCAAAATTAATGGAAAAAAACTACACTGTTAACACTTTAACTAAATTAAGATTTTTTTTGAAAAAAGAAAGAATGGAAGATTGTTTTACAGTGCTTTCTCGTTTCTTAGCAGAAAACTCACGAAATTGGATGAGTTTTGACACATCTTCAGGTGTTTATTATAACAGCTCATTATAACAAATTTAGGCACATTATTGTTTGCCATTTCGCAAACTTTTAACTTGTTTTCAATTGTTAGTTGAACGCGTTTTCGTTTCTTTGCTATCTTATCCATTTTTTTACCAGATATATTGATTGTAGTATATTAAAGTGTAACTTGCTTAGCAAAGACAGAAAAATTGCAAATGAATAATAAACAAGTTTGTTACAACTGAGCACGAGAAGTATGAAAAAATACTTATGACTATACAAATGATACTTTATTATGACGTAACAATATACTGCTTGAATACTTATAAAACGTAAATTGAATACTTTTTCGAAGTAAAATGAAATTAGACGCTAAAAACTCTAAAGTAGATAAGTCGACTTCTCGACTAAAACCGACCGGATTAGCGAGGAACCGGATTAGCGAGGACCGGATTAGCGAGGAAGCACTGTACCTTTAAGTTTAATAATAGCATAAACTTTTGGTATTTTTGCTTCAAAAAGCCTAATTATACTGATACTTTTTTTTGATTTAATAATACTTTATATACAAGTCATGCTTTATTTAGTTCTATTTAATCTAAATTTGGTATGTGGAGCTGATGATAAACTTTTTACCTTACCAGCCAAACTAAGTTTGAAATAAATATTCAAAAATAAAAAAGTTCTGCTAATCCTACAGAGGTAAATATACAATTGAGTTTTGTTCTATCAATTTTACAAAAGTCTTTCAGTCTCTTGAAAAAACTAGGTCAAAAAATTGGTAATTTTTGTTACTGAAACCAAGTCATGATAAGTAAACTTTCAGTATTACAAAAAATGACCAAATCTAAACTGACTGAAAAATTAAAGCTTATTTAAAACATTAACAAACGTGTTTACAAAAAACTTAAATAGCAAAAATGGAAACTACATCTTTTGAAAAAATAAACAAAGTATTTTTTTTCAATTACGAATCATTATTCATACTAGTAAGAAGTAATACCTGATCGGGTGTAGGAGCAGCTATGATCTGTTTTTCCTCCTCACTGAAGTTTTCGTCGATTATTTCTTTCAAGTTTTGAAACTTTTTCTGAACTCGAACCTAATAAAAGGGATATTTTTTAATTTTTAAAAACTTGTTAGCAATTTTTAAACTGTTTTAGCCTAATTGTAGTTTTTGTTTCAAGTTACCATAAGGAACTTAGGATAAAAATGTAAACATATTTTTTTTACATTTTGATTGTAAAAATATATTAATTACACCTTATATAAATTCCACCTATATTAATTACACCTATTATATTAGAACACCTTTTTATTATACACCTTTTTCAAAACTGTTAAAACTTAGCTTAAGTTAAATAGAACTAAACCAGGGTTTCCCAAAGTGGGCCATTACAGATACTCAGCGGGCCATGAGGTCAAAGTTTGAAACTTACACTAGATATGCTTGAGTTGTTGATAAAGAGCAAGAAAAACGTCTTAGGTGTTTTTTGTGGTAGTTTTGAAACTTACCCTAGATATTCTAAAGTTAAAAAAAAAGGTTTTAAGTGCTTTTTATGGTAGTTTTTGAGTAATTTTGGTACAAGGGGCTTTAACCATAGCTATTTAAATTTCTTTAAAGGGGGCCACTTTTCCACAAAAAATTGGGAAGCCCTGAACTAAACACTAGAATAAATTTAAATGTAAACTATTAATTGTTTAATTGTAAAGTCTACGTTTAATCATATAACAAGTATTCGATGATAAAGGTGTAAAAAATTTTTTTTTTCATATCAGCTAACCTTGATTGGTTTAAACAAAATATTTTCAGTTTCTTTGTTAGCTAGGTAAAGTGATAGGCTTTTTACTGTTTTCTTGACTTCAGATTTCAAATTTCTGTATGTTTCAGAAACAATGTCATGCAGTAGCTCTAAAAGTTTGAAATTTTAGTTTTTTTAATGTTTAAATCAACCTAATCGTTTATTAGAGTTTAAGTACTTGAATTAATTGACTGCAATTTTTTTTATATTTATAAAGAAAAAAATATCTATCAAAAGAGAAACAATATTCTACAAACCATAAAAACATGTAGCTTTGATAAAAAGTTTTAAGAGCTTTTCATCTTTTTTCTAGTTAAAACAAGGCTAATATTAGTTGAAAAAGTATGGTTTAATTATTTTTTGACTTTTATAAAATTATAGATTAATACAAAAAATTTTCTTGTTACTCAAGTATTCAATAATGTAAAAACCTGGTTTAGCGAAATGCTGTTTGTTTAGATCAGACACAACTTTTACATCACCAACTATTGAATCTTTTTTCAATTCTATGTAACTTGTGGCCTAAATTGATTATGTGTAATTTAAACATATGGCTAAACTGGTGGTATTTTAAATATATAAGTTTTTTGAACTGTGTAAATATATAGTTTATTTAGTTTGTAAGTTAAAACAACAAAAATATTAACATTTTTTATTCTTTTGTAAATTATTTTGAACAATACATTTCCATATGAAATTAATGTACACTAAAAATTAACAATGACTAAAAAAATTGGCATAAGTATAAAGTTTAGAAATTTTAAAACAGTTGTTTTTGATTTAAAGGTTTTTTTTCAAATCACCTGATGCAAAAAAGAGATAATCTTTGGACACAAAGTTTTTGTTTGACCTTCAATAAAGTTTTCACAAATTTCTTTGAGCTGCCTAGATATATTTATTTATATAATAAAAAAATTAACAACTTTAATGTTTTAATATATTTAGTACACAATTTGTAGTATACTATTAAGATTCATTATTTGAATTGTAATATTTAACTTTCACTGTTGTTTTTTATTTCTAAATAGATCTATTGATAAAGTTAAATAATTAAGTTAAGATCGAGTAGTAAAAAATAATAATTTAAACCAGTTCCATGAGGTAGTTTAAAGTTTAAAACTTTGTTAAAAATGTAAAGTTTTAATTTAAAACTTTTAGGTTAACTGTCAACAAAAGTATTATAAATTCATACTAACATCAGGAGTAATTAAAACCTGGAAATAGTGTTACTAATAAATAAAATATTTCCGAATTGTAATACATAAGAATTGAAGCTAAAAAAAAATTTGAATTTTAATTAAACTAAAAAATTATTAGTAGTTTAAACATACTTAAACAGTTAAAAAAAGATAGTTTCTGTGTATTACAACAAGTTAGATAACAATAAAGAACATTCAAAAACACAATAAACTTGTGCTAAAAAATAAACGAACTTGTCTACATCTTTTTTGCTATCAACATAGAACTCTTTAACTTGTGGAGCTCCATCGTACATGAGCTTCAAAATGGAATTCTCCGAATTGGCACGCAGTAAATTGGGCACTGATTTTTTCGGATCTGATACAAACTTGATTGTGGCATCTGAAAAATGATACTAAGTTTACAGGAAATTGTGTTAACTTTATAATAAGTTATGAAGTTATTTACGTAAGCTAGTGTGTAAAAGTAGATAACTAAAAAATCATAATAAGTTAGAAATTATTAAAATTCTATAAAATCATTTCAGTTTTTAATTCAATCTTACAAGACTGTTTTGTATCTCATTCTACTTAACAGTTGTTGGTACATGAAAATTTTAACTATAACAACTTAAATTTCAAAAATACAATTTGTAATAAATATTAGTTATTGTTAACTATTTGTTTCATTATTTTGTTTTCAAATTTCCTTTTTATATTATTACAATTTTATCAACTAAGACTTACATGAGTATTTTTGCAAATTTTTAATAATTTTATGAAATATGAATGAAATAAATTCTTAAACTTAATAAAATATAGTAGTTATTAGTAATCGAAAAAATTCTCTTTTAAGTTTTTTTTTCATACCATAACCTTATTAACTAGATTTAAACTACCACCTACCAACTGTGCTAGAGAAGTCGAGTTGAGTCTCTCTGATGACAAACTCGGATTGGAATGGTGTAATTTGCTCTCTCAGTATCAACAAGTGTTTAATAAGAAAAAGTTGTCCATCTACTAACTGTAAGTTACTTTACAGCTTTAAAAAAAGTAATGACATAAAATGTGCAATAACGAACAACAGTAGCATTTTAACTTTTTACAATTAATGAAATGCAAAAAGTTACTTAAACATAGTTGTAAAACTAAAATTAAGAGGCATATACACAACATCTATCCAAATTGTACTAAAAAATAACTAACTTTGACCGATTCTTTGTTTGGGTCGGTTTTACCAGAATTAATAATAAGATTACTGGCATTTTTAAGCGACTGAACACAAGCATGTAAAGCTTCTTGAGACAGGCCTTGGAATATTGTTTTCTGTGCGAATATTAAAACTAATAACAAGTTTTACATACTCAGATTGTTGTCAAATACAAACAACTTGCAAAAATAAGCTAAATTTAGAAGTTATTTTATATAATAGAAATAAACAATAGTTCATAAATTCCAGAACAAACACTAACATCAATGCAGCGATAAAGTTTCGACAAACACTGGAGCACCCTCTTCACCGTCGGAAACCACATCCCGAACACGTCGGCAGGCGAAGTGTATGTTTCTGACGAATTTGTGAACACCGAATCTTTATAAATATATTCTTTTAAGTACTAGTTTTAATTAAAGAGCCTAACTCACAATAAATAAGTTTATGTGTATAAAAATTTTTTAATGATTTTTTTAAAAAAAGCTATTGACCTCTGCGAGAAAGTTTGTCATCACTTTCATCATCGCTACCCAACTTGACATCAGTAAATTTGTCACCTCCCAATGACAGATTTCTTTTATTTTCTTCTTCCAATTTTAAATTGTTTGCTATTTGCTAAATGTACAAAAAAATTTGTTAAAAACCTCGAAATAACTATTCCCAAAGCGTTAAAAAAAATTTAAAAAAAGGGCATAAACAGTTAGTTATAACATTAGTTACATATAAAAGTTTTTCTAACTATAAATTTATGTCTAAACATTAATATTATTCTGTTTTATACCTAATCATGACATAAAGACAACTTCAACTTATTAAATGTATGTTTAACAAAAAGTATGCTTTGGATTTTAAAATCCAAACACCGATATGTTAGACACGAAAATTCAGAACATCACAAAAATACAATACAAAAACAACTATACCTCCATCATGAGCAATTTGTCAGGGTATTTGAGATCACCGGGCGAGGGTTGGTAGTTGAGTATCTCGCTTTTAATGTACACGTTGGCCCGGTACACCAGTCTCTCTTGCACGTCCTGCAGCATTTGCCTCACTACTTGGTTGAAGGACGTCAGGTGCGCTGTTATTGCATCATAAAACATTTATAAGCAGCATTTGTGGTTTCAAAGGTACAATAATAAAAAATAGTTTATTTTGTTAAACTACACAAATTATAAAACATACTTCAATACAAAATTTACAGTTATTAATTTTGAGCTACTAGTTTTTTAATAAATTATATTGTTAATATGTAGGTTATAAATTTAATTGGTCTTTTAAATTTTATGTTAAACTTGTTTCAAGCATATATTTAAACTACATAAACATGATGAAAAACGTACAGTTGTTGTAAATTTGATCGTCCATCATTTCAATCATGATGGTGCACATTTCTGCCAGCGTTTCCAAATGGTATATTTGTATTATCAGCGGTCGTAGCATGTCATACAGGCTTCCGCATAAGTTCAACAACATATCACTGAAAATTGTGATAAAAGTCTATCACTAAGTTAAAGTATATCCTAGAAATAAATTTATTTATTATAATTCCTAAAAGTTATAAGTAAAGTTACAGGAACTTGAATATATGTCAGTAAACTCCTTTATAACAATATTTTGTCCAGTTTATTTAAAACCAATACTTAAAACAATAAAGATAAGATGACTCACAACTTAAAGCATCTTTGTTACTTTATAATTTTCTATGTAAGCGACGAAAATAAAACTATAGAAGTCATTTATAATTTTACAAATTATTTAGGTCTACATGAACAAAATTTCAGAATATTGATTAAAATCAGCGTATACTTTGAAGAACGGCTTTTTTATGACATTTTTACCTTCAGGGTTTGTCATGTTTTTATTTAATTTTCTCTAGGTTTTTGAATTTCTTCTAGGGATTTTAATAAACAAGTTTTCAGTCTACTTTAAGTTTAATAATTAGCTAAAATTAAGCTAAAATACTGTCTTAAATAGTATAAGAATATTAATAAGGTACTGTAAAACTAATTAATTGTATATTTTTATTTAAAATATTTCCTTATTATAGATTTTTTTTGTCTAACCAAATTATATTACTTTCCATGTTATAGTAGCTTAAGATTCCAGATTTTTCATCAATTTTTGTTTGAAATTCCAGGTTTTTTTTCAAAGTTTCTCAAATTCGGGGTTTCCAGGTTAACTTTACAATAAAATGTTCAATTCCAAGTTTTTCAAGGATTTTTTGAAACCCTGTTTACTGAATTTTTTAAAAACGTTATTGACTTTAAAATTCTTGACTTTGTTGTCAAAAACCCTAACTTTTCTCAATTTCATTGATTACGTTTTTGAGAAAGAAAGTAACTGGTATGTTAGCTTAGCAGCAATGTTTGCAGTATTAAAGTTACTTTAAATGAAAAGTTATTTTATAAGAATTTTTCATAAGATCATATAATGAATTCTAAACTCAATTTAATAAAAAAACAGGATAAAGCTTATCAAATTGGCTTAGATTAGAGGTAAAAAGTAGTAGTATGAAAACAAATGTTTAACTTTTTATAAGATTTATAATTATAAGATGAAAAAATGTGAAACTAATCAATAGTTTAATTTTATACAAAAAGAATAATTCATTTTATTTTGGAAGTAAACAATAAAAACTTCTCTATTATGTATAAGAAAATTTTAAACTACCTTAAGTTATAAAAAAATTATTCAAACTACCCCTGAGTATTTAAATGACTTCTTAAAATTTAAGTTTACTAAACTGGTCACTTAAAATTTTTCAAAAAATTTCAAATCAACGTGAGTTTGACAGAGTAGCCTGGTTTAGTAAGTAGAAACACTTATGAATGCTTTGTCTGAATGAACAAAAATATTTATAAAAAAACTACAACAGCAGTAAAAAATAATTTACTGTAACTGTTGTGTGGGCTGGTTGAAGAAGTGTTTAAAAAGTTGATGTTCATCGTCGCACACGTGTAGCATGAAAGCACAACTACTCCTGACTAGAGCGCAGTGATCCTAGAAAAAATAAACATTACAAAACATAATTTACTTAGCTAAACTAAATAAACCTTTAAAAAATAAAAGAATAAATGCGTCTAATGCAAAGTATTGTAATCTACAAACACGTTTTCAATGAAACACTTTTTTTTAAATTAAAAAGTTAAATCTTGGTAAAAAGTAAAACTAAGACACAAAAATAATAGGATTAAATTTTGGTAACATTAAAATATGGAGCTTTGGAACACAAAATAAATAAAAAACTGTTTTTACACAGTTTGTAGTAGATCTAAAATGTAATAAAAACGTTTTCTATTTATTCTAAATAATCAACTTCACACTACCAACAACAACAGCATCCGAGACAACCTACGACCGGTTTCGTCCTAATTAGGACTCATCAGGCAGGCATAGTCGCAAGAAACCGCTGTTGTGATCTTACCAAGCGGGCTTAAGTACAAAGTACTGACTATTCTATTTATTTTAGACATACTTTTTGGTGCTGATTGAGTAAATCATTCATTGCACTCGTAACAGAAGGGCTAAGCAGGAGTTCTCTTTGTGAAAAGTAGGAATAATGAATGTCAGATAAGTAGCGTTGATACCTTATAAGATTAGTATTCCATAAATAAACTAACTGTGCTTCTTAAATTAAAAATTTATCAAAAAATCACGCATTTTACGGATATTCATAAAATTAAGAATAACTGTGCAGGTCAAGTTTGAAGAAAAAAACAACCTTTTCATTACTATAAGTTAAAGTTTTTAATTTTTTAGATAAAATATACTTTTTAAACTTTTTCGACAAATGAACTGATAATTTTGAAAGTATTTTAATTATTCAAAATATACAAGTTCAGTATACATGTAGAAATTCTACCTCGAAGAAAAGGTACTTGTCTAAAAAGATGTTATCGCAAAGAAAATTACATTTACTTACGGGTCTAATGCGTAGAAAACAACTTACTCAGTACTCTTTGTAACTCTGGTTTCCAACTCTGACGTCAAAGCTTTTATTTTCGGAGCGTGCGCCCTGAACTTTCCGTAGTACAGAGTGAACGCGTCTTCTTGCACCAGAGTTGTTGGCGTGTCTTTTTCCTCTTGCTCAGTCTTTAAAAATAAATCAGTTGGCTTTAACTGTTTTGTTACTATATAAATTGTCAAAAAGTCAAAGAAAGTAAACTGTGGTTTGAATTAGTTAAAACAAGTGAACTTAGAATGTGGTATTTCAATTCAATTGATTAGCTGCTAAGCTTTAATTGCCATTAAATTTTAACTTTAGTGAATAGTATTTTCTAATCAAAAACTTTACTCTACGATTTGATAATAAACTTTTAAATTTTTTCACTTAACAGTTTAAAAAAAAAAACTAATAAACACACTTTTTGGTTTAAAATCGACTTGGTGGTGTTTTCTAGACAACTAATAGTGTAGTTTTTTACCATCCCAAGAGCTTGTAATAAACACGTCTTGTACTTTTCTAAATAACCTGGACTCTCCGTGAAACTTGACTACAAATTATTTTAAATTAAATTCTTAAGAATTAATTGACCTATATTTTATCACATTGATTAAGTATTTTTTACAGTAGCAAAATTTAACTGCATTTAGAATTTTAGATAAACAAATCTGAAAATTGATTTAACCGATACATTCAGTTTATTTTATTGGTCAGTATTATATCAAAAATTAGTTTTAAAATAAACAAGTGTAAGAACTAAATATAGAAGGAATTTTAGAAAAAATACTCGATAGTTTTTAAAATACCTTTTTTTTAAAGCAACTTAATATGGTAAGTCTATTTCAAAAGTTACAGTAAAAGAATATACACAGTAAAGAGTAAAAGGACCCTTTCTACAAGAAAGAAACTTTTTTATTTGTATGTTACTTAAAAAAAATTCTAACGTTTTCAGTGAGGAAATCCATGCAAGAGTCAATCTTTTTTAATGTTGCGAGAAAGTTTTCCCCAGTAACAATCAAACTTGGTGATGACAGATACTACAAAAATATTTTGTATATTTAGATAAATGCATGACTTAATAAAAACTATAGTGTTTGACATTTAAACAGTTTTAAGCAAAACTCTATGTTAGATCTGATAAAAGTCCATCAAAAATAATTTAAAGCTATAAGCACTATAAAATGTGAAAGGTGGCCAAAAATTTTTGATTTTTTTTTTATGATTACTTTCAGGAAATTCCTTTCTGTAAATCTAATTTTACTTCAGGACTTTTAAAGTAAAAATTTTCTTGACACTTTTTATATAAATTTAAGAGAAAAAAGGTGATTTTAATAGTTTAAAATTACAGGAAAAATAACTGCATTGTTATTTTTAATTTGTATTATTCAACTACAACCTATATTAATTTTTAAATCAAATTTTTTGAAGTCTTTTTCATAAGATACTTTAAAGCATCCGTAAAACATAAAAAGTTTGTAGTTAGACTATAAATAAACATTTAAAGTTTATGTTTCTTAAAACAGAAATTTATTACGACCTCACCAGAATTTCTATTTTAAAAATCTTCCTTATATAATTTTTAGTATTTCCTTTACAAATATTAGTAGCTGATGGCAGTATCAATCTATATAAGCCTACTTAAACTTATGGGCTGCAAAAAATTTTAGTGTGAACCAAAAATAAATAAACTTTGAAAATATATGAATAATATTTATTATATAACTTTTTTATAGATATTTGTTTATTTATCAGTTTACCGCATAAAATAGTTAATAACAAAAAATAAAGATAAAATTGTAAGACACAGAAAAATACTTTTACAAAGTCAAACTTTTTAGGATTTTATAATTTTTACATTTCAGTAAATCGAGCAATCTTTTTTAGTTTTGACAAACAGTTATACAAAATTTTTTAACTACCTTTTATTTTTGACCAATTTGAGTGTGGCTAATTTTTAGCTGGTTTTAAGAGAAATATACTACTAAGTTTGGACAAAGTTTAATGTTAAAATTTAGCTAATGATATAAACATTTTAGAAAATGAAAATTACAAAAAATTAGGTTTTAATATCTGACAGAACTTTATAACTATACTTAAATCATTAAAAACCACTCAAATAAATTCAAAAGAATATTAAAATTTAAAAATAACGGCAACATATAGTTTAATTTCAAAACTATAAATAGATAAAAATTAAATAATTAAATCATCGTTTTTTTACACTTGTTTAATATATTACAAATATCTGTTTACTACAAGCACTAAATTTTAAGTAGGTAAAAATGCTAAAAATTTAAGCTTTAAATGTTTAGTAATTGATTGTTTTCTCTTTCTATAGATTTAAAATACTTTGTAGATTTTTGTAGATTATAAAATTCATTTCTACACAATTTTTTCTGTCAGAAACTAATAACAATTTGATTAAAAAAAATATAATTTTTAACTTTTATAACAAAATTGAAACTTAAAAATACTCATTATCACATTTTATTTACTTTTTGTATGGAATCATACTCTATAAAGTATTCTAGCTTATTTTCAATGTCTTGTGCCATTTCAATTAATTTAGTCCTATCAGTTACAAGTTGCTGGCAATCATCATGAAGGACATTAGTCTTTGTTGTTACTGAGACACACTGTTTAATTTAACAAATTTACTCATGTTACCAAAACAAATAAAACTTATTAAAATCAATATAATGTATTTTGTTTTCTTATATGTATTCAATAACTTGAAGTTGTAGAAAAAATGTTATTCAGTAAACTAAACACATTAAAAAATCATTAATTAAAAAAAAATCTAACTGTTTTATAATATTTTAGATATACTAAAACTAAAAAACAGCAAACTAAACATTCTATGCATATAATTCTGACAAAAAAATATAAAAAAATGGATTCTGTTTTTTATATGTATTAAAATTTACCTCGTTTTCTAGCTTGTCTAAAAACTGCAATGAAAGTTTTAGCTCTTCATTTATTGACGAACAGTAATCCTTGTACTTATTAAGCAGATTCAACTGCTCAATATACATTTCATCGCCTTGTTTTTCTATTTGTTCCTCGATCAGTGATGACCATGAGTAAAACTATAATTAAAAGACATAACTTTAAAAGTTTCATTACTCTAGTTTGTATATATTATGTACATTTAAAGATAAATTACTTGATACAGTATAATCTTTAAGTTAGTTACACGCAGTAAACAAGATTAACTTTCTAAATTCAGATTATTTAAAGACTTTAATTTTAAAAAGCCAAAATATATAACAAAATATCTACTTATTTATTTATACATTTATAATTATACTATTAAAAACAAAAATCATCTAAATACTAAAATTTACTTTGGGTATTTAGCAAACAAAAATAGTTTTTAAACCTTATTAAATTCATAATTAAAACTTAAAATTAATATTATTATGACTATTACAATGCGTCTTAGTTATTAAATATTGTTGATTGGCCCTTATTATAACTTTTAATATCTAACTTACTAAATTTAAAGTTCAAATTAAATGTATATACACTTTAACTTTGCAAGAGATATCCACATTAAACAATTTTTTATACAATAACAAACCAAAGTTAATAAAAGTTGTTTTTCTTTGTATACAGTAAACATCTAATACATAGAAAAATCTTATTTTTTGTCATAGGTAATACACAAGTTCTTTATAGTGATTGAAAGCTTAAAGCATTAACTACAAAATACTTTTTATTGACTATATAAATTCAGTTAACTTTGGAGATACACCAATTTTCTAAAAGTGTCATATACAAACTTATATGAAAAAAAAATCATAGTTGATTTTATTTGAGTTTTTTTAATTATACTTCAAAACATTTCTACATTTAGAAAAACACTTTAAAGTATTGGAAATATTCCTTACTATGTTAATTAAATTTTCTTGGAACTGTTTAAAATCAAAAATTTAAAACAAGATACTTATGACAAAATCTTTTTTTTGTACTCTATAACAAAAAACAGTTTTAGTTATAAATTTAAAAACCATAGCAGATTTTTTTTTATTATATGGAGATTAGACTGAGAAAATTTGAAAAGATTTGGTTAAAAACTGGAGAATTAGATCCATTTTTTATCAAAAAGTATTTTTAGTTTGCATCTTTTTCAATAAAGAAGCTGTTGAACTGTAGAGCTCTGCACTAACAAAAAGGTTTAACAACTTAAAACCAATTAATTTATCTATAAGAAACAGTTCAGTTAAATCAAGTATTAGAACACTGTCAAGTCAATTTTATATTAGCTTTGTTAATTCATTTCTGTTAACTATATAACCTGTTCTGCAGTTTCAATTTTTTCATTTCCTAATCCTAACTTTGAAAAACCTTTCAACAAAATGTCTTCAACAGATGATGGAATGGGAACTGATGATATTGAAACTTTATGAGTTACACTAACAGGATCATTTAGTGGAACCTTAAAAATTGAAAATTATTCTGTTTTAAAAACTTTTACTATGAAAACTTTATTTGACTTTATAAATTACATATATCATTCAAGTTTTTCTTTAACTTAGCTGTTTTGTTTAAAGATTCATCTAAATTATAAAACATAAATGAAAAATTTATAGAAGTTATATAAAAAAGTACTTCAATTGGCATTGGTCTATAACTGGTGACTTGTGTTAATTCAAGAAAACTGTCTTGTTGAAGTTTGTCAAGTGGAGCCTGTGCATCCCAATTGCTAAGTTCTTGTGTTATAAATTCCTCTGTTGCTACTTGCATGCTGATTTTTGAATTGACTAATTTTAAAATTCCACAAGAAAAATTTCAAATGATAAAAGTTTTTTGCTCTGCACAAACCTTTTTAAACGTGTGTATAATGTTATTTTAATTAATCAGGGTGTAAAAATTGTAAAATAAAATATAATGTTTGTATTTATACTTTTTTAAACTAAGTGCTTACATTTTCTGAGTGAAGTCTAGATATTACTTTATTTTTGTTTACACTTTTTGCCTTTTTTAATTACAACTACCAAACTTGTAAGGATTAAAAGTATATTTCTACAACCTTCATAATACGTTATATATTAAAAAAAATTTTATAACCTTTTTAGTACTATATAGTTTCAAAATGTAGTAAAATATGTAAAAATATAGTTTTAAAGTTACTAAGACTTAATGAACTGAGAAAATCAGGCGGATTAATGTTTTACATTTACAAATTACCAATGACTTTAGCAGTGCAACTCATAATTTTTATAAATTTATACATTGAACTATTACAACATTCCTATTATGAAATAAATAAAAAAACTTAACTCTTAATAATTGCGTTTAAATACAAATTGTAGTTGCTGACTAAAAGATTTTAAGTATTAAATGGAAAATTAAAAAGTGATATTACCTTCTATCACAGTATTCTTAAATTTTAAGTATCATTAGCACCCCTTATGCTGATCAAAGTAAAAATTGGCATTAAAACTAAAAATAATAAAAATTACTACAATCTTTCCACAAAGATTTTTAAATTAAATACTTCAAAAATATAGACAGAGAAAAATTTACTTCCATTTATGTTTATAAAATGTTCTTTACATTTGCAACTTTTAATCTAGCTTTTTTGTTTTAAAATGATTGAAATGACATGTAAGTTAGTAGTATAAAGTTGTAAAGTAAAAAACTATAAAAAATTACTAAAAGTTTAGAACAAGTTTTAAAATAAAGTTTTAATTAAATGTGATACTTGAAACTGTTGACAAGTATTAATAAAAGCTATTAGTAATAAAAATAACATATTTGAATTTTTTCTGGAAAATTTATAAAAATGATTTTAATAAAAAGTGTGGCCTGGCCATTAGGGTGCATCTGACCTTAACATTTTGCTTAGTAAAACTTTTTAACGTTTGGAAATCACATAAATAGACATCACAAAAAAATCTTCTTAGCTTTAAGCCTTTTGAAGCAAATTACTTTTGAAAATTTTGCTTTATATCAGTATATTTAAAAAGGGAAAAAAAGACTAATTTATCAAATACTTATTTTTTTTCTGCTTTTTGAGATAATAACCTGAAACCAAAAGGAAATTTTTCTTGCCATATTTAGAAAGTTCTGTATAAAGAAAGTTTATAGAAGATAAAAAATATTATGAAAAAAAAAAAAAAAATTGTTGTAATTTTCCACAAAATTTTTAATTTTTTTTTAATTTTGTTTATACATATTTTCTTTTAAATGGCAAGGAAAATTTCCTGACCCTTTCAAGTAATTATCTTAAAAAACGTAGGAAAAAATTATTTTTTAGTGAAATAATCTTTTTTATCTTTATTAAATATACATGTATAAAGCAAAATTTTCAAAAGTAATTTGCTCCAAAAGGCTTAAAGCTAGGAAGCGACCTAAATATTAGTTAAATAACACTTACAAAATAGTTTTAAGGAAATGTATTTGGTTTACAACTCTTCAAAATAAAAATCAATAATCAAAAGAGTCACACTAAACTAGCCTGAGTTAGCATAAGTTTTTAAACAATTTAATAAAAAGGCAGTAAGATTTATTCAACCTATAAAATTTAGATTATTCTATGTTTTGGTTTTTAAAAAACAAATAGAGAGATCTCAACTACTGGAGGAGAAATAATGAATTTATTCTTTCAAGAATTTATTTTACAAACTAAGCTTTGGTCAACAACCTCGTCAGTGCTTAAAGTAATCTTATTCAAATAGAATAGTTAATCAAATAAATAAACATTATTCAAATACTTTGATTGTTCATAATAAAAACAAAAAGACTTATTATTATAAAAACAATATTTAAATATTTAGTAAAAAAAGTTGATTTTTAAGTCTTGAAAACTAGCCTAAGTTTTTTATGAAATAAATTTATTCTTTTTAAGTTAAAAAATAACTTAAAAACAAGTCTAAGTTAGTCTAAGTTTTTAAAATAAGCAGAAAACAATTTAGACTAGAATGAGTTGGTCGTAAACCACCAAGCCACAAGAACAACCAAAAAGATTTTTTAAACCTCAAATTTTGTCTCTTTTCTAATATAACTATATTCAATGTGGCCAATATAATAAGTCTATTAAAATATTAGTTTACATTAGTGTTTACTTTTAAAAACTTTATTTTGTTGTATAGTTAAGAGAATAAGTTTGTAGTGTTGTTGTAAATTATTTAGGGGAGCTACCTAAAGCAGTCATAAACTTTCAAAAGACTAACTTATATCTACGTGAGTCACGTTACGTGACAAAAATAGTAGTTTTTCGAAAATTTCTAAATAAAGGCGCTTCTGATTGGCTTAATTTTATCTTATGTTAATAGTTAATAGTTTTGGTTATATAAACATATATATATATATATATATAGAATTAAGTTATTTAACTTAATAAATTAAATTTTTCACACTGAGCCCACCTTGAGGGCTTTATTATTAAAAAGGTTTATTTTAAGATGCAAAACTCAAAGGACTCGAGTTTCGTGATCATTCACTCATCAGCTTCAAAACAAGTTTAAAATAAAACACAAAACAAAATCACCAATGAAAGTTAAAATTTTTTTGCACGTTTTTGCTAGTTTATTGTCGATTGGTAGATTAATTTTTGCACAGGCCGTTTTGCATGATTTTTGATGGTTTCAAAATTACGTCATATACTATTTATGCAAAAAAAAATTAACTTTCATTGGTGATTTTGTTTTGTGCTTTATTTTAAACTTCTTTTGAAGCTGATGAGTGAATAATCACGAAACTCGAGTCCTTTGAGTTTTGCATCTTTAAATAAACCTTTTTAATATATATATATATATATATAAGATGTAAAGGCATTAAATCCTGGAGATCCTGATAAGCTTATCGGAATATATACCACAGATGTTTTTGTGTTAAAACTTTATTCCGACTAACGGCGTTTCACTGCTCTCAAATAAATTTAAGAACAGATCTACGGAGTCTATAAAATATTAACACACATTAGAAAAAAAGCATGTATAAATATGTATAGTGTTTATGTGAAATAAAAATATGAAATTATAAAATTGTCTACAAAAAATACAAATTTAATAAAAGCAAACACTTACCTCAAAAAGCTTTAAGAATAGGCAAGTTTTTAAAAATGAAAATTAAATTGAGTTGTGCAGAAATGACGTAACATCTGTGGTATATATTTGTTATATATATATATTTGTTATATGTTTGTGTAAGGTGGGTTAAAAAAAATGGTTTAAAAGTTAATATTGTACTGCTGTACGAAATCCTTATCTCTTTTGAATAATTTTTTAATCCAAAGCCTAAATACTGTAGCCGAAATTGAAAAAAAAAGAACATAAGTGTTTTAGACTATGACTTATTTATGACCTTTTTTTCTAAACATAACGCTTTGGCTGAATTCCTATAATTTTATTTTGGCTCACAGAAATTTGCTAGTTGTTGACCTCTTTTCATTAACAAAATTAACCAAGTTTATTTTTAGATATTATGACTTTCACCTTAAAAATTAAATAATTTTTTACTTAAAAAAAAAGATATAATTTTGTTTAGATAAAATATTTTTCAGACGGTTCGCTTTCGCCATTGCTGCCATTTAGCACCATGTTTGCTACCCACTATTGCTTTGTTATTAAAGCATAAATTAAAAGTAAACTTTTAAAAGCTGTTTATTTTTACATTATAATACTTAAACTTATAAATATTGCGTTGTTAAATCGATGATAATCTGATTGTAAAAACCACAAACTTGCTAACTTTTATTTACAAAAAAATTATGAATGCCAACAAAGGCTCTGCTCTGACTAAAACTTAATTTTTTAATGAATTTAGTTATAGATAAAAACTTCGTTAATTGATTTTAAAACTTGGATGTTTTAGAATAAACTTTACTTTGTGATGTAAAAATACTAATAGATATCGTTTAACAAAAAAAAGACATTTGAAACAATTTTATATATATCTTTTGTTTGCTATATGGCGATAATATTTTTAGGGGTAAAAGAAAAAAACTATAATAAAACTATAGTTTTTCTATTTTTACTACAAAAAGGTAGATTAAACAATAATAAAAAACGAAAATTAGTAGTACGTACTTGTCTAGCAGTTAAAGTTACAATTTTTTACTTTTCACACTGTTTTTAAAGTATAAATTTTCTAAATTTTTCGTAAAAAGTCAAAAGTTTTGACAACTACTTTAAATTTATGTTAACATTAATTTGTTTTTCATAACTAGATTTTTATGATTTTGTTCAAATTAAAACAAAAGTAGTTTAAATTTTAATGCTTAGTAAAAATTTACTGTGCAATATATTATTTTTAACTTGTTTTAGCTTAGTAATTCTTATTGACTGTAAATTTTCAAAATGTGTTACAGAAAAGCGTTTACAGTCTTTTACTATAATTTTCATTTAATTAAGATTGACGAGTTAATGATATTTTGTACTACAGTAAGACACTGTAATATTAAAATTTTATTATAGTAAAACGTGGGTTTTCGTTTCGGTTACTGTTATACGAGTTAAATTTTTGGCTATAAGTGCACTTTATGTTTACATTTTTTTTACGCTTTTGGTCCGTTAGACCAAAAAAACATTAAAACATAACTAAACTTACAGTGTTTAAAACTTACTAAATATAATAAATACTAAATATTTGATAGAATATTAAAAGGTTTTAAACTTTTTAATATTTTATTATTTAAAAAAAAATACTCTAGTACGATACCAAGTTAATATCCTCAGGCGTTTAAGGATCCATATTAGTTAAAGACGAGTATTTTGTCTAATAAACATTAAAAGCTACAAGTGATCAATTAATTATCAATCACACATTGTGTTTTAGAATTAAAACAGATAATCAGTTTAAAAATATAAATACAGTGATACTGTGTTTAATAAACGCAATTTTTAGCCAGACCAATAAGGGTTTGAAGAGAATTAGATTTACAGTATAAAGTTTTTACAATATACCATAGAATCTTTAAAAGTGTAACAGATTATAAAATTAAAGTTATAAAATTCATCTTAACCATTTTCAGTTTCATTAAATTTAACTAATCATCAAGTGCTTACTTCAAAGTTCAGAAGCTGGTTACATTAATTTACTGAAAACCATAAGTTTTCTTCAAATTGCTTTGAAAGCAATAGACTAGTAACTTTAATACGAACTATTCAAACCAAAAGTAAAAATTTTAAAAAATCAGCCTTTAAACCTGTAACAGTCTGATTATTAGCATATATACTTATGATTTTTGTAAGCATATATTTTTATTTGTAGATAAAACTATTTGTTTTACTTAAATGTTTAAATAAATTACTTTAAAAAGAGTAAATTATGACTTTAATTAAAAGGTATATTTTATTAGTGCAGTACTGTATATTTGTTTACTTTAGAAAGCTTTGGTAATTTTTAAGACTAATTAAATGACCTTAGTAATTAAATAAAAATATAAACTTGTGATTTAGATACAGTTTTATGCTATCTAAAAGAATTATTATTTTTTTAATTTTTGAACTGAAAAACATTTTTTTACTTAAGGTACATAAAAGTTGTTACAGTAGTTTCTAAATTGTTATTACACAATTAAATACCTTACATTTTACAGCATTTAAAAAAAAAGTGAAAATGGCAAAAACCAAGCAGACAGCCCGCAAATCAACTGGAGGAAAAGCCCCCCGCAAGCAACTTGCCACCAAGGGTGCACGCAAGAGTGCACCAGCAACTGGAGGTGTCAAGAAGCCTCATCGCTACCGCCCAGGAACCGTTGCTCTTCGCGAGATCCGCAGATACCAGAAGTCCACTGAACTATTGATCCGCAAGTTGCCTTTCCAGCGTCTCGTTCGTGAAATCGCTCAGGACTTCAAGACGGATCTGCGTTTCCAGAGCGCTGCAATTGGTGCTCTTCAAGAAGCCGCTGAAGCTTACTTGGTCAGACTTTTCGAGGACACCAACTTGTGTGCCATCCATGCAAAGAGAGTGACAATCATGCCAAAAGATATACAGCTTGCCCGTCGCATTCGGGGAGAAAGAAATTAATAGGTGTGAACTGCTGACTAAATCATTTTCTTACTAAAAAATTTTTTTTACTGAATTAATTTTACTAAGCATCGATACTCCCGTTATAAAAAATTGATGTATAACCTTTTTAAATCATTTCAAAGTAATGTAATCTTCAAATTTTTATATTTTATTAAACTTAGCAGGTTATAATTTTTATTCCACATGCAAACTTTTCTTTTAAATATATAAGTTCTTTAATCGTTCATGAATAAAATAGCAATGTGATAATCTCAAGCCTTATTGTTTATATTTAGTAATGTAGCATATTTAAAATACAGATTTATAGTATAACATATAGATGAATCTATTTGAAGTTTGTTGATAGTTCGATATAACAATGGTTATGTTCTAAAAGTTGAAATTGGCTTTAAGTTTTTTTTGACAGTCAGTTTTTGATAGAACAAGTGAGGAAAAATTAACGCAGAACAAGGTTTAAAGCTTATTATTATTATATCAGCTACTTAAATATGTAAATAATCAATTATGTCAGGTTAAAATTTTCTTAATAATATTAGTTTTCTATTTTCTATAAACTTAAATTTATTTAGTAAAAAAACCCTAAAATACAGCTTAAAACAGTTTTGTAACCTCTGTAATTTCATTAATATTTTTTATGTAAAGCAGTGGTCTGATTAGACTAAATAAGTAATTCATACATTTCAAATAAAACTTAACAACCTAGTTTCAATTAAACGATACCAAGAAATCTTTCAAACTTTTTAAAACTAAAACGTGCATTTTTGTTTTATGCTGGACAGTAACTACAAATATAAAACTTTTTTTTGAAAATATCCGACTAAATGCAATAATAACTACAATTATCTTCTTCTTGAAAAAAGGGAACAAAAATTTCAAACTGCTGTATCTATCGTATTAGTAAAGTAGTATTTAACTTGAAAAAACGAAGATTATACCACAAAAAGAAAAAGTTTAAAATTACAATGAAAATTAAATGTTGTCTAGAAACAAAAGAACTGTAAAGTAGCAAAGTAAGAAACTTATAAAGCTTAGTACGCATTATGTTTTTAAGGATAAAAAACAAATGAGCTAGATAAAAACAGTGAATAAGATTACTAAAACGGAACCAAGCTGAAATTCTTTCTTAACATTTTAAGTGATTTGTAAAATAATACGACTAGTTTTTTATTGTACTTAGCTACTTTTTTAAAATTATTGAATTACTCTAAGTACAATAAAAAGCTCTTTCAAAAGTACTTTTATAATCTAATCATAAATCTGAAATTATACTTTTTTTTTCATTTATTTACTATATTTCTGAGGTGCTATTTAATTGTTTTAATGTAAAAAGCATCCTTTAAAATGTACAAAAAAAAAATTTATGAATAATAAATGAAAAAATAAATTAAGAGCAGATTTATATACCCCCTTAAAACAGCAAAAAAACTAAATGTAAAAAAAAACTCTTAAAAAGTTAAGGCTTTTTTCCAACTAAGACTTTGAATTGATGTTAAAGCATTTTGAATGTGCTACTAAAGAAAGTAAGTGATAAGCAGTTTTCTTAAACTTTTTAACACATTTCAACTTTTATAAATATCTTATGTTTTATACCCATATATGACAGAAGTTTTCATAACAAAGTAGCGAAATATGATGCCGTAGTAAGTTTTTGGAAATAGTTTTGAGTGCAATTTACCACTCTTTATTTTTATTATAAGTCTAGTAGAAATATTAAGAATTAGGAATAATAAAATTTAATGGTTTAATTTTTTACAATTATAAATCTCTTAGTTTAAGAGCTGTACGAATTTATGTTTTTAATATTTTGGTTTTGCAGTATGTCTCAACAATCATTTTAAAATCTGCTTTACCATAACACAGTCGAAAAATTAATCAAAAAATAACTGAAAAATCATATAAAGACTTGATATTGTAAGCATAGTTTTATGAGACTAGTTTTTGCCTAAGCTAGTAGTTTTAAAAACTGTTTTTAGTTTGTGATAAAAAGAGTTATGATAATTTTATTTAAAATGAATTTGTTACATTCTAAAGCTTTAACATGCAGGTTCGAAGTTGTTTTACAGCTAAAAATGGTTTAAACGAACTGGAATTAAATCTATTTTAAGTGCTACCATTATTTTTCAAGCAATATTGCTCGGAATTACCAAAAAAACCCTACTTGCGGTCAATTTCTTATGCAGCATTACTGACAAATATCCAATGGCGACCACAAAAAAAAACGTAATGCCGATAAAAACCCCAAACATTGTTTCGACTCTTTGTGACGTCATTTCTTCGCCAAATATTTTGATCGTTTTTTTTTGTCGTCGCTTTCTTCGTTTGGAAGACATTTTTTAGCCTTCGTGTTTCTGTTCTTATTAGCCTCTATAGCTTCCGTTTCAGTAATTTCGAAGTTTGTTGTCTGTGTAATATCTGCAGATACCAGAAGTCCACTGAACTATTGATCCGCAAGTTGCCTTTCCAGCGTCTCGTTCGTGAAATCGCTCAGGACTTCAAGACGGATCTGCGTTTCCAGAGCGCTGCAATTGGTGCGATTCAAGAAGCCGCTGAAGCTGACTTGGTCGGACTTTTCGAGGACACCAACTTGTATGCCATCCATGTAAAGAGAGTGACAATCATGCCAAAAGATATACAGCTTGCTCGTCGCATTCGAGGAGACCTCCCAAGTAGTTCAACTAACACTTACAAGATTGTTTTATTACTAAAAAATTTTTATTGTTGAATTGCCTCATTCGTAAAGTTAATGTATAAAGTTTTATAATTTTACTTCATAATCACTTCAAAGTATTTTTTTCTTCGGGTGTTTATATTGTACTTCCAAATGAAAGTCTATTTTTTACATGTTAGTTATCTTTTCAATAGATGGTTTATTTAATCGTATCAGAAATAAAATCCAGTGTCATACTTTTTAGTTTTTGTGTTTAAATTAATTAGGTAAATTAAGCTACGAATTCTTTACAGTGTAACGTAATACTTAAAACTTTTCTATGATAAGATTGAATTTGTAACTACAATCTTGATAGATTATTTAACACTGCAATAGTTTAACTATTTCGCTAAAAGAAAAGTAAAAGGTCTGTCATAAGTTATACACTATGTTTTGTTGTATTAATTTGGTCTTCAACTAATTCCGTTAAATTTCAGACTACTCCATTTTAGTTTTACAATTAAATTAGTCAATAAACATTCTATTTTAAGGTTAGTAAAAATAGGTTCTATAGGCAAACCTTAATTTAGTAAACTTATTTGAATATTGTTCATTTGCTTTTCAGAATTAAATGCCTGTTTTATATCTTCGTTTTTTTTGCGCACGTAGTGATCTACATTAAATATCTGTATTATGGTTGATTGTGATAGTTAAGAATAGGTTAGTCTTGAAAATAAATATAAAATTGTTAATTTTTTATAATGAAAAAATTCAAAATTATAAATTTTGTTTTTTTCTGTGTCCAGACAGTGAATAAGAAATTTTTAGTAAAGGACAAGTTGGTAAAACTAAAATATTATTTCACTATCTTTTATTTTTGAAAAAAAAACTATATTTTTCTTACAAGAAAGTAAAATAGACTTAGAATCTAACTATTTTATTTATTATTAACTTCATTTGGGAAAAAAAAAATTTAAAGAAGATAAGCAAGATTTACCAGAAAAGCTATTTGCAGAAAGAGCTGCCTAATTTTGAAAAGTTAGCATTATTTTTAAGTACTACTACTGCAAGCGTAAAATAAAAGTATTTTTACATTTAAAAAGCAATTTGTTGTGGAAACGGTCAGTATTTGTTTTAATCTAAAATGCATCGCTCGCCAGATGTTTCTGCTGGACCAACACCAGCCAGCAGGGACGTGGTTTTTCGGTTGCTATCACAATAGTTAATATTTTCGCTATAAGTCCACTTTATGTTTAAATTTGGTTTTATGTTTTTGGTCCGTTGGTCCAAAAAAAAAGCATTTAAACAAAAAAAAACCTTCAGTATTTAAAACCAAATACTAAATGTATTTTAAAAACCGTATGCAATGTTACTCCTTGAGAATTGAATTTTGTTACCAGGGGTTGTTAATTAGTAAAGCAGCGAAAAAGTAAATTATCAAAAAAAGGGGGGTGTTTTACTTTAAATCTCCGCCAAGGTGTGTTCAAAAAAATAAATTTGGGAAAATCTGGTTTGAATAGTACTAAGATTGCATTAGGTTCTTAAAGTTAACTTTCAAAACAGATTTTTGACTAAAAAATGTAGCTGATTTATGTAACTACCTTTACAGCAGAGTTGCCAGAATGTTAATGATACAACGCCAATTTTTTTTTTTAAGTTGTGTAAATATAACTGATTTAAATCTGGCAATTATGATTCGCATCTTTGACTACAACATTGTTTATTTATTAAGTATGTAAACAAAATTAAATATTAAATTAAAAATAAGATAGCCGATTCAATATTCAACAATTCTTAAAAATCAAGAGTAGCATTGAATATCTTTCTAAGTTAAGCGTAAGTTTAAGAATAAGTCCTTGTCATCTTACTAAACTGTTTATTAACAGCAAACAACTTAAAATTAAAATGATAAAAAGATCAAAAAATTTAAAAAAAAACCATTCTATTGCTATCGAAACTTACTACTAGTATAAGTTTTACTATAAGGAAGTTAATTATCTCACCCAATTTATACTCAAAAATATATCAAAAATAATTTGAAATTAAGATAGCGGTAAAAACAGCTGCTAGCTAAGTAAAGTATCCTTAAAACGAAATCTTAAAATATTAAGTTTTTGTACAACTGTTATAACTTTTTTTTAATTATGTATTAACCAGTCTTAAGCTACATTGTAAATTTACAGCTTAACCTAATTTTTATTGCAATATAAGTATAAACATAAAGTGTTTGTTTAAGTGTATTTAAAACATGATGAATTGTAAAAGATATGTTAATAAAACGCATAAATAATTTTCTTTGTTTTGTTTAGTTGTATTTAGGATTTAAAAAATTATTTTCTCGAACACGTTTAATACTATGTAAAATAAATTGATTAAAAAAAAAAATTTAACTCCATGCGTGTACACATTTGTTTTGTTTGGTGTAAAAGTTTTATGGTATTTAAGTAAAATTTCATACATTTTAAGAGCAAATTACAAATTAAGAGAATTGTTTAGTTAATTTTTACAAGTTTTAAATAGTAAAAAAATAACTTAAAAATTAAAACCAATTAAAACATTGTAAAAAATTGTATCATAATTATTATTTCAAGTGTTTACTAATACATTATTACTGTATTAGTTTAAAACAGTTACAAATAAGAAATTTGATAATCAGTTCTTTTGAAAAAATTAAGACTTAATTTAAATAGTAGAGTTCTTTACAACTTTTTAGTTTTAGTTTTTAAAGTAAGCTTGAAGTTAAAAATTTATCTTACTTTAAGTTATATAACTACGTTGCTAACAAAATTTACTTAAGTTTATTGTTTTTCTTAATTGTTCAACATTTTAGGCTTGTATTTAAGTTGAAAGAAAATTTAAAAAAAAAGTTTATTTGTTACATGTTTTTATTGATATAAACTTTAAGTTATTTTTCAGTTTGTTTAACTTAAAAAATAAAAAAAAATTTCTTCTAAAATATTTTTTATTGTAAGCTGTTACTGATTTGGTTTTTCTCTTGTCAGAATTTTATCTGGGTAAAAAGATACAAAAGTTAGAAAAAATATGTTCAAAATTAAATTTTTCATATAAGATACTTTTACACTTTTGACTATTTGTACATTGATGTTAATTGATATACTTAATCTTCCAGTATCATAAAAAAATTGAAGTAAAGTAAACAAATTATAACCAGCAGTTACTTTTTTCTTTACATTTTTTTATAAATTGTAAAAAACTACCAGAGATACTTTTCAAGGTTTAACATAGAATAATTTACAATATTTTTTATTATTTTAAACTCAATTTATTTTATACAATATAGTCCAAAAATAAATCTCAGTTAAACTTATGTCTACTTAGTGCGATTATAAACAGTAAATAATCTTAAGCGTTAACAAGTAAAACAAAATAAACATAAAATCAAACTTTTAAATCAGTCTATTTTTTAAGTTTATGTTATAGCTTGTTTAAACCATAACCTTTCTTTTGAACTTTAGATAATCGTTGTATGTTTTTATAAACTTAAAAAATCTTTTCTTTTTTTTTAATTAACAACTGTTACTAAAGAAAAAGCAAAAATGTTCAAAAAGGAACAAAAAAGACTTTATATACAATAGTAAAAGTTTGTACTAAATAAAATACCTAAAACACAACTTTCAATTATACTTTACTAAGTTTTTACTCAACAGTTTACAGATTTTGTAAACCAAACAAAAAACCTAAGGGCATTTTAAAAGTTTCTTATAATAATACAAGTGTAATACTTTATTATAAAAGTATTTTTAAAATGTCTGAAAGAAAAAATAATTTGATTTCGCTGAAGAAAGTATTAAAACATTCGAATAAACAACTTAGAGACAGGTGGTGTGAACAACTGTTGTACAAAACGTACATCATTCACAACGAGTTTGAAAACTTTGACTACAACGTTTGCCTCAAAAACTTAAAAGTCGACTCCGAAAACAAACTAGTTATTACGAACATCTCAGAAAGAGCAAATTTTGCAACAAAAATTAAGACAGACGTCAGATTTAAAGCACCGGAACTGATTGACTGCAACAAAAGGAGCAAAGAAGGCGATGTGTGGGCCACTGGAATTTGTGTTTTTTACATTCAAAATTTAGGCTTTCCTTGGAAAACTGCAACAAAAAGTGATGAAAACTACAGTTTGTGGGCGCAAAAAGGAATATTTCCGCGTGGTGTGAACGGCTCAAATATGAAAATTTTAAAACTAATGCTTTGCGTTGAACCAGAAAAGAGACCGGATATAAAAAACGTAATTAAGTCAACGTATAATAATGAAGTAGACCCAAAAGTTTTGAGTAAGTTTATATTAAAAAAACTGTGAAGCAAAGCTTTGTGAAATAAACGACTAAGTGTACCATAATGTACTAACAATTATTTACAGACAAGATTGTCAAGATGATAGCTGCTGATTACTTACTTTATTGTAACGAAAAGAGTCAAATTAACTACCAAAATAAACAAAACAGACACATTGGACGCATCAATTCAAGACAAGGTATAGCATACTTGCACAGATTTTGAATATATACTATTTATTTGTTTAAATTATTAAAGTAAAAGCTCTAGAAATAATTCTAGTTTCTTAATGCCTTAAAAAACTAAACATAAAGTTTTAGACCACGGGTCGGCAGCCTAGTATAAGAACGCGTCAAGTTTCTAAAACAAATCTTTTGCAGGTAATAGTATATTTGAAAGTTTAATTTTAAAAGCATTTGTATGTTAAGTTAATATAAAATAAGCATAAAATTGCCGACAGGCAAATAAATAAGGTCAAACTTGTAGACATTTATTTTTTTTAAACTTGCAATTGCCTACAATTTGTTACTCGTTTTTTGAATAAAATGCAAACCATATCTGGCACCCGAACCGCAGTTTGCCGACCCCTGCTTCATACTGTACTTGTTACTCATAAAAGTGAATGAAACAAACACAGTTGGAGTCGAGTGCACGGGTTACAATCCGAACAACGTTGCGACCACGAAGGAAGATTTAAAGTTTTTAAGCGGCATTATCAATCTCAACCCGTTGCTCATGAGAAAAGTTGTGCCGAGGATGCCAAAGTACAGGTTCGGCAGATTCGCGAACGCTTGTGACGTCACCAAAGCTTGGCCGGTTGACGTGAGCGTCAGAGGTATTCCGCCAGAAACGTTCCTCAACTTACCCGTAGACGGCCTTTCTTTGAGAAGCTTCCAGCTTTGTGAGCGGATAAAAAATCCCAATTTACAACATCTCTTGAACACTACAATACGACGTATTGACGGTTCTGAGCTGCAAAAATGTTATCGATATCTCGATTTGAACTTTTGCAGTTTCTGGCTTAACAAAGAAAAGCCTATGAGCGTCACCAAAAGCTCAAAAAGTCCCCTAAACGGTAAAATATACGCCAGCGTATCGGTAAGGCACAACGTTTCGGACGAATACTTGTTTGTTCAGGAATTGGAAACCCGCTTCGGTTACACGTCGCCCATGTTTGCCGCCAAGGCGACGGTAGCTTTCCCGCCAATTTGCCACGGGGAAGTGTGGACCGTCGGATGGATCCAGGGCGTGACGAAATGCGAGGCGAAGTTTCAAAACAAAAACGAAAACAACCGATGCTTGACGTGAGTTTGTGTTGGATAAATTGTCTCAAAAACATAAACGTTACATGTCGTCTAATAGACACTTTGCACAGAGTCAACGCAAAACTAGTGGGACTTGATAAAGATTATGAGTATGTTAATGATAGCGAAGGTCGTAGTTTTCCTTGGTATTCCCCAGAATCGATAGTAACACTAGAAGGACCTACTGATAAATACTCCATATTCAATGTTGGGGTTAGAATTTCAAACTTTGTTTACCTAACATTTTACTTGCTAGTTGTGTGATGTTATTTGTTACAATTTTTAAGTTTTATTTTGAAGACTAATGTTTTTAAACTTTCTAATCTAAACTTTTAAAGATCTAAATCTAGATCCAACTTGTGTAAGAAATGCCTAAAACTATTGTTTTTCATTCAATAACAAAGAAGTTTTTGCTTTAAAAATACAAAAAACATATTTTTTAACTTTAAGCATCGTCTATGAAAAAGTGTATAATAAAAACACAAACTATTTTTTTCAAGCAATCTATCCAGGTGGACAAATTCAGCTCTTTGAGAGTGATTTTAGCTTTTAGGGGACAAAAAATAGTAAGGGGACGTTCAAGTAAATGTGTAATTAACTAGTAAAGGGGAATGGGGGATTGTTTTCTAAGTTGGCAACTATGAAAATCAGTTTGGTAAATTAGACTAAAACTATATAGTTAACTAGCTATAAGTAAAAAACTAATAGAAAACATACCAAAACCAAGTTGAATAGATATAATTAAACTTTATAACATTATATTAGAACCTTTAAAAAAAAATTTAAACTTTTATAATAAATTTGAAATAAATTTTTCAAGCTTAAATTTTTGTAGTTTCATGACATGCCAAGCGCGAGGGTTCCAATACGCTATGAGGGATACACAATAAACAGTAAGCAAAGAGAGAACAACTTCAAAGTGATGCTCACCGCGATTGAAGAAAATTCAGGTCACATGATCACTTTGGCGACTGTTGAGTGGGGAAAGTCGTTTCGCTTGCAATATGACTGCAAAAAAGCGATGCACTCGAGGATCAGCATGACTGAAGTTGAGAGCTTTTGCACGCTCAACGAAAGTCAGTTTTGAGTTTTTTGTCAGATTTTCAGTTACAATCTAGCTTTTAATTTTTATATAACGGTTTGCACACTTTTTTTTATAAACGCAAACATTAGAGCTTGAATTTTACAGATTTGATAGACCTAAGTTTTTTGTTGTTAATAGATAAAAATAAAAAAACTTTATTTCTTTTCATTTCATGAAACATGAAATGTATCTTAAGCTTTTTTAAAAGAAAGCTTAAAGTTAAAAACTTACGTTAACAGTTCTAAAGTAATAAATCATACAACAACACATTAACTAAACTACTATTTTATTAATCTAACTTTTTAAGTACGTCAAAAAACATTTTTAAGTAAATATTATAAAAAAAATTATTCAACCTATTTAACTATTACTGCATCCATAAGATTTGAGCTAAACATTACCTTGAAAATTTTCTATTTAGGTCTCTAAATAAAACTAGTTAAAGTCAAAGCAAACAAACAAACAAACTTTATGCTACTTTACAGATAACAGCGCTCTTAGAAGCTTGGCTTCCGAAACGCCTTTTTACGTCATCGACAAGCTTTCAAACGTCATCGAAAGACCAGAAACGGAAAACCGGCTGTACAGTTTGCTTCGGGGACCGACCGCGAACAATTCCTTTGTGTTTTGGACCGACGTGCCGGACCGTAACGGCAACGTGAGACGAGAGTACAAAAATCCCCTTCCGTACTGGCAACCGGAGCTTCCTTTGTACTTGTACCACGGCCCAAGGATGTGCGTGAGCGGAGAGGGCGGCGAAGGTGCCGATCTGTTTGCTGAAGATGACGACGCCTCTGCAGACAGGTACGATTACTTGCTGTACCCGTCAACCGAAGGGGTCAAAATGCATCTGAGGGGTGTGATGGGTGCCGTTGATAGGATACACGTCCCCGTTAACAAGATCAAGTTGGTAAATAAAAAGGTTTAATTGAAGCAGGTTTTCAAAGGGGAAACTAGTGGTTGTTAGTCAACATTTAAGATTAGACACTGTAGTGCTTTGTGATTTCTTTAGCAAATTTTTGTTTAGTCCGAAGAGGTTGTAGACATCATTTTGTTTGCTTAGAAAAATAATATTAAAAAAAGTAAACAAATATTTTCGGTTTATTTTCGATACTCAGTTACTGTGTACCTTTGAAGCTTATTGAAGTAAACTTAGTGGTTGAATAAATACATTTAAAAGCTTAAAGTATGGTTTGCACGATAATATTTTACAGTATTAATTAAACAACTTTATATGGTTATATTAACTATAGATTTTTTTGATCAAGTAAAATTAATGATCCCAGCTTTTAACAAGAAAAAATAATAACCTCGAAACTTTGATTTTTGATCAGTTTTAATTAATAATAGCGTCATAGTGTTTTTTGTTATTTCGTATAACTTTTGTATCATTGTTTAGCAAAGTGCTATTTATTTCAAACCGTACTAGCTGATGATTAAAGCATTTAGCTTTATGAAACATATGTTCTGTTTTTTTTTTAATCTACTTTTTTAAATAAAATATTTAAAAGCCTTTCAAGTGGGCTCTGTGGAAAGTGTTTAAATTTATTTAACCACATTATTTTCTATATATACATACATTTGCTTACATTTTAAAGCTATAAGAAATTAAGAAAATTAATTAATTACGGATATTTCTTATAATTATAACCTAATTTTAAAAACTAAATCTGGTGTAATATTTTTTGCAAAAAACAAACTTCAGTAGTATATTTTAAACTTATGAAAGTAATTAAATTTGTAAAAAGAAATATTTTGAAGAAAAAATGCAGTTTAAAAATTATTTTTGCTTTTTTTTTTTGTTGTTTTGAGGGTTCTATTTTTTAATAAAAATTATTTTTAGTTAAAACAAAAACCATGCTTAATTCGATCTTTAGTTTTATAAAATATTTAAAAATAAAAAAAAGAACAAGAAGTAATTAAAGATTTTAAAACACAAAAGCAATATAAAAAATCGTTTAATATTTTCAAAGTAATTTAGTTACTAATATATAGTTTTAAATAAAATTACTTTTTTAAATGAGGTAATAATACTGGTTTTTAAAATTCTATAGTAACTTTAAATTTATTTTTCAAAGTTTATTACCTAAAGTATAATAAAACAATTTGTTATGTTTGTATACTAACTTTATAACTTACTAAAAATCGTTTTAACAAGCAGTACATTAATTATATGTAGTATGAGCTTTTGGATTTTATATACTACTTATTTTTACAGTGCAAAGATATTGCTTTTATTCACTTTATATTTATAAAGTTATCGAGTTATGACTTTTATGTTAATTCATCCAGCGAGATAATAGTTTTTTGAGTGCTAAGCTGATTTTTTTTTTCAAACTTACTTTAACCGTATTATAACTAATTAATTCAACATTTAAGGTTAAATAGCCTCTAAAAATTATCTATGTTTTACTACAACACATGTCATTTTCTTTTTTTTTTTGTCCAAGGTTCAAAAGCGATTTTTGTTTTTTGAACTTGTTATATTTATTGTAGGTTTTAGAGAAACTAGTTTTCTTCAATATTTAATTTAATTTTAAACACATTATACATTAAGTTATCTGCAGAAAAATAGTTTCCCAAATATTACTAGAATAAACTAAAAATAATAGCAGCAAATTATACAATTATACTCTTTCGAAAAATAACTTCAACTGTCAACTATTGTATTTTAAATCTTTTTCGATTTCAATTCATACCATTGAAACTGTTTCAAAGAAAATATCAGCAAACTTTATCGTCTGAATTAAAAAAAAGGTTTCTAAAAGTTTGTAATAAATAAAGTAATTTTATTAATAAACTTTTACTGTTTAACGAATTCATAATTTAAAGACCTTATGCCTAGTTCAATTTTAGTAAAAAATTAAATAAATATTATTTCCAAACAAACTAAACTACTTTATACATAAAAAAATCAAAACTGATATACATTTACAGATTAACTGTTTATTTTCACCAATAAATTAAATGGGAATATTCCTCAAACTCACCGAATTTATTTTATTTTTCCACATCATAACATACTGCGAGGGCGTTTACACAATAGACGGAGAGGATTTGGTCACAAATCAACCGAAAACCCCTGTCACGGCGCATGAAAACAAAAAGAAAACACTTTTTTGCTTCGTGGCAGGAAATAACAGAAAACAGTCAATAAACTGGTACTATCAACCAGACGCGGCTAAAGACACAAAAATAGACCCCGGATTTTTTGTTTTGGGCACTAGTATTGGAAACTGGTGTGGAGAAAACAGGAAAGATTTGAGCAATAACATCACTGACTGGTGCTTGCAAACAAAACTTAACATGAAAATGTTTAACTTGGTGCTGAAAAACGTGCAGGTAAAAGACGAGGGTATTTTTACTTGCAGGGTGGATGTTCCGAACTCGAAAAAATGTTCTTACGGCGGCTACAAGCTGAGCGTAATTCCACAAAATGGAAATGAAGTTCCCGCGGAAAAAGAGGAAGCAACTAAAGTTGACGTGGAAAACCAACTAACATTTAAATTGTCATATGTTGCTGTTGCTGGAATAGTTGCAATGTTTGCAAGCCTCATCGCTGCAATAGTGATGGTGTGTTTAGTCAAGTGTAAAAAGAAAATGCTACAATCGAAAAAGAGTCTTGACGTGGAAAAAGATATTGAATTGAACAAAAAACATTTTGCCCCGTCTAATTACCAAGTGTTCAATGAAACGCCATCAAGCAAAAGAAAACCTAATAATTTTAAAAACAATATTACTAACAGTAGTCTCGATTTAAGAGGCGGTGTTTATCTGAATATGAAAACTAATAAATCAGAAGATCACACCTCAAACAAGTGTAATGACACCCAATCAAACAAGTCCGAAAGTCTTTACTTAACTCCGATTGGTCATCACGTTTACAAAGTTCCGTCTGACAAAACAAAATGTAACGACTCTGTTAAACAAGCTTCGAAACAAAGTAGTGTTATTAAAGAAAGAAATAATATTCTGCAGGAAAATGTTTATGAAGTTCCTTCTGTCTATCATGTATACGATATTCCATCAGACAAAACAAGTCATAAAAAGTTTAAAAAACACACTACTAACAGAGTCGCAAAGCAATAACTTCCTATAGTGTACAGCTACAAAGTGTTTACAAAGTTCCGCCAGACAGAACAAAATGCAAAGGCTCTGTAAAAGATGCTTCGAATAAAAGCAGTGAATTTAAAGAAACAAACAATAATCTCCTTGAAAAAGGTGACGAAAACGTTGAAGGTTTTTCTGTTTATCACGAGTACGACCAAGTTCCATTGGTATAATGACAATTTTCAAAAAAAAAAATTTTTAATCGACTAATTGTTTTAGTTAAATTTTGAAAGACCATCTGATGTATAGTTTTAGCGCTTTAAGTATTAGATATACTGTTTCGACTGTTTAGCACTGTTTACTAAGTTTTGTTTGTTTTGATTAATTTTCGGCTCATACATAAAAATCCTTATAGAACATAACATCGAAAACAAAAGTGAATCGTTCTAGTAAATATAACAAATGATTTAGAATAACCTGTTTTTTTCGAAACTTTAATACCAACTATCAGACAATTATGATATGTTATGCTATTTTCAAATGTTTATATTTATTATTCAGTCTAAGTATTTTCACAGAAAATTTATTTACCGAATTTTTTTTGCATAATTGATTCTGTTTAATCCTTGTATTTCTTGATACTGAATAAATATACTATGTTATATCTTATGAAGACTGAATTCACTCATTCTTAGAATTAACTCACGAATAAATAAAAATTTCACTTAATAGTTGGATAAACTTATGATAAAATCAAATCAAAAGTAAGTAAACAAATAACTCAAAAAGTGTAAAACAATAGCTGAATTTAATTTTTTTTATATAAGTCAAAACATACTATGCTCTAAGTATGCAGTACTATATCATAATTTTCAGCGGAGATTCTACAGTGAGAAACTCAAGCTATTATTGTATTCAATAAAATAAACAACAAACTTTTCAAGCAAATTACGAGGTAGATTACATTGTTGTACCAAAAGTATTGAAAAGTCAAGTTGGAGTTTGTGTGTAAGAAACGTATATTAAATTTAAAATTTTTGAGGTAAATAACTAATAAAAGTGGAATTATTCGTTTTTATTCCATGTTTGAATTTTTAAGTGTGTCGCAAAGTAAAGTTATAATTATATTACTGTTAAAAAATATTTCAACATTTCATTGGAATATTATTTCAGAACTTATATTTATCGAGTTTTAAACATGTTTAGTAAAATTGTTATATAATTAATCTTTTTCAAATATCATTTTACCTCGTGTATCGAAGAATAAACTTCACAGTTTAACAAAACTCTTACTCTGCATATTTTACCAAAGAAACACTTGTTTTCGAAAATTATATTTAGTAACCAAATTTTTTCTGACAGCCAAATAATTTTTACTAACACTGTTTGCATAATTGTAGACATGCTAATTAAACTTTTTGGTGTACTTTAGATTTAATGTCTTTAACGAGTAAAAGTTACGATACATTTTTATTCAAAGTTTAAAATACTTTTCAAAACGCAGCCATTTAATTATGCTGTGTTTTAGGTAAAATTATTATTATTTATTTTTTAATTTCTAATTACTTAAAACCTGCGGACTTTTTATTCAATTTATTTTCAGTATTTAAATAGTCGAAAATAATAAACAAGATTATTTTCAAATATTTATCTTAACATTCATAAGAACTGTTAAACTTTGATATTTGTATTGCATACTAATAAAAATGTTGTGTAAAGTTAATATTGGTAAAAATATCATACTTTTATCATTAACCTAAAATTAAGCACTGTAAGAAGTTTTTATGTGAAGAGAAAACTTTTTTCTATAGTTAGAGGACATAAAACATTGTATCTTACAAAAACTTTATACAAAGCTCTTAACTTAACAAATGCTCTTAACAAACAGTTAATGTTCTGAAATATATAAAGTTTTCAGAAGATTAGAAACTGAATTTGTTATAGGAAGAAGTTAATTTAAGTTCAAGCTATCAAATTACGTGGTTGAATATATAGATACTTGTTATTCAAAACATCTTCAAAAAGCACAAAAACTATAAAGTCTCAAAAATCAAGTAGAAATTGGAGTTGTCATACCTGGTAGAGTCTATAAATTTTAAACTAAATAAAGTTGCGGGCATACTATATAAAAAAATTTATTTCAAAAGAAAATTACAAAGATTAATTAAAAATCTTGAAGTTCACTTATGCTTAAACCATTTAAAATAGTTTTTAGTCCTGGAACAGTAAAAAAAAAAACAAAAATTTATTAACTTATACAATTAGTCAAATTTGTAGAAGATTTACTTATGATACCAGCAACTATAAAAAGCAGTTCTAAAATTGCTTCAATAATACTGGTTATAAAGGGTCATAGTTTATATTTAACTGTTTAATTTTTCAATTTAATACTTATTAAAAGTTTTTTAAGTTTATTAAGATATATAAAACATAATAAACTAAACTAAGTATGTAGCGAAAACTTATAAATATAAAGCGTTGAGCTTGCGCGATACTTATATTAATTGCTTTTACTAAATTTAACAACTTCATTTATTAAAATACTATTGTTATTTTCGATTGATTTTTCAGTTCCTTAAGGTTTATCCGACCATTTTTTTTTTGTTATTTTTTCATTAATATCGTAACAAGCTATCATTCTCAAGTTATCCTGAAAAACAACATTTTTGATATCTACCGAGGCCGCGGAAACTGAATCAACAAAGTTGAACTTAGAGAGCTTCGGATGAGGTTTTATGACAGCAAAGTTACCGGTTGTCAAAAACTTTGCACACTACTTTGCCCGATTTCAAACAGTATGTTTTTTTAAATGTTTTACTGTGCATAGATTTTAAAAAGGTTGATGACCTATGGTCTAGTACAGGGGTCGGCAAACCGCAAAGCATAATTCAGTGGCCCGCGACGTATTTTATAACAAAACACATACCTTTTTTAAGTAAAATTGTATAAAGTTGTTGAACTGAAAACTTCCAATTAAGCTATTAGGTTGGTAGCTAGTGCATATTAACGTGTAATAATTGCCTATTTTGCCCAATTTGTGCCTTAAAGTGTTCTTTTTTTTTTCATTTATTACTGGAATTAAATTAAATATGTTCGGCCTGTGAAATATTTTTTCCGTAGAGTGCGGTCTGCAAGAAACTTTTTTTTATAAAACTTGGCCTGCAACTCGTAAAAGACTGCCGACTTCTGTTCTAGTGCACGGAACATTTTAAACAATTTAGCACATTAAAACAAATTAGCACCACAATCAGAAGGCTTAACACTGCTGGCCGTAATTTGCTCTACTAGAGGCAACACGTTTAAGTTCTATATATGTATCAAGTTTTTTACCGATACACTTGAGTTTGTTTTTTTTTAACTATTTAGTTTTTTTTAACTTAAATTTCTTAATCTTTACACCAGTGGTTCCCAACCTTTTTGATGCCCCGCACCCCTAAAGTCTGTTAATTTGATCTCGCACCCCTAACACTATATGCTATAATTATTTATTAATTAACTATCATTCCACTTCCTTATCTTTTACATGATTGAGTACTAATTAAATAAACTGTATTCTAAAAAAAAATAAAAAAGTTAATTACTAAGATTTTTTTTTCATAAAGTTTACACAAAAACAATGCTTCAGCCTATGACTTCATCATTTAGTTTTTAAGATTTGAAAAAGTACTAGAAGTGAGGAAAAAGCACTAGAAAATTAATAAATATTAGGCTTAAACTTAAAACTAAACTTGTTATACATTTTGTTATGAATATATGTACTTAAAAAATAAAAATCAGCTGTTCTAAGTTAAGCTTATGTAATCTTTTATTTTCAAAACTATAAGCAGCTAGGAGGTTTCAAAATAATTAAGGTTTGAGTTAAGATTTTAAAAAATTAAAAGGTGCTTAGTCTTAAGTTGTCAAAAGATATGTATAAAAGCAAATACAAAAAAAGTTTGTATGCTTACAATATAAATAGAAAAAAGTAGATTGAAAAAGGTAAACGGTTTAAGTTCAAAAAAGGAATGAATAGAAATAAAGTTGATGTATTGAAAACTTTTGCTGATTTATAAAAATTGGATTCACTAAAGCTAAAAACAAGTTTTATTAAATGGTTTAACACACAGAAATTGCTGAGAATTTTACAATTTACTGATGTTAAATCTTAAAGCACCACTTTCTGCACAACTAAGCTTAAAAAAAGATTACATTATAAATGTAATAGACTTAACAGCTAATAAAAAACCTGCTGAAGATACTAATTTTTATCTAAATATTTCAATTAAAATAGATGCTAGCTCATAAACTTTTTTAAACAATTAATGGCCAGTTAAGAAAATAAAATATTTAAAGAATAAATGATTAAAATTAAAGGTGTAAAACTCTAAGAAAGCTTTACTGAAATTTTAATTATAAACTAACAGCTATTAATAAAAATAGTAAAATGAATTTACTTCTAGAAAAGCGCTCTTGCTCTATGACGTATTAATAAAATTTATTTATTCAGAAAATTAGCGCCAACTTCTTTTTATAACAAATTGTACTTTTTAACTTTATAAACTTTATCAGAGAGTGAAAATCTCCTTCTTTATCATACAAAAATTAAAAGCCATCTCGCACCCCCTGGAATGCTGCCTCGCACCCCCAAGGGGTGCGAGCACCCCTGGTTGGGAACCCCTGCTTTACACTAACCCGTAATTTAAGTATAAGATAGAACAATCATCTGTTAGAGAGCAACGTCCCTGCAGGCTGGTCTTGGTCCGCCAAGCAGAAGTATTTGGCGTGCGGTACATTTTAGCTCGAAAACAAAATGTGCCAAAGACCAAAGCTGACCGTTTTCGTAACAAATATATTCTTTAAATGGCAAGTTGTTTTGACTTTTGTTTACATTAGTAGTACTTAAACATTATAGTTTTGTGTTTCAAGATTACAAAAAAAGTGATGTTAGTTTTTCAAAATAAGGCAGCCCGTTGAGACTGATTTTATAACATTTCTGGCCTGCAAATGGTTTTTCTGGTAAATCTTGCTCGTCTACTAAAGAATATTCCTACCCCTTGTTAAGATAATAAAAGAATGAAATGACTTATTTCTTAGTCTACTTTAACATTAGAAGTGTTTGACATTCAAAGTTAATTGGAACATTAATTTAAACAAAAGACCTGGAACTGGTACTTTTTTTTTCTTGATCATTAAAGTTTTTTTATCATGCAATCTTTTTTAGTAAAGATGGTTTTATGTTTTTATTTTACACTTCAGTTTCTAAAATATTATTATGTTCTACACAAACATTCAATATTGTTGTAATTTTGTACAAAGTTTAAAAATTAAGTATAAGGTTGTTAGACAAAAATTTTAGTGTGCGGTAATTCAAGTTTATTAGCTATTGATAAATAATAATTCAAATGTTAAACTAATAATTGTTAAAAACTTAAATCATTATAAGCTACTTACTTCAATCACAAATATATTTCAAAACCAAATTTCTGTGAATGTATAAAGCTAAAGAACTTAGTATTAAGAGCATATTTTTTATTTATTTTGTAGTCTATTAAATACTTTTGTACTAGTTTTAACTTATTAAAGTTTAAACATATATAGTAATACAAGTAATATTTTAGCAAAAAGGTTAATACAGTTTAAAGTTAATTAAATTTTCGTTCACTAAGTTTTGTTACTTGCGTCTTTACTAAATTTGGTGTAACAAGAACAAGAAATAACACAAACTTCCGCAAATAAGTAAGGAAAATCTAATATAATTAGCAGAAAACTTTAAATTTATAGTTTAAAAAGTTTTAAGTTAATTATATTTGGGTTTTCCTTACTTATTACCTTAAGTTAAGCGATTATGACTTAACTAGAGATATCAAAGTACGGTTACATTTAAAAACCTTATCCATTTTGAAATTTAAAAAAAAATACTTTTTGACAAAATTCTATGAAGCAATTACGATAGGGAGGTAACCAATTTTCATCAATAAAAAAAAACTGATTTAAGATAAATTAGCAAATATTTTTTTCAAAGAAATCCTGCTTCAAAAGCTTACTTATAAACTAGCTAAAACTAATACTGAAATTAAGTAAAGGAATGTTAAAATGTAAGAAAATAGCTTTAAAAAAAAAAGTAGAACGTTTTTTAATGACAAAAACCGTACTTTTAACACTTTAAGAATCTCTCCTTTTTTAAAGGCCTTACCGAAACTTTGATTAAAAGCAATCGACAAACTTCGGCCCGCGGACCTCAAACTCAAAGTCACCGGCCCGCGAAGTACTTTTTAGCTAAAAATATACCTTTTTAAAAACAGTATTAAAAAAAAATTCCGATAAAATCTTGCATTTAGACTTTTAATTAAGTAGTTACTCATTGCTAGTGCTCTACTGTTGATTATTTATTGCATTTTTGGTTTTAAATATTATTCTTATATTGATTACTACAAAATTTTTGGATACTGCGGCCCGCGAGCGACTTTTTATAGAAAAATTGGCCAGCTTCTAATAAAAGTATGATAGATGGAAAGAGTAAAACATAAATAAAAAACATTAAGTCAGCTTTTGTTGAATTAGTTTAATATCAAGATAATTTGAAAGTTATTATTAATGAAATATAACTTATTAAGTATATATGAGAATCTAGTTTACTCAAAATAAATTACGTACCAAAATTATTGTATCCCTATACGATTTTTAGTGAAAATTTATTTAAAAACGTTTTCTCTGCTCTTTAAAAAACTAACTGTTTCCACAAAAAAAATCTTATATCTTTTTTAAAGAGTTTTTAACTTAAGATAAAAAAACTTGTGTTTAAATTTTATTTACCTTCTTTAATACTCAAATCAATTTTTTTTTAATTATACAAACAAAAAACAAAATGATATTGTTATCAAGTTATTAATATATTAAACAGAAATAAATAAGAACAAAAAAAGACAATATGAAACTAAAACTTTGTAACTATTTTCTTAAATTGATACACTTAATAAAACTTTCTAATACTTTTGCTTTTTCAATTAGTGAATGATGGAAAAACAAGGGTTTATGTTTTGTACCAAACTAATGTCGAATAAAAATGTGTTTTGGTGTAAAAATGTGGTTTAAAATCGTACATCTATATAACATATTAAGCTACTATTGAAACACTTATTCTACTTACGCTAAATATCTTTACTAAACCGTCAACAAAACTATTAAAAAATAATTTATTTTTCTATAGTTAACGTAAAATAATTTATTTTATTGAATCTAAAAGCTCTAAAGACTTTTTTTAATAATAAATACTTGAGAATAAAAGTTAAATTTGAAAATAGAACATTTTACTAAAACCACCGCAGAAAATTTTTGAAAGCACATAAGAAAATAGTTATAATAAATTGATTTATTACATCATAAGTTTCAATAGTATCTACTAAGTTGAACTGAAACACACTATAGGCTAAAAAATATTAATATTTGAGCCAAATTAAAAAGTTTTATAAACAACAAAACACGGCAAGATATTGCACTTATAAACTTATTAGCTCAATAACAGTTTTCAACTGAAAATTGTTTAAGGAACGCTTATTTAATAATTTTACAATAAATTAATAGTGAAATACTTTATTGAAAAAGCACTTGTATTGAAAAACATTTAAAATAAAAAAATCAAAAAAAGGACGTTGTACTTCAAAGAAAGTTATACTAAAAACTCTATTTTATTAAATTTACAATAAAACAATGTAAACTTATAAACATTAACTACTCTTGTATAAGTAAGTAATTTAGAAATACTTTTAAAAAGAAAAGTAAGAGAACCTTTCATAGATTATAAATGTTCTATCATTCCAAACCATATACTTTCTTCTCATTCTTTTTGTCTGGGCACCATTCGAATCGCAGAATAAAAAATTCTTTAAGCGAAAAAAACAACAAAAAGAACGAAAAATGCGATTAAAATTCCAAATATTTTTATCATCAACCACCTGAAAAATAACTTAAATTTAATGACTAAATAAAAAATATTTTTTTTAAACAAAACATGATATCTACTCATTTTAGCAAAAAATATTAATAATATCTGAATAACGAAAAAGTTTATTATAATTTTTTAGGAAGCACCATTAAGTTTCTAATTGATTTTGTAAAAACATTTTTATTTAGAAATATCTTCTAGTTTCGAATTGTTAATAAAACTGCTTTTACAAATTTAAAATCAATTTATTTATCGTGGTTTTCAGTAGTCTTTAGTCAATTAGTCTCAGATTTTCTTTTCTTTTTGTCATATCGTTTAACTGGTTGTTTTATTACTAAAGATTTAAATTTTCAAATGATAAAAAAAATTGTGTGTAATAGCTCGTAATGAAATTTTACAAAAATGTGGTGTACGACTAGATAACAGAAAGGTTCCTTTGTACACCAGGTACTTAGACCAAACTTTTTGAGCGCTTTTTTTATCGTTCAATAAACAATAATAGTCCACGACTTAAAAATATTTAAAAATCATTATGTTTTGAAACTTTAAAACAATATTTATCAAAACAGACCTATTTGATGATATTGACTGAAAATACTGAAGAATTTCACCGTGTGCAAGTTCTACGTTAAGTTCGCTTGCTTCTACATTTGCATCAATCCTGTGATCACATTTTAACATTTTCAATTTATATTTAGTTATAATATGTTATGTACACAAAAAACAAAATAAAACTATGAGTACAAACCTATTACACTAAAAGCTTAATAACAAAGAAAAGGATAAAAATTACTGCAAACAAATTGAATCAGAAATGTTAGACGAGTTTAATGTCAGTTATCAGCTGATTTCAACAAAAAAAAAATTACCGCGTAACCATTTCCTCTTGCTCCTGAACCATGGTGCTGAGCGAAGACATGATGTTACCGAGATCGACGATTGTGCTTTCTATGTCCTGCATCGTATTTGCTCGCTCGCTTATGTAGCTGTCCTGCATTTCAACCAGCTCCAATTCCTGATTCCTGTACATCGGCTGCTGTTCGTCGATTGAAATGGCGAAACTTCCGTTAGCTGAGCCGCCGTTGTGGTAAGCTTGAGGCGAGTTCATGGCCCTCTGCTCGTCTTTCTCGAGCAGTGAGCTTCCTGCAACAGTAAAAACAAAATAATGATCTAGTAAAACTACCAAACAACTATATAGTAGGACTTCCACTCTCTGAGGCACAAATCCAGCCTGAGTGATCAAAATTTACGAACTTGAAAAGTTCAAACTAGCCTGAGTTTTTTTTCAAGCAGTGAGCTTCCTACGAAAAATAGACTTACCATAGAAAAATTCAACGAATTCTCCGAACAACAAAATCACAAAGTTTAAAGTGGACTGGATGTGTGGTAATATTGTTATAAGGAAAAGTTACAAATTTTAACTGACCTCTTGGCACGTGATTTGAAAGCGTTGGAGCGTGACTGAATTCGTCTTTTCTCTTCTTCTGCTTCAGCATGTTCTCCCGTCTCACTTCCAACGCCGACTTGAACGTTTCTGACATTCCCGACAGTTTTGACTGTAAAATTTATAATTTTAAAAGATCAAATATATGTTGACATAAATATAAACTTAAGTATATTGTTTATAAGTATTTATATACTCAATAGGAACAGCTTATAAGTTACGACTTATATATTCAAAGACCATCAGAAATGGAAAACAATTATATAATAATTATTTACACAATAGAGATAAATTGCATTGAAAATTAATAACATTGAAAATGGTTTACATTGTTTACTTAAAAATGAAATTTCTCATTAACATCCTATATACTTTGGTTAGAAAACAATGAACTTATTTTACTGTACTCTGTAAATATTATTATAAGAGTTACGTCTGGAATAATGATGTAATTGAATAAATAGATACAAAGTTTGAAATTAAAGTCCAATAATACTTTGTACCAACTATAACTTATTTTCTGAAACTTGCTGTACAAAACAAATACAGGATCATGAGACTAACTGGTAAAAGTAAATAAAATAAATAAATTTTCTTAAAAAATATTCAACTTCAGGAAAATTAGTGATTTAGTAAGTGATATGATATAGAAAAAAATAGCAAGTTTTAATAAATATACCGCAGGTACAATAATACTTGAAACGTGAATCTAAGGTACTATAACACAACACTTAATAGTTTTATTGAATAACAAATAAACATTGAATAACCCTTTGTAAACATTTTATCAGAATAAAAAATATCTAAAATCATATGTTTGAAGTAAAATGTAGGAGCTACTAATTATTTTTTAATTGGTTTAGACTCAAATATGAGAGTAAGAAATTGTACACTTTCAAAAAATAAACAAAATTTATTTAGAAATTACAATCAAAAAAAAGTTTAAGTTTTCTTGTATAAACCTTAAGAAAAATTTATCTTTTCGAGTTTAATTTATTTCTTTAAATATCAAAACTTATCTTTATTTTAGTTTTTAAGCTTTTAAGCTTAAGGAAAACAATAAATTTTCAAATTTATACTGTCAAACTGAAATTTATAACAAAAAGTTATAAAAACAATATTTTTTTATAAATGGAACTTTTTCTGTGATATAGTATAAGAATATCTGATTTTAAAAAATGGAATGGTAATTTCTATAAAAACACGTGCAAAAATAAACAAATTCTGCTATTTAGAATAAAGATGTAAAAATGAAGCTTTAGTAAGTTTTACAAGCGTTGAAAGCATTGCAAATTTTATTTTTGTTAGACAACTAATTCCGTGAAAGTGTTTAATTATGGAATCGTTTTTTAAACACTAAACAAATTATTCTTTATTTTAGTTAAAATGTATAATATAACACATGAGAAACAATGAGTTTGTATAGTTCACTTAAAGTACACCCACCTTAGGCTTAATTTAAAAAAAAGCTATCGATAAAGTGTTATAATTTATAAGATTTTTAGTTAAAATAAATATTTTAAATAGTTATTTTTGATAGAATGTTTTTTTTATGTCGTTGTATTTTTTACAAATCTTAGTAGGTCATAAGGTAGTAAAATTCTACAACCGACTCGTAAAAGACTAAATTTAAGAAAACATTTAGAAAATATACGACTTATTTTCTATGCTTAGTTTTTATACTTGGTTATACACTTTTCAATGCTTTATAGAGCAGAGACTTGCATTTTTATAAATAACAACATAAAAAACATCGTAAAAACAGTGTTTGTTTTTGTTTATGATTATAAAAGTCTCTGCTCTGTATAAAATTGAGATGTACATTTCGTCGTATAATAAATACTATATACATTTTTGTTAAACAAATTTTAATTCCTAATTTTCATTGAACAATAACTTAGCCGAATGACCAAATACAGTAATGTAGCAAACACGCACCTTAAGGTTTTTGACAATTGAGTTTGTGTGTTTTTGAGCATCTTTTCCTTGTTGATTGTTCCCGCGGCGTTGTTCAAGATTTATGAGATTTCTTTGCAAGGAAGAAATATCTTGCTTTATTATATAAGTGAGTTCTTGTATTTCAACAGGCTTGTCATCAAACAGTGATCGCTTTTTGCATACTGTAAAATAACTTATTGTTCTTTTCGTGATAAAACTATCAAAAAGTAGAGGTAATATACCACTTACTTAATCAGTTAAAATATATATTTATATATATACAAAAACAGAAAAAAATATTTTTTTAACTAAAGATTTTTTAAAGTTTACACTTTTTTGTCAGTTTTAAACTCTACAAAATATGATAGTACCAAATATGTTAAAAATAAGCGTAATTCAGTTTAAGAAAATATTATATTTTCAAGAAAAGTTTTGAATCAATAGTAGCTTATCAAACAAAAACAAAAGATCTCAAACATATATATAGTCTTACATCATTTTATGTATTTTTCCTTTTTTTAATATTAGATGAAATTGTCTTTATTTTTAAAACAAATAAAAAGTATCTAAACACTTACAAATTGTTAGCTTTTCAAGTTTTTTAAACGTTTGCTGTAAATCTGATGAAACTCTCCTGTTAAAATTTTTTTCTTAGGTATTAAAAAACAGAATGCTGGAAAAAACCTAAGAAAACACAGTCTAAACAAAATTGAAAACTATTTTTTTACAATTATAGATACTTATTACTATTTGCATTTTTATAGCTAATAAAAAAAATAAATTTATCAATTAAAAAAAACTTTTTTTTTTGACTTAAAAATCAATTATAAAACAATAAATTAATCACTTTAGGTTAACAAAAACGTAATAAATGAGAAATATTAAAAAATTGTAAGTTTCTATTATTTATAAGTTCTAAAATAGCTTTTAAATTATAAAAATAACAGTGTATTTTTCAGTATAAGCACTTTATAGTGCAAAACAAGTTAAGGGAACTTCTTTTTAAAGATTATCAGTGCTATATGTTATTGATTTATGAGTTCAACTATTTTTTTAATACTATTAAGATGCATCATACTGAAAATTACGTTTCAGATAACTTTATAAACTTTAATTTTTATAAAATATTTTCATTGAAATGACCAATAAATATAATATACAATCATAGCTTACTTGGCAAGATTAGAAAACTCTGTTCTGTTTTTTAGAGCATTATTTTGTGGTTGATTAACTTTTCCGTTCTTCTAAAATATAAAATAAAATGTTTATTATTACAAGTACCAAAATTTATAACAATTGTAGTTTAAACTAAATTTGTTAAAAATTAAAACTTAATTTAGTGTAAAGTAATAAATAAAATACATTTAACTAAAAATAGAGCATATTAGAACACTTAAGAAATAAACTTATACATCAAAAACTATACTTTTTTTTATATGTTTGAAGTTAATATCTTGTAAAAGATATTAAATAAAAAGTTATTAAAAGTTCACGGTACTAAATTTTTTATTAATGAGGGCTTGTAATTAAATTCTTACTCTGATACTTACTGTGCATATCACTTATATACAGTAACACAGATTAATTTAAAACTTTACAAAGATTCAACTAAATTTTTTAAGAAATTCAAATATAATTGTAAATAATACAAATATTAAATTTCATATTACTGTTTTTAATATTTTTAAGTTTGTACTACATTAACTTATAAATTTACGATAAATAATATATTTTTTTAATTTTAACTTCTTCTTATTTGAAGCTGTAATGAAAGAAATTTAAAAGTTTTAATTATACCAGTTAAAAGCTATATTAAAAAATGTACTAAAACACTTTCAAAAGATGTAATTACATACAAACTTAGACAACTTTTTATCAGATCAGTTTGTAACAACTCACATATTTAGAGCTTGACTTAGAAGACTTAAGTATTGCAGCAAATTCTGCAGTTCTATCTCTACTTGCATTCGCCATTATTTCAGGTTCTTCGGTATTTTCTATACTTTCAGAATCTGATTCTTGTTGATTTTGTGTCCAACCTTAAATAAAAAAAGTTGACTGTATAATTTAATTTACATGAAACTCAGTTTATAACTAAACGAAACAAAATTTATTTCTATATGACATATAATAAAAATAATTGACCTTAAAAGACTTTCAAAACTTACTAGCTAATGTTCAAAATTAATAGTTTATGCTAACGTTTTACAAAATTACTTTCTAAACTACATAGTACTTTATAAAAAAAAACTTTTTTTTTATGCAATTGTTTTAAAATAATTATCACATATAATTTCTATTTTTATTAGTTTTTTTTTAAAGGACTTAACAATGTCAAGGAAGGTATTACACAATTTATGCAGAGGTCTATGTAAAACTGGTACTGCTATATAAAGGCTAACTTTTTACATTAAAAAAAGTGTAGCCAAAAAGTTTGGAGAACCTTGAATTATGAATACAATAAAGGTTAATTGAAAATAATATGAACAGTTTTGCTTAAAATATTAGCACTTTTGATAAAAAATTAACATAAGATAAACTTAAAAATAAAAACTCATTAACAGTTAATTTACTATAACCAAATATTGCCTTTTAAGGAAATGTGTAAAAATATCATTCATGTAATATAAAATTATATTTAGTTCTAAACAATCAACAATTAAAAACAGTAAAAAGCTTTAATTAACTTTTTATGTGATAAGTTGTCAGTAAGAACATAATCATGTTTTTTAAGGTATTTAAATGATTAATGCAAGTTCAACGCAATTGGCTGTCAAAAGCTTATCTAATTAATTTAAAAATACTTAAAGACAATAAAAATGTAGTTTGTAATTTCTCAAAATGAATCAGTTCTGATTATAAAATCATTTTGTTATATCATACAAACTGTAAACAATTTTTTAATATATTTAAATATTTAAGTTAAGTTAGTTCTGTTAAGCTAAACAAGTAGTATTAAGAATAAAACAGTTGTTTTGATTTTTACTTTTTTTTAAATTAAACAGACTTGGAAAGGTAAAATTAATTATGCTCAAACATAACTATCATTTATTTCAGCTATAAAAAACTTTAACAAGTAAAAATCAATATATCAATATTAAAATAAATGAAGGTAAAAAGTATTATGCAATTTTAGAGAAGCACACAGCTTTTAATATTTTCTTGTAAACCAAAATAAAACTGTTTTTTCAATTACAAAGATCAATTTAGTTTTACATTATAAAAGTAACTTCTGTGCTATCTGCACTAAGTACAACTTTAAGGCCAGAAAAAAACTAAACATTCTTTTATAATTTGGTTATATTTTGCAAACATTTAAGAAAGCTTTAAGGTGCTTTTCTCCATTTAAAAAAAGTTTTCATGACTTTTATAAAATTTTATCTGGTATAACTGGCCAAAGTTAAAAAGTTCCTTGGGTTTTCTAGATAGGAACAAACTAAAGCAAAACATACATATGTATATATATTTTCTTTTGTTGTTTAGCAATTTTTTTCAGTTTTTTTTAAACTTATAAATTTTAATCTACATTTATTGTTTAAGTATCTTTTATATATATAGATTTGAATAATATATTTTTCTAATTTTTTAAGCACATTTAAAAAATTTATCTACACAAACTATTTTAAATAATGTAATGTACGCATCGTAAAAATTAAGGTCCTAAGCTTAAAAACCTAGTAGATAGACTTTTAATGAGTTATTGAAGTTTAAAAAAATCAAAAATTTTTCTTACAAACATTTCTTTAGAATCATTTTATAAAACTGATTACATTTAAAAAACAAGTTATGTTTTTGTATAAAACAAAATGCATCAGTTTATACTATAAGCTTTTAAATATTAACTAACTATAACTTTAATTAAAATTATCGTGAACTCATCCCCCTCTGGCCTTAACAACTTAAAAAAGAAATATGATATAATAAAAAGTAAAACTTCCTTACCAGCTGTAGCTTGTTTATGTCCAAATCGATTTCTAGTAGTACTTAAAGACATTAGAATAAAATCATTAATCTAATTGTAAAACATCTAAAAGTTGTTAATGTAAATATAAAGTTTAAATAAAATATTCTATTTTTAATTTCTATTTATTACAATTTAAAATTGTTTATTGCATATTTTAAAGTTCACTATCAGAAACTTATCATCTATACACAAGTTAACTTCTTGTAAGTAGTAGTTAACGAACAATGAAATGTTTTATTGAGACTAATCTTTGTGTTTGTTTACAAATTAATTCTATAAATTTTAGCATTTCATAACTAGGCCTTGGAGATCAAATAAACCTTGAAATTAAGCTAACTAAGCTTAGCTGCAAAATAAATTAAAATTATTTTTTAAACATTTTTACATTATTATAAAAGAATATTTTGTTGATTATTTTATATATAAGTCACTTAACTTCAAAATACAAAGTTTTAAAATGGTACATATGTTTCATGCAATGTGAAATTGATACTTACAAGTTAAATAAAACCAAAAAAACTTTGAGATATAATTTTAAATATTATGCAGGAACAGAACTATAACAAAGTATTTTTATTTTAGTTTTGTGTTATTTTATATATCAAATGTAAATCCAACTCAAATGGCTGAAGATTACTTTGCAGGAAACATATGTACTATATTTTAACTTTGTATTTTGAAGTTATAATATACAAGATAAGAACTATTATGCTACAATAATTTTTTGAATGTTTAGGAAAAAGTTTTTTTGAAACAATTTTTTATAGCCTAGTTTATCAGTCAATTTACTAAATATATAAAAGATAAAACATAACTAGGGAGACAATTGTATGAAAAACTGTTGTGCTTTATATATACTAGCACTTCAGATACTTGTGGAGAGCTTCTCTATTTTTAAATTTATTTAGCAAATAGATGGTGTATATATATATATTTATTTATTTATACAAATAATTTAGTATTTTTTTAATTGTTGGAAATGTTTTCATGTACAAAATTTTTAAAGAGAAAATTAGAGCTAGAACTTTTGTTTGAGGAAATTTATTTGAACACAATTTGGCTTTAAAAATAATCATTAATTAGTTTTAAAATAAAAATAATGTGAGTTAATTGCAATTTTTTTTTAATTAAATTTTTGTTTGTTTTTTATACAATTTCTTTTCAAATATATTTAATTTGTGTATAAAGCTATATTCTTAAACAAAGTATTTATTTTTTTTAATTTATAACATAGTTGTTTTCAGAGTTGACATTTGTTAGGACAAAAAAGCCAGTATAAGCTACATCAAGCTAGCATAAGTTGACATGAGATCATTGAGAAAAAAACGGGTTACAAAAACAGAGAAAAAAAATACTTCTTCTAAAAAGCATAAAAACCAAAAAATATAAAAGCAATTTCAAATATTAAAATGATTAAGTCTTAATGAATGGCAACCTTGATTGTTGTTGAACATTAAATTGTGCCACCAAGTGTTTATGTTAATTTTGTTTACCTTAATCCAACTTATGTACTAGTTTTTAAAAGGGACAGGTGAAGTAACACATGATGAATGTTAACTTAGTTTAATTCAACATGTTAATTTAATTTGACAAGTTCAAGAGTTGGCATCAGTTAAAGTTTATAGTCTTAACTTCTTATAAAATTCTCTTGTAGGATTGGTTGTTAAAAAAATATTTATCATGCATCAATAAATAAGAAAAAATCTGTATAATATTTTTTTTTACTTTTTAATGGTATTTTTTTTTAAGTTTTATTAAGTTTTTAGTTCTTTTAATTTAGTTATGTTCCTCCTGATTAATAATAAGCTTAAAATTGATATCAATTGATTAAGGCCATAGGGGGGTAGAAGCCATTTTTTGACCAAAAATAACATATAGACTTATACTATAGTAAATTTCATAATCTTTTAGATGTTTTTTTTAGACTTTGAAAATATTAAGTAACTTTTTTTTTTATGACCAGTTATATAAAGGGTTTTCTTTATAAAGGGTATATAAAGGGTAACTTTAAAGTCGTTTTTCTCGAGTTTTTAAAAACGGGCTTTAAAATCTATCTTCTCCTTCATTTTTCAAGCAATCTTCTTCAAATTTTCAGGAAATGTTCCTTACATTATGAGAAAAAAACGTTATTTGTGAATTATAATAATTTTAAAAAATGAAAATTTTATGACAAAAAAAATGTATTTTTACTTAAAATTTTTTAAAGTCACAAATAACGTTTTTTTGTTATTGTATAAAGAATAGACTGTGAAAGTTTGAAGAAGATTGCTTAAAAAATGAAGGAGGAGATAGTTTTTGAATGCATTAGTCTTTTTTCGCCATTTTAGTTTTTCCTTCCCCATAAGGAACCTGTTATGCGGCCCGACTTTGGCCGGTCATATCTCAAAAACTAATTCGAATTTTTAAAAACGGTAAAAAGCGCAACTTGAAGCTTAGTAAAAACTCTATAAAATAAGATCAACTTGTAAAAAACATGGCCTACCCCCCCCCCCCTATGGCCTTAAACAATTACTGAATTATGTCTAACTTTGTCACTTTCTTACTTCTTGTTTTCTCTTGCTATATATGTGTCCTTCAATTTTGTTTATTATCACTTTTAAGCTCTGATGAGTTTTGTTTAGGTGAAACAGTGTTAGCTTAGTTACATAGTGTTGAAAAATTTGTATTTCTTCATGTATCAGTTAATTGAAATTCTGAATTTGACTAGCTAGCTTCAGTTTACCAACTACTGACTTGGTTACTCTGTAAAAATTTTACAAGGTTGCCAAACATTTTTCAAAAAATTTCTCCAAGCTTATTAAATTTCTTCCAGGTTTTTTAAAGAACAATTTTTTTTGAATATTTAATTTAAAAAAATACTAACATTAAACTTGTCCTGAACAAGACATTAAACAGTATTAGTAGTGTATGATTCAATAACCAAAAAGTTTTTCATACACCAGATTCTTGAACCAAACTTTTTGAGTGCTGTCTAAGTAAAATACTGTCTAAAAAAGTATAACAACATTGATAAGAAACTGTAAAGCTACTTTAAATATGTTTTTTATCAATAAAAAAATAAAATTACAAACAAATTTTATCTATATGACATATTTTTTGTACCTAATCAAAGTTTTATTACCTTACATGTAAACATCTCAGGTTAAATTTTAAGTATGAAACTCCAGGTTTTTCCAGGATTTAAGGTTTAAAGTAACCCCATTTTTATTGATGCACAGGATTGATTGAGAAGCTTATTTTATTTTTGGCATATTTTAGTTGAGTTTAGTAGAATAAGAATAAAGTTAGCTTAAGAGCAAAAGTCAGTTTTATAACTATTATAAGTATAATTTTTACCATTTTAATAGTTTGTAAAAAGTAAGTTGACTATAAATTCTATATTGTAGTTTTTGTTTAGTTAAGATATTATATAAATTAACTTATTGAAAGTGTTTAAACTTATGAAAAAAAATTTATGTCTTTTAAAGACATACTAACATTTTATTAATTCAATTAAAAACTAAACTCAGTAAAAGTTTTATCAGTATTGCCAAATTATGAGTAGATGTGTATTTGTTTATAGTGAATGTGCATAAAACTACAAAATAAATATAAAAACCAGTAGTTTTTTTTATGTAGTTTTAATTTAGTATATACTTTATCATAGTTTATTGAACAACAAAAAAAAGACGCTCAAAATATTTGGTCCCAGGACCTGGTGCACAAAGAACCTTTCGGTTATCAAGTCGCACACCACGGATACCTTTTAACGTCTTGTCCAGGACTTATATATAGTATAGTATATAGTAAATGTACTGTCAAAGCAAGTCTGAAATCTTTTAAATCAAGTCAGAAGGTATTTAATATAGTTTTTGGTAAAATACAATATATCAACTACAACTCAAATATTTTACCAAAAAGTAATGTATAAAGTTCAATTTTGGTTAGATTTAAGTATTTTACCAAGAAGTAATGTATAAAGTTCAATTTTGGGTAGATTTAAATTTATTATTTAGTTTATATTGCTTTTTTTTAAGCTTGTAAACAAAAGCATGTATTATCACTTACTCGTCATCATACTTTTCTGGCTAAAATTACCTTAGCTGTTACAGATTTAAACTAATATTTGTTTAAACTTTCTAATGAAAACTCTAAAAAAATAAGTAATAGTTTTTTTTTTACAATGTCTCAAGTTTCGATTTTACTATTAAAAAATTAAACTAAATGTTTTAAAAATTATAAATACAATAGTTTACAAACAAAGCTTTTATTTAGGTAATTGAGAGTTTAAGATGCTTATATTAAAAAAAAAAATTGGTACTAGGACCTGGTGCACGAAGAACCTTTTGGTTATCGAGTTGCACACCACGAATACCTTTTAACGTCTTGCCCAGGACAATTTATAATAAACTAGTTCTAAGCGAGGGTTTTTTAAAAAACTTTGTTTTTTATTATTGGAACGTCAAACTGTCAACAAAAATTTATAAACAAAACTACATAAATAAAGAGAAATTTTCAAGAAAACATAAAATACAAGGCTTTGCATTTTTTTTTTTTACAAATAGAACATATGAAACAATTTAGTATAATAAAACATTTTTAGACATATAAAAGTCATTTTATAATTGATACAATTTACATCATACTTATTAAGTATGTCCTGGAAATGACGTTAAAAGGTATCCGAGTGGTGTGTGACTCGATAACTGAAAGGTTTTTTCGCGCACCAGGTACCAGGATCGAATATTTTAAGCGTACATTTTGTCGTTTAATAACAATATGAGGAAAACTTTGCTAAAAATGTTGCTATTAAAGTTATAAAAACTATTGATAAATATAGCGCTAAAACAGAATTATAATTAAATACTCAAAAAATAATTTTTAAATTTAGGTATAAAAAATTGAGAAACAAAATATGAAAAGTAAAAAAGTTGTCAACTACCAAGTTATTATTTTTAGTTATAAAAAAAATTACAGCATACCTGCTTACTCACTATTTTAGTTAAAAGCCATTTTGGTTTATAGTGTATATTCTGACTTTTTATTTCAATGTTTGAACTATTTTACGGGTATCACTCTGAATTAGTAGTGTCAGTCATAACAACAAATTAGTTAATAGGTTTTGTTTTAAATTATTATTTGTTGTTAATAAAAAAAATCATAATCAATATAGTTTTTAATGTTTTCTAGTATCTTAGACTAATTCTTTTTTAATGTAAAAACTATTAGCTTTTAAATAACTACTTGGAACCCTGCATATATTGTGCAATGCCTACCTTGACATTATTTGAGAAAAAGGCTTAATAATAGTAAAACTGATGATGATTATTTTAAAATAACTAACTTTAATGATTAAAATAGTATTGTATAAAAAAGAATATTTAAAAAAATATATGAAATAACTGTATTTATAAATATTAATTAAATACTTGAATATAATTTTGAAGATTGGCTAGGATTTTTTTAAATATCCGATATATATTTTTTTTTTAATATTGAATAGAAAAAAAATTTTTAGGCCATCATTTTAGTTAATTAATAATTACAGGGTTGCCAATAAATTAGAAACTTGTCAGTTTAGGTATAAAACCTAAAATACCTGGAGTAAAAAAATGTAAAGTAATAGAATTTCAACAAGATACCAAAAATCTATCATATATAAAAAATATTATTAATTTTTAAAGTAAGCATCTAAAGTAGCTTTAAAGTATCTTTTCAATGTTCTTCTACTCTTAAGACAGTATTTTACCTTAAAATAAGATTCATACTCAAAGTTTACCATTAAATTTTTTTTTTATAACATCTAGAAATTTTTTTTAAACCTTTGGTAGTCCTATAATTAAGGTATGTGTAAATCAAAACATACTAAATTTAGTTTAGATTTTATAAGCTTGGAAAATAAAACAAAAATACCAGTTTTTGGAAGAATGGGAAACTTTAAAGCACCTGAAGTTATGGCGATAGCAAGTAGAGACAGAACTAAAGAATTTGCTGCAATACTTAAGTCTACTAAATATGTAAGTTGTATAATGTATAGTAAATAAACAAATATGATAAAAAACTAAAACTTTAAATTCATATGTTATAACATCTTCAAAAAACATATATATTTAATTTAAGTTTATAACTTTTAAATGCTGTAGTTATAACTAGAAATTTTATTTTTCTCAGATTTAAATTAAAAAAAAAATTTTAGAAGTATAGTATGCAGTTACACATTTTTACTACATACAACTAAAATTATACTTCTTGAAAACATTTGCTGATTTTTCTTGTAAGATATGAGATTTGTTTTTTTTAATTAGTTTAAATACAAATATACAAGGTAAGAGTTGCAGCAAGAACTTTGTTAAATCACACATTGAATAAAAATTAAGCACAGTATACTTTTGATGACTTTTGATTTTTAAAAATTGATAGAATTATTCGTACAATACATTTTTAAATTAAATCTATCTATACAAATGATAAATGTGTTATCTATGTGTTAAAGTTTTGTTTTTGTCAGTTCTAAAATTATCTGCTCAGTTTTTTTTTATAGTTTCTTTCTTAATTTTAGACTAAATAAATATTCTGAACAGAAGTATTTTTACTTACAAAAAATATCTTGCTATAGTTCTTGTAGAAATAAACTTTTTATGTTATCTAATAATAGGTAAATGGAAGAGTAAATCAGCCTCAAATTAAAGCTTTAAAAAATAGAACAGAGTTTTCTATAATTGCAAAGTAAGTTATGATGTTAAATGTTGTATTTAATTTTTAACTGTCTAAATTTGTTTCAGATATTATAACAACAATACTTAATTTTAAAAAAAGTTATAAGAAGTGAAAACTTTTAAGTAAAATCATCCTAATTTATTTTCAATAGTTGAACTCATGAATCTATATCGTATAAATACCATTATCTTCACAGTGTGCACTTGTACTCACTAGTGTGAATAAAAACTATTTTAGTGTCTACTGAAAGTTCATTAAAAGAAAAAAAAAAATTTTTAATTGTTTTTGTTTATTGTAAAACCTAATTTGTAAACAAATTAACAGTTTTAAAAAGTTATTTACATATAAGGACACTCAAAACATAAATCATTTATGTTTTTTTAATGATTTTTAGTATGTTTTATAGTCCAGTGTGTACACAGTTTGTTTTCCTATAATAGTTTTTCGTGCATTTTAAAATATTGAAGACCAACCACTAGTATATAGCACAAAAAAATTTATGTTGAGAAAACTTAACTTGTTTGCACTTAAAAGTGCTTAACTGTAAAATACATTTTTATTTTGATTTTAAAAAGCTTGTAGTACAGTTATAAACAATTTAAAATTTACAAAGTCTTTTTTTTTGTTTTATTAATTACGATTAAGTTTTTTGGTCCTTTGTGAATTTTCTGAAAAAATAAATCGTTTTTCAAAAAAAAAACTTTTGTTTCACGATTGAACGACAATTTCTTACTAATAATAAGTATGAATATTTATAAAGAAACATTCAAAAAAAAAGCTACTTTAATTAAGTATCTAGTAAAACTTCCATCACAATTGCGTTATTTTTCTGAGAAACTGATTTTAAACAGGAGAGTATCAGCAGATCTACTGCAAACATCCAAAAAACTTGAGAAACTAGAAATTTGTAAGTTTTGCTGTTTTTATTTATCTATTTTAAACAGTTACTACTTGTACCAACTATGACAAAATATTGAAAAGTTGAAAACGGTAAAAATGCACTACTAATGAAATTATGCAAGCGTATATATAGATTTAGAATTTTTTTAAATAACTTTAACTTTTACATACGACAACTAATTTACTTCAAAAAAATGAAAATATTTATTTAATAACACTGTAATTGAAAAGTTTTAACACCTTAATAAAGTTGGACTGTTTTTAGAACCATTAGATTTAAGCTGTAGTTTAAAAAATGGTTTTATACTTTTGTTTTTATTTTAAGTGTAAATAATTTTTTTTTAATAAAGCTTTATAGTTTGATTTAACAATAAGTACTTATGTTTGAAAAATAAACAAAGTTGAAAAAACAAAAAAAAAACTATATTATTTTATAAACAAAATTACGCTCATTTGTTATATATTTTAACTATCAAAAAAAAAATGTTTAATTTAAAACTGACAAAAATTAAAACTTTCAAAGATCTTAACACTTAAAAAGAGTATTTAGCTTTTTCAGTTGGTTTAAAAAAAATATTTAAATTTTTTTATTAGATTTTAGATAATAATTTTTTTTCGCCATTTAGGGCTTTTCGGTTATAACTAGCGCTACATGGCAAAACATTATTTTTCTTTAAAATCTGTTAAATATATTTCTAGAGTTTCTCTCGTTATATCTGTATAAGTAAACTTAATCATCATTAGTTTTAGAACTTAAAATACTATATAATTCAAAATATAATAAAATTAGTTATGTATGATCTATACTTTCTAAAATCTTTAACTTTTTATACGTTTTACGCTCATGAAAACTATATTAAGCTATTTTACAGTGTGCAAAAACCAATCTTTGTTTGATGACAAACCTCTTGAAATAAAAGAACTCAGTTATATAGTAAAACAAGATATTTCTTCCTTACAAAGAAATCTATTAAAGCTGGAACAATGCCGTGAGAACAATCAACAAGGAAAAGATGCTCAAAAACACACAGACACAATTATAAAAAACCTAAAGGTGCGTGTTTGCTACATTATACTGAGTTTTTTGTTTAGCTCTGTTTTTTCATTATATTACACTTAACTAAAATACATTTATTATTACATTATATTACAATTAACTAAATTTAAAAATGTTGTACTTATTTTAATATTAAAGCATGAATTATAGTTATAATTAAAAACAAACAATGTTTTAATGAAAGTGTTTCTTTTAATATACGATTATGAAGTTTTTTGCCCATAAGGTATTTTAATTTAAATAACCAATTTTTAACACTAAATCAACAAAATTATATTTCGATCATATTATTCCTTTGAACTAATCTTTCACGAGTAAATTGTATGTTTTTAGTACCTCATAACTTACTAATATTAAAAAACTTATAATAATTTTAATTACCAGCCTCTTATAGGTTATTATTTAAAATGTTTAACCTAATTACTACATCTAATTGTTCCACTTTATTACATCTTTGTCTTAAATTTTAGCTTATTGTTTCTGCAGTCGATCATTTTTTAATGCTAAATAAACTTCAAAGCCTTTTTATTGTACAAGGAATTTTACAGCTGTATATATTTCTTACTAAAGTTTTTACTACTCCAGTTTTTTTAGCTTGGTACTCTAAACTAAATTTTAAAACTTAAGATTAAGGAAAACCGGCATGTTTAATTGATATGTTCAAAAAAATATTTCAAATTTTCTGAACTACATAAGTTTTCCTCACGTTTCAAAGCCAATATCAATAGAGAAAATGTATCTTTATTTTTATTAAATTCATTGAACTTAGCAGGGAATTAAGCTTACAAAAAAGTTTATGCAGGAAATATCTTAAAAATCATGTTTTGATATAAAGTTTTAAAAGAAGTTTAAGTGAAATATACAAATCAAAATATTTAAAAATTTGTTTTCGAAAATTTTTATTTAAAAATATAATTTAAGATGGGTCTATTTTTCGTTTATAAACTAAACTCTAGGTTATTTAAATATTTTCTTTGTACTATGAAACTATAAGGTAAAGTTATCAAGTAGCTGAAACTTAAGCTTTCAACTCCTTTTAAGTAATAGTAATTTAAACAAATTTATTAAATACATGCTATTTTTTGTCGACACCACATAGGTTTTAGAATTCTGTAAATTTAATGAAAAATATCAATGGTATTTTTTTTGATGAAACAATTATTCTTTAGTTTTAGGTATTAGTCTCACGTTTAGTGCAACAGTTTTCAAAAAATAGTTGTATACTTGAGTACAGAGTGATATTGGACTTTAATTTCAAACTTTGTATTTATTTATTCAATTACATCATAATTCTCAACGTAACTCTTGTAATAATATTTACCATGTACAGTAAAACAACTTCATTGTTTTCAAAGCGAAGAATACATGATGTTTAGGAGAAAAGTATTTTTTTAAGTTAACAAAGCAAAGCCAAAAGATTTAAGTTTTTTTAATTAAGTTTGTCTCTAGTTTTTAAATCAAATACAGTTTTTTTTTAGTTTATACTTTTTGATCCTTTTTAAAGTTATAATTTGTATTTAATATTGTGTAATGAGAAATTATGAATGATACATTTAAGTAATACATAAGTGAGCATGTTTTAAAAACGTAAAAACAATTATACAGTCAAAACTGTCGGGAATGTCAAAAACATTCAAGTCGGCGTTGGAAGTGAGACGGGAGAACATGCTGAAGCAGAAGAAGAGAAAAGACGAATTCAGTCACGCTCCAACGCTTTCCAATCACGTGCAAAGAGGTTTGTTGAACTTCCTAACTTATTATAGAGTAACCATACACTCAGGCTAGTTTCAACTTTGTGATTTTGTTGTTTATCAATTTCTTATATCTTCGCTTTTTAAGTTTATTTGATGTAGGAAGCTCATTTCTTGAAAAGGACGAGAAAAGGGCCATGCATTACCATAACGGCGGCTCAGCTAACGGAACTTTCGCCATTTCAATTGACGAACAGCAGCCGATGTACAGAAATCAGGAATTGGAGCTGGTTGAAATGCAGGACAGCTACATAAGCGAGCGAGCAAATACGATGCAGGACATAGAAAGCACCATCGTCGATCTCAGTAACATTATGTCTTCGCTCAGCACCATGGTTCAGGAGCAAGAGGAACGAATTGCGCGGTAATTGTTTTAATAATTTTAATCGGCTGACAACTTACTTTCAATTTGTCTTGGATATCAGACACAGTTAAATATTCAGTAAAATTTATATTTTAAGTCAAACATTTTAAGCTGATGATATTGAGTTTTACGCGTAGTTTTATTTTTTTAAGTTGTTTTTCTTCATTATCAATATTATACTATAGGCTTAAAAAATAAAAAAAGTAACATCTGGTCACAGGATTGATGCTCATGTAGAAGAAAGCGAGATTAACATAATAGCTGCCCATGAAGAACTTTTGCAATACTTCAAGTCAATGTCATCAAATAGGTCTGCCTTTTATTTAAATTAAACATTTTATTGTTAATATTTATTTTTATTTTACAGATTTGATATGATTAGCTTTTTTATTAATGTAAACACTTATAAATTTGTAAAAACAAACAGTTATTGTTATTTAGAGACTAATTCTAAAAATGAATAAAGTTGTTGACGAATTTTGTAAATAAACAAATTATAAGCTCTATCTTGAATGCTATTTACAATTTAGTAGTACTACTATAAAAGTTTTGAGTTGACACTTTCATTATCTAAAAAATATAATTAATATTTCATTAAAATCAGTACAAACCTTTTATCTTTTTTCAAATTTTGTCTATAAAGTTAGAGTTTTTTTTTCAGGCGGTTGATGATAAAAGTATTCGGAACTTTAATCTCTTTCTTTTTTTTATTTGTTGTTTTTTTCGCTTAAAGAATTCAAAATTCATCGATTAAAATTGTGCCTTGACAAGAAAGAATGAGAAGAAAGTAAACGATTTGGAATGATGAAAATTTTTAATCTTTGAAAGGTTTCACTTACTTACTTTCAAAAAAATTTAGTTATTTTTAAAAGTAACATATTTATATAAAGTTAACAACAATTTATAATTTTTTCATAATTACAACAAGTAGACTTTTTACGCAATAAAAATAGCTATTGGTTATATGTTAATTTCTTTAAATTACAACTTTTTTTACTTAGTTGATTTTTGTTAAAAGTAGTCTTCAATTCTCTAAAAATACAAGTGTTTATTAATTAAACTGTTTTACTTTTTAAATTATTGTAAAACTGTTGGATTATCGAAAGTTCCGTAAACATTTTTCAGTTGAAAACTATTATTTAGCTAACAAGATTATAATTGCAATATCTTGCCGTGTTTTGTTGTTTTTAATTAGATTCTTCTAGCTTTGTTTATTCAGTGGGACTTAGTAATATTTATGACTAACAAAACTTATGATTTAATAAACTTTAATTACTTTAAACCACTTTCTAATTGCTAAAAATCTTTATGTAATAGTTTTATTAAAAAAAATTACATTGAATCTTTAGCTTAAAAAACCTTAAATGGTTTTAATCTCTTTAACTTTAATAGCTCACATAAGTTATACAAGTGTAAGTTTCATTTTATTTTGTTAAATTTTGTCGTCTTTTTAGTAAAATCATGTAGCGTAAATTAAATAAGTATTTTAATGCTACCTAGATAAGTTGTATCAATGTACGCTTTTAAAAGACCTAAATTTATACGATAGTTTTTTTATTTGATATTATATTTCTACAAAAAAAACCACTAAATTTCTAGCTCACAATTTTACAAACTCCTTTTTATAATGCTATTTATTCAGAAAAAAAAATTCCCCATTTTAAAAAACGTTCTAGAATATCTAGTGTAAGTTTCGACTTTTCCATGGTATGTACCTATAACTTTTTTTTACTCTTCATTTCAAACTCAGTAATATATAGTGTAAATTAATAGTTGCCGTCCTACTAGTTTTCGCCCGAGGGTTTGTATCGCCCCTTAGATTTTACTCTTCATTACAAACCACAGAGTATTTGTTGTAGTGGTCTTTACGGTAAACTTGAAAAAAATGCACACCCTAAGGCTTAGGGCCTAAGCTCAAAGTAGCTCTTTTTTGCTCTTCACTCAAACCCGAGATTATATAGTGAAAGTTAGATGCTACTATATTACTGAAAAAATTAAAAATGGCCCCTTTACTAGCTATTGCCCCCAAATAACTGAAATCTTCCTAAAGGGTTGGTTGGTATTGAATAACAGGGTGGCCACTAAACCTGTAATCCTGAAAAAACCAGGAACTTGAAAATTTATTAAAAAAAAAAAGAGAGTAAGAGAAAAAAAAATGTAACCTGGAAAACCTGAAACTTTGAACAACTACCACTAAAAAACCTGGAACTTTAAACAATTTTTACATATTAAGCAGTAGAATTTCGATTTCACACAAAAATCTACCATAAAGATAAAAGCTTTTGTCATGATTATTTTTTTTTTTAAAGCACATTTTAAAGTAGTTTTACAGTATCTTTTTAATGTTGTTATACTATTTAACAAAGTTTTTACCTAAAAATTAATTTTAAACTAAAAATAGACCCAAAACAGTATACTTTAAAAAATTTGGAAGAAATTCAGTAAACCTGAAAGAAATTTATCAAAAAACAAGTGGCCACCCTGGAATGATTGAAACCTTGTTCTAGATATCAAATTTAAAAAAATGCTTTAAGACTTGTAAACAATTTAAAAATTATTTGTAAAGTATTTTTATCAAATGTCTTTTTGATCAGAAAATCAGTAGTTTTATTAAAATATAATTTTAGTTTTTTGAATGTATAAAAGTTTTAAAAACCACTATCATTGAGTATTTAAACAAAATGTTTCTGTATTAAAAACTGTTTAAAAAGTATACATATACTAAACAACTATTTTTTATAAAACACCAAACTTATTAATACATATTAACAAGTCATTAATATACTGGAAAAGACATTAAACTGTACCCGTGGAGTCTAAATCGATAAGCAAAAGGATTTTCGTATAGCAAGTCCTTACAAACATTTTGAGTAGTGTTTTTTCGTTCAGTAAACCATTTATAGAATTCCGATATAAAAGCATACAGCAAATAAAATAAGTTTAAAACGTAACTTATTTATGTTTAGTTAACATCACAAATCTACTTAGTAAGTAAGGATCAAAACAAACAAAAAGACGTTCGATTGCAAAAATAAATAATTTTGGTCGATGGTAATTATTTGACGGATGATTGAAATTATATGGTACATGTTTACAAAACAAAATTGTGGTTTAACTGTATTTACCTTTAAAAACATGTATAAAAAACATAAATAAAAAAACATAGTAGTTTTATAATTCTATTGCAGTACATACAGAAACTTAAAAACACTACACAGTAAGTAGTACACACTGTTAACACTTTTAAAACACACTGTTAACTCTAAATTTTATGTAGTTTTAATCGAAATGAAATGTTACAGATTTGTATTAAATTAATTTATTGATTTTGTAAACTATAAATAATTAGATTTATTGATTATTTAACGACTACTTTTTTTTTTTATAAACAAAAAAAAATAAGCAAAGAGTTTATTATTATTACCATTTAAGGTTATAGTTTTGAATAGCGCAATGAATGAAAAATCTACGCACACTTATACAATAAGTTCATAAATTTTCTAATTTAAGTTAAATAAAACTTAAAATTCTGAGATATCTAAACAATCAAGAACGAAAATAACTTTTAATGTATAGAAAAATTGATTGTAAATAATATTTTTCTTCTGAGTGAAGTTGAAAAGTTTTGTCAGGTCTTTAAAGGTAATTCTCACGTTTAGCCACAATTTTTATTTAAATTATTTGTTTATCTCTCTGAACATAGCAACGCTTTTGTATGATAAAACAAAAAAATACTATTTATTATTTAGAAAGAAGTACATTTTACATACACCGTTGAAAGTATTATATTAAAACTTTAGAGAATACTTTAATACTTTCATGCCTAACCCAACTATTTTTTGTCGCAATATAGTAATATACATTGAAAGGTATAAACAATATATCAGGCTTATTTTTTTTCATAAAGTGTCATTAAATATTAAACAACTTTTACAGCATAATTTTTGTATAATAAAGAATACTAAATTTTAAATATGATTGTAATCTAAATTCTTTTCCCACAGCAGTTGTAAAAATATTAAGTTTAAAAAAAATAAGAACTCGATAGTTTTTTGTTCATTTTGATTTAAAACAATTTTTAAACAAGCCTCGTAAAAAAATTTGTTAAGAACTGTTTTTTAAAAATAACACTAGATTTTTTTTTGTTTTTGTTTGTCTAAAGTATTTATTTTTGTTTTAATTTTTTATTCAGAAAAATTATTAACATTCAAAAATCTAAAACTAAAATCAGTTAAAACGTCATTTCCTCAACATATCAGACATTTATAAATACTTTTCAACGTACTCTCAACTTTAAAATTTCTAAGACAAATACTCATGTAACGTTATTTTCATTTTTAATTTATACGTTACCACCGTTATAGAGTTTCAAACACTGCTGTAACTGGTAAATGATCTGAAACTGGTCCAATTTCAGACATAATACGACCAGGAAAAACTAACTTTAAGTTTTTGTAAAAAATGTGATCTAGATTTCCCCAGGTGTCTAAAATGGAACTTTGGTTAATAGGCTTCCGATCAGGATAAATGGCAGATTCCATTTTAGCTACGTCCCAAACTTTAGCCAGCTCAACTTCATTAGGCTGTAGATTAAAGTCACCTAACAAAATTACTGGCTCGCTCGTGTTGCTTGTCAAGCTGACTACGTCAATCAGTTTGTTCATTTGAAGCGTAACTAAGTCGTTGCTCGGCGGGTTCGTCCAGTTTTTATATGCTACATGGGCGGATACTACGTTTAAAATTTTGTTTTTGTCCTTTAAAAAATATTTAGTTTTTGTGTAGGCGTAGTTGGGAACTTTAGAATCTTTTGTTTTTGGAAGCAATTGCGCTTCATGTGATGCTAACTTGAGATTGCTGAAAAGGGCAACTCCGAAAGACGGAACTTTGGCACTGAGGCCCCCTTGAAGTTCATATCCCAACGGTTCAAGTTGCCTCATAATCGAGTCTAAATTATCTCTGCCGCCCCATATCGCCAGTAGAGGATCTGTTTCTTGAAAGGCAATGACGTCAGGATTTATAGTATTGATGACGTCAGCCACGCACGCGCTGTTGTCCCTGCCTCCTCCGTAGTCGTGTCCGAGAAGGAGGTTGTAGCTCATCACCCTGATTGCGCTGTCTGGTATCGCGTAGCTGCTTTTGAAGTTGATCGGTTTTCTGCAACGGAGCATAGAAGTTTCACTGCTCACGTTTACAATTAAAGCAGTGATAAAGCTTGACAAGGTAAAGGCTATTTTTATTGCTACTTTGACTTTTTTATGACTATCCCTAAGTTTTTCACTTGAATTTAAAGAGCAATGCTTATCAAGCTTTATGAATTCTGCAGTAATAAAGGAAACGCACAGTGGCAAAACATGTAAAAGAAAAATTAAAGGCATCCGACCCAGCAGTGCTTGCGTAAGGGTAGTATTAACAAATGAAAGCATCACAATGTGCAGTATAAACATAATAACTCCAGCAAAAACTAATGAAGCTCCTACTATAACTCTGTAGCTTTTCAGTAGTTCCGTTTGAACTAGAACTATTGATTGCAAACTTCTGGAAAACATTAAAGGTAAAACTGTTACTATCAAACAAGATCCTGCAAATGAAACTTTGGTGCTGCCAAAAAGAAACATAAAAGAAGATGTTAATAGAATAGCGCATAATCCAGTCATCATTAGTAACACCGGTAAATTCCTCTGTAAAAATATTTACCGATTAGTGAAAAAGTAAACAAATTAAATTGAAAATAAAATATACAATACATTAAAATGTCTACCATACTTTAATATTTATAAAAGTTAGTTTTCAAATACATAATGTGGTAGTGAACTTGTATAGCTAGGCATATACTTTAGTTTTGATTTGTAACTTTATTGTTTACATCGATAAGAAGAAGATGTACGTTAAGTTTAGAAAAACTTGATACTTAAGAACTAATAAATTAGCAAAGTTTAAAACACTTTATAGCTAAATATTTCGATAAATGTAGATAGTTTATGTTATTTCAAGTCTTCGTTTATATAAAAAAACGTTTTGTTGTTTAAATCTTAAAGCTGTATTTCTATTATTGATCTTTAAAGTTTCTCAATAAAACGAAAATTAAACATGTTTAAATTTAACGGTTAGGATTTTTTGGAGAGCTTGACATTTAATGAAATCAGCCTAGATCTAATAAGTATTATAAATCTTAAAATCGTAAAAAAAAACTGCCTAAAAAGTAAAAAAACTGAAGTTGTTTTCATTGGATTAGAGATATTTTAATTATTTATCTAACAAAAAACAGAATAAAAACTATTATTTAAGCTTAAGTGTATATGTAAAAATATTGTTGTTGTATGTTCACTTGAAATGGATAAACTTTTTTAAGAAAAATACAACATATAACAGTTTTCTAAGTTAAAAACATTTAATATAAAAATTCAAACAAACTGTTTCAAACCTTATAACCTGGTACTTATAATCAAATACATTTTAAGTTTTCTTAATTTTATAAGGTATAAATTTTTAAAATAAATTTTCGTAATATTTGAATAAATATCAAAGTTTATTTTTGCGTTGGCATTTATGACTAAGATTTAAAATTTTGTTGTTCAAAACTGTATATTAATACTTGCTTGTTTAAAATCAATCAAAAAATGTTTATGTAAAACAAATTATCTTTTTTATTTTAAATCTTATTTGTATTAGTAAGTTGTATAAATAATTCAGACGAATGCGTTTTATAATAGTAAAGCTTATTTTAGCAAATTCAAATAGCATAAATCTCCTCATTAATATAAAGCTCCTATAGTTTTAAGTATGCATATGAATCATTTAAAACTTAGAATGTCTAGTTTAAATAGATTTAGTTTTGGAAAGCTCTTTGTACTTTAATAAGATTTTAAAAACAAATTAAAAACTTTTAAGTATGCAAAAATTGATCTTGGTAATAAGTAGAATGGATATAACTGTTTATATTAGTAGTGACTTTAAAAAGAAGAAACATATACTATTTAAATGAAGTGATGAAGAAATTTTAAAAAATAAGTGTAGTGAACTAGATTAAAACAACCATTTAAAGCTTATATCGAAAAAAACGATCTGAAGTGTTTAGTTTTGTTATTATAATCATATATCTAGTTTTGTTTTAAATCAAAGATTAAAAAATTTTATAATTTCAATTCAGATTTATTTCTTATTGTGAATTAAAACTCAAATATTGAACTTTACTTACCATGTTTAAAATAATAACTTTTTTTTTGGTATTCAAGCTTAATAAGAATTACAAACTTACCTTAATGTAAGATGACTCTTTCGATTCATGTTTTAATTTTAATAACATCAACCAGTTCGAGTTTTCTAGTATGCACAAAGCCAAAGTCGTTAAAAGAAACAAAACTGTTATCACATACTGCAAAGGCTGTTCAGCTGCAGAATACCCTGACCATTTTATAAACTGATGAGGTGAGGTGAAAAACTGAACGAAAACCATCAGGGATGCTGCGATTCCCGGGATTATCAAGAAGTTTTGTAGTAATAGTATACATTTCGATGGTTCTTTATAGTTTGTATTTTTCCTGCTTAACTTACCCGACGTCTCCTTTAAGTCAAGGTCATCCGAGTTCGAAGTATTGCTCGAGCTTACTGTGCTAACTTGCTTGTGCTGAAAAAACTGTGAAAGTTTATTGTCTGTTGTGACGTCTACGCATTGAATTGAGAAAACAACAAAGCTAAAAACAAAAAGTACCAGCGATACTTTCCAGTTTTCGTAAAACAAGTTTACGCTGTTTGAAGTTTGCCTTGCAACCATGGTGAGAAAAACGGAAATAACAAAAACGGAATCGATACCTTGTAAAGAGTTTAGACAAGAGCATTTGAAATTTATTGGAAATAGAAAAACTCCAACAGTTAAGATTATTGTTCTTGACGCGGCGTTGTTTTCTATCAAAGAAGCTACGAAAAACAAAAAAGGTCCAACGACAGGTAAAAATGTTGTAACAAAACATGACGGTTCAGGTATTTTTAGTTTATCAATTACAGCGACCACGGCTCCGGGGGCTAAGAATGCCACGGCCATGCAAACTATCGGCCATGCAATGAGACCCAGAGTATCCGGTTCGCTGAAATGCCAAAACGTCGCTTCTAAAAAGCTGACGAGCATGTTGAATCCACTTACTAGTGAGAACAGCTGCTGCAAGGTTGTGAGTGCAACAAAAAGTGCATGAGTCTGCATGTTTTTGTCCATACTTTTTTATCTCAAAAACTATTTTTATCTGCAAAAGAAAACTTGATACTTAATTTAAAATGTTTTAAAACTTTGAGACTTCTATAGAAAAAGTTTGAAAGAATAACTGAAAACAACATAAAATAAAACCAAATAAAAAATAAATATATAAACTTAGCTTTTGAAAATATACATTTGTTTACATTACTTACATTTTCGTTTACATACTTTATAAATATAAAAAATAAAATATTTCTTATTATAGTTTTGAAATATATGACCATCATTGAAACTAAAGGTTTTATTTTTATATGAGTTGTAAATGTTTTGGGAACAAATGTATTAACTTATTCAGTGTTTCGGTGTACAAATAGCTGATTTACTGGAATGTTTTTTTAAACACAACAAGTTTTGTATTATAAAAAAAGTTTAAAAAGAAGTCAAATAAATATTTTATTTTTAAATAGTTTACTAAAAAAGAATAAAAATCTATGACTATTACTAACAACTGATATCAACAATCGAGTGTTTGAACTTTTAATTAAATTTGAAAAAATATGTTAAAACAACATACAGTTTTTACTTTTTATAAAAGTTCTTTTACAAGTTTTAACTCTATTATCAAAAATAAATGAAATAATTTTAAAAGGTTTTTTAGCAATTGCCTTAAAATACATGACTCATAAACTATTTATAAGTTTCATTCGTAATATTATGAACTACGTTATTACATGTTTAGTTTTAAAATAAGATGTTAAGTTTTTGCATTTACACAGAATTTAAGCTACAGTAATAACATAAATTAAAATTTCAATCACACTATTAAACTAAAAATAGTATTTACTTATGTAATACAGATGTTAAACATAAACAACGTTTAAAGTCGTGGGCTTAAAGTTTTCATCAAACTTATTTTTAAAAGTTGTTTCCTTAGTATACATACAAAACGTGGTTGAAAATATAAAACAATAATTTACTGGTTTTGCAATACAACATGCCTTCGTGATTACTAACAACTTTGAATTTTAAGATCAACTACAATTGGAAAACACTTTAACATAACATTTTCTAAAAGTATAAAATCTTTACTAAACTAAAAAAATTATCAAAAGGTTTTAAAAAAGTATTATACTTTAGTTTAAGAAAAAAATAATTAACATTTAAAAAAAACAAATTAATTTAAACAATAAAATTAGGAAATTAATTCTATTTTTAGAACTTTTGTTTTTTTTTACTACTGTATCGACTAAAGATCGGTTACTTTCAAAAACATCTTTTAAAATTGTCATGAAAAATTATTTAATGAAATAAAGCAATTTATAACCTCTTGTTAAAAACTTTGCAAATTTTTTGTAGATTTTATAGTTTTTGTTGAATTCCTGTAATGGATTTTAGATATATAAATACATAGGTTACAAACTTTAGTTTTAAACCCAGCTAAGAACTTGCTTTATAATTTTTATGCAAAATAAAAATGATTTCTTAGTCATTTATTGTAAACTCAAATTAGTTGCGTCACATAGGTCCATGTTTTTAACAAGTTCGTGGTAGAGAGCATATAAAAGCTTTTTTTTTTTACTTTTTAGTGATAAATTAAAAAAATTTTAAATGAAGCAACTATTTTTTCTATCCATTGTTCCAAAACTTTTGTTTGTTTTTATATTATGAAATAATCAAACACTTACTAATAGAGACGATTTGTTTCTAAAATAACTATAAAAAATTTATATGTTAAAAAACACTTTCAGTTAGCTCATCAATTCTGCTTAAAGTACTTTTGAGCCGTCTTCAGCAAGCAATAAAGTATCAATTTGATAATATAATGAATACTATTTATTTTGTTAAAGTAAAGAATTGCTAACACAAACAACATTATTAATTACTCTATTGCGTGCTGAAGACTATTTGAAAGCACTTCAATAAAAAACAGTAACCTAAATTTAAATTTTTTTTTTTCAAAATATAATTTCTTTATCATTTTAGCAGATCTGCGAGACAAAATGTCTAAAAATTAAGTTTTTTGTTTTTTTTTTGAGTTGTACAGTACACTAATTTTACTTTTACGCAACAACTTACTCAAACGAAGTTAAATTGAAATTGCTACTTCGTCATTAGCAGTAGCACTTTGACCCCAATAAAAATAAAGTTGTAAAAAAGTTTTAAAAACTCCTTTGTTGTTTTGATACATTTGTAAGGAACTCAATAATGTAATAAACAACATAAAACCTTTATTATCAAACAAGGAAGTACTAATTGATACTAAACAAGTGTCAAAGTTGTTTTTATGTTATTAATAACACGAATTTAGCGAGTCACAAGTCAAAAGCATGTCGTTTCACATATATCTATTCTTTCAAGTTTTGAAACCTATATTTTATTTTAAGTAGCTTATTTTGGTGTTTTAATGTTTGCAGATTAAAAAATTTTCAAGTGCAGTGAAACTTTTTTTTGTAGTACTCATACATCCTATGCAAAATTATATCAAACTTTACTTTTACAATTACCTTTTTACAACATCTACAGTTTCTATGTTATTACAGTAGTAAATATAAAAAAATATGTTAAAATAAAAAAATATAATGTTCACTTTGTTCAAATTTTTCAAACTTTATCAAAGTTTAGGAAAATACTTTTGAAACTAAAAAAAAAACTATAAAAAAAGTAAGTACTTTCAAAACAAATACCAATTATATGGCTAACTGCAGTTAATTTCTTTATTTTATCATTCTTAGAAAACTAACCTTTGTAAAAACAAATTTTAAAAATTTTTATAGTCCAAAAAAAGTTTAAGCTTTCTTTTATCTACAGCTTTCAAAGGCAATAAATGAATATTATTATACATTTACAATAAATTATTTATGATTACACACTTCGCAACAAACTAAACACGTGTTATTATTAACCTATAAATGATTTTTGTACTTTTCTATTTCTTTATTAGTAAAATATTTCTGTAAATCAGTTTGACAAATATACTTTTAGCTTTAATGTTTTTACTTTAATGTACTTTGATAGTTTAATGTGGTAGGTCATCATTTATTTCTTTCGTAAGTTAAATAATAACTTTATATAAACTTTTCAAGGATACTTTGTATTTAAAATTATATAGTGCCTTTTGTAATTAATAAGGAAATGTTTATCTATTTTTATTACTTCATAGAAGGTTTCTTCTTTAGAGTTGCAAACCACGCTTGTACAAAAATTTAACAAAAAAGATATAAAGCTGTAATTACACTGAAACCTAAATAACAAAGCAAAAAAGGTTAACTTATCAAGTTTAACAGTAAATGAAACCTTAAAAATACACATCTTCAATTAACCGCATCGCAAAATTAAATTTTGAACTATAAACACAGATATTCTTGTAAAGGATGAGAGAGTAAATTACAAAAAAAAGATACAGTTGCATACTACGTCCAACATTACGCGAAAACGAGTTTTTAAGTATCTTTAAATTATATAGCAAAAATTACTTTCTCACGTAAGTTTTCTTTTAATATAATAAAAGCTAATGAAAGTTGAAGTATGTTATTTACAATGATACTTAAAACAATGTCGTCAGTAATTTTGCCTAAAGTATTGAACATTTCACAGTTATTTTACACTATCTACGTTTCAGTAGGTATTGATAACTGCTAATGTGTTTTTAATCTTAGCTTGTGTCTACTCACACGGTTTTTGCGTCAAAGTTGGCTCGCTGCAGTTGTAAAAATTGACTAAAACTACTTAGGTTTAAACACTTTACAAAGTAAATAAACACTAATACTACAGCTATAAAAAACTAAGAGTAGGTTGCTTTTAAATGTTACGTTAATAAAGTTTAAACCCGTTCTTACAAAATGCACCTTTGATCGTTTAAAAAGACTTGTTCACATCGTATTTAGAATGATAACTGGATATTAAAGTTTATTTTAAATAAAAATTGAGCTTTCATAGTTAAAACATAGTTATTTTTAGTTTAGATTAAGATAACATTCTTAGCCGTTTAAAGGTTAAATAAAATAAGCCTTTAATTGATTTAAAATTTTGGAAAATTTTGTCTTCTATAAGTAAAAATCTTGAAAGTTTAAGTAATCATTTTAAGGAACAAGAATTTAGAAAAAATTTGCTTAAATTTTAAACTGTAAATGTTTTATTCTCAAAAAAGAGTTACTAAAGTCTTTTAATTACTAAATTTTTTTACTTAAGAGTTTTTATAGATTCATATAATTTAAAAGTTTTGAAACGACAAGTAACAAAGTTGATTATGACATAATAATAAATAAATGTTGGTTAGGTTTATATTAGTTTAAAAAAAGTTTATAAAATTGTGTATAACAACCGGAAATTTAAGTTTGTCAATTAATTAATGATCTAAATAAATTAAAATAAATTAAGCAACAAAAAAAACAGCCTTTATAACGTAGACTTTGGGAGACTTTATAAGTATGAATTAGGAATGTATTTCTACTTAAACTAAAACAATTTACTTTTTGTCGTAAGGAAATAAATTACTCCAGTATACAAAGTTATAAGAATTGAATTACTTTAATCAAATCTTTAATAAAAAAAAATATATGTTTTGCTAATATTTAAAGTATATATCATAAGTATAAATAACATGCAAAAATATCAACAATTATGTATACAGGACTTACTTTATGATCATATTTTTTTCTTATTCCAAACCCACAGTTTTATGCTTAAACTCGATTTGTTCTTGTTAAAAATCGTTTTTATTGTTGAAAAACTTTTTTTTTAATTGGGAATTATTTTTAAACTTATTTTATACTATAGAATATTTGAACATTAAGTCTGTGCAAATTAAAATTTAACAAAATTAGATTTTATAAACTGTCGATCAAAATTTTCCACATAGTTTTGTTCAAACGAGCTAAACTAGTCTCAAAACATCCAGAGCTATTACATTGTTACGTCATTCAAAATATCTATTATATTTAAAAGAAATAAATTAAACTAAGTTTTTCAATTTTCAAGTATTAATTAGAGTATTAAATAAATCATGAGAAAATCAATAGCAGGCTTCAAAAATTTCAATAGACGCCTATAAATATAATTATTGAAACATGATACGATAGCTGCAATATTACAAAATTTCTTCGACTGACGCATTCTCTACCAATTTTGAATGGGAATTTTAACGAGGTCGTATGAAGATGTTTTGCAAAAGTGGTTTTATGTTTCTGACGTGCCTTGCTTGCGGTATAGCTTACGAATTTAACGTCCTATTAGGTTATATCTGATGCTTAATTGTTAACAAATTCGATCATATTTTTATTATTTTATTAAATGACAGAGGTCGAATAAAGTCTATTGGTATTCTTTTTTTCTTTTCCAAAAAGATAGCTTTAGAACTTTCAGCTAAATTTTTTTGAAATAAGTATTGTTTTCTAAAAAGTATAATCTTGTTTTCGATAAAAACTAGTCTAAAGTTTAATACAACACATACATATAAGTTTATTCATCAGATAACAGTTATCTACTAGATATCTAACATTTATATAATTAAGCAAAATCAAGGATACTTTTCGTTTATTAATTTTTAAAGCAATATTATCAGGATTTTTAAATTTAGCCAAACACTTGAACATTAGATCAGTTAGGAAATTTCAAGTTTATTTAAATAAACAATGCGCAAAATTCGTTAAAAAATTATTAAATGATTAGCGGAAACAGATAAACCATACAAAAGTTTTATTTTTGCTTTTGGAAACAATTTATTTGGAAACCAAAGTTTTTCAGCATACTAAAGAGAAAACGAGTTCAGCACAGTTAACAGTGTTCGTAAAGTAGTTTGACTCACTACTTTTTAAATCAATACACATTCAAACTTAAACATCAGAGCTGTGTCAACACAAAAAGTTTATTTTTAATATTCGATCGCCTAAAAAGTTCTTATGATTGTACTTGCTTTATCTTAAAGTTTCAATCGTAAATCACCTTTATAGAACTTTTAATTTTACTTACTATCTATGAATTATAATCCTGTATCCTGGTAAAAATAAGATATATTTTTATTTACATATTTAATTTTTTGGTACTAAAACATTTTGTCTTATTATCAACAACCAAATTATAACAACGTTGTAATGAATTCGATGGCATACTCACAAGTAACCCAGAATTATAGTTATTTGTTAAATTTTTTTTTTTTTCAAATTGTTTTTGCAATTTGTAAAACATTTTAAAAGAAATAACTGGATCCGGCCCAAGGTCTTCAGTTTGCTTGCCTTTGTTTAGTATTAATATGATGTATTTTTTTGTTTGTAACATTTATTTTATAAACGGTCTAGTCAGCTTTTTGTAAGTAGTTAGCCGTACACAAGCTTTTCGTCGGACCGCCGTGTTTTTGTAAACTTAGATTAAAAAACTGTAGCTAAAGTGTAACAAAATAACATTAAATTACTATTGCTTACTAACATTTTAGAAAATAGCATTGTTATTAATGCTGTTTAGGACCTTTAAAACTAAAAGATAAGTATGAGTCTACTATAACCATGTTATTATATGTTACCTTATCTTTTCATATCGCACTGATACCTTTTAAAACTGATACAATACATATCACACCTAGTTTGTATGTTGAAAAACTGAAAACTAAAAGTAACTGAAAACATCATTTTAAACTGATGCAAGTATTAAAAGACAGGTTGTTTGTTTTGTTTATGTTGCAAGTATTTTATTATTAAATTAACTTTTTTTTTCAGAAATTAGCTCTTTTTTATGTTACTTTTTTAAACTTAGTTAATTCGACTAAAAAAAATAGAGCAAATGTAAAAATAACAATTGCATAATTTTATTTAGTTTCATACATATTTTGTGGAATTACAAATAGTTTTTTTTCGCAAAAGGTTTAAATAAATGAAAATTTTAAAGTCCTGCTATAAAGATCATACTTTTAGGGATCATATGACTAGTTTACAAAACTTTATTTAATCCAGTTACTAATATTAGCTACTGTGTTAAGTGTTTATTCTACCCTCACAGTTTTAAACAGTTTATGCGAAACAGCTGTCAAAACAGCTAAAACAAAAGCGAGGGCAAATATTTTAAAAGGTAAACTGAAACTTTAAGGTTCTGTGGTGTGTACAACAAATTTCTTTTATAACTGTAAATACATTAAACTTTGTTATATGTTCATTCAACTACTTTAAAAACAAGCACTTAACTTTAAGTTGAGCGTATCATTTGGTCAGTAGCTAAAAAAAAAGTGAATTAAAACTAAGTTTTGCATTAAAAAATAATATAAGTTATTGTTATCTCTTTCTTTAAAAATTTTAGCAGTTCTTATTTTTTTAACACGTGTTATATCAAAACAAAACGCACCGATTAAACCACCAATTCGTTTGATATTCTCTTGAAGAATGTCGTCTACCGGTGACCACACAAATGCTAGAAACAGCAAGAATTGGTTTGTCTTCTTGATATTTTTTGCTGCTTTACTAGATTTTAGTCATTAACATACTGGGTGCTTATAAATACGGCGATCTTTTAGTATTTAGCTAGATTTTTTTTTACAATTTTTACAATTTTTTACAATTGGCTATAACCACAAAAACACTCTGTTCGTGTAAAGTTTTAGATGATTTGAAGAAACTTTTACCTTGGCGGAATTCGATTTTCTGAAAATCACCCCAATGCGAACTGTATGGAAGTAATTCTTGATTTAATGTAATTTTTGTAATTTTTTGTAAGTTTTCTTGAATTTCATTATTTTTTATCAAGAAGTACCACCATAAAACTTTCTTTAAATCGTCTTAAATAGTACATAAAGTGTTTTTGCGAAAATTGATCACATGTAAAAAAAATCAGCTAAAAACTAAAAACTTGCATTTTTTGAGTTCCATACAGTATGGATTTGGGTGGTTTTTAGAAAAGTGGATTCTACAAAGTGAAAGTTTTTCAAATTGTCTAAAATTTTTTACGCACAAAGTTTTTTTTGGTATTTGCCTAGTATAAAAACATTTCTAGCTGAAGACTTAAATGTCGTCGTATTTAAAAGTACCTTAGTCAAAATTTTCGGTATAATGAGATTTTTCATTAAAAGTTCTTTTAATAAGGTACATAACATACTTTTGTTTGAAAGTTCTAATCATATTTTTGGACTAAATGTTCAAAATGGGCCTGCTTTTGTTATTTAGGAAAAACTTTTACAATTCTTTAAAAGCTATGTGATACCTGATCATTAAAAACTTAAAAATAGTTTTGTGTTAGAGTAAATGTCGTAAAACATATATGTATATATAATTTTTTTCTTAATAAAGTTTTTAATTTTAATATAGTTTTACCTTTAACAAAGTATTTATTGTGTTTATTATGTATAAACAATAAGTACAATAAATTATTTCTAGTAGCAAAAAGGATAAAAATGAGAATTTTTCTATTGTTAAAAAATAAACATAAGCTTAAAATTAATCATTTTAGTTCTCAATTAAAAAAAAAAACTTCTTGTAAGTTTTGATTAGCTGTTTTTATACGTAGCTTACAATTTGATAACCGAGAGACCTTTTCGTACACTAAGGTCTTTAGACCAAAAATTATTTGAGCATCTTCTCCTTTTTGTTTTTGTTCAATAAACTTAAATCTAAAGAAGTCCTACAACTTAGTTTTTGTCTAAGTTACTGTTTAAAAAATAGTATTGTAAACGTTGCATTGTTTACACATTGTTTTCATTTCACCAAAGGAATAACATTTCAATATAGTAAACAAAATTCAATAGGTGAATTATTCACCCAATGTTTTGTCTACAGTTCTTTATTATACTTCTTTCAATCTTCTCAAAGTGAGTAGTTGTATTTTAATTACAAGTTGGTTTAAAAAAAAAAATTCTTTGCACTGTGTGTTTTTTACCATAAAAAAAAACTTAAATTATTTTTAAAACTTTATACTTAAATCTCTGAGTTGAACTTGCAATCGAAACCCAGTATTTGATAAATCAAAATAAAAATAGTTCAGACTATCTTGAACATATTTAAAAAAAAAGTTTTTATATCATATAAATAAAACATAAATCAATAAAACACCTTAAATAACATAAACTAATTGTTTCGAGTTTCCAAAAATTTAACATTAATTTCTAGATATCTAAAACACCACATAATTTATTTTGTTTATAAATATTTTTATAAATGTTTAAAATTACACTTTATTGTATATTGTAATTTGTTTCTTCAGTAATTTGTTTTAGCTATCAAAATTAAAAAAAAAGTTTTGTTGATGCATTTAAGTGCGTGTCATGAGGGTTGATCTCGTTTTTTCACATGTTGATCTTATATTGAAGAGTTTTATATCAGATATTAAAATTTTTTACTGTTTATCCAATGTGACTATTTGACCTGCAATACTGGAAAAATATGCAATAACCTGACTTAAAATACCTGAAGTTTTGAGCAAATATGAAAAAAAAAAAACTGGAAAACCTTGAGTTTTAAATAGTTTCTACATGTAAATAAGGAAATTTACATTAGGTCAAAAATATCTGTTATATAGAATACTTTTTTCTGTATTACTTAGAATTTTATTAATTTCAAAAAAGTAAATCATATTATTTTTCTAATTTTTTATAATATTTTAGCCAGTATTTTTTTTGGCCATCATCAACAAAGTTGAGATGTTTTATGCCATCAATAATGAACAATGAACTTCACAGCACGATCAACAACAACAGCATCCGAGACAATCCTACGACCGGTTTTGTCCTAATTAGGACACATCAGGCAGGAATAGTTGCAAGAAACCTGTTGTGATCTAACCAAGCGTAGGATTGTCTCGGATGCTGTTGTTGATTGTACGGTGAAGTTCATTGTTTATTATTATATTGTTTTAAATATTTTCTTACTTAAATTGTATATAACTTTAATATTGATCAGAAAAAATCCTACTTTAAAAAAACTGTAAAAAATTCAAAACACTTGAAAAAAAAACACTTGTGGCCAACCTGTCTATAAGCTTAAAAATAAGTTTTAAGATATTTAGGATAAGGTCTGTTAGTTTAAAAATTAGTTAAATTTAGTTATAATTAAAATTACCTCAGTATAAAAGATAAGTATTCTAGAGTTTATAAAATGTTAGTGCTATAAGGAATTTTTTTTATTAAAACTCTCATTTGAAATAAAATATTTTAATCTAAATTAATTTTTGTGTAATTTATTTTATTTTAAGTCAAAGCCATTTAGTTTTCAATATTTTGATTATAAAATAATTGATTTTTCTTCTTATAATATTATTATCATCTACTTTAAGTTTACAATGTCCTACTAATCTTAAAAAACACTTGGTACTTTTAAAGTTCTACAGTTATGTAATGATATAAATCATTAAACTTAATGTTTATATTTATTATAAAAGTATTCAAAAAAGTTTTGCAGAATTTTATTTAGAAATTATTTTTAATAATAATATACCACAGCTAGCTAGAATTTTAGTTTATTCTGGCACAGTTGATCTATGCACAAAAATAATTACTATTATAACTAATTAAACAGGAAATATAAAAACTATTTATCATTATTAGATTTAAAAATAAACTACTGTTGTAGTTGCTATGCTTTTTCTTAATGAAAAAAATTTTTAAAGTTGTTATGGTTTAAACCTTCATGCATTATTTTATAGTTTACTTAATTACAGCTGTATAGGGTTGTACACTATTTAAAGTTTTCGCATCTTTTTATTATTACTAATAAACTAGTTTTTTCTTAGTTGTGCTGCTTTAAATTATAATACACTCAAAACAATTCTTATAATTAGAAATGTTCAACAGTGTAGCAAATGCAAATGTTGGTTACGAATTATATACTACAACAAATGCTGATTTTGTAAAAATTGACGAAGCTGTTGGTATACAGTTAAAACCAAAAGATCAGTATGAAATTGAAGTTTGTGCAATATTAAATTAATTATAATCTCATTTATTGTTTTTTTGTTATTTACTTTTTAAGACAACTTAACTATTTTTGTGAACTATGTTTAATTTTTTTTTCTAGAAGTAAGTTATACAAATATTCATATTTTTTGATATATTTTTTTTTGATTATATTATTGTGTGTTTATATGTTTTAGAAATACAGTTTTTTATACTTCTATAGTTATTTTTGTTTTAGACAATATTTTAATGTTTAAATAATTAACATTAGTATTTTTTAAACATTTTTAGTCTGTTAGCTGTATGCTAGTTGAAGGAAGTTCTACAAAGTTGATAATTCAAAATGGATGCCCAACTAATGAAAATGTTAAAGTTGAAGTTAATGCTATTGGAATATATTTTATAATTAACTCATTATTGTTGTACAGAAATGAGATTGATATTTACTTCCAATGTGAATCAGTTTTGTGCAACAAGCAAACGTCTGTTAATTGTAAGAAATTTTCGGTAAGTAGTTTGTTTGTATTTATTTCCTTTATTATATTTATAAATTTTTTTTTAATGTATTACTAATTCATATATTGTTTTATGTAAAGTATAGTCAGTTCTCTCAAAAAAAGGAAAACACAGTTAAAATAGAGCTTGAATCATATCGTCTTTGTTTAATCGTAAAAATATTAGTAGATAAGTAATTCTGAGATGTTTAAATTATTTACCTTTTTTAAAATTTAATAAAACTACATTAATTATAAAAGACAATAATAATATATAAATATTTAAAATAATTCTTCAAATTATAAGTAAAAGTTAGTAAAACGTTAAGAAAAATACTATGTCTACTATGTTTGCTCTATAAATTTTTCATATAAAAATCAGGGATGTTCAAAAGAAAAGTCTAGAAAGTCTAGCAAACCATCAACTTTAGCTAAAGTTAATCTTCCAAGACATACATGCCAGGTTTTTGTTATTTATTTATATGTATATATGTATTTGGATCTATTTAACTTTGTGTATTTTTATTGATGTCAGATTTAAAGGAGAAATAAATATAAGTAAAACAAAATAAAAACCTCACAAAAGTTTGATTTGAAGTTGTTTTACATTTTTCATTAAATTATCAACATATTACTATAAACATACAGCTTTTTTTAGTTTGAAAATATACAACATACTTAAATCAATACTTTTTTATTGTTAAAATTATATTTTGTTGCTGTTAAATAGAAAATGTTAGCATAACCCTGAACTTTGATCATTATTGTATTGTTATAACTAAAAACCATAAGGTTTTGAAACATCAATATTTTTGAATGTATTGTTTCATTATTAAAAAGAATTTGTTATATACAATTATCACAAAGATAAAAATAAATGATTAAAAGCATTACTTAAATTACAAAATATCAAATAGTATAACTGGTAGTTTGGATTAGTTTTTAAAGTGATACTATACCTAAAAGATACATTTTTCAGCTGCTTATTTTATTTTTTATATTTTCCAAACATTTATAAAAATTGTTTACTTGCTTTATAATTTAAAACAGAAATGAAACAAACTTGTTACTGTTAAGTTTTATAAAAAATGGGTGGGTGTCACTTTTGCACAAGGGGACACTTTTGCACGAGCATCACTTCAGCACAAGGGAAAGTTTTTGCTCAAAGGGACACTTTTGCACGGCGTAACTTTTGCACGGTGGGTCACTTTTGCACAGGTTAAAAAAAATATTAACTTTAATTTTTTTTATCATTTCATTAATATATTTTTTTTTTCATGTTTTTCTTTTGATTTATAGTTTTTATTATGTATCTATATTTTTTTCTATCACTGTTTCCCCTCTGTCGGTTAGTAAATTTTTTTCTAAACTTTTTTTTTAAGCTTGTTTCTTTTTTTTTTCTAGTTTTTTTTTTTTTGAAGGTTTTTTCTTTTCTATTTTTTTTTTCACTGTTACCACTAAACCTTACACTTGGTCTGATTTTTTTTAAATTTTTTGTTTTTTATAAGTTTATTTTCTTTTTTCTTGTTGTTTATTTTTATTTATTTATTTATTTATTTTTTCTTTTTACTATCACTGTTACCACTAACCCTTATCCTTGGTCGGTATCTTTGTTTATGTTTACTCTTTTTATATTTCTTTTCTTGTTTTTTTTTAGAATTTTTATTCTTTCTATTTCATAAATATACTTTTTTTACTCTTGTGCAAAAGTGACCCTAAGTGTATAAGTGACGCCGTGCAAAAGTTGCCCGTTCCCATAAAAAGTGTATTAACATTGTCTCCGAAATAAGTTTTGTCGAGACCTTTTGTGCTAAAGGAATACTCCGTACATATACAAATAAAAAATATATAATAAAATAAGCTTTTGCTGATTTTTAGAATAGTTAATTTTTAAATAAGTATATAATTGTATGACGAATTTATTTTTAATCTTTGTTTTTAAACAAGCTTCTTACTACTAATACATTGCAGTAGATAAAATTTTGTATTAATAAACCTACTATGTTTAAATATTTTCTTTATTGTTTAGTCTTTACACAGATTAGATAACACATAAATTAATTAATGCTAGTTAGTTGTTTCTTTAATTGTTAAGTACACGTACTTCAAACTGTTTCAGTTAAGTTTATTAACTATATGAGAATAAGTATTTTGATTGTGCAGAGACTTGTTGCCTTTATTTTTTTTATTTAATATGTATTTTCACTTAAAAAAATTATCAGAATTCTACAAAGTGTAAAGAACAAGCTTGTGTGGTGAATTCAAACGGATCTGATTACTGTGTAGATTATTATGAACGAACTGGTAAATTAAATTTTTATACAAATTTTTAGCACAAGTTGCAAACTAACTGAAAACTAATCACTTAAATTAGAAAACAATTAAGCTTTGTATTTGTTTGGTTTAAAACTATAAAGTTTGTTTCTAGTACTAATCTATATTAGTTAAAATTGAACTCTATTTTGATCTCACTATTACATAAGTTGTGAACTAAAAGTTAAAGAATAAATTAAACTATATAGTCAAGTTTTGAACCCTGTTCATTTTGTTTGAATAATTTTATGTACATATTATTTAAATAAAAAAAAAAAGAATTCTTAAATAAGCATATTTTACAAACTTAGAATGTTTAAAACAAAATACTTAAGTGCTTAATATTTTTCAATTCTAATTTTTTTGATTAAAATTACTGATACAAAAACATAATTTATCTGCTTCTAACTTCAATAAACTAGTGTGCTAGAAAATTAACACAGCTAGTTTTTTTTTTCTATTTTACGCGATAAATATTAAAGTAAGCTATTTAAAATGTCTTTTAAGAATATGATTTTGAGTATTATAACATCAGTTAGTTAATATGTGCAGATCTTCATTTATTAACTTTAACAGAAGAGAATTTCGATGCACTTGTATCTGAAGACAAGCCAATTGGTAAATTTTCATTAGATATTTTCCGTTGAATTAAAATATATTTAACAACTAGTACAAATTTTACAAAAATGCTTTTGATTTCGAATATTTTTATAAACAAATAGTTAAAAAAAATATTTTTTTGTAATGTTAAATTGAATTTTAGTTGCTTATTACTTAGACTTCTGGGATTGCTTTAACTTTATCTTTCATAAAGCTTAGCCTTTTTAAGAAATTTATTAGCATTGAATTGCTCTTCTCTGCAAACTTATGTTTTCGGTCATAAAAAGTACTGTCAAGTTTCGTTTAATTAAAACTTTAAAGCTCATTTATCAGTCAATTTTTGCTTTTTTGCGGCTATTATTACCTAAAAAATAGTTTTTGACATCATATCTCAATTGAATGTTAAAAATTGTAATACAAGATGCTACTCTCAACAGTAAAAAATTTAAAGTAGTTATCTACCGGATCTGGCAGGGTATTAATTTCAAAAAGCTTTCTGAGTCCAATAATTCAGAAAAAGCATGAGTAAGGTTTTTAATAGAAGCCAAGTTACTATAGTTTAAATAATTATTCAAATTTATAACTACAAACACATAGAAGAACAAATCTGTATGCAAGCCATCAAGCACTAAGTTATTACAATCATAAGTAATTATAAGCACTAAAAATCAAGCAAAAAGTACTAGATTTAAAATTTATAAGTCTTTTCACATTGCTTTAGAAGTTAAATTAGTAATGAATAAAAATTCGCAAGATAAATGTTCAACTTGCACCTTGTTCTTTTCCATGATAAGTCAACTAAAATCAATAAAGGCATGTTCAACCAATAGTCATCTTACTTCCTTTTTATCATGATACCCGTTTTTTTTGTACTGTTTAAAACTTTTGATTTTTTTTTGTTCTTATGAATAATTTTTTTAAGTACTTTTTGAGTGTTCTATATAAAAGTCGATTGATAATCAAAAAACATTTTTTTATCAATTTATTTTTTATTACCCAAAAAGATATGGATCCTATTTTGTGGACCCAGTAGATTACTAGTCTAAAGTTTAAAATTTAAACTTATATAGAAGTTTAAAGTAAATTTATTAAACACATGTGTTACGATGGTCTGATAATGCTGTAATATAAATGCTACAAACAAACAAGTTCACTTACACAAACTTTTCTTTTACTACATCTAGTTGTTTGAGTCAGCTGAATTTGTTTCATGACTTTTTTTTAATGTTGTAAAGCTTTCTAGCTGCTATTACAGTAGCATATACTTTTTTTTTGCTATTTATGTAAAATGAAAGTAAATTTAGATTCTAAGCTAAAACTAAGTAGGGTAAATCCCTAGTTTACTGATTAAGGGCATAGGGGAGTAAAGGCATTTTTTTTACATAAAATAATATTGGATTTTATATCAAAGTATAAAATACAATTCAGTTTTTATTGGAAAAAAAAACTTTTGAGATGAAATTTTTGTTTTAATTTCCAATATAAACATATTTACCGCAATTTTTAACTCGAAATAAAAATATTCTATATATATTCTTTTTATTTTAGTGTCTTTCAGTTTAAGTGGCTTAGGTTTTAATGCCTAGGTCCTTCGTTTGACAATAAACTTCAATAATAATAATACAAATATATGTTATGCTTAATTTTTCAAGCTATTGACCTCTTTTAGGAAATGTTTCTTGCATTACTAAAAATTCATATTTTAATAATTTGAAGAAAAAAAAAGACTAAAAGAAAAAAAAGCAATATTTTTTATTATTTAAAATAAAAATGTATTTTTACAGAAAATTTTAAAAATTTCTACAATAGGAATTTTTATTATTAGTTTAAAATTAATCTGAGAAAGTTTGCCTAAAAACTGCAGAAGAAGATAGATTTCTACTGTAAATAGTCTTTTTATACCTTTCTAACTTTGCCCTTTCTAACTTAACTTTGCGACTTTGTTGTCCCATATCTAAAAAAAACTAATTTTTATTACAAGGGACGTTGAAAAGCAGCTGTTAGCTAAGTTGAAGGTCTTTGAAATAAGATTGCATGTGAATAATTAACACTCAGTACGGTATTTCTTGATTGAAATTAGTTTTTGCTGGAAAGAGTGTCAACTCTAATTATTTTTAATCAGGATATTTACAGCTTTACCATAGTTTACTTACACTATTTTAAATTCTTGAAAATTATAAAGCTTTTGAAACACGATCTTACGTAAAAGATAATTTTTTTGTGTGAACTTCAGGCATATGCGATTATAGAGATCAGGATATTATAAGAGCTAACATGGGCAACTTAACATCTCCGCGGTATCCGAGACCGTACCCAAAGCATGTGAAGTGCAAGAAAACAATCCAAGTGGACAACAGACAGGCACGTTTTACTTATGTTTAGCTGTTTATAGACTTGGCTTGTAGTTATTTATTTAAAACGACTCAGTTTTTGAATATTGTTTTTAGAACAAAACGTACCCTGTGAATAATATTTATTTTAAATATGTACTTTCGATATGACAACAGATAGTCGAAATAAAGTTTTTGTCATTCGATGTAGAGTACAACCCTTCGTGTGCATATGATTGGGTAACGTATTATATTGGCGAGTACCAGGTTATCTTTAGTTTTTATTTTAAGTTTAATAATGCGACTTAAGCTTTTATCTTGTTGAAATTTTTTTAAGCATTCGCAAGTTTCTTCTTATATTGGAACACTTTTTTAAGCTGTACAACTTGTCTTAATAATAAAAAATTTAAAAAGTAGGTTTAAAAAAAAGTTTTGTAGGAAGATGACACATCGGAAAGACATTGCGGTAAAGAACTGCCAGAAATGTTACAATCAACCAACAACAAAATTACTATTACTTTTAATACGGACAATGTAGGAATAAATAATAATGGTTTCAAAATGTCTTGGAGTCAAAGAAGTAAAAAATATTTTTACGTACTTTGATAATAATTTTTAACTTAAACATTTTAATTTAAATAAATTAAAAGTTAAATTAAATTGAAATAAATTAATAAAAATTAATTTAAATAAATTAAAATATTTAGATAATAAAAAGAAAAATTAAAAACTGTTGTTCATAGTGATTTTAGTTATAAATTTTTTAGTAAAATAGTTTCTAGCCAAAACCAGTTAAAATGTCTGCCATGAAACACTTCCCTACATTTTTGCAGAACGTTTCACAATTTTGGAGTACACAGTCGACTACAATCCGAGGATTTTAACATCGAATATTTTAATCGTCGGTGGCGGAGTCGTTTGCAATTCGTACAGTTTGTTGTGCATGCTCATACTCAGAGAGTTTATGAAAAGTGCTTTTCATAGGTATATTGTTTGTATCAAGTTTTGCATTCTTTTCTTCAGTTATTCCTAATAACTAATTTTTAGTCGTTTTAAGTAATGTAGTTTTATGTGTGACAAAACAAAAAAAAAAAACGTAATTTTTTAGCAGCATCACAATTACTTAGCGAGACAAATCAAATTTTACTATTTTGACATACTTTTTTGTTGATCAGCCTCAAAACTGAATAAAAAGTTTTAAAACATATGGATTTTATTTTTGCTTAATTAGTTTGTTTCATTATGGTTCGGCTATAATAATAAAAAGTTTCTTAACAAAGTTCAATTAACTTTCATTTATTTTATAATTTTCTAAAGTGATTGCCAATCACAATTTTTTAGATTAAATACAATTTAAAACTTTTATCATTCCTAAAGTCATTGATGTTTATAGTTCCTTGTTTCTTGACATAAAAACTTTGTTAACTGCTTGGTTTGATTTCGTCATACGATTGAAAATAAAATTCACTGGGTAAAAAATTTTATCCATTAAACTGTAATATTGTTTTCATTTATTAATTTTAAATGTTTGTTTATATAGCATAAGTTGTTTTCTGGTTATCTTACTATTATAAAAATGTCTAAACAACCTCATTATGGTTTTTTTTTTGTTATTCGTTTTAATCTTTAGAGTAATTAACTATTTCAATTCAATTTATACACACTTACTCAGGGTATTCTTACAACAAAAAGTTTTTGATACTCTTTTTCACTTGCAATCAACACCGTAAAGCAAACAGTCGAACACATTGTTTTGTTCCCGCACAGGTACATGATGTGCTTCACGGTTGCAAACTTGTTCTACTTGAGTGCCATCATCCCCTACGAGACTCACCAGGCGGACCATTTGGAGTGGCAGTACAGTGACGTTTGGTGCAAAACCGCACAAGCTTTCAATTGGGCGAACTTCTACATTACAATACTGTGTCTTCTGGTTGGCGATGTGTTGTCATTAAAATTTACGTAGCTTTAAGTCAAAGTTGTGTGCTTAGTACTTATGAAGTTTGATAAAAGTGTTAAGTATAATTTCAAAGTGTTTAATTTGAATATGCTTATACAATTGGCATAGTTTTAGTTGTCAATAGCTTGTATTCATTTTTTTTTTAAAGCAAGTATGTATCATGCTCTATTTAAAACATACAATATATGTCCAAATTATTTTTAAAAATAGCTTAAGCTTAACAAAAATATGTCGTCTCATATTTTTTTTTATACTTTGTGTATGTATATAACCTTAGTGTTGATAGTTCAGTCAACATAGTACAGCTTATTGAACTTTGCAATAAGTGTTTTTGTTTGATTAAATTAGCTAATAATTGTAAAAAAAAATTTAAAAGTAAACTTGCTTATTTAAATGCTCATCTCTCTTTAAAAACCTTTTTTTGAAGGTTCTTTGGTTACTGAGAAAAACTTTTTTTTTAACTCTAACGAAAACTAGCTGAAAGAAATGTAACGTTTCTCGTGTATTTAAAACATGATTTGTTTCTTGAAATACAGTTTTTTACAAAAATATTTGATCTGAAAAAAAGTTATATCAAAGTTTATAGCACAAGTACTATATGATGTTTTTTGTGACTAACCATTATTTTTCAGTGGATTAGCATAGATCAGTACATTAGCATAGTTCATCGCAAGAAAGATTTCAAACTGCTCAAGTATTATCGCCACTTTTCGTTCTCATGTCTGATGGTTTTGTTTATATTGGGAGTTTCTTTTCTACTCTCCTCGCCAATTATCAGCAACAGTTATAAAAAAGGAGATTTTTGCATGTAAGTTAAGCTAACAAAGTATTATAATTGTTCTTAGAATTTCTGTTGTCAAATAAAGACATGGCACCATTTTAAAAGAAGATGCGTAGTTTCTTAGGTCACTGATCAGAAAAATGCAATTGTATATTTCTAATTAATTTTTGAAGCAGTGTGATTATTTTCTAGTTTTTTAGTTTTTGTTTGTTCTGTAGATTTAAAAGCTTGATAAATAAGTACTAAAAATTTTTCACGAACAACTTCGACATTAAAAATTCAGTCGATTTTTGAAACTATCTTACACTAAAAGACCACAATTAATAAGTTTAGATATAACTTTTACTTTATGCTGTTCAATTAAAGTAAATTTAAGAGTAAATATTCAATATAGGACTAAAGTTTTATAAAAGTATTAAGTATTTTATAGCAATTTTTATGAATTCTATAAATGTTTTTGTAAGAATGAACACAAATCTTATTAGAAAACAAGTTAAGGCCATTGGGAAGAAGACACTTTTTTTGAAAATTAGTCTTATTATCTCAAAAAAAAGTTATTAGTTGTTTTTTACGTCGAAAAAAATCAAAATAACTTTTGAGATATAAACAGTGAAACATAGAAATTATAAAAGTTTCTTTACGAGAGGCTAAAGATAAAAAGGAAAAAATTGACTATTTCGCTAACTTTTTTTTATCCTACTTCTGTTTATGATCAACTGTTTTAAAACTTGTTTAGTCTATTCTTTAACAAGTTTTATACAACTTACAAATTTTTTAAATTTTTTCTTGAACTTTTTTTAAACAACTGATAATACCTAAAAAGGCAAAAATGTACTATTTTACTAGAAATATATCTGCTCCTTTGAGCAGCTGTTTTAAAGTTTCTTCAGTCTAATTTTATACAACTTATAGAAAACAATTTAAAAATAAACTCAAAAAATCTTTCTCAGTCATCGAGTCATACACTACGTTATTAAAATAATAAAAGAATTATAAAAAAGATATTGTTGTAGAATACAAACGTTTTACTTTTAAAATTACTTTGAAAGCATTTGTGCACACTTGATTAATTTCTATGCGCACCACTATGCATAAGTGCCTACTTTATGGAGTAGTGGTTTATATAAATTTAAAGCGATAAGTTTAGACTTTAGTCCATATGATTTATGATAAAACAGTGTCGTAAATAATTAGTACTTTTATTAAAATAAGCTAGTCAGCATTAAGACTTGTTGTATACTATTGTTCTAAAAATATCGTATTAATTTACATTTTATACCAGTCTATATACACCAAAAATACCAAAAAAATATATATAACAAAAAGGAAAACATAAAGTTTTCAAACAAGTGTCTAAATGTGCAGATTTGATATAACTTAGAGTTTTTTAAAGATTGCTTAAACATTTTTAGAAGAATAATTTATAACAAAATAACGTCGTTGTTTGTAATACTATTATTCGAAATTTAGTTATAATATTAAAACTATGTATATAGAAGTATAAAATAATATATTTCAGTGTTTGAAGTTTAGTCAGCAATAAACTTACTTTGTACGGGTTGTAATACAAATCGAGATCAGTTGCATACAAGTTTATGGTTACATGACAATTCAAATTCGGACAACTCAAAATCCGACAATTCAAATTCTTAAAAAAATATTTAAAATAATATACAGTTACCTCTCGCTTATTTACGCACATTGTGTCAACAGAAAAAGTGCGTAGAGATACGAGAGATCGTAATGATACGAGAGGTGCCAAATATACTTACTTTAATGGCTGTTTATTGATATTGCTTCTAGTTAAAAGCAGATTGGGGAATTTCCCACTTTTAACAATTTGTTTACTTTATTTATAAATGCGGAAAGAAAAGATAAAACTATAAATGTTAAAAAAAAAAAGTTAAATTTATATAAAAGAATAATACTTGTTGAAAAATATTTACTATTTTAATAACAAGTAGATTTTATCTTTATGTGACTTATTTGATACTTAACATTTATATTGTATTCTACTTTGCAAATTCAATTTATAATTAAGCATTTGTTAACAATTAAGAACTAAAACTAAAAAAAAAAAACTAATGTCTAATGAAAATTAGTAATATGTGTACTAAAAGAAACAATTGAGATTTGTGATCAGTGTAAGTTCTATATTTATTAAGTATCACTGCTACTTTTTGTTAGGAAGTTTCATTAGATTTCTTTTTAGATTTTTTTAGATGCTTTTTCATATATAGGGCTAGAGTGCTGTATTATTTATTTGTGTTTTAAACTCTCATTATTTCATTATACTTTCATTATTTAACACAGTCATAATTCTTTCACAATTTTAATTTAATCTTTTATTGTTAACAAAATTTCTGATATACTAAGGTATAACTAAATGTTTATCAATAATTCATTGAACATAAGTTATAAAGTCTAAAGATATATAGAGAGGTGAATTAGCATTAAAAACATATTTTAAATTGAAAATATACAATAATTCTAATTTGTGCAATATTAAAAAAAATTAAAATATTTACTTTATAACTTTTTAGAATTTTAAAATGCGTAACTAAACGAGAGTGCGTAACGTCACGAGTGCGTAAAGATGCGAGAGGTTACTGTATCTCAAAAAGTTAGATAAATTTGAAAAATAAAAAATACATATAAAGATCTTATTTAAGTATACAAGCCCCACTTTTTATTTTTTGCAAATTCTTCAATATTTTAAAGATATTTTGAAATTACTAAAAATAACTATGTTTTTTACTTTATTTAAGCCATATCTCAATGAATGTTTTGCAAAAAGAAAAAAATTGGCTTGTAGATATTTGTAGGACCTACATGTGTATTTTTAAATTTGACAAATGTACATTACTTTTTTAGTTGTGGTCTTTTCAATTTTTTTTAAAGAATTTTAAGTAGTCGGAATTTGAATAGTCGTGCACCCCAAGTTTATCTAGCTCTATTAAAAAAGTTAAAAAAAAATAAAAAGTTGAAAAGGCTTGTTTTTTCTTAATGAGCAGATTCGACAAGTTCAACTCAAGCATACCGTTGTACTACCTCGAAACCGATGAAGAGATGCCCTGCAACGTAGACTACCTCACCAACGCGCCTTGGAAAACCTTCGTCTACCTGAATTTTTTCGTGCTATTCTCCATACCTGCCTTAGTTAGTTCTTATCTGATTTAAAGTTTATTGCAAAAAAAAAACTTGTGGCTATTTCAGATAATGGTTGGCATGTACGCTGCCATTTTGCGGTACAAAGTAATTAGTAAGGTTTCGCCGAAAGAAACCGATGAAGTAAGGAGCAAATTTGAAATGAGGGTGGAGAGAAGACGCCTTCGCACCGCGTATCTTCTGACCGCAAACTTCATACTTTGCTACGTGCCGCTGTTTATTTTACACTTCCTTAAAGTCAACGGAATTTCAAAGCACGTGAGTTTGAATATCGCAAAGTTTTGTTTGCGCCACGGGTTTCATTGCTGTAAGAAACACATAACAGTGCACACACTGGAACTGATTCCAACATTTTAAACTTTTACGCTTTCGACAAGCACCTTTTGAACTGTTTTAAAATAAATTTTCGAGTTTAAAGTGCTTTCATGCCGTTTTTCTGCCAGCTCAACTTAAACCATTTTTTCAACACTCGTACACAATAACACACAAACAGAGGGAAAAGTGCCTGGAATGGGACGGGGTGAGCAACCTGATGGCGCGGGTCAACAACCTCATCAACCCCTTCATCATCTGCTTCAGCCTCAGCGGTGGCTTTGTCAGAAGGATCAGGTTTTTTTTCAATTTTGCTCCATTAGTTTTGCATCCTAAGCTTAGTACGCTTTAGACCGGGGGTTGCCACAATAAAGAGTTCTCAGCACTGAACACTTAATAAACATTTGTTTAAATTTAGATTTTCATAGTAGAGTTTTTATTTTAAATAAAAGTGTATTAACAACGGCAGCCTTGCTTTAAACTAAAGTAGAATCAGTTAAAACTTAAAAAAAGTTGAATAAATATAATAAAGTTGTTTTTAGATCTGTTGGCAGAGTTGTTAGCTGCAGAGACCCAGATGGAGTGTCTGAAAAAGGAGATCGTTTGTTGATTGAAGACTTTGCTTCTTATGACTACTCAGAATATCCGCAGAACGAGAATGATGTTCCGCAGAAAAGTATTTCAGGTATTAGTTAGATAGAACAGCTTTGTTATAATAAACAAAAAAATATTAGCTTTGAAACTTCAAAGAAAAAACTAACCTAAACCTTTAGAAGGTTTAAATAGCTAGTTGGAATGGGTGCACGACTATTCAAATTTCGATATATCTTAGTTATTTTTAATTATTTCTTAAAATAAATAATTAAAAACAAACATTTTACTATCATTGGCTTATTTTAAAAATCAATCTATATGAGTTTTTTTTTCTAAAGATATAAACTATTTTTTGAGGTATGGCTAAAAAAAGTTTTGAGTTGCAATAATTTAAAGTAGTTATTAAGTTTTCGTTTATATTTTTAAAACTTTCTTTTAGACCTGTATAACTTATTTTTTTCTTTTAAAAAATATTTATCCTCTTTTGAGATATGGCCCATTATGCATTTTTAAAAGAATTTGAACTGTCGTGTAACCAACTAGAACACAGTTTTACTAGTTGTTTAAAAATATATACGTTTTAAATTTATAAACAATAGCTATAGAATTTGATAATATTATGACTGAAAATAAAGTTGGAATCAATAAATTTATTTTTATTAATTTTTTTAAACAATAAGCAAATAATTTCAAAATACTAACTTTAGTTACCACTTTTTACCAATGAATCGTTTAATAATGTTGTTGTGTACTGAACATAAAATTAAAAGCTTGTATGATAACATTATTTTATAAAAAAGTTCTTTTTTTTTTGTTTTGCACAAGTTGTATTCAACATATAAAAATTGTCGCGATATCGGGAGTTCTTCTTGGTAGGCCTTACACTGCCCACCATATTATAAAAGTTTTTCAAATTAAAACGTTAAACATTTTTTATGCTAATGAATTTTTCAAACTTGAATGAACTACTTATGATCCTTTGGTTAAAAAAATAGTAGGTAAGAAATAAAAAAAATTAACACAAAAAAAGAAAAAAAATCTTAATCAAAATGTATTCAATATTATAAAAAAACTTAAAATAAAGAATTAGTTTTCAACTCAACTTACAATAAAGTTTTATCAGTTTGTTATTTATTCTTGTTATGATACAAATATAATTTATGTTTGTATATACAATATAAAAGTATTGTTTTTATAAAAAAAAACAGCTACTATGTCTAAGTTTATAAAGTAACTTACAATTTCTAACAGGCGAAAAGGAAGAAAATAAGCCGGTAGAAGAAAATAATATTGATGAAAACCCGCCTTCACCACATGAAGAAAACGAACAAAAAGAAGAAAATACAGAATTGGCAAGTGAAGAAGCTAAACCGAATCCTCCTCTTAATACAACTCTATCTTTAGAAATAACGATAAGTAGTAATAGACTAAGTTCGAAGTGATTGAATCATTTATCCAAGTAAAGCATATTTGAAATTTTTCAAGAACAAATGTTTTTTTTTCTACGGTTAAAACTGCAGTTACGTTTTATTTTGTTTTAAAGTTAATTATTAACACTATTGTAATTATTTATTGTGTCTTTTATTTTTGGAGTTTAAATTTGTGAATATTTTTTTTGGTCGGTTTTGTTTTTAATTAGAGTGAATATAAACTAGGTGTTTGTATTTCAGTGTTTTTTTCAATAATCTTTTAGACTTTTTTAATTATTAAAAAAAGAACTAAAATGATAATTAATGCATTAGTTTTTAGTATTAAAAGTATTTTTAAGTGTATTAGTTTTTTAACAATGGATTTCATATGTAGTGAATTTTTTAAAGGTTTTAGAACTTCTTAGTATGAAGTTAAAATGAGGATTAAAAAACAAATATTCCTTTTTAATATGCTGTATTTATACTATTAATTGGCAATTTTAATTGAGCTTGCCACAAAAAATTTTAATATGTAAGTTGGACCTACAATTTCAATTTGTGCTAACATATATTAACTAAAAATCTTTCTACAAAACAAATATCTAACATTTTTCCAGTGTGTTAAAAAATAAGTTCTGACCTTGGTCACCAAAATATTTGTTAGATTTTATACCATTAAATTAGTTTAAATATTATTTATTTTAAATTACATTCAATGATTTGAAAATTTACGTGTATATTAAAAACAATACGGTAAAATTAAAACTATTTAAAACTTTTAGTTAAGCAGTAAAAATTACTAATTGATAAGCGCACATTCAAAAAAGCTTTTCCTCACGAATGAGTTGCACTAGCTATCATCTTAAATAGTCATGGTTACAACATTTTTAATTTTTTGAATTGTAGTTCATATTAAATATAAGTCAGCTTTTAGAAATATATACGATAGCAAAAAGACAACTCAAGAAATACTGCACAATATGGTCACTAAAGGAATCAAGGTTGCTGCAAAATAAAGTTATTAAAGGACTCTAGAAATGCTGCACATTTTCTTGAGTTGCCTTCATAATACAGTTTAATTTATTAAATAGACAAGAAAAATGCAGGCAGACCATTCGAATCTTCTTACTCGCAGTTTAATGAGATCATTTGTCAAATTGTTATTATTGTGTAGTGATATATATTGATAAAATAATATTGATTGTAAGCCGAAGGTCTGAACAACTTAACCAGTGCACTTGTTTTCTTTCAGCTGAATTGTTTCTTAAATTATATATCTCTAATAATAACTATTTTACAATAATGTATTGATCGTGTCTGAACAAATCATCTTGAAAAACTCGAAGCTCGAACATCAATTTGTGGTCTAAAATTTCCTGCTCTTTGGGCAGTTGAGTTAGCTAGATGTTACCCACCTGACACCGGGACTATCAATAAATAAGACTATAACAAGTAAACATATGCTTGAGTTTTCCGGCCGTACAAAAAGCTTATCATTTTGAATACCTAACTTTCGAGCTCTTTACAATTGGGTTATTTTATAAATATTAACATTAGATAGTTTTTTTGGGTTAGTTAAATTATTGGAAATTAGTATAAATTTCTTAGTTTAATTTTTGTATATATATATTATCTAACTCTAGTGTGCATATAACCAAGTCTATCAAGTTAATTTAAGATATTCAGATCTTCGACTTACAATCAATATAAATTTATTAATATCTGCTAAAAAAATAATAGATATTTGACTTCATTGAACTGCGAGTTCGACTAGTCTGCCTGCATTTTTTGTCTACTAAAGTGTTTCTTAAACAAATTAAACTATGTTACAAAGGCAACACATGATATAGAGCAGCATTTCTATAGTCCTTAATGAACTTAAATGTGCATCATCCCTGGTTCCTTAAGTATTCTATAATTCAACATTCCTTGATTATTTTAGTATCCTTCATGTGCAGCATTTCTTAAGTTGCTTTTATGCTATTTTATGTATATTTATTCTTTCAAAAATTTATTTTACAAACTAAGTTTCGGTCAAAGATCTCGTCAGTGCTTAAACAAATCTAAAAAAAGATAGGTGACAGTCATGGAAAATAGCATTTAAACAATTAAATTAAAATAAAACCAAATTATTACTGAAAATTTTTAATTAAGAAACTAAACAAATCAAGTTTTAATATAAAGACTGAGTTTTAGTAGAAGTTTAAATTTTTAGCTAAATTTTGAAATCAATATAACAACAATAATAATAATAATCAAAGCTGTATGTAACTTTCTTTTTTCTTCTAGTTAATTTACAGATTAAACATTGCTTAGGCAAAAGTGTAAATAATGAAGTGAGCTTAAAATTTAATTGAATTTAGTGTAGCTTATTTTAATCGTGACGTAATTATTGAAAATTTGAACAATCTTGTGCTTTTAATCGCTATTAAAGTTTAAAATAAATTTTTACCTAAAAACAAAACAAGTTAAATTATGATACTAAGTTTGAATTTTTGGCAAAGTTTAAATTCTAGTTAAATTTAAAATCAAAAAACAACACAAATAATAGTAAAAAAAAATTTTTATGTAGCTTTCCATTTTCTTCTAGTTGATTTTCAAAGTAAACATTGCTTAAATAAAAATAAGGTTAATAATAATAAGTAGGCTTAAGTTAAGATGCATTTTAATCAAGCTAAATTTCATTGTGACTTGAATATTGTAAATTTAAGTAATTTTGTGCTTGTAATAGTTACAAAAATTTAAAAATTTTGCTTGAATAATTTAGAAAAAAAAAAACTTTTAACTTTAAGAAAACTATAGTTACAAAAATTAAAAAGCATGCACAAAACCTGTATTACGAGTAATTTAAGTTTTGAAGTGGAGTTTTCGGAAGTGCGGGTAGGAATAAAAGAGTTCGTACCGTTTGTTTAGATTATCCCTTCTGTCTGCTTTAGCGATCGCGACCTTTTCTAATATGCAAGTACTGCAAATGCTTTGTGGGTTTTTTACTTTGCCAATATGGTGGATAACTTTCCAATCTATATTGTATTCAATGTTCTTATTTTAAGCTTCCATATATACTTCGATATTTCTGTTCCGTTCTCTTTATATTTTTTAAAGTCACTAATATGGTTGTACCATCGTTTTTTAAAAGTTCCACCCGTTGAGCCCAAGTAGTTTTTTGTTTAATATACCACATTTTCAACTAAGCATTTATTCTCAAGGGGACATTTGTTTTTTGTTCGGCAGTTGCAAAGTGTTTCGTTTGGATCATCGTTTCTTGTTTTTAAGTATTTTCGATTGTGTTTTTGGATTAGTTTCTTAATATAGCTCTTGCAGCTATATGAAATTTTACAGTTATTTCTGTTTATTATTTTGTTTAACTTGTGGTCTTCTTTGAAATGTTTATCTATTAGTTGCAGAAAAGCTTTATCTATATTGGTTCTTACTGACTGACAGTAGGGTGGGTTGAAGTAGATTGTTTTTCTTGTTCGTGCTGGTTTCTTTTTGCTTTGGTTGTTTTGGTGTTTGGAGTATATGAGTTTGTGTTTAAAATTTAAGTTTGTTAAAGCATTCTGGTATCCAGTTATTAATTAATTGAAAATTTCTTTAGTTTTTAAGAGTCTATTGAGTCTTTTTTCGATCATTTTTGGTAGGTTATTTTTGATAGTGGACGGGTGGTTTGAATACTTGTCAATATATTTGGTGCTTGAGTTTTCTTTTGGTATGGTTTGAATGTGTTATTAGCAGTGTCTAGAGATATATCTAGGAAGTTGCATTTAGTCGCGCCTATGTCAATCGTTATTTTAAATCCGAGATCATGAAAATTTTTTATTGTGTTCTTTTTTTAGTCTTTCTAGCTCTTGGTTACTTTTTCTCTTATTATTGCGAGACCGTCGTCTCTATAGAGTCCGATATCTTTATAGTTGTATAAGTGCCTAAGTTTGCTTAAGGCATACAGGCCTACCAAGTCGCACAGTTCCGCGCCGAAGAACGAACTATTTTATATATTTCTAAAACTTAGTCGATTTTAGCTAGTTAAGAGTTTTAAAACCATTTTACAATGCTTTTTCTTCTTGTACAAGTTAAAATAATAAAGTTATGACCTATAAAAGTTTGAACACAAAACTTAACAAACTCGGTCATTTGCACACCAAAGTTAAAATAGTATACATTCAAAAACTATACTAAATTATTTATATTGAAATAAAATATAATGCGCAAAAGACTATCTTATACTAATATTTTGAAAGTTCCAGAATCGTGAAAAGTTCGAAAGTTTGGTATGCGAAACGATAAAGTTATCTCTACGGTATCTTATAGATACTTAAGTTTAGTATTTCAAATAATCAGTTTTGTTTAGTAAATTAGTTTGTCATAATTCTTTTATGTAATGATTTTTTTTTGAGACGTAAGTAAATCTATTTAATCAAATATTTTTTTCTTCCGATGTATTTTCATCAAAAGAAAAAAATAAGTTGTTTTAAATGAATTTAGATTTACTGATTTTAATCTATATAAAAACAATAAAGTATTAGTATCAGCTTAATGATAATTGTATTTTGACTTATAGCTTACCTTATAGTTATGAAAACTGCTAATATTTTTGAAAAATAATTTATTTAAATTTGGCCTACTTGATTTATTGTCATTAGTATAGGCTTTAATAAACAACAAAAAAAAATCTATACTAAGGTTAAAATATCTAATTTGAAAAAGTTTGTGAAACAACTTAAGCATTTTGTAAAACAACTAAATTTTACAAATAAGTTTCAAAATTCTAAGTAAACTTAAAGGAATTATTATTTAACATTTATATTTGTTTGTTGAATGTAAAAATTTCAAAACTCTTAAGGATGTCGAAAAAAAAAATTATACCATGATGCCACGATGTATTAAGTATATTAGTTACTTTTATTAAGTTTTCTAAAAACGAAAAGCTATAGAAATGTTTTGTTATCCTTTTAAAAAATTGAAGCATACGTATTACGTAAGTAGTTCTACTACCATTTTTACGTTCTTTTAATCTGAATGGACACAAAATGTTTGTCTTTAGTTTTTATTGAAAACAAAAGTGTTTCAACTTTTTCAACAATGAAGGCGGTTTTTTACTTTACTTTAAAACTAAATTCAAGGCAGTTTTTTAAAGTTTGTTGTAATTAATTTATTACTTGATGTAAGTTAATTAGACTTTATAAAAAATTTTGTTATTAAGAGCTAAATATGCGTCAGTTAAGTAAGGTTTAGCATACAAATACACTTTTTTTGAATTTTCCCATTCATCTTTTTTGTCTAAATCTTTCAAAATTAATATTTTATTAAGCTATGTAAAATTTAAAAAAAGAAACTCATTGGTGCACAGTTGAGATAATTTCAATAAAGTTTAAATCTTTTACCATCCGTTACAATTACTTTTTAATTTTATAAATACAGCTTCAGTTGAAAGTTGTAGAAAGTGAAGTAGGTGAAAGTCGTTTTGGGAATTTCCCTACAATGAAGCACTTAGAAGCTAGCTTAAAAAATAGTTTGCATAAAAGTAGCAAATCATATTGGCTGAGTCCCCCAAAAAATTAAATAAACATGCTCTTAGTAAAAAGTTTGTCTTAACTAAAAACTGCATTTTGCTAATATTTTTTCCTAAAAACTTTTGATTTTGCAATTCAGGGTCAAATGAATTTTAAGAATAAATAAAAATCTTTTATGACCTCATGTGTGTATTTAATATGTGGTAAAAAAATAAGTATTTTCCTTATAAAACAGTTTATTGCTTATACATCGTTTATACACAGATGGTTCAAGTAGTGCAATGGAAGTTATATTATTGAAATTTGAATCCAGCAAATATACTGTTGTTTTAACATAAATAAATTAAGATTAAGATTTTTCTACCTTTAAAAAAAAAAAAAAAAAAAAAAAAAGATTGAAAACTACATAATTTTAGGTCTTTGTTTATGTATTATTGAAATATGTTTTAATTGAGAATTTGATTTTTAAAAGTCAGGAAAAGTTAAGAATTTATTTGAGCTCAATCTGAGGCAATCCTGAGTTTAGGTTGCTAGAATGCTAGATCTGGAACCATTTTTTAAATCAAGATCCAGCCAGAACCAGATTTTTTAAACTTAGTATCATACAAGCAAAAAATGGTCCAATCCAGCCAGATCTTGGATCTGATAGATCACTACTTAAAGCTTTTGCACTTTAACTAAATTAGCATTAAGTGATTAAATACACAGAGTTTTGTTTATGTATAAAAATAAAATACTACGTTTAATAGAATAAAATTTTAACATTTCTTTTCTCCTATTGATATTGTGGCAGTGATCACATGATTGGATTGTATGGTTAACTTTTTTGACAAACTTTTCTGACAAACTTTTGCTAATTTGCATATATAAAACCAAACTTCAGACAAACTTTTTAAATTTGTCTATCTTTCTAGACTAACTTTTAAAAAGTTAAAACTTGAAAAACTAAAATATATAAGGCAATAAAACAGGGTAACCCTAAATAGCGCCAGCTAGCGGATATTGTTTTTAAATTAATTTGATAAAACTAGATTATTGGTTAGTTAAAAGTAAAAAAAAAAACTATTGAAATAGAAAATAAAACTATTAAAATAAAACAAAAAATATAAAAAATAAAAACTTGATAAATGACAAGTTTTAGTTATTCCAATTTAGTAAAATACCATTATATTACTTCAATCTCGGAAAACAGTTCACAAACATTTTGTATTAGTCACGCAAAACTTTTATTAAAAACTTAAAATATTTGAGGTCAACCAGACAACGTAACGGTAACACTTTGAAAATTAAATTAAGGTACATACAACAAATAAGTTTTGACACACAGTTTTGGATCGTACTCAACAATATTACGTCGATAATAAAATTCAAAAATTTGGGAAAAATAAATAAACCAATAAATAAATGCGTTACTAAATACTAAGTAATTATGTATGTAACTTTATTCATAACTTGTGAATTGGTTATAATACAATGTTATAACGTCTTCGTGGCAAAATATACTTAAGTTAAAACACCTTATGAGTAAATATTAAATAACTTTAATAGTATTAGAAAACTCGAAACATAATAACTTTAGTTTTCGATCTAATTAAAAAACTAATTTAACTTATACAAACATATGTTATGAAAACTTCAAACAACGATAATCAAGTTAGGTCAAAATTTAAACAATTACAACACACTACAATTTATTTCTACACTATTATTTATAAAACTACAAACAAAAAAAAGAAAGTATAATACAGTTCCAAGCAATTAAAACAATAAGTAATTACTATTATTTAAGCGATTAAGTAAAGATACAATAAAAACTAACTTCGACAACGAATTCAAGTAAATGAAACTCACGATACTGAAACTGAACAAAAAATGAAATAAATTGTACCGAATTTACAAGTTGCTGGTTAATCAAGCAAGAGATGAACTTCAACTGGACTTATTTATTAGAAGATGCGACAATTCTTAAAATAACAAACTTGTAAAAGATAACACTGTGCTGCCTGCTTAGCCCAAGCTAGATTGTGGGAATCGCATTTAAATAGGCATTTTATACCAAAACTAACTCGAGAGTATTTGCTTTTCTTTCGGGGAAAATTTCCATTTGCGGGGAAACTTCTTGTATTTATTCAAGTGTTTTTGTAACACACTTTTTAAGGCTGAAAAGCCTCATATTAAATATGATAGTATTCATTCGTAAAAATATGTGCTTATCAAAAGGACAAGTGGGGACACTGTCCTTACAAAAGTACAAAAAGTTAGTTTTTTGCATTATAATTTTACACACAGTTTTGGATCGTACTCAACGTGAGTACGTCCAAAACTAAATTAAAAAAAATTGGGGTCAACCGGTCCCATGAAATTTTGAAACTTAAATTAAGGTACAACAAGTTAGTTTTTTGCTTTGTTGTTTGACACACAGTTTTGAACCGTACTCAATAATAGTACGTTGAAAAAAATTCAAATATTTTAGGGTCAACCGCACCCCGTGAAATTTTGAAAGTTGAATTAAGGTACAAGACGTTAGTTTTTCGCTTTGTTACTTTAAACACAGTTTTGGATCGTACTTAACGATAGTACGTTGAAAAAAAATTAATAAATTTGGGGTCAACCGGACCCCGTGAAATTTCGAATGTTAAATTAAGGTACAAGACGTTAGTATTTAGCTTTGATATTTTGAACACAGCTTTGGATCGTAATCAACGATAGTACGTCGAAAAAAAATTTAATAAATTTGGGGTCAACCGGACCCCGTAAAATTTCGAATGTTAAATTAAGGTACAAGACGTTAGTTTTTTACTTTGTTATTTTGTACACAGATTTGGATGGTACTCAACAATAGTACGTCGAAAAAAAATTTAATAAACTTGGGGTCAACAGGACCCCGTGAAATTTTGAATGTTAAATTAAGGTACAAGACGTTAGTCTTTAGCTTTGATATTTTATAAACAGATTCGGATCGTACTCAACGATAGTACGTCGAAAAAAAATTCAAAAAATTTGGGGTCAAGCCGACCCCGTGAAATTTTGAAAGCTTAATTAAGGTACAGGACGTTAGTTTTTTGCATTGTAAATTTATACACAGATTTAGATCGTACTCAACAATAGTACGTCGAAAAAAAATCTAATAAATTTAGGGTCAACCGGACCCCGTGAAATTTTGAATATTAAATTAAGGTACAAGACGTTAGTCTTTAGCTTTGTAATTTTATACACAGTTTTGGATGGTACTCAACAATAGTACGTCGAATTTTTTTTTTATAAATTTGGGGTCAACTGGACCCCGTGAAATTTTGAATGTTAAATTAAGGTACAAGACGTTAGTCTTTAGCTTTGATATTTTGTACACAGTTTTGGATCGTACTCAACAATAGTACGTCGAAAAAAAATTTAATAAATTTGGGGTCAACCGGACCCCGTGAAATTTTGAATATTAAATTAAGGTCTAAGACGTTAGTCTTTAGCTTTGTAATTTTATACACAGTTTTGGATGGTACTCAACAATAGTACGTCGAAATTTTTTTTTATAAATTTGAGGTCAACCGGACCCCGTGAAATTTTGAATGTTAAATTAAGGTACAAGACGTTAGTCTTTAGCTTTGATGTTTTGTACACAGTTTTGGATGGTTTTAAACAATAGTACGTCGAAAAAAAATTCAAAAAATTTGGGGTCAACCGGACCCCGTGAAATTTTGAATGTTAAGTTAAGGTACAAGACGTTAGTCTTTAGCTTTGATATTTTGTACACAGTTTTGGATCGAATTAAACGATAGTACGTCGAAAAAAAATTCAAAAAATTTGGGGTCAACCGGACCCTGTGAAATTTTGAAAGTTGAATTAAGGTACAAGACGTTAGTTCTTCACTTTGTAATTTTGTACACAGTTTTGGATGGTACTTAACAATAGTACGTCGAAAAAAAATTCAAAAAATTTGGGGTCAACCGGACCCCGTGAAATTTTGAAAGCTTAATTAAGGTACAGGACGTTAGTTTTTTGCATTGTAAATTTATACACAGATTTAGATCGTACTCAACAATAGTACGTCGAAAAAAAATCTAATAAATTTAGGGTCAACCGGACCCCGTGAAATTTTGAATATTAAATTAAGGTACAAGACGTTAGTCTTTAGCTTTGTAATTTTATACACAGTTTTGGATGGTACTCAACAATAGTACGTCGAAATTTTTTTTTATAAATTTGGGGTCAACTGGACCCCGTGAAATTTTGAATGTTAAGTTAAGGTACAAGACGTTAGTCTTTAGCTTTGATATTTTGTACACAGTTTTGGATCGAATTAAACGATAGTACGTCGAAAAAAAATTCAATAAATTTGGGGTCAACCGGACCCCGTGAAATTTCGAATGTTAAATTAAGGTACAAGACGTTAGACTTAAAAAAGCTCCAGCTTTAAACTCTAAAAACTAAATATATCATTAATTTAGTTCAAAATATACATTAGTTACGTCACAATGTTAGAAACAATGTTATTCAAAAATTTTCTATGCAAGTTTAAAGTAGTTAAATTAATTCCAGCTAAATAGCAATTTATCAAGTTATAAATTTAATTCAAATACCTTTATTCATGGTAGTATGTAAGTCATTTACTTTATTTATCACTTTAAGCTGATTGTATTTTTAAATCTAGTAGTTTTAAGTTCAATACCTAAGTTAAAGTTTTCAATTTATTTAGTAATTCTAGTACATACAATTTTCGTGTTTAAGACTCTAAACTTTCTGAATATCATAAGTTACAATTTCTAATTTACCTGTGTTTTTTTTTAATTGTTTTTAACTTAAAGAAGCAGGATTTGATTAAGTTTTGTTCTTTTTTTTTTTGCTAATTTTTCAAATTAGGCAGATTCTTGTTGTGAGAGACAATTAGCTACATTTTATTAATAATATGATACTATGTTCTGCTTTTAGATAAAATGTATGAGAGATACTTGTTGCAAAAGTATATCTAATAAACAAGATTTATTTTCAGCATAGTAAATTGATAAAACTTATTATGAATATTGTTTTTCAAAGTAACAAAAACTTTGTTAGTGCTGCCACAGAAAGTGGTTTTTTTAAAGAAGTGGATAACAATTTACACAGAGCCTGTTTGTTAATATCAAAAAAAGCAGCTCCCCGAGCAAATAAGGACAGACATAAAAGAAACTGTTTAAGACTAAAGAGGTATTGGAACACATATAAAAACGAGATACAACAAAAATATGTAAGTACAATTACTTAGTATAGTTTTATAAATTTTGTAGTTGTTTAATTTAAAGTAATGAGTTTTTGTTTATTCTTTAAACTTTCAATGCTTTAGAGTTTAAGTAATAGTTATTATTTTAATGTTGTAAATGAGAAAATAGACAATAATAGCTAACATTTAAAGTTAAATAACATAACACAGTTTAATTTATGCAGAGAAGTAGCAGTATTAATAAAAGTGATTCTAGTAAGGTTAGTGTGATAAAATAGTTATTTTTTACTTAGAGCTAAATTTTATGAGACTTTCCTTACATATAAAACCATGATAAAACAAAGCTTTCTAAACGTGGTGTTATAACAATTTCTTAGTAAAGGAAACTATTATTTGTTTATCTACTTTTACAACCTCTAGTATAAGTTAACTTCATTTTTCAGAAAAAAAGCCCTTGTAGTTCTACATTTTTTACAGACCAAAGAGACAATTTATATGATATTACTTTCCTATATAATAGTGATATTCGTAAAATTTTGTTAACATAGTCAGCAAGTTTTTAGAAATGACTTATTATAACCAGGTAGGTACAGTTTGCAGAGAGAAAGAAATTACAGAACTGAGATCAGGGCAAGGTACTGGTAAGAAATGATTTATTGTGTTTATTGTTAGAAGTGTTTTTTTAAAAGTTTAATAGATTGGAAAATATAAAATAACATTTGTTTTTAATTAGAAAAATGAAAACTTGAACTTATGCCTTTGATTTTTAAGTCATGTTTAACATAGTACAATCAGCAGTGGAAAAAGAAGTACAACCAGCTATCAATGGTTGCTTAGTTCATGGAGAAACATCACCATCAGTTCATGAAGAAGTATCACCCTCAGTTCATGAAGAAACATCACCATCAGTTCATGAAGAAATACCACTATCAGTTCATGAAGAAATACCACTATCAGTTCATGAAGAAGTATCACCACCAGTTCATGAAGAAGTATCACCCTCAGTTCATGAAGAAACATCACCATCAGTTCATGGAGAAGTATCACCACCACTTCATGAAAGAGTATCACCATCAGTTCATGAAGAAGTACCACTATCAGTTCATGAAGAAGTATCACTGTCAGTTCACGAAGAAGTATCACCCTCAGTTTATGAAGAAACATCACCATCAGTTCATGAAGAAGTATCACTGTCAATTCACGAAGAAGTATCACCCTCAGTTTATGAAGAAACATCACCATCAGTTCATGAAGAAGTATCACTGTCAGTTCATGAAGAAGTATCACCCTCAGTTTATGAAGAAACATCACCATCAGTTCATGAAGAAGTATCACTCTCAGTTCATGAAGAAGTATCACCCTCAGTTTATGAAGAAACATCACCATCAGTTCATGAAGAAGTATCACTGTCAGTTCATGAAGAAGTATCACCCTCAGTTCATAATACCAACACAGTAGCTTCATATTTAAAAGTTAGTGAGTCGTTGAACAAAATGAATAGTTGCTAATATTGATTAAAATTATTAAAGTACTACAACAAATAAGGTTTTTTTTACTGTACTGTTTTACTGATAGTGACTTACTTTTTATAGATTATTGCAAATAAAGATAAAGAAGTTGAAGAACTAAAAAATAAGTTGAAACAATCAAAACTTATTAACCGCAGTTTGATTAAATCGAAAATCACACATGATTCAAGAATAAAGATTTATGAAGAACTTACTAGGAAAAATTTATTATTAGAGAAAAAATTAGCTGAGATGAAGAAAGTATCAAAAACTTTGCGAAAAAAGAGCCCACTTGTAAGTTTAAAAGTTCATTTTTGACTTGTGAAGAAAAGTAAAAAAATAAAAAACGCAACAAATATTTAACAGATTAGTAAAAAAAAACTATACGGAAGCGAAGATGAATTTACAAATACTCCACCTAATTCTGTAGTGCCGGAAAAAAAAGTTAGTTTTACTTAAAACTATTGATTTTGCTACTACTAGAAAAATATTTCAAATTTTATAATAAATTTTAATTAAGTTACATTTTCATAGAACAACAAAGCAAAAGTGAAAATTACTGATCAAGAGTGGTTCAGTATTTTCAATGCAAACAAAGTGGTTACTGACAGAAAGAAAGAGAAAAATCTAATGATGACCGGTAATGGATTAGAGGTTTGTTTGAAAACAATATTTTTAAAAGTTTGAATCTAAAATTGCTAAACATAGTAGTAGAAGCTGTATTATTGCATTTTAGTATCACACTTTAGTACGAAACTCCCTAATGTTATAGATTGTTCGGAAAAAAGTTGCTCACCTAACACCGTCGTGTATTAATAATTGTATGAAAGAAAATTATTTTACTTTCAAAAACGAGGAATTTCGATTGAGATTTAATTGCACAACGAAGGAACCTAATGGTAAACAAGTGTGTAAAGCAAAGTGGTTGGTTTATGTGTCAAGATCACAAATAGTATTAGAATGGAGAAAGACTCCAAACCATCCTGAAGGTTCAGGTACTTCATTATCGAGAATGACAAAATCCGATAGAGGTAAATAAGTAATTATTGTTTGTGTTTTATTACAAATGTTATTAATTAAAAAATAACCTTATCTACAGATGAAATAGCTCACTTACTTGATATAAATGACAATATCAGCTATGTTGCTAGAAAAATGTCGCAGAATTGTACCACAGAAAATTATGACGGTTAGATAATACTATGCAACTTGTACAATGTTTTTATTTCAAAAAAAATACAATTGACATTTATTTTTAGTATTTTATGAATAAGAAATATTTTAGTTTGGTAACAGATATATAAATATTTTTAAAGGAGAAAATTCTCGATTTACTAGTAAAAAGCAAGTAAGAAATGCGAAAAGAAGTACTTTTAAATATGGTGTGTAAAACAGATAGGATGCAGCGCTAATCTGTGTAAAAGGTGGTACCATACTTCGTGCTTGAACTTAGCTGTTGTTCCAGCTGAAGATGAAGCTTTTTTTTGCCCATTGTGCAAAGTAGACTAATTAATAAAAACTTTAAAAATTAGGAGCAATTTGAATAGTGAGTAGGAAATATATTTCGTTCTGTGCGTTTCAATAAAATGAAAAACTCTACAGTGTTTTTATTTAAATTATGAAGATATCAAAATTGTGTATAAAATTACAAAGCAAAAAACTAATGTCTTGTACTTTATTTAAACATTCAAAATTTTACAGGGGCCAGTTGACCCCAAATTTTTTGAATTTTTTTTCAACGTGCTATCGTTGATTACGATCCAAAACTGTGTACAAAATATCAAAGCTAAAGACTAACGTCTTGTACCTTAATTTAACATTCAAAATTTCACGGGGTCCGGTTGACCCCAAATTTATTAATTTTTTTTTCGACGTACTATTATTGAGTACGATATAAATCTGTGTATCAATTTACAATGCAAAAAACTAACGTCCTGTACCTTAATTAAGCTTTCAAAATTTCACGGGGTCGGCTTAAACCCAAATTTTTTGAATTTTTTTTCGACGTACTATCGTTGAGTACGATCCGAATCTGTGTATAAAATATCAAAGCTAAAGACTAACGTCTTGTACCTTAACTTAACATTCAAAATTTCACGGGGTCCGGTTGACCCCAAATTTTTTGAATTTTTTTTTGACGTACTATTGTTGAGTACCATCCAAAACTGTGTAAAAAATTACAAAGTTAAAGACTAACATCTTGTACCTTAATTTAACATTCAAAATTTCACGGGGTCCGGTTGACCCCAAATTTATAAAAAATAATTTCGACGTACTATTGTTGAGTACCATCCAAAACTGTGTATAAAATTACAAAGCTAAAGACTAACGTCTTGTACCTTAATTTAATATTCAAAATTTCACGGGGTCCGGTTGACCCCAAATTTATTAGATTTTTTTTCGACGTACTATTGTTGAGTACGATCTAAATCTGTGTATAAATTTACAATGCAAAAAACTAACGTCCTGTACCTTAATTAAGCTTTCAAAATTTCACGGGGTCGGCTTGACCCCAAATTTTTTGAATTTTTTTTCGACGTACTATCGTTGAGTACGATCCGAATCTGTGTATAAAATATCAAAGCTAAAGACTAACATCTTGTACCTTAATTTAATATTCAAAATTTCACGGGGTCCGGTTGACCCCAAATTTATTAATTTTTTTTTCGACGTACTATTGTTGAGTACCATCCAAAACAGTGTATAAAATTACAAAGCTAAAGACTAATATATTGTACCTTAATTTAACATTCAAAATTTCACGGGGTCCGGTTGACCCCAAATTTATTAATTTTTTTTTTGACGTACTATTGTTGAGTACGATCTCAATCTGTGTATAAAATTACAAAGCTAAAGACTAACGTCTTAGACCTTAATTTAATATTCAAAATTTCACGGGGTCCGGTTGACCCCAAATTTATTAATTTTTTTTCGACGTACTATCGTTGAGTACGATCCAAAACTGTGTACAAAATATCAAAGCTAAAGACTAACGTCTTGTACCTTAATTTAACATTCGAAATTTCACGGGGTCCAGTTGACCCCAAATTTATTAAAAAAAATTTCGACGTACTATTGTTAAGTACCATCCAAAACTGTGTATAAAATTACAAAGCTAAAGACTAACGTCTTGTACCTTAATTTAATATTCAAAATTTCACGGGGTCCGGTTGACCCCAAATTTATTAATTTTTTTTTCGACGTACTATCGTTGAGTACGATCCAAAACTGTCTACAAAATGTCAAAGCTAAAGACTAACGTCTTGTACCTTAATTTAACATTCGAAATTTCACGGGGTCCAGTTGACCCCAAATTTATTAAAAAAAATTTCGACGTACTATTGTTGAGTACCATCCAAAACTGTGTATAAAATTACAAAGCTAAAGACTAACGTCTTGTACCTTAATTTAATATTCAAAATTTCACGGGGTCCGGTTGACCCCAAATTTATTAATTTTTTTTTCGACGTACTATCGTTGAGTACGATCCAAAACTGTCTACAAAATGTCAAAGCTAAAGACTAACGTCTTGTACCTTAATTTAACATTCGAAATTTCACGGGGTCCAGTTGACCCCAAATTTATAAAAAAAAATTTCGACGTACTATTGTTGAGTACCATCCAAAACTGTGTATAAAATTACAAAGCTAAAGACTAACATCTTGTACCTTAATTTAATATTCAAAATTTCACGGGGTCCTGTTGACCCCAAATTTATTAATTTTTTTTTTGACGTACTGTTGTTGAGTACCATCCAAAACTGTGTATAAAATTACAAAGCTTAAAACTAACGTCTTGTACTCTAACTCAACGTTTATTGAGCCTCACAAACACGGACATAAAGTAATGAAAGTTTTGTATGCTGTTGTAAATGCATGAACTGCTGCACAGTAGAGTTTTGACTTTTAATTATAAGAAGTTAAAAAGTTACAGTTAATAAAAAAATTGATTATGTAAATAAGTAGGTTGCCTAGCTTTTTCATTTATGAAGAAAGTATATTTATGTTTATCTAAACAATACTATTCATTCGTCTAACTTTTAGAGCATTTACTATTTAAAAAAATTATTTTAATATTTCATAATATTTTATGACTAGTAAAGTTTGCGTTACTATCACGAAATGTTTATAAACTATTTTCCGAGATTGAAGTAATAGTATTTTACTAAATTGGAATAACTAAAGCTTGTCATTAATCTAGTTTTTATTTTTTATATTTTTTGTTTCTGTTTTTCTATACATTTGTTTTCTGTTTAATATTGTTTTTTGAATTTAATAAAGTTTTTTTTATTACTTATAACTAACCAATAATCTAGTTTTATCAAATTAATTTAAAAACAATATCCGCTAGCTGTCGCTATTTAGGGTTACCCTGTTTTATTGCCTTATATATTTTAGTTTTTCAAGTTTTAACTTTTTAAAAGTTAGTCTAGAAAGATAAACAAATTTAAAAAGTTTGTCTGAAGTTTGGTTTTATATATGCAAATTAGCAAAAGTTTGTCAGAAAAGTTTGTCAAAAAAGTTAACCATATTGGATTGTGATGTGTTTTTGTAGCAGCGTCAGCAGAAACTTGCTTGGAGATTTGAGCTTCATTGATTTTTCCCACACTTTGTGGTTTTTAGTGTTGAGATTTTAACCTCATGAGTGTTTGCCAAATGGCATGTCACCAAGGAATTTATTTAGTTAAATAGACAGTTTTTATTTTAACTTTATATTTTTTGGTTAGTTTAGTGTAAATTTTAAAGGGACAAGTATAAATACAGTAGATGACAAATTTCTTGTTTGACTTTCAAAAAACGCTTACTGTTGAAGAGGGAAGAGTAATTTTGATATTTTTTTACCATGAAAAAAATAGGCATTATTTTATTTATAATTTTATCTTATAACACTTTTGTAATTACATGTAATGTTTGCTTTAATGTCCAACATAAACTGTACTTGCTTTATTTAACTTAAATTAACGTTAGCTCTTTCTCAATTAAGTGTTCTTTATTTATTGTCAAGTTTAGTTTGTTTTCAAGCAGTTAAAGTCAATTTATTGTTTAAACTGAATATTAATACGAATAAGTACTAAACTTTTTACTGCTACTTTTTTTTTAAGCTATAAAGTGTGTAGCTTAAAAACAAATAATTTTATTTTTGATATTATGAAATGAAAATAAAAGTAAGTACTTATATAAAATGTTAAGTAAAAAGCATAATAATATACAACAAATCAATCTTTTCTACTCCATATAAGTAAAATACATGCTAATAAACAGCAAATAAAACATAAGTTATAAGAGTTTGAATCAAGACTTTTGTGACTTCTATAGCAACTCAAAATAATTTTTAATGTTTGTAAACCTACATAATTACAATCTGTAAAATCAATTATGATAGGTAAATATTTATGCTTAGTAACTAATTAAAACTTTTAGGGTTTTGAGTTATTATCATTAGTGGTTTTTAGGATCTATTAAAAAAATCTTGCTTTTATAAAAACAGTTTTAGTTTTGTTTATATAAAAAATAGTTTTAGTTTATTTTTTGAATTATTGGATATGGGTCCAGAAATTTTTTTTTAACTTTCCGATCCTGATGGATCTAGATCTAAGCAAAATCTGGAACAGGTAGACCAATAAGTACAAGAAAGGTTGCCAGAATGCACTATTAAATAATTTTGTACTAAGTACCTAATAAATTTGCTTTAACTTGGAATATTATGATTATATAATTTTTTGCTATGTGCTCATTGTCATACTAACAACTTTGAACATAAGTGAAAGTAATAAAATATATTATCAGAATTGTTATAACTTCAGGTTTTCTTTAATTTTTGAAATTTTTGCATATGTTCTTGCTAAACACATACTACAAGTTCTTATAAGATAAATAGTAAACAAGTTTAGTTTAATACAATTTTAATGTAAAAGCAAACATTTACAAGGTAAAAGTGTTTAGGTATATTCATAATCTTAAACTGTCTCGGACTGATTTGTAGTGACTCATTTAAATTTCATATAACTAAGACCATTTATAAATTTATTTGAAGGCAGGTAGTTTCTGAAAGAACTTAAAAAATGATCAAAAACAAGAATTAAAAAAAAAAAATTATATCCTTACTTGTTATATATGAAGAAGATGATTGACACTATTTTAAGTTTACATAAAATTTGACACAAGCTCAGGCTAGTTTACATTTTATAATTTTTGCAATATTGTGGCTATTTCACATATTTTTTAAAACATTTTATTTTAATTTTCTAAAATATTACTTTTATTTTTAAGTTTTTCATACTTTTGACTGATTAAATCTACTTAAAAGTTTTGTTTTGTAATAAAGAACCACAATATTTTTAATAATTTTAAATACTTTTCCTTAAATATTTTACTAATAAACTTTATCTAGTTTATGTTTAATCAGAACATTAATTTTACTTTAAAGCGTAGAAATTCTTTGTAATATTATTTGTTCTTATTCACTTTAATTTATTATACTGTTTCGATTATTAGTTTTTTTTATAACCTATTTTAATTCTTCTTTTAAGAATTACTAATTTTAAAACTATTATTTCCAACTTATACATTTAGTTTTTTTGTAATTATAAATGGAATATTCTAAGCTGAATAAGTGTGAAATTGAAAGTCATCTTTCAGAATGTTGGAAATTTATTAAAAAATATGAGTATTTAAGTGAATCCTACATAATAGTAAGTTTTAAATTAGTATTTATAATAAGTAATTTCTATCATTACAAAAAAAAACATTTCTAATAGTCCAAAAGTTTATGATCACAATGTTTTGATGTAAATTCTGTGTAATAGTTTATTTCTGCTTAAAACTTAAAATTGTTTTGTGAATTTAGTTTTTAAGTAAGCATAGTATACAATTTTTTTAGATCGTTCAATAAAAATATATCATACTTTGGTACTAAATTTACAGCTTGTTTTTTACAAAGGTTAATTATATTTATTTTAATACAATTTTCATACAGCTAACACATGTGAAAAACTATATACTTATGTTTTATAAAGTTAGAATTTATTTTTCCTAGCAATTTTTCACTGAGTCTTTATGGGAGAAAATTCCACCAGAGTGGGCTACAGCATTTAAAAGTTTACCTATTGAAAAAATAAGCAGTATTTTGCAGGAAAAAACGTTAGTTTACTTAAAACACTAAAAAAGTTACATAAACAACCTTACACCTATTTTTAAAAATTTCAGGAACTCAAACCTTGTTCTTCCTGCATCTTTTATTGAATTCAAAAAGCTTTCTAGATCACTTTCTTTAAAAAGAGGTTTTTTATTTAGTTATATATACATATACATAAAGTTCTGTGATGTTTATTAATTTATTCTCACTAAATTGAAAAAAAAAAGTTACTTCAAAATAGTTTAAGAATAAGTTCTAATAATTTTGAAAATTTTACTAAAGTTATACTCAATACAAGATTTCAAAAGATTTTATTTGTCAAATATTTTCTATTACTAATTTATTTTTTAAAATGCAACAGAATTAGTTAAAAAAGTAATTAATTAAGTCTATTTAAAAAAATATTAATAAAAGTTTTTATTCGTATTTTCTACTACATTATATATACATACGATTATATTGAAAATTTAGTTGCATAGATGTTTTATTTGAAAGTAAGGTTGATAATGTTTTTTTACTGCAAGTTTTAGATAAAAAATGACTCAATAATTGAGTTTTTCCTTTTTATAATTTAGACTATGCTAAATATTGTACTTTTTTTTACACAAGGTAATTATTGTTTTCAGACAAATCTCTTATATCATTAGAAAAGTACAACAAAGCTTTCATCAAAAATGTTAAACCTAAGAAGCAGCATGAAATACAAGAACTTTCTTTAGTTAGTTTTGCTTTCAGTATGATAGACCAGTTAACTAAAGGTATTTAAATATTTTACTCTAGTTTAATAATGTTACTTGTATACTAAATTTTATTTTTTATGTTAATATTGTTGTATTGGTGTGTAAGATATTAAAGTTAAAACAAAAAAATATATATTGTTATTCTAGGAATACTAAAATTTAACAGTTTTTGGGTTTGTTGTTCTAAATAAAAAATCTCAATTAATTTTTTTATAATAGTTTTTTTTTAAAGAATGTGTTTTGAAGTGAAAAATATAAGGAAACTAGGGTACATATTTTTCTCTATAAAGTTTGTGTTTACCATAGTTAATACACACAGGGTTGCCACTCGGTCAGGAAAAGTCAGGAAATCAGGAAAAGTCAGGAAAAATTAAAAAAAATCACATAAGTCAGGAAAAGTCAGGAAAAAATGGGGGGTTTTGAAAAATAGTCAGGAAAAGTCAGGAAATTTAATAAAATTTAAAAAAGAAAGTCAGATTTTGTCTGTTTTAATTTACAAAATTCCTTGTTTTCCAAAGCCTTCAAATGGTAAAAATTAATTAAAAGTCCTTTAAAGTCAGAAAAAAAATTCCAAAATTTTCATAGAAATTTACAAAAATATTTAATTTTATTTCCAATGCCTTCATCTGGTATAAATTAGAAAAATATCCTTTATAAAACTGCAATAATTTTCTATTAACATATTAAACAAGTACCCTACTTGAACAAGCAGATTTTGTAAGCTTTTTAGTATTGATGGTCTGTAGCAAGGACACTTCCATAGTGAAACTGTGGTATATACACAAAAGTTTATCTAGCATAATTTTAGAATCAAAGTGTTTTTTGTTTAAGTAAATAATTGAGTTCTTTATAACTAAGCAGTTAGTTTAGTATTTTATGTAACAAGTTTTTTCAAAAATATAAAGATGACAAAGTTCCTTATATGTTGTTAGTTTACCTAGATACATTCATGCTAGTAAATGCTAAAAATTTGTGTCTTTTTTCAGACAAGCTGTGTTTTTAAGGTAATAATACAAGTATTTTGCTGATAGAGCTGTTTATTACAAACATCAATCATACACAGATGGTTTAAGTGATGTACTGGAAGTTTGATGATAGAATTCAGCAAAAAACTGTTGTTTTTAACCTGTATTAAAACTAGATTGAAAGCTTTATATAGTTTCAAGTGTTCGATTATGTATTTTAGAATAAGTTTAATTTAAGAGTTTGATTTAGAAAAGTCAGGAAAATTTTGGTAAAAAGTCAGGAAAAGTCAGGAAATTTTTCTCATCTAGATGAGTGGCAACCATGTACACAATAAATACTCTTTTAGTATTTCTGCCAGTTTTATTATAGCTATTTTATTTTTTGTTATCTTCGTAAAATTTTTACTTAACTTAATTATTAAATTTTCTTTTGGTATAAATAACAAACCTTGATAAATTTGTTTATAGTATTGCAGTTTACAAATCGTAGCATTTTTCTTTATTTTTAAATTTTTCTTTCTTTCATATTTTTTATCATTTTTAACATTTTTAGTTTAGCTAGCTTTAACATAGCTTGTAATTTGTTATTTGCTTTACTGTTTTTATATTAAAAAGTTGTAAAGATTTAGCTCCTTAATTTGTTTCATTGGACTAGTTTTATGCGTATAAGTATATTTTTTGTATAAAGTTATTTTACATTGCTTAGGTAAACTCAATTTTTAAGTATTATAAACTTTAGTTTGTATTTGATAAATAATAGTTATTATCGTTTTTATTTTGTAAGAGTTTAGTTTGAATAAATTAGATTTTTTTTAATAATTTTATACTAGTTTGATATTTTAATAATTAGATTATTCAAATGCTGATTTTTTTTCCAAACCAGTTGTAGTAATTTTTCTGTAGTACTATAGTATATTAAAATATATTAGTAAAATATTTCATAAAAATGTTTTCAAACATTTTGGGCTAAAGTAATAATACTTTACAGCTGATAAGTTCAAACTACAACACAAGAAATTGTAATAATGTTATAGTAAGTTTTGAGTTTAACTTCATTATTCTAGTTTTTTTGTAAGGTTTAAAAAATTTTAAAGTGTATTTAGACTCTTTTTTTTAAACGGATCAAACATATTTCTTCTCTTTTAGTAAAACAAAAAAATTTACTTAACTATCTTGAAAAGGTAATTTAAAGTTATTTTTTACCCTAAAAATTATTTCTAAACAACCTTAAAATTTTTTTATTTGTTGTTAAAAAATTCTAATTCTCCAAATTACAAAAACTTGAAAATAAAAAGTTCAACTAACTTATAGTTTTTTTAGAGTAAATAGAAACTGATACAATTTTTCACTTCTTAAAAAGTATGTCACTATCACGCTCAATTTTTAAAGATCTATAAAATAGCTTAAAAAACTCAGGATGTAGGTTCAGGTAGAGGCCACTTGTCGAGGTATTTGTCATTGAATTATGATTTAGAAGTTATAGGTGTTGAAGGTCAAGAAAAATTAGTACACAAGGCAGATGAACTTGATGAACAGATTATTAAAAAATTGAAAGTTGGTTTGTATTTTTAATTACATAAAATGTACTTTTGTATCTCTTTTCTACTTAAAAGACTTAATCTTATATTTTGTGTTTAAAAAAATCAAAAACTATTTTTTCTAGCATTTAAGAATAAAAGAAAAAGAAGAATCTAAACAAACATGTTTTAAAAAGGCCAGACATGTAAGCAAATACATAGACATGTCAGAATCTAAACTTTTACTTGAGCAGTTGAGTATTGAAAATTTGAACAAAAAACATCTATTAACTGGGCTTCATGCCTGCGGAAATCTGAGTGTTTTTATGGTGAAAAACTTTGCAAGAGACAGTAGAATAAAGTCTTTGGTTTCAGTGGCATGTTGCTACATGAAGATGGTAGATAAAGATCAGGAAAAAAGTGGCTTTCCCATTTCTGATTATATGAAAAATAAGGATGCCAGTCTCGGTTATAAAAGTCTTGAACTAGCCTGTCACTCAAATGAAAACTATCAACTAAGGTTTACTGGTATGTAAGAAACTACTTTTTAAGTTTGCCTGTTTCAATATTTGTATATTTTGTTGTCAGTTATTTTAATGAATCATGTTTTTAACTTAAAAATTAGTACTAATACTTCAAAATTTAATTTTTATTAGAGAATGTAAAGAAATTAAAAGTTCATTGCATGAGAGCGACATTAGAAAAGTTGATTGTTGATAATCGTGATGAAAAACTTAAATGTTCAAAAATAGTTTGTTGTAGAAATTCTCACTTATTAAGTACAACTGAGTAAGTAAAATTTAATTTAAATAATTTGTTTTGTTAAGGTTATAAGTTTTAATAAAAACGTATGTTAGAAAACAGTTTTCAAGTGTTTTAATAATTTTTTGAAAGTTGTGTACCTGGAATTTTTTAAAGTTATTTTTTTAGTTAAAGCTTTATAAGCTCGTAATAACATTTTATAAAGTTTCTAAATAATTATTACTTCGTACAAAATTTTTATAATACTAGCGTTTATTAAGTAAATAAAATGAAATTTAAAAACTATTTAATATGACTAGCTCGGAAAACTAATTAATTTAAAACGCCATTGTAAGGTGTATTTCTTATTATTCATACTTTACTATAAATATGTTAAATAACGAGTTTAATTTTAAAAAAAAAACTTTAATCGAAAACTTTATGTATAAAGATATTAAATATTTAAGTGATCATAATTGATATATATATATATATATGTTTTTTTTTGTTATTATTTGATACTTGTCAAACATATAGCTGTTTCAAGTTTTTTTCTTGAAATTAAATAACTAAACTTTTAAAACTAGAAAATACTTACAGATACGTCAACAGAGCTTTGAAAAACCTGCGCTTGAAAGAAGCGAGCGCAGAGGAAATAAAAATGTGCGAGTCACTGATGACCAGGTGGAATGACGTCACGACTTATTTCACCTTGTCACTGCTGGTTGCTCCCGTCATCGAAACTGTTGTCGTGCTCGACAGAATGCTCTACTTGTTTGAACAGGGTTTGTGCATATATTATTTCAATAGTTTTATTTCGTTGTTATGATTTATGCTTGTATAAATTAAAAAAAAAATAATACCTTTTTTAAATTTAATTTGGTATTTGTTTTATTTAAAAACAAGCATACTACTTTTTTTAATGACTACTTTTAGACTAAATTTTTCTTTAGTCTGAAAATAAACTTTAAATGACAATCAATTGATACCATTTGACTGCAAATTAAACAGTTATATTTCTTGTTAAAATATATATTCATTTAGATACTTGAAAAATTAAATTGCAGATTCACTGATTATACTACATTTTCTATTTTTAAAAAACTAAAATCTGTGATCAAGTTTATTAAAATATTTTTTTTACAATTTTACAGGTTTCCACCCAAAGTTAGAGTGTGTTTTCGATCCAGTTTTGTCACCTCGGTGCTTTGTTATTATCTGCAACAAAAACGAAAAATTAGACTCAGATAGTTGATATTATTACTAGTCATTTTAACATTCGTGTTTATTTTAGGAAATTTTGGTGTTACAGTAAATTAGGTGTTTTGTAGGTAATTGTGTGTTATAGAAGACATTTGTTTTTGACTGATTAAGACTTACAGAATTTTAATTATTTTTAAACATTTTGACAAAACTTACTAACTCAGTTTCTTTGAAAATTAAACTTACTTCTTAAAAACGTTGTGATTTAGTAAAATATGATTCTTAAACAATCGTTTAAAAGCTTAAAATATTTTAGTTCCTTATTTACTTGAGTTACTTTAAACATAAGAATTTTTCTTCCATTACTGATACTTTATTTTTAAACACATAAATAATTATTTTTTGACTATTTTTTTTAAATATTTGGTTTAGTAGTTTTTATTAAACTACTTAAAACTATGAATTTTTGATACATTTTATTTTTAGAAATAAAATTTTAAAAGTTTTATTATAACTTTTTTTTAAAGTTTAATTGTATAATTATAATATTTAAAAGAAAAGAACTTTAGTTTTTTTAAGTTTTTAAAACTTTGAAACGAAACTTAAACCTTAAAGTTTTTTAAAACTTTGAAATAAACTTAAACCTTAATGTTTTTACATATGCTTTTTGTTATATTTTTTTAACTTAAAATTTAATAGGATGTAGTCTAGATGTAAAAACCTGTAAATTTATTTATTTTAAACTAAATGTATTAACATTTTATTCTAAAACATTGTAAAAAATCGAAGATAACATTGTAACTTATAAACAATTGATAAAAATATTTACCAGTTTTATTTTCTTCAAAAATTCTAAAATTAAAAAACAACTACTCAAGACTAACCAAAAGTAAATGCATATTCTAACGTTTTATTTTAGCATTTCAGTTTTTTTTAATAAAGTGTAACAGTTGAAAAAAAAATTTACATATATAATATTTTTTTCGAAGTTTCCACAAAAAAAATATTTTTACACAAATTAATACTAATTCTGCATTTCAACTCTTTAAATTTTATCTATACTTACATTGTTTAAAATGGATTATATATTTTCAAAACTAAGTAGTAGATTACATTTTTCTAAACGGTTATAGTTAAGTTTCAATCTTTAACTGAAGTCAGCTTAAAAACAAATTAGTATTAATAGTAATCGTTGGAAGATCAATTTAACAGATTTTTAATAAATAATTAGAACAACAAACTACCATTGAAACAAGATTAGTCATTTTTGACTTGTATTTCTAGAGTTAACTCTTCAAGGCTTTGGCTTTCAGTGTTTACCATTAACGTTTATCCTTGTTAATTGTTGCGCAAACTGTTTTTATTTAAGTTTGTTTGTTGTCTTTATTAGCTTTTCCTGCAAATTAACTCGAACAATTGGTTCACAATCTGTTCTCAAAGTTCATTTTCAATTACGTTGATTAATGTCCTCTTGATTCTATTCATATATACCTTTTTATGTTAATATGTTGGTAAAATTTTTAATTCAAGTATGTAAACGCATAAATGTTTTCTACTGCTGCGTTCGTGGGAAATATTACATTATATTTGTGTTGTGAGATACTAATTAAGATGATATTAATTTTTTTGCATCATGAACCTAGTAATCAAAACAAGAACATTATGAAACTTAATTGTAACGTGCTAGTATAACAAAGTGATAGCGTTTGCTTATTGTTACAGCTATAAAATTAATTATGATAATAAAGTAGTTTTTTTGAGTAATATTTTGAATAAAACTTATTTGTTGTGTTAAAACAGTAAAAACTGTTTTCGTTACTTAAGTATAAAAAATAAGAGTAAAAACTTCATACCTAAAGTTAATAAGAGCATAAAATCAGCTACTGTGACACTTTACCCAGATTTTTCCAGAGCGGATTTTAAGTGTATTAACGGATATTTGTCAAGTATAGATTGGAAATTTATTTATGATAAACCAGAGAAATTACAGGAGTTTTATAATACATTTGTTAACATTAATAATCTTACAGTCAAAAAATTTGTACCCTTGAAAAAGAAAAATAGAAAACGTAATATATATCCTTCTAATTTAAAAAGGCTACTGAAAGAAAAGCAAAAACTATACAAAAAATGCAAGTTAGATCAGCAGATTACTGACAAATACAAGCTAGTTTTAAAAGCATACGAAAAAGCTGTAAAAAATTTCGAAATACAACATGAAAAAAGTTTTTGTCAAAAAACAAATTCAAAAAAAAATTACTCTTTTGTAAAATCAAAGCTAAATCTATCACCTTCCTTTCCCCTTTTACTTGATGAAAATAACTTACCATTAACTTCTGACTTTGATAAAGTCCGTATTTTAATAAATCATTCCAAAAATTATTTAGTAAAGATTATGATGATGAACATTTTAAACTTATTGATAAAAGTTGTCCTGAAATGCAGGATTTTTTTATTAGTAATAATGAAATAATTGAGTCTCTAAATCATTTAAAAGATAGAATACTCAGAACAGCAGAAAATATACCTTTGTATTTTTTAAAACAAATTATTTGCTCTCTCATTTTCCCAATCTCGTTAATTTTTATTTGCTCTTTAGCTATATCTTTCATACCAAGGAATGGAAAATATCTTATACTATACCAATATACAAAAAAGGAAACAAAAATAATCCATTAAACTACAGACCAATTTCACTAACTAGTAGCTTTTGCAGATCTTTTGAACATATAATTTCATTAGAAATACTTAATCATCTTTTCTTAAATAATCTTATTTCTCCGAAACAACTTGGTTTTCTTCCTAAACGAACTTCCTGTATTCAATTATTGGATTGCCTTCATTCATGGTTAGTATCTTTTTTTACCAATAAATCTATCAATGTAATTTATACAGACATTCTGAAAGCGTTTGACTCTTACCTCAAAACAAAATTAATAGAAATCTAGTTGATTGGTTTAAAGAATTTCTTCAGAAAAGAACACAAAGAGTAGTTATCGGTAACACGTTCTCAGTATCCTTACCAATTTTTAGTGGAGTTCCGCAATGATGAGTTATTGACCCACTTTTATTTATAATTTATATAAATGATTTAGTCTCAGAAGTTGATTCTAATAGCAACATTAAGCTTTTTGCAGACGACACAAAAATATTTAGCCAATCTAACTTAGTTTTACAAAAATCTTTATATAAATCTACCATTGGTTAAAAGAAAGGAGATAAACCTAAATCCAAGCAAATGTCATGTTTTGAATATTCACAGAAGTACACCTATTTCCAACGTTTGGGTTTAAAATAAACAATGTAATCTTACCTAAAACTGAAGTATTTAAAGACCTTGGAATTTTTATTTCAGATAATTTAAAATGGAACCATCACATTAACTATATTTACCGTACTGCATCAATTTTATCTTTTCAAATTCTAAAAAACTTTATATCTACGGATTTGGTAATTCTTAAAAATTTTTACCTAGTTTACATCCGTCCTAAGATGGAATACAACACATCTTTATGGTCTCTATGTTCTATGAAAGACATCAACCAACTAGAATCTATTTACAGAAAATTTACGAGATCAATCTTTAATCGGTGCAACATTTCATTACATCTTACATAGACAGACTAACAAAGCTTAATATAAAAACTTTAGAGTACAGAAGACATGAATTTGATCTTATTACTTTTTTTAAACTGATTAACAATGAAACTACTATTGATTCTCAAACTTTATTTAAACCTTATAAAAATAATTACTCACTAAGAGGTAATAATAGAAAATATACATGCAAATATCATTTCAAAAGCAAAAGCTAGTTAAAACTTAGGTATCTTGTTTAATTTGATAATAAGTCTGTGATGCAACCGAAAAACAACTTGTCTCAACTAAACTTTTATTAAAAATATTCTGTTTTTCGTATATATAAACTAAACCAACATTTAGTTTTAGGTTTAATTAACACCCCTATGAAATAAATTCATGAGTTCGTAATTGTAAGTAGAGCGAGTTGTCCTTTAGATACACGTTTCTTATGTACGCACTGCTTATTGTGTACGAACTTCTTAACTGAAAAACGCTGTGTTCAAAATGGTACTATTTTAATTGAAAAAACCAACCTAAAAGTAGTAATAAAAAATTATTTATATATTATAAAACAATTCATACTGCAGCAGGTTTAAATAGGTTAAATGTAAAGGACAAAAAATATAAATTTACAAAATGTGTATCAAATCCAATACTTAAAACAAACGTATAACAGTTTATTTATAAATTCAAAAATAATAAATAGTGCAATTTAAATTTGCATACCTTATGATTAAAACATAAGAATAAAAAATATTTAGAAGATCATACAAAATTTAGAAAAGCGAAAGTAATAAACAGTAAATTAACATTAACATAGTCCATGATTGAAAATAAATGTAAAAAGCGGTATTAATGAAAATAAAGAATTTTACGACTGAAATTTATAAAGAAATAAATGCTTTTTAAAACATGTCTGTTAGTCTAACTTATCGTTTGGGTTTAGCGGACACTAATCCGGGTTCGCCTAAGTGACTTTAGATTTTGGTAGCGATGATAAATACATATAAACAAAATAAATAAAAAGTAAACTTTTAAAATCAATTAAAATTTTAAGTACTCTATATAAATCTATTACTGTCAACATTATTCTTAACTGTTGTGTTTTCTATCTATACAACAAGCTAAAAAACAAAAATAAAGCTAAACTATAAGTGAGCAGGACTAAAACTTTATAACCCTAATTTAGCTTTTTTGATTAAACCTTAATTAGTATAAGCATAATATATGTTCTAAAAAGCCTTAATTATTAGAAATCATTAACTGAGTATACACTAAGTAAATTCTAAAGGTGTAAGGAAATACTAGTTAGGCTTAAAAGCTCTGTTGTTTGAGTATAAATTTACATACATATAAAAATACTCAAGACTTTTAATGATTCCTATAACAAACGTTTTTTTGTTACTATGGTTAAAATTTTTGTTTGGTTTTGGAGTGATAGTCATTTGTAAGCTTTAGTGGCATTCAACATGTTTTTATTAGGCTTAATGAAAGTAATTATAGACCAAAAGTTCTTATGTACGCTCTGCCTGTTCAGTACGCACTTTTGCACTGTTTTCAGAATGTGTACCTAAGTGGCAGGTTACTGTATTATCATCTTTTATACAAAACAGTTTAGTTGTAACAACTGTTGTATATACTTTAAAAGTAGAAAAACTATGGCGTAGTAATAAGTAGTTCAAATGAGATAGTTTTTTTAAGCACTTAAAACTTATCTACACCGAACTACATAATTTAAATGTATTATTAGACTTGTCCTGGACATGAATTTAAACTGTATCCTGGTGTATGACTCGATAACCAAATGGTTTTTCGTACACCAGGTCCTTGGAACAAATATTTGAGCGCTTTTTTTTTTCGTTCAATAAACAATAGTGTAAAAAGTACTTCCAAAATATGTGAAAAAAAAAACTAAAAGTAAATATAATTAAAAGAAGTTTTTTTTATTTTTTAGCTTAAAAAGTAACAATTTAGTCTTTAAGTTTGTGAAACTCTTTCTTAGATATTGTTATTCTCTGCGATATAAAACTTGTTTTAATAAAAAAGTGCTTAATGAATCAAATATATTTTAAATTATGTTTATATTGAAAATATCAGTTGCTAAAAACTAAGACCATAGTTTTTTGTAACAAAATTAACGTTCTAAAGACTCATAACATCTTAACTGGCTTTAAAACAAATATAACTATTTTAGTTTCTAATAAAATGTTGAAAAAACTTAAAGTTTGTTAAAATAAAGTTTTAAATTAAACCACTATTTCAATTACGACCATACGATTTTTACAATACCTCATGACAAGGACTAGAAAATACTTTTTTTTATATATTTATATACTATATGTGATCGTCTTAGACTGAAATTAAACACTAAGATTTTGTCTTATAAAATATACTAATACACTAAGTCGGTTTTAAAAACGATCCATTTTTATTTGCTGTAATATACCGAACACATCTTAACATAAGAGACTGCTAATTAAGTTTGGATCTAAGTATTTAAAAGAAAAAAAGTTTTAAAAATTGTTTAGTTCCAGTATTCTTTTATAAATTTAAACCTTTTTCAAAAATATTGACAGAAGGGAAACCGCCAAAGAAAACATGCAAGCGTTATTTTAACTGCAGTCAGTGGTATATCTTTTTTTTTGAAATCTACGGAATAAGCTACCTAACAGCTTAACTCATTTCAATATTGAAAAAATTCACAACTACAAACTACTTAAGTGTTAAGTTAGAATAAAATAGTTTTTTGATAAGTTTATTCAGTAACAAAATACAAATAACTATTCAATTATATTATAAATACAAATATAATTTAAACAAATACAAATAGCTATTCTTTTCAAATACAAAACTGTTTCTATGTCCTTAGAAATAAAGTTTTCATTTTCAAAAATCCTTTATAAATATCATCCCCATTTTGTTTTGTTAATTTTAAACAGTAACATTAAACTTAAAACTAAGATTGGTAATTAGTCTTTATAAAAATCATAATTAAAGTATAACATTAAGTTCCCGTTATTTTTAATTATTTATCATTTTACTGTTTAATTTATATTAGTTTGTACTTTTGAATAATTAAACATCAAAAGTTTTGCTAATTTTTATACTAAACAACTAATTATTATAAGTTTTGTTATGATATCCTGTTTTGTTTAAGTTTCTTGTTATTTTTTGTGACAAATCAAAAGCATTAAAAAAGAAACTTTAACTCTAATTTATGGATTAAAAGGATTAAAAATGATTTTATTCTAAAAATATATTCTAAATTTAAACAAGTAAAACGTAAATGTAAAGTAGTGCCTTTCCACGATGTTTTTTTCTAAAATCTTTTAAAATTATTGCTCATCTCAATAACAATTAGTCTGTTTTAGAACTTTTTATTAAATTTTGTAAATTTTACAACAACAAACAGTTTAAAGTTTTCTTATAAAATCTTTTTTTTTTGAAATAAAACTTGCTCGAATGGACTTAAATTTGAAGTCCTGCAAATAAATTTCAATTACATTTAGAGCTCTATAATTTCAGTTATGTGAACTAAAAGTTTATTTCTATGTGAAGAACATGTTTTCTGAACGTTAGATAAATTGATTAAATTAACCCAACGGCCTACGAGCACAGGCTCCAAATAATAAAAAAATGTACACTTTTGTGTTTAACTTTACAACTAAATACTAGTGAAATCAGTTAAAAATAAGTAATATAAAAGTTATTTAAATGGAGTTTTTTGATGCTTAACGGTACATAAAACTCGTAAACTGGATAAAACTATAATGAATCTAATTATATAAAACTAATAAAATTAAAAGTTTAATAAATAAAAAATGTATGGATACTTATTAAAAATAAAAAGTACAATTAATGTTGAGAATTTTTTTATGAGTCTTGATGTGGTTAGTTTTAGAAATAAATTAATGAAAAATTTAATAGCTAAAAAAAATCAAATATATTTTATTGACACTTATTAAAAATTCATATCATTTTTTTTAGTTATGTTTGAATAACTTAATTTTTGTTAATTGATCCAGTGACAGAAGTTTTTTTTTATTAGACTTTTATGCAGGGCATATCATTCAATAATAGTCTTTTTAAAGTCTAGTCGATAAATGAATAAAAAGTATTAAAATCTAGTAGTTATATTTCACCAAAAATTTATTATACATGCAATTTTGAATTGTAAAAAGAAATATTCTATAAAAATGTCCTGGACAAGACGTTAAAAAGTATCAGTGGTGTGCGACTCGATAACCGAAAGGTTTTTTTGTGCACCAGGTCCTAGGACCAAATACTTTAAGCATATTTTTTAACGATCAATAAACTTAACATTTTAACATATAACCCTAACTTAGTGAACAATAAACAAACTTTTTAAAAAATGGTCTGAATTAATAATATATATTACTAGGATCGGGACAAACAGCGCAAAAAAATGTTGAATACGTCAAGCTTATTACTTGAAAATCTTTCCAAGCTTTTCTAACTTTGGCAGTATACATTTAATAATACTTAACTTTTTCTTAGTTAAAAAAAATTAAGTCAAAGGAGATAAAGAAAAACGCTTAGATAAGTTATATTAAAAGTTTAATTCAAAATTTTTTTGACGCATAGACACCATAGTGTTACTTTTTATCAGTTTTGTAATAAAAATATTGATTTCCTATGTTAATTTCGTCTTGCGTTTAGTGTTGAAAAATAAAGTGCGAAGAAATTTCGAATTTGCAATCGCTTTGTTAAATAAAAATTTATTCATAACGCATCTGCTTTAAAAACTAATTTCATTTGGCCAGAAGTTCAATCTAGGTTTAAAATATCAAGTATTTATAACATTTTTACAGTCTTTGACATCATTAGAATACTTGACACACTATTTAAAAACTCCTTTGGTGAAGCACGTATAAGTATGAAAAGAACATGAATAAATACTGGTTAACTTACTTATTGTTTTAAAGGATCTATATAAATTTAGCATTAATTTTTTTTTTTAAGTCCAGGGAAGAGTCTGCTCACGGGTGGTCCAACAAATCAAGTTGACAACAATTAAGTACAAATTTTAAATCCAGGCAGAGGTGCGTGTTTTAAAAGAAATTTAATTATTCGGATTTCAAACCAAACTGTTTAAATCAGGGTTTCCAAAACTTTATAAGCATAAGGCCCCCTCTTAAAAAAAATTAAAAAAGCTTTGGCCCCCTACAACAAGATTACTCAAAAACCAACCATTAAAAACGCTTAAGACTTTTTTACTTTTTTTGCTCCTCATCATCAACTACAGTATATCTAATTTAAGTTTCAAATTATGGCCTTGTGGCTCCCCCTAATTTTCTTTAAATTTTTCAATAATATCAAGTATTAAAAATGCCTAAGACCTTTTTTGTTTTTTTTGCTCTTCCTCATCAAATCCAGATATCTAGTGTATGTTTCAAACTATCACCTCATGGCCCCTTTATTGCTCATTTTATATCATCAAACAACGAAGTTTAAAAGCTTTCTAATGCATTCAAAAAAGCATTGAAAAATATTGGCTTAGGCTAAAATAAGTTTAAATTATATTTCAAAGAGTTAACTTTAAAAAATTTAGAAAGTTGTATCGATAACTTATATTAAAACCTTATAGCAGCTTTGTTCAAAATTAATTTAAGATAAAATATTTTATATTTTTACTAATTTGTTCAGTAAATACAACTACTTTAAATTAGGTAGTAAAATTTATTAAAATAAATAGAATAATTAAAAAACTTTTTTTCATGTAAAGAATTATATTTTTTCTAAAAACTTTTTTATTATTAGTCTAACGTTACATAAACTTCAATTATAATTAAAAACACAAAAACTTAAATTTAAAAAATATTTTTTTTTAATAATCAAAAGTTTACTTAAATAAATATTTTTAAACAATTTGTCAAAAACTTACAAACTATTAAAAATAAAACTGCTAAAATCAAAGAAAATTTAATAGAAGTTAAAAGATGTTTTTACATCAAAAAAATTAAGTGAAGTACACAATTATTTTAAAAACAATTTTAAAATTTTACACATAAAACTAAATTTATAGAAAAAACTCCAAAAAAAATACATCCAACAAAAATAAATTAAAGTACATGTATTTTCGAATTTAAACTACACTTTGTGTCTATATAAAATTTTCTAAAAACTATTTCTTTTTTTATGAGCAATTAATCTAACGCAATGCTTAATTTCCTAGATAAGCTGTTCACTACGGGTGTTCATAAACTATTTAGGCGGGGTCATGAGGTTGTGGCTGGACATGATGAGGTCTATGCAGCCCATCAGGCAGCTCATTTCGCCGCACAGTTGTAAGCTGTTCCACACAGCTAACTTCAGCAGATCGAAGTGGTGAATTTCAGTTTCTTCCAGTTCCTCCCACATGGGAGCGTAGAAATCTAAACGTAAACCAAACATTTGTTTCAAAAGTATTTATAAAATGTGTAGAAATCTAAAAAAACAAAGTTTAAGTACTGCTTGAGAATTCAGAAAATGTTTAGTATGAAATTTTTACTTTTCCAAAAATTTCTCAAATACAGTTTAAATGTTTAACTGACTAATCATTAATCAAAAAAAAATAAAGGCTAGTTGCAAATTTATTTTTCATCGTACCAAGAAGTTTAATTTGTTTTACATTTAGTAAAAAAAAAGTAAAACCGAGAGTCATAATTTAGTTTGAATACAACTAGTTTAATACAAAAAATATTTCAAAAGTTATATATATTTAAGAAGTTATATATACTACTTTAAATGTAAAAAAGTTATTTGTTATCAACATTTTGTAAAAAAACTAACCAATTAAACTAGAGGCTACCTTTTCGAGAGTGTTTGTATAATTTGGATTGGTTATATACCTGTAGTAATATAAAACATTAGTTTAACTTCAAATCACTTACTTAAATATTTTCTTTTAAAAATAAAATAAAATTTAAAAACAAAATATATCAATCGCAAACAAACTTAGTCAAGAACTTTAACGTTTCAATCAAAAGATTGTTCCGAGGCTTTCGCTCTTCTTCGAGAATTTTGAAAGCTTGGGTCAGCCTATCTCTTCTTATAAGTTCCTCCAAAACTGAAATTGACATTTCCGGCGTTTTGGTCCATTGATGACGCTGTTTTGAATGTAATAACATCACTTAAAAATTGAACAAGCTTGTTAAAATTTGTTCGCCATCTGATCAAAGCTAACCTTCATCGCGTGCTTGAAAGCCTTTCCGTGTTTGAACTGGCGCAGGAGCTGGTCGTGAACTTGCTGCTGGTTGCGCTCGTTGTACTTGATCACGTGGTCGCCTTTGTGCGCCGGAAACTGCATGCCTGAAAAAATATTATGACGTGATATTAAGCATAAACACCTAATGTTGGAAACGACAAAACTATATCGTTGATCTTGCGAGTGTTGCCGTTTTTCAAAGCAAAGGAAAAAAAAAGTTTCAAGTTTAATGTTTTTGTAGCTCAACACTAAAATTGTTACATATTATATTATAATTATAATGTTACTAATTACATGAATGGCAATCGTGTACTTGCACATCCACAACTTGTGGTTAGAATGAAACTATTTGTTTTGTTAGTAGTGAACAATTTTTGAAAACATGAATTAGAAAAGTAGTGCGTTTATAAGTGATTTTATTAAACATTAATTACATGGCTTTTAATAAAATTAGATTTGAGACTCAGTATAAATTTCATTTATATAAATGTATTTAATTCTGAATAAAAATAAGTTTTTTTACAGAGTTAACTGCTTAAACGTGTAGAAGACAGTTTTTTTTTACTGTCAATGTTTCCGGAATACTTATTTATTCTATTATTTAACTTAACTCTCCCTTTTTCTGATTTTAAATAATAAAACTGAGTGCTTCAACTTTAAGAATAAACAAGTTTAAGGAAAAATGATTTAAAACTATACTTACTTTAAAGTAATTTATTAGAACAAACCGAGAATTTTAAAAACGCTTTATAATTAAAATTTTGAAAACTAACAAGAGTGTTTCAAGCTGTAAAAAGTGTTAAAAGAAAAAAAAATGACATGTTTAATCTTGCAAAATTAACACTATTTTTTTTCTTTACTTGTTTTTTTGCGTTTTAACATAGTTTGTTTTCAATACAAATAAACAAACTTCTAATGATGGTTGCCCTCTTCCTCTTATCCTTGCCCGCTCTCAACAAAGCCTTGCTCTCTTCAGTCACTTTCTTCTCCATCACGGGTTTTTTCCTCTCACGAATGGAAAGCGTCGTTTTGCAACCAACAGCCAAGTACTTGTCGTCGTCGGGCTGTTAAAAGTTATGTCAGTTTAATTATTTTTTAAAAGTGGTATACAAGTTTTTAAGTTTTTAAAACTTACAAGTTTTTAAGTATATACAGGGTTACCATTCGTTTTTTCTAAAAATTCTTTAGGTTTTCAAAATTTCTTTCAGGTTTTTAAAAGTAAACATTTTTGGGTCTATTTTTAGTTTTAAGTTAATTTCTATAAAAGAAACTGTGTTAAATAGTACAAAAACATTTAAAAGATGCTGTAAAGTTACTTTAAATGTGTTTTTTAATAAAAATGATATTTTGATGATGACAAAAAAATCTTATTTATATGATAGATTTTTTGTGTCAAATTGAAATTTTAGTACTGAAAATGTTAAAACTATTAAAAATTTTAGGTTTTTCCAGGTTTTTTTTTGCCTAAATTGTCGAATTCCAGGTTTTTCCAGGTAAAGTGGCAACCCTGTATATAATAAAAATTTAATATACTTCATAAAATTCATGAGATATAAAAATCATTTTATCAATATGAAGTTTTTATTGTGCTTTAACAGACAATCATTTTTTAGGAAACAAAAATTTTTTTATAGTAACTAACCGAGACACCCATGCACAAAATTTCTTCAGGGTACTTCTTGTAGTTGACTGCTTGGTAAGTTTCGAGTTCGTACACTTTCACATGTCTGTTAGTTCATATGATTTAAGAAAATATTTCAAAACTATTTAAAAATAGAGGTTAATAGTGAGAAAACCTGATAATTAGTAGCCAGCTAAAGAAAGTAAGGTCAGTACAGTTTTTGACTTAAGAAAATATGAAATAACTAAAGCTAATTTACAAAGTTAAAATAATGAAAAATAAAAAGACCTCTTTTATTGTATTAACAGCTTCAAGTTAAAATTATTTAACTTATAATTAATTTGAAAATTTTGAAAAATCTTTAAAAACTTGAAGTTAACTTTTGTAATCTTTGTGAAATCAAAATTATAATTAAGCTTAAAGGCATTGGGGAGGAGGGGGTCCACCTTCATTTTTACAAGTTGATTTTCTTTTGTAGAGTTTTATCTGAGCCCCCAGACATTTTACTTAAAAAAACTCAAAATAACTTTCAAAATATAAACGATCAATTTCGGTGGTGACCTCAATAGGATTCTAATGGAAGGCGCAAACCTAAAACGCAAAAAAAAGCTATATCATTTAAAATTTATCTTCTCCTTTATTTTTTACCAATATTCTTCAAATTTTCACAAAAAGTCAATTTGAAAAAGATTTAATGTAATATTTTTTTAAATTTAACATTTATATTAAAAAACCACCTATTTTTTTGTTTTTTTATTTAAGTTTTATTTTCAAATATCTTTTAAATCGCAACATCAAAGTCTTTTAAACTATAAAAAAACATTTCCTGAAAGTTTGTGGTCTCTTGCTTAAAAATAAAAGAAAAGATAGATTTTTAGTGATTTTTAAAACTCAGAGCAAATTGTACCTAAAAAATTTGCGGTCCATACGTTCGTATCGAAAACTTTTTACAAAAATTACAATATATCAAAAGTTATACAAGATTTTTTAACTCCATAAAAACTGGCTTTGTAGTTTGTACTTAAAGCTTTTATATAAGAGTCAATGTAATTTAACTCCCCTATGCCCTTAAACTGATACAAGAACTCTGCAATTAAACTAATTAATCTTAGTCTTAAAAAACCAATACACCAGTTTGTTTTTATTGCCATTTATTTAATTTATTTTAGCTTAAAATAACTCAATTCGTAATGCACTTTACTAAGATTTTTAAATTTGATAATTTTACAACTATTACGAGGTATATATAGAGTTTATCAAAAGTAGAGAAGCATTAATATTTAATACTTCAAAAACAAATGCTGCTTTTTAAACCTATAGCAGGGATCGGAAGCCTTCTATAGAATCATACCTGATTTCAAAAACTAATATTTTGCGGAACGCAGTATTTTTGTGTGTAGATAACAATTTAAACATAATTTTAGCATTAATGTCTTGGAGAAATATCTATAAATTTAGCAACATTGCACTTTCAAGATTAAATCAACAGCATATTAGTGAGCTTTAGCTGGTGTGAAGTCTTTTAAAGGCCACAGAAGGGTCAAGTTTTTTAAAGTTAATATTGACTCCCGTATAAATGTAGAAACTATATGTCACTTTTAAAAGGATCAGATAACGTAAGTAAATTTCTGAGATAAAACCAATCATGTAAAATTTGTACACAAATGCATATTTATATCAATTTTCTTTTAAAACTAAGAAATTAGTATAAGTGAAAGCCTTTTTTTTTGAGCTAGAGATTTTAATTTTCAGAAGCTATAGCATTAACAGTAATAAACAGTTATGCATTGATTCTGTAATAAAAACACAAATAAAAATAAAAAGTTTTTGTTAAAAACTAGTACCTAATACACACTTAAAATAAAAACAGTTTTATATAAAAATATACTTTTAAATTATAAAGAATAAAGAAAAAAATGTATAAACTTAAAAAAGATTGATAAAATATTAAAAAGAAAACGAAAAATACTATTTGCTTTTTTTATTTATATCTTCCATACAGAGCTTATATAGCAACTTTATAAAATATTATTAACTTTGAGCTGTTATACCTCAAAAATTACTTTTAATTTTATTAAGTTATAGAATAAAAAATATACTAAATAAGACCGACTTGTAAAAACAAGTAAGATCCCTATGGCAAAAATTAAAATGGGGATATATGCAAAGCTGACCATAGTTTGCTAACTCTTTGGCCTATCTATAGCCTAGCAACAAATTGATTATGATTTCTCTAAAATATTTAATCTACTTAATAGTTCATAAAACTACTACATACTTAACATATATGCAAAATAACTGTTTGTCAACTTATAATTAATTGAAATAGTTTTAAATTGTGAACAGCATAATAACCCGTCGAGACCAGCAGATAAAAGTCTTGTGTAGTCGTTGTTAAATTTGATGCTCATTATATTTTTGTGATGGCTGTTAATTTCATACAGAAGCCTTCCCGAAAGCACCATATCCCACACTTTGATAGATGTATCTCCTGTTTGATTATTGTTACGTTGCAGATGAGATTTCAAATTATTAAGAATCAGAAAAATTAAAAAGGTTAAAATAGAGTATACATTTGATAAAACTATTGACATAAAATACATAAATTTTATACATCTACGTTTTGTAATAAAAACTATTTGAAAAATTTTTGAGGACATATTCTATACAGTCAGATAACTTCAATGAGCTGGTAATATTAAGTTTGATGGCAAGCTAAAAATACTTAACTTAAGTTTAGTCATTTTTAAATTATGTGAGCTTGAAAATTAACAAATCACAGCAATTGTAAATAAAATTATAAAAAAAAGTGTTAAATTTTCATGTTTTCATTCAGGTAGTTGTAAGGTAAGATAAAATATGATAAACATTAAATATTCAAGAACCTTTTATTGAAACTCTTTTAAAAAATATAAATTAAAAATTTAATAATAAGCTTGGAAGTAATTAAAAGTTGTTACAATTATTATTTTTATCATTATTACTATTATTAGTTACGATAACTCCAAAATTTAACTTATTAACTTTCACTGTACTAAAAATTCAAGTACATTTGTTCTTGTGCAACCAAACTAAAAAGTAAAATAGTTTTTAAATAACCTGCAGTAAACAGCAACGACTTGTTTGGAAAAGCGAGCACGCAATCGACCTGAGTTTTGTGGTCGACCTTGAACACTTCCTGGTTGCTTCTCGTGTCGAACACGCGCGCAGTGTTGTCGTACGAACCTGGTGTTGATTTAATTTTCAATTACAAAAAGTATTGTAATATATATATATATATATATATATCAAATGCAACGATTAAACGTGAAAAATACCTGTGATGATGCAGTAAGGATCGTTTTTAGCCACGGTACCACATCGAACTTTATCCTGTTAAATTTAGTTGTTAATGTATTTATACGCAATATTTAGATTGTAAATACGAAAAAAAAAGTTTTTTCAAATACCAGCTTTAAACTAAACATTCAACATTAGGCTTAATTATTTTTTATTTACTAACAGTGTGACTTCTGAATGTGTTTAGACATCTTTCATCAACTTTGTCCCAAACTTTCACTACTTTGTCATCAGAGGCAGAAAATATATAATCATCATTGTTGCAAAAATTTGCATACCTCACAGGTCTTTAAAAATACAATATTTTGTTTAAAAACAGATAAGTGCTCATATTATGTTGATACTAAACAAACAGACTGAAATTGATTAAGTTTTTAAGAGGTTTTTAGTTAGGAGTCAAGCTGCAATAAACAAAGAGTGTGCTGTTAATAAATATTATGTAAGTAAGTTAAGTAAATATTATATAAGGTGTATTTATAGTTCGCTTCAAGCTGCTATTTAGTATTTAATTATAAAATAGTTTTAACTTATTTTTAAAATTACAGGGTAGGCACTGGTTTTTGAGAAATTTCTTCCAGGTTTTTCAACACATTTTTTGGATCTATTTTTAGTTTAAAGTTAGAATTAAAAACTGTGTTAGTAGTATAACAACATTTAAAGATACTGTAAGAGCTACTTTAAATGTGTTTTAAAATAAAAAAAAACTTTTGATGATGCGAATTTTTTTAATCTATATGACAGATTTTTTGTGTCATATCGAAATTTTACTGCTTAACATGTGAAGATTGTTTAAATTTCCAGGTTTTTTAGTGATCTTTTTCAAAATTTCACCTTTTTTTAAGTTTTCTCAAATTCGAGGTTATTTTAGCCTTAATTGCCAGATTTCAAGTTTTTCCAAGATTTCCAAGTTTAAGGGCACCCTGATATTAGTAACATAAAGTAGAGAAACCATAATAAAGATAACTTAATTTATTTTTAACTGAGCACTGAGGCTTACTTTAAAGATCAAGTTTAATAGTTAACAAAAAATAATATATAAAAAAATTATGAAACTGTTAAAACTAAACTAATCATGTAGTCAACTTCCAATGTTAAACATTTACTAATTCACAAAAACTAAAGACTTGATTCCAATGTTTGAAAAATTGTAATTTAATAATAAAGTTTAGGCTAGATAGACATTATTATTACTTATTAAGGGCATGTTTAAATTTCTTTCCGACAGAATTTTCTAAATATTGCAAGGAACATTTCTTAAAAATTTAAGGTAGTTATCTCAAAAAACGTAAGAGGAGATAGATTTTTAGTGATTTCTAGTTATTCGTTTTAGTTTGAGCCTCCCGTAAGGTAACTATTGTTGCCTCCGATTTTGACCAGCTATATCTCAAAAATTATTTTGAATTTTTAAAATCTGTAAAACGCATCCTGTAGCTTAGTAAAAACTATATAAAATAAGATCAAATTGTGAAAAAAGTGATTTACCCCCCTATGCCCTTAAATAAATGTTCTGATTCTAAACAGTTTTAAAAAAATTAATTTACTTTTTTATCTATAACTGTACAACTTAACTCGTGAAAACGCTTAAAAATGTTTAGCTAAAAGCTAACTCAGCTTTAATACAACCATTTCAAAAATGTTGTTATTACCGCTTTGTTAGTTTGATACTGTATTTCTATGAACATTGTTTCAAAAGAAGCCAGATAATTAAATATTAAGTTAAATTAGACTTAGCTATATTTAATTTTTTTTAGTAACTTACCCCGTATGTCCTTTGTAAATTTTTGTAGCACTGCTGATAGCCTTCATGTCGGGTAACAGAAGTTTAATTTGACTGTCCTCACCACCGCACACTAAAGACTTGCCATCCTTATTGTAGTTCACCGACCACATCTTGTCTTTGAAGTTGTAGGATCGTTTTTCTTGCCAATTAGTATCGAATACTTTCACCTACAAATTTAATAAATAAACATCATGCTTTTTAACGGTAATAATCCCTATTTACAGTTTAATGATCGAAGTTGTATTTTAAATTTTGTACATAATACCTAAAAAGTTTTTTTTTTCTTAATATTAAATTTGTTTACAAATTATCTAATCAAAGACAAATAAAATTATAATATTTTTTAAATTTTATAAGATTTTTAAAACACCTTATTGAAGTTCTTAACTGTTTCTGCTTCATAAAAAATGTTCTGAGTTTTTAAAATGCTAATACTTTGAATCCTTATAATAATTACATAAGTCTAAACTCTGGATAACTTCATATTCTGTCAGATTAAACTCAAAATCTTCAACTTGATATTATAAAGGATATAAATAAACACTATGCTAAAAAACCATTACAAATAACAGTGTCATAATATTATGCTAAGGTTGAAGTTTCATGAAGATCAAACTTAAATTGACAGTGTACTATATGAGATAAAATGTTTTTATGTCAAAAAAATACTGCTAGTTTTTATCTATAACATTTATGAGTATTGTAATACAAAAATTTAAAATAACTACTTTTTGGCAAAAAAAATTTTTACACAAAAATAAAAACTATTAAACACTATTGAAATTAAAAACTCATAAGCAAAACAAAATATTAACATGATATTTTTTTACCTTAATACTGTAAATGAGATTTTTTTTTAGTTTTTTGTAAATAATTACCAATTTTTTATCAAAAAATATTAAAACAGTTGATTTATTCAAGTAAAAAAAAAACTTTCAGAAAATGACACTGATTTTTTTTTGTTAATACAATGTGTATTTTTAGCTTATTCATAGGTATAAGCATTTACAAAATAATTTAGGAATTAAATTATTAATTGTTAACTGAAACATGATTACAAAATATTTAAAATAAATGAAAAAACAAGTTTTAAATAGTTTGAATTCTTTTTAAAAATTAACACTTACTCTTAACGAAGAAGCAATTGCAAAGTTGTATGGGGCTACAGGTTGGAAAGCTATATCATTAACAGCCCCATTTTGAGGAATTGTTGTTGGATCCTGGGTAAAACAATTGAAATTATATTACTGTAGTGATAAATAATTACATGATCTTTTAAAGATTTATAAGTACATAATTCTATTTATCCAGTATATTTAAAATTTTAAACGAAAGTAACTAAAACTTATTTTTGCAAATATTTTTATAATTACTAAAAGGAATATATAGTAACTAAAAACTGTTTTTACAAAACAGCTTTTCAAGCTCAATATTTTAAATATTTCAAATTTTATAATCGAAAAAAAATATAAAAACTCAATCGTATTTCCAATAAAAAAAAGTTTTTTTTTTAATAAAAGCAAATGTTGATTACTAATTTTAAAATCATTGCAGTATGACTACGTAGTATTTTATGTGCTTTAAAACTATAAACTAATTTAAACTAAATTATTAAATTATATAAGAATAATCAAACTTCAATTAAACTTAACAGATATACTGAAAATTAACAAAGTAATTCAAAATTTAAATTTTAGCTTAAAAACAATTAGTAAAACATTAATACTTTAAAGCAGCTTAAACATTTTTTAGATTTTTCATATAAAAAACTATAATTAAGCTGAAAAAAATACAATATTAATACTTCAGTAAACTAAAAGTATAATAATTAAGAAAAAAGAAAGTTTTCACTTGTACTTATATAATATCAATATAAAATCAAGTTTAGATAAAAAACTTAACTTCAAAATTTTCTAGTATAGATAAATTTTTAATAAGTTAGATACAAAAATTTAATAAAAAAATACTTCATATAAAATTTAAAGTATCATCTTGACAGTGTTCTAAAAACTAAACTCACTCCATTAAACTTCCAATATATATAGTTTGGATCTGTGTTTTTAGTTGCAAAAGTTCCTACAACTTCTTCCAGTGGTTTATAATCAGACATTGGTAGATTATTTATTTAATTTATCTAGGATATTTTTACCTCATTTAATTTGCTACAGCTTATTGTTACTTAAGTCATTAAAACTTAAATGCATATTTCAAACAGTTATTTAAAACAAAGGGTATAGGCAAGATTACCATTTTTAACTAGGTTGAGTAACCAAGAAAAGTCTGTACTAATATATTGCTAAATTTAGCTAAAATGATAATAATTTAGGATATTTCTTACCTTTAAATTAACTTTAAGTAAGACTCTTATTAGACTTTGTTTAATTGTATAAAAATTTAAATCAAAACTGGCATATAAAACTTTATCATCGGAACACTAGAAAAATTTTTAATATTTAAGATGCAAAATGTTTTAAAAAGTTTTTAATTAATCAAAAAACATTTCTAAAAATATTTTATTGGATGTTGTGTAATTGGATAGTAACTTTTACAATAGAAAAACTAGTTTAACACATGCATTTGATAGTTTAGTTATAAAAACTTCTCTGTTAACTTAGTTTTACATCTTGAGCTAAATATTAAAGGGCTGTAGTTTATACAAAGTGTATAAGAGTTTTTTTTTCAACTTATAGTGAAAACTTTCACAACATATTAAAAAAATAAACTAACTAGTTCTCTAATTTTTTTTAAAGATGAGTAGGGCTGCTTTTTGAGAAACTAATTTTTCATTTACATTTAATAATATATTATACAGAAAAACTAAATGAATGATCTTAAACTAATTTAATAACAAACTGCTTAAAAGTTTTAACTTCTCTTAGTTTTTCTAAAATTTTCAAGTTTTTATAAGTACTGTTATTTTATTTTTAAATATATTTACTAATACCAAATACAATAACTATAATGACCATACAAATACTATCTTAAACATCCTATTTCCTAACACAAACTATCAAAAAATTAATATTAATTATCACACATATAATACAATCTTAACTCAAATTTAATATAGCATGTTGGATATAAGTTATATAACTCCAACATCTTTTTTATTTCAAAAAAAGTTTTTTAATGTATTTAATAGTATAAATATAAATTAAATAAATTAAAAATTAGCTTCAGGATTTAAAAAAATAAATCAGCTTGAAACTTGTCTGAGCTTGTCTTAGTTTCTATAAAAATTTTAAACTAACTAGAGTTTGCTTAGGTATTTTGAGTATTTTGAATGAGTATTTTTTTTTTTTTATTGTAAAACATAAAATGGGCCTTTTTTATCTTTAAGAAAGAGGCTTAAAGTTTTGGCAGCAGACTTGCACTATAAGCTAAAAAAGACTTCTTCATATACATGCAGTTTTTAATAGTTAAACTTGAGTCAATTTGTTTTAAATACTTATTTCATTGTAATTATTGCAACTATATTATACACTATCTTTTGACGCTTACCCAAATGCTCACTCTAAGCTTAACTCTATCAGTTTGGCCAAAAAAATGAATGGTAAAAACTGCATGCATAAGAAGCAGTCAAGAGTTTGCCACTAGTAGTGCAAGTAACTGGCGACCAAAACTTTGAAACCATCCCTTTAAAATTTTATCTTTGAAAAATCCCTTTGAAATAGTTTTGCATTTAAACATATAGAATATATTTTATAATTTTTATATTACAGTATGTGAATATAATTGAATTATATAACTCTTTAGCTTATTTTTATTTTATGCTAGCTAGTTGAGAAAAATAAAAAGGTACTTATCAGCTGTTAAATGACAAATCCTTTTTTATGGTATAGATTGAAACTGGATTGTATAAAATAATTAATTCAAATTTAACTTTATCTTATGTAGGTATTTAAACTTTTATGGATAGGTAGCGTTCCAATGAACTAAACACAGAGTTGCCACTTTCTGTGGAAATAATCTAGCCTGAAAAGACAAAAACATTTTTAATCACATCAAACTAGCTTAACTCCAGCCTGATTTAGTGCAAGGTTTTTAAAATATACTAATATTAGCCAAAAAAAAACTATTTTTAATCAAGCGTAAATATCTAATTGTTTTAAAATAATAAAAAACTTAATAAAAAAAAATTAAAGATAAAATAAAGATTATAATAATAAAATAGCATAAACTTTAAAAAAAAAATTAAAAAAAACCTGAGTTTTCCTAAATTTAAAAAAAAGAATAAAATATAAAAACAGCATGAACTTAAGAAAAAATATCAAGAAAAAAAATTTGAGTTTTCCAAAAATTTAATTTAACCTGAATTATCTTGATTCATGGCAACCATGTAAATGTTTAGTTGAATTAAGACATAATATATTAATATTCTTTAAAAAGTGATGTTATAATTTCTAAAACCAGTTAGAAAAAACATTTGATTAAATTTCAAAGTAAATTTTACACAACATTAAGTTTTATTTTAAAAACATTATTATTAGCTAGAAAAACTTAAAATTTTTCACATGAACTAAAAAAAAGATTTGCTTTTATAATAAACATTTATTGATCAGGGTTGAAACTGTTCATTTGATTTTTTTTTGCAGATTGTCTGAATTTATTAAAGGTTTTCAAAAGTAGAAGTTTTTTGGTCCATTTTAGTACAAAATTAAATTCAAGGCATAAAACTATCTTTAATAGTATAATAAATTACAAAAAGATACAAAATAAAATTCAAAATGATAGAAAAAAATTTTATTGTACTTGATAGATTTAAAGTATCTAATTAATAAATCATTATTTTACTTATAAAAATCGTTTAAAAACCACAGTTTTTTTTAAAGAAGTTTCTCAAATTTGAGGTTTTATGGCAGCCTTGATTAACTTAAAATCTAATGCAGAGACAAAGTTCCTACTAAAACTTCAAAAACAAAACCAATGATTATAGAACCAAATTTAAGACTAGATTTTTGAAAAAAAAAACATGTACTAGTAAAACCCTGATTAATACTGCAATGTGAAGTTATTTTCATTACTTTTTGATAATAAATTCAGAAATTTTGTTATTATAAAACAAAGTAAAGTTAATTTTACAATTAATATTTCTAACAGAAATCTATTTATTTACTTTCTAATCTGGAGAGCACAAAACTATTCCTTTACTTATCTAATGTGTAAAGAATTTTAAGAATTAGAGTAAAGTTTTGACTTCATTCAGGTACTGACAAACTTAATTTTATTACTTGCAGGGTTGCCCAACACTCAGGGTATTTTGAAATTTTTGTAAATTTCAGTATGATTCAGTGTAGTTTGAATTTTTTTAGTTCCTGCTGTATCAGGATAGTTTTGTTTTTTATAAAAAATTTAGAAAATTCTAAGATTTCTGAAAATATCAGAACAATTTTTTTTTAACCAGAAAAGTTTACATTATGTAATTTGGTAAAAAAAATGCCATTTCTGGATACAACATAGAAAAAATATTAAATCTAAGATCAGCCACCATATACCCTCATTTCAAATTGAGCTATTCAAACTTAGTTTTTGTTATTTAAATTGTGTTTGTGGTTTATATTTTTTGGGATTTGTTCTTTTTTGTTGTAAATGCTTAATTTATTTTGACCAAATATTTTAAAATATTTATTTTTGTTTGATAACTAATTACTACTAATTACAAATCTATCTGTTTGTTTATAGTGTTTTATTTCACTGTTTATTTATTTTTACCTAAACATCTGCACTCAAGGAGTGAAAGTTAGCTGGACTAATGAACATAACTGAACACCTGTGTTATTAATAGATTATGAATGAGATTTAATTTATTTAATTCAATTTTTTTTCATTTTGTAACCAATTTTGTAGAAGATCTTAATTTTTTTTGTATTTAAAAAAAATTTTAAGCATTTAAGAATTCAGGATGACTCAGGGCAGTTTAAGGTATATCAGGACAGTTTTTAAACTCAAAGAGTGGCAACCCTGTACTTGGTTTAATTCATTAAAAATATATGCCTAGGCATACCTTGGTTTTTTGTAAACTTTTTCCAGGTTTCTGAACTTTTTTAGGTTTTAAAAAGACCATTTTTAGGGTTGAATTTTGGTATAAATATAAACTTATCTTAAAAACTGTCTTAAATAGTATAAATACATTGAAAGCTTAAAGTAAAACTACTTAAGTGTTTTTTAATTAAATTTATATGATACAAAAAATATATATCTTTATGATAGATTTTTTGTACCTAATTGAAACTTCAATTCTTCACAGGTAAAAATAGTTTAAAATTATATATTTTTGCATTTCAAAGATTTTTGTTTGAAACTCCAGGTTTTTTGGCAACCCTGTATAATAATAATCATATTGTAGTTTCATAAAAGTGTTTACAGGGTAGCTTCAGATTTCTACTACTGTTTTTGAGTAGCTTGAACCTCATGCAAATCATTTGAATATTTGCTGAGTCAGCAAAATGTCTTTAAAGTTTTTTTATACCCTTATCCCTAACTCACCTTAGCAAAACATAAAAAAAAAAATAAAAAAAAAAATTTTAATCTTTAAACTTAAAATTATATGAAACAAAAAGTTTTTTGCTGAATCATTAATTATTTTTTGCAACTTTTATGCAAAAGATTTGCATAATTTTCAAGCTATTTAAAAAAAGTAGTGGAAATCTGAAGCCACCCATGTTTACAGGCAAATGGTAGATAGCTTGATAACATGGTTGTCAGTAACAACATTTTTTTTTGGAGCACATCCATTTTTCACTTAATTATAATAGAAGTTTATCAGTTGATATTATTGTAATTTCTTGACTGTAGATTTAAAGCTTGCTTTTAATAAAAAAAATTGTATTTACACACTTTTGGTGAATAGTTTATATAATTTATCTATTGAAACCAGTAAAAATCAATTCCTGTAAACACCATAAAACTAAGTGCAGGAGCAGCATTGAAGTATATATATGTAAATAGCCATCTAAATGGTGTAATGAGGGATAAAAATATTTTTAGTCTATAAAAACTTATAAAAATTAATCACATTCAAGAAATGTATACATAAAAAAATTGGTTTAGCACTAAGCAAAAATAGTATTAAACAAAAATTTTGGTTATGCTTAACATTAGGTGAGCACGC